>NC_133660.1:222277215-223662215 GCF_037893015.1 Macrotis lagotis
GACATTATTCCTCCATTCCCTTTTCAGAGAAAGAGATGACTCTTTTCCTTCCTTCCTTTTAGACCCTTTAATCATCCCTTTCTTACCCCCACCCCGGTCTGCAATTCTCTCCCTCCATTTGTTCATTCCCTCTGACCCATAAGTATATTCAAATCTTGTCATTCTTTAAAAACTAGTTTTAGGGGCAGCTAGGTGGCACAGTGGATAGAGCACTGGCCCTGGATTCAGGAGTACCTGAGTTCAAATCTGGCCTTAGACACTTAATAATTACCGAGCTGTTGGCCTTGGGCAAGCCACTTAGCCCCATTGCCTTGCAAAAAACTAAAAAAACAAACAAACAAAAAACTAGTTTTAAAAACTTACCATTCTCTATCTCTCCTCCCTTTCATGGCCACCAAGTCCACTCCACCAAATGCTGTAGACATTGTAGGGTCTCCTACTTCCTGACATCTCACTTCTTAATCTCTGACAAACTGATTTTCATTACCATCACAGGCCCTCCCCTCCCCTCTTATTCCTGACTCTCCTCACAGTTTGGATACTCCTTCTTAGTCTGGACTATCATCCCTGAGCCAATCTCTATTGGCCTACCCCAGGTCTCTTTCCTGAGCCATCTTCTTCTCAATCTCTCCTTTGACTCACTCTCCCTTTCTCTCTCTGTATGCTTGTCTCTCCCTCTCTCTGTGATCTCATCATTCAACTATCATCTCTATGCAGATGATTCTCTAATTAGCATATTCAGGCCTTTTCTCTCTCCTGAGTTCAGGTTCAGCATAACCTATTAGACAATACCACTTGGATGTTTCATAATAATTTCAAACTCACCTTGTCCAAAATGAAACTCATTATCTTTTCCCTAAAAATAACGTTCCTCCTAATTCTCCATTTAACCCAGGTTTGTGACCTTTAGAGACAACTTAAATTCTTCACTCTCTCTTGCCAATATCCATTTAGCAAACTCTGAGGAATCTCTCTCCCAAACATCTCATGTCTCAACAGAAAGAATACTTTACATAGTGTCAGAGAACCTGGTCTCTATTTCTGGCTTGGACCCTTACTGTCTCTGTGACTTTAGGGAAGTCATCTAACCTCCTGGATCTCCTTTTCCTGATCTGTAAAATGAGAGGATTAGATGATGTCCTATCCAAGTCTAGATCAAGGAGCCTGTGTTCTACCCCTTTCTGCAAGACTCATGTTATTCCTGCTCTTATGGCTGTACCAGGGGTACCTGACTTGGGAATCTAACTTTTTTAAAAAAAAATGTGATAATTTCATTTCAATGTAATTAGTTTTCTTTGTAATATTATATATTTTGTTCCTTGAATTTAAAAACATTATTCTGAGATGGGCTCCATAGAAACTGGCAAAGAGGTCCATAAATGGTTAAGAATATCTGACTTAAATTCTCAGACAAGGAAATCAATATCTCTAGTCAAAAACTTCTCTAAATCATTGTTGGTAATAGAAATGCAAATTTAAACAACTCTGAGGTACCACTTCATACCTCTTAGATTGGCCAATATGACCAAAAAGGAAAATGATTAATGTTGGAGAGAATGTGGGAAATCTGGGGCACTAATGCATTGTTGGTAGAGCTGTGAACTGATCCAACCTTTCTGGAGAGCAATTTAGAATTATGCCCAAAGGGCAATAAAAATGTGCATACCCTTTGATCCAGCAATACCTGTACTAGGTCTGTATCACAGAGATCATAAAAAAGGGTAAAAAACCCTATGTGCACAAAATATTCATAGTAGCTCTTTTTTTGTAGAGGCAAAGAACTGGAAATTGAGGGAATGCCCATCACTTAGGGAATGGCTGGACAAACTGTGATATATGTATGTGATGGAACACTATTGTTCTATAAGAAATCATTAGGAACAGGATTTCAGAAAAACCTGGAAAGACTTGCATGAATTGATGCTGAATGAAATAAGCAGAACTAGAAGAATACTATATACCCTAACAGCAACATAAGGGTGATGATCAATTATGATGGACATGCTTACTCTATCGGTGCAAAGATCAGGGATGTTCTTAGAGGAATTGTGAGGGAGAAAGCTATCCATATCCAGAGAAGGAACTGTGGAGTTTAAATGAAGACCAAAGCTTATTATTTCCAATTTTTAAAAGTTGTCCTATGTAGCATGTCATTCTGTTCTCTTATGTTTTCTTTCTTCCTTTTGGATCTGATTCATCTCTCATAGTACATTCAATTTCTATCTTTGTTGATCAAGGTTGTAAATGTAGAGGCTACATCAGATTGCCTGCTGTAGAGGAGAGGGTGGAAGGAGAAAAAAATGTAAAACTCAAATCCTTGCCAAAAAAATGATTAGTAGAAACTACCATTGAATGTAATTGGGAAAACAAATAAAATATTTATATAATAAAAATAAAAAATAAAATAAATCAAATGAAGCTATTGGACTACATAACTTAAAAAAAGAACAACAACCCTGGTCTAGACCATTATATTCTGGGTCAAATCTGTTTTTGTAGGCTATTTTCACGTTACTCCCCTGGTGGCTGATGCCAGGACACATTCTAACTCTTGACTCTGTGACCCCCTAGAAATGATAAATCATGCTCAAAAGGCCTTACCTCTTCAGTTTCTCAGAATCTCCAGGTTTTTTCCAAGAAGGAAGTGCACACTCTCTATCCTCTAAGAGGATGTATAAACAGATGATACAGAATAGGACAAAGTAGACTTCTCCAAAGACACAAGGTAGTAACAAGCACCAAAGGAGAGGGCCAAACAAAGTGCTATGAAGACTCTAAGGACACAAGCAACCCTGGGCCTTGAAGAAACGGAAAGATGTGGAGGGGGCTTGTTCCAATAATGGGCAAGGAAAGCCTATGCAAATATGCAGAAGAGGGAAAAAATCAAGATGAAATTTGAGAACAATGAACACTTCAATGTAGATGAAAAGTATAGTTTGTGAAAACTGGCTAGATGGGGACTCTGTAGGTTTGGGGAGAGGGACAGTCAGATCTGTACATTTGGGAGATGATTTTGACAATTATATGAAAAATGAATCAGAGAAAAGAAACAGGGCTGTCAGAGAGGGGACTATAGCAATGGAATGCTGCAAGGTGATGGCAGAGTAAAAGGAGAAAGGGGGAATCAAAACTGACAGTAGACCTAAAAACTGACAGTATCTGGCAGCTGGTTGTATTATGAGATAAAAGATTTTGGGTTTTCTCCTATCAAGAAGTGTGTGAGATAGGTTTAATGGGGATTACTAACTTCATTTTATAAAGAAAGCGCATGAGGCTCTGAGAGAAGTGACTTACCCAAGGTCATAGTAAATGCTACCATTCCTAGGTTGATTCTCACCCCTCCATATCAGGCTGCCACCAAGTCTCTGCAAGTCCAATTTAATCATATTGGCTTATATCATCACATCCCCCATAGTACCTGACCCTGGCAAGTTGAGGACAACCTGAGCCTATGGTTCTACCACCTTGTGGGGGTGAGATGGGGTATTTGGAAAATTCTCCAGACTATGTCATTTTCAGTTGATGCCACCCTCTTCTCCAGAGTTCTCTTAGCAAACTGTAGACTCCTTTTTTGCTGTGGTCTATTCTAGGTTTTAATAAAAGCACTGGAAGGTGGGATTCCTGGTGCTTCAGGACTAGAAGATGAGAAAATCCCTATGTTTGGGCTTACTAGCACTTCATTAGGCCCACAGACAATTCCTGCTATAGTGGGTAAAAAATAGGAAGACACACAAATGACCTCAACTATAGGTACCTGGGCCCTGGGATAATTGGGGAAGATAGGAAGTTCCTGTTGAGCTGGCTACCAGCAGTACCTCTCCTGGGGATTGCCACTGTCTATAATATTGGAGACCTCATCAATGTATTTATCCTCTCTAAGGATGCTGATTACAACTCATTTTGACCATGTCCTCAAATTTATCCTCTGGTAAGAATTGATTGATCCAACGTACTGGAGACTTGTTCTCATAGTATCTGTTACCCCTGGTAACCTGTCCATTTCTTTTTTCCATCATCATTTTCATGACTGTCTTTTATTGAATGTGAAGTATTGTTAAATATTTGATTCAACAAATGTCTTAAGCACTTACTATGTACCAAGACAAACTGGAAACAGTTCCTGCCCTTGAGGAGCTTATATTCCAGTGGAGGACACATCAAAATTATATATGGCAATTTCAAGAGGGAGCAGGCACTAACAAGAAAGGATAAGAATCTGGAAAGGCCTCCAATGGGACTGGGAGGGCTGAAACATGCTTCTTTTTTTTAAATTTTAGAAAGGTTTTATTTATTTTCAGTTTTACAATTTTTGCCCCAATCATGCTTCCCTCCCCCAACCCCCCACAGAAGGCAGTTTGTTAGTCTTTACATCATTCCCATAGTATGCACTGATCTGATTGGATGTGATGAGAGAGAAATCATATCCTTAAGGAAGAAACATACAGTATGAGAGACAGCAAAATTACACAATAAGATAATTTAAAAAAAAAATTAAATTAAAGGTACATAGAAAGTCTTTGGTCTTTGTTCAAACTCCACAATTCTTTCTCAGGATACATATGGCATTCTCCATTGCAGATATCCTAAAATTGAGCCTGATTGTTGGCCTGTTGAAATGAGCAAGTCCATTAAGGTTGATCATTGCTCCCATGTTGCTGTTAGGGTGTACAATGTTCTTCTGGTTCTGTTCATCTCACTCAGCATCAGTTCATGCAAAACCCTCCAGGCTTCCCTGAATTCCCATCCCTCCTGGTTTCTAATAGAACAATAGAGTTCCATCACATACATATACCACAGTTTGTTAAGCCATTCCCCAATTGATGGGCATTCCCTCAGTTTCCATTTCTTTGTCACCACAAAGAGAGCTGCTATGAACATTTTTGTAAAAGTGATGTTTTTACCCTTTTCTCTTCAGGGTATAGGCACAGTAGTGGTATTGCTGGATCAAAGGGTATGCACATTTTTAATGCCCTTTGGGCATAATTCCAAATTGCTCCCCAGAAAGGTTGGATGAGTTCACAGCTCTACCAACAATGTATTAGTGTCCCAGATTTCCCACATCCCTTCCAACATTGATCATTGTCCTTTCTGGTCATATTGGCCAGTCTGAGAGGTATGAGGTGATACCTCAGGGATGTTTTATTTTGCATTTCTCTAATAATTAGTGATTTAGAGCAAATTTTCATATAACTATGGATCTCTTTGATATCCTCATCTGCAAATTGTCTTTGCATATCCTTTGACATTTGTCTTTTTTAAAAAAAATTTGACCCAATTCTCCATATATTTTAGAAATGAGGCCTTTGTCAGAAATACTAGTTGTACAAATTGTTTCTCAATTTACTACATTTCTTTTGATCTTAGTTACAGTGGTTTTGTCTGTGCAAAAGCTTTTTAATTTAATGTAATTGAAATTACCTAGTTTGTTTTTAATGATGTTCTCCATCTCTTCCTTGGTCATAAATTGTTTCCCTTTCTATAGATCTGACAGGTAAACTATTTCTTGATCTTCTAGTTTGCTTATAATATTGTTTTTTATGTCTAGATCCTGTATCCATTTGGATCTTATCTTGCTATAGGGTATGAGGTGTTGGTCTAATCTAAGTTTCTTCCATACTAACTTCCAATTTTCCCAGTAGTTTTTTTCCCTGAGAGAGTTTTTATCCCAATAGCCGGACTCTTTGAGTTTATCAAACAGCAGATTACTATAATCATTTCCTGCTGTTGTACCTAGTCTATTCCACTGATCCACCACTCTATTTCTTAGCCAGTACCAGACAGTTTTGATGACTGATGCTTTATGAAACATGGTTCTTAAAGAGATTAGACTTCCTACAAAACAGAAGTGAAAGGGGATTACATTCCAAACATGGGAGGGACCACCTGTGCAAATGTTCAGAGACAGGAAATAGAAATAGAAGTGTAGAGCAGGCCAATTTAACTGGAACAGAGTGAGGGAAGGGTAAATCACCTTGGAAAGACACAAGTGGGAGCTATATTGTCAGGGCCTTAAATAACAAAGCTGAAGAGTTTTGTCTTTTACTCAAGAAAAAAGGATGATTCTTAACTAGGGAAGTCAGTGAATTGAGAAACATTTGTTAAACATTTATTATTCCAGGTACTGTGCTAATTACTAGCAAAGTAAATACAAAAAAACTGAAAAACAATTCTTGTCCTCAAGGAATTTGCATTCCAACATGCAAATAACAACATACATACAAGATATCTACATAGTAGAAAGAATGCAGTGTGAGAGGGGAAGATATTAGCAGCTGCCAGGGTAGTTGGGGGACAAGGAAGGTCTCTTCTAGAAGGTAGGATTTGAGCTGAGATTTGAAGAGAGCCAGGGAAGCTAAGAAAGAATTGAAAATAGACTGACTCTGAGAGTTTATGGAGGGAGATCAAAGTGTCAAGAGCCTGGGAAGGCAAAAAGGGGCCAGATTGGTGAAGAGCATTAAATGTCAAACAGCAGTTTAAACAGGGGGCCAATATTGTTCATTGGCAGCTGAATAGAGGATGTAATGGAACAGGGAGAGGCTGGAGGCTAAGAATATCAGGTGAAAGGGGCAGCCAAGTAGAGATCATTAAGGTCAGAATGAAAAGATCATAAGGACATTTGATGGGGGGGGGGCATTCCCTTCCTGGGGGCTGCTACCTGTTCCATTCACCCTACTCTGGATGGTTCAGCTCTGAAAGATGAAGACAGAGGTTTTTTTTGGATGTGCATGTGGGTATTTGTGTTTCAGTCTGTGTTCATACCATCAGCTCTGTCTCTGGTGGATCACATTCTTTATCATAAGTCCATCACAGAAGTTACTTCCATATTTTTCCACAGTTGCTAGGACAGAGGTTCTTTGCAGCTACATCAGTGCCCAGGGAAGACTATCTTCCTGAGCTGCAGTTAGAGCCTGATTTCTTCAGACTAGGCTGAAGCAAGATCTTAACTCCAGAGTTTCCGCATCATGATGTCTAGGGGAACTACGTTGTGATACTCCTTTGCTCGTTTAAGGAAAGACTCAAATGATGTATGATCCAGAACTCCTGGGAGCAGATTAATCCTAGGTGCTTCTGGGACCTAAGACAATAGTGAGCTTCTAGCTACTCAGTAGATGTAGCTGCTTATCCAGTCTCTTTATTTTTAAATACTTTTATTTATTCATTGATTCTATATAAAATAAAATTCCCATGCCTTACAGAATGTGAATATGCTGCTTTGGGGGGAACCAATTCCATTAAAGTCACTTGACTAGTATTCACTGAAATACAGTCTCTTCAAAGACAGGGGAGGAGCTCCAAAAATTTATACATCCCCTTGACAAGGAGGAGCTGAAGGAGAGGAGGATATTGACTCTGAGAACCATCCAGAGCACCAAATTCCTCTGTGTTCCATCCCAGAAGAGCATAAGCAAACAGCAGGGCAACTCTCTAGGGAGTCAGTGGCTGTCAGGACCACTGGGTGGCTAAGCTGGAAACATGTTACACAGCATACTTGCTCACCTTGTATCTTTCCATTGCCCTGTCTATAATCTTCTTTCTTTGAAATTAGGGCAATCCATGATTTGGGGCCACATAGGATCCTCAGGAGGATATTGATGATAAAAAGACAAGTTTTTACATCAGGGCAAAGATGGGGGCCACTGGGAATAATGTTTAGTTTCCCAAATGGAATTTAGTCTATTCTCTTTTTCCTAGACAAGACTGGGTCTGGCTCACTCTCCTTCTTAAAGATCTGGGCTGGGGAGGCTAGGTGATGCAGTAGATAGAGCACCGGCCCTGGAGTCAGGAGTACCTGAGTTCAAATCCAGCCTCAGACACTTAATAATTACCTAGCTGTGTGGTCTTGGGCAAGCCACTTAAACCCATTGCCTTGCAAAAAAAAAAAAAAAAACCGGATCTGGGCTGATATGGAAGTATATGATATGGTCCTGACTAGAGACTTAGTTTTACCTGTGTGGATTGTTAGGAAAAATTCTTCTGCATGAACCCCTCTCTCAGAGTTATTTTAAAACCACAAGATAGATGCTTCTGATATGTTCTCTAGACTGAAATGGATGGCATGAGGGATGCTAGGATTAGGAAGAGAAATGGCAATGAAGGTAGTATATGATGTCTGTATCTATGTAAACTCAGCCATAGTCCAGTTCCTATCCTCTTCCCACCCTTTCCCCTATACTCCCTAGACCCTTTTTCCTATTGTTAACATACTCTTTTTCATCCTACGTTCCTTCTCATTTTCCTTCAATCTTTTCTTCTCTGGAAAGTATATTATCTCTTGGCACTTCCTCCAATCATGGCTCCTTTCACACCTTCTGCCACTCAGTAGTATAAGGCAAAAATTTTACTATCCAGTTCCACTGTCAGACCATCCTTCTGCCAACACCATCAGTCAGCAACTACATTTCCTTATCTAAAGTTTATTCTGTCCCATCTAGATTCTTGGGGCTCCGAATCACTCTTCTTTCTTCCCCAAGGATTAGTACCTAGCTTATGGTCTCCTTTTCCTTAAGAACCCTAACTCCTTCAAAAATCCCATGACCCCTTTTTCTCAATTACTTTAGTTTTATACATGAGAAAGAATGATCCTCCCCAACTGAATTTACCCCAGATGCTGTAATTCCTAATTATGGCTATAGACAAACATCTCTGGCAAAGTAAAAATCACTCTGTTGTAGGTTTCCCTTGATGCTGATAAGCAGAATATTGTTGAACAAAGTTAACTCTGTGGTTTCATCTACTGAAAATGCACATGGAGAACTTTAAGACTATATTTTGCTCTATGTAACCAAATGTTAAAAAAAAAACAGAGCTGGTAGGATTTTGAATTCCCTAAACTGCTGAATTATTGTATGATTATGAAGTTATAGTTTGTCATGGAAAGCTATCATAATAACATGAACATTCCCTTCTCTGCTAATAAAAATCATAATCATGATATTAAATCAGGAAAGCACCCAAAGGCTGACAAAGAGCTTTGTATAATCAATGATAGCTGGCATATATATATATATATATATATAAAATTTTAAATTTTCAATGTACTTTACAAATATTATCTCATTTGATTCAGTTCCCATTTCCCGGCTATGTGACCTTGCTCAGTTTATCCAAACCCTGTGAATCTGTTTCCCATCTTTAAAATATTTTCCCTCTCAACTTACATGGATGACCTTATAAGTCATTAAGCTAACAATATAAAATGTCCACTGTTGTTATTACTATTCTCTCATCAGGTGAAGTAGATAATATTCTCCTAAGTTAATGGAGAATGGCTGTCCTACATGGAATCTAAATGGAGGAGGCATTCCCTGTAGGTTATGAGACCCTCCAGATACTGTGGTTTGTGAAGGACATGGTATTGATTACATCAAGGTCCAGAATAATGGAGAGGTACTTCAATGATATCCATAGTCATTTAAAAGAGATTGACCCAATCCAGTTGGAAAAGATCAAGTGGATGGAGAATAATTGTCATCCAGAGTAACAAGAATGTTTTATGTGGGTTAAGAGTCCCCTGAATGAGTATCTCAATAAACTACATATCTCTGTCTGCTTAGAAGTAAATTGGGGGGAACAGAGTAGGCTGGAGTACATTTGGGAGTGCAGAGTTGGAACAAGAATTCCAAGCAAATGTCAACTTTTTTAACATCAGTATTTTCCCTGAGATGTTCTGTGGTTGCACAATGTTGAAGGATCACAACTGCACCTGATTCCAAGGATCGACACAGGAAAGTGAAAAGGAGGCAGTGAATGCTACCAATGATGGCATGCACCCAAGAAGAATGAGAGGCCCTATCAAAATGACTGGGAAAAAAGGAGGAAGACCAGTCATATATCAGGCACAAGTAAGAAGAGACACAAAGCCAGAATGAGGCTCTGATATACCCAAATTTTAAAAGGAACAGAGAAAAATCTCACACGATAAGTAGGTTGACTCTGGAGGACTCTGAAAAACATGAACAAGAATATCAAATGATGAGAAGGTACAAAGGATCTGCAATCTGCAAATGGAGGGAGTGAGGTTATAGGCATTACAATGTATTATCATCTTCACCACCTGAGGTGAGTAGTGAAGCATTAGGGAGAGAGATTACATCAGTGATTTTTATCAGGATAGGACCTACCAGGTGAGGGGACTTCTCATACCTCCGCAGGTTGACCTTTTTCTCTGCAATTTCTAGCCTTAGAAAACAAAGGTTAAATGACTTGCCCTGGGTTACAGAACCAATATATGTCAAAAGCAAGATGTGAATTCCTACTTTTGAGTTCAGCCCTCTATCAATTAATTATGTGAAGATGCTTCTCAGGTGCACAGTGTATATTAATTTCCCTATTTCAAGGATAAGGGGATGCAGGCTAAGAGATATAACTTGCCCAAGATGAGCAGTGCAGTTGTGATTTGAACCCTGGTTGTTTGTTTTTCAAATATCATGTCCGTTGTTCTTTCTGCAAGATCAGACTGCTTCTATTAGTGAGAACATAATTCAGTAATTCCAACATTTATTAAGGATGCCCCATCCAGCAACATGGATCAAAACCCCTTTATGTCTTTGTAGACAGTCTTCAGGAGTTGCCAAAATATTCTTCCCCTGAATCTGTAACCCTTTAATGACTAGGCCTCTCTGTACTTACCTGGGCCAGGCTCACAGGAAGTCTTTCCAAGCTGGGGAGAGCTTTTCTTCCAGGAGCATAGTTTTGAAGAACTCAGGGTCAGTTCTAATGCTGAAATGAAGCCAGAGGAAGATCTTAATAGAGATTAATAATTGCAACAACTCACTATTTTGCTCTGTGGATTATAAAGTGCTTCCCTCAATCTAACTGTGTAAGGTAAATAATGAATCATTATCCCCCTTTAAAGCTGAAAAAACTAAGGCTCAGAGAGGATAAGTTACTGGCTCATGTCACTGCTCATCCCAAGCCACACATTTCTCTAGTTCCCTCAATGATAGTTCCTTCCCTGTAAAATGGTCTTCACATTATCTAATACATGTTATTTTTTATTTTTAGGTTTTTGCAAGGCAGTGGGGTTAAGTGACTTTCCCAAAGCCACACAGCTAGGTAATGATGAACTGTCTGAGGCTGCATTTGAATTCAGATCCTCCTGACTCCAGGGCCAGTCCTTTGTCCACCGCGCCACCTAGCCGCCCCCCGTATTTGTTATTTGGACATGATTTTTTGGATGCTGTCCCTCCCATGAGATTGTTAGGTCCTTGAGGGCAAGTTTGAGCTTTGTCTTTTTTTTTGTATCCCCAGAGTCTTGCTTAGTGTCTGGTACATAGGGGGATGCTTAATGAATACTTGCTGACTTGTTGACCCCCATGTGCTACTAAACCCAGCCTTTGGAACACACAAGCAACAGGAAGAGCCACCCATGGTTGGCAACATTCCAAAAAGAACTAACTCAAAGTAAACTATGGAATGTAGGAATGTGAACATGCTAAAGGCCCTTAGAAGACAGAATGATGGATCTTTAAGTGACCTCAGAATCCAGAAGAGAGAATGACAGAGTTGAAAAGGGCCTTGGAATAGAGAACTCTAGAACTGGGAGAGGGATCCTTAGAACACAGAATGTAAGAGGGGGATCTTTAATGATCTTAGAAGAGAGAATGGCACCCCTGAGAGGGACTCTCAGGTCCCATGTGGTTCATTGCCCTGATTGAATGGAGGAGAACACAGGCACTGGCTGGATCTCAGGGCCAGGGCCAGGGCTTCCAAGCTGGGCTCTGCTATCTCCGTCTTCAATGACCTCGACTGAATCTTTCTGTCCTCAAGCTGCCAAGTGAATGGAGAACCGGGGGGGCGGGGGTCCTGAGTGAGCCCCCAGGCTCCTCCCGGCCCCACACCTAGGATTCGGTGACAGCGTTAGCTGGGTCCGGCCGAGGGCCCACGGGGAGAACTGGAAGACAAGCGGCTGCTGGTCCAGCCCCGTCCCCTGGCGGGCCACCAAAGGGCCTCCCCTCCCCCAGAGCCAGGGCTGGCACCTGTAGCATCCCGGCCGGCCTCGGGGACCGTCCTTCCAGGCGGGCATCCCCGCGGAGGGCCGGGGACGAGAAGGCAGAAGGGGACTTGCGGCTAACGGAGTCCGCAGGGCCAGCCCCCGCCTGGCCCTGGGCTCCCAACAGGCCGGTTTGGGCCAGGCCACTTGACCAGCCCAGGCTTCCTTTCCTCTCGGCAACGCTGTCCGCTCCGCCCAGCTCATTGGCCGGCCTCCCCCCTGCCCGGCCATTGGTCCGTTCTCCGCTACTTTACATAGCCCCCTCCCGGCCAATCATCGCCCAGCGCCTACTTAACATGCACTCCGAAGGCCACTCAGAGAGCGCGGGGGCTGGGCCACCACGTGCTGTTGCTAAGCTTCGGCTTCTAAATTGTTACTATCGCGGCCGGCCTATAGGAAGAGAGATCAGATCTGTCAACATTCTCTTCCCCAAGCTTAGGGGGTTCGGCCCGCTTCCATTGGTCGCACTCACCCTCAGTTCCCGCCCCCAAACCCAAACGGCGAATTTCTATTGGTTGCCCGAGCCGCCCATCGGTCTTATGTGTCAATTTGAGGGCCGGAGCGAGAGGGTGGTGTATAGGCGACTTGGAAGTAGGCTGGAGTGTGTGAACTCGGTGCAGTTGGGCGCTCGGGGGTCTGCTCTCTAGGCAGGGAGAGGAGCCAGAGCCAGGGTGGGGGGGCTGGGTGTTTGCCGTCTGGTTTCTCCGGGGGGGGTGGGTGGGTGGGGGGGGACTGGTGTGAGTGACAGAGCACCAAAAGTATGGAGTGGAACTCTCTGTTACTCCTCCTGGAAGCAGCCGAGTACTTGGAGAGACGAGACCGAGGTATTCCCAGAGTTGACTCTTTTTCCAGAGCCCCCCTCCTTTCCTTTCCGCTCCCCTCTCTCTTTGTTGTACGCTGCTCTCCCCCCCTCCGGGGGGGGACGCCCTTTCTCCCCCCCACCCCCCCACCCCCGCCTGGAGCCCCGGTTCCCCTCGGGCCCCCCGCTGGCTCCGAGGCGCACGGATCGTACCAGAGGTTAAGGGGTCCGGGGGAGGCGGGGAAAGATACTTTGTTGCAAAACCAACCAACCAACCAAACCCAAAAAGCAACCGAAAGGAAAACCGGAGCTTCTAGAATGTGGAAGTGCCTCGGCCCGAGAGGGGCCCCCTCTCTGGAAAAAGCAGGCTCCCCGCCCGGGGCCCCGGGGCCCGTCCCGGTGTGTCTGTCCCCCCGCGTCTTTTCTCTGGTCTCCGGAGCGGCCCGAGGAGGAGAGGCTGGGAGGAGGGAGGGGCGCTCGGGGGCCGTGGCCGTGGCAGTGACTTCCCTGGTCGATTACGGCGTCTGGCTGCTACAATGTAGCGAGCCCCCCTGCCCCCCTGCCTGCCCCCCTCTCCCACCGAGGCCCGGGCCGCCCCCTTCCCAGCTCAGCCCTTGGGCTTTACCCCTGCCCCGCGAAAGACAAGCCCCCCGCCATCTGCAGGAGGCCCCGTGGCCGGGGAAGAAAGCTCTAGTCCTGGGAGGAGGCAAGATGATGTGGGTGGCCCGGAGCCCCGGGGCGCCAGGGAAGGATCTGGGGGGTAGGAAGAATGGGGGCCGAGGGAACCGCGCCCCTGCGCCCCCCCGCTCCACCCCGGCCCCCTAACGCGTGTGACTTTGTCCCCAGAAGCCGAACACGGCTACGCGTCCGTGCTGCCCTTCGACAGCGAGTATTCCAGGAAAAAAACAAAGACGGCCGCCTTGGCCAGGAAATCTCAGAATAACAGGTAAAAATCTGGCGACCCCGCTCCAACCCAGCCGGTGTAGACCCGGCTCCCCTCTCTCCGCATCCCCACACTCCTCCAGGTGCTCGGACCCCCCGAGGGCAGACCTGCCGGGCTGGGACCGAGGGTGGGAGAAACTGAGGCCTTCTCTGCCCCCTCCCCCTCCCCAGCCTCTTCCTACCCCTCTCGGGGACCTGGCCCCAACCCCAGATCCCGTCGCCATTTTCCCCCTGGCCTGGGCTGGGCTGGGCTCGGCTCTGTTTTGATCTCGCACATAAACACTGCCACGCGTACAGCCTGGGCTCGATAAGCCAAGAGGCAGCCCTGGCCGCTTGGATTGTCCGGGGGCCCCCCCCCTTTCTGACTCCCCCCTCCCCGCCCCACACGACACCCCCCCACCCCACCCGCAGCAACAATGTCTGTCCGTCCGTCTGTCCGGATGTCACCCCACCCCACCCTTCCTAGCTTCTGCTGGTGGTGGGCGGGCGAGGTCTGGGCTCGGGTTGCCTGGTACACCGCCCCCCCCCCAAACTTCTTAGTTTTGTTTTTAAGGCAGGAAGAGTCATGTGGAAGCCCAACCCCCCCTGACTTTCCAGCTCGGGGACTTTCAAAAACAGCCACTCGCACACACTTGTAATTCCTTCCCCCACTCCCAAGGGTCTGGAAAAGAAATGTTCTCTCTACCTTTCTTTGTACTCCGAGTACAGGCCTAGCACGTAGGAAGTGCTTACCGTACGTGGTGCTGCCTGACCTGCTCCCCACCCCTTTCCCCATCCCCCCACGCCCCCCCCCCAGCAAATGCCTCTGTGGAACCTGGTCAGGGCCTCTGGAGCTGGGAGGACCCCAATCCACCAGCCCAATCCCTCTCTTTTCGAGACCGGGGAAACTGAGGCTCAGAGAGAGGGGGAAGGGACTCGGCCAAGGTCATGCAAGTTTCTGACACGTGCTGGGGGACGCGGCTCCCCTCCCCTCCCCAGCCCCACTGGAGGGAGAAGCCTCCCATCTGGCCAGTGGTTTCAGGGGGCTCCAATGGGGAGGCACCCCCTGCCCCACCCTGGCTTTTGAATTGGGAAGCGGCGCCCGGGCCGGTGAGGGTGGGCACCGAGCCGTCGCCCGGCCGGCCCCGGCCCGGCCCAGGCCCAGGCCCAGGGCAGCCCTGGCGAGGCTCCGGGGCCCTAGCTTTGTTTGCCTAAGCAGACGGTGCCCAGAGAGCGCTGTGTACGTGCAGAAGATTCTCTTAAAGGGGCCGCGCCTTGTTACGTGGTAACTCCTCGGGCCCTTTCTCCTCCACCACCCTCCAGTGGCCAAATAACGGCCCCGGGCTTCTGGGGCTGAACCCCTAAACTTGCCCCCTGCTGTCCGGTGCTTCTACTTGCCCTTCCCAAAGAAAGGGGAGGGGGAAGCAATTGGCTCCTTGTCCTTCCCAAGGAAAATCCTTGCTAGCAGGATGACTTGAGAAGCACCTCCTCCTCTTCCTGCTCCCCAGGTCAGTGTCCCCCTCCCCCCGGGTGCTTAGCACCCTGCCATCGAACTTTCTTCGGGCAGAACTGCAGTATGGAAAGGACCAGCCATGTGGTCTATCAGCTGGGCTTTTATTAAGGGCCTGCTATGTGGCTGGGCCCACCTGGTCTCCACAGTTCTTCTAGTCTAATAGGGGAAGTCCTCTGTACATAAATAAGCATATATTTAAAAAGCAAAGGCCAAGGCAATCTTAGAAGGGACCCTCCCACAGCAGCTTTTTTTTTTTTGTTTTTGTCGAGGGGAAAGGGAGACATCAGAAAAAGCCTTATTAAGTTTAGAGAGGACTAGAGAGTTTAAGGAGGACCAAGAGGAGACAGTGTTGTACTCTGTGGACTAATTTGGGAATTAGACCTGGGCCTGCTCTTGACTAGCAGTATGACTTCCTATTCTATAGGCCTCAGTTTCCTCATCTGTAACACAAGAGGTGAGAATTAGGAGATCTATTTCTAATCCCAAACGCTGTGAACATATCTGAAACCAGAGTCCCAGCCCAGACCTTTTCTGTTCCAGGGACCCTGAACTCTAGGACTCGAGAACAGAAGTGCTGGGGAGTGGGGAAATGGGGAATTAGAAGGGGCAGTGAGAACCAGAGGAAGGAAGGGAAATACATTCCCTTGGCCTTCTTTTGTGAAGACAGCCTTCTTGGGGGTGGGGAGGAATATTTTCTAATGGGAGGCAGCTGTGATACCATGGAAAGAATGCTAGCTGTGTGACCTTGGGCAAGTGCCTTGATACCTGTGCCTTGGTCTCTTCATCTATAAGACAGTAGTAGTAATATCTGTATTATCCTGGCCTCACTGGGTTGCCTCAAGGGATAAATGAGTAGGAGAAAAACTTGGGAAGCCATTCAGGACTTTTTAATGCCAGCTTCAGTTATTGTTTATATTATTATTTGTTAAGGTGCCAATCAGATCCTTCAGAGGAGCCTAGCTTTGGCATTCATTCGCTGGTCACTTTGGGTTGGTGATACTGGGCCAGGGCCTGGATGGGAGCTTTGGGCTATGGGACAGCCCTAGAGCAGGGCATTTCCTTGTCTAAGGCAAGGCAATTCTGTGTATCTTTTCTCTGCTGGGTGTGTGTGTGTGTGTGTGTGTGTGTGTGTGTGTGTGAGAGAGATAGAGAGAGCATGTGCTGGCACAAGAAGTCCATGTTGGCAGGGGTGATCCACCATTGCCCATCTGGTTTATCCTTGGCTTTCTCTTTCCTGGGTGCTTTGCAGAAGTTGGGAGGGGATGTAGCTAGCAGCCATCTCGAGGTCATTGGTCTGTCATCAGTCAGATGAACCTGAATTCAAAGCTTTACTGTCTGGACAGTGTGGTAACATCCACCAAGGCAGGACTTCTTCATCCAAGGTCTCCAGATTTTCTGCCAATCTCAGCTTTTCCATCTCATGCTCCTCTCGTGTGGTCAGATGACTTTTTTTTTTTCTTTAAACACAACAAAAACAAACAGCCGAATACTGTTTGGATTCTATGAGTCTTCTTGGCGTCTTCCCCCCATGCACAGTGGGTCTTTGCGGTGGCTGCGGCTCCCTGGGGACCAGGGTTCTCACATGCTAAAAGCCACAAATGATTCATACTTAGATCTTCATCAATACATGAACACTTTGTGTCTGTGAGAGAAACCTGCAAAAGCCCTGAATGGACAAAATATGGCTGGTGGATTAGGTGATCTCTCAAGAACCTTCCCCACTCTGCCATTGTAGGCACCGAGGAGAGCTAACTGCTGGGGTAGAGTTAGGAGCCCTGGATCTGAAATCCTGCTTCTGCTAGGTATTATCATTTCACAACTTAGGGGATCCGGTGTTCCTAATTTATAAAATGATCAGGTCAGACTCACTAGTTTCTGGGTTGCCATTCTGGGCCTTAAAGGTCCTTCTAGTTTTTGGAGTGAGCTTAAGGGTTTTTACCTCAGGACATAGGAGGGATCTTGTCCTACCCTCTACTGGATCAGGCCCTTTCCACCCTTTCTCTTACAGAAGAGCAAACTTGGGAAAACCCCAGAAAGTATTAGATGTGTGACCAATAAGAATCATTAACAATGTCTCCCAATTTTCATGACATTCTAGGGTAGGCTTCCCAATGAAAGAAGTAGTGACAGACATTCTCATTTTACAGATGAGGAAACTGAGGCTCAATGAAGTGATTTTTGTTTTCTGTCACCCAACTAGTTCAGGGTCTGGGAAAGAAACCATGACTAAGGCTTTTGATTCCATGCCTAAGATCTCAGTTTCCCTGTGGGACAACCTCTTTGGATGGGTAGGAGCTCTTTTTGTGGCCCTGCACCCAAGCTGTAATGACAGAATAGGGGCTTAGCAGTGCTGGTTCCTCATAGGGCCTGGGCTGGAGTCTTCTGGGCTCTTCTGCTGATAGGAATCTGAGGGAGAGTCTCCTCAAACTTGGTCTTGTTCTCTAGGAGTCTGCAGTACTGTCTATATCTTTCCTCTTCAATGACCCTGTGTCTGTCCTTGTTGGGTGAGTGGGGAAGTTAGGCCCAGGTAAGAAGAGACATGAGAAATTTGAAAGCAAAATCATTTGCATCTAAGGTATCAAAATAGCTTCACATTTGGACCAGAAGTCAGGAGGATTCAAGTTCAAATCCATCCTCAGACACTTAATAGCAGTGTGACCCAGACCAGGTCACTTCACCTGATTTGTCTCATTTTCCTCCTCTATGTAATGGCAATAATAGCCCTTATCTCTCAGGGTTATTATGAGAACCAAATGGGATCATTTTTATAAAGTGGCAGTACATGGTACTAGTGTCACAGCCAAGGAAGACTGGATGAGTAGGGTGACTCTGGAGGTGGAGCTTGAAGAGAGGGAGTTTTCAACAAATCCAATTTTGGAAGTGGCTTAGGGTGACAATCTGTCCCATTCTTGGAGGTCAGAAAAGAGGCAGACGAAGACAGGCTGGGCAAAGGGTCATTTTAGTTGAAACAGAGCCTATTGGAAGGGGAAGAGTGTGAGAAGGCCAGACAGAGGATAGGGAGGTTGGAGGTTGAATGTCAAGGCCTCGGAGGCCTGGCAGTTGCTCCTTTATTTTGCAGACTTTTGAGTAGAGTAATGGCATGGTCTTGTGAAGAAGCTTCCTCTTCTGGGTGACTTGGAGAGAGGCCTTGCACAGGATCTGGACGGGAAGAGAAAGTAGAATTAAACTAGAAAGCATAGTAGGAGACATTTTTGTTTTCTCTTGGTCACTATTAGTGAATTATTTGGTATAGAAAACTAATGAAATAAAGAAAAATGAAAGTCCTCAGCAGTCCTATACTTTCCTTCTGTATTAACAGTGGCAGGATGGTGGAAAATGGGGTAAGGGAGTTGAGAATCACATTTTTTAGACATTAAATAATATCATTTTAATTATTGGTGCTATTAATGGTGCTGTCAAACAGCCAGTTAGTTGGGGGTTTTTTGTTTTGTTTTGTTTTTTGCAGGGCAAATGGGGTTAAGTGGCTTGCCCAAGGCCACACAGCTAGGTAATTATTAAGTGACTGAAGCTGTATTTGAACTCAGGTACTCTTGACTCTAGGGCTGGTGCTCTATCCACTGTGCCACCTAGCCGCCCCTAGTTAGTTGACTTGTTATCAATGGAACTGCATCATATAAATTTTTACATTCTCTTTTTAAATAAAATCAGAAAATATAAGGCAGCTGCTGATAGATGACTCACAGTGTTCACTAAGACAAAAATAAAAGAATGAATGAATTTCATTTCATCAAAAAATAGCAGGGGCAGTTACATGGCACAATGGATAGAGCAGCGACCCTGGAGTCAGGAGTACCTGAGTTCATATCAGACCTCAGACACTTAATAATTACCTAGCTGTGTGGCCTTGGGCAAGCCACTTAATCCCATTGCCTTGCAAAGACTAAAAAAAAATAGTGTAAGAGGAGGAACATAGACCTGGGAATTAAGGAATCTGGTCCTCTTCCGGCCTGCTGTATGACCTTGGACCATTCATGTTATGTTTCTAGTCTGCTTCCCCCATTTATAAACTAGAAGATATTTGAAGTCCCTTCCAACTCAATAATCTCAAATCCTGTGCAATATAGTAGAAAGAGTGCCAAGTTCATGGTTGAGGAGCTGGGTTTGAATTCTGCCTCAGCTGTTTATTCCTTGTGTGACTTTGGGCGAGTCACTTCTCTTTGGCTGACCTCAGTTCCCTCATCATCTGCCAAGTGAAAGGGCTGCAGCTCTGTCTGAGATGCTGTGTGGGGAGAGAGAGAATCAGGATTGCGAGGAGGCAGTCCCAGATGAAGCAGGGAGAGATTCAGCCGGAGGCATTGGGTAGACCCAGACTGTTGAATGGCCAGGCTGAAACCAGGCCCTACTGGGACAGGAAGTGTGTAGCCAGTGTGGTGTGGTCTGGGACTCATGGAAATATGATGAAAACCTTGCAAGCGGTTATTCCAACTTGCTCAAGAAGGGGGGTATTTCCTCTGCTTCAGTCAGGTTGCCTTTCTCTGTGGGACAGCTGAGTGGGGTCTGGGGGGGGCTTAGAAGAGAGAAGGGTTGGGGTTAACCCCATATAAATCAGAACAACTATAAGGTAGCCGTTAAGCTTGGTGAGGAATGAAATCCATATCACTGTCCCTTGAGGAGAGCCTGGGAGGGAGGCCTTTGCACCCCCTTCCATATTATTTCTTCAATTCTGTTTTAACTGTTTAGTTTTGTTTCAAGAATAGGTTAGATGTGGGAGGGGGCCTGATCCGTATGGAGAAATTATTGGTTTATTATTGTTGGGGGGGGTTTTAAGGAACTATTTAAATTTAAATAACAATAAACAGGTGAGAGACAGAGAAAGAAAGAAATGATCCCCGGGCTTGGAGCCAGGTTTAGAATATCTGTTTTAATGATATCATAGTTGTATGTAAAGAATATTATTTAAGCAGGGTAGGTTAAAGACTGACAGCTAGGTGGCGCAGTGGACATAGTGGTCTGGAGTCAGGACAACCTGAGTTCAAATTCAACCTCAGACATGTTTTGTCACCCCACCACCAAGTTATTTAATACTGCCTCAGTTTCCTTATCTGTAAAATGAACAAAGATTAAAGAGGGAAAGACTGAAGACAGGAAGACCTGTCAGGCTAGAGGAATATCAAGGATTTGGATAAACTAAAACAGACAAGTAGAAAGAACTTTTTTCCTCATTTACGTTTTCTTCATTCCTTGGGGGGCCGGTCTTCAGGAAGACCTGCCAGGATGGTGAAGGCTTCAAGTTTATTTCATGTGAATTCAAAAGGAATTGGGAAGAGAGAAGTGAGTGGGGACATGGGGATATCTCATTTTTGAAGGGCTATTGTTACTGGGAAAGAAGGATTCAACTTACGCTTTTTGGATCTAAAGGACAAAAATAAGAAAGTAGAATAGAAAGTAAGTTGAGGCTTCATAATAGGCAAAACTGAACTGTCTTGAAAAGGTTGCTTCTCATTGGAAGCCTTTAAGCAAAGACTGAATGTTCACCCATTTTTAGATGTTGTAGAGGATAGATTTGTAGGTGTGGGTGGGACTAAGTGGCTGGTTCCCTTTCCAGGCTGAGACTCTGTGATTTGACAGAGAAGCTGAGATCCAGAGCAATGAAAAGCCCTGGTCACATGGGTAATAAATGGCAAAGACAAACCTTGAACCCAGATCCACTGATCCTACTAGACTTTAGTGTTCTTCTCCTTGACCTTGATGTTTCCCTAATGAGTGAAGCTGTAGGTAAGGAGCAAAGTGAATGGGAGTTCCTGGATAAGACTGGAGTATTGAGTTGAAACAGTTCTCTCCTTCTGGTCCCATGGTTGGATTCCTCCAGTGGTATTTGTATCCTATGTAATTGAACTTTGGAAAGTTTTAAAACTTTCAGACGAACCCAAGATAGTCAGATGAGTCCAAGTGTTGAAGATTGGAGACTTTGAGTATGAGTCATGGATTTGCTACTGACTCATTTATATAATCTTGGACAAATCACCCCCCCCCGGGCCTCGGTTTCCCCACTTCTACAGTGAGGGTGTTGACCTAGATTATGCCTTAACTCTAAAGCCATATGACTGGTGTTCAGATGAGAGCCTATGCTGGCAGAGGAGAGAAGGGCACTCAGAAATTGGATCAGGGTGGGAGAAGGGAGCACTATTGGTTATTTTAGAGAGGCCTCCAAGAGAGACTTTAGAACATAGAATATCAGAACTGAAGGAATTCTTGGAGGTCACCTTATTCAATCCTTTTATTTCACAAATGTAAAAACTAAAGCAGAAGTAGAAGAAACTTATTCAAGGTCCATAAATTCATTCAGAGCTGAGATTTGAACTCAGGACTCTTCGCCTCTGATAAATTTTTCTCCCATATTTTCCCACAATGCCATTGCCAAAGACGTGGAACTGTAGTGGATGTCTGAGTGTTTGGTAGCTCCAGGGTGGTACAGCTCTGTCCTAATATACCAGCTCATCTGGAAGCAGCGTGGTCCAGGGTGAAGAGGGTGTTTCTAACCCTAAGATGGATCAAATGAACTTAAATTTAGAACTTAAAGAGACTTTTCAAGAGCATCTCGTCTGACCCTCTCATTTTTCTGAAATGGAAACCCCCAGAGGGGTTCAGTGATTTTTTTTCAGTCATATAGGTAGTAAATGTCAAATCAAGGAATTTGAACCTAGGGCCTGGGACTCCAAATCCAATATTTTCCCAATTGTATCACCATATTTCTCAGGCAATTCCCTGAACTGCTAAGCCTCCATTTCCCTATCTGTAAAATAAGATGATATTTATGCCACCTGCTCTATAAATCTTTAAGGCTCTGCAGAAACCTCAGTTATTTGTTCAGATGCGGGGGGAGGAAACTGGAAGGAAGACAGGCAAGGTTTTTCAGAAGAGAGGAATAGAGAGACATTTCTCAAAAAAATGAAATTGAAAGAGTTCCAATAAATGTGGCTCCTGCTGCTGCTGTTAGATAACCATAGTGGTCAGTTCTATTTCCGGGTCCCACGTCATGATGACAAGAAACCTCCTCCCCGCCTTTTAAGTTTCTGTTTTCTGAAAAGGGGTAGAGGGAAGAGGAGGCCAGCCCCTTGGAGATACAGCCCTGCTTAGCACCTCCTGCTGAAAGGAGAGGAGCAGGAACAGCTAGGAGAGGCTTCCCCATCTCCAGGGAGGCAGCAGGGGGTGGAGAGCTGCATGGCAGGATGGTCCTGGCAGGGATGCTTCATACCAACCATCACAATACAGTAGAATTATTATATTTGTATTATATGATTATAGTCATCATTATTGTAGCAAGCATTTGTAGAGTTTCTATGGTAAATTAGGCAACGTTTTGAGCATTTGACCAATGCCATCTTATTTGATCCTCATAACAACCCTGGGAGGTAGGTTTGCTGTTGAGGAAACTGAGGCTAACAGATTTTTTTTAATGGTTACACAGCTAGGAAATGTCTGGGTCTGAATTCGAACTCTGGTCTTCATGACTCAAGCCCATCACTCTCTCCCCCAAGCAAGGACCTTTTGAGATTATTTGACCACTCTTCACTTTATGTCTAAAGAAACTGAGGCTCAGAGAAATGGGACTTTTCCCAACGTCTCATCATCACCACTCCTAACCTAACTCTCTTTGCATCATGACTGTGACTTGTAGCTCCTGAGGTGGGAAATCCTAAGGTAAAAAGGCTTGATGGGGTTCTGTGTCAAAGCCTTTTGGGCTAGGCCAGGCAGCAGATTTGGAGTCGGGGGCTTAGGCTTAGTTGTGTGGGGAATCTCTTCCTCTCTGAGGGCCTTGGTTTCCCTCCTCTGTAAAGTGAGGGTGATGATGGCTCTAAAACTTTGCAGAAGCCTTGGTGCCCGCAGCAGCCTGGGAGTCTTGGAGCTAGAAGGTCCCTCTGCAAACAGTGGTTCTGCTTAGTGCTGTCCAGAGAAAGGAAGGGAGGCTGTTCCAGGCTCTGCCCCAAGGACTTTTCAGACACAAGCTGAACAAGGATCAGAGCCGGTGTCCTCACCTGTCCATTCTCCCTCCACCATGATTCCGTCCTGTCAGCAGGAAGAGTTCTGGTCTAAGAATCAGGAACCCTGTGTCCTTGACTGTTCTGAATGATTTGGATCCACTGTCCTTGTTTGAGCTTCAGTTTCCCTATATGTGAAAAGAATAGGTAAACTCAGGGTTCCCTTGCAGCTCTAATATTCTATAAATTATGCTGTCACTTTTTCTACTATACTAATTCAATAAGGAGAAACAGTGAACTGGGACATGTTTGGGGTATGCTTGTGGCCAGTGGGCAGCAGGGATGGTGCCCAATAAATGCTCATTGGTCAGTTTAGTCTCAGAAGTTTCCAAGTAAAATGGGTTGCACCCCACCAGAGGAAGATCATGTTCTTTCCTATCCTCAGAGCTTAAAACATTTTTACTGATATTTATATTTCCACATCACTTTTATTTATAAATTTATCCCTTCCTACCTAGCAACTATCCTTTGTTCCAAAAATTAAAAAAAAGAATCCAAAAAAATAAAAGAAATAATAGGTAGTGTTTATATAATATTCAAAGGTCTGCAAAGTTTTTAACAAATATTCTGACTTGATCCTCACAGGGACCCTGGAAGGGAGGTGCTATTATTGCCCTCATGTCACAATTGAGGAAACTGAGGCAGTCAGAGGTGAAATGACTTATCCAAGGTCACATAAGCCTAGTGCTTGGAACACGGATTTCAACTCCAGGCTTTCTGATTTCAAGTCTATTCACCTAGCCTTTAGTTCGCAAAACTAACATGTGATCACCTAAACTTGCCAGTATATTCAGTGTTCCACACCTGCAGTCCATCACCTCTTCAGTGAAGAGATTCAGAAGACTCATTGTTGTAATCTCTTGACAAACTTGGCCAACCATGTTTCACTGAACTGGGTGTGTGACAGAAGTCTTGCTGATTTTAGTCTTTGGAAGGGACTACCCTTTAGGTGGTCTGAGATAGCCAAGCATTTTCTCATCCTTTTTTTCCAGACCCATGTCTAGAAGGGAAGGAGGGCATAGATGAGGCATGGGAAATGTGTATGATCAACAGCCAAGAATTCTGGTCTCAGGGGTATTCAAAGTGGGCAGCACCATGTCTGAAAAAACACGGCCCTATGATGGGAGTGATCAAACTGGGAGGCCTTCAAGGTTTCTCCTACTTTTGACTGTCTCCAGTTCTGGGACTGAGAATCCTTCTTGCAGATTGTATGTTTGGTAGAAAAAGGAAAGAAAACAAAATGGGACACAGTCTGTGAAGGAGGCCAGAATGAGGCTGTCCTGGTGTGGGGAGTGAATAGAATCATTAATTGTGAGGCAGGAGGCCCTTATACATTCTGATCTTCTGGTGTTGCCTTGGACAAAACCTTCTCCAACCTGTTTCTTTATTTTTAAAATGTCTTCCTGGCTTCAGAGAATTATGGTAAAGAGCAGATAAAATATGGACAGGGAGATTCCTGTACAAAGGACCAGCTGTGGCTACTATTCCCAATAGTTACCTCCTCTTGGTATTTGCTCAGGTCTTCCTTAGACAGGGGAGGGATGAAAAGGAAGGGAAAGAGAACCCAGCTGGTTCCCCTGAGGAGTTGTGTGCTCAAAAGACAAAACTTTTCTTGCACACAGATCCCTAAGTTAAGACTCAGGACCTAAGGGAGGAATTCTCCAGGAAGATAGAGGAAGGGAGAATCCCTGTGGGTTGTCCCTCTCAAGGAAGGCTTCCCAGAGGAAGCAGATCACCCTTGGAGAGAAGGAAAGGGGAGAAGAAGAAGCATTTCTATGGTAGGAGAATGGTGAAAGAACCAGGTGAATGGAGGGCAAGAGGAGACCCTTTGGGGAGGCGGCGGCGGGGGGGACATGAATGGAGAAAATAAGGGTGGAAAGAGAGGTTGAAGCCACTTTGTGAAAGGCAATGAATGTTGACAGAAGGAGTCATTGCAGCAATGAGCACTGAATATGCACCTATTGTATACCTGTTGTAGATTCCTTGGGGAATCACAATTTAGTTGAAGGATTAAACACAGAAAGCTTATTATTGCAAATATTGTGAAGGAAATGTCAGAAATAATGAGAATATTAGGCGAAGTCCCTCCAGTTCTGAGGAGTTAATCGTGGTAGAGATGAGGCCCTAGAGCCAAGTGACCTTAGGGATTCTTGAAACCTCATGACTGGGGATAAAAACAAAAAAACAAACAAAAAACAACAACAACAAAAAAAACCTCATGGCTGTATAGACCAGCTCGAGAGGGCAACCAGGCTATCCCCTTCCCTTGACAGAGGATGCCCAAGCTGAATGACTGGGTGCCTCGAAGCATGGGAGCCGGGGACAGGCTAGGTGATCACTGACCACACTCCCCGCCCCCCCCAACCAGACCTTCAAGAACTAGGAAGAGGAACCAAGGAGCTGAGTTCTAGTCCTAGTTGGGGGGAGATCCTTAGGATATAAAGTAACACGAAATCTTGGAAAGGTCGTTTTACAGGTGAGGAAACTGAGGCCTAGAGGCAGTGATTGCTCAAAAGTCCCACATGTAGTCAGTACAAGGGACTATTAATCTCAATAATAATGTTTTATTTGCATATATTATAATGGCATGATATTTTAATATTAATTGTTCCTTTTGCAATAGTACTTTGAGATTTTCAATCTACAGTAAGCAGTTTAATAAGTGACTATTACAAGCAAATACCTATGTCAGCACCTATGGAGATACAAATAGTCCAAACAAATCAGACCCTGCTCTCAATGAAGGCATGTTTATAGGCTTGTAGGCCTAGAGCTGGAAGTGCCTTCTGATACCATTTAGTCTAATCCTGAGTCCCTGAGCCTAGGGTCACTCAGGTAGTAAGTGATAAATGTGGGATTCAAACGCATATCTTTTGACCCCAGTGCTAGTGGTTTTGGGGTTTTTTTTTGACTCTCATCAGTCTGGTTAAGAAGATTATAGGTATCATGGTTACCATTACATAGATGAGGAAACTGAGGCTTAGCAGACAAAAGGAACTTGCCCAGAGTCCCCTAGCTGAGTGTCTGAGTGTCTCAGCTGGGATCTGCGCCCAGCTCTCCTGCTCCTCTCTGCTCCTACGTGGCGCTTGTGGGATTCTGAGATGCCTTGGAGGAGTCCTCCCTGCCAACGTCAAGGCTGAGCTCCGTTTGGAAACTGGCCTCCGCCTGGCTTCCAGCATCTCCACTTCTTAGCTCTGTCCCCATTACTCTCGAGTTGGGAGGCCCTGGGGAGGGCACCCAGGCCATTCTGACCAGGAATGCCCTCGCCAGCCTCCCTGATGAGCCGACTCACAGATTGATTTGGTGAATAATTTTTTTGCTGATTTGGGGACTGACTTCTTTATTTTGTTTGTTCTTTGGACAGGTCTTCACACAACGAGCTAGAAAAGCATAGGTAAGTACCCAAAAAAAATTTTTTTTGGGGGGTCATGTTATAGAATGACTTTCCCATATCCAGATTTCTGCTTGTCCAAATGTCACCATCTCAGGTTGGAGGAGACCTGGAGTTGGTTCAGTCCATCCATCTGAATTCCTTCCAATCTGCCTCTGGGCTAGAGTGGTTTGAGACAAATCGGGCCTCTGACTTTCTCCTTACACTGAGCATGGGCAAAGCTCTTCTTCCCCTATCCTGTGCCCTTTCCTCCGCTGCTATGGCTGGGGTTTTTTCGGCTGTTGTTTTGTTTTTTAGAACTGTGCCTGTGTAAATGTTTATGGGGAAGTAGAAGTTTTGGAAGGGAGGGTAACAAAGGGACTGCTTACACCAGAGGAGAATTGTCAGCAGGGGTTCGGTTTGATCCCACCAAAGACCACTTTGGGAGGGAGGGTACCCTTCCTTCACTGGAAGGATGGGGTAAAACCTTCCATAGGAAGGAGAATTTGATCTGAGCTTTGAAGGAAACTGGGACCCTAAAGTTGTGACCTGATGAGTATATGAACTGGGGTCTTAATTAGAACAATTTTCTGTCGGCTTTAACTTTACAAATAGTGCAAGTTTTATTATCTCCATTTCACAGAGGAGGAAACTGAGTCCCAGAGAATTTAAATACCTTTCTCCCATGATTGCATGGTTAATGTGTGCAAGAGATGGAATTTAAAACCAGGAAGGCCTCCTGAATCCTGAATCCTAACATTAAATTGTACTTATTATCCCAGCTCATAGGGTTCAACCTCCTCATTTTAAAGATAGGAAAACTGAGGATGAGAGATTTTTGCCACAGGTAACCTAGGCTGTAAGGTGGTCAGGTCTCTGACTTTAAAGGCAGGCCCTTTCTATTATACCATAGCGCTAGACTGTGTTGGCCAAGAAATGGACTGGCCAGGTGCCCATTTATGCAAGATGGATTTATTTATTTGAACACACCAATTCATGAAGGCCTCTCTCCTAAGGTTTAAAGAAGAGGAGAGAGTTCTATGGTTTGACCCACATGAGAAAAATCATGAATCTTTGAGTAGTATAAAAAATAATTTCTTTCCAACCACCCCTGTGAGGTAGTACCTTATTTTCAGATGAGGAAATAGGCTCAGAAGTTAAATACAAATGAACAATGACTTGCCCAAGGTCACACAACAGTGTCACAGAGCCAGCACAGAAAACATGATGCCTGATTGGGAGGTATCACTGCCAGATAGTTGTTCAATTGTTTTGTACCCAGAATGGAAAACTCTGTTAACAGATGTGGGCTGATCAGAGTTTATGGACAACTTCCTTCACTTTGTACGCTGGGCTTCTCTTTTTTATTTTTGTCCCTTTATATTTTTACTTTTTTTTTATCCATGTGCATATGTTTATTTTTAAGTTACTTCTCTTTAGCCTTAGATTGTGTTAGCCTTTTTTGCCTGCCTTGTTGAATTTGAGATGCTCCAAAAAGTCCTTTTCCTTTGAAAACAAAGTGCTTACAGCCATACTTCTCCATTTTATTTATACCTCTGAAGTTGATTTTTTGAACCCCTCCCCCCCCCCATATATAACTTTTACCTTGACTTCTATTACTAGATTCTTACTGGTCAGCTCAACTGGATCTTTGTGGATCCCAACTTTGTCACCTGCCATCCATGTATCATCTATGCCTTTTAGCATGTCCTTGAGAGCCGAGAGCACAAGGGCAATCACGGATCTTGAAAGCACTTCCCTAATGACTTCCAGATTGATATTAAAAAGGAGGCTTGGGAGGCTGATCATTGAACATCTTCCAAAAGCCAGCAGCCCATGTCTCTCCATCTTTCTCCAAAAGGATGACTTGTGTTTTGACATTGTTTGGAGCTCTCCTGGTGACCCTGGCAGAAAAGAGAAGTAGGGTTGGCCTGGCATGATCTGGGCTTGATGAGGCAGGATCTGCTTCCCCTCCCCCCTATTTTTAGGTGGCAGGTGTCCAAAATCACTTACTGACCCCTAGTGTGCAAAGTCCATGTTCTTTTCCTTTTTTTATAAAAATGGAAGAAACCTCAATGACTTGAGATTCCTTTCAGGTCCGAGATTCTTTACCTCTTCTCCCTCCAACTCCATTGAGAAGCAAACCTGTTCTTCTCTCTCTGGGCTTCCCATATTCTTCATAATACTGTATTTGTTTCTGTTCTTTCCTTATTCCCCTTTTCCAGATTGTGGGCTCAAGGAGAGCAAGGGCCAGACTGGGTGGAAGGGATTAGAGGAACCAGCTAGTTCAATCTCTTCATTTTACAGATGAGAAAACCGAGGCCCAGTATCATACTGACCATAGTATTAGTAGCAAAAATTCTGGTCTTCCAATGAGTCTTTGTGTTTCTCACAGAAGATATGGGACCTTTTATGAAGAAGGATAAAATCTGGAGTAGGGAAGGAGAGGGCAGCACATTATACACCCCAAATTAAGAGAAGCTCTTTTGGGGGGGTGGGACGAGAAGGGAAGAATGAGTAGCTGTGACAGGATGTTGCAAAAGGAGAAACTTGATCATTGTTAGCAGTATCCAGACGTCGATTGAGCCACTCTATTGTCATGGGGTTTTTTGGAGATAGTTGGGGTTAAGTGACTTTCCTAGAGTCACACTGCTAGTAAACTTCTGAGGTCAAATTTGAACTCAGGTCTAATAACTACAGGACCAGTAGATAAAGCACTACTTAATTTTTCCGTAAACTTTCCCATCGATGGAGTTATTAAGTGGAGTCTAGAGGACTACACATAAAAGAGATCCTGCCTAGGTAGGGCCAGACTAGGTACCACCCCCTGAGGTACCTACCCTCTAACTCTGGGAGTTCATGCTTCTGTGATTTATTCCTTTGCTAGGGAGGGTAGACTCAGAATAGGAAAATGAATACAACCTATAAAGTAGGAATGATTTGATTTTCACCATTGAGCATCCCTCTAGAGAATCCAAACCTGCCCAGAATTCAAATTCTCACATAATTTGAGGTTCTTCTTTGCTGGGGAGCTTCTTTCTTCCTGAAGGCCAGGAGATGGTATAGAAAGGAAAGCTGTCTTATCTCTGTGCTTATGGGGCATTAATGCAACCTTGAAGAGGTATTGGTTTGCCACTCATACTCTTGGTGACCTGAGGATCCTTTTCTCACCCTCAGTTTTTGCATCTGTCAAATGGGAACAATCCTGTTTATCTCCCCTTCTGTGCTAAGGGTGAGGGATTGAACTGATTGATTTCTACCCTCTACTCCCTCTTCTGATATTCTAAGATTCCATGGAAATGAGTAGTGCTTGAGGAGAGATCCTCCAGGGGAAAAAAAATGGGACATAACTCACTTGGGGTAGGGCAGGTTGTATCCTGTAATGGGAAGAAGAGAGGTAGGTCTGGGATCACAGTTGTCAGTTAGAATCCTGGCCCTACCCCTTCTTAACTGAGGCACACTGGTCAAGCCTTCTCTCACCTTTGAACTGTTTTACTCTTCTGTAAAATGGAGAGAAATCCTAAGCATTCTAGAAAAGTCAATTCTTATCATTAGTATATGGTAGGGGAAAGATTATTGGATTAAGAGTCAAGAGGCCGGGGGCAGCTAGGTGGCGCAGTGGAATAAAGCACCAGCCCTGGAGTCAGGAATATCTGAGTTCAAATCTGGTCTCAGACACTTAATAATTACCTAGCTGTGTGGCCTTGGGCAAGTCACTTAACCCCATTGCCTAGCAAAAACCTAAAAATAAAAAAAAAAGAGTCAAGAGACCTGGGCTCCCATCCTAGCTCTTTGGCTCACTAGGTGACTAATTTGGGCCTCAGTTTCCTCCTCTGCATGATAAAAGATTTGGATTTGATCCAGGGTTCCTAACCTTTTCTGGAAGTCTGATGAAGCCAGAGCCATGTAATAGAAAGTAAAATACTATAGATTATGGTGGGATCCAGTTATGTTGAAATATAGTAATCAAATGAAATTAAAAAAAAAAGTTCCCAGTCTCCAGGTTAAGAACCTTTGGAGAAGATCATTTCTAGAGTCCATATGACCTCTAAATCCTGCAATATGATGATAGTGGTGGTAATGATAGATGATAAGAGAAAATGTGCCCCAAATTCCCTGTGACCTGTCCATCATACATCTCTTCCCCTCAGAGCTTCAGTTGGGTACATGAGGCAGACACCATCCTCTCCCCACAGGTACTTAGTAAACATCTGGGGACCCAGGGATAGGCAACCAACCTGCCTGCCTTCCCTGGTCACTTCAGGCCCTAGGTGGGGCCAGAACACACAGTTCTGCAACTTGTGTTTCCTGGAAGGGGAGTCTCCCCAGAGAGAGCCCGAGCTAGGGACAGAAGGTTCCGAACAGTGGGCCACCTGGGGAGTGGCTAGACGTTCATGGAAGGTTCCCTGTTCCCACCCCTGCAGCTGATGGCTCACATCCCTCACATTTCTGCCAAGATCACATTTCCTAAGGGAGCACTCCCATCCTCTTGTCTCCTCTGATCCTCCCAATATCTGGGGAGGCTGAGAGGTAGGTCACAGCAGGAGTTGGATCCCGAACCAGACTCAGATACGATCATTCATTTCTATGGCACCTTGAGGTTAACTAAGCCTCTTCCTCCCAACAACTTGGATACAGGTCAGGCAAATCCTGTAGAGCCCGCATTCAGAGGAGGAAGCCGATCCTTAGACTGAACAGGCAAACCTTGTTGTTGTGGGGGCTCCCTTGGTCCCCTCCCCAAGTAGGACAATCTAGTGGGAACAGAGAGGATTTGTCAGACATCAGAGTGCTGGAGCCTGGGCTGGCATCCCCAGCTGCAGAGGCTCCCCTTGGTTTAGACACCCAGTATCAAGCATCAGGGATGTTACGGGGGTGCTTAGCAGAGGAGGGGGGACTTCCAGGTGGAGGATTCTGGGGCAGCCCAGTGTAACAAGCCCTGGTCTTTCCTAGGATCTCTCTAGAATGCCCATAGCACCCAGAGGCCTTGAGGAAAAGCATTGTTGATTTCCAGGAGCTCTTAGCCAGAGTAAGCCTTTATTAAGCTACTGTGTGTTAGGAAGACAAAGAAGAAACCAGTTGTTTCCCTTAAAGAATAAGTACATTCAAAGTGATCCCCACTCCTCCACTGTCCCAGATGAGTTGAGACCTCTGCTAGCAAGGGCAAAGGATACCTGTTCTGAGCTGGAGGGAAGGCTTGTCCTGGAGTCAGACAGTCTAGACTGGAGTCCTAACTCTGACCCTGGGCAAGCAATGCGGCTTCCCTTTCCATCATGGTCCTCTGAGCTCTCTGCCCCAGGAGCCCAGGCTCTTTCATTCATTGCTGTCACCAGGCAGCCCTGCTCTGGTTGGAGCGGCACAGAAGCCTGGGGAGGGCTGCCATAAGAGGGCACCCCCTCCTGCCTTGGCTCTCTGTCCTCCTACATCCAATTTGCCCAGGGTGTGCTCAGAGACCTGTCCCCTCCTTTTCATAAGGTCATGCCCAGCTTCTGGTCCAGACAAGTAAGTAAGATTTATCACCTTCATCCCTGTACCGCATGGGAGGTTGAAGAAAGGGGATCTGTCTTCTAGGAATGTGATAGGCCAGAAGGTGCTTTCAGCCACCTCCCCTAAGGACCAGGAGTCTCGGGCTTTAAAGGATTTTGAGCTGAAGAAACTGGGACCCAGAAAAAACCTCAAAGTTGCCCAGGGTTCCAGAGGTTACAAGGGGCAGAGCTGGGATTTAAAATTAGGACTAATGTGTCTGAAGTTCTTTCCATTACGTCACCCTGCTGCTTTCCACCAGACTGTAACCAGGTTCTCAAGTCATAGAATGTACAATATCTCAACTGGAAAGGACCTGAGAGATAGGCTGTCAGAACTGGAGGGACCTTAATAGAATGGCAGAGCTGGAGACACCTTAGAACACAGAATGGCAGAACTGGAGGGAGCTTAGAACACAGAATGGCAGAACTGGAGGGAGCTTAGAACACAGAATGGCAGCACTGGAGGGAGCTTAGAATACAGAACGGTAGAACTGGAGGGAGCTTAGAATACAGAACGGTAGAACTACAGGGAGCTTAGAACACAGAATGGCAGAACTGGAGGGAGCTTGGAACACAGAATGGTAGAACTGGAGGGAACTTGGAACACAGAATGGTAGAACTGGAGGGAACTTGGAACACAGAATGGTAGAACTGGAGGGAACTTGGAACACAGAATGGCAGAACTGGAGGGAACTTGGAACACAGAATGGCAGAACTGGAGGGAGCTTGGAACCCAGAATGGTAGAACTGGAAGGAACTTGGAACACAGAATGGCAGAACTGGAGGGAGCTTGGAACCCAGAATGGTAGAACTGGAAGGAACTTGGAACACAGAATGGCAGAACTGGAGGGAGCTTGGAACACAGAATGGCAGAACTGGAGGGAGCTTAGAACACAGAATGGAAGAGCTGGAGGAAGCTTGGAACACAGCATGGCAGAACAGAAGGGATCTTGGGACATAGAATGGCAGAGCTGGGGATGTTTAGAACCCAGAATGGGAGACCTAGAAGGGAACTTGGAGACCATCTAACCCAACTCCCTTGTTCTTTAAAGGAACCTGAGTCCCAGAGAAGGGAAGCGACTTGCCTGAAGCCACACAGTCTGTGAAAGTTAGTTATAGAATTTGACTTCCAATCTCCTGACTACTCATCCCAGACTCTTTATTACATGGAGTGTTCTAAGTGAGCTGGTCATTTCTAACACATTTGATCTTTGAGTGGGCTCATCAAATTTTTGTATCTTGGTAGAAAACTGCACCCTTTTCCCAAAGGCCCCGCCCTTTGTTCTTCCTCCTCCTTTTATTCTTTCTCTCTTGGCATCCTAGTCACATAATGCATGCTGGGAAACGTCTTCTGCCTCCTGAGTTATTTCCTTAAATTGTTGCAGTTTTGGACCTGACCTCCACCCAGTCCTGGAGGGATGGCTATGGTGAGTCTTGTTACTGAGTCCCAGAGCTTTTCTTGCCTTCCGTGGCCAAGTAGGCCCGATTGAATTTTGACAAAGTGAGCCTTTGGGTCTCCTCAACAGCCTACCCCTCAGCTGGGTTGTAGCCAAAAAAAAAAAAAAAAAAAAAAAGCCTGAGTAAAGTGATCCATCCAAAGAAATGGAGAACCTCTGCCCCGAGTGATGATTCTGTGACTGGAAGCCATAGGTTTGAATGATTTATCCCTAAATGTTGTCAAAACATTTTGCTGTGGGAAGATTTGAATTTGGGTCCTCCAGGCCCTGTGACTGTTTCCTCAGCAGTTAAAATGGGCGTAATGATATAGATCTATATTGTCTGCTTCACAGAGTAGTTGTGAGTAAAGTTCTGTATAAACTTTAAAATGGTAGGGGCAGCTAGGTGGCATAGTGGATAAAGCACCGGCCCTGGAGTCAGGAGTATTTGGGTTCAAATCTTGTCTCAGACACTTAATAATTACCTAGCTGTGTGGCCTTGGGCAAGCCACTTAACCCCGTTTGCCTTGCAAAAAAAAAAAACCAAAACAAAACCTAAAATGGTAAAGAAATGGGGACCAGTAGGAGTCATAATACTAATCTGTGGTAATTAATAAGTTGCTTGGGCCCCATTTGCCTTGCAAAAACCTAAAAAAAAAATATAATAAGTTGCTTGGGCCAAATCCCTTAACTACTCGAGGTCCTCTCTTTTCCCATCATTTATGACTTTGTACTATCCATTTCTATAATTGTATTAGAGCATATTGAATTGTAAGCTTTTAGAAATTACCATTGGCCACCTGAACTTTGTGATTTTATATAGTTGTACCCTCTTTCCTTGGAGAATTCCAGTTTCCCTTTAATTTGCTTCCTAGTCCTTCTAGGCATCTAGATGGCACTGGCCTTGGAGTCAGGAGGATGAGAGTTTGAATTCAACCTCAGATACTTGATACTCATTAGCTGTGTGACCTTGGGCAAGTCACTTAACTCTGATTGTCTTGCATCCAGGACTTTCTCTAGTTGTTCCGATTCATATCTGGCCACTGGATCCAGGTGGCTCTGGAAGAGAAAGTAAGGCTGGTGACTGAGCACAGTCCCCCTCACTCAGATCCAATTCATGTGCTTGTCATGGCCTCATCTCCCCTGATGTCATGGTCTTCCTCCGGAATAAAGAATAAATATCATCATCATCAGTTCTGCTGAAGGCAGACCCTACTTAGGATTTCCTTATGCTGACTATCAGAGCTGCAAAAACCTTCAGAGAGGGCCTGTTCTAAGCTCTTCTTTTAGAAGCTCCCTGACAGGAGCCTTCTGCTTGGTCTATATTCAACAGCAGTTTTCACCAGTCAACTTTTTTTTGTAAGGTTTTTAAATTTTGCATTTTTCTCCCTCCTTTCCTTCCCTCCCCTCTCCCCCTACAGAAAGCAATCTAATATAGCTCTTCATGTGTAACTATGTTAAACATAGATCCATATTTATCATGTTGTGAAAGAATTAAATCCAAAGGGAAGAAAAAAATGACATAATGCACAATACAACTCTTAAAAATTGAAGATAATAAGCTTTGGTCTGCATTTAAACTCCACAGTTCCTTCTCTAATTATGGATGATATTTTCCATCATACGTCTTTTAGAATTGTCTTTGATTATTGTACTGCTGAAATGAACAAGTCCATCATGCTTGATTATCATCCTATGTTGTTAGTGTGTGGTGATATTCTTTTGGTTCGACTCATTTCACTCAGCACCAATTCAGGCAAGTCTTTCCAGGCTTTTCTCAAGTTTTGTCCCTCTTGATTTTTCATTGAAAATGAAATTTTCATTGAAAATCAAGAGGGACAAGCCATTCCCCAATTGATGGACATCCCCTCAATTTTCAATTCTTTGCCACCATGAAAAGAGCTACTATGGTTATTTTTGTACATGTGGGGGTTTTTTACCCTTTTTCATGATCTCTTAATCTAGAAGTGGTATTGCTGGATCAAAGGGTATACCCAGTTTTATTGTTCTTTGGGTATAATTTTAAATTTCTCTCCATAAAGATTGATCATTTTCCTTTTTAATCATATTGGCCAATTTGATAATTGAGATGGTACCTCAGAGTTGTTTTAATTTGCATTTTCATATTCTGTAGTGATTTAGAGCAGTTTTGTATGACTATAGAATTTAATTTCTTCAACTAAAAACTGAATATTCATGTCCTTTGACCATTTATCAATTGGAGAATGACTTTGTTTTCTTATAAATTTGACTCAGTTTGCCATATATTTTAGAAATGAGTCCTTTTTCAGAAACATTAATTGTAAAAATTGTTTCCCAACTTACTGCATTCTTTTTAATCTTGGTTGCATAGGTTTTATTTGTGCATAAACTTTTCAATTTAATGTAATCAAAATTATCCATTTTGTCTTTTATAATGTTCTATATCTCTTCTTTGGTCACAAACTGCTCCTTTTCCATAAATCTGACAGATAAACTATTCCTTGGTCTCCTAATTGACTTTTATGTCTAAATCTTGTGCTTATTTCAACCTTATATAGGGTCAGCAAGAATTTCTTAAGCACTAGTCATGTACCAGACACTGACATTTGGTGCCCAAGTCAAGCTTGCCCTTTACTAATTGAATTGCTTCCATTTTTTCCTGACTTTTATGGTTTACAAAGTGCTTTCTTTCCTCCCAACAATTCTGTGAGACAAATGATGCAAGGATTATTTTCATTTTATAGATAAAGAAACAGACGCTTATCTAAGGAGCTTCTAAATTCTTAATGTAGATGCCCTCCTCCCCATTCTTAGTAAAACAAAACCAAACAAAAAGTGACAGGACGAGGTGCTTTGATACTACCAGTTATACCAAGAGTTTTGTCCTGAGCGATTTGGTTTTTATCCAGATTAGATGGCAACAGACACAAAAACATTCAGCAAAGGAAAGAATGAAATAATTTATCCAAGGTCATACTGCTAATCAGTAAATGCTTTGAACTTGAGTCTCCTGATTCCAATTCTCTTTTTCATCTCATTCTCCTGGGCTCCTATATAGAGGGGTAAAACCCTAAAAATCCCATGGGCTGCCTAAATTTTGAATTTTCCTTATGTTTTAGAGGGATGCCTGTCAACCTCTGATTTAACTTGGAAGTTATTCATATCTTTTTTTTTTTTTTAGCAGCTTGCATTGCATTGATTTGTCTCTGTTTAAAATAGGTCTTATGGGGAAGGTTGAGGAATGAGGTGGAATAATGGGAGTAAACTTAGTAAAGAGCACCCGAGGGGACAGGGATGCTGATTAAAAATAATAAAAATGATGACTCAAAGTTCTCTCATATTTTAAGGCTTACAAAACAGTTCCTTCACCACCCTGTGTGTGGTGTGTGGTGTGGTGTGTGTGTGTGTATGTGTGTGTGTGTTTCACTTCCATTTTATAGGTGAAGAAACAAGGGGTTAGAAAGGTGAGACACACTGTGTCCAAAATTCCTGCCCTCCCCTCCTTTCACTGTTGAGTTCCTACCTTTAAATACCGCCTCCTTCATGAAGCCTTCCTTGATTTCCCTTGGTTGGTGAGATCTTCTGCCCGGCTGTAATAGAGAACTTGAATTCCTCGGTGGTGTGGGTGTTGTGTAAAGGCCGTGTGGTCATCTTTGGACTGAGCTGTAGGGAACAGGGACTTACTCAGACCTTGCCTTTTCTTCAGCATTTAACAGTTCTCTACACACAGTGGGTACTTTTAAATATGTGTTAGCTTGAATTATGGAATATAGCAGATATAACAGTGAAATTAGTGGGGTTGGCACTTGGAAGCCTTGATTTAAAGTCCAGCATGACTTTGCTAAGGAAGCCTTAACTTCTTGAACCTCCATGTAATAAAATTTCTGAGATGGAAGGGACCTCTGGTTAGCTAATCTCCTAGACTGTACACAGTCCTTTGTTGCTTGCTAGGGATGTGACTGTGGCCAAGTCCCATAACCTCTATAGGCTTCAGTTTTCTCATCTGTAAAATAAGGTCAGAGTGGATAACCTTTGTTTAAAACCAACCATCTTTTGAATACTTACTACTGATGTTTTTGCATTGTCCCCAACACCTGAGTTTGGATTGAAAAAACAATTGCATTGATTTGAAATTGTCCCATTTGGGAAGAAAAATGGATCCAAGCCTGGGCAGGTCTTGACATTTGCTCATTTTCCGAAAGTCATAGACAGTATTTTTCTCATAACAAATGCTATGATAGAGGAAGTACAGGTATAATTATGAAAGTGGTTTTATAGATGAGGAAACAAAGGCTCAGCAGGTGAATTGTCACATAGCAGCAGAGCCCAGGACTGGAACCCAGAGATTTGCTGATTCTTATCAACTTGAGCAAGATTCAAGAAACAACTGATCCCACAGACCTGGGACCCCATGCTTGTGTGAAAGGGATGGTGTCCATCTGGCATAAAGTTAGTCTTTCGTGAGCAAGGCGTCATGTTCCTTTGTGTTCTTGGACATGTTTGAGCACTGGGTGAAGAATTTCTTGGCTACTACTATTAGTCGTAAAGAATGTCTACTACTATGAGGAGGGATTGCTATCTGCTTTAGTGGAGAGAGTTACTATATTGATCAGAGCAGTGGGTAGAAGTAACAATGATTTAAGCAAAAAGCTTCCTGACCATCAAAAGCATCCAAAAGTACAATGGGCTACTTCATGAGGTAGTGAATTCGCTATCACTATAGATTCTAAATGGAGACTGGGTAGCAAAGAATAATGAATGTCATAGGGACGTGCCTGTTCAGTGCAGATTGGATTAGATGCCCGCAGAGGTCTCCAAAGAATCTCTCAGATTTAAAGGAAAGGAGGAAGGACTTTAGTTCTTTTTTCTCTTTAGCCCTCCAAATCCACAAAATGATGTCGATTGCTGAATTGATCAGGCAGTTTCTGAAGGGTTTCTGCTGTGGGCTGAAGTGGAGGGGACAGTAAGAAGATTGAATGCTTCCTTTCTCACGGGGCCCAGATTCTAGAACAGAGGCTGATGACAGAATCTCCTAAATTTAGTGCCTCACTGTTCTTTTTCCCAAAAGAAATCCTTGCCAATCCTCGCCCCTGGAAGCCGCTGATGGACCAACCCCAGGAAGTAAACAGAGCAGGCCTGCATTTCCTAAGCCGAGGACACAGTGTTACAGTTTCCCGGGGACCCACATGGCTGAGACGCCAGTGCCCAAAGCCGCTTTGTCATTAGGTAGTGGACAAAGTGCCTCCAGAAACCACCAAGATAAGAAAAATTGATTTGAGTTCTCCCTGAAAGCCTTGGTGAGCTGGGAGGAAGCTCCCTGTACTTGCTTGGTTGTCCTGAGCAACTTGGTAACCCACTGTTTGTTCCCTGGGGCCTGTGTGGTTTGGGGAAAGGAGCCAACTTGGAAGTCAGAAAACTCTGATTTTAATCCTGCTTCTGCCAGTTACTAATTATGTGACCTTGAGGAAGACCTATTCCTCTCTGTACCTCAGTTTCCTGATAGGTAAAATGGGGAGAATAATACTTGAACCCTGTACCTCATAGGGATATTAGGCAGGGAAAAGAATTTTGTAAATCTGGAAGGGGAGAGAGAGAGAGAGAGAGAGAGAGAGAGAGAGAGAGAGAGAGAGAGAGAGAGAGAGAGAGAGAGAAGATTGTGGTTATTAATAAGAGCACAGAAATTGGCCTCTCAGGAGAATGTGGTAAACTAAAATAAAGTGTTTTATGAAAGCAGCAGCTTCTGAGGTCTATGCCACATTTGCCCAGTCTCTGCTACCCTCAGCATCTTTATTTACAGACCTAGATGGTGAGAAATCACATGCAACCCAATTTCCTCCTCCTCCATTTTTTCTCAGAGTTCCAGTTCTGCAGTCAGAAGATGGGAGGTTGAACCCAAGCCCCATCACCACTTCCTGTCTATGAGACTTTGAGCAACCATTTCACTCTTTACAGCTCCAATTTCCTCATCTATGAAATGAGACCATTGCATTGGATGCCCTCCAGTCTCTCCTAATGCTAACTAATTGCCAAGGTCCTACCTCCTGAGTGATGGTGAGGTGGGAAATGGGTGGTCTGGGTAGTTTCCCCCCGCCCTGCTCCTGGATCTTTGACATCCAACGCTTCTGTTGTATCAATTACTCCAGGATCCTCTGATGTGATCTTAGGTCCTCCCAGTATTCAGTGTGGGCTCTTCCAAGGATGTTTCCCCCTTTTCATATTAGCCAAACTTTGCAGCAGCAAATACTTTAGAATGTGAGCTATTACTGTTATTTGTTGCTATTTTAGTGAAGACTAGACATGCTGGTAGGTCATGTTGATAAGAGAGTGAAAAATCAGGAAAGGAGATGATTGATGGAATGAGGACCAGTCTAGGTCTGATCACTCATCCACTCCATAAATTCCAGGCCCCTCTGTGGCATTGAAATTCCTTCTCAGTCTGGTCTAGCCAAACTGGCTTCCTTTCAGTTTTTCACATTTGAGAACTCCATTTCTTACATACCCCCCCTTCCCCCCCCCACCCCCTGTGCTTTGGTTCAAGCTGTATCATTGAAGCACATTCCCTCAAACTCATCCTTGTAATTTTCAGTTCTCAAATGCTAGCTCCTATATGAGATTTTTCTCTCCTATGTGCTAGTGCCTTTACTTACCCCCAAATCATTTTATATTCATCAAGAAAAATATGATGCTATGTGTACATGTTATCTCCCCTTAGGAATATGTAAGCTTCTTGAAGGAAGAGACTTTTACTTTTTGGTACATCTTGATGGATTTGGTGACTGGTTAGCTCCTTAAGGTGTAATTTATTTATGACTTTTGTCCCCAGTGTGTGGCACATAGTAAATGCTTCATAAATTTTTTAGTTGGATTGAAGTGAGTTGAATTCAAGTCCTTGAGGGACTTTGTGGTTTCAGACACAAGTGGAAAGGTTAGCCTTGGCAAGGAGGAGGGCTATCTGAACCTGAGACCCCAGGGAAAGAAGAGAAAATAAGTCCAACAGATACAGTATTAAGGAAGGAAGATGAGAACATTCATATCCAATGGCCTTAACCTTTGTGTATCCCAGAATGCCAGTTAGGATGATTCAAAAGTTTTTTTAATTTTAATTTAAAAAATTTATTTTATTTTATTTTTTTTTAGTAAGGATGATTTTAGAAGCCATCCACCTCTATAGGAGGTGAGGTCATCTATCTGCTGAAAGAGATTGGAGGAGCTTGAGAACAGAGGAGGCATGGAATCACTATTTACAGATGAATTAAGCTAGAGGGTGTATATCAGAAATGGATAAAAGGATTGCCATGTAGACATGTGGGGGACCCTAGGATCCTAGATCTATAGCTGGAAGGGATCTCTGGGTCATCTTAGCTAACCTTCCTATTTGACAGATGCAAAGGTGGAGACCGAGAGTGGGAAAGGGACTTGTTAAGGTTCATTTAGCTCATTAAATGACAGGGCTGGAATTTGAACCCAGGTTCTCTGACACTAGAGCCAAGGTTTTATACTTTGTACTGTCGGGCAATAGTTGTTTATAGTAGCTATGTACACAGTTTTGTGAGTTGGGTGATGGGGAAGTTGAGGTTGTGTTGGATTAATCTGGCAGCCTCTAGAGGTTAGAGGATGTATAGTTTCATGTCTTATTGCCACCAGCTAATCTTTGGCGGGGGCTGCCAGCAGGACAGCTCAGGAAGAAAACCCAAGAGACCTCTCTTTGGAGATAACAGCAGAAATCTGGGGAAATGACTGCTGTGAACTGATTGGTCTTGGGTAAGGAAAGGGAGAAATTCATGGTGTACCAGGAGTGTGTGTGTGTGTGTGTGTGTGTGTGTGTGTGTGTGTGTGTGTGTGTATTTTACTGTATTTTATTTATAGAACTTAATAGAATACTATAGAAAAGCCTAATGACTTTCATTTTAAAGGATTTTAATGAAGTTAATCATCACATGGGAACAGAACCCTCACATCAACCATGTTGCTTTGAACATAGAAGATGCCCATTGAATGAATGAGTCTCTGCTCTCAGGCTAAGACTGTTATGGGGGATATGGGTGGGGGAGAAGGCAATATAAGATTCCTATGAGGGTATCCCAGTCTTGAAGCAAACTGAACAACCTTTCTCTAAGAGGACCTGTGGCTCAGGGCTTCAGGGTCCTGTCCTCCCATCAGAGTCACTGGGGACTCCTAGAATGGGAAGGGCCTCCAGGAGCCTCTGACTCAGTTTCTCTTTCCCTATCCAGCCTCTCTAAGGAAGAGAGCAACACTCTGGGCTGGAGACAGGGGATTGACAGCTGGGCCTAAGAGTCAGGAAAACCCGAATGCAGATCCTACTTCAGTCACTTTGTGGCTCTGGGCAACTTTTCTACCCCATCACAATCTCCTTTGTTTATCATTCTTCCTTTGTCTTGGGAGTATGGTTTATGTAATTTCAAAACAAAAGTTTGTATTGCCAGAGATCTAGCCCTGAGCAGTCCTGAATGTTTGTTAAAGTGGATGGATTGGTGGGGGGAGGACATTCAGGGAGGAGGAAATGTTGAGGAGGCTGACCTGAGATGTCATTTCTCTAGTTCCAGAGCCTCTGCCCCTTCTTAAAGAGGTTCTTGCCATTAGGCAGAGTTTGGTCGGTTTTCAGAGGTCATTTGTTGGAGGCTTCCCCAGTGCCTGTAGTTCACCGTGCTCCCAGGATCTCTCTGCAGCTCCTCCTTAGGGACCATGGCCTTCCAGCTCAGGAGTAATCCCAGTCTGAGGGAAGACTGTAGTCAAGGAAGGAAGGATCCAAATTTGATTTTATTTCAGCTTTGAATTTACAACGAAGCTTCCACTTTCCAGACCCCTTCTTCCCAATCCAGAAGCTTTAAGGATTAATGATTCTCCTTAGAAATAGGAGCTCCCATTTCTGTAGAGCATTCTGACTCAGGGGACCCTCTTATTTGGTAGCTTGCTTCGTTGTTGCAGCAACTCTGGTAGTCTTATCTAAGATGATCCAGCTGTTAAGTAGGTTGAGGAGCTGGGACTTAAAATACCCACACAACAACACATCCGTGTGGATGGAGAACTTGATGTTTTCCCGATGAAGGCTACATTGCTCTTTCCATTAGTGTTCATAGAGGATGTTTGTGGGTTGGTTGAGAGACAGAGAGTAATGTAGGTGGGCTAAAACCTCAGATGTGATGGGAATAATTGAGATAAGGCTAGAAAGACCGAATGCCAGGCGATGAGTTAAACTTAACTTGGAAGGCAGTGGCCAGCATGGCATATTGGATAGGACACAGTCTTGGAATCTTTGAGCCTCTCCATCTCTGTTATGTAGCCCAGAAAGAATCTTTCTTACCTTTTCTGCTCTCTTGTCAATTTAGAGATACGATGTCCCAAGGTTCTGCCTTCATACACTGATGGGATATGTTTCATTCATTCCTGGGCTTCAGAGCCCACCTGACAGATGAGCCAGGCAATGCCACATTACAGGGCATTGGAACTGCCTCAGTGGCATATATCCACTAGGTACCTAGGTCGCCTTTGAGGCCTGGACTCTACAGGGGAGGCTCTGACTTGACTGCCTGGCAAAACCACAGCTGAATGGCACCATGAGATGGTGGACACCAGTCTTCTGGCTAGTCCAGTAGGACACACTGTCCTTTCTGCCTCCCTGTTCCTCTGAGTCCTTAGACCTTAAATTCTAGACTCCTGAGGGAAACTTCCGGCAAGATTGTGTCCCAGGTCTCACAATATCTTTTCCTTTCCCATCCATCTCTGTTTCTAATGAGGTGCTAATGACCAGTATTTGCAGCTTGATTGAAACAGTGCTCCTTCAGGGAGTTAGAAGGTTCCTTGGAAGGAGCCGTCCAAGCTCTAAGGAGTAAAACTCAACTGGAAAGAGGACCATGGGCTCATATCTTGGTCCGGCTTCTCTGGGGCCCCAGATCATATCACATTGATGCTTGCATACCTTGCCTCTGGATTGAGCCATTCCTGGGCATAGGAATACCTGGTGACAGAAATAACTTCCCTTTCAGGGAGGGAAGAGCCTCCTCCTTGGCAAGGTCTTTACACAAAGGCTGCTAGGCTAACATCTCTGCACCCCAAATGGGCCTTCTCCAGATTCCCTTGGCTAACTTGTTAACTCATAAGATTAAGAGCATTGAACATAGGAATAATTTTAAAAAATTAGAGTCCCAGAGTCTTGAGTTTTAGAATGCCCTAGAACATGAATTCTAAGCTAGTAGAGACCATGAAGGTCACCTGGTCTATCCGATGCCTACTTTCCAAAGGAGGATCCTGAGACCCAGAGCAGGGGGACTGCCTCATTGATGACCAAAGCAGCAAGATCACAGCAAATTTGGGGTTTGCACCCAGGTCATAATTCCCATTCTTTTGCCTTGTGTTGTTTCTGGTCTCCAACCCAAGGAGTGGCTCAGGATTTGGGGATCCTTGGCTTCTAGCACTAGACCTTGCCCATAACAGGCCAATTGAATTGAAGTGGCATGAAAATGGGAGACTTGTTAGATAACTGTAGTTTGTCTCTTCCCACATACACTAATAACCTACACCAGAGAGAGATCATGTGCCTGCCCCCACAACCTTTAGAGCCTAACAAAGGAAACCACACAAACTGCCTCGGGCCTTCTAGTCCAATGTGAGCTCCTCAAAGGCAGATTCTCTAGTTTTTGTGTTTCTGCTCTCAGCCCTGGCCCACAGCATGCACTTAAACACTTGTCATTTTATTTTATTTTTGCAAGGCAATGGGGTTAAATGACTTGCCCAAGGCCACACAGCCAGGTAATTTTTAAGTGTCTGGGGTCACATTTGAACTCAGGTCCTCCTGACTCCAGAACTGGTTCATTATCCACTGCTCCACCTAAACACTTGTTAAATTGAATTAGAAGCACCCACTGATGTCAGGGAGGTGAGGAACAAAGCATTCCTGAGATCCGAGGGTCCAGATCAGCCCTGCTGAACGGAAATGGAAAAAGAAGTTCTCCATTTGGGATAAGGACCCCCTGGCTTAGCCAGCATGGTCTCTGGAAGATCAGGGAGCCATTCCCAGGTGGATGTTTGCCTCTTCCCCCCGGGGAATATGCTGCTCCCCTCAGACGTTGCCAGCTAAGCTCGAGATTGGTGAAATGAATTAGTGAATGGCCTAAGATCTGGGCTTTATCCTGGGTTTTGCTTCTTCCCTTGTAATATCCCTCTTCTTTGGCCTTTAGTTTCTTATCGCACCAAGTGACCTCCTCCATCTCTTTCAGCACCACATCTGTGTTCTTAGGATCCTGCTGCTCCTGGACCATATCTAGGTTAGAAGGAAGCATTGAAACCTTCACTGTCACCCACCCCCTCTCTTCCTTAGGTCAGAGGTTGGCCATCAGCAGCCTCTTGTGCCCTTGTCCTGCCCATTATACCCAAGTAACACTTTCATATTCATCCCCTTCTTTCTCTCCTCTGACACTGCTGCCACCCAGTTGTAGACCTTTAGCCTTTCATGCCTGGATCATTCCCCTAGACCCGCCTGTCCACAGTCTCTCCCCACTCCTCACCATTTTCCTTTCAGTGTGCTCTTCCTCCAGTGCATTCCTCCACTTCCTTTCATTTAATCCCAATCATTTTCTTCTTGTTTCCGTGATCAAAATCATCTGTCAAACATTCAAAGCCCTTTATGACCTGGTCCCTTCTACCTTTCCACTCTCCTTAGATCTTCCTTCTCTCCACACATGCTGTAATCCAGGGATACCAACTGACCTCCTTCTGTTCCTCACAAGATATTCCATCTCCCAGCTGTTTGCATTGTCACTGTCCCCCACGCCGGGAATTCTCTCCCTTGTCACTGCCACTTCCTGCAAATCTCAGCTAAAATCCCACTTTCTTTGAGAAGCTTTTTCTGTTAGCTTTAATGGCATAGTCAAGTCTCTTGGGCTCTCACTGATCACCAATAATAGGCCACAGCCTATTATTTTAATGGTTCAATGTGAGTATAAATAGCAATTGTTTGTGTTCTGGCCAGAAACTTTGAGGATCTTCCCCTCCTTGATTGATTCTTTTGTGAAGGCCAAGTAGATCAGCTTATGCCTCAGTTCTTACCTAGCCTCTACTATTACTACTGAATGAATATTGCCTCAGACAAACTAAGACCTGGGAAAGACCTAGGCTTAAGGCCAATATCTCCCCCTGTATCTGGGCTACTACTGCCAGTCGTTTTGAGCTCTGTCTTGCCATTAGACTCTGGAGGATAGTGGGGTTGATGACTTTGTACGGCCCTGCCTCACTTAAATCCTCTTTGCTTGAAAGTCTAGACATCACGTCTGGATGTCACTGGTCCTCTTCCAGAATGAAGGATGACCAACACACACACCAAGGCTAAGTCCTTCCTGGCCAATGATAATTTCCAGTTTACCCCATAGATAGTTTGTTGGTACACAACTGTTTGTATGTTATCTACATCCTCCCCCCTCCCCGGCCAGACTGTGCCCTCCTGGAGGAACCCTTCTTGGCTTTGCCAGGCTTAGCTCAGGTCTTAATAAATACTACTTAAAATTTTTATTTATTTAAGGCAGTGGGGGTTAAGTGACTTGCCCAAGGCCACACAGCTAGGTAATTATCAAGTGTCTGAGGCCAGATTTGAATCAGGTCCTCCTGACTCCAGGGCCAGTGCTCTATCCACTGTGTCACCTAGCTGCCCCTCCTCAATAAATACTATTGACCATCCTAGAAAATTCTAGATTGACTTAAAGCAGCTCTTGCTTTCTGACATTCCTTGGTCAGCCTCGGAAGGTCCATCCTAGCTGTGACACTTGTAGTGATCTAGTCTGAGGATCCTTTCAGCTCTTTCTCTGTTCTTTGGTCTCTTGTGGCTCTGACATTCCATGTCTTATGTTCTTCAAACCTTCCCAGCTCTCTAACTGTGAATTGCTTCCCAGAGAACTGTGGAGGATTGACCGAAATTAGAAAAACCTAACCTGAACCCCAACTTTCCTTTCTTCCTTGATCCTGTTGTTCATCCCCCGCTGTTTTGCTCTTTTGTTCAGCTGTGCTTTAGACATTATCTGACCCAGCCTTCTGCCTCTAGGCAGGTTAAGTGGCATTTATCTCTACTTTACAGATGAGCCCAGAAAAATTAAGTCCCTTGCACAAAGTCAAAAAAGATAAAAGCAATCAGTGGTGAGAAGCTAAAACAGCCTAGATTCCACTTCCCCCCCCCCCAAATATTATCTGTCATTCTGTGCCAGTCTTCTAGTTTAGTGAGGGTCTTTGATGCACATAGCTGGGGCTTGGATGTCAGACTCACAATCCATCGATGACCTCTCTTTGAAACCCTTAAAAACTCTCAGGGCTTGTGTACCACCAGCAAAGTTTTCAAAAGCCCAGGGTCATCTCCCTACTGTGAGAAAAAGGAGGATAGCTTTCATGGAAGAAGACAAGAATCTGTGACCTAGGACAATAACATGAGTTTTCTTGTCTCTGCTCTCTCTCACCCTCTCTTTTTCTTCCTTCCCTCATTCCCTGTTACCTTCCTTCTTCCCTCCTTCCTTCCCTGTCTCTCCCCCTCTTTTTTCTTTCCTGTTCCTCTCTCTTTCCCTCTTCCTCCCTTTGATGTCTATTTTTCTCCCTTTTCTCATACTCTGTATCTCCTTTCCTTCCTTTCTCTCTCTCTCTCTCCCCACATCTGTCCTCTCTCCTCCTTTTTCTCTCTTCCCTTCTTTCTCTCTCTCCCTCTTTCTCTCCCCCTCATTCCATCTCTATTTCCTTCTTCCTTCCTTCCCTTCCTGTCTCTCCCTCTTTTTCCCTCTCCTCTCTCTTTCCCCCTTTTTTCTTTCTCCCTTCTCTTTCCTCTGTCTCATTCTCTGTATCTCCTTTGCTTCCTTTCTCCTTCCCCATCTTTCCTCTCCCTTTCTCTCTTTCTCCCCTTCTCCCTTCTCTATCTCTCTCTCTCTCTCTCTCGCTCGCTCGCTCGCTCTCTCTCTCGGCCTTGTCTCAGTCATATGGTTGCTACTTGTTCCCTGCGTTTTGTGAAAGTACAGGGGCCAGCAGTTGACCTTTGTGGCCCAGGGTCACCTTACTCTGTTTCTTGCAGATTGGCTTCTTCTCTCCCTATTATATTCTGTCTCTCTGGACCTGGGAGTCCCCTGGAGAGCCTTTCATTCCCCATCTCCAGGCATGGTGAAAAGTTTGCAATGTCACCTTTGTTACCGTCTGCCCATGCTTAACCAACAGGCTAACCCACAGATCTAGTGTGCGCATGGGGATGGTGAGTAGGAAACATGGTGATTGTCTCTGTTGGAGGACTGAGGAAGGCAGGCATGGAAATCTTACCTAAAGTATTACCTGACTGTACCTGTAGGTGCAGAGCTGAGAATTGGTGATGTTTTTCTGTGTTTTCTACGCACAGAAATTATTTCATCAGTGGTAATGGTTGTTTTGGTCTCATTTGAACTGTGAATTCCATTAGCATTTGACCTTTCTAGAGGAGGCATTGTGTTATTAGAAAGAGTTGAGACAGAAATCCTGAATTTGGATCCTTTCTCTATAGCTTACTATGAAAGTTTGGTCAACTTTCTGTGCCCCAGTTTCCCATTTTGTAAAATGAGGGGCTGGGAGTAGCTGCTCTTTGAACTCTCTTCTGTCTCTAAATCTTACAAATTCTGAGGGGTGGGAATTGATCTTGTAGCCTTTGGAGGTGGTACAGGATCCAGCCAAACAAGTCTTATATAACCTTTTATGTAACCAGCAACAGATGTCAGCCCATTAGGCTCCTGGGGACTTTGGAACTGTTCTCCAGGGGGTCTTGTCAGACTAGAGGAAATATTTGGGAGATAATCTCCTCCCTCCCCTGTACCAAATGGGGAGAGAATGGATCTGGCTAAATTTTCCTTGTCCAGGGGGATTCAGAAAATGCATTTCGAACGTGTTCAAGAGAAATGAAAGTATTTTTAAAAAGGAAGCTATTTCTGACCACTTTCTGGGGAAGGAGGAGGAGAAGGTGGTCTATAGTGTTCCATTCTGTTTGGCTGCCACTGAGATTGCCAGGGCCGGGTGGGGGTGGGGAGTTTGGGAAAGTTTTTTTCCTAAAGGAGATTCCAGTAACAAGGGCAAAAGATCACCTTGATAACTGGTTGGATGAGGTGTTTCAACCTTTTTGCCCCCTTCAGTAGTTCTTTCATCATAAACTCGATTTGTAATTTTCAGGGAGTCAAAAGATTTGAGTTCAGATCTCAACTGGTCCTATGCTTTTGGGTAGTCACTTCATCTCTGTACCTCGATTTCCTCATCTATAAAATGAGAATGAGCCTGTGTTCCATGATTTCTAGGTCGTGTTTAGCTTGAAATGTCATAGCTCTAATCTGAACTATAAAAGGAGAAAGCAATGGGGGGAGAGCTGTCTTGGGGAGATGAGGAGTTCCCTTTCACTGAATAACTTTCAGTCAAAGTTGGAGAAGCAACAGTGATAACTGCACATACTTATTTAGCATTTTCCTGTTTTCAGAACTCATGCCTTGTGATATCTTCAGAGATTAGGAGGGCAAGTTTTAGCCCCATTTTATAGAATTAAAAACCAAGCCCTAGAAAGGGGTAATGATTTGTCCAGAATCCAGTGGTTGGTATCTTGTATAGGAGCTGCCACTCAGAAGTAGACTTTTGGATTTGAGAGAAAACTGATTGATCATCAAACCCAGGTCTTCCCCTCCTAGATCCAATGTTCTTGTGGAGAGAGGGGTTCAGCAAGGGATGACCCTGTCCCTTCTGTTTCTCAGGGAGGCTCAAGAGGGGCTCTTATTATGAGCAAAAGACACAAAAACGCATAATGCTTAATGCTTTTTCTGCCAGGAATGTTTTATGGCTCAAGAACTTTCCCAACAGATGGTACAACTGGCCTATTTAGTTTATGGAGGAGCAAACCTAAACTTGGAGAAGGCCTGGCTCATTGCATTCAGTCAGTTTCAGAACCAGTGGCCAAATGTGGTCTTGTGACCTGGGTCCACCAAGCTGACCTTGGAGGTTTTCATCACTTGCTAGTTAGTCTGGGGCAGACCAGCTCAGTGACCAGGTGGGGCTGGAGTCATCCTGAGGCAGAGAGGGCAGGGAGCAAATCCCTCGGCTGACTCTGCAGTGGGAACAGATGACTAGGTTGCTTCTCAAGAAGCCAACAGGTCTGAATTGACTTCTTCCTCCCTCTGTCCATTTGTTTCAGACGAGCCAAACTGCGTTTGTATTTGGAACAACTCAAGCAGCTTGTGCCCCTGGGGCCGGACAGCACACGTCACACGACCCTCAGCCTTTTGAAAAGAGCCAGGATGCATATCAAGGTATGAAAGTCCCTTCCTCAGGTGGAGGACCAAGCCTTCCCCTCTCGAAGGCTGGCTTCTTGTTTTGAAAACTGTCGTTTAGAGAACGTATTTGTCTCTCTTGCGGTGGGCCTTTGTGGCAGCTCTCTGGAAGCTTGTTAGCTCAGGGAGGTGGACTGGCTTGAACCTGACGCCCTTCCAAGTCTAGCTCTGAGCCTCCACCTCCATCTTTTCCCACCACCTTAGCTGAGCTTTCATTTCCTAGAACTCTTGTTGCACTTCATTACAGTCAATTAAAAAAAACACCTTATTAAATTCCTAGATATGCAGATATGAGCCTGGTAATGGACTGTGAGTTGTGGCATCAAAGATCATGAATAGAGCCCTCAGTCTGAAGTCAGTTGGTGACCTGAGTTCATATCTTGATTCTCTGCTTCTTCCTACTTTGTAACTTCAGGCAAATTACTTAACTTCTCTGGGCCCCTGAAAGTCTCTTCTAGCACTTTCTGACCAGCCTGGTTGAAAGGTTACTTCTTAGAAGACTGACTACTAAGGGGTGAATTAGAGGAGAGATGTTTTTGTGCTATGCCAATGCCTTCCAGATGATTCTTTGTCATTTGTCATTTCCCTTCCTGAAAGACTTGACTCAGTTACGTGAACCTCCCTAGTGTGACTGTCCATGGGAACCCACCTTTGATCCTTCCTTCTACCTGCAGCCTCCTCTTCTGGTCACCTTAGATCGGATCTCCCTTCTCAAAACTCAGATTGTATTCATAGTCATTTATAATACTGCTCTAAATAACTTTCTTGTTTTATCTTCCCGTTATGCCTCCCATTTCTCCACTAGTGCTTCCCTTTGGCGTGGCAGTGATTCTTGGGTCCAAAAGGCTCTGTTGGCAGAGCATAGGCTCTGGTAGGCCCAGCCAGAGGGCTTTGCAGATGGACTTGGCAGTGGACTGGATATCTGCCATCAGTAAGAACTAGTCCAGTGAATTGTGGAGAGTTTCCTCATCAGAAAGGATCAGGCAATGAATGACCTATTTTTTTCCTCTTAATAAATCATAGGGAGGTAAGCATAAAGTTTGCTCTGGTAAAGCCAGCATCCTTTCACATATACTTCAAATATGTTCAGGACTCCATGCTCAGCCCTCTGCCCTCAAGGAGCTTCGCCTAAAATAGGTATGATGAGACATATACAAGTCAGAGAGAAGGTCGACACATTGGCTTGAGAGCTTTGATGAGGGAAGGCTGCCACCAAGGACATCAGAAAAGAATGCATCGTGGACATGGGCTTTGAGGGAATGAAGGGAGGGATTTCACTCACAGAGATAGAGGAGGAGAACCATTTCAGGTGTTGGGGAAAGCCTGGGCAAAGACAGAAGAGGGCCAGAAGAGGTCAGACAATCTCAAGTAGCCAATACAATTGGACTAATACATATATTAGCACTATGGAGAGTATTTTTGAACTAAGACTGGCACAGTAACTTGAAACAAGGTCATGGAAGACCTCAAATGCTGGGCCAAATATTTTATTGGAGAGGCACAATGGAAGGAGGTTTTTGAAGAGAGAAGTGACATGATCAGATTCATAGGTGAAGAAGATAATTTAGTTTAAAATGTGAAGGATGGATTAGGGAGGCTAAAGACTGGAGGGAGGAGATTATAATAGTCTGACTGGTGGATGGATATATGGAGAGGAGGGGGAATGAAGGTGAGAGATAGTATAATGATAAAAATGACAAGTTTGGGCAACTGAGGGGGTTGAGAGGTGAGTCAGGGGGCATGAACTGAAAGATGACTCCGTACCTAGGAGGCAGAAAGAATTGTGATGTCATTGGCAGAAATGGGAAATTTGAGAAGCAGGGCAGGTTAAGGCAGAGGGTGGGCAGGGTTGGGATGAAGGGAAATGATGAGTTGGAATTTTTACATGTTGAGTTGTTAGTTTTACATCTAGGTTGAGATGTCCACCAGGTGGTTGGGGAGGAGGAAAATGGAGATTCTTACTCTTGGGCTCAAGGAACATTCCCCTGGAGCAAATAGAGGCTTGACCTAAAAACAATTTATGTGAAAGAGATCTTGGGATTTTAGTGAACTGTGGGCTCTGTATGACTCAGTACTTCAGTATGAAAGTCATTTAAGCCATCATCACCTGTTGTTGTATGGAGAGAATAAGGCTCAAAGAAGGAGAGGGGCACCCTTTATGTGGCCCTTACCAAGGCTTCTCCATCAGGAACCATATTTCACCAAAGATATGGACAATTTGGACAGCATGCCAAGAAAGGAGCTAACTAGTATGGCAAAAGTGACTGAGCTATGTGAAGACTGATAACTGAGATTTTCAAAGTCCTTTGCCTAGATTCATACTCATCTGAGCCTCCCAGCAAACTCATGGGGCAGACCCTGCCAGTACTCTTTATCCTCACTTTGTAGATGAAGAAAAAGAAGCTTGGAGAAGGTCCGTGATTTGTTCAAGGTCTCCCAGGGACCAAGTGTATGGCTGGTTAATCTTCTGCCACCATATTTGTCACTGTCCCACATGGCCCAGAGTGACTTGGAGGTCATTTTTTGATGTGGATAAAGGAAAATTCAGGAGAGGGACCTGACAACTGCTTTTCCAGTATTTGAAAGACTGTGATGTGTGTAGAGAGGGAAAGATTAGATTTGTTCTGCTGCTTAGCCTCAGGGGGACACTGATTGGAAGTTGCAGAATCTTGTTCAACTTAAAAACTTCCTAAAAATTAGAAGCATCCAAACCTGGGAATGTGCTGCTTTGAGATATACCAGGTGTCCCCTTCTGGATGTCCCCTTCAGGATCCCCATCTGATTGACTTATCTAGCCCTCTCAATGCCAAGGCCCCAAGATGTGGCAACACCAGTCAATCTAGCCTTTGGTTGAGAATCTTGATTTTTTAAAAAGTGTGAGTATGCTTCTTGTCTCCCCAGTGGGACTAGGAACCCAGACCTCCTCCTTTTTCTTCTCTCCCCAACAGCAAAGGGAGCTGAACCTTAGGGGATAGATAGGCTTAGCTCAAGTCCGGTCAGCTTTTAGCAAACGAGGTCCTGAATCTGATGTTGAAAAGAGCAAATCTCTCCTCTCTAATTTGATTCTATGTATGACAAACTGGGAAAAAGATACAGAACCACCCCACCCCCCCTGGATCTTTGTGAAGAGTATGCTTGGGAACCACAGAGACGGCATGAGGAGGGATATATCTTAACATGGTTTATGGTTTGCAAAGAACTGGAAAATGATAGAATCCTACTTGATTTCATATGGAGTCGTGATATGATCAGCAGCATCACTTTTCCTCCCTTCTGCCCCTGCCGCCTCCATCACCGCCCCTGCTCAGGCTCACCTGGCAACTGTGGGGTTGGGGGACCTGAGGGCTTAAGTCTTGCCTTTCCTGGCATCATACAGGCCTGAACCTGAACCTTGGTGCTCTCCAGAATCTCCAGTGTCTTAATTGCTGGATGGTTGGGGGAAGGGGAAGAGATTGAAAAGCTGACAGGCATCTCTTTGCTTCCCAGCATGGTGGGCTCCACCCCAATCGTTTGTTTGTCTCTTTGGGGCCTTTGATGCCCCAGCCTGAGCCAGCTTAGGGGCCCCAGGGCTGGGGGTGGAAAGAGAAGGAGAATGGCTCTGGAGGGCAGAGGGTTAGGGGCAGGTCACTGCCTCCTGCCAATGGGCAGGGCCGCGGAGCTCCACTCAGAACAGGCAAAACAGCTGCCCCTATGCCCCTGGCCCAGGGAGCCCAGGGGGAAAAGTGCAGCAGCTCAGATGTCATGGATCAGAGGTGGCCTCTCCCTGACCCTGTTCCCCTCTTTCCGAGGAAAGAAGGCACTCTTTGTACCTGGCAGGTGGGGAGGAAGAAAAGAGGGAGGGAAGCAGAGAAGAGAAAGAGAGGACGGAATTGCTGATTTGGAAGGTCCCTTAGAGGCCTCCAGGCCCCATCCTCTCCTCCCTCTGATCAACTGAGGAACAGGCATCTACTCTGTTCTTTGCCAAGACAAACCCTCTCTTTCAGTCCCCACAAAGGGAATCCACTCCCTACTGAGGCAACTCATTTCTCTTTTGCGTGGCATTGATTAGTAGGAAGTTTCTTAGTTGTTAGAGCAAAGGCTAGTCAACCACCTGTCCAGTATGGTAGTTACAGTGAGATTCTACCATTAGAATTCTTGCTCAGTGGACTGGACTGAAGCATCGTCAACATGGTGGCGTGGTCGATGTGGTGGGAGAGAGACCAAAGAGAAGAGCTTGATGGATCTAGGAATGGACTTCTTTGGCATCGTCAAGCCCAGCTTTCTCTTTTTTATGGAAGTGACTTTTCCAGGACCACAGAGGGTAGTGTATATCAGACCAGGATCACAAACCTAGTGATTTCTATCTCATGCCAAGACTGCCTTATTCCAGGCAGAAAAAAAAGGAAAAGAGGCAGAGAATAAGAGCCAAGGCGAGTCTGGGTGGGCTTTGGATACTGCCTCCCACTACCCATCCCAGCCTCCACACTTTGCCCTAGGTGTTGGGGGACAAATGCCAGAGGCCTGACCTTCCCTACCCTCAAGAGCTAACCTTGAACCCTTGGAGAATATCATCTTCAGAGGGTGTGGGGTGAAGTTAGATCCACAGTGTGACTTGGGCACCCGGTGTGGGTGGCAGCTTCAGAAAATCCTCGTGGGATGTGGAATGGAACAGCAGCCCATAACTGACTGACCTTGATCAAAGCTGAGGCTCAGTCGGGGGGGGGGGGGGCAGAGCGGAAGACCAACTGGGATACAGGAGCAGGATGGCTGTTGAACCCTCTAGCTCTTCTTACTGGGATGTCTGGCCAAATAGCATCATCCATGCAGTGACTTACCAGAGTAAAAGACCCACCCTTACTCCAACCTCAGAACAGAGGCCCACCCAGAGCCAGGGTTATTCCGAATCATCATAAAATATCTGTGCTTATAGAGACCACACCATCCGAAGCCTCGCTATGTAGATGAGGATGCCAAGGCTCAGAGAGGACGAGGCTAGGACTAGAACCCAGGGCTCTCGATTTTCAGCCCCTGACTTTGCCTGCGCTGTCCCTTGTTGTCACTTGAAATGGTCACTTAAAATGCATGAAAGAGCAGCTATCAAATGCCTACTTTGTGCAGTCACTTAGATGCCCAAATAAATGTTTAATGACTGACGGCTATGTACTGGAATTCAGATGTAAAAATGGGATAGACAATGCCAGACCTCATGGCGTTTACATTCTATTGGAAGAGGTGATGGTGGGCAGCAATTGATGGACTCTTTCCTGTCATTAGGTAATTTTGATATGGTTATTGAAAGAATTGGGGGGGGGGAGAGGGGGAGAGACCCAGTCCAATCATTTATCCAAGATCACTCCAAACCTAAGGCATCTGTCATTCCCTAGGCAGCTCTTGTCTTTATAGTTTCTGCCTTCATGCTTTAACAGTCATGTAGAGACCCCTCAGAAATCTTGACCCTGAGCTATGATAATGGGCCCCTCTACCCTCAGGCAGCAGGGCTTGGATTTCTGTTTTGTTTAAAACTAGGCCCCTTGCCAGGGGCTCTGGGCACAGACATTCCAATGACCTTCTTTAGTATACACTTAAAAAACAGTCTCTCAGCAGTTCTAATGAACAGCTTAGTGTGGTAGAAAAGCTCTCAATTGGATGATCCTGAAGAAGCAGCCCCAGTGCTCATCCTGCCTCAACAGACTGCCATGTTTACCTGGCTGGTCCCCAGCCTTCTCTTCCATAGAAAGCATGAGGTAACCTCTCGGTCCCTTTCATCTCTAAAATTCTGGAATCAATTTGAATTGATTCCAAATCTAAATTATAAAATATTTTTGAAGAATATAGCTATTGTAGCAAGTTTGTGCAACAAGTAATGACTGGTAGAAGTTCTTAGGAGTCATACTGTAACGAGTAGGTGGGTAATATATATCAACTGTGTTTGACTTGGATAGGATAGTAAGAACCCTGAATTTAGAGAAGGAATGGTTCAGTCCCTTTTTTTCCTTGACCTTTTAGCTATGTAACTTTGAACTTAACCAGTCTGGACCTCAGTTTCCTGATCTGTAAAATGAGATAGTTGGGTCTTTAATGATACCTGTAGCCCTAAATCCTTTCTTAATTAAAACTTACTAATACTTTTTGTTTTCCTGTTTGTTTTTCATTTAAAAATAAATGCATGTTTAAAAGGCATTTATATTTTTGCATGCATTTATTTTTTAAATTAATGTTGATATAAAAGCTAAAAAAAATCAGTAAATTTTTAAAAAGAAAAACATACTTTATTTTTACATACATTTGTCATCTGTCACTTCTCCCCCTCCCCCTTCCTTGAACAACAAAAGGAAGGAAGGAAGGATCATCATAAACCTGCACAGTCCAGAAAAACAACTTACCCAATTTACTGTGCATGAAAATGGGGTGAATGGCAATGTTTCATCGTCCATGTTCTGGGTTCATTTTTTAGCGGCAATGCTTGGACTCCTAAGGTCTTTCAAAGTAGTTTCTCTTCACAATGTTGTTGTCTTTTTATAAATTGTTCTTCTGGTTCTGCTCACTTGGCTATGCATCAGTTCATAGAATTCTTCTCAGTTTCTTTGTGAAACTAGCCATTTTGTCATTTCTTATGGCACAATAGCATTCCATTATATTCGTGTTCCAAAATTAGGGTGACACTCCATTAACCTTTAATTTTTGGCTTCTTCAAAAATATCTAAAGTATTATACTCTTTTTAACAGCTCAAGGTAACTTAAGCTCAAGGAGGAACATTGGGGTGTAGCAAAGAGAACACTAGCTATTGAGTCAGAGGATATGGGTCCAGATCCCAACCCCAATTCCGTGGTTCAAATGACCATCCTTGAGCAAGTCAATTCTCTGGATCTAGGTTTTTTTCCCTCACCTCTAAAATGGCAGGACTGGATTCAAGATCCCTTCTAGTCCTAAACCAATGATCTAGTACATGCTTAGATCCTATGGCTAATAGGTATCTGAGAAGGGTTTCTCCTCTCATGGCTGTAGTCTCTTAAAGTCTGTCAAGTTGGAGTGATCATCTTTTTTCTGTTGCTCTCTGAGAATTATTGTGGAGCATATGAAGGAGAGGATGGAAAGTGTTGTCTGTGTCCCTGTGAGGAATGGGTCTGGTAAAGGACCACTGGGGGCTCCAGCCTGGCTTCTCCAATGAAGGAGGATTCTGTCCTCTCCTAGGGAGAGGATGGGGGACTGAAGTGATGAGGTCCAACTCTGCTGGGCCTGAAGCAGCTCTGATGTCCTCAAACGTGTGCTTTCCCTCTGAGGGGAGGATCACACATTGTCTCTCCTGGCAGAGTGAGCATAGGACTCATGAAACAGTAAACATTTAGTGTTTGTTGGATGAATTGGGCATAATGATGGAGTAGGACTGGAGATAGGTTTAGAAAGATACAGGTTCACATCACATTCTTAATCACTGTATGAACCAGGAAAGTTACTTAGCTTCTCTAAAACTCAGTTTCCAAATTGAGGGGATTGAACTTGATGGTCTCTCAGGTCTCTGTAATCCCCTAATCCTAGGTGAAGCAGTTGGGATTATACTTCTTTGTCAGACACCCTGGTTAGTCTTCCCTATGTGAGTATATGGTAATCCACTCCTTGTTTAGGTTTTTCCCTTTGTAGCTATCAATCCTGACTCCTGTTTCTATTCTACTTTAAAGTTGATAATACCAGGAGATAGAATAAACATCATTATTCCTTTTTTTAAGAGATGAAGATGAGATTAGCTAGAGAGAGAGAGAGAGAGAGAGAGAGAAGGAGACACCTAAAGAAAAGGGGGGGAGGAAGAGGAGAGAGACAAAACTTTGCCCTTAGAGTCAGTAAGAACCAGGTTCAAGTCTCATTGCTGGGTGACCCTGGTATGTGTACTTGGCTTCTGATTATCCCTAACAGCTCTTCAGTTAGAGTTGGTGCTGACCTGCTTGGCAGAGGGAGCTGCCCTGTCCTGATGCCACTGAAAATTTCTTTGGACACATGCATATAGAGAAAATTAGAAGAGATGCGTCAAGTCCAAACTTGGACTCAATTGCAGAACTGGAAGAAATCTTAGAGATCATATGTTTGGAGTTTGGAGAGGAGCATTCTTGAAAGAATGATGAAGAATGTTGTTTAAAGATCCTTGAAGGGCTATCTATCACATGGAAGACAGATTTAACTTGTTTTGCTTGGTCCCTTAGGGAAGACTCATTGCAATAAGAGTTGTCAGAGAGGCATATTTTGAGTCATTCTAAGGAAAAGTCTCATTAGAATTAGATGATCTTCTTTAGGAGGTAATGAGTTCTCTGTCCTTGGAGGCCACTGGTTGAGAGCTTTTGATTCTGTGGAGTGCCCAAGCCTCTGAGATGGCCAACATGGTTTTTTTGTAGTCACTGGGTGTGTTAGCAGGGAGAACAAGAGGCTCCATAAGGAGAAATACTCCTGTTCTGGGACTGATGATGTCAGTGGCTTTCCCTGCATGGATGGATTTGTTGTTCTCCTATTTAATGTATGCCCCTGATAAAAGGGGGACACATATTAGGGTGTGCCAGAAGCTGTCTGAGTCCTTAGATGCTTGGGGATAAGCTGTGATTAATGTTTGATTGCTATGTCCTTCAATAGGACCTTCAGAGCCACCCCCTTTCTCTGGGATCCTACAATCTAGCCATCACAGGATGCTTTTCCAGTGTGACATTAGGAAGCCGTGGGAAGTAGGGTTTGAAATCAGGGCTCGAGACTTAGAGAGGGCTGTCAGAAACAAAGCAAGACCACAGGGTTAAGAGGAACCAGGAGCATGAGGTAAGGTGCTGAGACAGGATTAGGGCCCTAAGAAAGTGGAGCTCAACAGTAGGGAACAAACCAGTTAATCAGAGGGGACAAAGTCAGGGCTAGGCTGGCTTCCCAGTATACCACCCTCCTACCCTGCTTCATTTAACATTTTTCAGTGACTTAGGAAAAGGCTTTCTGACAAAATTTGCAAATGACATGAAGCAGAGGGAAGGGAGACATCACTGTATCACAAGTCCCTTCCTCTGTGTCTGGGCTCTCATTACCCTATTTGTAAAGCATGGGCTGAGGTGGGGTGGAGGGATTATTTTAAATTGTCTCTAAAACATGCAGTATTCTATCATGACAGTATCAGGGTCATAGGAATCTCGACACTGTGGAGTCAGTGGTCTGAAGCAATTTCATTAGGAACATGGGTTTGAGAGGTGATGTTGAGATTTCTTCTGGCACCATTGTTTTTCCAGTGATCTCTCCCTGATGTGTCCATTGCAGTTAATTAAACCTCTGCTACCCATGTGCTGGCTGCAAACTGCTGGGGGTCACTCTGTTGGGGGGATTTCATTCAATTTAACAAGTACCTATTAAGCCCTGTGTTAACATTCCTCAAGTCCTACCTTCAAGGACTTGATGGTTCTTTCTGGGGACTCATGGATGGAGCTTTGTTTGAACTCTGGCTTTCCTGCCTTTTCTTCCTTCTCACTGCTCCTTCCTCTGATGTGTTTTCTTCTGCAGTTTCTTTCTGTTTCTTCTCCTGTCATACAACAGATGTACTCCACTGTCTCTGGGAAATGGTCTTTGGTCAAAGTCTAACTTTCATCTGCTTCTTGCCTCTTCTTTTTCCTCCTTGCTTCTCCGCATTTCTTTGTTCTGACAAGATAGAGACTGGATTTCATGAAGCCTGACCTTTGGGTGGGCAATGGGTCAGAACTAGATTGTACTTAGGGCCCAGGTCTATGGATAGAGATGAAGGTGGAGGAGTATGGACTGGGTGAGGGTAGGAGAGAAGGAAGGGGGTGGTGTGAGTCAGCCGAGGAGGAGTCATCCATATTGTGGCCCAAGTTGGAGGAGATGGGGTCTTAGTATCAACACCTTGAGGTCTAAACCAAGATCTGTCTTGGATGAAGGTGATGGTGAAGGGATCCAGGGGAGCTTGCCTTGAAGACTTTAGCTTTCGCTTGTTTTCATAGAAGTTGGCCCTCACTCTAGCACTCCCTGGACTGAGGCCCTGAGACCAGACTTGGGTGGCAGACTGATTCTGAGGGAGGTGAGGGGGCTGTGGTCCAGTCCCAGGCCTCAGATGACCTTTCTCCTTCCATTTCTCCCCCACCCTGCTCTGCCTCCCCTCAGAAATTGGAGGAACAGGACCGGAAAGCCCTGAACGTGAAGGAACAGCTGCAGCGCGAGCACCGCTACCTCAAACGCCGCCTGGAGCAGCTCTCTGTCCAGGGCTTGGAACGTGTACGCACTGACAGCACCGGCTCAACCATCTCCACAGACTCAGAGCAAGGTCAGAGTGTGCATCTGTGGTGTGTGTGTGTGTGTGTCACAGACTGAAACCTTGCCTAGCCCAGAGGCCTGTGCCAGAAGTGGTGAATAAACCCACTGCCAAATGGCGCAGGAGGTTCCTCTGGAGGTGCCCTCCGCTATGGGATCCCTGGTGGGATTTTCCCCCTCAACCTGTGCTTTCGTGAGCATGCTCAGCTTATTTCCTCTGAGGTTTTTTAATACTGTGGAGTGAGCTGCCTTAGACCCTCAGAGTCTGTGACTACCCAGGGAGGGTCTCTGGTCAGTATTTTAGATCTGGGTCTTCCTGACCAAGTCCCATTTTTCCTGCTTGTATCTCTTTGTACTGATATCGCTCAGAATTGTTTCTTGATCTCTTTTCCCTAATGCCTTGCGAGGAGTTATGAGCTTTTTGTCTCAGAACTCCTTTATACTCTTAAAATTATTGAAGATTCTCTCTCTCCCTGAAGAGCTCATTTCTGTTGCTTACGTGTATTGATAATTATTAGTCAATATTAAGACAACTTAGTATATGGGTTCCCTGAAAGGGTCTGCCTGTAGTTGGAGAAGCACGCACTAAGCAATATCCTCTCTTAATTTGTGCTGTCACTGATCTCCTGAGCTGTCTAGTTTGCTAAAATAAGTCCCTGACCAAAGTCGGTAAATGGGGATGGAGGAATTGTTCTGGGTGTGATCCTGACTCTGTCTCACCAAGTAGGTAGAACCCTGAGCGATAGGCTGGAGATGGGAGGAAGAAGGCTGGGGCAGGCTCTCAGTTGGGAATGCTCCTTCAGAAAGTGACCTGGAAGAAGCAGGAGACAGAGCCCAGGTTTTAGAGCCGACAGAGCCGAGTCTCTCCCAATGTGGCTGCTTGCTACCTGACGGGTCATGCTGGCTTCTCATCTGTAAAATGGGACTTTCAGATGAGAGGGATCTCTAAAGTCACTTCTGGGCAGTTCTAAATACGATGACCCTGATGAGTCCAGTGACCTCAGGCCAGTGACTTAACTTTTATGGACCTCATTTTCACCATTTGCAAAATGAGAAATTCAGACTAGATGATCTTGGGAGTTTCTGCTCTAAAGCCCTTTATTCTGTGTCTTCTAAGGACTCTTTCTCCTTTCAAGCCTATAATCATGTGACTCTCTTCCCACATAGAAGTGGACATTGAAGGAATGGAGTTCACCCCAGGGGAAATGGACAGTGTTGGGAGTGCCAGCGATGCCGATGACCACTACAGTTTGGGCAGCGGCTCCAGTGACAGCAGCTACTCCCACTCCCGCAGACTGTCGGGCCGGCTCTCGTAGGGCCCGAGCGAGCACCCCCAACCCCGTCCACCTCCGGAGCATCCAACTGAAGCACTTAGACCGATGACCGATTCCACCCGTGTCCACTGCGGCTCTCCCAGGAAACTCCAACCACTGGCCTCTGCTGAAGAAGCGGCGGCTTTGAATCCCTGGTCCCCTGCCCTGGGACCACACCAAGTAGCTCTTGTCAACCCCGGTTTTTACTGCAGAGATCCGTGGTTAGGTACAGTTGTGACTTAAAGTTAGCTTGATGTAGCTGTAATTATAATTTTTTTTTAAAGTCATAATCATTCCATTGAAGAAGTATTAAATGTAATTGCTGGAAAACACGCATGACGGTGTAAGAAGTTTAATAAGAAACCAAAAGCAAACCAAAAATCAGGAGAATGAAAGGAACCAAGAGAGACCCCTTGGAAATGTTGAAAAGTGACTGGACTTGTTGATGCTGGGCTGGGGCCCCAATCTTCCCTGGGGAGAGACGGTGCCCCAGCAGCACCTCCTAGCCTAGTAGTGTTTGGAAGCTTTGTTTGCCCAAGAGAAATGATGAGTGGGTCCTGGCCAACTACAGATGATGTCCTAGAAACTCTTCCCACAACTTTAGGAGAGACAGAGCCCCCTCCCCTCAGTCCTGCCCTCTCTAAATTCACTTTCTAAAACGAGGTTTGCTCTGAGATCTCTCCCTTATTAACTAGTGACCACTGTGCTTCAGACTGGGTGGATGGAAGGCCAGGTTAAAGAATGACTTCAGGAGGGATGCTGAGTTGCCTTTGGCTTTGTGCGGTCAGCATCCCGACAGTAGCACGAAGCTCCCTTTAGTTTAGGTCTGGTTGGCGGGGCAGGGTGGCCTCGTGAGTGAGCTCCCAAGGAGATGGCCAGGGAGCAGCCCCACTTCCTTCCTCTTGTGGCTCTCGGCTATTCCTCCAGAGTTAGGAGACTTCATTTTAGTGCCAGCTCTTGGAGACAGAGGCCGGAGGGGAAGGTGGATAGGCCCCTTCTCTTTTCCTTTTTTTTTTTTTTTGCAGCAGCCACTACCTTTGGTGGGAAAGGCCCAGCTCCTTTTTCCAGTATTCTGTTAGAGGATGAGTAAATCAGTTTTCTCCTTTTGCACACCATGTAACAGCATTTTCCTCCTCTTTAAAAAAAATGCAAAAAAAAAAGTTATGCTTTAAAACAGTCCAATTTATATAGCATTTGTCCAGCTTTTCTGAACATATTTACCCATGTTGTAGCAATACTATGAAGATGTATTTTTTAATACAAATTCTGCTTAGTGAAGTCATTAGGGCTTGGCTTGCTGGGTAAGAAAAAAATGGACCAGTCTTTGCATTAGTATTAGAAAAGGTCTTTTCAAAAAAAAAAAAACAAAAGCAAAAAAAAAAAACAAAAAAAAATAAAATGGCTATAAACACTTTTAGATAAGTGGTTTTAGCAAGTGTAGTCTATATTTCCTGTAAGAGATTTTGTATTATATTTTCCTAAATGTTCTCATTTCCTTGCATTGGGAGGGAGTGGTACAGACCCAGAGTCCCAGGGACTCTTCACCGTTGTCATATCGTGCCTTGGTGACTGTGTGTGTCCCTCTCTTTGCATTGTTCAAAAGACAATGAAGCCTGGCCAAGTGAGTAAGTGGTTTCCTCTGTGGTTCTCCATGTGAGCGGTCAGGTCTCCCTCAATCTCCCCTCCCAGAAATTAGCCAGAGCTGGGAACTTTTTCCTCTCCTCCTGCACCCCTTTGGAATGGGCTTGGTGGAATGGGAGGGAGATGAGGGTTCCCTTTCTAGCTCCTTTTCTTAAGCGCACACATAGCCCTGTTATTGGAGTGGCTTATAAAGCTGGGATCTCTGTGAGACAGAAACTCATTGGCTTCTGAAACAAGAGCACATTACTGTACTGTATCACATCCTAGAACTTGTCACGGTGCTGCCACCTTGGATTTATTATTTTTTTTTGTAGTGTTGGAGCAGTCCTTCCAATGCTGACCCTCAGTCCTCAGACAAAGACCCAGCTGTTCACTCAGCACCCAATGTATGTGTCCTCCCATTGCTCTTACAGTACAGGATGTTGAAACCTGAAGACGTTTTATGGCAGCTTTTTTTTTCTTTGATTTTTTTGGAGTGGAGTGCCTCATTGCACTCTTACTACGGCGGGGAATCTTGCTAACAAGGAAAAGGTCCCCTTTGAGTTCATGTAACCTGACTCATAGGCACCCCTTCCATCAGCTGGGGCAGGGGAAGGGCTTTGGGTCATCCACTTTGGCAGCTGATTCTGAAAAACCATTAACCTTTTCTGTGATGCAGGTTTTGGTATTATGTTCAATTAACTTGCAGATGACTAAAATCCTCGTTTTTGTTGGGGGAAAAATACACAGCAATAGAAATATATTATGGGTAGCTGAGAAACAGCAAAACTTTACTAGCTCCTTTGGTGCCTCTATAACTAATTTCCAAATCATGGAAACAAAATCATGAGTTTACTTCAAGTAACACACAAGACTGTTAGGCAGGTCATCCGCAGTGAGGTTTTGGATCAACTGTTGCTGTTCATTCGTTCTATAATGAGCATGCTTCTGAATTGTAAAGTGTTTCCTTTCCTGAGACCCTCTTGCACAGAACCTGCTAATAAATGAAAATTTTAAATTAACAGAGGGATGGGTGAGATTTAAAAAAATGAATGTGATTGTCATTGAAAGCTAATTTGAAATAGTCCATTCTCCATGGTCCTTCTGCACAGGTTCCCTCTGCCCCCAACAAGAATATGTAGACACTGATTCAGGGGAGATCTCGCAGAGCCAATTGACCTGGCTTTATCAATACTTTCACAGACACTGCCAAGCCCAGAAGACAGAGGTGTGAGAGAGTGTGTCTCTCCTCTTACTTATTTTTTCTCTCTCAATTTCCAGCTAGTTCCCAAAGAGAATTCCAAAGCTATTCAATCCACAGTCCATCCTGGAGTCACCAGGTTATCATAGCAGGGCATAGTGACATGGAGTGGAAATTGTTTTTCCTTCTTTGGAAGCTGGTGATTAATTTGGGCAACCCTCTTGCCTCACCATAACTTGGCAGTGGGCTTCCCCCAATTTCTTTGTTCTATAGATTTCTAACATTTTTGCTTAGTAGGAATATGGAGGACAGGGGTCTAATAGATAAGTCAGAAGCGATTCTGTCTTGTTGGGTTTGGGATTTTCTAGAAATAATTTTATTTTAAAGAAATATATTAGACTGGCCTTTTGGAAGTTGAATGTAACTGATCATACACTTTCTCCCTTTTGCCCATATTTGCAAGTGTTGTCTACCACTTATTATTTGTGTGACTTTAAGAAACTCATTCCATTTCTGGGGTTTAGCTGTCTCATCTGTAAAACTGAGGGCTCCATGACCTTGAAGATTCCTTACAGTCTGAAAACCCTATGACCCTTTGTCTTTTTCTGCCTTCTGAGAAACAGGGAATTCCAGAGGAATGGGTAGCTTGGCTTTGAATCAGTCAGTTTTAATTCCACTGGGACACTTTCCTACTAGGGTCTATCATAGCTGGGTTAATCAGCACAGGAGAGGAAGCCCATTGGTCACCAAGGGCCTTGGGATTACACTGCCCAAACCATCCTTTAATGCTCTTGAAATGAATGAACTTCAAAAAAAATTGCCATTTGCACAAATGCTAAGAATAAACATAGTGGCCAGAAGAGTGACTGTCAGCATAGCCCCAACTTTTCTGAATAGTTTTATGTGGCATGGCTGCAAACTCACTTCAGTGAAATATACAGGTGCTCAGGACACATTTTTCAGATTTGATTATGAATCTTGACTGCATTTAAATTTTTTTGTTTCTGATTATTATTGTTTTTTTTCTACCAAACCCATTTATCTTAATCAATGAACCAAAATACAAAGCCATGTGTAAGAACACAGAGAGATTAATACCCTCCCATGTTCACCTTTCTTACCCACATGAAAGGAGGCCTGGGCATAGTGAACAGGGAGTTTGAGCAGACAATGCCCTAGGGCAAGTCTCACTGCCCTGATCATGGTCTATGCTTACTCACAGTGTTCCATTTTCTGGTTTCTTTCATTACCACCTACTATCTTCTTCCAAAATATTTTCTCTGGATAACATAGAAATTTCCCCAGTCATCCAAGAACAGTTGCCCCTGCATGGCCATCTAGATCTCAAACATCAATGAAGGAAGGGCCTCAGATATGGTCTTCTTTAGGGAACCTCTTCCTAAGGTGGTTTTCTGAGTCTGTTAGGGTGATAATAGAGGATTCCTCCTTTCCCATCTCCTTAGATCAGGATAGGAGAGAGGACAGTGAGTCTTGCTTAGAACAATGTCTCACTTTTGGTTTAAAAGTGGGACCTTTTGAAGTTCATAGTCAGTATAAAAATCTAGTTTGCTCCATTATCTTCTGGGCTTTTTTTCTTGCAACCCTTCTTACAAAGGAGAAGTGGAATCCAGGGACTAAGAAAGTTTGTGACTGGTGGTGAGCCCGTTTGAGGGCTTTTCTAGCTCCAGAATCTTGGGTTTCTATATGAGAGATACAGAAAAGCACCTTCCATTCAGGTCCCTCAAAAAAAAATGCCAATGGAAACTGGAGGCCCAGGAAGTGGAAATTCTTAAGAAACCCCATTTGGCTAGCTTGATTAGTGATTTAGCTTTCCCTAAAGGACCCCTCCCCCCATTCCATACCTAGATGAAGGGTCCTGCAGTCCTTCATCTTCTAAAGCTACACCATCTCATAGGTAAAAAGGAGACCACAAGAAGTCATCACTGAGACTTCTGTGGAGAGAGGGGCCATGTTCACCAAGGAACTGCACCACAGGTGCTTGTGGAGTCGGGGAGTGGGGAAGAAAGAATCACTTGACTGGGGATTTCTTGATATGTCCTGGGCAGGTTCTGTGCCAGAGATATTTTGAATATGTACCTGAAAAGGAACGCTTTGTAGGTGGCAAGATGTATTATATTGTAAAGATTCATTTGTACACACGTTCCTGGTGCTTGCTGCTGCCAGCAGCTCCCACCAAAGGTATTGTGTTGTATCTGTCTTTCATTGTAATATAAATACAAATTTTTATACCTCATACATCTGTGCTGGTTTCCAGTATTTATTTCTTCCTCCCTTTTTTTCTTTCGTTCGATTTCTCCTTAGGTTCACATCCTCCTTATTTTGTTTCCTTAGACATCTCCTGCCCAACCTTTTTTTTTTTAATCAAGGTCTTCAGTAAATAATGTCCAAGGGTTATCTACTATTTTTAAGCATCATCATGGATGCCAGTGGTGGTTTGACAAAGCTTATGGACTTCTCCTAATAATGGTTTCAAATGCACAAAATAAGAGTTTTGGAGAAAATAATACTGAAATAGTTATCAAATTATTTTAAAGAGTCAAATTCACAGATCTCCAGGTAAAGAGTCCCCTTTCTAGTAACACTTGGTAAGTTTCAAGTTTCACAAACTTGATCCTCATAGTAAATACAAACAGCAGCTACTATCATGGCACAATGGCATTTAGAGTCATAGTGTAAAGCCTATGAACCCTCCTGAAGCTGAGATCTAAAACAAAGATAAATGACTCAGCTGATTAGAATGTTAGCTCTAATCTTGGATGGGTCCTCACAGCTTCCAGTCCTATAACTCCAGTTTTACAAAGGGAAATACTCCTGCCCAGAGAGGCTATCCTGATGGCACTTTGTGGTAACTTGTCTATTTGAGAATCATACTATGAGTCAATGAGAATCAGGACTTTGAGTGTATTGCCTCCCATCCCTTTGTTCTTTCCACTATACCACCACTATTTCTGTTATTCCTTCTGCTAGGAAAGAAATGCAACTGTTTGCCATTCAAAGTGAGAACTGACATTTTCTACGCTTTGACTGAAGCAGTGATGAAAGTGTTTTGCTAGGGAAAAAAATGGAGTTTGCAAATTTCCGTTCCATGATCTTGGATTCTTGGCAAAATTCTACAGCTTATTACTAAAGGGCTGATAAGTGAGCATTTAGAAATGGAAGCAATGATTGCAAAGAGCCATTAGATCTCATGCCTTACAACATTTTTTTTTAACAGGGATAGTACACCATAACCATGGTGTACATGTGGAGATTCCTGAGATTTTGGGGAAGCATTTGTTAAAAGCTCTCACACTAATCTTATGGAAAATTCTGAGAAATGTGGGCTATAAAAGCTTGAACATTAAATAGATCAGAAACAGGTTGAATGACTAAGTAGTGATTACTGATTCTATGTCAACTTGGAAAGTTGTATCTGTAGAGTGCCCTGGGGATCTGTGCTATTTCACATTCTTACCAATGACTTGGATGAAGGCATAGATGACATGCTTGCCAAGTTTGCATTTGATGCAGATTCAGATGAGATGGTCAACACACTGAGTCTTCAAAAAAAAGTCCAGATTAGCTGGAATGGTGGACCTCATCAAAGAGGGTGGAATTAATAGGGACAAATATCAAGCCTCATTCTGAGTTCAAAGCATTACCTTCCCAACTACAAGATGGGGGCAAACATCATCTGAAGACTATATTAAAACTTGTAATGGACGTCATTGTGATACCAGCTAAATAGTGAATGTGGTTCTTAGGCTGCATTAAGAGTAGTGTCCAGGACTAACATAACTAAAAATAAACACAAGATATAGGGGGTTTTATTCCAGAGGGATTAATTGAAAAATTTATTTTTAAACTTTAGTGAATTTTAAATTATCAAATGCATTGTTTAACTTATTAAATAAAAATAGTAAATAGTATTTATTAGATAAAGGATATTTAACTTGTTAAACAAATGACATATTCATTACATAATAAATAACATTATTTGATTGAATAACATTATTTGATTTACTAAATGGTAATAAAAATAAATGAATGAACTATCTAACATTAAAATTAGATATTAAATAAAATATTAAATATCTCCTCTTTACTGTCACCCAGAGGTTTTATGATTGTCATTAGTTAATCAACAAATATTTGTTAAGTACCAACTATTTGCCAGATACTGGGGATATGTTGACAAAAATGAAATCATTCCTACTTTTGAGAATTTTCCTTTTCCAGTTTCTCTACCCTCTGAAGTCCCCAGCATGCCAGCTAGCCTGGAATCAGCAGGAGAGATCATCAAAAGTCTCTGAGAAGTTAAGTGACTTGCTTTTGATCACAGGATTTAACTGAGATTTTCTGACTTCAATATCAATGTTATTTTGGCTACATATAGAAGTCTTGTCTTAGAATCAGGAAGGCCTGTACTCAAATCCCAACTCAGACATAATAGATCTGTGATCCCAGGCAAGTCATTTAACCTTTCTCAAATTCTGTTTCCTCATCTCTAAAATGGGGATAATAATAACACCTATCTCACAAATTTATTGTGGGGATCACATTAGATATGTAAATCTTAAAATTTTACATAAATACCAGCTAGTGGCAGCTATCATCACTGCTATCACCATCATCATCATCATTTCAGGATCCCTAGGGAATAACCTCCTTACTCATCACTCTACCCTAATTCAGGGTCTTCTATTTGTCCTCTCCGCCCTCCTCACTCAAGAAAGCACCTCCTTAATAGACCTGGAATCCCTTCTCAAGGGATCAGAGCTTTTCACCCCTTGGGGAAAACTCAGGCTGAAATGAGTCCTGGGGAAAGGGAGCTAGAGGAGAGAATTCCAAGTCCTTCCTGATTGCAGGTTGGGGGAATGGAAAGAGTAAGCCCTTGGGATCTAGAGAGGGGAGGCAAGAAGAAGAAAGTGAGGAGCTCTGGGAACTGAAGGCAGGGCATCCCAGGATAAATTTTACTGACTATGCAATATTATTGAGGATGCAGGAATCACAACAAATGAAAAAGAACAATAAGCCTATAAGTTTGAGGTTCTGAACCCCAAGACTGAGGTGTGTATTCTAGAGGATCCAAGGCAGAACTAGGGGATGGTAACTTGGTCTTCTTCCTGCCCCCGAAATTTAGAGAGCCAGGATTTATTTTTGTTTGTTGTAAGGAAGAAGGAAGAAGGTGGGGGATGGTGGCCAGTGCTAGCAAAGTGGTGCTGGGTGGAGGGCAGAAAATGTGGTTGGTCTGAACTGGTACCAGGATGGCCTGGAACCAACTCATTTGAGGAAGTAGCTCAAATTCAGCCCTGGCTCTGACATTGATTCCCCTGAAGAAAGGGGGTGAAATGAGTTCTGGCTTAGCCTAGGCTTGGGCAGAGAGTTTCAGCCTTGACCCGGTCAGGGCAGGCAGCAGCCTCCTAGTGTGGTGGGGCATGGAAAGTGTGATCTTCCCAAATCAGAGCTGACCTAGGCCCTTACTCCTCCCAAAAGAGGTTGCTGGGCTATTTTCCTTAGAGTGAGTGAAACTGGGGTAAGAGTGCATTTGGGAAAGACCTTATCACTCAACTGCTTCTACTGAAACATGAGACCATGGGCCAATGTTCTGAAAGGGCTCGTGCCCCCTAGTAAGGCATTTATTTAGCAATCTGGGTGAAAGAATACAGGACTGAGAGCCAGGAGACCTGAGTTCTAGTACTGACTTGAACACCGACCCTAGGCTGCTCCGTTCTCATCTGTAAAATGAGTAGGGATGGACAAGGTAGTCTCTTTTTTTTTTTAGGTTTTTTTTTGCAAGGCAAATGGGGTTAAGTGGCTTGCCCAAGGCCACACAGCTAAGTAATTATGAAGTGTCTGAGACCATATTTGAACTCAGGTACTCCTGACTCCAAGGCCCACAAGTGCTTTAACCACTATGCCACCTAGCCGCCCCCGACAAGGTAGTCTCTTAAGGTTTCGTTTCAACTCTAGTTATCTGGGAGTCTCTAAGATTTGAACTCCAACCTGATTCTATCTCACCTCAGCCTTAGTTTCAGTCAAAGACCAGTGAACCTTCCTCTGTGTCCTTGGGTAAATCACTTTCCATTTTTGAGTCCTTAGGTCTTTTCTGTCAAAGGAGGCAGTTGAGCTGGATGGTTCTGAAGATTCATTCAAGCTCTGGCCATTGTACTTTTGAGGGGAGGGGGCACCTCCAAGCCTTTTATCAGTTTGATCTTGTTTGTTATAGAATTTTTCATTCTATTGCTCTACAACCTAAGCAGGCCTCTTAGATATTTGAGGAAGACATGACTGACCTAAATACCTACCAATAATAATTGGTAAAAATTGGCATACTTCCTTTCTCTGAGGTAGCTTCTCTAGAAGTGGCCTCTTGGTGTCCCAGGATCTCAGGACACAAGAACCACAGGGTCTCTACCTTCTCTTTTCCTAAGATTAATGTCTCCTTCTTCCTCTTTTACTCCACTCCCAAGGAGACACCTTTTGTGTCTATTACCCCAGGGTGATTTTAATAGTTATTCCTAGCTTTGTCTGTACAATGCAATGAGAGGGACTTGAGTACCACAGAATGTACTCTGCTCTACAAACACAGATACCCTAACAGCCATCACATGTATACATGGATAACCATCACACACACATGTATATATATATATATATATATATATATATATATATATATATATATACATATATACAGGTATGTACACTCACAAACAAGTGTTCAAGTAAACACATCCCATAGCCCATAAATATTGTGCTTAGAGTTGGAGGGATACAAAAGAGACAAAAGACAGCCCCCCTTTCATCAAGTAGGGAAAGCTGACATATAAAAAGAAGGTGAAAAGGGAAGGGGACATGATGAAATCCACAGGAATGAAACCTGATGGTAAATGGAAAGATAGCAATGAAGCATACATACAGTATGTGAGTATTCACATACTTTAGGTGTTTGGGTCACTGGTCAATAACTGAGAATTCAGAGCTTTTCCTCTCTTCATTAATCACTTACAATTATCTCAGTTTTTTTAAAACCAGTTTTCCCCTACTCCCTTGTGCTTTGCCCTGAGTTTGGAGACAGGAAGAGGATCAGACCTCCTTCTCAGGGATCTCAGGAATCAGAGGAGAAGGAGGCTCACTCACTGTCTGACTAAGGAAACCAGATCCTCATACATGGAACACTTAGAGAACAAGAACTGGTGGGAGGGTTTAATACGGGCAATTGTTTTGAATAAATTGGGGTGGAGGGAGGACTCCTAGGGCCTGGGGTGATGAAGAACAGGTTTGCTTATGAGTGAGTGTGCTGCCAGAGAGGAGAACTCCTCATGTAATGAAAGTCATCCTTGTAACTGTGCTGAAAACTTTCTGTATCCAGTTTTGTGAAGCCCTATGTTTGTCCTTAATATTCCATATTAACAAACAGTTAATAGCACTGGATTTGCATATGTCACTTTATTTTGGGTGTAAACCAAGTGTTGGGCCCCATGTGCCAATAATAGTTGGGCAATAACAGCACAATGCCCTTCCTACAAAGGGCTTAATGGAGAAAACTTCCTGGAGCTTATTTCACTCTTTCTGTTTTCTTCCTCTTCCCCTATCAGTCCCTTTCCAGTCCTTCCCAAACTATGCTATCTATATTCCAATTACCTTTTAATCCCTCTTCTCCTGGAACTTGGATAGAGCCCTGGCACCCTGGGATTTGATGAGTGAGATTTGATGGGTGAGATACTGCCTTGGCTTGGATATTTCATTTTTGTGTTTTTATCCCCATCATCTGGCAGACTGCCAGGCATCTAATAGGCACTTAATAAATTCTTATGGAATTGAATTGAATATTTCTGGAACAAGATGCTAAAGTAATAATCTTCTTGATTCACTTTTTTTTTTTTAGATTTTTGCAAGGCAATGGGGTTAAGTGGCTTGCCCAAGGCCACACAGCTAGGTAATTATTAAGTGTCTGAGGCCGGATTTGAACTCAGGTACTCCTGACTCCAAGGCTGGTGCCCTATCCACTGTGCCACCTAGCCGCCCCTCTTGATTCACTTGTAACCCCCTAACATAGCCTCCTAGTTGACCACTCTCAGGTTTACCACCCTCAAGGTGTAGCCAACAATCTCAACCCACTGCTTGCCACCCTCTGGATTCTCAGACTCTACCTGATGAAGCTAGGATGAATCACAAGACATGAGAGTAAAGATTTTCTCCTTTACTTTTCTTTATTTAAAAGGGGTATCGTTTTAGTATATCTGTGTATTAAATAGGAGATATTTGAGGTCTAGGATTATGATTCTTTTGGACTTTAAGGACAAGCCATTTCCCCTGATCACTCTAAATTCCTGTCTTTCATGCCCGACTCTGTCAGGAAGGGCATTAGGGGAAAAGAGTCTATACCAGACTTGTAGGATAACAGGTAGTTTGAACTCAGCCAATTTAACTTCTCCCAACATATGTATATTATATAAAAGATAACCATAGATGGTGAGCAAACATATTTATCAAAGCAAGCAAGCAAGTCAAATAGTGGTCAAATGTTGGTTTAGGTAACAGAATACATAAAGAGTTATGGGGCTTTGTGACCCAGGACAGAGATGGATTCTTAGTCATCTTACTCAATGAGTCTAGCCTTAGGGTAGAGATACAGAGAATTAAGAGACAGTTTTCCTTCCCATATTTGTGGCTTCCAGGGATCTCTTGTTCACCATTCAAAGGTTCTGCCTTGCCTTTTCTCTCCTTATTTCTCCACTCTTTCCTCCCTCCTTTTTCCTCTCTTTTTTTTGCTTTAATCCTCTCTCCCTCCCTTTTTCTCTTGCTCTCATTTTTTCATTCTATCTCTCCTTTATCACTCTCTCTTCTTTTCCCCTCTTTCTCTTCCCCTCTATCTTTCCTTGCATGTCTACAATCTGACAGGGTTGTTCTATAGAGGATAACTAAGCTCATAAGGAGTTGGGGCTGGGACAGAGGGGAGGAGTTTCACAATATTAAATCAAACCAGGATCACTCATTCCACTCATCTTCCAGCACTATCTACCTCTCCCAAGTGTCTTCTATTTATTTTTTATTTTTTAATTTATTTTTTAATTTTAGAAAGGTCTTATTTATTTTGAGTTTTACAATTTTCCCCCCAATCTCACTTCCCTCCTCCCACCACCCCCACAGAAGGCAGTTTGCTAGTCTTTACATCATTTCCATAGTATGCATTGATCTAAGTTGAATGTGATGAGAGAGAAATCATATCCTTAAGGAAGAAACATATAATATGAGATAAGAAATATATAGTATGAGATATAGCAGAATTACATAAGAAGACAACATTTTAAAAAAATTAAAGGTAATAGTCCTTGGTCTTTGTTCAAATTCCACAATTCTTTCTCAGGATACAGATGACATTCTCCATCACAGACACCCCAAAATTGTGTCTGCTTGCTGCCCTGATGGTTTGAGATCAAGGTTGATCATCACCCCCATGTTGCTGTTAGGGGGTATAATGTTCTTCTAATTCTGCTCATCTCACTCAGCATCAGTTCATGCAAATCTTTCCAAGCTTCCCTAAATTCCCATCCCTCCTGGTTTCTAATAGAACAATAGTGTTCCATTACATACATATACCACAGTTTGTTAAGCCATTCCCCAAGTGATGAACTTTCCCTCAGTTTCCATTTCTTTGCCACCACAAAGAGAGCTGCTATGAACATTTTTGTACAGGTGATGTTTTTACCCTTTTTTCATAATCTCTTTAGGGTATAGACCCAGTAGTGGTATTGCTGGATCAAAGGGTATGCACATTTTTATTGCCCTTTGGGCATAATTCCAAATTGCTCTCCAGAAAGGTTGGATGAGTTCACAGCTCCATCAACAATGTTTTAGTGTCCCAGATTTCCCAAGTGTCTTCTAGAGGAGCACTTGAACTGGTGCCTCCTGCTGCCATTTTCTTCCAGGGAATTGGAGCAGTTGATATCAATTCACTTGCAGTAGGATGTTGGCTTAGTGTTCAAAGCAGCAACAAAAACATTAAGTATCCTGGGTTTCTTGGCGCAATTCTACAGACCAAGGGCACTGGTGACAGGTCACTGGCATAGGAACCGGGGAAGAGTTGTAGGTGACATTAGGTTTTTTCCCTCATATAGCAAATGTACAAAAAAGATATGCGATCCCATTTGTCTCCCCAGCTCTCTGACCTAATTCAATCAATTAATAAACTCAATCTGCAAGCATTAATTCAATGTTTGCTTTGGGTCAGGACAGTGCTAAACTTTGGGATATAAATACAAAAGGTAAGCAACCTCTGCTTCCAAGAAGCTTCCCTTGTTTGCACATATAAAGTCATATTTGAAGCACTTATAATAAAGATAACTTGAAGTAGATGGAGAAAGGAGAGCACTAACATCATGGGGTACCTCATGCAGAAGGCTGTACTTGATCTGGGTCTTGGAGGAAATTAGAGATTCCAGGCATGTGGAACAACCAGTGCAAAGGTACAGAGGTGGGAGATGGAGGGAATCCCAAAATTGATTTATCTGGATTGTAGAGAGCATGGAGGGAAATAATAGATAGGGACAGGATGAGAAGGGCTTTAAATGTCAAATAGAGGTAAGTTCTGTTGAGTGAGAATAATGAATCCTCTGAAGTGGTCACTTTATTCTAAATATTTCTGTTGGGCTGGAACCAATTACCACTTTTTACATAATTATAAATTTTAATGGTGGCAAATTCAAATCCATGCAACCACTTCAGGCTATTCTTTATTTTGCAAATTGAGAACTAGCCATATATGTGATCCTAGAGGTAATGGGGAACCACTAGAATTTATTTACTTGGGGAATGATTTGGTATGCTTTAGGGATATCAGTTTGGCATATGAACTGGAATGTGAGGGTCTCTAGTAAGGGATTAATTAAGAGGCTATTTTTATAGTCTGGGGGAAGAGGTGCTGTGGACCTGAAACAAAAATGGAAGTAGAGAGAAGTGAGGTGAGTGAGAGATGAGGTAGAGGTGGATATGTTTACCAGCTGATTTATGTGTAGAATGAGGATGACACCCAGGTTGAGAGATTGAGAGACTGGAGATACGATGGTCTTTTCACCAGAAAGAGTTAAGTTTAGAAGAGGAGAGGGTTTGCAGGGAAAGATAATGGTATATGTTGAGTTTGAGAGAACTATGGGAAATCTAATTTGAAATGTTCAATAGGTAGCTGTTGACACAGTATCAGAGCATGGGAGAGAGATGGGAGCTGGAATTGGAGATCCGGTTATCATCTCAAGATGTCAAAGGAACCTGTGAGATCTGATGCAGAAAGGAGAGAAGAGGGTCCAGAATAGTTTTAGGGGACACCTAGAGTTACTTATGACATATAAGATGATTTTCTTAGAACAGACTGGGCTCTTGACCATCCCTACCACAATACTTCATTTATTCTCATTCCTGTGCTTTTGTTTATGACAATTTTATGACAATTCCCTCTCTGATAGCTCTAACCCTTTCCCTTCTAAGGTCCTAACCTTTTAGGACGATCCATCCCCACCCCCAAAATACTTTCTTGGACTTTTTTAACCCATAATACTCTGTCCCTTCTCTACTGGCCTACCAGTACTTAGCACATGATTCTGCATTATCTCATAGATTCTTTAGTAAATTTTCCCATAGATCACAAGATTTGGATACTTTCTTTTGGGAAGGATAACATGAATACACAGAATTTATAGCAAATTAACATAAAGGAAAACAGGGGAGAGGAACTGTCAAGTTGGTATTGATATATTAACACTCTGAGCATTTTCTTTGAGGAAGACCCTTGCACACTGTGTGGCCACCTTATACAAATTTACAGTAGGATAAGAATTGCAAAATTTGGGCTGGCATAGATGGGTTGCAATCTGCATCAATGGAACAAATATGCACATTGAATGAGATCAGAGATAGTGTCATTTGAGACTCCTTAGTTACTAGTACAAAGTGGGCACTTCATACATTTTATTTGTTGAATTGAATTTGGATACTACAAATGTGGTGCATAATGAATTGTAATTTCACTTGTCATGACCACATGATTCCAGGAGATGGTGCAAAGACATCTTGTATTTTAAATGAAAATTACAGGAAATAAGGATATTTCAGAGCCCTGTTGACTGAAAGTCACTTGATTCTGCTAAAAGGAAATATTTTCAATTCAGTCTCATTGTAAGTATTAAACATCTACTGTATTTATGTAACTGTAGGTTAGGGTTAGGCACTGTGTGGGAATACAAGAATGGATGGCAATGATTTTGCCTTCCATTCTATTCAATCCTACTCCATTTCATATCTTTGTCTAGTTCTTATGACAAACATTGTGAGGGATAAGAAGAATAGATAATATATTTGCTAACCTTGAGGAGTTCATAGATTGTGTAAAAGAGTTAAGACAAACACACATAACTCTAAATAAAAATTATAGTGGTGAGAGTGGAACGTTTGGAGTCAGAAAACCAGTTAATGAGCATTTCTAACTCCCCTCTAAGAGGCAGGCACTGTGGTAAGAACAGGGAGACAAAAAGAGGCACAGGACAGTCCTTGCCCTCAGTGAGCTTACAGTCTAAAAAGGGATACAGCATGAAGTTAGTTTTAGGGGACACCTAGAATTACATATGACATATAAGATGATTTCCTTAGAACAGACTGGGCTCTTGACGATCTTGACCAATATTATGAAGAAACAAGTTACCTACAGAATAAATATGAGATAATTAACAGAAGGATCAAGTGCATATGAGTCTACAGGACTATAGATTAGAGCTGGAAGAGAATTTAGGGATGTTCTAGTCCAGACTTAGGAAGAAAACTAGAAGGCAAATGACTTGCTTGGTGTCATAGAGGAAGTAGCCAGAATCTGAAACTAGGTCTTCTGATCCCAAATCCAGTTGTCTTTGCCCTCACCAGGCTCTGAAAGAAGAGGCAGCTTTCTAGAGGAAGACATAAGGTGAAGTTTTAGGAGTCCTTAAGTAGGGCATTCCATGGATAAAGAATTATGTACATAAATAAATGTACAGAGAATGGAGTGGATCATAGAGTAGATGAAGAGAAGTAGGACATGGTGCAGGTAGAAAGGTTAGTTCAGAGCCAAATTGTGAAGAACATTTGTTTAAGAGACCAATGAGTTCCTAAAAATGCAAGGTCTTAATAAAGTTCTGGAAAGTTCTGAGGGCATCAGCAATTCTGACAAAGGTGCTTTATTCAATGTCCACCATTGAAGGATGACTGGTGGGGCCACTGAAATCATATCATCTATAGTCAGCTATTAGCCTGTGTGGGCAAGATCAAATATTTCAAAGAGCTTATCTTCTATCCAGGAGCCAAGAGTCAACTCACAGTAGTCACTGGAACTGAAGGTGTTAAGGAAGCACCTTAAATACATACATAAAATCTCACCTCACCAAAGGGCTTTAAGTTCATAGTGGTTGGTATAATTTACAATGTATGTGCTCTTATTGTGGGCTTTATATATATAATATATATTAATATATATTTGTGTATATAAATATATATAAACACATATTACGTGGGTTATATTTATATATTGGTCATGTATCGTTTATTATATTATATATCTTCTGCTTAAGGTAGTTTTCTAAACTCAAACAGTTAATCAACAGTTATTAAGTCTCTGCTCTGGCTAGATACTATTCTAAGCACTGGGAATCCAAAAAGAGGCAAAAGACAGGCTCTGCCCTCAAGGAGCTAACAGTCTAATTGGCGAGCACACTTGACACTTTCTAGCTGTGTGACCTTGGACAAATCACTTATCCCTGACTTGCCTCACATCCAAGGTCATCTCCAGTTATTCTGATCCATATCTGGCAGGTGGGCCCAGGTAGCTCCGGAGGAGAAAGTGAGGCCTGTGATTTAGCATAACACCTCCCTCACTAAAATCCAATTAACAGGCATGTCACAGCATTACCTCCCAGATGTCATGGTCTTCTTTGAGAATGAAGGCAAACTTCATCATCATCATCATCATCATCATCATCATCTTCATCAACATCATCATTTTCCCAATCCAAGATAACTTAGAAGCTCCACGGGAAAAGGTGTGTTTCATCAGGACTGGGAGTTGGAAAAAAGTCACGGCCACAACACAGCTGTTTGATTAAGGAGTTTTGGTTTCTATTTGCTCCTACAAAATGACATGTTCACACCAACAAAACAAACAAAAGGTATATTTAATAAAGTGATTATAAAACAGGTAGAAATAAATCAGTTTTACAGCAAAAGTAACCAATAAGTCCCAATATAATAAAAGAAGAGCAAAGCCTACATAAAGATAGATATTAAATGAAAACATCACCAATTGGGGGAGCACCAACATCTAAATCCACAGAGACTGGGGAGTTCCAAATCACAGCCTTTCAGAGTCACAACTGGGAAAATGTCCCAGGTAAAGCGTCCTTTCCATGGGTGAAATTCTGAGGGGCTGACCAATGTTAGGTACTTTTAAGGGGTCCCAGACAAAGGTGGCACATTGCCAATAGGCCCCCCATCCCCCATTTGTTATTTCATTTTTAGCCTATGAAAATTATGGTTGACAGTCAAAACTAATAAAGATCCAATTAGCAAAAGGATTACTGCCTCCTCTTCTAACTTGATATTTTATATTGTTCTCAGGTATGATATAGATATAAAACACTGGGATTTCTCCCTTTCCAAAATGTCATAGATATAAGAATTTATTCAATCTCTTGTAGAGATAACCAGATCAGGGCAGCTAGGTGGTGCAGTGGATAGTGCACTGGCCCTGGATTCAGTAGGACCTGACTTCAAATCTGGCCTCAGACACACGCTTAATACTTACTTAGTTGTGTGACCTTGGGCAAATCACTTAACCCCATCACCTTATAAAAATATATAAAAATATATAAAAATAAAAAGACTTAGACAAGGAATAACCTGCTCAGAGTGATGTTAGGTTTATTACAAATAAAAATCTCAAGTTCATACCCCCCACCCCCCCACAATATGAATGATATGCCTAGATTCATATTGGAAAGGAGAAGTCAAGTCAAGAAGCTCCTTTTCAAATATAATTTGTAACTCATTATTTGACAATGAGGGTGAATAGGTCATGCTCTAGTCTAGAAAGACTTCTAGATTTGGGATCATAAAACCTGAGTCATAATCTTAGCTGGGACTGTGGGGAAGACATGGAGTGATGGCCTTGGGTGAGGAAGACCTAAGTTAGACTCCTTTTTTCAAAGACTTAGCTGTGTAATGCTGAATAAATCATTTCACTCCTTCAGTAAAATGTGACTGATAATAAGAGAGAAAATAGAGAGTTGTGGAAAGAGAGAGGTGGCCTTGGCAGGCAAAGAATTGAATTAAAAAATCCTCTCTTGGTTTTATAGGGTCTCTGTAAATGTGGTTGCCATTTAGGTAATTCTAATAAAATAGGTTACAGAAAAGATCTCAATCTGGGAGTTCCCTATAGCAATAACAATTCAACCACATTCCACGTTGGGTTAGTTTGATATGCTTTTCCCACACACCTATCATAGGCCTTGATTGGGATGGTCTTAATTGGCGAAACCACATGGCTTTGAACCGGGCCTTGCTCATCCTAAAAAACTTTAATGAGGGGGAAATCCTGTTCCAGCCCTTTAAAAAAATTTTTTTTTGCTTTTTTGCAAGGCAATGGGGTTAAATGACTTGTCCAAGGTCACACAACTAGGCAATTAAGTATCTGAGGTCACATTTGAACTCAGGTCCTCCTGAGTGCTCTATCCACTGTGCCACCCAGTTGCCCCCTTCCCGTCTCTTTTAGGAGGAGAAGGACCCAAGGTGCCAATGCATCATGAAGAGGAAAGTCAGTCTTAGATAAATATGTAGGAAATAGCACGTGCTCTCTTCTCCCAGTTTCCACCAAAGCCTGTTACGCAATCGTCCTGAGAACCACTGCGACTGCGCAGAAATCCTAGCCTCTTCCATCTAGTCCGGTCTATCTTCCTTAGTACGCCTGCGCGGTGTAGGCCCCGCCCCCGCTTTTCCTTGCCCCTCCTCCTCCCTTTTTTTTCTAAGATGGCTGCGCGTGGACGTCGGCTCCCTCCGACGTGCGTGCGTGCTCCCGAGTTTGCGTGTGCGCCTGCGCCCGCCGGTGGACGTCGCTGCCTTCCCGTGAGGCAGTGCGGGGCCGGCGGGGCGTCGGTTTGGAGAGCGCGGGAGCTGGGAGAGGCGGAGCGGCTGCGCTTGCGGAGGGCGCCCATCTCTCGGCATCTCTCCTCACGGGAGCGGTGAGCGCTGGCGGACTCCGAGGCGGGGTGGGGGGCCTTGTTCCTAGAAGGGTGAGTGCCCGCAGGAGGCTTCGCGAGCCGCGGTGAAGCATTCGCTAAGGGCCGTCCTCCCTCCGAGCTCCTTCTGAGCCTCCGTTCTCTCTGCGCTGCTTTGGTTTTTTAACGCAGGATCCGCGACTTCGGATGCAGGCCGGGATGGGGAGATAACCAGATCAGGGCAGCCGGGTGGTGCGGTGGATAGTGCGCCGGCCCTGGAGGCAGGAGGACCTGACTTCAAATCTGGCCTCAGGCACACGCTTAATACTTACTTAGTTGTGTGACCTTGAGCAAATCACTTAACCCCATCACCTTATAAACATATATAAAAATAAAAAAGACTTAGACAAGGAATAACCTGCTCAGAGTGATGTTAGGTTTATTACAAATAAAAATCTCAAGTTCATACCCCCCACCCCCCAAGGTATGAATGATATGCCTAGATTCATATTGGAAAGGAGAGGTCAAGTCAAGAAGCTCCTTTTCAAATATAATTTGTAACTCATTATTTGACAGCACCCAGACGGGTGACGATGGAAGTGACGGCTCCCCCAGGCCGCCCCGGCCGCCGCCGGCTCGGGAAGGGCGGAGATCGGCTGTGGGGAACGGGAGGTTTGGCCCAGAAAAGAGTCAGGCGGAGGCGCCGAGATTGTGGTTTTTTTTTTTTAAATAAGAGGCAGATTTATGTTAGATATAAGGAAAAAACTGAAATTTCTTCTTTAAATTCCTTCCCCATTAGACAATTTTTTAACATCCATTAAAATTTTTTTTTATTGGAGTTCCACATGTTCTCCCTTCCTTTTCTTATGGAAAAAAAAAAAACTTCCTACCCGATTAGAGTTCTTGCAGTGGATCCAACTCATTTAGGATGGACGACTGAGGAATGTTGGTGAAGAGATTCCTGCTAGGTACATACAGATGCTTGGTTCTTGTTAAGGGCTTTGTACGCCTTTTGAAAGGTGCTGTCGAAAGGACCTTGGTTAAGTCATTTTTTGGGGATGCAGTGGAGAAGCTGGCATCGGCCTCGAGACCCCAGATTCATTCCTCTGAGTTACTTTTGAATCCTTGTTTCTTTTTAAGGGTTCTGGTGGAGATAGGAGGTAGCGGGGGTTGATGTTAGGCAATAGAGGAAGGAGAGGGCAGAGGGTTTTTGCTCTGTCTTGAGCTTGTTGTATACTTCTCAGAAAGGGCTGTCACTAATGACAGGAAAAAAAATAAGCCCAGGGGAGGGGTCAGGTCCAGGCGTTATTTTCTGTGCAGTTTTGCAGTTGATCACATGCCATCTTGTTCTCAAATTGATTCAAGCCAATATTTATACTATTCCAAGCCCTAGGGAATGTGCAAAGATTATTTACAAGTGGGGGGGGACATGAATGGATGAATAACACATTTATTAAGCATTTAATGTGTACAGAGGAGGAATGTTGGTGTAGATAGATGCCTGGGCAGAAAACCTGAGTTAGATGTAGCCTCAGACACTGACTGATCCTGTTAACTACTTTGCCTCAGTTTCCTTATCTATAAAATGGATCAAATGAGATAATATTTGTGATATACTTAGCATAGTCCTTGTCCCAGAGTAGCTACTGTACTTTGCCACATAGGACACACATAGGAGCTCACATTCTTTTTTTGGGGGGGGGTTGCCCAAGGCCACACAGCTAGGTAATGATTAAGCGTCTGAGGCAGGATTTGAACCCAGGTACTCCTGACTCCAGGGCTGGTGCTTTATCCACTATGACACCTAGCCACTCCTATTTTTGATTGATTATTAAGAGCTACAAAGTATTGTGTAAAGCTGGGAAAGGGAAGATGACCCCAAAGGATTCAAACTACTTGTTATGACAAGTCACTTAACTTCCCTGGGCCCTAGCTTCATCCTTAAAGTAGTGGGGTTGGACTGGGTAGCCTGTGAAGACTTTTCTAGCTCTTGATCTTTGAACATCTGATGAGTGCTGTTTACTTCTTACCACATAGTAGATGCCTGGGAAATATTTCTTTTTTTTTTTTATAAGGGAAACTGAAAGCAATCTCTTAAAGATGGGATAAGGAAGGTAGTTGGAAATAGATCCTTTAAACACCCTCTAATTTCATAGATCACTGATTGTATCAGTGATGAATATTCACCATCTGTCCTGTTCTCTGTTACTGTAATGAAATCCATTTCTTTAAATAATATCTCCCTTTGAACTCCTTTACTAATTCTTACAATAACCTGGGATTATAGATAAGGAAATTGAGACTCTTTAAAAAGTGACTGAGATCACAGAGTAGTAGAGCTGAACACTGGCTGGATTCCTGGTTCATAATTCACTTAATTTCTTTGAGACTCATTGTTCTCATCTATAAAATTAGGGGTACCAGGTGATATCCATAGTTCTTTCAAGTCCTAAATCCTATGATCCTCTGAATTCTTAAAAGAACACAAATGTTTCTCCCTATTGTTCATGTTTGTCTTTTTTTTTTTGAAGAAAATGACATCAGGGAGGTGATGCCATGACACACATATGAATTGGATTTGAGTGAGGGGGGGAGCTGTTGTTAAGTCAGCAGCCTCACTTTCTCCTTCAGGGCCATTTGGCTCCAGTGACCAGATAGGAATCCAGATGACTATAGATGGCCCTAGATGTGAGGCAGTCAGGGTTAAGTGACTTGCCCAAGGTTATACAGCTAGTAAACTGGATCATTCATGTGATACTTAATTTACCAGATATCTTTACATAGTTGCTCAGTCAATATAATGTATTCATTGATTTTTATATATATCCTTTGTATTTTTCTCCTTGTGATTGCATTTTTGATCTATTAAGTTGTGTCTAGTTTTTTTCCTTATTGTTAGGAGACATAGTATTATTGAATGAAGTCTTTGAAGATTATAATTATGTTAAAATTGTATCTTATTCTGGTCCCCCGGCCATCTCCTTCCTCACCTCCAGTCAGTATAGTAAATTTATTATAAGTAACCAGCAGCATAAAGAGACAATAGCCGGAAATGACATTGCAAACGGAATCCTGGGAGTCAGTACCAATTATCCTGAATATCAAAGGAGCATAATTTATAAATTGTATCATATATTAATTAAAATTCACATTCTGGTTGAAATCATTTAAAGTGCTGTTGTCAGGGTTCTTTGAGAAGACTTGGAATTATTTTATTTAAGGCAATTACAGCTAGGCAATTATTAAGTGTCTGAGGTCAGATTTGAGCTCAGGTACTCCTGACTCCAGGGCTGGTACTGTATCCACGGGCTGGTACTCTATCCACTGCTGCCCCTAAGAGTTGGAATCTTTAAGTATAACTTTGAGTTAATTTGTATATGTTTAAAAGTTGGTCTCTTTCCCCCCTCAAATTTTATAAAAATGAGAACTCATTCTCCTGCTGTCTCTTATCTCCATGCTGCCTAGTATTTCCAACTGTAGTCCAAAGTTGTAGGAATGATGTTTTCTTCCTTTCCTCCTTTCTCCCCCTCTTCCCCAACTTTATACTTCATCATTCCATCCCTTGTTCCTATATCCTCTCTTTCTCTGTATTTCACTACCTCTCTGTGTCTTATTAAAGTGTGATTGTAGCCTTGTCTCCCTGCTGCCAATTGTAGTTCTTAATGGTTATCCAAATAACAGTGCATGCCTACCCTCATTTGAAAATTTCAGAATTTTCTAAGTTATCAGTTCAGTAGGTAGTTTTATTTAATTGGTGTAAATGGAAGCTACCGAATCTAAAGGATTAGGAAAGATAAAAACAATTGTGTCTGACTTGATGATTTTTGTTTTCTAGCAATCTGTGACATGGACTGGGAAGGAATTATTATCCCTATTATAGATAAGGAAACTGAGGCTCAGAAAAGTTACTTGACTAGTTCAAAGTCATACAACTATTAAGTAATAGAAAGCAGGACTTTAATTACAGTTCTGACTGAAATACACAATTGTCCACTGCAAATTCTTTTTGTTACTTTATACTCTATTGTAACCCCTCTCTCCAAAGAGTTTACAATCTAGTGGGAGGGAACAGAATAGATATTTATTAGACAATTAAGTTCCGAATTATGTAATATTGACTAATTTACAAATAACTAATTTAAAAGACAGAGCTCACAGTTGGGAGAATTATGTTGAGAAATACTGTTAAGGTTGGGAGGTATGTTGAAATAGATTGGTGACTATGGGGAATGGGTACCAAAATAAAAGTTACTCTAAAGTTTTGAATTAGTGTTGTGGAGACAATGAATAGCAATAGGGATCCCTACAGTGGAAATTTTTTAAAAAAGTGAAATGATGGTAGGGAAAATCATGAGGAAATCTCCACTAGGTAGCTAAAAGATACATTATTGAAACTCTAAAGGTCAGGAGAATTGGGAATCATCTTTCTAAGGGTGATGATAGTTAAAGGAAATGAGTTCATAGCACAGGGCCTTAAATATAATGGCCCTCAAGAATTTTGCTCAGTGATTGAGAATAGTAGAGTAACTAGGTAGAGACTGAATTCCTTTTCTAATTCTACTATTAACTGAGTTGAGTGATATGGACAAACCAGTATGCTTTGCTGGTCTTCAGTTTCCACATCTATAGAAACATTAAAAGTTAAAAGAAAGGGAACTGCATTTTGCTTAAAGGTATTATAGATATTACCATGCTACTCAATGAATGAAACTTTTGGGTTTTTTTAAACTATTGTTAATAATAAGTATTATACCTAATAGCATAGCATCCAAATAAATAAAGAAAAAGCTAATTGAACTATAGTAGAAATTGACGTGGCAGTAAGTGAACATTCAGGGTCCTGTGACATCAAATCCAATATTCTTTCAACTGTGTACCATGATAATATTAGTATATTAATATTTATGGCCTTTTAAAAAAGAGGGACACAGAAAATGTAAACAAATACTTACGTGGGACTGTATGTGTGTATATATACATATATTTATACATACATATGTATATGTATACACACACATATCTATAACCATTCTGTGAAACTAACAAATACAATTTTGGAAAAAAATGTCTTATGCAGATTAATTTCCACAGTGACTAGAAATTCTTGGCCAAAATATTGCTCCTGGCAATATGTTTTGTTTTGACTATGGCTTTGAGTTGTTGATTTAATAATGATACAGCCATTTAGCTTGCCATTTATTTTGGGTGCTTGAAGGGCAAAATGGACAATAAACTTTTAAAGTAGTAATTAGAGTTTCAGTACTGACATCAGTTTAGAATGTCTAAAAAACATGTCCTACAATGTTTTTTGGCTCCCCAGCAGACTGAGTGAAAAATTGCTTTTTCTTTTGAAAACCCGACCAAGATATATTTCTAAATTCTAGGTTATATTTGGAAATCATCTTTTTTTTTTCAATATTATGCCTTTTTGGGGATTCATATTTTTAGGAAAATTTTGGGCCCTTTAAGGAATTTTAAGAAATGAGGAGATTGATAGGTTTCTCCTCTTTCTTTCCTTCCTTCCTTCCTTCCTTCCTTCTTTCCTTCCTTCCTTCCTTTCTTCCTTCCTTCCTTTTTTTCCCCCAAGGCAAAAAAGTGACTTGTCCAAGGCACGTGACTAAGTAATTGTCTGGATTTGGATTTGAACTCCAGGACTGGTGGTCTGTTCACTGTGCCACCTAGCTGCCTGCGCCTACTATTTTAATTTTTCTTTTTTTTTCCCCTTTTTTTTTAAATTTAAGGCAATGGGGTTAAGTGACTTGCCCAAGGTCACACAGCTAGGCAATTATTGTCTGAGACTGGATTTGAACTCAGGTACTCCTGACTCTAGCACTGGTGCGCTATCCACTGCACCACCTAGCTGCTCCTCTTTTAATTTATTTCAATTCCTATATTTGATGGCAAGAGACTCCAAATAAATTGATCTTGTGGTAACTCATTCAAGGAAAAGGAAATAAAGTTTGTGCACAAGACTTGTATCTAAATGAGATTTATTAAAGCATTTCTTTTCATATGGCTGGAGATGGAAGGTGGGGATTGCTGCTCTCCTTCCTATTACATCGAGATTCAGGTGGTGGTAGTTATATAGGAAAGAACTCATCTTTTTGAAATGTGTTAAGGATGCCCTTTTGAAGAGTTCTAGGATGGTGATAATTGGTGGTAGTGGGAGCAATGTGTTAATCGCTGTCTTTATTTTCACATCTTTTGGGATATTTGAGCATAGTAAATAGTTGAAGGAGATGAGAAATATGGAATTTAAATGTTTTCCAATCTTTGCAAAGTTGACCAATAATATCAAATGCTGTCTAATGGTTTGGTCAGAATGACATTTCTCTTTGAAGCTGTAATTGAAGAAACCTAATATATGTGACATGGGGGGGGATGGGAGCAAAAAAGGAGGTGAGAAGCATTTAAACAGATATATAATACTGGTTAATATGGGCACAAGTTTTCTAAATAATTTTGCCTTTACATTTCCAGATTAGTGTTAGATGGATGTCCTTGCCTTCTCATTCTCCTCTCTTTTTTCTCTCTCTTTCTCTCTTATATAAATTTTTATTGATCTTTTGATTTTTATGTCACCATAGTTTCCTCCAGAATCCTTCCCTTTCCCCTCCTTGAAAACCATCTCAAATAATAAATAATTTATTTTTTTAAGACATGAAAAGAAGAGGAAAGAGGAAAAAAAATTTGTGTAGCTGATCAATATATTAAAAAAGTCTGAAAATATATGCAATGTACAGTACTTGGCAACATCTCTTATCTGCAAATGAATGGTTCAGGAGTATCTTTTCTTTAAGCCATGATTATACTTTATAATTTTGCAACATTTTTGATTATGTGTATTTGTTTCTATATCATTTGTTGTAGTTGTATTTATTTTTTCTTGACTTTGTTTACTTCACTCTGTATCAGTTTATGCAGAACCTCACATTCATCATTTCTTATAGCCTAGTATTATTCCATTACATTCATGTACCACAATTTCTTTAACCATTTCCTTATCAATGGTTATTTAAAGTGACCAGTTTTTTGCTATCAAAAAAAGTACTGTTGTGTAAATATTTTGGTGCATATGAAGACCTTGTTCTTATCAATGACTTTTTTAGGGTATAAACCCTGTGATGGACTCTCTGGGTCAAAAGGTATGGTTTAGCCACTTTATTTGCATAATTTTATTTTTTTAAAAGATTTTTTATTTGTTTTACAATTTTCCCCTAATCTTACTTCCCTCCCCCCACCCCCCACAGAAGGCAATTTGCCAGTCTTTACATTGTTTCCATGGTATACACTGATCCAAATTGAATGTGATGAGAGAGAAATTATATCCTTAAGGAAGAAACATAAAGTTTAAGAGATAGTAAGATCAGACAATAAGATACCACTTTTTTTCCCCCTAAATTAAAGGTAATAGTCCTTGGTCTTTGTTCAAACTCTACAGTTCTTTCTCTGGATACAGATGGTATTCTCCGTTGCAGAGAGCCCCAAATTGTCCCTCATTGTTGCACTGATGGAATGAGTGAGTCCATCAAGGTTGATCATCACCCCCATGTTGCTGTTAGGGTATACAGTGTTTTTCTGGTTCTGCTCATCTCACTCAGCATCAGTTCAATTTGCATAATTTTAAATTGCTTTCTGAAATGGTTGTACAATTCTACCAACAGAGCACCTATATACTTATTTTCCCATAACCCCTCCAGCACTCACTATTATTTTATTTACCTATTTTCTGATCATCTTTGCCAATTTGGAACATAGAAGTAAAAACTTAGGGTTGTTTTGATTTGATTTTTCATTATGAGTGGTTTGTAACATTCTTTCACATGATTGTTAATCTTCAAAAATTCTTTTGAGAAATGTTTGTTAATATCCTTTGACCTCCTATTTATTAAGGATGACCATTGATTATATCTGCATCTGTTAATTGTTTATGTATCTTGGCTACTAAACTCTTTTCACAGAAATTTGATACAAAGATTTTTTTTCCATTTGACAAGTTTCAATTTTTATCAGCTTAGGTGCATTAATTTTTCTTGTGCAGAAGCTTTTCAGTATCATGTAATCAGAACTATTTTATCTTTTGTAACTTCTCTGTTCCTTATTTGATTAAAAATAAACTTCGTATTCATAAATGTGAGAGCTGTTTTGCTTTTCTTCTAATTTTTTTAATAGTATGATAGTTTTTCTTTATGTGCCCATTTAGAATGTATTGTGGAGTATAGGGCAAAATGTTATTCTGAGTCTAATTTTGTCATACTGCTTTCCAGTGTTCCCAGAATGTTTTTTTTTTTCCAAGGCAATGGGGTTAAGTGGCTTGCCCAAGACCACACAGCTAGGTAATTATTAAGTGTCTGAGGATGGATTTGAACTCAGGTCCTCCTGACTCCAGGGCCAGTGCTCTATCCCCTGTGTGCACCACCTAGACACCCCTAGAAGTTTTTTTTTTAATCAAATAGTGAGTTCTTTCCTAAGTAATTTATGTTTTCCATTTATCAACCCTGGGTCGAATTCCATTGTTTCTGATTTTCCTTTGTGTGGTCTGTTCCATTGATCTCTCTATTTTTTAATCAATACTAGTTTTTTTTTTAATTTGTTTTATTTAAGGAAATGAAGACTTGCCCAAGATCACACAGCTAGGTAGTTGTGTCTGAGGCTGGATTTCAACTTAGGTCTTTCTGACTCCAGGACTGGCACTTTATCCACTGCACCACCTAGCTGCTGCAACTAGTTTTTGCTAACTGCTCTTTAAAATCTAATTTGAGATCTGTAGTCGTGTTCATTTTTTTCTTGACTTTGTTTATTTCACTCTGTATCAGTTCATGTAGAACTTCACATTCATCATTTCTTACAGCCTAATTGTATTCCATTACATTCACACAGCTAATTCTAATTCTTTTCATCTTTTTCCTTGATATTCTATTTTTTTTTGTTTTTTCCAGATGAATTTTGTTAGCAGTTTATTAAGTTATCCTTTTGGTAATTTGATTGTTATAGCATTAAAAATGTAAAATTTGTAATGTTTTATTGGCTCAGTGAAACCATGAACGTAATATTCTTCTAGCAGCTCTTTAGGTTTCAAGGAATAAAGTCCTTCTGATTAAAATGCGTAGAACTTTTTCTCTAGGAATTCTACATCTGAGTATAATCCAGATTTAATAGGCAAAGTAGAACAAACTTCTAATATTTAAAGATCATAGAGGAGGAAACAGTCTTTAATTATGTATATAGCTATATATAAGCATAATATATGGATATATGCATGTACGTATTTTTAGCAAGTAATATAATTTAATTTACATTTTCCAGAGAAAGGATTGTACTTACAATTACCTAATTCTAATAAGCAAAAATATCCTTTGAAACAGTGTAAGGGAGGTTTTATATATATTGAATAAGGGACTATGGAATGAATTGGCAGTAACAGTTTAAAGATTCCTGCAACAGATTGTTTATGGGCAGAATATTTTTAATAGGTGATCAAAAACCTTAAGTGAGAAAACCTTCAAGAATAAGTACATTAAAATTCTTTGAGAATCTGGAAAAGAAATGTCACTAAACCAGTTTTTTCTTTCTACAGGGATTTTTTGGTTCCTCCTGATGATATCTACAGTTTGGGAAAACACATTTGTAAAGTACAAGTTAAATTTTAAAAGGCACAGTTCAAGTTGAAAGGTAACCACTTTGGGGATATAATTTCTGAGCCACAGTATGCATAGATGTCATATTTTGTTTTAATTTTAAGACTAGTCCAGCTGTCATTACAATTTTATTTATTTATTTTTTTGTTATATATTTTTCCAAGATCTCCAAGGGTTTGAGGGAATTTGGGACACAACTACCCAAATTCTAGGAGTGGGGTATGTATTCATCTAGGTCCCTGAGGAAAATTGTGGCAGGAAGGTTTGTGTTTTATCGCAGTAGGAATTGGGAATGAAGGCAAGGAAGTGGAAAAATAGGATGTATAAATATCTCAGAAAGAACAGAAGATTTAAGGGTGTTACTCCAACCAAGTTCAATATCTCATCTCTCCTTGGGACCATATAGCTTCTTGTCTTTGCTGGGAGATATTTAAAACTCTTAGAAGCCCTGCTTTCCCTAAAAATCCTGGTGAATTTGTCACCTTTTAGAGAATTCTTTTCCTGAGTCATCTGGTTACTAGGTTCCATATTTCCCCTCCTCCCCCAAATGGCTACATAATGTTTACTTATTTCTATACATAATTTTATCCTTCCAGTAGAATGTAAGTCCTTGAGTAGGAATTATTGATCTGTGTCTTTTTATTCTCAGTTCCTGGCACAATGCCTCCTATCAAAAACCTAGTAAATGTTGAATCTGTTCCAAGATGTCTTAGATACCTTTCTTTCAGAATGCAGGCCTTACAAAATTACTTATTTTTGTAATTAGAACCATTCTTGATCATTCAATAATGTATTTGTTGAAAGTAAAATCCTTTAAAAATGGTTTCTATTCCTAGATGGATCATATTTTGAGAATTTAAAAGTTGAGGGAAAATTTCAAACCATTAACCTGCTTTTTCCTTATGGTTTTTTTTTAAAGGGAAAGGTGGTACTTCAATTTTTGGAGTGATATTTTAAAAGTCAATGATCTATACCATGAATTTAGGAGAACTTTCAGAGGTCAAATGAAAATTTGGACTGTTGGGTTCAAGTTCAAGTTCAAGACTATCATAATGGAAATTTTTTTAGTCATATCCCCATCCCCCAATAGAATTTTTTAGTTTGATAAATAAGGTTCCCGTTGGTAGTAAATTCAATTCAAATATTAATCTCCTTTCTCTGCTAAGGATCCAGAGTGCTGAAGATACAAAGACACAAGAGAAACCTCCTCTATCCTTAAGGTGCTTAGGTATAAATATATATACAGGTAATTATAAGATACAGTTTGAACAGGGAACACTAACAATTGAGGGATTCAGAAGGTGTTTGCTAAAGTGATATGAAACTTGAATTTGCTTTATATTTTTGCTATAGTGGACCCCTCAAATCAACTGAAAAAATTAATGTACTTTACACCAACATCTTAAATTTTGACTGGAGAGTAATGTAGGTATTAAGAACTGAAATGGTTTTGTTATCTCTCATAACCTTTAAGATAATTTTCTTTAAACACATAGATTAGTTTGATCCTTATAATAGTTATTTGTAGAGTATGTGAGTTCCTCTTCACAGTTCCCAGGAATTCTGGTTTTTTTATGCATTTAGTTATTGGCAAATGATATATCCCTTTGTTCAATTTGAGGAAACCTAATTGCAGCAGGTTTTTGGTTATTTGATTAATTTTTTAAGGTGAATTAATTTGGGAAAACCACATTTGTAAGTTTCTTAATTTTCATCAAATATTTGAGTTAATGTCTACTTTATAAGTAAATAATAGTATAAAAACAATATGCTATTTATACACATACTTACATACTTATTTGTGATCTAACACTTGTTTTTTTCCATAGGAAATATTGTAGTTTTTAAGAAAATTTTTTTTTCTTTCCTTTTTTTTGCTTATGGATTTAAAGTGAAATCAGTATCCTGTGTGCTTGTTGCTTGGATTTTTAAAAAATTAATAAAAACATTCATAACAAAAAGTTTTGGCAGTTAAGACATGAGTTGTGGAAATGAGTTTGTGGAAACTTTAAAAAAAATTGGCTATCCAAAGAGTGATAATCTTAATGGAGAAGATTTTGACTGGTTGTTTGAAACTGATGATAATAAACCTTTTTTGGAGTGGTTTTGTAGAAATGTAAATGAACAGCATGTATTGACTGAAAAAGAACTGCAGGCTTTTAGCAACCTTCAGAAATCTGGCAGACCCATCCTAGAAGAACAGGCATTGGATGAAGTTCTTAAAACTTGTAAAACTTCTGATATGAAACCATCTACTTTGGAAGGAATTGAGCTAGAGAAATTGGAGGCTGAGCTCCAAGCTCTTCAGAAATTAAAAAATTTAAAAATTCAGCGTCGTAATAAATTCCAGTTGATACTTACAACAAATAGTCATAGATCACTGCAGTTAAATGCTAAAGAAGAAGAGGTCACTAAAAATCTGAAAGAGAGCCAAGGATTTCTAAATGCAGTAAATATCAAGATAACTAATCAGCTTCAAGATCTTATTGATGGAGTTGAGAAATTGACATCATTCTTTAGTTGTTCAGAGACAAAGCCAGGTACAACTCCATCAGTGTTTTTATCTCAACTTGCCTTGGAAAATTATTTAAGCCAAGAAGGACAAAGTACTGTAGCATTAGCCTTGTATACCAAAAAACATTTCTTTCAAGGTATACAGGAGCTAGTTGAAAGTTCAAATGAAGAAAATTTTCAGCTTTTTGATATACAGACACCGTCTGTTTGTGGTGATGATGATAATGAAGCCCGTGAGGAGAGGCGGCATGAGCTGGCTCAGCTGCAGCTGGCCTTTGTTTGTGCCCAACATCAGCTAATTCAATTGAAAGCAAACGAATGTAGCCTTCGGTCACGTATAGAATGGGCAGAACAGACTCTTCAAATCCTGGCTAGCAAGGTAAGCAGAAAAATTAATCTTATCTTTTAAGGAGAAAAATGTAGAAAATGCTATCAAATTATTAAAAAGGAGAGGTAGTAGGTAATTGTATTTCCTTATTGCCAGTTTTTCTAATGAATAATCACTATCTGCTAGTCTTTGAAAATTTTACAGTGATCATGTATTTAACTTTAAATATCAAAACCAAATTAATGTTCATTCATAGTTAAAAATAAACTTTTGAGAGATCATGCTTCCCAAGAACAGGCAAGCTTCCTAAAAATGAACTTCTACATAATGTGTTTTAATAAAGCCATGTGTGTTCTTTTACTTGTCTCTTATTCTATTGACTAATTTTGATATTTTTATAGGCGTTTTATTTTTATGTGGTCATTGTGTGTGTGTGTGTGTGTGTGTGTATGTATAATCTGGTTTTCTTTGCTTCACAATATGGAATATCTTTACAAATTTTTTTAGGTTCTTCAGATGTATCATTTTTAGTAGTTCTGCAGTATATTCCATTTTACCACTACACTATAACTTACTAGCCATTTGCAAACTATTAAATATTTATGTAGTTTACAATTTTTTGTAATCAGAAATGTTAACTCTGTCTCTTACTCACACAAATACATGCATGTACCCCATTTATGAAACTTCTTTTATGATGTATTCTCAATAGAGATCATTGGACCAAAGGGTATATTTTTGTGACTCCTGTGTACCACCAGTTTGTGCTCTAAGGAGATTCTGTTACTCTGCAATTCCACCCACAGTGTATGAGACTACCTATCTTTCCACAGGTCCTTGGGTATTGAGTTTTGTCACTTTATTTTTGCAAAAAAAAAAAAAAAAACCCAAACCCTCAATTATCCTTTATTAACTGAAGCCAGAAATATTGAGGATTCTGGTCTCAGTCAACTTTCATTAATTTGAACTCTACTAATTTGGAATTTGTGAATATTCAAATATGAGCAGAGCTGGAATTTGCCTTTAAAAAGAATAGTGGTATTGTTTTTTATTGTACATTGTGGATCTTCTGTTTCTATAGTGACCTTTGTTACATAGTAGCTGGGTATATAGTATTTTTACTAGAAGTTTTTAAAATAGTAACAATGTCCCAAAACATGTACAAAAGGTTATGATAATGTCCATCAGAAAAGTATTAAATTCATTGAATGATATAGATTAGCACTACTGGGAGAGTTCTTTCTTCACTTCAGAGAACAAAGCAATTTAAAATGTTTAACCAGTCTCCATTTGCATATAATTAATGTACTAATTACAAAGGATCATGCCTTTTACTTGAAAAAGGCCTTGGCAGACCTCGTTAGCTTTATTTTGAAGTATTACTTTATGTATTAAAATAATTTTAAAAGTAAATAATCAGTATCAAAGAAGCCTTTCCTCTAATTCCATATTTTTTGCTTTCTAACTAATTTGTTTTCAGACTTCATGATTTTTTTGACAGTATATTTGCTTTATTTTAATAACAAATTAATTCATTTCCTGAATTCATACCAAATGATAGTATAGGTTGGAAGTCAAAATGGAAAATGAGAAGTTTAAATAATGTCTGTTTTTGAAGTTCTGAAAGATTTATAAGTGTGTTGTTTTTCTTTGTGCAGGCTATGGGCAAAGAAGATTTAGAGGCTAAAATTTCTAGATTTAGCAGTGAGAAACTAAAACTTGAAGAACAAATCACCCAACTGAATAATAAAACATTGCCTGCTGTGGTAAAAGAAAATGCTCAATTACTGAATATGCCAGTTGTGAAGGGAGATTTTGATCTGCAGCTTGCTAGACAAGACTATTATACATCAAGACAAGAATTAGTTCTTAATCAGCTGATAAAACAGAAGGCAGCTTTTGAACTTCTGCAGCTAGGTTATGAAATTGAATTGAGAAAGCATCGGGATACTTACCGGCAACTTGAAAGCTTGACTCAAGAACTTAGTCAAAGTAATACTGTACTCCATCAGCGATTAGAAATGTTAGCTGACCCATCTATATCTCATCAAACCCAACCAAGGAATACTATTGATGCCAAGGATTGTTCTACTCATAGGTATGTGCCATGATTATGCTGTCACATTGATGATTTAAGGGACCTTTATAAGCAACAAACAGTGGAATTTTATATTTTCTGTATCTTTCAGTTAGTTGTCTGACTAAAGATTTCTACTATAGAATATTATTTCTGGAAAAACTGCAGTTTTTTCTCACAAGAGGCAGCATGATATAATGCATAAAGAACTGACCTTGAAATCAGTTAACCTTATTTTAAGTCTTATTGATGAGCATGGTACAAAACTTGTGGTCTCCAGGCTGGTGCAACTGAACAGATAAAAATGTCATTGGGATGTGTTTAGCAAAATAAAATATAGCACAACATAGTTACTATTATTTTGTAAGGGATACTTCTGTTTAAGTTTGATACTGATTTAGGCAACTCTTTTGTTTTCTCAATTTCCCACATTAAAAAAAAAAGGTACACTACCTTTCTTTTTTTTTAGTTTTTTTTTTTTTTTTTTTTTTTTTTTTGGTTAGGCAAATGGGGTTAAGTGGCTTGCCCAAGGCCACACAGCTAGGTAATTATTAAGTGTCTGAGACCGGATTTGAACCCAGGTCCTCCTGACTCCAGGGCTGGTGCTTTATCCACTGCACCACCTAGCTGCCCCTACACTACCTTTCTTAGAAGCTTGTTGAAGTCTGAGGGTGGACTTTGCATGTGCTTCATTAAGACTTTCTATCTTTTGTACAGATTGTGCTGTTGAATCATATCCTACTCTCTGTGACCTCCTTTGGGGTTTTTTTGGCATTTGGAGTAGTTTGACATTTCCTCCTCCAGCTTATTTTTCAGATGAGGGAAAAAAAGGTTAAATGACTTGCCCAGGGTCTCATAGTTGGTAATCTTCCAAGGCTAGATCTTCATATCTTCCTCTCCAGGGCCAAAACTTTTATCTTTCACCCAGGAAAGGACAACTCACTTCAAAGCCAATTTGTCCGGGATGGGATGAATAATAACTCACACCTCTATATTTCACTTGCACTTTTGCAAAGTACTTTCACTACGATCTTGTGGAGTAGTTAGTGCAAGTATTTTTTAAATGGTATAACTGAGACTGAGGTTAAGTGATTGGGCTCTTGCCAGCTAATAAGTGTTTGAAGAGGGATACAGTTATATCTAAGATTTGGTAGAAAATGGAAACTGGGTATTCATGTACTGCTTCTGTTGAATAATATAGCTGACAGCTATCTTGATTTCATAAAAACTATCTTGACTTAGATTCAGTAACAGATGAGTAAATTATTTTTTTATTATTTTAGTATTATCCTCAAACCAGTCCTTAATATGATGTTGTTCTGCATTTAAGAAAATGTTGACTTTACAATTGTATTCCTATTAATCTTATAATTTTAAAAAATACTTTTTTAGGCTTTATCAACTTTTAGAAGGGAAGAATAAAGAACAAGAGTTGTTCAGAACATATGAAGGCCTGGAAGAAATGGCTCAGAAACTGAAGCAAGATGTTTCTTCTGTACAAGATCAACTGGCAATAGTAGCTCAAGAGCATTCTCTTTTTCTGTCCAAATTGAATAATGGTGTGGATATGCTTTGTGATACTTTGTATTGTGGAGGAAACCAGCTTTATCTTAGTGATCAGGTACGTATTGGTTTACACAGATCTTTGCATGTAGGAGGCACATAATTTTTTTTTTGTATGTGTTATAGTTAATATAATAGTGATGTTTTATACTTAAGACTTTCAGACATATCTAGAGACACATTAGGATAGTGCAACTTAAATTTTTTTTATATATCTTCTCTGTATTCAGGTTTGTTAAAGTTGTTCTCATAGGAGACTTTTTTAATATAGATTATATTAAATTTTGAATTTAGTACTGTAAGGTACTCTATAGTCTGTTTAGTCAATCTTCATTTTGTATGTAAGGAAACTCAGGCTGCAAGAAATGAAGTGACTTCTATAAAGTCGCATAAATGATTCTGTATGTTTAAACTGAGAGGAATTTTAATTTGATGATTAGAAGCAGCTACTGTTTAGACTAGAATTAATTGACAATTAGAATTGTCCAAAACTGGAGTGAGATACCTTGGGAGACATCAAGTTACTGGTCATCTTCAGGCATATGTTAGAATCACTTAGGGATTTTGAGAAAGGATTTAGACTTTAAGGAGGATAAGGATCTTACAGTGACCTCTAACATGCTTTTCTATTTCTAAGATGCTGTGATATTATGTAATCATGTTAATGGCAGTAAAGAGTTTAATTAAGTGCAATAGGTTACAATATGAAATTCTGTTAATAAATATTTGAAAAGAGATTTACTTTGGATAATTCATCAAGTAAACAAGGGTCTGTACAGGGCAGAGATCATTACACTTGGAGTTAGGAGACTTTATTCTAAGCGTGGCTTTCCCACTAATTAGCTTTGTGATTTTGAGCAAATAAATCATTTAACATTTGTGAGCCTAAGTATCCTTATCCTTAAAATAGATTTCCTCCAGTTTGATACTAGATAATCTCTATGGTCCCTTCTAATTCTTATGTTTTTAGTCTGCATGCCTCAAAAGTTGATTGCTACAAATTTAGAACACATTAAATTATACATTGTAATTTGTACTACTAAGTACTTAAACTGAAGAATTGTGGCACTAATAGTTAAGTCTTTGAAATTGCTTCCCTTTAAATTAAATTTTGTCTTTATGTCTAGGCTTTATGTGTTACTGAAGTGTATGTATATTTTTCTTCTAGGGATTAAAAGAGCAGTTCCATCAAGTTGACTCTCATTTGAAAAAACTAAATCATCTGCTTATGGATATTCTTGCTAATGTAAAGGCAAAGAGAAGAATTTTAGCATCAGATAAACTATATCAAATGGAACGAGAATTATATGTGTATTTTTTCAAAGATAAAGAATATTTACAGAATATTGTGGAGAATTTAGAGCATCAGTTAAAGATTACAACTCTTGGTCTTGAAGATTGAAAATGAATTATTGAAAACCAGATATTCATTATTATATTCATGATATGAAATGTGTACTATTCTGACTTATATTCGGAGGGGCATTTTTTTTTGTTTCTCCTTACGCAATATACTGGTCCAGAGTACCAGCAGCTTTTAGGAGAGGAGTTTTTGTCTTGTGAAAGGAGCACAGGTGGTCTTTTTCTGTTTCCCCCAAGGGGAAATAAACCATGCAGTTACATTGTAATGGGAATTTTATAATGTTCAGTTAGATTTCATTAGTGTTTCATTTTGTCTTTTTTAAATGGAAAAGTCAAACATTTAAAATAATAGAAAATTTATACAAGTCGGCATAAAAAAGATAAACTTTGATATATACAATAGAACCATGTCTTCATTTGGCTATGAAACATTTTTCATTTATTGAATCTAAAAATAAGTATAATAATTACAATTCCTATTTATATGGCACTTGATGGTTAGCAAATTGATTTTCCTACATTATCTCATTTATTCACATCACTACTGAGGTATGTGGTGTACAATATTATTATTATTTCTGTTCTACAGATGAAAAAACTGAGGCCTTGAGAAGTTGTGACTTGGCTAGGTGTTATAGTTAGTAAAGGACTGAATTGGGCATTGAACCCAGGTCTTCTAATGCAATATCCATTGTTATTTTGTATTCCATTATAACTGCTTTTCTTCTTAGAATTTGGGAATGATGCTAGGTTTTTCAAGAGGAGACTGCCATGTTGTTAATTTTGCACTGGTGATGATAAAATAATACTCTCATTGCCCTTTATTGCCTTAGAGCGTCCCTTTATATAACTTCTGTCCACCCTGCATCATAGGGAAAAGGACTCTGGGGCTCGCATATTTTAACTTCTTAATGTATAATAGGCATTATGGGACTGATGGAACAGTACAGAGATTGACAGTAATTCTTGTGACTTATAATAGGTCTCCTGGATAAATCTCAAAAGTCCATAATAAGGAATTTTTCAGAGAATATATATTCAATTGTCATCTCCTTTTATCAATCCTACTGAAGTGAAATTCAATATATAGGGTTACTGTATACAAAAGGATACCAATATAACATTTTTAAGAATCAAGAAAGCATTTAATATTTGCAGTAGAGTCCTTTAAAATAATTCAAAGAAAATTAGTCATCATTATTGCAGATATTGAATGCTCACTTTTTATATCTATTGTGTTCCTTGTGGTTTTATAGATTTTGTCATGGGCATAGTCACCGTGTTTAGGAATGTGCCTTATCTGCTTACATAGTCTTTAAGAATATTCCATATCTGCTTTTAATCTGGAATAATAGCGTAGTTCTTTTAGCTTTTTCCTAGTCTTTATGGAACTATTGATTTCTACATTGTAATCATGATGGAAAGTTTAAATTCAGTTGATATGTATAGCCCTTTTAACCTGAATTTTTTTTGTTACTGTAATTGCTCATTATTATAAAGAAAAATTGTTATTAACTTTTGAACAATTTATAACCTAAATATTGGTATTCCTAAATCAATAAATGTTATCCACAAACTTAAAACTAGCTGTCCTTCTACATATCTCCAGATTTCCTTCTTGAATTTTCCTAATTTTCAATTGTGCCTCTAAGGAATCAACTACACACACATACCACATTCCATATTAAGAGTAGGAGTGGGGGCAGCTAGGTGGCGCAGTGGATAAAGCACTGGCCCTGGAGTCAGGAGTACCTGGGTTCAAATCCGGTCTCAGACACTTAATAATTACCTAGCTGTGTGACCTTGGGCAAGCCACTTAACCCCATTTGCCTAGCAAAAAAAACTAAAAAAAAAGAGTAGGAGTAGTACGAGCTGGTATTTATATATTGTTTTAAAGTTTGCCAAGCAGTTTACACATACTGTCTCTCTTAATCTCAAGAGTTAACCTATGTGGTAAGTACTGCAGCTGTTTTTCCCCAATTTTCAAATGAGAGAATAGGCTCAGAGACATGCACATGTCTTTATGTCAAATGCAGCATTCCTTTTACTTAAGTGTGATACGAACTTTTTGGCATGCTTAATTAGCCTTCTAGAATTGAATTTTGCTGACTAGAGATGACGGATTTTTTTTCCATGACAGCTTTTAGTATTTTTCCCTATCTTTAGTTATCCATCTGGGTCAGCAATATGAGCTCAAGCAAGTGAGCAGTTGGTACCTGGCATGATGGATGTAAAGTAGAGCAGGAGTTAAGAGGGACAAAGAAAACTCAAATATAATGCTATTTATTTTATCTAAATTCTCTTTGAAGATTAGCTCTTTTGTACTTCAGTTAATAAAGTTTAGTGAATAGAGCACTAGATTAAACCTTAAATTGCTGAAAATCCTGTTTTTTGCTATACAGCTAACTGATGCATCATTTGTCGAAATTGGGTCATTTAACCTCTACCCTAATCTCTTTGGGTTTGTTTATATAATGTGGCTAATTGACATATGTCCTGTGGATAATGATATTAAAAGGTTTAGTGTACAAATTTGTTTGGCTCAAATAATTTAGCTGTTTTGTTTCTAATCCTACTGCCCTGTTAATTAATACACATTGTTTTATGTTTAGGATTTATATGAAAAAATATGGAAAATTATGAGGGAAATGTAGGTTTTGACTTCTCTAAGATGCCGTTATCAAATGTTGCCCAGAGGATTATGGCAGCCATGCATTCATTTGATTTAGTGGAAATTAAGAATTTCAGAGAAAATGAAAAAAGTGAGTAATTTTATATAAAGTTTTGAAGTTTCTTAGTTAATTTGAATTTTAAATACTTCTGACAATAGCTCTTAAGTAAAAATATACAGCAAAAAACTTGTGTTGGAGAAGCACCAGATAAAAACATTAAATTTCTTTTTAACTCATCAAAGCCAAACATCAATCTTTTTACAGTTTGATGCTGTTTGAGCTTTTGAATCTCTTGTTTCTCTATTACTTCTGCTCTTGGACTTTTAAAAAAATCTTTCCTATGCTAGGTAGTTTATTCTCTGTTTATGAAAAGGGATAAATGTTTATGGACTTTTGTGGGTACCTATGGGTTATTTTCTAGCTTTCAGTCCTGGATTTATTAATTGAACTCCATAAGCTAAGATTCACATTTAACCTTCCTCAAAAATCTTGACTTCTTTTGAAGACCTTAGTTTGAATTTTAGCCCTGATTTTGACTAGCTTTGTAATTTTCTGTGACTCATTAACTTCTCATGAGTGCCACATATAAAATGAGAGATCTGGCTGTATGAACTCTTAAGGTTCCTTCTAGTTTTAAAATTTGGTATTCCTGTGAAATGGAATTCCTTGAACGAGATCATTAGCGGAGCTAGGTTTCAAAGTAGATTGAGTGTGGGACCCAGAGTCAGGAAGATTCATCTTCCTGAGTTCATATCTGGCCTTTGGACACTTAATAGCTGTGTGACCCTGGACAAGTTTTCTCATCTGTAAAATGAGCTGGAGAAGGAAATGACAGTATATTTGCCAAGAAAATGCTAACTGGCATATGAAGAGTTGGATATGGTGGACAAACATCAGTAACCTCATGGAAATAATTATCAGTGTGTATAGTAACTCATCCATTATGTACTGTTCCATAAATATTTTTAAGTTAATTTTTTATAAAAAGTTAAAAAGGGGGAGGCGGCTAGGTGGCACAGTGGATAACGCACCGGCCCTGGAGTCAGGAGGACCTGAGTTCAATTCCGACCTCAGACACTTAATAATTACCTAGCTGTGTGGCCTTGGGTGAGCCATTTCCCATTTGCCTTGGAAAAAAATCTAAAAAAAAAAAGTTAAAAAGGGGGCAGCTAGGGGTGGCTAGGTGGCACAGTGGATAAAGCACTGGCCCTGGAGTCAGGAGTACCTGGGTTCAAATCTGGTCTCAGACACTTAATAATTACTTAGCTGTGTGGCCTTGGGCAAGCCACTTAACCCCATTTGCCTTACCAAAAAAAAACCCCCTAAAAAACAATGCAAAAAAAAAGGTGGGGCAACTAGGTGGTGCAGTTGATAGAGCACTAGCCCTGGAGTCAGGAGGACCTGAGTTCAGATCCAGCCTCAGACACAGCCTAGCTGTGTGATCTTTGCCTTGCAAAAACAAAACAAAAAAATTATCTAATTATTCTTCCCCCTCCCAACCATTAAAAGAAAAAACCTCTTGTAACATGAGCATAGTTAAGAAAAACTAATTCCTCCTATGATGTCTCAAAAAAATATATCTCAGTTTATACCCTAAATTCATCATCTCTGTCAGAAAACTTGTTCTATAGATGTTAAAAACACCAAATATTTATACAGAGTCATAACTAAATGCATGGGTTACCAGAGATAATTCTTCTAATAAAACAATTTAAGTTAGGAAATTGGAGACTGTCAATATTTGTGATTTCAGTATCAGTAAGGAATAAATATAATTGAAGTACTATGGCCACGATTATATTACAAAGGAAATGATCAAGATTTCATGACTGATTATAAATATAAACAGAAGGATATTGCAAGTGTCTTAGGCAGTATGTAAAAGGACAGAATTTGGGGACAGGCTTTGACTTCAAAGTCTGTCTTACCTCCTAGGAACTTGAGCAAGTTAATCTCTCAGGGTTTCAGTTTCCTCATCTGCAAAAAGAAGAGGGGCCTGGAATAGATATTCTTTGTATTTAATAGCTTTAAATTCTGTAAGTTTTTTCATCTCTTTGTCAGATATCTTTGACTTCGTTTTTTTTTCTTGAAGCTTACTACTAAGTGATTGTATTTTTAGTTACTTGGATTCTAAGGTGAAATAGAGATCTGGCTATATCTTTTGGTGTGTATCCATCATTGTGAAGTCAGTATATTGAACTACATCTACTTGTCCTAGAAGTAGATTGTCTAGAGTAATAATTGATTAGGAGAGGGGTTAAAATTATATACTTAGGCCAGAAAGCCACCAGAAAAACTTTTCTGAAGGGAAAGGATTATGAAATTTTTCCTCTAGTGAACTTGAAAACTTAGAATATTTATGGTTTGGTTGGCAGTTCTGTTATTTCATTGTCAATGGGTACTTGATACAATATTATATACAATTGTATTTGATCTAATGTCAATATAAGAATTCTTATGATTAGACCAGTGCAGTCTGTCTTTGGGCAAATTCTGCCAAGTGAGATAGGCTTTGATTATGGGCTCTATGTTGTCTGAAAACAGGTTTGTGGAGTAATATACAGAGACTTAGAGTTAGGAAAATATGTGTTCAAGACATATTTCAAACACTTGGGACAAATCATGTAATTGGGGATATTTGCATCTCTCGCAAGGTTGTGATGAGGATTAAATAAGAAAGTGTGCTTGGTATGTCTTCAAGTCCCCTTTATATAGGAACCAACAGAGATACTCCATTTCTCAAAACTAAAATAGTATGGAGATGACCAACTCTATGTGACCTATTTCTGGCTTCTGGCTTCTGGCATCGAGAGACCTGAGATTGGTTTCTGTCTCTGACCCATGCTTGCTGTATGTCCCAGGATAACCATTCAATCTCTGTCTTTTTTCCATGCCTATAAATTGGAGATAATACCTGGCTTTCTTACTTCATGAGGTTGTTGTGATAAGAGCACTTTGCAAGCTATAACACAGAATAAAGGACAGTTGCTAGTCTTAGATGAAATACTCTTAGAATCAAGACTACCTGCATAACTTATTCCCCAAAAGTGTTAGGTCAATGTCAAATTGAATGGAGTATTCCCAGGAATATGTCTTTGGTTTTATGATCAACATTTTTTATTCCACTGATACTTACTACCTGTATGACACTTGAATAAGCCTCTTAACCTCCACAGATCTCAGTTTGTTCTTTTGTAATGAAGGATTTGCACTAGATGACTGATAAGAGCTTTTTTTCCCTCTAGAACTATTTTCCTATATTCCTGTTATAACTTAGATGAAGCCATAAAAGCCATAAAAGGAAATATGTAATATTTCCAAATGACCAATGCTGGGAGAGTTGAATGACAGAATCCCCCAATTTTTTTTAACGGGTTAGAATAATACCATTAATAAAATGGAATTTAAAAGATTACCCTGCAATTAAATCAACTTCACAAGTATTGTAAGGTATGCTTCATATGAAAAAGATTTTGGGTATTTAATGAACTTCAAATTCAACATGTGTCAATAGTATGATGTTATCCAAAAAAGCTAATGTTATCTAAGTCTTGAAGAAAAGCTTAATGCCTAAGAGATGTTCTAATTGTGTGTACTTTTTCCTGGTCAGACCTCTTCTGGAATACTGTGTTCAGTTTTTGGTGCTGTATTTTAGGAAGGGCATAAGCAAATTAGATCATTTTCCAAAGAAGGGTGGTAGGGCTGATGTGAGGTTTGGAGAACATGTCACACAAGACTTGGACAAAGGAACTGGGGATGTTATCCTGTAGAGAATTATTTAGGTGATCATTATGGCTGTATTCAATCTTTGAAGAGGCATTCTGGGACAAAAAAAAAATTAGTCTTGGTTCTACCTTGGCCCTGTAGGATAAGATAACAGAGTAAATTGTAGACTTGATGCAATGACCTCACTTAAGGTCTTTGGGCAAAGGCTGGTAATCATTTGTCAGTGTTGTTTTTTTGTTTGTTTGTTTGTTTGTTTTTTTAGGTTTTTGCAAGGCAAACGGGGTTAAGTGGCTTGCCCAAGGCCACACAGCTAGGTAATTATTAAGTGTTTGAGACCGGATTTGAGCCCAGGTACTCCAGACTCCAGGGCAGGTGCTTTATCCACTACACCACCTAGCCGCCCCCATGTCAGGGATTTTGTAATGGGTTTGTTTTGAGGGGAAAAACTGGATTAAATGGCCATCCTCAAATCCCACTTAAGGTTCTGTAGTGCTTGAGTGACCCCAGTTTGTGCAGATTTACCTCATCCCTCAGATGGCATTATCTTTTTCTTGGCATGTTTCGTTATAGTTTATTGGACAGTCCCAGAGTTTACCTTACGTTGCCAGGATAACTTCCTGATTAAATGATGCAGGCCTCATCCTGCCTTTTTATAGTGATATTTTTCTTTATGGAGAGAGGTTATATGGGTAAGGATGGGAATTGAAGGAGGGATAGAAATAGATGAACATAGAGGTAGACATTTTTCATTAAAATTAATATTTTTAAGATGGTAGATAATCTAATTTGCTTGATATTATTATAGATTAATTTACTTCAATTCAACAAGTATTTAATAAGGAATTTATGTCTGCAAGTAAGCAACCAGTGCTGCAGACTGTTATATTCTTTTAAATAAGTTATAGTCTGAAGTATATGTACTGTAGTATTTTAAAGCTGATATAGTTTTGTAGTGGTCTTAAAAGGAGAATAATGAAAGAAAATCAGAAATCTAATGTCAGGGGAAGTCAGCAGACATTATTTGGGAATCTTGCAGTTAGAACAGATTTGGAATAATTTTGTCTTTAATGTGTTCTTCATCTAATACCAATAAAATAAAAGTTATGACTCAAATAGAATGCATTATTATAGATCATATCTACGCATACCCATATCATTGGTATATGCTATAGTTCATTATGGATAGTCATCTACATAATATTTAATGTTTGTTTTTCAATTCCTTCCTTTTTTTTTTTTGCAAGGCAATGGGGTTAAGTGGCTTGCCCAAGGCCACACGCTAGGTAATTATTAAATGTCTGAGGCTGGATTTGAACTGGGGTACTCCTGACTCCAGGGCTGGTGCTTTAGCCACTGTGCCACTTAGCTGCCCTGTCCTTCATTTTCACAGAAGATCATGACATCAGGGTAGTAATGCCATGACAAGCACATGAATTGGATTTGAGTGAGGGTGTGCTGTGCTAAAGTCACCAGCCTCACTTTCTCCTCTATAATCATTTTAATCCAGTGGCCAGATATGAATCAGGACAACTGGAGATGGCTTTAAATGGGAGGCAATCAGGATTAAGTTAGTTAAGTTAGTCAGTTGTCTGAGGCCACATTTGAGCTCTGGTCCTCTTGACTCCAAGGCCAGTGTTCTATCCACTGCATAGCATTTAAAAATTCTTTTGAAATATTAAATAATTTGGGAATACTGTTTTTAAATAAAACAGATTTAGTTATACCAAAGTTTAGTGTTTTCTAGTATTAAGAGTAGTTTATAAAGGTCTATCAAATTAAGATGACTTTAAGATCACTTAGATATGATGATATTTTCAAATTTCCTTCTTTAGAAACTAAATCTCATTGCCATCTAGTGGGAGCTTTTGGAATTTCAGGAAAACATCTTTTTATCTAAATCTAGGTGACTGATTCCAATTTATCCAATGAATCTTGGAGATGTAAGAGACTTATCTAGTAGTATGACCCCCCTTTTTTACATAGGAGGGAGAGAAAGAATAATAAGGGAAGGGAATAAGCATTATTTAGTGCCTTCTATATGATAGCTGTCGTAGGGATTCTACAAATATTTGATTTGATCTTCACAATAACCCAGTGAGGTTGGTGTTGTAAAGATCCCCATTTTACAGTTGAGGAAACAGACTTGTCCAGGTTTACACAGCTAGTAAGTGTATGAGACTAGATCTGACTTGGTATTCCTGACTCCAGGACCAGTGTGCTAGCCACTGCACTGCCCACCTGCCTAGATAGGTATCTTGTAGCTCAAAAATGAGATGACTTGCCTAAGACCACATAACTGATAAAAATAGAACTTGGATTTGAACGTTTAGCACTCAAGTTTGTCAAATGACCTCATTTTAAATCAAGGAAGCTCAAGGCTAAAAAAGACCTAATATTGTCTGTTTTTATAATTAGAATTATTATAAATAATAATAGCTGGCCTTTAAGATTTATAAAGTTTTATATATAAATATATACAAAAGCACACACATTTACATTCATTTAATTCTTAATTCTGTGAAGTATTTGGTATTATTTATCTCATTTTTTAGATGAAGGTTCACTTAAGCTTGTGAGAAAATCAATGTTATTCAATTATGTCGTCTATATTTTCCAGTCTCTGAATGCCTATTCTTGCTATTTATAATGTGCTTTGTTTTTTAATTATCTAATGTCTTTTAATGTACATGAAGCTTTTAGTTTGATGAGATGGTGAGCTTCTTGAGAGTAAGAATCAATGCCTTCTGCTTCTTTATATTTTCCTGTCCAGGCTCCTTCTGACTCCCAAGTAGCACCAGATCGAAGTAGCACAATCCTATCGATTAGGAGTGGAACCAAGAACCTTTCATAGGCTTTTTTTCTTTTTTCCCCCCTTTTTGCAAGACAGTGGGGTTAAATTACTTGCCCAAGGTCATACAGCTAAGTATAATTAATAAGGGTCTGAGGCTGGATTTGAACTCAGGTTCTCCTGACTCCAGGGCCAGTGCTCTAGTCACTGTGCTACCTAGCTGCCTTTTCATAGGAATTTCAGATGAAATGCATGTCTGAGATAATTTGTTAAAACTTCTCATTTTATGGATGATAAATTCAAGTCAAGAGAGTGTTTTGTCAAGGGTTAACTGGAGCTAGGGTTCAAACTCAAATCCTAAGTCTAAAATCAGTGTTCTTTCTACTGTGACCCACTGCCTTTCAAACACTACTAACACTGGATTTCCTTTGTAATATTAATTTTCATAATAAAGATTATCATCTCTTTTCTCCTTTCTTCCCCTACACATAATTAAATGCTACAAATCAAGTTTCAATTCTTAGTAGAAATCTTTAACTTAGCAAAAAAATCAAGTCTTAGAAGATTATTTAGACATGAATTTTATTGTAGCTTTAGACAAATTGTCACAAAATTTGTATTAGTCTGATTTGATTACATTTTAAAGATATAATTAAGAATTACAGAACAAGAAAATCCTTGTTAGACTTAAATATTTCCTTTAACTATTCGCAAGTTTTCTTTAAAATATAGTACCACCTACATTTTTTTTTGCTGTTAATTTGTTTTTTAATTGCATCTGACTCTTCATGATCCCATTTAAGGCTTTCTTGGCAAAGATAATGAAGTGCCATTTCCTTCTGCAGTTCATTTTCCTGAAGGAAAAACTGAGACAAACTGGGTTAAGTGACTTGCCCATGGTACAAAGTTAGTAAATATGTGAGGCCAGAATTGAACTTCATGAAGATGATGAGACTTTCTCCACAACTTGTATTCTATCTACTTCACTACTTAGCTGCACCACTACCTATATCTAGGATAGAATATTTAAATGCAGATGGCACAGTAGTGATTCATAACAAACATTTCACAATTTAATCTTGATTATCCTTTTTCCAAATGTGGTGATGTGTGTTGTATTAACTCATTTCTGCTTTTTTAGTCATTAAGGCCTGAAGTCATTTAAATGCCTTTATAGGATTTTTTAAAAATAAATTTTAATAATGTATAATTTTTTACTCATGTTATTTGTTTTAGATGAGTCATAAAAATGTAAGATATGTTTTTTGGTTTATTTTGTGGGAATTGGTAAAAATTTGTGATTTTTTTTTAGTGCTTTTTTTCTATGCAGTGATGTGATAGAAATTTTATTGCTTGCTTTCTTGTTACAAATTATAGTTTACACTATTAGGAAATACTTTTGATGTCAATTCTAAATTTTCCCAATCACTAAGATGCTTTTTTGCATTGCAGAAAAACAAAATTATTGAGTTATAATAAGCACTTGGGTAAGAAAGTTTCTGTTTTTCAAGTTTTTGAGCTAGGACTTGTTCTACTTAAAAAGTTTATTTAGACTTCAAGTAAGAAGGTATCTCTAATTCCTCATTTTAGTGATGAAGAAACAAGCTAGAGGTATAGAATGACTAGAGTAAAGGGTTAGACTCGAATTTAGTCTTTTCATTCCCTAGGGAAGGCTTGTTCTCATCCCTCAAGCTATTTGTCAGTAATTCTGCCATTTTTCTCTGTCTGCCTATCTTTGGTATTTAGGAGTTAGATATAGCATCGAGAATAGAATTGGGAGGAGGTGGGGAAAGGGCTTTACTCTCTCTTATCTTTCCATTTCCTCATCTGTGATACGTTGACTTAGCCGTTTGGAAATCCAAATCAGTACAGAAGGATGGACCTAGGACATTGTCCATTGTATTAAAATAATTTCTTACAGTATTTATGGTAGGATAGATGTTTCCAAAGGGTTACTATTTTTTCCTGTTGAGCACTGGAGGGCAGCAGCTATGGGCAAAATACTTGCCTCTGACTACTTGCTGTAGTGTTAGGAAGAATTATACTGCTACCTAAAGTGGTGAGAGCCCTAGCAATCCCTTAAAGCAGTCACTTTTTCTGTACAGTAGCCTAGCACAAGACTTTGTCACTCTGCTTTGGAGTCATCTGAAAAAACCATCCTTGAAAGCAAACCACTGTGAAACCACTTGAAAGCAAAGTCACTGTGCTGACTCTTGATTTGATAGAGCAATATCACTACCAGTGAGAAAGAACACTATTAACATTCCTGTGGACATATTCTCTTTTTAGGTTTTTAATATATTATTTTCCTCAGTATTTTTTTGTATTTCTTTCACCAAAGCTGTTGATTTGGTTTTTATGCTTTTTCTGCATCACTCTCATTTCTCCTCCCAATTTTTCCTCCAAACCCCCTTAATTGCTTTTCAAAATCTTTTTTGAGCTCATCTATAGTCTGGGTCCATTTTCTATTTTTCTTGGAAGTTTTGGATATGGAAGCTTCGATTTTGTCATCTGAGTATGTTTTGATCTTCCATGGGACTAAAGCAGTTCTCTGTGGTTAGATTCTTCATTTTCTGTTGTTTACTCATTTCCTCTGCCCAAGACTAATTTATGGCATTTCTAAGGCGCTGAGTTTTTTGGGGGGAGGGATACCCCACTGGGATCTTTATTCCTCCAAGGTCTTATGCTCTCTTGCCTGTACTTTGATATGTAGATGACCATAGCACTTCCTTCTGTCCTGAGCTGTGAGGAGGGGTCCTGCTCGGCTATCTTAGTATGGAAGGCCAAACTGCAAGCTGGATTTGAGTGTAGGCCAACAACAGAGTCTGCCCCAGGGAGAGCAGAGAAAGTTTTGCAGTCTCCCTTGACCCCCTTACCATCTGTGCTCTGGAGGTGCAGGCTGGTTTCCCCGATTCTCGCTACAGGTTCTACAGCCGCTGCTCCCTCATTCCACATTCATTCTGGTGTAGCAGAATTCTCTGCCTGCCCCTTCAAGCTGTTCCTGGGCTGCACTGTGACTGGGGCTTTGTCCAACTCCTATTCCTGGTGAGACACACCTTTCCTGTGGAGCTTCTAAGTTATCCTGGACTGGGAAAATGTATCACCTCAGTCTTTCTGTGGGTTCTATCCCTATAAATTTTGGCTAGAGTCATAATTTGACAGCTTTTGGAGTTTTTTTGGGCCAAAATTGAACTCAGGTCTTCCTAACTCCAGGCCCAGAGCTCAATCTACTGTATCACCAGTGTTGCAGAGGAGTAAAGAGAAAAGAAATCTTGAAGATTATCATTTACACGTTCAACTTATATGTTTGCACAACAACCTGTATGTAGCAGTCAGTTGTGTTCATATTCCATATTACTTACAGTATGTATAATAGAGTAGCAAGGTTACCTTAGAGTGGAAGGTTTACCTTCCCTTTTTGGGAGATCTGGGAAGGTCTTCTGCAGAAAGTAATATATATCAAAAGTCAGAGGAAGGAAGCAAAGCTATTTTTAGACCTGGGGGAGACAGTGTCAAGTCATAAAGATGAGAGGTAGAGTACTTTAATGTAGGTGTCATAGCTCAAGTGAATAAGGAGGACCTCTTTGGGAATTTATAGAGCCTATGTATTTATTTATGCAAGGTAAATGGGGTTAAGTGGCTTGCCCAAGGCCACACAGCTAGGTAATGACTAAGTGTCTGAGGCCAAATTTGAACTCAGGCTCCTGACTCCAGGGCCGGTGCTCTATCCACTGTGCCATGTAGCCGCCCCAGAGCCCATAGCAATGTTACCCAAATCACTTGCCCTGTTTACCAGACTTAAACCCAAATGACTTTCTGCTGTTTCCATTAACAACTCTACCATCAAAAAATGAATGATCTGCCCTTCATTGAGGTAGTTGTTTAAAAACGAAGACTATATTTTGAGCCCTGAGCATAATTCCTAAAGAGGAGTTGCCAAAAATTTTTAAGCATCTTTGGAGTAAGTGTACAACTTCTCAAGGTGACTAATTTGAAGGGTTTAGCATTCATTTGGTTGTGTGAATGGTAGTCTCTTTGTTAACACAATTCATTACATTATTGTCAGGGTTCATGTCCTTTACTACTTTCAAGTCAGGCTGAGACTTTTTAACTCAGGAGTTTGGATATTTTACATGGACAGATTAAAGGATACTTATTGAGAGTTCTTATTCTGCATTCATTAGAGCTTAGTAACCTTTTAGCATTGCTTTATGTAATTTTTCCCCACTCTTGGATATGTACCCTTCAATCCTTTTCTTAATTACAGCAATAATTCTGTGCAAGGTTATCCAAACTTTTAACTCTTCTGGGTTGCATCAAAACAAAAACTTGTCAAGGGTCGGATAAAAATTTGGACACCCCTACTTTAGTGACTGAATATTGCAGGTTCAGATCTTCCTATGAGACATTTGACAACTTGTTTTTAAATAATAAGCAGTTACTTATGTCTCTCTGTAGACTTTGTATTGAAAGGTAGAAAGGTAGAAAAGGTGGAAAACAAACATTTATTATGTGCCTACTTGTGCTGTGCTGTGCTAGGTGTTTTATAAATATGTCATTTGTTCCTCATAACAATCCTGGGAGGCAGGAAGTGTTATCAGCCCTGTTTTATAGTTGATGAAAATGAAGTAAACAGAGGTTTAGAGTCTTTGCCTAAGATCACAATGCTAATAATTGTCAGGCATCAAATTCAAACTCATGTCTTCCTTATCCAGGCTCAGTGTTCTTTCTTCTGCCTACCCTGTTGACTAGTGTGGAAGCATCACATTATCCTGATGTTTGCCTTATTACTTTTGTTGCTTACCACAGACTTTTCAACTTGACTTGGGTCTGGTATATTTTCCATAAGTATGTACCCTAATACTTTGTTAAAGGCTATTGCTAAATTGAATAATCTTGAATATTTTATTTCAAATATATGAGAAGATTATTATAAGAAAAACCTATTATCTTGAGAATATTTTTAGTGTTTTGTTAGTAATGTGATCATTTTTCATCTCTTCTTTGTCTTAATATTCCACCTTATGTGCTTCTTATTTTTAAAAGATGAGAAGATGGTGCATTATTCCAGAGTAAAAGATACACTTCTAGAAGATAAGGCAAGTATTTCACTGAAAAAAAGGTAGATATTAGAAAGTTTAAATAATTTCTTCACTGAACTTCTGAATAATTTTAAATAGATATTTTAATGTTTTTTATTTACAACTGGGAAGTGATGAAAATACTTTCATACTGAGAAGAATTTAAAGGAATTTTTCATGTAATTATATTACATAAGGATACATTGGATTCTGTAGTTTGAAAGAGTGAGAGTGAATTATAGTAGGATTGAGTTACTAGAAACAGTTATTCATTCTAGGTATATCCTGAACTAAGTATTATATGTTAGAAACATTCTCCATTACATTATGTCACCAGCTTTCTTCTACCATCTAAATGGGCCTGAAATCTTACCTTTTAAATGCTAACCTTTCTTAACTGATTGAATTCATTGAGTTTTTCCCTAACTCAAATTCTTTTTGCAAAATGCATCTCACACACTTTATTCATTGTTCTCTTTAAAAAGTTTTTATGCAAAACATTTTATTATGTGCTGTTTGTGGAAATTGAGCATATTTTTGTGGTGGATATGGTCTTTTTTTGTGCTTATTTTGGCCAAGATTTCATTAGTGTAAGGAATTCTAGGTATGTGTCAGAGGCAAGGCTTGAATCTAACCTAGGGCTGGGTTCTAGTCTCTGTCCACTATGCTATGCTTCCTTTAAGATAGGCATAGTAATATCCTGATAACCTGAAAACCTCATTTAATCACCTTCAAAATAAGAATGTTGAACCATAATTTATTGTATATATGTCCATAGTTATGGAAAACAACTTTTTGATTAAAAAAAATTCCTAGGGTGAAAGAAGAAAAATAAATTATATCAAACACTTTGTTCTCAAAGTTAACTTACATGATTTATATATTCTAAACTCTCAGACACTATTTTTTTTTCCTCTTTTATATGTCTGCTTATATGATTGTACATATTTTAAACATTGTCTTTGCTTTTTAATGTCTGTTTTTCTTTAGTGATTATTTGGACATTTTTTATGTCCCCATAGACTTTTTAGTTGTTAATCTTTTATCATTTTTATATATATCAGTATTTTCTGGTTTGGATTATAAATTCCCAGAGGAAACTATCTGTCCCTGTTATTCATTACATAGGGTATTCAGCATACCATCAAATATATAGTGCATAATTGTAGAGTTTAGAGCTGGTGAACCAGGCTTAGAGAGATAAAAAATGATTAATAGTTTAATGTCACCCAGACAAATCTTGAGATTTTAACCCAAAGGCCTCTCATTCCAAATTTAACCCTTTAGTATTATACCACATGCTCCTTCTATGAATTAGTATTTAGTATATTAGTATTTTCGACAACACATTTTTGTTGTTTTTAATTTAAAAATTTTTAAATTTTTAATTTGACTTGAATTTCCGTATTGATCTGTCTGTATACAGGCTCTTTAAAACTTAAGTATGGCCTATAATCTTGTTCTGAATAAAAGCATATGAATAATAAAGAAAACAACAATGAATAGAAATGACTAAAACATCTTTATTTGAGTAGAAAAAAGTTTTTTAAAATCCTTTCACAATAAATATGTTTTGTAGCAATTACGAATTTTTTGCGTATAGTAATTATTTTTCCTTTCTTTTTTCATTTCTCTATAAATTTATTTTTATTTAGCAGACATTTATTTCCCACCAAGTTTAAAAGAAAAAAGAAAAAAAAGCCTTAAATCAAATATGCATATTCAAACAAAATAGATTTCCACATTGTCCAGTTCTAAAATTGGAGACCCCTCTTTTTTTTTTTTTTGCAAGGTTTTATGCAAGGTTTTTAACATAGCTAGGTAAGAATTATGTGTCTGAGGTTAGATTTGAATTCAGGTCCTGTGCCACCTGGCTGCCCCAGGGGGATCTCATTCTGTATTCTGCATCTCTATAAGGAAGGAGACATCAGAGATTATCATCAGTCCTCTGGAATCATGACTGGTTACCAGAGTTCTTAATTTGGTCCATCAAAGTTGCTTTGTCTTTATAGACAAAATTATAAATTGTTGACTTATTCTCTTCACTTTATTCTTTATCAGTTTGCATCAAATGTTTTTCCAGTTATCTCTGAACTCATCCCCTTTATAATTTTTTTTATGATTCAGTAGTATCCATTCTATTCATATATCATGATTTGTTTAGCTATTCCTCAATTAATGGATACTTCCTGAGTTTCCAGTTCCTTACCACTCCAAAAAAATTGGTTCTAAAAGATTTTTGTAAAATGATCCCTTTATTCTCTTTCTCAGTTCCTTTGGAATTTAGGCTTAGTAGAGGCATTGCTGGGCCAGGGGATATGATACAATTTAGATATGGTTCCAAATTGCTTTCTAGAATGACTGTACATTTCATACATAACTTCATCTGCAAGGTATTATTGTGCCTTCTTTTCTGTAGATCCCTCCAATAGTTGTCATTTTAATTTGTTTTGTAGTCTTTACCAAGCTGATAGGTATAAAGTAGAAATTTAGAGCTGCTTTCATTTGCATTTCTCTAATTATTAGTGATTAGGATAATTTTTGTCATATGACTTGATAACTTGCATCTCTTCCTTTTTAATTACATGCAAAGGTAGTTTTTTCAAGATTTATCTTTTTGTAAGCTTTTGAGTTCCACATTTTTCTGTTCCTCCCTTACCACTTCCTCCCCATGTCAGTGAGCAATCTGATCTAGATACAATCATGTTAAACATATCTCCATATTAGTCAGAACTAAAGGAGGAAAAAACCAAAGGAAAAACATAAAGCAAATTAAAAAAATTGAAAACATGCTTGGTTTGCATTCAGACTCCATAGTTTTTTCTCTGGATGTAGATGGTATTTTCTATCACAAGCCTTAGAATTGTCTGTGACCACTAAACTCCTGAGAGGAGCTAAGTCCATCGTAGTTGATAATCTCACAGTATTGCTGTTAAGAGTATAAAATAGTCTCTTGGTTCTGCTCACTTCACTTGGCATCAGCTCATGCAAGCTTTTCTGAAATCTGCTCACTTAAGATTTCTTACAGAACAGTAGTACGCCATCATATTCATATACCATAATTTGTCCAGGCATTTTCCAATTGATGGTTATCCCCTCAATTTCCAATTCTTTGTCTCCTCAAAAAATAACTGCTATAAATATTTTTGTATTTTCCTTTTCCCCTTTATATGTTCTCTTTGGGATACAAACCTAATAGTTGTACTGCTGGTTCAAAGGACGCACACAGTTTTATTATCCTCTGCATAGTTCCAGATTGCTTTCCAAAATAGTTGCATCAGTTCATAACCCTACCAACAGTGCATTAGTGTCCCAGTTTTCCTATATTCCCTTCAGTATCTCTTCCTTTCAAAATTGACTGTTCATATCCTTTGACCATTTAGGAAATAACTCTTAAAAGATGTGTATCAGTTCTCTATATATCTTGGAAATGAGACCTTTTTCAGAGAAACTTGCTACAGAGGTTAAAAAATTTTTTTTTCCTTTTTAAAGAGATCCTGTTGTACAAGATTATCCTATATTTGGGCAATATAATCATAAAAGCCAGTGAATTAAAATAAAATTTTATTTAATATAAATGGTGAAAAAGTAGTACTGGAGTATTACTACTACATCAGCATTTTAAAAGATTTATTATTACCATATTGTGAGTAGTTTTTTAATTTGGAGGAAGCTTCCAGAGCTTTTGCTCTATTTGCATAAACTTTGAAAGCCCAAAGTGATAATGAAGTATCAAAGGAACATTTTAGTTAAGGAGTATAAACATTTAATTGTAATGTCATGTGTTTCTTTGAAAATAGAGTGTTGTGTGGCATAAAAGATACCATGATAGCAACTTATATTTTTATATTCTTTAAGGTTTACAAAGATTTACTTACCATAACCCTGTGAAATATTATTATATCCATATCACAGTTAGACTATAAGAAATACATTTGGTTTACACTGATGACTTATATGTGGATCATTTCCTAATGAAGCACTTAATATTTTTTTTCAATAGAGTCCTCATTATGTAACTGTAAAAGACCAGTCACCAAAAATCCCCAACATCATTTCTCTTCAGTCAACTAGTGTTAGGCATTCTAACCAAATGTCTAATATCAAGGACCACAATTCATCAGAGTCAATACCCTTTACGGGTGGTGTAATTCCTTCACATTTACAGAAAAAAGAAATTAATAAAGAATTTTTCTTTAATGAAAACAACAATATTGAAAAGAAAGATGCTAAGAACCTTAAAAGAAAGCATACTACAGGCAGTCATTTGTCAAAGCAAACTAAGACTTGTTTCACAATGGAAGAGTTTGGAAATGGAATTGAAACCACATATCAAAATTCAGGAGAGACAAAAGCTCTTGAAAATCCAGTCTGTGATGTTGGAACCTTGGGAGCTGTAGAAAAAAGCCAACTGATGGAAATACTAAGTCAAGCAGCTGTTCTAGTAGTCACAATGATCTATCAGGATGGGTCATCCCAGCTAAAAAATGACAAGGTTAGTAAAAAGTGATAGTTTTGCCAACTGAAAGGTAAGACACCCTTTTAAAATTGGAAAATATATTAATATTTTTAAGCTTAAAAATTTTTATTGTAGCATATGATCCACAATATGATTAATAGTTCTTGATTCACTTAATTCTAAATACAATTAGAAATCTTTGAATGAAAAAGGAGGAAAGTTGTTGATTTCTGAATATGTGATTTCTAAAATTTCATTGTTTAAATATTTTATGTAGTTCACATATTGAACTTTAAATTTCAGAAGATTTTGTTTTATTGTCAAACTTTTATAAAGTAACACTATTTAAATTTATTGAAAGATATTTACAAGAACATGTCACGTGAATTTTGATTTTTTGCCTTTAAAAATACCTTCCCTTTCCAAAGTAATTTTATAACATTTGACTATGCTTTAAAATCTGTTCCTTATAATATATCTCATAGTACCTTATTTTGAGAAAATGTTATGAACTTAGGAAGTTTTGACCAAGACCATTTCTATAGACAGTTCTTGATTTTTTACTGTATATCTATACTTTGGATTAGGACTTAGGACCTCTTGGATGGAGGAATTTGACATTCTGCACATTGCACATCCTTCAAGGAATTGAGGAATAATAATTATAAAATGATGATAAGTCACATTTCAGAGTATTGGTCATAAGCTTTATAAAATACTTTCTTCAGTCATGTATCTGGAATTAGAGGATCTGAGTTGGATCCACATTACCTGTATGGCTATTTCCCTCTCTCTGACCTTTTTTTTCTTTATCTGTGATGATTCAAATGTGCATGTGGAGCATTTAGTCTAAACTTCTCTAAAATGTCCTAATGTAAATATTTTGATTTATGTATATATAGTTAGATGTATAAATATAGTATATATAGAGTTATATGTATATACATATATATATTTATGTAGCCATATAAGAAATTTTAAATTAAGAAACTGAAGTGCAAAGAGGTTTGGTGATTTACTAGTCACCCAGGAACAAGTGTTGGAAAAAGCGTTAACTTAAATCTTTAACCCATTCACCCAAGTGACTTTAAGGCCAGAGTGATTTCCATTAATGACAGAAACAAAAGAAAACTTTCTTCTTTGAAATCAACTGTTGTTGAGTTATTAAGTTGTTGATTTGATTGCATTTACACAGGATCTAAATTCATTGGTAAAAGGAATCATTATTTTAATAAAGAGCTCACCAGACAATAGCAGCCATCCCTGTAGTGCAGCAAACACAGACTCACCTATAATAGATGGATTTTCCAAAGATGATAGATATATTTACATAAGAATAGAACATGATACTCTTTGGAGAAAAGAACAAGAGATAAATAATCAATTTGCCAGGTAAGAAAATAGAGAATAATCAAATCCTTAACAGTCTCTATAACACACTATCTGTGTTCCAGTTATGGTATTATTTAAACTGTCAACTAATAATAACTTTGTGTGATTTATAATCTAAGTGGGAAATATTTAGCAAAATAAAAACATAATAAATATCAAAACATTTAAAAATTATGTGGCCTTTAGATTTAGTGTCTTGTTTTCTTAGTTTGACACCACTGATCTAAACTGAGCACTGATTCACATTGGGTAGGATGGTTTTCTGTAATTTTTCTAACTGATCTGTAATGGAACATCAGGTGATTAGGTTTTTAGTGCAACTGAAAGTTATTGATGAGTTCTGCACAAAATAACTAGAGGTAGTCAGTTCATGGAAACAGTATCGTTAATGGGCATTTGACTTAATGATTTTTTAATAGTTTGGTCATGAATTATTAATTATGGAAGAATGTTGACTGAAGAAATAGTTTACAGGATATGTCTAGATATGCATGATTTGTGTGTATATATATGCGTATTCATTTATAAAACTGTTTCATGGAGGTTAAATGTGCTATCACTTCATAGTACACAACTGGAAATTATAAACACTATTTCCTAGTATATCTTTTGAGTTTTAAATTGAATCTCAATTTGAATTACAGATATATGTGTATGTATTTTTATGCAAATATATATTTAATAAAAATCCAATTTATATTAGTCTTGACTTTAAAACATTGATTTTGATCCAACTTTTATTTAAGTGATCTCACTGCAATTTAAACTTTTATACCTTTCCATTAATCAAAATGAAAAGCATGTGTAGGTCCTCCTAATTTGAATGTTTATATACTAACTTTTTTTGTGACTTTATTGTGACTTTGCAGATATTTAATTTTTTGCAAATTTGAAGGTTTTTGGCAATATTGTATCCATGTACTTACATTATGTCTCCGGGTCACATTTTGATAATTCTAACAGTATTTAAAACTTATTCATTATTATATTATCTGCTATGATGATCTGGGATCAGTGATCTTTGATGTTACTTTTGTAAGTGTATCAAACTGTATCCATGTGAGATGACAAACTGTTCTGAGTATTCCTCCGATTATCTCATTCCTTCATCTTGCTCCCTCTCCTCAGACCTCCCTGTTTCATGTGACACAGCAATATTGAAATTGGGTCAAATAATGGTCTTTAAAGGTTCAAATGAAAGGAAAAGTTAATTAATGTGGACAACTTCATTGTCTTATTTTAATAAACTTTCACAACCATCCCAGCATTTAGCAACTATCACTCTTAAGCCATCCACCCTGGGGTAAGACACCGCCACTAACAAAAAGATTATGGCTCACTGAAGACTCAGATGATGGTTAGCAGTTTTTTTAATTAAGATATTTAATTTTTTTAGACATAATACTATTGCACACTTGATAAACTTCAACATATTCTTTGTAAATATAACTTTCATATGCACTAAGAAATCAAAAAATTCATGACTCATTTTATTGCAATATTTGCTTTATTGCAGTGGTCTGGAACCAAGCCTGCAATATGAGTTGTATTAGAAAATATTATAGATATTAAGTAACCTCTTAATCTTTTTTTTTATTGGAATAAATCATAGAATCTCAGAGCTAGAAGGAACTTTGGGGTGATTTAGTTCAACTTATACTGGAACCTTCCTGTAGTATTTCAAATGGTTATCTAATCTGTCCTTAAAAATTGATTGAGAAATCCCATTCTACTTTTGGACAATCCTGTTAAGAAGTTTTTCTGTAATTTGAAATTAAATCTATCTTTTTGTTTCTCTTTTCCTTAAGTTTTTTTATTTTACAATTCTCTTTAAAATTTTTAAGTTTTTTTATATATCATCTTAATTCCCCCCCTTTCTTCTTCCTTAGAGCCCATTACATATAATAAATAGTATGTTTTAAAGACAAAAAAAAAAAAGAAAATGAAGAGAAAACAATTAGCACAGCTGATTAAAGAATTGAAAAAGTCCAAAAGACATGTGTCATGTGCAACACTGTGGACCTCTTACCTCTATAATAGTATAGGTTAGGTGTTCTCATGTTTTTCCTTTTGAGTCATGCTTGATCTTTGTAATTTTGCTACACTGAATTTCGATTGTATGTGTGAGATTCTTTCCATTTTCATTGTTGTTGTTTCTATATATAAGGTGACTGGATGGATAAAACACTGAAATTCATCTTCCTGAATTAAAATCTAGCCTCAGATACTTATAAACTGCCTGACTGGTCAAGTGACTAACTTTGATAGCTTCAGTTTCCTCATCTGTAAAATGAGCTGGTGAAGGAAATGGCAAAGTACTGCAGTATCTTTTCTAAGAAAACTCCAAATGGGATCTCAAAGAGTCAGACACTACTGAAAACAGCTCAGCAGCAAAAACAACAACAAAAGTTACTGTGTATATTATTTTTTTAGCTCTTGTTTACTTCACCCTTCATGGGCATTTGGAAAGATTCATCCAATAATTGTGTCACTTGGACTTGGTGGAACCATTGATATGTAGAAACTGAATTAAGCAACTCCCCTAGATTCTTTTTTTTTAATTTAAGGCAATGGGATTAAGAGTGACTTGCCCAAGGTCACACAGCCAGGTAATTATTAAGTGTCTGAGATCGGATTTTGAACTCAGGTGCTCCTGACTCCAGGGCCAGTGCTCTATCCACTCACTGTACCATCCAGCTGCGCCTCCCTTATATTCTTGAGAAGAGAATATATCCCAGAGTTTTGGAGAAATGTTTGTATGTATATTTTTACAGCATCATATGGTAAATATGCCAGTTGTAAAAACTACATGATGTTCAATTGAACTGAAGGTGCCAATCACATTGACCTCTAAACACAAGAGAAATACAGGAAGTGAGGGCTTGTACCAATGACAGAGAAGCAAAATATCTCAACCTCTTTGGGTACCTAAGGGCCCTGAGGGGTAAGAGATATAGTGGTACTGACTTAGAGTGTGGCTCCAGAGTCAACCATGATGCATCTTTTTGTTAATTAAAAATGTGGCTCTGGGGACAAATATTCCAAAACAGCTCCTAGTAATGACTTATTTAGAGAGTCATTGATAAACAGAATTGACTTTTGTTTTTTAAAAAAAATGGTCCTTATATAACACCATATGTCCTATAAGAATATGAAAGAGGGACAGTTAGGTGGTGCAGTGGATAGAGCACTGGCCCTGGAGTCAGGTGGACCTGAGTTCCAATCCAGCCTCAGACACGTGATAATAGCCTAATTGTGTGACCTTGGTTAAGTCATTTAATCCCATTGCCTTCAATAAATAAAAATTAAGAATGTGAAAGAAATGCTAATTAAATTTTGTTTTTAATAATTAAAGAAGGTCAGGGGCCATAAGTTTTAGGCCTGAAGCTACCGCAACTAGGTCACATTTCAGTAAATTTCAGCTGTTTTCTATTGCCTCTTAAGATAAAATGTAAACTCTTCTAATTGGTTTCAGTTCTTTTACCATTTAAGGTAAAAGGTTTTGCCCTACTGATCTTGTCTCTGCTACAAACATGGCAGTTGTCTTCTGTCTTGGTAACTTTGTGCTCTCTGTTCCCCATGTCTGGAATGTACACAATCAAGTCAATGAACATTCAGTTTTCTGCTATGACTAAGCCCTTGAGATAGAGAAAGAAGCAAGACAGTCTCTGCCTTTAAGGAACTTATACTCTTAACTGGGAGACAAAAATACATGAAAACAAATGTATATGAGGGGAGTGAGCTACAAAATCAGTAGGGATAGTTAAGGGAGGAAGACACCTAGGCCAAGAGGAAATGCAGAAGTCTTCCTGTAGAAAATGTTAGAACTTAAAGGAAGCTAGAATGGTCAGGAGTCAAAGAAAGGAGAGAGAGAGTCCCAGGTATGGGGGACAGTCAGAGAAAGTACCTGTGAGTGGAATATTCCCAGTAAAAGCCTCATGGATTAATATTCTTAGTGAAGTCCTCTCAGGGTTAAGAAAAATTAAGAGAAAAAAAACTATTATTATTGGGCTATTCCTAAGAAAACCTTGCATTCCAAAAGACAAGCTTATGAGCCACCTGCTTTATGATAAGATTATTTTTGCAAACTGGGAGGACAGTCTAACCATGGATATTACTTCATTAAGATAGGATGAAGGTCTCAAGTTACCTCACCATCTGGTGGGAAAAATATTATTAAGACATTTTATTCTTTGCTCTGTTCTTGCTTGTGGGGTAGATTTTCCTCAAATAAGATTGTACCTCCAGAGACCCAGCCCGTGGGTTGAAGAAGGTGGTTAAGGAATGGGGACCTGCTTTATGTAATTTTGCTTGACTGTCCTTTAGGTGTAGCTCTTTGATCATGAATCTGCCCTTTTCTTGAGAAAGCAAATAAAAACTTTCTTTTGCTCAGACTAGTCTCTGAAAATTTTCTTTAGTTTATTTTTATCTCTCACACACACCTGGAACATCCAGGAGGAGCCCCATGGTCCTCATTGACAGAGTAGAATAAAGATTTAAAAAGATAGGGAAGGGAGGTGGGGGTTAGGTTAGTGAGGACTTCAAATGCCAAACAACATTTTGAATTTGTTTGGTGTGTGTGTATTATTTGTGTTGAGTGTGTATGGTGACTTGTATGTGTATGTGTTTGCCTTCATTTTAAAAACTCAGCTGCTTCCAAAGACAAGCCATTCCTGATCTTTGAAACTGCTAGTTCTTTCCCTCCCTACTATTTTGTGTTTGGCTTCTTTGTAGTTATTTTGTATTTATTCTGAAACTATTTAATAAGTATTTGTTATCTCCCTGGATAAAACAAAGATTATATAATTTCTTGTCTTTCTATTTCCCCACATAGTAAAAGTTCTTAATAAATGCTTATTGCTTAATGACCCGGCCTTAGTTTCTTCATTGTTTTTTTGTTTGGTTTGGTTATTGCAAGGCAATGAGCTTTTAAGTGACTTGGCCAAGGACACACAATTAGGTAATTATTAAGGGTCTTATGCTGGATTTGAACTCAGGTCCTCCTGACTCCAGGGTTGACACTCTATCCATTGCACCACCTAGCTGCCCTCTTCTTTGCTAAAAGATAAGATTAAGACTAGATAATCTTCAAGTTCTCTTCCCAATTTTAAATAATAGTAAGAATAATAATGGACATAAAGTCAGACACTGTGCTAATAATAAACACTTTACAATTAGGTCATTTGATCTTCATCACAATGTTGGGAGATTGTTATCTCCATTTTACAAATGAGAAAAACTAGGTAGAGGCTAAGTAAAATTACAATTCTAATTAAGCTAGAACAAATAGCTTCTGAATTCCCCCCCCCCCCAAGGGCAGCTAAGTGACTCAGTGGATAGAACAAGGTCTAGAGTTAGGAAGACCTGAGTTCAAATCTAGTCTCAGAAATTTACAAGGTGTATGACCCTGGGAAAGTCACTTAAACTTGTTTGCCTCAGTTTTCTCATCTATAAAATGAACTGGAGAATGAAATGGTAAGCCCTTCAGTAGCTTTGCCAAGAAAACCTAAAATGAGATCATGAAGAGTTGAACAGAACTGAACAATAGCAAACAAAAAGTTTTGTGATACAATTTCAATATTTTTTTCAAATGAGTAGGTAAAGACTAAATTATTGACATCATTTTTGTCTTACAGAACAGTGCTGTTTCAAATACTAAAATGTAAATATACTGTTGTTTGCTTTAATGCTAAAGAGTTTATGAAAACAGTGCTCCAAATTTCTGGCAGTTATGGTCATTGGAAACATCGTAAGTATAGCTTTATACTTTTATTAATTCTCATCAGGATAGTCAGGGAGTAGAATGTTCTGGTAAATGAAAAAGTCCAGTTAGCGAGGAATTGCTACATATATTTGTTTTGAAAGACCCTAGATGAGGTTGTATTGTGGACTTGGAGTCATAAAATCTGGGTTCAAATTCTGTCTCAGATACTTCATAGCTAGGAAATTCTGGAGAGCTCACTTTAATTTATCAAAACCTCAGTTTCTTCATCTATAAAATTAAGAGACTGGACTCAATAAGGTCTTCAGTCCCTTCCAGCCCTAAAGCCATGATTCGATGATTTTTACGTATATAAAGAACTCTCTGCTTTGGGATGTAAGCTGATAACTCACTTCCAAGTTCCTCAGAAATCATCTAGTCTCAGGTACACAAAGCAGCTTGCCTGTGATAATGCAGTTAGGAAGTGGCAGTCTGTTTAGCTGGATCATTATCATTGTCTTGTCACTAAAATATTATTGTTCTCATTTGTCTTGTCACTAAAATATTATTGTTCTCTGGAATTCTGCCCTTTGTCCTGTGATCCTCTTTGTCTACTCTTTACTGATATTGGTATTAAAATGGATTTGGTTGTCTTTATGGAAGTAACTCCCCAAATGGCAAAAGCAGCCTTCATCTCTCCTGAGCTCCAGATACTTTCTCTGACTGCTTGTTGGTCACTTTTTCTTGGATGCCCCATAGACAACTTACATTGGACATGTCCAAAGTAAAACTCATTAACTTATCTCTTAAACTGTCTTCCTAGTTTCCCTATTTTTGTGAATGACTCAACTATCTAATCATCCAGATTCACATCTTTGAATCTTCTTTTTCCTTCACAGCATTTGTATTTACTTTCCTCTATAATTGTAAGCTTCTTTCCTAGTAAGAGGTTAGCTCCTTGAAGACAGGGCTTGTTTAATTAGTTTGTCTTTATTCCCCTTGTGTAGCATAGAGCCTGGTATATAGCTGACAGTTAAAAAAAACTTAGCAAATTGAATTGCAGTGCTGTGCCCAAGGTCAGGCAGGTAAGAAGTGGCAAACCCAAAGTCACTTAATGACTTAAGGCTCAGTGCTCTCTGTATTAAAGTTGACTGCCATCTGCCATACTCTTCTGGTTTTCCTTGGAAGGCTACTCAGTGAAATAGCTCTTTTGTTTACTAATCTCTATCTCATAAGATCATTAATAATCATATCTTTGGACAACCTTTGCACCTTCTGCAGCTCTTCCCTATTTTTTTTTTTTTTAGGATTTTGCAAGGCAGATGGGGTTAAGTAGCTTGCCCAAGGCCACACAGCTAGGTAATTATTAAGTGTCTGAGGTTGGATTTGAACTCAGGTCCTCCTGTCTCCAGGACTGGTGTTCTATCTACTGCACCACCTAGCTACCTCTTGCCTTTTTATTCCTGAAGCACACACCAGCTGCCTTAAATCTTTTTGATCATGTTGGACCAAACTTCTGACACATTATGATACCTCCTGAGTTTTCTCTGAGCCCCAAACTTAGAAGACACAATTGTAAACTTTCTTAGTAAAAATTTTATTGATGGATAAAGTTATCCAGAGATTCTAAAAAGGGAATATTTAAGTAAAGCTATTCATAAAACTAGGGGAAAGCCAGAGGGCTGTGTTCTGGATCCATCTTGAAGGTACAATATGAATTTCTACAACACACTAGTAAACTTTTAGAGTGATATGATTTAGATGTTGGAAATAAATAATACTGATGTGATCTAAAGCTTACTGTAAGGTAATCCAGAAGCTAAATTTGTTCCCTGGTGTATGTCAGCTTTTTATTTTCTAGTGTGTATCTGTTTACATTGTATAACAACAGTTATTTAACATGGAAAGTGTCCTTCTGAGGAAGCAGGTGACTGCTCAAGCAATTTGCCTTTTTTAGGGGCTTAGGGAAGGCACTCATCTAAAAAAGTCTTTTGCAGCTTGCTGTCTGAACCATGCTGCTGCTTCTGCTATAATACACTTCCCTCTTCAGTAAGCACTTAATAAATACCTTCTGTGTGCAATGCAACTGGAACTACATCACTTTATCTTTCTTTTCTCTATGGGACAGGTTGTACAACTAATATTGTCCACATTTTGCAAATGAGGGAGCTCAGATTTAGGGAGATCAAGTCACTCTCCCAAATATTCATTCAGAGTAAATGTGAAAGCCATGACTTGAATCCAGATTTTATAACTTTGTCATTCTCTCTTTCCACTGCAACCTAGTGCTTCAGCAAAAAAAAAAAAAAAAGTCTCACTTGATCTTCATGTAATATCTCCTTGAAGATAGGTAGTTCAAGTATTATTATTAATTTTATTTTACAGACTAGGATACTGAATCTTGGAGAAGTGAAGTGATTTACTCAAGGATAGGTAGCTATCAAATGACAGAGCTAGACTTTAGTCCTAGTTTTCTGACTTCAAGTCCAATGTTCCTTCCAAACCTCCACTAATCTGATTTTAACTTGACTTTTTTCTTCTTTAACATGAAAACACTGCTCTAACATGGGAAGCTATTATCTTTTCCTTTATAACTTATGAATTGCTTCAAATTGTTCATCAAAAAAGGATTTGGTAAAGAAAAGAGATGATTCTTGGTAATTGATAAAGGAGATCTCTCAAAAAAGGAAAGAGTTACAGTGCAGAATTAGTTTATATTTATAAAATTAGATTAATAAAGTCAATCAATCACTTTCATGGTATATATATATATATATATTATGTAAATACATTCATGTATGCATAGGCCTCTACATTTCTGTACATACAGGTGAATTAGTGCCTAAAAATGTATGTATACATGCATGTGTATATGTATGCCTAACTATACATGTACACACAAATCCACAAAATGATGTTTCTCACAAGAGACTAGCAGTTTAGCAATGTGACATTTCTCCTTTGTTGTTAACAAAATTTAATACCCTTTTAGAAACTTGAAAGATAGAACAATCACTTCCTTTTTCTTTTTGCTTCTCTATTTTTTTTTTCTCTCTGGATAACTTTTTTCCTCTTCTTTTCTTTCAGTTGCTGATTTTGTGGTGTTAGATCCTAGCATTGCAGCATGGCTTCTTGATCCTAGTGACACTATTTCCTCCTTTGAAGATTTAGTCAGGAAATATTTTGAAGAATCATTCACAATGAAAATGAATAATACAGGTGGAAGTTCGTCACACAATATGGTGGTGAGTCATTTTAGAGGTTAAAAAACATTGCATATAAATAGATGATTATAAAAGAGGGATAAATTGCTTTTTAGACTTTTGCTTAGCCCCAAAAGAAGGCTTAAGAAACTACTTCATATAATCATAGAATCTTAAGTAGAAGAGATGTCAGAGGTCTAATTTCATGTCTTTCTCAAGATTTTTCCTCCTCTCATGGATACGCTTGTATTAAAAACTGAATATCTAATAAAAATTAAGATAAATCATCATTGAATATTCTTCTATTATTTGACAGGGGTTATTAGCATACCCTTCTGTAAATATATCATTAAAAAATTCTGTGTCCTCAAATTCAGAGTAGAAACCAAGCACATTATATAAGGGAATGCCAGTAGTCAGGCAACTTGTGTTTGATTTTAATTTCAGGTGACTGGAATACTTGCAATGACTCCACATCACATGGCCCCATCTGGTTGTTTCAGAGCCAAATAAACTTTATCAAAAGATTATAATTTAGATAAAACAAGTACTGTCTCATACTGAATGAAAGGTTATATATGGATTGATGCTTTAAGTGTAGATCAGTAGTTACTACCCCAATAGTTCTTACAAAGGGGCTACTTCTCCCTTCAGAGTCTTAGTTCAGGGAATGGGCATAAGAAAGGAAGAAGGAAGAATGTAGATTTGGGAAGAGCAGAAAATGGAGAGGAAAGAGATGAAGGAATCTTTATTTTTCTCTCACAGTTTGTAGGGGGTTTTTTAAGGGTTTTTTTTTTTTTTTGTGATGCAGATAGGGTTAAGTGGCTTGCCCAAGGCCACACAACTAGGTAATTATTAAGTGTCTGAGGTCAGATTTGAACTCAGGTCCTCCTGAGTCCATGGACAGTGCTCTATCCACTGCGCCACCTAGCTGCCCCCAGTTTGTAGATTTTAAAAGGTGGGACCAACCATAGTACTAAAAATTTCATAGACTGGTAAGAAAAAGAAAACAGTGCCATAGACGAGTGCAATCCTGTGAACAGTAGCTGGGTGACATTGGTCTAGATGCCTTCTACTACATTTTTTTCTTTTTGTTAGGATTAGGGGTGGGTGTTTTGACATATGATCAGTTTTTTTAAAATATATTGTCACTTCAGTTTCTCCTCCAGCTAAATAGAAGCACCTAGTTTCTCCCCACATTATAACAATGCAGTACAATTAAACAAAACAATTGCACATTGACTGTGTTTGAAAAATTGTGCTCTGAAGTTTAGCTCAAGATGACCAAATGAGTAGAAGCAGAAAAATCCAGTTCTTTCACAGCTATTCCAAAAAAGGATAAAAATGAGCATAGAACTAAGAATGAAAAAAAATGAAGAGAAATTACAAGTAAGTACATTGTACCAATTCACACAAAGTAAAAAAAGCAGAAATTTGTTGGTGATAGAGAAGGGGTCTAACCAAGAAAGTCTGCTCCTGAAGCTTTGTATCAGGTACAGAAAAAATAGGAATTCAGACCAGGTGTAACCAAGGAATCCAGAAACAGGCAGCTGTGTCCTCTGACTAGATCCAGAGGGAACGGATCAAACTGCAACATATAGATTGCCCCAGTTTAGACTTCCTGCCTAGACTGCCCAGGTATACACCCCTGGGACATTGACTAGTTCATGTAGACTGAACACCAAGTGACATAAATCAGTACAAAAAAGGTCTTTCCAAAATTTCAATCTGACTTTGACTCAAATTCCTAATTTAAAAAAATGAATAGATATCTAGAGCAATGAATAAATAGAAGAAAATATTGATAATCAGACAAGAAAGGATCCAGTCTTAGGTACTGTCTGATAAAACTCCTAAGCTAAGGACTCTAACTAAACTTTTGAGAGACAGAACCCACAGAGGGACCCAGTGAGGCAGTTCTCCTTCTCAAGGTAACCTGGAAAAGAGCAGAAAGGCTCTGCTTCCTGGGGTCGGAGGGGCGGCCCACCAGAGGGGTGGCCCACCAGAGCAGAAGAACTTCAGCCTCCTGGAGGCAGCCCCAGGGCGTTGGGAGCCATGGCTAACAGCAGCGGGGGGGGGGGGGGGGGGGGCACAAAGTGGGGGAACAGCGGGGGACCTCTGCCAGAGTGAGCATGTGGAGCCCAACCCTCAGGGCTCACAGCAAGCAGCATGGTCTTTCTGCAGCCCAAATCCAGGAAACAGAAGCAAGCAGAGCCCGGTAAGCAGGAGCCCCCAGGGCATGAGCCCATTGAACCTAGGGCTCTGACCACATTCATATCCTTATCACAGTCTAGCCCCCCCCCCCCCCCAAGAGCAGCAGGGCCTCCCCCCACCTCAGCCCTGTGGCAGAGGGGGATGCATATGGTCATTCACAGACCAGGAGGGAGGACAGAGCCTCACACACTGAGACCCTTGTAGGAGTGTCCCAAAAGAGCAGGAAGCACCCCAAAACAGGCGCAGGCTGGGAAAAATGAGCAAGCAGAGAAAAAAGAGGAATACAATTGAGAAATATTTTGCAAATGAGCCCAAGAAGGATCAAAATACTCAGTCTGAAGATGAGGAAGCACAAACTCCTACATCTAAAGATTCCAAGAAAAACAGAAATTGGGCTCAGGCTATGACAGAGATTAAAAAAGACTTTGAAAATCAAAGGAGGGAGTTAGAAGAAAAACTGGGAAAAGAAATGAGAGAGATGCAGGAAAAACATGAAAATGAAGTCAGCAGCTTAGTCAAGGAAATCCAAAAAAATGCTGAAGAAAATAGCATGCTTAAAAACCAGCTTAGGTCAAATGGATAAAACAGTATGGAGGAGAATAATGCTTTAAAAATCAGAATGGGCCAGATGGAAAAAGAGATAAGAAAACTCTCTGAGGAGAACAAATCCTTCAGATAAAGAATAGAATTCAGGGAGATTGATGAATTTACTAGAAATCAGGAATCAATACTTCAAAAAAAATGAAAAATTAGAAGAAAATGTGAAATATCTCATTGAAAAAACAACTGATAGGGAAAACAGACTTAGGAAAGGTAATTTAAAAATTATTGGAATACCTGAAAATCATGATCAGGAAAAGAGCCTTGATATCATTTTCAAAGAATTTCAAAGAATTACTACAGGATATGCCCTTATATCCTAGAAGCAGAGGGAAAAATAGAAATGGAGAGAATCCACTGATCCCCCCAGAAAGAGATCCCAAAAAACCAACCCCTAGGAATATCATAGCCAAGTTCCAGAACTCCCAAGTCAAAGAGAAAATATTACAAGCAGCCAGAAGGACACAGTTCAAATACCGTGGAGCTGCAGTCAGGATCACACAGGACTTAGCAGCAACTACATTGGAAGCTCGTAGGGCTTTTAATATAATATACCAGAAGGTGAAAGAGCTTGGAATGCAACCGAGAATCAACTACCCAGCAAGGCTGAATGTCCTCTTCCAGGGAAAAAGATGGACTTTCAATGAACCAGGGGAATTTCAAATGTTCCTGTTGGAATGGCCAGAGCTGAACAGAAGGTTTGATCTTCATATACAGGACTCGGGTGAAGCATAGAGATTGGAGGAGAAGGGGAAAATATGAGGGACTTAATGATGAGGAACTGCAGGTATTCCTGTATAGAAAAATGACACTGATAATACTAATATGAACCTTCTCAGTTAATAGAGCAGGTAGAGGGAGCTTTTATAGTTGAAGAACAGGAGAAAGCTGAATTCGAAGATAAAATATGATGTAAAAATAGAGTTAATAGGAAAAAAGGGAAATGTAATGGGAGAAAGAAAAAGGAGAGGGGGAATAGGCCAGGATATTTCATATAATAAGACTTTCCTTTATTATAATGAGCTGTTGCAATGATGTGGAAGGGGGAAAGGCAGGGGGGAATGAGGGAGACTTCGCTCTCATCGGAGGTGGCTAGGAGAGGAAACAGCATGTATACTCAATGGTGTATAGGCATTTGGAGTAAGAACGAGAGGGGGTGACAGGGGGAAGGGGGGGATGTGAGTGATGGAGGAGAGGATGGACCATGGAGAGTGGTCAGATATAACACATTTTCTTTTTTACTTATTGCAAGGGGCTGGGATTGGATGGCCTGTCTGGGACCACAGGGCCAGGTGGATTCTGGGCCTAAGGGGTGGTATGGGGACTCAGGGCCTCTTGGCCCCAGGGCCAGGGATCTGTCTGCTGCGCCACTCAGCGACCCTACAGCAGAGTCAGAGTGAAAGGAGAGAGAAAATATAGTACATGGTAGTGGAGAAATACCAAAGGAGGGAGTTGCGATCAGCAATGGCAATGTTGGAAAAATATGTAAGTAACTTTTGTGAAGGACTTATCATAAAGAAAGTGATCCACCCATGACAGAGTTGTTGGTGTTGGAACAAAGACTGAAGCACATTTATTATTATTATTATTATTATTTTTAGGGGGGGGTGCAGGGCAAATGGGGCTGGGTGGCCTGCCTGGGGCCATATAGCAGGGTGATCCTTGGGTGTCTGAGGCCGGATTGGGACCTGGATGCTCCTGTCCACCACCCAGCCACCCTGACTATTATTACTATTTTATTTTATTTTGGGTCTTTTTTTTGTTTTTTTGTTTTTGGTTTCTGCAGGGCAGTGGAGTTCAGGTGGCTTGCGTATCACATGGCTGGGTGATTGTTGGGTTTACGGGGCCAGATGTGGGCTCGGGTGCTTGTGGCTCCAGGGCTGGTGCTCCATCCATTGCACCACCTGGCCATACCTACAATTATTACTATTATTTTTTTTTAATTTTAATTTTTTTTCTCTCCCCTTTACTTTATCACTGAAGCAAGTCTATATTTATGGGGGGAGGGGGTATCTCGTTTACTCTTAAACAAGAATATTTTACTAATGTAAAAATAAAATTAATTGTACAAAATGAGAATATTAAATAAAATGTTTCTAAAAATATTGATAATCAAAAAATATTATGAAGCTGAAGATACTCAAGAGAAAAGACTCAAAGGAGAATAACTTTCTTTTTTAGTTTTTTGTAAGGCAAATGGGGTTAAGTGGCTTGCCCAAGGCCACACAGCTAGGTAATTCTTAAGTGTCTGAGACTGGATTTGAACCCAGGTACTCCTGACTCCAGGGCCGGTGCTTTATCCACTACGCCACCTAGCTGCTCCTGAGAATAACTTAATAACATCTACAAGCTAAGTTCTTCAAAGAAATTTTCAGAAGTGCCATAAGATATAATAAAATTTCTGGATGAAGTGAAACAAGAATTGAAAAATGATCTTAAAAATGAATTAGAGTTCTGGAGGAAAGAATTGGAAAAGAAGCAAAAGTTTTAGAGGAAAGACTTGAAAGGAGAGAAATAGCTTTGTACAGCAAGTAAAAATTATTACTCATTTCATTTCCTTGGATTTTAGGCCTAGCATTGGGATACCTGAGTGTCTCAATCCATAGATATTTTAATCCTCTTCCAGCATTACCTGATGCTACCCTTTTCTGTGAACTGTGAAGATGTGGTGAGAAAGGAAGTTATATTGAACACAAGCAACATCAGCTGAAGTTTGATTTAGACCTCTTGCTGTACTATTTTTTTGTCTAAGTTCTTCATAAGTTCTTCTATTTTACTGGATGGCTTCCATTCCATGTTACATTTATCTACAGCCCAATCTGTAGCCTCCTTTGGCTAGAGATACAGGGCTATACATTTAATGATGAACATTTTCATATATAGTCATACCCTACACATTCCAGGGATTATAAATCTCTATAGATGATTATTCAAACTTCATTTCCCCACCTTCCACCACTCAGTTCCTTATTCCCATCCCCTTTGACTCTCCCACTCTAAATTTCCAAATAAACATCATTCCAGTATACCCTCTGAAATGTGTTTGATAGGCAACATACTTCCCTTCATTCTTTATCTTTTCCTCATCCATTCTTTCCATCTTATAGCTATTATTGAAACTTGACCCCTCTTTAATGACATAACCTTCTTGGCCACCCTTTCTAGTAAAGACTGCACCTTTACTTATTCTTCCTAGTTCACTGGTCAAAGTGGAGGAGTTGGAATACTCCTTGTTCCCATTGCCACTTTCAATTATCCCCCTTCTTCCATCACTCAGTAACCTTCTGTCCTTGGAGATTAATGCTATTTATATTTGCCATCCAATCAGAATCTTGATAGCTGTTGTCTACAATTCTTCAGTCACTCCCTTTCCTTCCTCAGATTTTAGTAAACTAGGATATAATTTTTCTCTCCTAGTTATTTCTTTTATATTAGGGATATTCATATTGACTCTCCTTCAGATACTGTAAACACTCATTTCTTCAACCCACTCACCTCCATCCCATCTCAACCCAATATACAGATGGTTAATATCCTTGATCCTGTCATCATTTACAAATGTACCACCTTTATAGTCAAGAATTCTCAAATCTCCTTATCTGATCATAATCTATTGGCTTTTGGTCTTCTACCTTTCCCTCTGTCTTCCCTTTGTACTTCATGCCATTCTTTGGACTCACAGCCTTTTACTCCTCAATTCTTTCCCAGGCTATCTCCCCTATACAAGCTACTCTCTTTTCCCCATCTTGATCTCTTGGTGAACCAGTTCAACTCTATACTATTTTCCTCTCTTAAGTCCCTGGTTACCTTATAATTTCTCTGATTATATCAGAGGCTTGATGACTTCACTCCTAAAAATATGCTGATGAATGAAAATGAAGCCATTCTGACTGGTTTTACTACAAATTTATGTCACACAATCTCAACTGAATCCTCATTAATATTAGTCAATGCTACTATATCTCTATATGAATATCCTATTCTGTAGTGTTTATCTCCCTTAGATAAGAAACTGCCTCATATTTACAGAAAAACTGAAGCCATTCTTTGTGAACCCCATCTTCTCTCTTTTATCTCTTTTCTTGACATTTGCCACTATATCCTCCCACATCCCAGTTTCAAATGATAAAGTGACCTTATTCCTTTCCTTTCTTCAATCAATTCTGTTTCATACCATCTCCAATATTACCTACTCTGTCAACCCCACTTTTTCACTTAATTTCTAATTTTTCCCTGTCTCCTGGTTCTTTCCCTCCTCCCTAGAAAAATGTCCATATCTCCCCATCCTCAAAAAAACCCCAACCCTCATTTGATCCCCCTCTAGCAATTATATCTCCTCTGCCTTTTTTGGCTATACTCCTTGAAAAGACCATCAATACAGTATAAAATACTTGGGAGTCTGCCTGCCAAGATCAACCCAGGAACTATATGAGTACAATTACAAAACACTTTTCACATTAAGTCATATCTAAACTATTGGAAAAATAATCATTGCTTATGAGTAGGCCAAGCTAATATGATAAAATGACACTAATACATAATATACTTTTAGTGCCATACCAGTCAAACTGCTAAAATTATTTTATATAGCTAGAAAAGATAATAAATTCATATGAAAGTACAAAAGTTTGAGAATATTAAGGGAATTAATAAAAAATGTGAGAGGTGGCCTAGTACTATGTCTCAAAATATATTACAGCATGGTAATTATCAAAACAGTTGTACTAGCTTAGAAATAGAATGATGGATCACACACTAGAAAATGACTATAGTAATCATTTATTTGCTTAGTACAAAGATCCAAACTTTTGGGATAAGAACTCACTATTTGAGTTGCTGAGAAAACCAGCAATTTGGCAGAAACTAGATTAGACCAATATCTCACACTGTCTATCAAGTAAAGTCAAAATTGGTGCATTGATTTAAAGGATGCTGTAAACAAATTAAGGAAGTGAGGAATAGTTTACCTGTCACATGTTTGGATAAAAAAAGAATTTTTTCCAAATGAGATAGAAGTATCATGGTGTGTTAAAATGGATAACTTTGATTATATTAAATTAAAAAGGTTTTACATAAACAAAAGAAATGTAATCAAGATGAGAAGGAAAGCAGAAAACTGGAAAAAATTATATACAGCAAGTTTTTCTGATAAAGACCTCATTTCTCAAATATATATAGGAAACTCACATTTATAAGAATATGAGACATTCCCCAATTCATGAATAGTCAAAGGTCCAAATGGTCAAATGGTTCAAAATGAACAGGAAGTCTTCAGAAGAAAAAAAAATCAAAACTATGGATAGAAATATGAAGAAATGGGGCGGCTAGGTGGTGCAGTGGATAGAGCACCGGCCCTGGAGTCAGGAGTACCTGAGTTCAAATCTGGCCTCAGACACTTAATAATTACCTAGCTATGTGGCCTTGGACAAGCCATTTAATCCCACTGCCTTGCAAAAAAAAAAAACCCTTAAAAAAAAGAAATATGAAGAAATGCTCTAAACTATTGTTTAGAACAATGCAAATTAAAACAACTCTTCAAATTAAAACTACCTGATACCTATCAGATTGACTAATAAAACAAAAGGAAATTAACGAGTGTTGGAAGAAAATCAGGTCACTAACTGTTGGTGGAGTTGTAAACTGACCCAACCATTCTGGAGAGTAGTTTGTTTAAAGGGCTAAAAGACTGTACATACCTTTTGATCTGACAATTCTTCTACTAGGTCTGTATCCCAGAGAGAGAAGAGAGAGACAGAGAGACAGAGAGAGAGAGAGAGAGAGAGAGAGAGAGCTTAACTATTCTCAGCAATACAAATATATTAGACAATTCTGAAGGATTTAATGTTCACCTCTAAAGAAAGAACTAATAGATTCTGAATGCAGATTGAAGCGTACTTTTTTTCCAACTTTTTTCTGTTTCTTTTTTTTTCCTGTTCTGTATTACAACCTGACAACTATGGAAACATGTTTTACACTACTACAATCTTTATCAAATTGCTTTCTTTTTTTCAATGAGGGAGGAAGGGAGGATGCAAGATCACCTGGAACTTAAAACTGTACAAAATAAAGGTTAAAATTGTTTTTATATATAATTAGAAAAAAAAAGAAAAAAAAAAGGCCATCTATTTTATGAACCTTCACTTTCACTCCTCTCTCTTCTTGGCCCATTACAATTCAACTTCCAGTCACATTCCATCAAAACTTGCATTCTCCAAAGTTAGTAATGATTTCTTGTTTGCCAAAATCAGTGATCTTTTTCAACCCTCATTTTCCTTGACCTCTCTGCAGTCTTTAACACTGTTGATTACCTCCTTGATAGTCTCTTTTCTCTAAGATTTTGGAACACCAGTCTCTCCCAATTCTCTTCTTACCTGTCTTCTACTGCTCATTCTCCTTTGCTAAATCCTCATTGAGATGAGATCAATATATTGGGCCCATGTTTTCCTACTTCTATTCTACTTTTCTTGATGATCTTATCTACCTCCATGGATTTAATTATCAATTCTATGCTTCTGATTCTCAAATCTACTTATCCTGACCTAATCTCTCTGTATGACTTCCAGTCTTGTAACACTAACAATCTTTCAATTATCTTGGAATAATATTCATTAGACATCTTAGTCATTATACCTAAAAGAGAACTCATTGTTTTCCCCCCTAAACCCCACCCTATTGTAGAAGGCCACAGTATCCTCTCAGTCCCAAGGGCTCACAATGTAGGAGCATTCTGGACTCCTTATCTCTCACCCTGTCCCCACCCCACAAGATCCAATCTGTTGCTAAGACTGAGATCTCTCTTCTTCTCTGAGATTTCTCTGCCTTCTTCTCTGATCCTGCCACAGGGCAGGTTCTCATCAGCTCCTGCTTAGACTATTACAAAGCAGATTCCCAGTAAACTACAGTGGCTTTCTATCACCTACAACATCCATTCTAAAATTCTCTTACTAAAATTCTCTTAATTTTTGATAGAATGTGACTGGAAGTTGAATTGTAATGGGCCAAGAAGAGAGAGGAGTGAAAGTGAAGGTATATAAAATAGATGGCCTTTTCTTTTTTCTCTTTAATTTTTTTTCTAATTATATATATATATAAAAACAATTTTAACCTTTATTTTGTACAGTTTTAAGTTCCAGGTTATCTTGCATCCAACTTACTCCCCATCATGAACTTTTTTTTTTTAGTTTTTTTGCAAGGCAAATGGAGTTAAGTGGCTTGCCCAAGGCCACACAGCTAGGTAATTATGAAGTGTCTGAGACCAGATTTGAACCCAGGTACTCCTGACTCCAGGGCAGGTGCTTTATCCACTGCGCACCTAGCCACCTCATGAACTTTTTGATCCAACAACATTGGCCTCCTTGACTGTTGAATGAACTGGGCATTTTATCTGACTATTCTCTGTGCATGTTATGTTTTCCCCTCTTATCTACTGACTTCTCTGTTTTCCTTAAAATCCCAGTTTAAATATCCTGGAAACCTTTTCCAACCCTTCTTAATCTTACTACCTCACTTATCTTAATTTTTCTCCTATATATAGTTTATTTGTATAATTTACTTGTTATTTACCCCATTAGATTGTGAGCTTCTTGAGGGCAGGGACTTTTTTTCTTTTCACCCTTTTGTGTTCTCAGCAATGCCCAGCATATGTAAGTGTTATTTGTTGACTGAACTGACTATTGGAAAATTTTGACTGTCTCCTATTCCCTCTCCCCTCCCCCAATCACTTTATGACTGCAGCAGGTGCTCTTTGGTAGACTATGCACTCTGGGGCAATGACTGGCAAGAATCTTGCCTCTCCATTTTTTTGTTACTGGACTTTCATCAACAGCTGCTTCAGTATAGATGTGCTAGAGAAAATTCCTAGGCTAGAGCCATTTTCTGAGGGGTAGAGGCAAATGTTTTCCTTAATAAGTCTTTTAGGTTTGTATAGTCTTTTAGATTGGAATAAATATTGCCATCAAGTAAACTTATTTATTTTATATTATTTTTTTTTTATAGAACCTATGTTCAAATTTGAGAATCCTTTACAGACTTACAATGGATCTTTGTTCTAAATTAAAGGCAAGCATTTGATTATTTTTATTTTTAATTAATTTAGTTGAAAGTGAGGAAGATACTTGTTTTTTCAACTACCCTTTTAACACAAGAAGCAGCCATATTATGTGCAAAATCTTGACTATAAGATAGTAAGATATAAGATATAGTAACTTTCCTGTCCTTTTGCAAACAACCTGGGGTCAGGTATGCTAAGATACTAAAATACAAATGAGTTAGGTTGTTTCTATGGGAAGTAAAGAATCCCAATAATGCTTAGTATTCTAAAATCTATTAGAACCTATTTTACCATGTGCTTAAATGTAAGGAAAAGTTTTACTATGTTGTTTCATCTCGGATACTGAAGTTGTCACAAAATAAGAATTAACATTTTCTAATTTTGTCTTTTGAAAATGTAGCTAAAACCTTGGACTTGGTTGTTCACTTGATCCCATTTGGGGTTTTCTTGGCAAAGATACTGAAGTGGTTTGCCATTTCCATCTCTGAGGCAAACATGGTTAAATGACTTGCTCAGAGTCACACAACTATTAATGCCTGACACCAGATTTGAACTCAGGGTTACCTAATTTTAGGCCTGGATTCTATCCATTATGCCACCTTGCTAACCCCCCAAAATCTTTTGGCTATAATGATATAATTTTAAATCCTGAAACCTCCAAGGTAAAAATTTCAAAAAGAGCCTGCCCCTATCCCATGGATAGAAAAATAAACAGGTCTCCTTTTATAGTCCCCTTGCCTGCAGGTTCTGCTTACATGCAATTTCTCCTCCCTGTTTATTTGTTCCGATAGTAGAGACATTGGAATAAAGTGGAAATAAAATAAACAGATTTTGTTTTGAGAGAACTCATGACCACTGAAATTTGATTTCCATTTTTGCTGAAACTTCTTTTATAGTATTTAGACAGTTTGCCCCATTTATTAAAATGTGAAATTTCCTTTAGTTTGTGACTTCATAGTGATAACCGTAGTGCTGTCTTAATATCTTCTTTCAATATTTACTGTACTATAAAATACATTAATAGAGAAAAGAAGTAATATTTTTGTGAATTTTTCCTATAATATAGGTTTGTGGTCTATGGCAATTATTTTATGCATTGGAACTTCCTTTGATACCCATTTTGGCAGGTAAGAAGATACAACTAACACTTTAAAAGTATCACTTAAATTGTGATTATTGCTTAACTGATCTTATATTCAGCTTCTCTCTGTTCTAGTTCGCCTCCACATTTTGGCAAAATTGATATTTCTAAAACATAGATTGTCTAGGTCATTTGTTTGCTCAGAAGCTTCAGTGATTGCCTGTTGCTGTGGGTTAAAATGCAACCTTCTCTGTTTGATGTTTAAAATCTGTCATAAGCAGGCGCCAGTTTATCTTTCTAGGAATAAGTAATTATACCTCATTCCTCCTTACACATTCCTAGCCAAATCAGACTACTTACAGTTCCTCATATATGATACTTTATATTCCATTTTCCAGCCTTTAGTTCTTTCCTTCCTGCCTTCACCTCTTGAAACCTTTAGATAGCATCAAGACTTAGCTCTAAGTGCCACCACCTTCAAGAACCTTTTCTGGGTTTCTGAAATGTTGATTGTTGCCCCCTCCCCAAATACTTTATATATATTTTGTATTTCTTTTTTTATATGTTGTATTTACTTCTCTTTATGTTATTTTTCTCTCATTAGAATGTGAGCAACTTGAGGGTAGATTATCTTTTATTATTGTTATTGTGTCTCTAGGGCCAAGCCTAAGTATCAGACACATAGTGAAGACTTGTTGAAATGAATGGAATCCACTGGGTCTATTTCTCCCTTCCATTAGGAAGGGCAATTGCATATTTTAAGTTGCTGATGAAACCTAACACAAATAAACTTTCTGTGTTCCTATGCTGTTTATAAAAGAATACAGATTAGACATTGTTTAAATTTTCTTCCTACTTTGACATTCTGTGTTCAAAAATCTATTTAAGATCTGATAGTCTTTGATCTTTAATTTTCCTCTATAGTCTCTGATTTATTTGGATAGCTGGCAGAAATAGAAAAAAAATACCCCAATATGTTGATCTTGTTCTGTGATTATATTGCTATATTGTGGCCAGGGAAAGGTATAGTTTTGTGTTTTTGCAATAAGAATACCATATTTTCCCATGTATAAGATGCACTTTAATTTTGGGGCCTGAAATTTGAAAAAAAAAAGTATTACATAAAGTTATTCAACTCAAGTTTTATTCATCATGAAATTCAAGGACCTTCTGCTCTTAGCTTTCAGGCATCTTTTGGCCAAGTCTTGTACGTGGATGTGTGCTTAGTCCATTCTGTTTCATAAACCTGAAGCACCAGTTGTGTCCTCCTTTGAAATCAGTCACTTCTTTTTTTTATCAGCAATTTGTCTTACCTCATGCTGAACCATCTTTGTGGACAGAGCCATTCCAATTGTCCTTTACTCTTCAATTCATTTCTTCAGTTCCCTCTCTAACTTAGACCATTTAGTTGACTTAACTCTCATGGCCTTCTTCTGCTGTGGCATTTTCAGTAGGGTTTCTTTGATTGTTTTCTCAGCTGGAAGAGGACCAAACTGACATTCAGCAGCACGATTTCCATTCACTTTTTAAATTTATTTTATTTGTTTAAGGCAATGGGGTTAAGTGACCGGCTCAGAGTCCCAAAGCTAGGCAATTATTAAGTCCTTCTGACTCCAGGACTGATACTGTGCCACCTAGCTGCCTCTATTTCCATTCACTTTTGCAAACTGGATCACTTTGAACTTGAATTCAGCATTAGATGAAAATCTTTTCTTAGCTATTTCTGGGCAGAACGTGGCAAAATGTAACTTAACATATGGGTAAGAAATGTGAAACAATGAGCATAAAGACAACAAGTGTGAAAAAGTGGGAAATGCAAATATAAAAATCTATAGCCACTGTATAAGACTGTCCCAGTTTTTAGACCCTAATTTTTTCAAAAAAGGGTACATCTTATACATGGGGAAATATGGTAGTTTAATTTTTGTAGCACTTTAAAGTTTTCAAAATTCTTCCTTTGTAACTACCTTGTAAGGTTGGTGGTGGTGTGTGTGTGTGTGTGTGTGTGTGTGTGTGTGTGTGTGTGTGTGTACATACATATGTATATTTTATTGAACAGTAAAAGAGAAGTATAATGCCTTGACCAGTGTTTCACATGCCATGAATCAGAACCAGATCTCCTAATTTCAGGTTTGATACTATATCTCAATTTATGGTTAAATCCAGTAGTCCACTATATTATCTTTCCTTATTCCCCAATTTTTAATGCTCCTTTTTTCCACTAGGGGGCATTATGGAGCCATTTTTGTTTCTTACAGAATTGTTACAAGGCTTCATTTTCTCTTATCTCCTTGACCTTCATCTGCTTTACAACTGATCTGCTGAACTTCAGCTACTGTGTCTGTGGGGATGGGTGAAAGGTTTCTTAACCACTGATACTGGCAATTACATAAACGACTATATGAGATGTATGCTTATATAGAAATATCCATCTTGCTTTAGGCTTCTAGGTTTGAAGAAAACATTGTGTTAGGTTAATCAACAATTTCTAAATGACATCAATTTAAGGATCAATATAATCAGAGGAGTTAACAGTAATGGAACGTAAACATTAGCTTAGATTGTGTGATGAGATTTATGTCTAACATGCTTCACCAACTGAAGGACTTTGGGGGGATATTATTGAGATTTTGGCCAATTCAGTTTTAAATGGAATGCGCGCGCGCACACACACACACACACACACACACACACACACACATATATATATATATATATATATTCCTTCCTATGTCATTGAGTTAAACTGATTCCCATGAATAATATCTATTTTGTTCTATGAATTTCAGTGATGGAAACCCATAAAATTCAAGTGAACAAAGAAGAAATGAAGAGAACATCAAAACTTCTTGGAGTAAGTTAGGATTTTTGTGGTTTCTTTCTTTGTTAGGATCATTTTTCATTTAAAATTGGACAAAATTGGGGCAGCTAGGCGGCACAGTGGATAAAGCACCGGCCCTGGAGTCAGGAGTACCTGGGTTCAAATCCGGTTTCAGACACTTAATAATCACCTAGCTGTGTGGCCTTGGGCAAGCCACTTAACCTCATTGCCTGGCCAAAAAAACCTAAAAAAAAAAAATGGACAAAATTGCAGGTTGTCCAGTTGTGGGTTGTGCTTTCTTAGCTTAAAAAAAAAAAAAGAACCTGGATGGTTTTTTTCCCCCCTTTTAATTTTATTCCCTTCAGGGTAACTTTGAATATTTCCTTCCATTGTGGGACTCTTTGAAGGTTCTTGTATCTCAGTAAGACAAGAGACAGAGTTTTCCTATTCTTACTTAGAACAAAGCCCTTTGAGTCTAATAGAAAATCCTAGACTAGAGACTTTGCTCATTCCACTGCTGTTGTTGGTAGGAAAGTGATGATCAGTTTAGTACAGAATTAAGTTATATCCTGCATGTCAGAAAGCAGTAAAATGAGGAAGAAGAAAGTAGAACACAAAGATCTGTGGAGGATATTTAAGACAGGTTTTCATTAGCTTAGAAATGAAATTAAAGTCTTTCTTAACATCCAAACCTTTAATTTTCTTCTTCTTCCCTCTGTTTATTAAATTTCTTCCTATTTTTAAAGGACAAGTCAAATAACATCTCTTAAAGGAAACCTTCCCTTATTTCCACTCCCCATCTTTTTAATAATAATCTTTCTCCATTCAACCAATCAACCTATATATGCTAGGTACTATGCCAAGTAGTTGTTCTTTGTAATCAAAGAGGACTATGACATAGTAGTATTCATGATGGCATGATTTGTACATTATGTTTATTCCAAAACTGTTTCACCACCATGGCTTGATAAGAAACAGAACTTCTTATGAAAGTCTGGATGCTGCGGGTATCCTTGGATTCATTGAATATGGATTCATTCCCATATAACCACGGAGTCTTAGCAACACTGGGCAAAAGTGCTAGTATGTGAATTTCTGACAATAAATTGGTGACAACACAATATATCCAAGTCTATTTCTTGATGTTCTAATGTCAGTAAGGGCTAGACTTTTCACTCAAAGATCTAATTGTGTGGCAACATGGTATATCCAGATCTGTCCTTACCCTCTCCCTCCCCCTCTCCCCCAACTCAAAGACTGATCACTAGTTGATTTTGTTTATGGTCAGAATTACTATGGTACCTGATCATCTTTAAACCTCCAACTTTCATTCTTGATTAATTAAAACATTCTTGGCAAATGCTTTTGCTCTGATCTGTCTTGCACCAGTCCAATAATTTCACATTTTGAAAACCCCTGGTGTCCCTCTAATTATGGCCCTAGTTATTATGAAAAGCAACAAAATAGAACCAGGGTCTTTATTCTGTTATTCTAGCTGGGGTATCTAGGTGAATTGGGCCTGCTTTGAATACTTTTCAAAGTAAAGACTTTAGGCCCTTCAGAACATTTAACTAAAAGCATTGAGGGGCTGGAACAGGTAGTGACTCACCTTGCCACTGCAGCCTGATCCCAAGATCCAACTACAAATTGTTTTTTTTTTGGTTTTTGCTTTTTTTGCAAGACAGTGGGGTTAAGTGACTTATCCAAGGTCACACAGCCAAGCAATTATTAAGTGTCTGAGGTTAGATATGAACTCAGGTCCTTCTGAATCCCAAGGCTGGTGCTGTATCCACTGCTCCACCTAGCTGCCCCATCTACAAGTTTTTTAACTCCAGCTACTTCAATATACTCTATTGGAGCCAGAATTATCATGGCTGTTGGCACCAGGCTTTCCCTCCTCATTAAAGGATTTAAAGTATATCATTTCAGTTACAGGGCCTTGAAAGAGACTGTTACTATTTTTTTTCTTCACTACTTCCTGGGATTGGGAGTGAGTAATGTATGCCTGCTACCTTCCTTGGATGTGGTAGCTATTTATCAGGCTCCCTCTTCCTCCTTTTCTCTTCAGGTAGGGGCCTTTGGGAATGTGTGCATTTATCAGACCAAAATCAGCCCAGCAGTTTTCTCCTCAGCCCCTAAGTAGGGGTCAGGGTGCCCCAATTGTATTGGTCACTCTAGATAATCTTGGTGGATCCCACTCTTCCAGTATCAATGATCCATTTGAATTTGTCCTGTCAACTCTAGACTCTTGCCAGGTCTACTATGGTATGACTGGTTAATGGTGAATCAGGGTTCAGATCTGAAGAGGATGCCAAGTGCTTGGGATGGCAAGAAAGGTAAAAAATGTGGAGCTACATAAGAACATGATTCCAGAGAGATGGGCTAAACACTTCCATGATACTCTCAATAGACCATTATCATTCAGTCTAACTGAATGAAGTCTAACTGAACTTCCAACTGAAAAAGAAATTTTGAATGCCATTAGACTTCTCTCATGTAGCAAAGCACATGTTTGCAAGGCAGGAAAGAAAAACTGAAATCTTTCAGGTTTTATGGCAAGAGGAACTTATCCCCAAAGAGTTTGGCAAAATCTCCATTGTCCATCTCTATAAAGGGAAAGGAAATGGATTGTCCTATTAAAATCACAGGGAGTTCTCTTGCTTAGGTATTACTGACAAGGTTCTTGCCAGAGTCCTCCTTAATAGCTTACTGATCCTTCACCTCAAAAATAATCATTTACGTGAGAGCCAGTGTGGTTTTGGAAAGGGCCAAGGAATGGCTAATAAGGTCTCTGCTACCTGACAACACCAGGAGAAATGGCAAAAGCAGAACAAAGATCTCTACACAAGGTTTGTAGATCTGACTGAGGCCTTTAATTTTGTCAGTCATGAGGGCTTGTGGAAATTTATGGTGAAATGGAGAAGTTCATCAGTATTGTACAGTCAGTTCCATGACAGCATGCTTGCTCAGGTAATGGATAGTGGATTCATACTCTTGTGCTTTCCCAGTCACCAAAGGAGTGAAGCAGGATTCTATGCTTGCTCTTATGCTTTTTAGCATGTTTTCAGCAATGTAGTCAGATGCCTTCAATGAGGATGAAAATAGCATCAGGGTCAACTACTACACTGGCAATAAATTATTTAACCCAGAACAGGTAACAGGTCAAAATTAAAGTGGAGGGAGAGTTGGGACATGATTTTTTTGCTGATTTTTGTATGCTCACTGCAGCCTCTGGGGCTAAGATGCAACATAATATGCTTGTGCTAATTTTGCCCTATCAATTAACACCAAGAAAGCATAGGTTCTTCACTAGCCACTACTAACTACACCAATGAAACATGTAATCATTGGTTGGAGCAAATGGAGAAATTTTGATTGTGGTGGATAATTTCATTTACTTTGGCTCTATATTTTCTACACAGCTGTTGTGCTGATCTCATTGTTGTATGCCTCTGAAACTTGGATAGTATACCAGCAATAAGCAAGGAAAATGAATCTCTTCCATCTGAATTATTTTAGTAAGATGATGATCTCCTGGCAAAATAAGGTACTGAGCCCTGAGGTCCTTTCTCAAACTAACTGGAAAGCATTCAAGCTCTGATGCAGAGAACACAATTCTGGATGGACTGGCTATTCAAACATATTGTTTGAATGCCATACATAAATATACTTGCCTAAAAAATTGTGCACTGTTTTGTGGAGAACTCACACAAGGCAAGTACTCACATGGAGATCAGAAGAAGAAATGTAAGTTGAGGTCTCTCTGAAGAACTTGGAAATTTTGTCACATGGGAAAAACAGTGAAGGACCACCTAGCAAAGGAACACTGTGAACTGAGCACTATGAGTAGTAGCTCAAAAGAAATGAGAGACACAATTTTAGAGACATCACTCCTTCAAATATTTATATGAACTATTTGTGTTCAACCTATGGTAGAACCTTCTGAGTTTGATAAGTCAGTCACACTGTACCTTGACTCCAAGATAGTGATATCATTTTGGTCCTCTTCAAGAATGAAGGACAAAACCCACCTGTTATTATTGTTATTATTATTAAAATTTTCAAACATGCTTAAAAGTTGTGTTGATGACTTTACTTTCTAATTTCATTGATATTTTAATTTTCTTGTAGTGGGAAAATATTTTGTTAAGTGAAATTTGTAGAATTACAGAATATCAGTTAGAAAAGGACCTTAGTGATCATGTGGACTAACCTCATTTTATTGTGGGGAAAGTAGCTTGTCAAAAGTCACATGAACCATAAGTAGGAGAGCTAGGACTTAAATACAGGTGTTTTGAATATCATGCTGATGAGAGTTATTCATAACATCTAAAATTTGCCTTGACTTTATCTGTGTATAAGGTAATACCTCATTAAGGCATTGAGCGGAGCTCTTGGCTCCTAACAACTCTGCTAGTAGATTTCTACATCTGGTAAATTCTAGTAAGCTGGAAAAGATTTGAATACTTATCTCTTCTTCGACTATGTTTCTCTTTTTTCAAGGTCCAGAGTCAGTAAGTTCTGAGATACTAACTACTTTTGGCTACCAGGGGTCAAAAATAGTTGCATAAACCAATAAACAGTCTAATCAAGCATATAGAACTTGTGATTTACATTGGTGATGGGGGTCACAAAATAATTTTCTTCTAGCCTTTGCTACTGTTTAAGAGAGAAACCCAAATAAGTAATAAACTTAAAAATATGAATTTTTATTGGAGATTATTTTAAACTATTAAGATTCTTGTCTTGAACCTGAGAAAGTTATTAGTGAAATTAATTTGGCATATTATTTTTGCAGTTTCGTTTAAAGGAATTGGAAAAAGCAGCTCATCTTGCTGCAGGAGAACAGTTTCTTATTACTAGTAATAATCAACTTCGAGAGGTAAATTATATCTTGGTACTTTGTCCAAAATAGTATTCTTTGGAAAGTAATTTCTTACTCAAGAATTAGATCAAAGATTTTTGTCCTGGTATAAATATTGTCCTGTTAATGCTAGGAAAATTGTAGGTGTGATTAAAATTAAAGCAATTTAGAATTTAGTTATTTTTATAATTTTTTAATTGACATTCTCTTTTTGTGGTTTCCTTTTTCATTATTTGTGCCTCTTGTAACCAGGACGAATTAGTTACTATTGTAATTTTCAGTTTATTTAATTTTGAAAGTTCTTCATCATCTGATATATCACTTTTATACAGATATTATATGACAAGTTAAAGCTGAACTTGCTGTGCAAAAGTAAGACTGTACCCAAAACTGAGCTACAGAAACATCTATCAACATCGGAAGCCACGGTGAGAAGTGAAAATTGCTCTTTTTTGTAAATTTTGTAAATTAAGGGTTTTAGTTAACGGTAGACTCAATATGATTTGTAATTGTGACAAGATAGTCTTAATTAATGGAGTTTCAAACTTCATTAGTAGAAGTCCAGGACCCAGAACAAGGGAAGAAATAGTCTTAATTGTTTTTTTTTTTCTGTTAGCCGATTGCCATCTACAGTATTAGTTTACATTCTGGGTACATTTTAGAAATAACATTTGACAAATTTTGAGTACTTCCAGAGAAAGTTGAAGAGAATCAAAAGGCGATTTGAAGCCAGTCAACAATTTAGGTCATCGAAAACTTCAATTAAATACCTCAGTAGTCAATTAACATTAAGCACCTACTATGTTCCAGACATAGTTCTAAGCATTGGGGATGAAAATTATAAAAGGTCCTCAAGGACCTTATAATCTGACATAGGAAGATAACACACCAAAAAAATCTGAAAGGAAGAGGAGAAGATGCTCAAGGTGGAGGCATGGTAGAGAAATCCAAAAAAATGGCAGATGATGGGCAGTGAGGTCACAGCATCACCTCTTTTGTAAGGGACAATGTATTGTTCAGTCCCATCAGTCATTTTTAAGACTTTGTGATTCTATTTTGGGATTTTCTTGGAAAAGATACTGGAGTGGGTTGCTATTTCCTTCTCCAGCCCATGAGGAAACTTAGGCAAACAAGGTTTGAGACATGACCAGCTAGTATTTGTCTGAAGCTTGGATAAAGGATGTTAAAGGAGGATCAATGATGTCAAAAGCTATGAGGATGTCAAGGAAAAAGAGTACTAAAAAGAGACCAAATAATTCTGGGAAGGTGGCAGAATGAGGCAGGGAATTACTTAGCTCTCCCAAATTCCACCACAAATAATAGGAGGAGAAGGAGAGAAGAAACGAGAAAGGATTTAGGAGTATGGATAGATTAAGGCATAGGAAGATAAAGACAGAGGATAAGAGAAGGATTCTTGGAATAAGTGTGAATTAGGGAGGCAGTGGTCAGAAGTAAACTAGATATCTGAGGAGGGAAGGATAAACAGTGACAAAAAATAGGATGGAGGAAAATATACAATTAGTAATTATAATGTTAAATTTGAAGGGGATGAATTCACCCATTAAATAGAAATAGCAGAATGGTTTAAAAACTAGAATCTGAAATTATGTTGTTTACAATAAACACATTTAAGAATGAGAGATATACATAGAGTAAAAATAAAGTATAGAGTAGAATTTATTGTACTTAAGTTGATGCAAAAAAAAGTGGGAGTAGCGATCATGATCTCAGATCAAGTTAAAACTAAAATAGATTTAATTAAAGGTGGGGGCAGCTAGGTGGCACAGTGGATAGAGCACTGGCCCTGGAGTCAGGAGTACTTGAGTTCAAATCTGGCTTCAGACACTTAATAATTACCTAGCTGTGTGGCCTTGGGCAAACCGCTTAACCCCATTTGCCTTGCAAAAAAAAAAAGTGATAAATAGAGAACTATATTATGTTAAAAGATTCCATAGATAATGAATAATATCAATTGTAAATCTACATGCACCAAATGCTATAGCATCCAAGTTTCTTATAGAAAAATGTAATGAATTACAGTTAGAAATAGCTAAACTGTAATAAAGGATTTAGCATTGATATTACTTCATTCTCTATGGTATATACACATCTAGATTACATAAAAGTCTTCTTAACTTAGAGAGAAATAGGAGAGCAAGGGGATAGAATAAAGGAGGAAATTCTAGAATAATGTGCACTTCAAGAAATAGAGTAAAGGGAGAGAATAAGTGAGGGACCATAGAAGGGTGTGTAGATTAAGGTAAAGGGAGAGAATAAGGGCTGTGGAATCAGAATAAGAAATGAGGTAATAAAACTATATGTTTTTGCAGATGATAATGATGCACTTGGAAATCCCAGAGTTTCAACTAAATAACTAGTTGAAACAATAATTGTACAAAGTAGCAGGATATAAAATAAACTCATCAGCATTTCTATGTATCACCCACAAAACCCTGAAGAAGAAGATAGTAAGAAAAACCTATTTAAAATAATTATGGACAGCAGAAAATATCTGAGAGTCAAGACAAACCTGTCAAGACAAACCCAAGAACTACTTGAACATAATTATAAAATACTTTTTAATATTAATTTTTATGGGTGGACAAAGTCAAAATAATAAAAATCACAATCATACCTAAACAAATTACTTATTCAATGTAATCTCAATTAAATTAGCAAAAAAAGTTTTATTGAACTAGAAAAAATAATTTAAAAAATTCATTTGGATAACTAAAGGTCAAGAAAATCAGGGGAATTAAAAAATAAAGGGAAGAGTTTTAGTAGCACTAGATCTCAAACTATATTATAAGTAAATAATTACTACTGGCTAAGATATGGGTCAGTGGAACAGGTAAAATCTAATATACAGTAGAATTTGACACATGCGAAAATTTAAGCTTATGGGATAGAAATTCATTATTTGACTAAAAAAGTTGTTGGAAAAACCGGAAAGCAACCTGGCAGGAATTGAGTTTAGAACAATGTCGTACACATACCAAGATAAGGGCAAAATGTACACATGACCAAGATAAAAAAGTGAAATATCATAAGTAAATTAGAAGAACATGAATCATATTACCTATCAGACTTATGGATAGAAGAGGAATTTATGTATTAGTAAGAGAAAAAGAGCATATAAAGTGGATAACTTTGATTTCATTAAATTAAAAAAAAGTTTTGCACAAATAAAAGCAAGGTAGCCAAGATTAAAAGGAAAGCAGAAAATTGGGGGGGGAAATTTTTATAGACAGTTTTTTGGATAATGGTCTTATCTAAAAAATATAGGGAATTTTGTCAAATTTATAAGATTATGAGACATTCCCCAATTGACACATGGTCAAAGGATATGAACAGGTAGGGTTTTTTTTTTAAAGATGATTTTATTTGAGTTTTGAGTTTTACAATTTTTCTCCCAATCTTACTCCCCCCCCCCAAAAAGCAATCTGTCAGTCTTTATTTTGTTTCCCTGTTGTACATTGATCCAAATTGAGTGTGATGAGAGAGAGATCACATCCTTAAGAAAGAAACAAAAAGTATAAGAGATAACAAGATCAGACAATAAGATACCTTTTTTCCCCCTAAATTAAAGGGAATAGTTCTTGAAATTTGTTCAAACTCCACAGCTCTTTATCTGGATACATATGGTATTTTTCATTGCAGACAGCCCAAAATTGTCCTTGGTTGTTGCACTGATGGAACAAGCAAGTCCATCAAGGTTGAACATCACCCCCATGTTGCTGATAGGATGTGCAGTGTTTTTCTGGTTCTGCTAATCTCACTCAGCATCAGTACATGCAAATCCCTCCAGGCTTCTCTGAATTCCCATCCTTCCTTGTTTCTAATAGAAAAATAGTGTTCCATGACATACATATACCACAGTTTGCTAAGCTATTCCTCAATTGAAGGACATTTACTTGATTTCCAATTCTTTGCCACTACAAACAGGGCTGCTATGAATATTTTTTGTACAGGTGATGTTTTTACCCTTTTTCATCATCTCTTCAGGGTATAGACCCAGTAGTGCTATTGCTGGGTCAAAGGGTATGCTCATTTTTGTTGCCCTTTGGTCATAGTTCCAAATTTCTTTCCAGAAAGGTTGGATGAGTTCACAGCTCCACCAACAGTGTAATAGTGTCCCAGATTTCCCACAACCCTTCCAACAATGATCATTATCCTTTCTGGTCATATTGGCCAGTCTGAGAGGTATGAGGTGGTACCTCAGAGAAGCTTTGATTTGCATTTCTGTAATAATTAATGATTTAGAACAATTTTTCATATGGCTATGGATTTCTTTGATCTCCTCATCTATATATTGCCTTTGCATATCCTTTGACCATTTGTCAATTGGGGAATGCCTTTTTTTTTTGAAAAATATGACTCAGTTCTCTGTATATTTCAGAAATGAGTCCTTTGTCAGAATCATTAGTTGTAAAGATTGTTTCCCAATTTACTACATTTCTTTTGATCTTGGTTACAGTGGTTTTGTCTGTGCAAAAGCTTTTTAATTTAATGTTATCAAAATCATCTAGCTTGTTTTTTGTGATGTTCTCCATGTCTTCCTTAGTCATAAACTGCTCCCCTTTCCATACATCTGACAGGTCAACTAGTCCTTGATCTTCTAATTTGCTTATAGTATTGTTTTTTATGTCTAAATCCTGTATTCATTTGGATCTTATCTTGGTATAGGGTGTGAGGTGTTGGTCTAATCTAAGTTTCTTCCATACTTGCTTCCAATTTTCCCAGCAGTTTTTATCAAAGAGAGAGTTTTTATCCCAATAGCTGGACTCTTTGGGTTTATCAAACAGCAGATTACTATAATCGTCTCCAATCAGGTAGTTTTGGGATTGAAAAAAAATCAAAGCTATGTGTATTCAAATGAAAAAATTCTCTGTCATTATTGATTAGAGAAATGCAAAATTATAATGATTTTGAGATATATCACAATTATCAGATTGGCTAAAACGATAGAATGAGGGAAAATGGTAAATGTTGGAGGTTATGTGGAAAAATTGGGACGCTAATGTCCTGGTGGAGTTGTGAACTGATTCAACCATTTTGGGGAATAATCTGGAATTATGCCTAAATAATTATAACTGTGTATATAGAAATGCCACTATTAAATCTATTTTCTAAGGAAATGAAAGTATATAGTTTAAAATATTTATAGCAGCTCTCTTTGTGGTGGCAAAGATCTGAAAATTGAAGAAATGCCCATCAATTGAGAGACAAACAAGTTTTGTTATGTGATTATTATGCAATACTAAGAAATGATGAGTGGGTTTATTTTGGGGGTTGTATTTTTTTCCAATTACATTTAAAGATAGTTTTCAACAATCAATCTGATATAAGTTATATATGTACAATCTCATTAAAACTTATTTCCATATTAGTCATGCTATGAAAGAAGAATCAGAACAAAAGGGGGAAAAACTAAGAGAAAGGAGATACAAAAAACAAATTAAAAAAAAGTGAAAATAGTGTATTTTGATCTGCATTTGGACTCTATAATTCTTTCTCTGGATGTGGATGGTTTTTTCTATCACAGGTCTTTTGGGATTGTCTTTGATCACTGTATTGTTTAGAAGAGCAAACTTATTTCCATATTAGTCATGCTACGAAAGAAGAATCTGAATAAAACCAAGAGAAAGGAGATATAAAAAACAAATTAAAAACAAGTGAAAATAGGGTACCTGTAAGTAACTGTTCTAGGCTTTTCTGAAATTCGATGAGGAGATTGATTTTTAGAAAAACATGAAAAGACTTGCCTGAAATAATGAAAAATGAAATGAGCAGAACCAAGAGAACATTGTATATGGTAATAGCATTATTGTTTAAAGAATAACTGTGAATGGCTCAGTTATTCTGAGTATTATAACTCAAATCAACTACAAAGGATCTTTGAAGGAAGATGTTATCCACCTCTAGAAGAAGAACTGATAAATACACATAATATGGTTTTACATATTTATAGATAAAACTATATTGAATTATAACTGTAAATATATGTAACTATATAACTATGCATAAAACTATTTAACTATAATATGTATTACCATATAACCATACATATAATTATATATGTGTATATATATATATATATATATAAAATTATATAATATGTACACAATATATAACTATATTTGAATATATATCAAATGGTAGCCCTCTCTAGTACGGAGCAGGAAGGGAAGGAGGGAGACAGTTTGGAACTTCAAATGTAATAAAAAAACTTACACTTTTTAAAGATAATTGTTTACTTTAGAGAGAATAGTTTTAATAGTGGGGAGATTGAGAAAGAAGTAGAAAAAATGTCTAAGTTCGAGTGTATGATTAATATGATAACTTTTTTCCTAGGAGCACAACAGTAAGATATTGGCAGAGAGATAAAGTTGAATGCTATGGTAAATTTGAATAAGGGATTTTTAAAGATGAGGAGGAAAGCATAGTCATTCTTGCCTGAAACAGGAAAAAAAATAATAGAAAAATAATTGCTTGAAAATAAGTGAAAGAAGGAACAATCATTGGGAAAAATCACTTCCTTAAGGCTTAGGAAGGTGACAGTATCAAAATGAGAAGTAGAAGTATAAATCTTGACCAGGAAAAAGGACACTAGGAGACTGTAGCAAAGGAAGAAGTATGACAGAGATGGACGAGGGAATCCACTCAATGATGGGCATTGGTAATTTCAGTCAAGTAGGAAGTAGATTCCAATAATTGCTATTGTTACTTTTATTTGAAATTTTTGCATTGAAATTTTGTCTCTCAATGCAAATTAAAGCATCTCTGAGGTACCACCTCACACCTCTCAGATTGGCCAGTATGATCAGGAAGGATAATGATCATTGTTGGAAGGGTTGTGGGAAATCTGGGACACTATTACATTGCTGGTGGAGCTGTGAACTCATCCAACCCTTCTGGAGAGCTATTTGGAACTATGCCCAAAAGGCAACAAAAAACGTGCATACCCTTTGACCCAGCAATACCACTACTGGGTCTAAACCCTGAAGAGATGATGAAAAAGGGTAAAAACATTACTTGTACAAAAATATTTATAGCAGCCCTGTTTGTGGTGGCAAAGAATTGGAAATCCAGTAAATGTCCTTCAATTGGAGAATGGCTTAGCAAACTGTGGTATATGTATGTCATGGAACACTATTGTTCTATTAGAAACCAGGAGGGATGGGATTTCAGGGAAGCCTGGAGGGATTTGCATGAACTGATGCTGAGTGAGATGAGCAGAACCAGAAAAACACTGTACACCCTAACAGCAACATGGGGGTGATGTTCAACCTTGAAGGACTTGCTCATTCCATCAGTGCAACAATTGGGAACAAGTTTGGACTGTCTGCAAAGGAGAGTACCATCTGTATCCAGATAAGGAGCTGTGGAGTTTGAACGAAGTACAAGGACTATTCCCTTTAATTTAGGAAAAAAACAGATATCCTGTTGTCTGATCTTGTTACCTCTTAGACTTCTCTTCTTTAAGGATATGATTTCTCTGTCATCACACCCAATTTGGATCAAGGTACAACATGGAAACAAAGTAAAGACTGACAGAGTGCTTTCCGGGGGGGGGGGGGGGGGAGGGAAGCAAGATTGGGGAGGAAATTGTAAAACTCAAATAATATCTTTAATAAAAATAAATAAAAAAAAAGAAATTTGTCTCTCATTTTCTTTAGTTCTTCCCAGACTTAGTTTATAAAGAACTTGCTTGTCTTATAAATGGAGTCTGATAGTCAATATTGCTACCACAATTTTTAGAATAATTTTTATAACCTAGATATTGGTTCCTCTTTAAAAATGTGATACAATTAAATTGTATGTTCATCTGACTAAGAGCTTTTTTCTTTTTCCTTGATAGTTTACTCAATTTCATTTTTTTGAGATTGATGTCTTTAGTATATCTGTTTCTTATTTTGTTAATTTGGATATTTTATAATTTTCTAGATAATCATGTACATCTCAGTTTTGCTGGTATATAATTAAATATAATAATTTCTGATTGTTCTTTTTATTTATGAATTCACCCTTTTACCTTTATATTTTGGTAATTTGATTTTTCACTTCTTAAAGTCAGATTAGCTAATTGTTTACTGATTTTGTTAGTCTTAGTGATTTGTTAGTTTTTAGACATTAATTTTATTACTTGTAGGAATTTTTTCTTTTTGTTAAAGTTTTAATAATATTGATTGCTTTTATATCACCTTTATTTTCTAATGCTTTCCCCTGCCCTTCCTAGAGAGATGTCTTTTATAAATAAAAAAAAATTTTAAAGAGTTAAAAGTAGTTCAGCAAAATATCTGATACGTCAACCAAATCCTCCATTACATAATAGTAATCCTTACCCATAATTGTCTATTTCTGTAAAAACTTTTTTAGGGCAAAGCTTGGTCTTTTGTTCTTATTTTTCATTTGCATGGTTGTAGTCATTATAAATAAATTGAGAGAGAGCATAACCCCCCTGTTCCTCCTTCCTTCTTCCCCATCCCCCCACCCCTGGTTCTGCTTATTTCCATGCTTCTAAATTCTTCATATTTACCATTCCCTATTTCTGTTGAAGTTACCAACTTATTTCTAGTCTCCTATGTTTATAATCACAGTTCTGTCCTCAACTATTTACTCCCTTGCCCCCAATTTCTATCTTTGCAACATCTTTTGCAACCTTTCCCTTTTCTACAGTTTGGGTCCTTTTCAGATTTTGCCTTGATGGTTGAACTGGCTTCCTAATTGATCTCTCTTCACTACAGTCCCCCTTCACACCACAGTCATTCAGCTGTTATATATAGTTATTCTGTATTTACATGCTCTTTCTTCTCTTAGAATGGAAGCTCCTTGAGAGGAGAGATTTTTTTGTTTTTGTTTTTGTTGTTAGATATCTCCAGCATCTAGCATAGTGCATGGCACATAAGTATTTTTTATTTTTTTTATTATTTTTTAATTTTAGAAAGATATTATTTTTTTTGAGTTTCACAATTTTCCCCCATCTTGCTTCCCTCCCCCCACCCCCCACAGAAGGCAGCCTTTACATCATTCCCATAGTATGCATTGATCTAAATTGAATGTGATGAGAGACATAAGTACTTTTAAAATAAATACTTGTTAATTAAACTTTGTTTAAATCAAATCTTGATGGTTTGATGATCTCAGGTCATTTCTTTAGCAGTATCACCTATATTTTTCCAGGAATCAAAGCCAAATTTACTGGTTCTATTTTCTTCCTTTTTTAAAAATTAAGATAACATTTGATGTTTTGTAGTCTTTTGGTGTTTCTCCCAATTCCTCAGTGAACTTACTAATATCACTGAAAGTATTCAGTAGACTCGACACCCATGAATGAATTCTTCTGGGTCAGGTGACTTGAATTCATTAAATTGCTCTCTCTTATTAGGTGCTGCCTCATTTATCTTCAGCCACCTTTGATTTTCCTCTTTTCTTCATTATATTTAAAAAAATAACACCCGTTTTGTTGTTCTTAACTCTTCTTTCCTAGTCGCAACTCATGTTAATAATAGTTTAATGTCACACCCTAGGAATTGTGCTATACTCCCTTGCTGTTGAACATTTTTATCAATGACTTGGACAAAAGATTAAGGCATGGGTGGTGTGATCATCAAACTGGCAGATGATATAAAGTTGAGAGCTAATACAGTGAATGACAAATAGAATCCCAAAGGATTGTGATAAGCTAGAGTACTGGGGTATACTTAACAAGATGAAATTCAATAAGTGTGTGTGTATATATATATACATATGTATATATATATATATATGTAGTCTTGTACAAAAAATAAACTTCACAAATAAAGATGAGTGAGTTAATATTTATACAAAGAAGTTCTGAAAAACATCTTAACATTTCAGTGGAATGCCGACTCAGCAATGTAATATGACAGCAAAAATACTAATGTGATCTTGGGGTTCTTTAAGATGGACACAGCCCATAGTAGGAAGAAGCCTGAGTGGTTGGAATGCTTTTACTTTGAGTCCTCTCATTAGCTGCCCAATACCTTCTGTCAGTATTAGGTAGTTGTAATGAACTTCATACTAATGGACTCTTTCCTTCTCCACAACCAGAAAGTTTCTTTCATCATTTTGATGATTGGATTCATGAACATCAGTAACCTGGGGGGTACAAGAGGGGTATCATAGGCAGAACACTAAGGAAGAGGGACTTGAAGATGCTTTTGTGCCCAGGCCTGTTTTCTCCTGAGCACCATCATCTCTCTCCAACCAGAACCTCAGGGTTGAGCCAGTTCATGGCTTCTCACTTCACCAAGAGGATGGGAGTCCAGCTGGGACATGGCTAAGAGGTTACCTACAAGAGCTGATGCTAACTCTCCCACGCTGCTCTAAAGGGGGAGGAGTCTGGGCTCCAATTCAGCCAGAACTTGGGCTGAGGGGAAAAGGGACTCTGTAAGTGCTAAGAGTGGTCTGGTCAGGTGAACTTTTATTTTTTTTTCTGGGTAAGAATTACCTTGTGATAACTTTATTTTTCCCATCTTCCAACTCTTTCAATTGCATTTATTTTTGGTTTTGGATGATACAGGGCTAGCTGATTCTAGGCTGCATCTCACTCTGCCATCTTGACTACTGTCCTTTCTCTCCCTATCCCCCACTCCGGTAGCTTAAATGACTTGCTCAAAGTCAGAGCTAGCAAAAGGTAGACTGCTGCCTCCCAGATGAGCACCTTTCCATTAGACTGTGCTGCTTTGCTTAAAACCTTTCTTTTGACACTCATTTATAACATAGCTAGCTTACAGACCCATAGATTCAACTAAGATTTTTGAGGAAACAAAGCAATCTGTTTTTCTCTTCTCCTTTCTAAAGCAGTATAGGAAAGTCTTTTTTTCAACCTTAAATTGCCCTCTCAGTTATTAATTAAGGAAAATGTAGATAATAAAAGGTACTCCCACAGTCATTCATTCGTTGGTGGTCTTGCTGCTGTGGATAAGTTGTCTGAACACTGAGCTCCTTTTCTTCTGCAACAGAACAGCAGGCTTCTTGCCAATTACATTTATTTCTTTGTGCTGTTGTCTTAGGAAGTGACTGGGAATGGGAGGAACTTTTTATTCACTAAAGCTCTTTCATTGCGATTTGGGGATGCTTTTCTTGTGAAGGAGAAAGAAAAAGACAGAGGCTAGTGAAATTTTATTTGTTTCCATTTTTTCATGGACCTGGTAGAATACAAACAGCTTGTCATAGGTCAGTGAATATCTCTATATAAAGCAGAGTTCAGAATAGAGTGTAGCTTAATGATCCGGGAAACTCCTTTCACAATGAGACCCACACTGAAGGTCAGAATAGAGCTTTCCTTGTTTCTGCCAATCTTTCAGTTTGGGAAGATGGTTTTTGTTTTTGTTTTTTTTTTTTTCCTAAACTCCTTGCCACTAGATAGTCCTTGAAAACATCATACAACTTTATTTGTTCTGCATGTTCCTTTAAAAGAGAGTACTCAAAAATCTCAATGTAAATCACTTTCAGGAATGATTATAATTGTAATATTTGTGTTTGTTAAGAAATAATTATTTTTGTGAATTTAAGATTGATTTGGTGTATGTTAAGAAAGAATTATTTTTGTGAATTTAAGATTGATTTAGTGGTGAACATTTAAGTTCCCTTTCTTTTTTGCACATGATCTTTTATGCCTCTAAATTGGAGGACACGTGTAATATTGATAGAAATTATTTTATAATGTATTTTACTGTTATATCTTATTTATTCCAATCAACCAAAACCTTTTACCCCTGAAAATTATATTCTATGGACACAGTTATTCAATACCACAAAATAGTCTAATTGTTACTCTCCTTTTATTGATAATTGTTACTTAGCAGAATGAAATGTATAATTTAACTTTTATATTTGGTGTCAACATTGTCCATTGTATTTGACTCAAGTTTCTTTGCATTTTTTGTTGTTAAATATATGATTTATTAATGCTTTTCCTTTTACATTACTGCCACTTTCCAGTAGCTCTTTTCCTACTCCATTCTTAGAATTATCCCTTTCATCAAGTAAAACAAACCATTGGCCATACCTGACAGAGCATGCCTTATGTCAAATACCATGAGTCCTTTGACTTTAGGACTGGTTATCTCCTCAGAGTTTTGTGTTTTAAGTTGTTCCACTTTTCTCAGCAGTTTTTACAAGTAGTGAGCTGAAATCTTTGTTTTTCAATCACTGTTACTATGTTTAGTAATTTTTGAGTATTGTGGATCTAATTCTATTGATGAATTTTATTTTTTTATTTTTTTATGTATGATGAACTTTATTTTACCAGGTATCCAAAAGTTTTGATAACTGCTTTGTGCTGTATACAATGAGAGATTTTGTATAGCTAGAACTGCTTCCTTGCTGTTTTTGATGATTTCCTTTGAGATTCTCAAACTTCTTTTTTCCAGATACATTTTTATTATTTTTTCTAGTCCTATAAAAGAATCATTTTGGAGTTTGATCTGTAGATCATTAAATCTGTACATTAATTTATGTAGTATTGTAATTTTTATTATATCGTGGCAACCCAATTTTAATCAGCAAATATCTTTTAAGATATTTATCTGTCTTTTTTTCTGTGAAGATTGTAGTGATATTCTTAAAAGTCCTATATTTATCTTTTGTATTTTATAAATTCTCATGTAATTTTGAATGGAATTTCTTTTTTCTTTTCTCATTGGATCTTATTTGTATTACCCAGAAAGTTTCATAACTAATTTACTAGCTATTATTTCTATTAATTTTTAATTGACTCATCATCTAAAAAATCAATTATCTTATTTTTCTTTGCCTTTCTTTTCCCATCAATTTCTTTTTCTTATTTTATTGCTCTAGCTAGCATTTCTAGTAAAATATCAATAGTTGTAACAGTGCATGTTCTTGCTTTTACCATTTCTTCATAATAGATAAACTCACATTTGCTTTTAGATAAATACTGTCCACCATTTTAAGCAATAATTCATTTTTTCTTCACATTTTAATTTTTTTATTATAATGACTTTTTTTATAATTATGTGGTCATTATACTTATGGTTTTTATAATACTGAACCAAATGGGCATTCTTAATGAAACCAATATGATCACTTCTTTGCTGGCATTTTATTCAGTTAAAAAAAAATAACAGCTCCTGGTGTGATCAACTTGGTTCTCTTTTGTTGTTGTTTTAAAGTTTGTTGCTGTCTTCTTTAGTTTTCAGAATTTTTATTTTTTGTATTTAGTTGTATTGCTTAATTTATTGTTTTTCTAATTTTATAGTTTTATATATATATATATATATAAAATTTATTGATGTTTACTCTTTTTTTTCATTGATGAAAATATTTTCCACACTCATACAGGTTGCTTCATTGTTATTCTTTACTTCAATAAAATTATCTTTTGTTTCAGTGATTTGTTGTTTGATTCGCCAGTTTTTCAGATCTAAATTATTTTGAATCTTCTCTTCAAAGGCTAGTTTTGAATATAATTTTATTATGTTGTGATCAGCAAAGTATATTTTAATATTTCTACTTTTCTACATTTTTATGATGTTTTTATGCTTTAATGTATGATAAGTTTTTGTAAGCATACTAAAGAGTTGAAAAATAGTTATATTCCTTTCTATTCTCATGAACTAATCTCCAAAGGCCTACTATATGTAATTGTATTGCTATGTATAATTTTAAAAAATTCCATTTAGCCCTTTAGCATCTTTCTTATTTTTATTAGATTTATAAAGGCCTAAAACATCTCTAACTACTATAGTTTAATATCTATGTTTCCTATAGTCTGATTAATTTTTTCTCAGCTACCAAGATTCTATGCCAGTTGGTACATATATTAGAAGTATTGATATTATTTCATTTTCTATGGTGCCCTTAAGTATAATATAATTTCTCTTCTTGTTTTTTAGCCATGTCTATTTTTACTGTTATCTTGATAATTTTGCTTTTGGAAGCATTCTGCTCCAGGTCCTCAAATGAACTCTGTGTAATTTCTTGTTTCAAATGAATTTCGTATAATTTCTTTTGTTGGATTTTATTTTCTAATCTGTTCTTCAACATGTCTTCATTTTATGGGTTTTTGTGATTAATTTACCTTTTATAGTTTTAATTATAAATTTTACTTTTTTTCATAACTAATCTTTTACATGTTTTTTTCCCTTTTTTTCAAGCAGTTTTTTTTAGGCTTTTCAAGGCAATGGGGTTAAGTGACTTGCCCAAGGCCACATGGCTAGGTAATTATTAAGTGTCTGAGGTCAGATTTGAACCCAGGTACTCCCGACTCCAAGGCCGATGCTCTATCTACTGTGCCACCTAGCCGCCCCCAAGCAGTTCTGCTTATTGAAAAGAATAAAGGAGTATAGAGAGAAGGAATTTGATTAATCATATTGAACTATATTTGAATGGTTTGTTTCTATCCCCTTGTTCTTCCTTTTTTTTTTTTAATACCAAGACTAGGCCTCAGTCTCTGAATCTCATTGTCCCTTCTTTCTTTGTTCTTATCATCCTTCACTTTGTGATCAGCCCTCCAGAATTGAAATTTACTTTATTTATGGCTATGTCTACCTGATTCTACTCTTCTTATTTCTCCTGTTCTTTGACTCCTGTCTCTGTCTTTATGTACGCAGTTTTTTTTCTCTCTCTCTTTCTCAGTGTAATTCTACCCTAAGTATTCTTTTTATTTGTATGTGTACTTTGTTAAATCTTTATCTACTCTCTTCTCACTACTTCATCTCCCACACTCCATTTATACAAAATAATAAATTGCTCTCTTCTTCCTTTCTTCCCTTATTTTGTCTTTATTTCCTCTCTTAAAACAACAGAAAATGGAACAAAATCATACACAGGCTTTATTTTTCTGTAAAATTTGAAGACATTAGATGAACATTTCATCATGATTTATGTCCTTTTCAGTTGCTCAGATTACCTTTCTAGGGGTTTCTTGATATCTTTGTTGATATTTTGGACACTATTTACTTCTTATATTTTCATTAAAAATATTCTAATTTTATGTTCTATGAAAACATTTTTTTCCTTTGTAGCTTCATGCTCAAGTTTTATATGCTAAGTTAGTCTTGGTTGCAAGTTTTTATCTTCTGCCTTTTGAAATATCATATTACAAGATTTTCCCTCCTTTATAGTAATTGCTCCTAAGTCTTAATTGATACTGCCTGTAGTTCCTTGGAACTTGAATGATTTATTTCTGATTCTCCTATTTTTTTCTTTGTTTTAGAACTTTTGTATTTTGGGTATTACTTTAGAGTTTCATTTATGAGGTTAATTTTTTTCTATTTTTACTGGCTGTTTCTAATGCAATTTTTCTGTGATTTTTTAAAAAATATGACATTTAGGTTTGTAATGTAGTTTTTCTGTGATTTTTTTAAAAATAGGATATTTAGGTTTGTAATGTAGTTTTTCTGTGACTTTTTAAAAATATGATTTTTAGGTTTTTGTTTGGTCAGATTTGTTTTCAGATATTCCTAAATGATCTCTCTTTGATTTATTTTGTAGGTCATTGGTTTTTATACTTATATTTCCTTCTGTTTAAATATCTCCAATTAAATACCAAATTGGAATCTTGAAAATCAAAGATCAATAAAATTGAAAGTAAAAAAATATTGAACTAAAAAACAGGGAGTTGATTTTATGGAAAAAACAGTCATATAATAAAATAGATATGCCATCGATTGATTTGATTTAAAAAAACAAAAAAGAAAATCAAATTATCAGTATCAAAAATTAAAAGGCTGCCCTTACCACCAGTGAGCTAAGATTAAAGCAATTATTGGTATTTATTTTGCTGATAAATCTAACAACCTAAGTGAAATGGATGAATATTTACAAAATTATAAATTGCCCAAATTAACAGAAGAGGATATAGAATAATTTAAATAACCCCAACTTAGAAAAAGAAATTGAGTTATCCATCAATGGATTCCCTAAGGGAAAAAAAAATTCCCAGGGCCAACATTGAATTCTACCAAACTTTTTTTTGTTGTTGTTGTTTTTTGCAAGGCAATGGGGTTGTGACTTGCCCAAAGTCACACAGCTAGGTATTATTATTAAGTGTCTGAGGTCAAATTTGAACTCAGGTCCTCCTGAAAATTAGAGGAAGATGATACCTTAGCTGTTAGATCTAGGGATAAGAGAAAAATAATTATTTTTTCTTTATTTGTGATTCTTGGACTAACTTTTTGATTAGACAGTATCCTGTACAGCAACTTAAATTGTTACATTCAACAATAAGGCAAAGGTTAAGCCCCTCCAGGGCTGGTGCTCTATCTACTACACCACCTAGCTTCCCCTTACCAAACATTTCAAGAACAATTAATTACAATACTCTATAAATTCTTTGGAAAAATAGGCATAGAAAGACACCTACCTAATTCCTTTTACAACACAAATATGATGTTGATACCTAAACCAGGAAGGGCTCAGAGAAAAAAACTCGACCAATTTCCCAATGAATATTGATGTAAAATTTTAATATTATAATAACTGGCAAGGAGATTACAGAAATTTAGCACAAAAAAATCCCAGGTGGGATTTATTTCAGAATGCATGGTTAGTTCAATATTAGGAAACTATCAACATAATTGACATATCAATAGTAAAACCACAAAAGTCATAAGATTATCTCAGTAGATGCAGAAAAAGCTTTTTGACAAAATACAACACCCATTTAGATTAAAAACATTAGAAATCCTAGGAATAAATAGAACTTACCTTGAGGGGCAGCTAGGTGGCACAGCCCTGGAGTTAGGAGGACCTGAGTTCAAATCTGTCCTCAGAAACTTGACAATTTCCTAGCTGTATGACCTTGGACAAGTCACTCAACCCCATTGCCTTAAATAAATAAAATTTTAAAAAATTAATGGAGCTTTCCTTAAAATGATAAAGTAGTATCTATCTAACACTATCAGCAAACATTATAAGTAATGAGAATAAAGAAACCTTCCTAGTGAGATCAAAGGTAAAGCAAGAATCACCACTATTATTTAATATTATACTAGAAAGGCTAACTCTTAGCATAGAGAAGGAAAATTCATTGAAGGAATAAGAAAAGGCAATGAGTATGATATGATGGTATATTCAAATTATCTTAGAGAATCAACTAAGCAAAATTGCAGGATATAAAATAAAACCACATAAATCATCAGCATTTCTTTGTTACTACCAAAGTCTAGTAGCAAGAGGTAGAAAGAGTAATGTCATTTAAAATAACTGCAGACAATATAAGATACTTGGAAGTCTACCTTCCAAGAAAAAAATCAGGACCTGTATAAAATACAATTACATAGAAAATTAGAGGAAGATGATGCCTTAGCTGTTAGATCTAGGGATAAGAGAAAAATAATTATTTTTTCTTTATTTGTGATTCTTGGACTAACTTTTTGATTAGACAGTATCCTGTACAGCAACTTAAATTGTTACATTCAACAATAAGGCAAAGGTTAAGGTTTTAAAAAATTATTTCTACTGTTTTTTTCTCATTTATTTAATAAATTTTATTCCCTCCCCCCCCCCCCAATTACATGTTAAACCAATTTTTTTGGTGAGTAGGGAAGTTGTTAAGTGACTTGCCCAAAGTCAAACAGTCCAGTGTCAAGTGTCCAAGGCTATAAACAGCCTTGTAAAACAGTTTCTTAACATTTTTTAAAAGTTGAGTTCCAAATTTTTAACCCTTCTTCTTTCTCTCTCTCACCTGCCTCCTCTCCAAGCTAGTAAGCAGATAGAGATTATATAGATGTAATCATATAAAACATTTCCATATTAGTCATTTTGTACAAGTAGCCTAGAATAAAAGAAAGTGAAAAATAGCACTGTTCAGGCTGTGTTCAAACAACATCTGTTCTTTTTCTGGAGGTGGAGGGTGTGCTTCATAATTAGTCTTTTGGGATTGTCATTATATTGTTGAGAATAGCTAAGGCATTCCCAGTTCTTTATCAAATAATATTGCCATTACTGTGTACAATGTTCTCCAGTTGCTGATCACTTCACTTTGTATCAGTTCATGTAATAGGTTTCCAGGTTTTTCTGAAATTACTCTGATTCTTGATTCTTATTTATAACACAATTGTATTCCATCCTAATCATTTATCATAGTGTTTAACCATTCCCCAATTGATGGACATCCCTTCAATTTACAATTCTTTGCCACCACAAAAAGAGCTTCTAAAATATTTTTGTACATATAGGTCCTTCTCTCTCTCTCTCTCTCTCTCTCTCTCTCTCTCTCTCTCTCTCTCTCTCTCTCTCTCTCTCAATGTCTTTGGAATATAGACCTAGCAGTGGTTTTGCTGGATCACAATTTGGCAGTCCTTTGAGCATAGTTTCAGATTGCTCTCCAGAATGGTTGCATCAGTCCACAACTCAACAATGCATTAGTGTCCCAGTTTTCCCTCATCCTTTCCAAAATCCACCATTTTCTATTTTTCTGTTACATGTTCTAATGTACATTCTTTGATCCTAAATTCTTTCCTTATCCATAGATCTGAAAAATAAGGAAAAAGTTTATTACTAAATAAGAGATAGAGAACATTACAAATTAGATAAATAGTAATTTTGAGTACATTAAATTAAAAAAGTCTTGTACAAATAAAACCAATAAAGCTAAAATTATAAGGAAAAGAAGGAAATTGGGGGGAAATTTTGCTGCAAGTTTCTCTGATAAAAATCCCAGTTCATGGGGCAGCTAAGTGGCGCAGGAGATAGAGCACTGGCCCTGGAGTCAGGAGTACCTGCGTTCAAATCCGGTCTCAGACACTTAATAATTACCTAGCTGTGTGACCTTGGGCAAGTCACTTAACCTCACTGCCTTGCAAAAACAAAAAATAAAACACAAGAAAAAAATCTCAGCTCAAATATATAGGGATCTGAGTCAAATTTATAAGAATATTAGTCATTCCCTGATTGATAAATGATAAAAGAATATGAACAGGTGATTTTCAGAAGACTAAATCAAAGCTATTTAAGGTCATTGGAAAAAATGCTAAAAATCACTATTGATTAGATGCAAATAAAATAATTCTCAGCTACCACCTAATCCCTATCATATTGGCTAATTGGCTAAAGAAAAATGACAAATATTGGATGGGATGTGTAAAAGTTGGGACACCAATTCCTTGTTTGTGGAGTGGTGACGTGATCTAAACATTTTGGAGAGTAATTTGGGACTATGCCCAAAGGGCTATAAAACTGCATATCCTTTGACTACAATACAACTACTAGGTCTGTGTCCCAAAGGGATTAAAGAAAAAAAAAGATCCTGTTTGAACAAAAATACTTATAGCAGCTCTTTTTGTGATGGCAAAGATATGAAAAGTGGGGTGATGCCTACCAATTGGGGAATGATCAAACAAATTGTGGTATAATTGTGATGAAATATTATTGAACTATAAGAAATAACAAGCAGAATGAAGTGAGGCAAAGTAAAGTGGACAGAGTCAGGGATCATGTATACAGTAATAGCAATATTGTACAATGATCAACTGTGAATGACTCAACTATTCTAAGCAATACAACAAAATTCTGAAGAACTTTTGATGAAAATTGCTTCCAACCTCCAGAGAAAAAACTGATGGAATCTGAATGTAGATTGATGCATTGTTTTTAAACTTCCTTAAAAATTTTTTTTTTGGTCTATGTTTTCTTTTTGGGGGGGGGGGAGTTTTTTTTTTACAGGGCAATGGGGTTAAGTGACTAGGATCACACAGCTAGGCAATTATTAAATGTCTGAGGTCAGATTTGAACTGAGGTACTCCTGACTCCAAGGCCAGTGCTCTATCCACTGTGCCACCTAGCCGCCCCCACAGCTAGGTAATTATTAAGTGTCTGGGGCCAGATTTGAACTCAGGTTATCCTGACTCCAGAGCTGGTGCTCTATCTGCTGTGTTCTCTTTTGCAATATGGCTAAAATGGAAATATTTTGCATGATTATCAAAGTGCTTGCCTTTTCAGGAACTGGGGAGATAAGAGGCAAGAGAGGGAAGAAATTTGAAACTCAAAAAATTATTTTAAAATGATAACAATTGTTTTTACATGTAATTTAAAAAAATTATAAAAACTTAAAAAGAGGATTGAAAGGTTGTGAAAAGTAAATTAAGAGAAACCACTACCTTGACTTGTGGTAGTAATAACAATATATGACATGTATAGAAATAACTATAAAATAAAGTAGAACCTGAAAAGTACATAATAGAGTATAAACAGGGTTTTATTTGAAGACTGAGAAGCAGGTTCAGGGAACACTTTCTGGACAAAGTTTTATTTTACCTGCATCCTAAAGAATTAGTAGAATTTTAATGGCTTGAGTTAAGGGAGGGAGTATTTTTAGGGAGAGCAATAAGGACAAAGTGTTAGTGGAATGTTAGTATTAATGTGAGTTCTTATAGAAAATGCTAGTGAAACATAAAGGTAGAAAAGTGTAGTATGTATTCTCAAAAAAGAGAATAGTCTTGTTTGGAGCATTAAAATGCTTTTAGAATGAAGGAGTGATAAGAAACAGGATAGGGAGATGAATTATTGTAAAACTTCATTGTTGGGAAATGCTGTTGACCAAATATCTACTTTTAGGTTTTGTTCAACCATACATTGATAGTTTAAATGTTAAATCATTCCCTTGCCTCTGAATTCACCCAAGTACTCCCCTGCCATGCCTGGAGTATATTCTTCCTTCATCCTTAATACTGGAAATTCTTTTCTGTGATTCTCCCGATTAATAGTGATCTCTTCCTCTCATGTATTCATAGTACTTGTCTGGATTTATTTGATCCTTGAGGGGAGGAGATGATGTTATTTTTCATTTTTGTTCCAATTATTTAATATTGTGATTCATTTTAATAGTTGCTTAACAAATATTTATCTAATTGAATGAATTGTCAATATTTTTATTTTCTAGTTACATGCTTTGCAAGATCTTCATCCTTTACCCAAGATCATTTTAGAATATAGGCAGGTAAGTTTTTTTCCTAATTAAGGCTAGAAAGTCCTTTTGATGATATTAGTAATTTGCTGTATTCCAGCCAGGAGTTCTATTGCTTTCTTATCTTAAACTATAGTGCACAGCAGAAGCTTTGTACATAAAGACAATCGGCCTATTCATGTAAAAGTGGGACCCAGTACTCCCTTTTGTCCCTAGCCTTATTAAACATTATGTCTCTTAACAAAAAGCTGCTTGAAAGACCAAGGCAGGGGAATGGGTTACAATATGAAAAATGTGCTTGATTATCTGCTTTTACTAAATCCATAGATGGATACTGCCATGGCTTCACATGAAGAGTAAAAATGTCTGTCTTTCCTTCCTTACTCTTGTATTCTCATACTGGGGAGAGTTTCCATTCATAAGACAACTTATTCTGGGAACTGTTTAAAAAAATCACTACAAAATCCTCTTTGGAAAATGCATTATAGGTTACTAGCTTTAGGTGAGCAACTTTCTGTCTTAAGGCATAATAGCATATTGTCCTAGTGGTAGAAGAGTGTAGGAAGAATCGGGTGATTAATGGAGTATTTTTTTCCTTTTAAAGTATCACAACAGTTCTTGAACTTTACTTGAAAATGTATCTGGTGTTAAAACATTCTTTTAAATAAGATTTTACTTTATCTATGTTTAATATGATCTCAAAACATCTAATATGGTATTATTGGTCTAGCAGCAGAGATACTCTGGGACAGTTTAAATGCCTCAAGTCATTTAGGTATTCCATGTCTGTAGATTTTTGATATTGTTTTGTGTGTTTCACAGCTATGGTGAGCCCTGTTTGAAATCATATACCTTCTTATATATAATCAGAAGGTTATTAAAGAGAGCCCAATTCAAATGAGACCTCTGATACTTAATAACTGTGACTTTGACCAAGTACTTACCCTTTTCCCAAGAATAATAGCTATGGAGCCAGATGTGACTTTATAAGGAACCAGAGATTCAGAAAGAAGTGAACCAGGTCTTTATGACTTCAAGTCTAGAGCTCTTTCTACTATGCCATGATAGTGGACCTTAGTGGTCTCATCTGTAAGATAAACTGAAGGTGTCTTGGTTCTTTGTAAAAAAATGAAGAAGACAATTTTTGAGTACTTGGATTATTTTAACTATGACCTCTAAGTCCCTCTGCTAGACAAATGGTTGGTTGACTGCTGTTGCTTGTGCTCAGAGAGGACCAAAATGACTTTTCTATATTAGAGTCAAGTTGTGATATATTCAATTATGACTGATCAGAACAATATGAACTTGAAGTGCTCTACCACAGGATGGGTTCAGATAGTCCATCTGAACATTTGGGCTGAGTTCTACAAATCTGTGTGCATCATGTCTTTTGAGTTACTTCGATTCTGCTTTTCTCTTAGAGCACAATACCTTTTTGATGAGTGGTCCTTTGCCACTATCTCCCATGTCAGACAATTTGATACAAAAGTTTTTCAGAGAGACCTTGAGAGTATCTTTGTATTTCTTCTCCTAACAACCATGTGGGTACTTGCCTTGTTTGAATCATCTGTAAAATAGTTTTATAGACAAGTTAGTGTTTGGCACTCAAACAATGAAGGAACCCATCAGAATTGTGTTCTCTGCAGTAGAATTTGAATGCTTGGCAGTTTAGTTTGAGAAAGGACCTACCTTATCCTGCCAGGTGTTCTTCAGAATCTTCCCAAGACAATTCAAATGAACTCAATAAGCTTCTTTCAAGAGAGAACCCAAGTCTTATCTAAACTTTGTATTTTCACAGTACTTACTTAAAACATTTGTTGTATTTCATTGCATCTGATATATTTTCATCATGTATCTCCACTTAACGTCCTACTTCACCTCATGCTAGCATGGAGGTGACCCAGGGTTTCTTGAAGGTGATTTCAGTGGAGTGTGAGTTCTGACACTGCCTGTCTACCAAGCAAGATCTTTGTATAGTGAGTTGAAAACTGGCCTTGGAGTATGGGAATATGAATCCAACCTGAGACATTTATCACTTAATAACTGTGATTTAATCCTGCTTGCCTCACATCCATGGCCATCTCCAGTCTTGATTCATGTTTGGCCACTGGACTCTGGTGACTCTGGAGGAGAAAGTGAGGCTGGAATGAGCCCCTCTCACTCAATCTAATTCATGTGCTTGTCATGGCATCATCTCCCTGATGTTATGGTCTTCTTTGAGAATGAAGGGCAAACATTATTATTATTACTAAGCAAGAAAGGTGTTTAGTAAAGGCTTGGTGGTGAATTGTAAGTCTCTTGTCTAAGGAGATAGTTGTCATCAGGTACAGGATTATGAATTTTTTAGTAACAATAATGCTCAAAAACCACCCACTTACTGCTGGTATTGCTACTGGTAGACATACTGAGTGTCTTTGATTTGTAAGCCACCATGTATTTTGATCTTAAATTGGTATAAGAATATTGTCAAGATCTAGGCCATAAGACTTCAAGGAATTGACTATCCCAGTTCCCTTCACCCTGAGCTATCCTTGGCAACATAAAAGAATATTTTGGTGTCATGTATTAGTGATTTTTGAAAAGTTCATTTTTTTATTTCTTCTTTTTATTGAAATGGGGGAGGTCTTATTGAAAAGGAGTTTCCCTCTGAAACTTTTGTTTAAATTAAAGAAAAAATCATTCTTAATTTTTTAATCATTTAGATTCATAAGGTCAAATCAACCTTTGTGGATGGGCTGCTGTCATGCATGAGAAAGGTAACTAAATTGAAAATTTAGTTTTGAGATTGGCAGTGTGTTTTAGATACAAATCATATAGTGTTTATGTGTTTTAAACATGGTAGGAACTTTAAGAAGTATTAAATTTATTAGTTTTTAAAAGGATATATGAAGATAACTAAGTATTTCTATGGAACTTAAAATCATGACATTGTTAATATTCAAATCTATGTTTTACATATTACCAGCAACTTTAGGATTCACTATAATATTCCCATTTAGTCATTACTTCTCTCTGTGCTTTATCCTATATACTTATAACAAGGACTTAATTGGTGATTGAACATTGTCCTCTCTCCCTATAGAGACTGCTTTTGAGATTGAAAAAAATTGCAGAGGGGGGAATTTGGGCCCAGAAATTTTTTTGGGATAATAAAAGGTCTCATCTTATATATTCAAGTGGATCAAGTAGATAAAATGGTTGAACAAGTTTTTAAATATTTTTACTGATCTTAAAGTGATTCTTTTTTGTATTAAAGGGGTTTATTGCGTCAACATGGAATCAGACTGGAACTGTGAGTGGCAGACTTTCAACTAAGAAACCTGTAAGTTGATTTTTAAAAAGGAAATGTGATCATTTCCTTCTCAGATATTGAAAGCTTTATCTAGAAATGCTTTGGTTCATTTCCAATAGAGTGTCCTCAGTCAAGAAAAGTAAAATCTAAATAAATGGTAAATGTTATTCTTTATTCTATCTTTATTTCCAGAAAAGTACTAATAATAACAAGAGCTTTTTGGTAAACAGGGTACTCCATCCCACTCTGGAGTTTACAGTGTAATCAGTTTTATATCTACATTGCAGGAATGGCTGTACCAGGATAGAAATATATAAGACTGGAAAGGTAGATTGGGACTAGGTTGAAAGGGAGCTTTTAGAATTTATTAGCACTAATTATAATCAATTAATGAAGAAACCAAAATTATTTTTATTGCTTTAAAAACCATTTATTTATTTTTTTAAAAGAAAAATTCTATTTATTTTGAGTTTTACAATTTTCCCCCATTCTTGCTTCCCTCCCCCCACCCCTACAGAAGGCAGTCTGTTAGTCTTTATATTGTTTGATCTAAGTTGAATGTGATGAGAAAGAAATCATATCCTTAAGGAAGAAAAATAAAGTATAAGAGATAGCAAAATCACATAATAAGAACGTTTTTTTTCTCTAAATTGTAAGGTAATAGTCTTTGGTCTTTGTTCAAACTCCACAATTCTTTCTCTGGATATAGATGGTATTCTCCATCACAGATAGCCCCAAATTGTCCCTGATTGTTGCACTGATGGAATGAGCAAGTCCATCAAGGTAAAAATCATTTATTTTTTAACATTCTTTAAAAATTTTTTTTGAGTTCCAAATTCTTTGCTCCCACCCCCTCCCTGTCTACTGAGAAGGCAAGCAATATGATATCAATTATACATGTGAAATCATGCAAACTAGACATATGGCAAATAAAGCAAGAAAAAATTTTAAAGTGAGAAAATTATACTTCAATTTTCACTTAGAGTATGTCAGATCTTTCTTTGGAAATGAATAACATTTTTTTTTTAAATCATGAGTCCTTAGAATTGCCTTGATTCATTGTATTGATCAGAGTAGCTAAATCTTTCACATTGATCATCATTTCAGTATTGCTTTTATCATATACAATGATCTACTGGTTCTTACTCCACTTTCCCTCAGTTCATACAGGACCTCCTATGTTTTTTGAAGCCATCCAGTTGTCATTTTTTATAGCACAATAGTATAACATCACTATCATATACCATATTTTTTCTGGTCATTCCCCAATTAATAGGTATACCCTTAATTTCCAATTTTTTTCCACCACAAATAGAGCTGCAATAAATATTCTTATTTCTAGTAATATAATTCAAAATCTCCACTGTTGTGCTTCTTCCAGTGATTATCAATTGGTATCATTTAGTCAAACCGACTTAGCTTTCAGAAAAGGAATATTATCTTAATGTGGTAAAGAACAGTTGATATAACAAAAACATTCATTAAAGAGTCTGTGATGCAATCTTCCACAAGTATATATAGAATCCAGGGTAAAGAGGGCTAAAATTTAAGAGCATATGTGGCTACTAGAGTAATTCACAGCTCCTAGAAATCTTTTTTGGGGAGTTCTTAGTGTTCTTAGGTGAGGTACAGTTTACTTACTATTCTTGTAGAGTCCTTCACTGGCCTTTTCTGTATGACTCCTTTGTTCTTGGTTCAAAGTGTTCACTGTTCTGGGGACACTGATAGAATCCTGATGAGAAATTAAAATCTTTCAGTTCTTTCCCAGGAGTGGGGGTAAAGAGGCAGAGGTTCTACTTCTTTCAAAGTCACTCCCTTTAAAGGTTTGTCTGGAGCTACTTTTTTTTTTTTTGCCAGATACTGGAATGCTTGAGTTCCTAACTTACTCATTTTTATTCAGACACCACAAGATATGACTGTTTTCAGCCAGTCTAATTACACTTTCTATTGGATCAGTTGATTTAGTCAATCATGATGACTAGGCCTTGTTTACACTTAGCTTAAACCTCTGAAAGATTGAATTGTAGAGAAAAAAGGTCTAGGTCCCCTGTATTGTTTAAGTAGGGTTACAAATTGACCTCCTTATATAGCCTTTCAGTATGATTAATTTATAGCTATGATATGTAGGGATCAGATTAAGGAATAACATATAGCCCAGAACTGGGCTTAGAATTGGTCAGTTTGATCTACTTGTTAAGGCTTTTGGCAATAGCTTTTGCCTTCTCTTACCCCACTTCAAAGGCATGCCTATATGATTGTGGCAGCTGCCAAGTGCTCAGGGATCATTGTAATAAGTGATTTGAATTGTATAAGGTCAGTCAAGAAGCCTCCTGGGAAGAAGAAATTTTAAGCTAAATTTTGAAGGAACACAGGAACTTAGAACAGTGATGAGGATAGATAAGGACATTCTGAGGGAAGGAAATGATAACTGAAAGCAGTTAGGAATCAGTAAGCTACTTGCTGTAATTTGTTAACTAGGTCAAAAAGTCATCAAAATATAATTATTTTAGGGTTAGAAGGAACTTTAAAGATGATCTACTTCAACCCCTCATCTGATATATAAATATCCTCTTTTAATAGTGGTCTCAAAAGTGGAGGCCATGGAATGATCTCAGGGATTCAGTGTTCTATGATCAACTGGTTGGAAAGTAGGAAAATGATTTGCTTCCTACCCACACTTATAACCAATTATAAGCATTATATTGGATTGAATTTAGAGTGGATCATATCCAACACAATGATAACACTGTCTTCAATGCTAACCTACTCTGCCACCTTTCACTATAAGCCTCCTATATGACTACTTCTGTATGGGGCCCTCAAGATGGTTATAACCTAGCCCTATCCAGTCACCTGCAGCAACTGTGAAGGCACAATTCCTATCCTCTAAATGTCTAGCCCCCATTCCCTGCTGTCCCATACTGACACAATTTTATCTTTCAATGGGAAAGAAGGAGTAGCACAGGTTGAGCATGTATCAATAGGTTGTGATTATATTATTTTCCCCAAAAGCTCTTTTAAACTTTCTTATTTCTGTCAAGGACAACACTATCCTTCTGACCACTCAGATTTGGATCCTTGGCATTATCCTTGATTCTTCATTTCTACCTATTCATCAGATTTGTCTTCTGACCCCTTCTCTCTGCTTCCTTTCCTTCTACTGGCACAGTGGATAGAGCACTGACTTTGGAGTTAGGATGACAGGAGTCTGAATTCCACCTCAAACACTTGAAACTTAACTAGCTGTGAGACTCAGGGTAAATCACTTAATCCTGATTGCCTTGCATCTAGGGCCATCTCCAGTTGTCCTGATTCATATCTGGCCACTGGACCCAGATGACTCCAGAGGAGAAAGAGGCTAGTGACTTAGCACAGACCCCACCTCACTTAAATCCAGCTTATGTTGCTTCATGATATCAATTGCCTGGTTTCATGATCTTCTTTGAGAATGAAGGACAAAAGGTAGCAGCCCCACGCCAGTTTAAGCCTTTGCTATCCTTCAACAGGATTCTTTGCCTCAAATCTTTGCTTTCTCCAACTTATCTTCCACATAGTTTCCTAAGGATTTCTAAAGTTCAAGTCTAAAATTATGACATGATATTGGGATATCATGATAATATAATAAAAATATTCAAGACAGTCCATTGATTTATAGTACTCCTGTGGGTCATTTAATATCTCTTATAGATATTAGACTTGTTTTCCAATCAAAATTGGGGTTCATAGATGAAAGATATAGGGAAACAATTTTGACTTTTAGTATAAGAAAGAATGTTCTTAGAACTGGAGAACTCTAAACAATAGAATGAGCATGCCTTATGAGGAGCAAATATACTATCACTTAGTTAAAAGATAGACTGGATGACTACCTGTATTGCAGGATATTAAAGAAGAAAATTATACACCCAACAGGGGAGGAGTAGGTGACAACTACAGTCCCTTCTTGTTCTCAGATTCTTTTGATATCCCGTAATTTTGGACTGCAGCTTTTATAAATTATTTTATATGGCCGAATTCATTTTAGGACTTTCCATGATTATATAAGATTATAGCAACATGGGGTACTCAGATTTCATTTGTTACATCATTTCATTGTTGATGAATTTTTTTTTCTCCTTTGATTTTTACCTAAAGCTTTTCCTTGGTTTATCTGTTCAGATAGCAGAAATTAAATTAAATATGACTAAAGTAGATTATTTCATAATGTGATAATGAGAGTCTTTCATTAAATCCTTTTATTAATTCTGACTCAAATGCTGGCAGTGCTTAAAAGTTGAGTGTGCCAGAGACAGAAATAATAAATTGGAACTGGGCAAACATATTTATTTCTTCATTACTGAGAATGTTACATTTGATAATTTCATTTTAAAATTCATCTAACTCGAGCCAAATAACGCATAGCTCACAGATTTATATGTGTTTTTTCTAAACAATTAAATGAGTTCTTTTTTGAAAAGAGTATGGACAATTTGGGACATTTTTAAACATTTTCAAAATTATCACTTTTATGACAGCACTAAGTATTTCTGCAAAGTTGATAAATATGTAGAATGTCTTAAAGAAGATAAAAGTATGTATAATTTTGCCCTGAACTATGATGTATATTTAATTGAACTACAACATGAAATAGTTTTATCTTGGGCCACATGATGGTGCTATGTACTGGCTATATAACAAGATGTTGACTTGAATTACATAGTTAAGTTTATAATGGTGTACAAAAAACTGATAGCGTCATATCTTTTAAAATCAGGTTTGAACTGCCTCTTAACACTCTAGAGGCTAATTTTCACTTCAAAAAGGATGTTATAGTACCAGTTAACTCTAATGAACCCTAGTGCCACTGTTCTATATATTATGTGTTTTATAATTACACTTGATTAAAGGAAAATGTAGAAAATAGTGTTTATTTTTAATAGAACTCTTTAGTGTTTTGCCTTCCCTCACATGTAACTTTTGAAGTAAATTTGTTCACTTTTGGCTCATGGTTTTATTATATAGTCTATCCTTTTAGTGTAATAATTGTTTCTTTGACTCATCATTCCTTATTCTGACTTTAGAGGAGTCCTTAAAGATTATGACTTCAGAATTTTGAAAATAAGCATAATTTATTTTTCTTTATACAACTACACACACACACATATATCTCTTTAGAGATACTGTCTTTTAAACCTATTTACCTCCTTCATAAAGTCTTATAATAAGCTAAAGGTAAAACTTTTATATTTCATTAATATAAAATAAAAATGATAATTTAGATGTATTTTTTCCTTATCCAGTCATTTAAAATAGTAGATTTCTGTCCTGAACCATAAGAGAAATTATTCCTTATTCCTTTTCCTCAGGGCTATCTTGCTTGCATGTTGACAGGTCATTAAAAGCACCTAAAGCACCCCCACTACCCAAAGCAATTCCAATGCTGGTACCACCCAGTTTTTCCTGTTCTTATTTTACATATCTCTTTACACTTTATTTTCTAGTCTGTATGACTCTCTGGCCTTTTAAATTCCTACTCATTTTATAAAGTTTGATTCAAATGCTGTCCCCTTGCTGAAACCTGGTTCTTATTTGTCCCAACAACCGTGGGTCCTTTTCCATCTTAGGACTCACATAGCACATTTTCCCCCCTTTTCTCTAATGTGATTATAATAGGATCACAGGATCATATATGTAGAGGTGGAAGAAACCTCAGAGTCTAGTCCAATCCTGTAACTTTACAGGGAAGTTAAATGACCTTTTTTAATGTTAACCCAGGTAGTATCAAAAGCAGGATTTGAAGTCAGGTTATCCACTTAAACAATGTATAGCAAATTAAATAACTTTTTTCACATAATTTTTTTAGGTTAGCTCAATTAACACAATTCTATAATTTTAAGGTCTGACTTGATCACTCTGATTACTAAATTTGTGATTTAAAAAAAATAAATCCTAGATTTTTAAATACATTTCCATTTCACGAGACTTCTATTTTAAACTAATTTTTTATTGGTATATTTTGTATTTTAAGGTCTTCTTATTTACCCTACAAAGTATATAATTTTTACTCAGAACATTTTGGATGATCATTATCTTTAAAATCTTTCCCTCAGTTAAACCTAAAGACTCTGAATCTTGTTATTAAGAAATTCTCAGTTACTTTAGACTGGTTTTCTGGCCACAGAATTAGGACCTACTTAATGATGAAGACTGTCATTTTTAGCTATTTTGAGTACCTGCCTAGGGATCAGATAGTTATCTAAGGAATTCAGTGCTGGCAGGAAAAGCAAATTGAAATGAGTGAAAAAGTCTAAGAAACAGGTGTTTCCTTGAAGGGTGGTTTTTTTATGATTATCTAGTATATTCAAATAAATGTACATCCTTTGCAAGTATGTATGGTTTCCTTTGTATTTATATCCTTGGAGCCTGGTGCTGTTGTTCATGGTAAGAACTTAACTTGTCGATTGTTGATTGACAGTCTTCTCCACCAATGCAGATGCTAAATGTACTTGAGGTTTTCTATGCTTACTATGGACTTCATGTAGATGCCAGTGGAGTAGTCTGGCAAGCTACCTAACATCACTTATTTGTACCACTTCACTGACCCATCCTCATTTTCTTTAACTTTTACTTCTCTTTGATGAGTCTCCTTAGTTGTATGTTGTGGTCTGCTGACACTCATCAAGAACCTTTCCATTGCTTTCTGTGCAGTATTCATTTTCAGTTCAAAAAACAGTTGTGTACTGCATTCCATACTATATAGCTAAATTACACTAGAATGCTGGCTCTAAAAATATAGTACTTTGGGTTCTGGGAGATGATTAGAATTATTAAGTGCTTTACATTTCTTGAAGGCAGTTTACCCCAGTGTTCTCATCCTATTTTGTTGTGTGGTTAGAGATTTCTTCCAAAGTATCTTCAGTGTTCCAGGGCTTCATGCAATCAGCATGATATTATTTAAACCTGGAAGATTTCACAGGGAATTCCCCATCAACTTGGATTCTATGCTTGGGTATCTCCTCCATGACAACAGCATACTTTTCTTGAGAATTCATGTCCCTGTTTTATACTTGACCAGATAGCTATGATAAGAGGATTATTGAATAATCTCTTTTGTTCCTTATGACAAGATTTATTGAATATTTTTGATGTATGAAGAGAGTTCTTTTTTTTTTTAGATTTTCGCAAGGCAAATGGGGTTAAGTGGCTTGCCCAAGGCCACACAGCTAGGTAATTATTAAGTGTCTGAGACCGGATTTGAACCCAGGTACTCCTGACTCCAAGGCCGTCTGGTGCTTTATCCACTACTCCATCTAGCCGCCCCAATGAAGAGAGTTCTTAAGGTGGCATTTTGCTCTACTGCATCCAATGCTAATACATCCAATGCTTTTGCATAATAAACAGTTATAGTAGAATCTTATTATATATCTTTCATTTGTGTGATGGTAAAAAAAAAAGTCTACTCTGAAATATTGCTTATAAAATCTCATCTATTTTCTGCTAATATCCTCTGGAAGGATGCTTTTGATGCATGTGGGGATGTTTCTCATAAAATTTTGTATATATGGGAAAGCAGTCATATAGTTTGATAGTTGATGTTTTTATCTGTCACTTTTTTCCAATATTAATAAGGTTTGAGATTTCCCTCCTATAACTGCGATATCTTTCCCTGCTTCAGATACCATGAAAATGAATTCACAATTGCTTTTCCCTCTGTGTGGATTTTCTTTATCTATCCTTGGTCCTATCTTACTGCTTTAACCATCCATGGTTTCTTTTCTACCTCTTCTGTAAGTACATATGAATAAAAGAGTCTAATTTTGATCTTAATGATAAAAATCTTTTCAGATCTAATAGGTTTTTTTTTTGTAATTAGAGTTAAATGACCTGGGTCAGGTCACACAGCTATTAACAATCTTTTTCAATTTTAAGTTTCAAATTCTCTCTCCCATGTAATATGTTATCAGTTATATATTATAGAATCATGCAAAATATATTTCCATCTTAGCCATATTACAAAAAAATAGAGAAAGGCATACTTCATTAGCTCGCTCTCTCTAGAGGTAGATAATATTTTTCCATCATGAGTCCTTTGGAATTGACTTGTTTGACTGTATTGATCAGAGTAGCCAAGTCTTTCAGAGTCGATATTTACAACATTATTATTATTACTGAGTACAATGATCTGGTTCTTCTCAGTTCACCTTGCCTCAGTTCACAAAGATCTTTCCACTTTTTTTGTGAAACCACCCCACTTCATCATTTCTTAGAGCAAAATTATACTCCATCACAATAATGTGAACATAACTTGTTTAGCCATTTCCCAAATGATTGGTATCCCCTCAATTTCCAATTCTTTGTCACCACAAAAAGAGCTGCTATAAATATTTTAAGTATTTTTTTCTCCAATTTTTTGTAAAGACAATTTATCATTCATTTTGGCCTGATTTTGAGTTCCAAATTTTTCTCCCTCCTTCCCTCCATTCCCTCTTCCTAAAATGGTAACCTAACCTAAAATGGATAGATAGAGGTTATATATATGTGCAACTATGTGTCACCATTGTGAAAGACAAACAGGTCAAACAGGAAAAAAAATTAAGTGAAAATGGTCTGCTTTGATCTACATTCAGAGTCCATCAGTTCTTTTTGGAAGGCTAGAATTGCATTGCACTACAACTGTGCAAAACTGCTTGTCCATAACCTTTGACCATTTATCAGTTGGGGAATGGCTTGTATTATATATTTGACTCAATTCTCTCTATATATTTGAGAAATGAAGCCTTTATCAGAATCGTTTGCTTATAAAGATTGTTTCCTACCTTTCTACTTTTCTTTCCAATCTGGTTGCATTGGTTTTGCTTGTGCAAAAGCTTTTTAATTTAACATAATCAAAATCATCCATGTTACAATTCATAATGCACTCTTGTTCAATCATGAGTTCATCCTATCTCCATAGATCTGAGAGGAAGACTATTTCTTGTTTTTTTCAGTTTCCCCATTTTGACCTTATCTTGGTATATGGTGTGAGATGTTGATCTATAGATAGTTTGTGCCCTATTGTTTTCCAGTTTTTCCAGCAGTTTTTGTCGAATAATAAGTTCTTATCCCAGAGGCTGTAGTCTTTGGGATTATAGGCTACTATGGTCACTTACTGCTGTGTCTTATGTACTTAATCTTTTCCACTGATCTATCACTCTTATTTCTTAACCAATGCCAAGTTGTTTTGATAATTGCCACTTTATCTATTAGATCTGGTTTGGTTGGGCTACTTTTCTTTTTTTTTAAATTAATTTCCTTGATATTCTTGACCGTTTGATCTTCCAGATAAATTTTATTGTTATTTTTTTCTAACTATCAAACGATTTTTTGGTAATTTGATTAGTATGGTACTGAATAAGTAAATTAATTTAAGCAAAATTATCATTTTTATTATATTGTCTGGGCCTATCCATGAATAATGGATATTTTTCTAATTATTTAAGTCTGACTTTATTTGTGTGAAAAGTATTATGTAATTGTCATCATATAGTTCCTGGGTTTGTATTGACAGGCAGACCTCCAAGTACTTTATGTTGCTTACAATTATTTTAAATGGAATTTTTATTTCTATCTCTTATTATTGGATTTTGCTGGTAACATAAAGACATGCTGACCATTTATTTAGCTTTATCATATATCCTTTAGCTTTGCTAAAGTTGTGAATTATTTTAAGTAGGTTTTTTGTTGTTGTTTTTGCAAGACAATAGAGTTAAGTGACTTGCCTAAGGTCACACAGATAGGTAATTATTAAATGTTTGAGGTCAAATTTGAACTCAGGTCCTCTTGATTCCAGGGCCAGTGTTCTTTACCACTGCACCACCTAGCTGCCTCTTAAGTAGTTTTTACTGATTCTCTAGGATACTCTTAAGTATACCATCATATTATCTGCAGTAGTTTTATTTCCTTCTTGTCTGTTCTAATTCCTTCAATTTTTATTTCTTCTCTTATTTCTATAGTTTAAATTTCTAGTATAATATTAAATAATAATGGTGATGATGAACATTCTTATGTCGTCTCTAATTTTATTGGAAAGGCTTTTAACTTATTCCCATTATAGATAATGTTTACTGATTTTTTAGATAGATACTACTTATCATTTTAAGAAACACTGTTTATTTTTATGTTCTGTTCTCTAGTGTTTTTTAATAGAAATGGATTTTGTATTTTGTCAAAAACTTTTTAAGTATCCATTGAGATAATCACATGATTTCATTTACTTTTACTATTGATATAATCAATTATATTGATAGTTTTTCTAACATTGAACCAACCCTGCATTCCTGGTGTAAATCACCTGTCATAGTGTATGCTCCTAGCACTATATTATTGTAGTTACTTTGCTAATATTTTATTCATTTTTTTGCATTAATATTCATTAAGGAAATTGGCCCATAGTTTTCTTTATTTGTTTACCTCTTTCTGGATTAGGTATCAGTACTATATTTGTACTATAAAAAGGATTTGATAGGAGTCCTTCACTTATTTTTCTAAATAGTTTATATAGTATTGAAGTTGTTCTTTAAATATTTGGTAGAATTCTCTTGTGAACCAATCTGGCCTTGGGTATTTTTTCTTAAGGAATTCAATAATAGCATGTTTAATTTCTTTTTCTAAGATGGGATTATTTGGGCACTCCATTTCATCATCTGTTAATCAGGGTAATTTTTATTTTCATAAGTATTCAGATTGTGAGATTTATTGATATATAATTAGGCAAAATATTTCATAAGGGTTGCTTTATTTTCTTCTTTATTGCTGGTTATTTCATCCTTTTCATTTTTGATACTGGATATTTTGTTTTCCTCTTTTTTTAATCAAAAGGTTTATTTAGATTATTAGTTTGTTTTTTCATAAAACAATGTTTTCTTACTTTTAATTTTATTAACCTTAACTTTGGTTTTCAGAATTTTGAATTTGGTACACAATTGGGGATTTTTAATTTTTTTCCTAGTTTTTTGCATGCCCAGTTCATTGGTCTGCTATTTTTCTATTTTGTTGATGTCGGAATTTAGAGGAATAAAATTTCCCCTAAATACTGCTTTGATTGTATGCTACAAATTTTAGTATGTTGTTTCATTGTTGTCATTTTCTTTCATGAAATAATTGATTATTTCTATGATTTTTTCTTTGACTCACTTATTCTTTAGGATTAGATTATTTAGTTTCCGATTAATTTTTAATTTGTCTTTCCATTGCCCTTTGTTGAATGTAATTTTTATTACATTATGACCCCAAAAGGATACATTTAATATTTCTGCCTTTCTAAATTTGTTTTTGAGGTTTTTGTTTCTAACACATGGTTTCTTTTTGTGTGGGTGCCATGTGCTGCTGAGAAAAAAAAAAGAGGTGTATTCTTTTCTGTTCCCATTCAGTTTTCTTCAAAAATCAGTCCTATGTAATTATTCTGTTGTTTGTTCTTGAAGAGGACAATGACATCAGGGATATGATACCATGAATTGTATTTAGGTGAGAGGGATCTGTGCAAAGTCATCAACCTCACTTTCTCCTCTAATATCAGTGAAGTCCAGTGACCAGATATGGATCAGAAAGATTGGTGATAGCCTGGGATATAGTGGGAGATGTTGGCCTTTTTAAGGTCTTTAACAGGTCTCAATTTGATTGAGGCTACATCCATTCTGTGATTAAGGCAGGTAAAGAAATGAGACAAAGAATGACCTCTTTTGTATATTAAAAAAAAATCATTCTGTAGGTAAAGACCCTCAGGGTTTCTGGCCAAAATACAAACAATTACTATTTACATTCACTTTGAATCCAATCAGAACCCAAAACCAGAGTGTAAACCCAAGGTATCTTCCCTTTTTCTTTAAAGATCATCATAATAAGAGGGGGAATGGAGTCAAGATGGCAACATGAAGGTAGGAATTTCCAGTAACTCGTTTCCCCCCCAAACCTCTAAAAGCTGTCAAATTATGACTCTAGCCAAAATTTAGAGGGGGCAGAACTCAGAGAAGGACTGAGTCCTTCAATTTCCTAGCCCAAGACAACTTAGAAGTTCTGTGGTAAAGGTCTGTTTCACTGGGACCAGGGGTTGGAAAAAACTGCTGCAAGTGCAGTCACAGCCACAGCCCTGGCTGAGTAGCTAGTTCCCTGGGGGTGCCTGGGTCTATGACAGAGGGAGCAATTTCCAGACCTCCTGGCCCTGGGATCACCAGGAATAGCTTGAAGCGGTGGTAAGAAAACTCTGCCACACCAGAGTGAGTGCGGAGCAAGCTCTGGCCTCAGAGTAGCCCTGCAGTGAGAACTTGCAGTGGGAATCAAGGAAGCCAGCCTTCATCTCCAGAGCACAGCCCACAAACAGTAAGGGGGTTGGGGAATACTACAGAAGTCCCTCTGCTCTTCCTGGGGCCGGACTCACCTGTTTGCTCACACTCAAATCCAGGTTTCAGTTTGGGCTTCTACACTACCATAGCCAAGCAGGGACTCTACTTACAGCTCTAGGACAGAGGGGAGTGTCTGTGGTCATACACCTAGCAAAGCACAGACAAGAAGGTAGTCAGAGCTTCTCTTAAGACTTTGGAGGAATTAAAGTCCCAGTGGGGTGTCCCCCAACCCCCCCCCCAAAGCCTTGGAAGTGGGGTAAATCAGTCATAGACTGAGGTAATGAGCAAACAAAAGAAAAAGAAGACTATGACCATAGAAAATTACTTTGGTTCCATGGAAGATTCAGAAGATGACAAAATCGAAGCTTCCAAGAGAAATAGAAAATTGGCTCAGGCTATCAATGAGCTCAAAAAAGACTTTGAGAAGCAATTAAGGGAGGTAGAGGAAAAATTGGGAGAAGAAATGAGAGCGACACAGAAAAATCACAAAAACCAAATCCATAGCTTGGTGAAAGAAATGCAAAAAAACACTGAAGAAAATAATATGTTAAAAGCCAGTTTAGGCCAAATGGAAAAAAAAGCCACACAAAAGGGAAATGAGGAGAAGAATGCCTTAAAAAGCAGAATTGACTGGCTGGAAAAGGAGATGAAAAAGCTCTCTGAAGAAAATAACTCCTTCAAATGCAAAATGGAACTAAAGGAAGCTGATGACTTTGCAGGAAATCAGGAAGAAATAAAACTATTCCAAAAAACAAAAATGAGAAGAAAATGTGAAATATCTCATTGGAAAAACAACTGACCTCAAAAACAGATCCAGAGAAGATAAATTAAAAATTATTGGGCTACCTGAATGTCATGACCAGGAAAAGAGCCTAGATTTCATTTTTCAAGAAATAATACAGTAAAATTACCCTGAGATCCTAGAAGCAGAAGGTAAAATAGAAATAGTGGGAATTTACCAATCACCTCCTTAAAGAGTTCCCAAAAGAAAACTTCCAGGAACATTATAGTCAAACTCCAGAACTCCCAAGTCAAAAAGAAAATAGTAAAAGCTGCCAGAAACAAACCATTCAACTACCATAGCTCTATAGTCAGGATTACAAGGATCTGGCAGCAGCTACATTGAGGGCTTGTAGGGACTGGAATATGATATTCTGGAAGGAAAAAAATCTTGGTTTATAACCAAGAATCAACTACCCAACAAAACTGAACATCCTCTTTCGGGGGGGAAAAATGAACTTTAATGAAACAGGGGACTTTCAGACTTTCCTATTCAAACAATCAGTGCTGAACAGAAAACTTATCTCCAAGTACAGGACTCAAATGAAGCGTAGAGGGGGTGGATGAGAAGGACTATGAGTAATTTAATGATATTGTACTGTTTGTATTCCTGCATGGGCAGAAGATACTGATAACTCATATGAACTTTCTCATTTATAAGTGCAGTTAGAAGGATCATATATGGACAAGACACAGGAAGGAGCTGAATATAGTGGTATAATATAGTATAAAGATGGAGCAAATGGGTGATAAAGGGAAGTACTGGGATGAAGAGAAAGGAGAGGAAGAGGGGGCTAAGATATTTCACATAAGAGTCAAGAAAAAGTGGAATGGTAGAAAGCCAGGGGGAATGAGTGAGCCTTCATTCTTATCAGAAATAACTCAGAGAGGAAATATAACATACACATTTAATAGGATACAGAAATCTATCTTACCCTAGAGAAAAATGAGAAGAAAGGGATGGGATAAGGGGGAATGGGGGGGAGAGAAGGGGAAGTAGGTGATAGATGGATACAACACACTTGAATAGGGACAGGGTGAAAGGAGAGAGAGAGAGAGAATAGAATAAGAGTGGGAAGGAGCATAGTGGAGGGAAATATAGCTAGTAATAGCAACTGTGGAAAAAGTATTGAAGCAACTTTTTTGGTGGACTTATTTTTTTTTGTTTGGGTTTTTTAGGTTTTTTTTTTCCCCCATAAGGTAAATGGAGTTAAGTGGCTTGCCCAAGGCCACACAGCTAGGTAATAAGTGTCTGAGGCCAGATTTGAACTCAGGTACTCCTGACTCCAGGGCTGGTGCTCTATCAACTGTGCCACCTAGCCGCCTTTTGGTGGACTTATGATAAAGCAACTCACCCCAGAGATAGAGCCATTGGAATCTGAACATAGACTGAAGTACATTTTTTTTTTCTCTCTCTCTCTCTCTCTCTATTCTTGAAGTTTCTCATCTTCTGGAGGGGGAGGGGGTTTATATTTACTTTCATAACAAGTTTATTGTAATGATATAAAATAAATAACCCCCCCCAAAAAGATCATCACAATATTATAGAATCATTACCAGGCTTGTCTGTCCAATTAAACTCTTCCTATGACCCTTGGTGATGATATATTTCAGAGGGAACATAAATATCATTTCCTCATATAAGCAGTTTGTCTTTGTTGATTCCCTTATCATTGTTCCTTCATTTATCTTTTTATGTTTCTCTTAATTCCTATATTAAGAACTTCTGATTTTCTACATAGTTCTAGCTTTTTATTAGAAATACTTGGAAATCCTCTATTTCATTAAAAGTTTCTTTTTTTTTTGTACGATTATTTTCAGCTTTTTTTTTTTTTAGGTTTTTTTGCAAGGCAAATGGGGTTAAGTGGCTTGCCCAAGGCCACACAGCTAGGTAATGATTAAGTGTCTGAGACCAGATTTGAACCCAGGTACTCCTGACTCCAGGGCTGGTGCTTTATCTACTGCGCCACCTAGCTGCCCCCATATGTTCAGCTTGTTAAATTATCTCTATTATATTCATCTAGTTAAGTTATCTTTAGTTGTAAGGTTAAATCTTTAGCCTTCTGGGATATTGTATTCCAGGTTCTCTGAACCTTTATAATTGTGGTTGCTAAAATGTATATGATCTTGATTATGTCTCCTTGGTAATTTGAATTCTTTCTCTTTGGTTACTTGCAGAATTTTTTCTTTGGCCCCAAAACTCTGATTTTTGGCTATAATATTTCTGAAAGTTTTCATTTTGGGTTTTCGTTTTGGGAGGCAACCAATGAATATTTTCTGTTTCTCCTTTGCTCTCTGCTTCTAAGAAATTTAGACAATTTTACTTTATGTTTTCTTGAAATATGGTTTTTAAGTTTTTTTATTCATGACTTTCTAGTAGTACAGTGATTCTTAAATTATCTCACCATAGAAATTTAATATACCTAGCTGCCCTGATGACATCTGGATCTTGGCTGTGTGAAAGTTTTCCAGATAGTTGAGTTCAACATAGGTAAAATATTCATACATATAGAAACCTAAATTAGAAAAAAACAACTAAGAAAATTTTACAACTAAATGTAGATATTTCTTTTACCTAGTGTTAGCCATAAAAATTTTTTACTAAAACATTCTAGCTATTTAAATATTTAATTTCACATGGAATGTTATGAAACAGTCTGTTGGATAAAACAGTTGCTCTTTTTCCCATTTATTTTGTTCAATATTTCTTTTTGGATATTATAAATAATTCTTTTCAATATTTTAAGCATATTCTTTATAGTTAAAAAGATCAAGTTTGGAATTAGAAAGGCTATCTTTGAATTCCAGGCTTGTTAGGACTGCCTATATGGTTCTGAAAAGTTATTTTCCCTCTCTGAGTCTGTTTCCTCCTCTGTTAAATGGGGGACAGTGGGGATTAGGGGCAAAGACTGTTATTAATAAGGTAGGATTTATGGTATTTTTACTATTAAGAGACTATTGTTTGAATCAACAAGATATTATATCTGTCAATTGTCCCACAAAATTTTACATGATCCTCACTCTAAGCACTTATGATGGTCTTTTTTATCTTCTTCCATGTTGTAGTGATAGTGTCCTGAAGGTGATGGAAGTTGAAGTGTTTTTAGATCAGTTGTTGAATCTAGGTTCTCTTGTTAGCTTAGGTCAAAGGTTACTTAAGTATTATTTTTATGCACATGGATCACACTGATGAACATTGTTTCATTTTTTTTATATCAACAATACTAAAAGTGGTACTATTCACATAATTCCTTGAATTATTTCTCTGTTGAAATCATCAGTGATTCATATAACAAAAATGAAAAAGGCAATATCAGTGATATAAATGTTTTAAAAAAAAGAAAAACTTTCTTCATAAGGGTACAAATATCTCAATTACATACAAACATACAAATAAAGCATTCTGCCTCCAAACTCTGTTCCTCAAAGATGGAATAGCAATGTCATCTTTTGGAAAAGGAATGCCTATTTTCTGCAGTACTACCAAATTCTATTACTATACCTCTGATCAGAAATGCATGTAATTTTTCAAGAATGATGATTTAAGACATAGGCTAATGTAAGCATATCAGTTAAAGAGAAACAATTTAAATTCATAGTTTTGTTTTTTGGTAAAAGGTTCCCCAAATCCTGTGAAAGTACATGTCATATATATAATAAAAAAAGAAAGTATATGCCAAAACTAAAGTGTTTACATTTAATAAAATTCAGTGCTGGTCACAGGAAAAAGTCTGTGGATTAATCCATTATTCATAAGCAATCAAAAATAAACATTAAGTATCAGACACTAGCTGTGTAACCCTGTTTGCCTCAGTTTCCTTTTCTGTAAAATGGACTGGAGAAGGAAATGGCAAACTGTTCCAGTGTCTTTGCCAAGAAAATCCCAGATGGGATCAGGAAAAATCAGATGTGACTGAAAAACAACTAAACAACAAATTTACTATGCCTATCCTCTGTGCTAGGGAGACAAGTACAATGAGATAGAGCATGCTGCCATGGGACTTATATTCTAAGGAGATACAGCATCTTCATCAATAAGTAAACCTAGGATATCTATATCTATATGTATTGAATATAAGAGGACCTGCTTTGATCAGACCCTTTCCAGTAGACCCTTTTATAAAAGACATGCAAAACCAGAGATTTCTGAAGAAGGTGGAATGTTTCAAAACTGTCTCCGGGTTGATCACTTAGCCAAGAAGAGATGTATCTGTCCCTTGGAGCTCTTCTCTTTTTCTGGGAACTTGCAGCCAATCAAGAGATGAGAGTAGAGTTAGCCATGTCATTTGTTTGGAAGATGAAAATGAAGATTTTCATTCTGGAAGAGCACTAGCCCTGGAATCAGGAGTACCTGAGTTCAAGTCCGGCCTCAGACACTTAATAATTACCTAGCTATGTGGCCTTGGGCAAGCCACTTAATCCCATTGCCTTGCAAAAACCTAAAAAAAAAGAAAAAATAAACCTTGAAGAAAAACTGGACTGAACATGGAAAGATTATACTATTACTGTAGGGAAAGAATGCCTCCATTCTTTGGCTCTTGCTTTATGAATCTCCTGTATTTTCTGTAGTGATTCAGTGCTTCTTATAGTGAGCAAAAAGAGCTACAACAGTAGGGTCCTGAAATGGGAAAGAGGGCAAGACTAGAAATAAGGGAAAGGTGAAAGAAAATTGTATTGGTTCAGCCATGCATCTCTATTTGTATAAAGTGGTAGATAGGATAGAAAGGTCCTTTTAAAAGCAGGCTGCCCATCCCCAACCGCTCCAAGAAGAAAGGAACCTTACTTCCTCTAAATTTCTGTGTAAATTTTTTCTAGGGCAGCTAGGTGGCACAGTGTTTAGAGCACCAGCCCTGGAGTCAGGAGTACTTGAGTTCAAATGTGACCTCAGACACTTAATACTTACCTAGCTGTGTGGCCTTGGGCAAGCCACTTAACCCCATTTGCCTTGCAAAAACCTAATAATAATAATAATAATAATAATAATAATAATAATAATAATAATAATAAACTTTTTCTATACAATTCACTTGAAATTTACCTTTTACTTTCTGGTTTTGTGAATTATGTTGTTTCATCTTTCCTAAGAGAATGTGTGTTAGACTATTCAGGTTCCAACATTTGAAGACCTGACGTTTATGAAATAGATCCATACAAATAGAGCATAGAAGATGGAACTGATAAATGTGGAGTAGTGGGATAGGGAGAAGGAGGGGATGCCTGGCACTATGCATTTCCATTGATCTTCCTAATAATTACTTCTGACTTTATACTTGCTTTACAGTTGAGGAAACTGAGTCAGACTCAGGACTTGCTCAGGGTCACACAACTTCTGAGACAGATTTGAATTCAAGCGTTCCAACTCTAGATCCAGTTCTCTATCCACTGCACCACCTAGTTGCATGCAAACAGCACAGAATGGCACACTTCCCAAAATGTGGACTAGCACCTGGCCTTGTAGTTTTGAAGTCCAGAGTTCAAATCAGAATCTTTCCAGTTAAGTGACTGGACAAGGCACTTAATATCACTGTGCCTTTGCTTCTTCACTTGTAAAATGAAGGTGTGAAACTCATTGACTTTTAAGATTTCTTCCAGCTGTAAATCCATCATCTTATGAGCTACTGTACTTGCCTGTCTGTTTAATGCCTTGCTGCCAACCCTCTACCCCAAATGGCTGGTTTGGGCCCTTCCTCAAAATGCAAGTTCTGGGAAGAACTTGGAGGCAGCAAGGGTGAGAAGGGGAAAGCAGAAGACTCAGAAGAATAACCTTCCAGAAAATAAATTAAATCTTCAAATATAATTGTGGAAGCTCTGAGAAATCATGGAGAAGAAAGATGCCAGATTAGCCATGGAGCTAACTGCCATGGGAGGAGTGGGGTGAGATGGATTCTGGAAACTACAGGAGTCATTTTTGGAAAAAAAGTTTTGAAAAATGGTTTGTTAACACTCAGTTTCATCATCCATAAAATGGAAATAACAGATTATATACCTATTAGGATTATTATAAGGATCAAATAAATAATGCATATGTTTTGTACCACCTAAGCTCTATATAAATGTTAGCTATTATTATTATTATTATTATTATCATTGTTGTTGTTGTTATTAAGTTTTTTGTTGGTTCTTGTGGTATGTAAAACATTGGCTATCATTCTTAGTTTTTTCAACTGGGATATAATTATAAGTAGTCATGATCATTATCGAACACGAAGGCAACTGGTTCCACCATTCCTTAACATTATTAAGCCTCAGTCTTGTGTGTGTGTGTGTGTGTGTGTGTGTGTGTGTGTGTGTGTGTATCATGAGGTAGTTACTTATCAGTATCAAATAATACAGTGTATGTAAAGTATACTATTTGAACAATCACGTCTCAGACATTTTCTTTGAAACTTTCTGCCTAACCCTGGGCAAGTCACTTAACCTTTTTACCTCAGACTTTTTTTTTTTGGTCTCTGGATTTGCCTCTGTAAAATGGGAAGAATAGCATCTACCTGAGAGGGATGTTTATGAGGACCAAATGAGATGTTTATAAATTGCTTAGGACTGTGCTGGCCCATGGTTAGTGCTATATAAATGTTAGCTCTAGTGGTGGTTGTATGGGTTATAGGGAAATGCTTTGCTTATACTTTAGCAATCTACATTATTTCATCCATTGTAGGTATAGAATTTCCCAAATCTTGATTTTGAACGTACAAAGACGGAAATAATATGCAGATTATTATCTTCAAAAGTCATTCAGGCAATTTTGTCCTTACAAATAATTCAGTTAGGAGGAAATTTCAGAAAACACTATTAATAAAATTAATTTCAACCCAAATTCAGATAATGAAGCTAAGTATGTACTTTGTGTCAGGCACTGTGCTCCGTGGTTGGGATACAAAGAAAAGCAGAAGACGGGCCCTGTGCTCAAGGATCTCCATCTAATGGGGAAAACAACATGAAAACAACTAGGTACAAAGTGTACACAGGTTACATTGGAGATAATCAATAGAAGAAAAGTAGTAGGAGAGAGCAGAAAGCACTTCTCGTATAGGTGAGAGCTTAAAACTGGAATTTGATGGAAACCAAGGAGGCTAGAAGTTCAGTGAGGAGAAAGAGAAATTCCTAGTGTGGGGAACTGCCAATGAAAATGAGGAGATGGGAATAAGAAGATCTCCTGAACACTTGTACAAAAATATTCATAGCAGCCCTGTTTGTGGTGGCAAAGAATTGAAAATCAAGTAAATATCCTTCAATTGGGGAATGGCTTAGCAAATTGTGGTATATATATGTCATGGAACACTGTTGCTCTATTAGAATCCAGGAGGGAATGGGAATTCAGGGAAACCTGGAGGGATTTGCATGAACTGATGCTGAGTGAGATGAGCAGAACCAGAAAAACACTGATCACCCTAACAGCAACATGGGGGGGGTGTGATGATCAACCTTGATGGACTTGCACATTCCATCAGTGCAACAATGAGGGACAATTTTGGGCTGTCTGCAAAGGAGAATACCATCTGTTTCCAGAGAAAGTACTGTGGAGTTTGAACAAAGTTCAAGGACTATTCCCTTTAATTAATTAATTTTTTTTTTTGCAAGCTATGGGGTTAAGTGGCTTACCCAAGGCCATACAGCTAGGTAATTATTAAGTGTCTGAGGCCAGATTTGAACTCAGGTACTCCTGACTCCAGGGCCAGTGCTCAATCCACTGTGCCACCTAGCTTGCCCCCTATTCCCTTTAATTTAGAAAAAAAATATCTTTTAGTCTGATCTTATCTCTTATGCTTTTTGTTTCTTCCTTATGGATATGATTTCTCATCACACTCACTTTGGATCAATGTACAATATGGAAATGAAGTAAAGACTGACAAATTGCTTTCTGTGGGGGGGTGGAAGTAAGATTGGGGAGAAAAATTGTAAAACCCAAATAAAATCTTTAATAAAAGAAAAAAAGATCTGATGAGGATCTGCAAGGAGAAGAGGGTGTAATTGAAAGTGTAGTCACATAGAGTTTTATTTAGGTCTCTACTAGCACAGATCACAACTTTTTCATACCTTCTTCCCTTCGTGAGCTTCTCAGCCATGTCTTTCCTTAAATTCTCTATAAAGGGTTCAATCAATTTCTTGGAAGGCTTCCTTTGGTTCTTTTAATATGTTAAGAATACCAGTATGCTCTCAGGCTATCCAACTATTGTTTCTCATTTTCATTATATGATAGTCTTAACATTTTCTCAGGGCTTCAGTGATGTGTTTATACCACTTAATGTATGCAAGTTAAATTTAGTAATTGGTTACAGTACACTTAAGCCCACCATGTTTTTTAATTGCCATTTTTGTCCCTTCCAATATTGATTCTTTCAAGAATCTTAATCTCTCCCTCCCCCCTTCTCACACACACACACACACACACACACACTCTCTCTCTCTCTCTCTCTCTCTCTCTCTCTCTCTCTCTCCCTCCCTCCCTCCCTCCCTCCAAAGGTCATAAATTTTTCAGTTTTCACAGAATGCTTTTAACAAAATATATACAATTACTAATTTTTAGCAATATTTCTTTTTTATGATGAGATTCTGCAAGCTATAAGACAATGTTTTTATTATGATGCTTCTCCATATTGCAGTTAACAGAGATAAAAATACTGGTTTTGTTTTATGTTCTTACATTTTCATAGGCGTTTTAAAAACTGTGCGTAATATGTTTTCAGCTCTAAGATGCTGAAATGACATAGCAGTTTTTAAAAGCTTCAAGTGCCTGAAAGCATATTCCTAATTGGCTCTCTATCAGCTGAAGCATGGTTGGCCCAGGAGAGAAGATGTGAGTTACACAGAGCAGTGCTTGCATCCAGTGAGTAGGAGGAGAATCTGTCTCATTTCACACACACAGAAAACCACAGATTCCACAAAAAGCAAAATAGCTACAGCACAAGAACAAAGTAATTATCTTTGCAACAAAAGCAGTTTTAAAAAATTAGCCTTCCCTGGAAGCTTTGCAAGCAGAACACTGCATCGGTAAGTGTTCTCTATTGGTCTGAGTGGCTCACAGACACTCCTGAGCTTCTCTTTTTCAGCTGTGTCATTCCCTCCCACACATGGAGTTCCTACCTGTCAGTAACATTCCTGTAACTCATGTTGTGGATAACTGTAGAATTAACTAAGCTAAAGGAGGAGAATTTTACAAATATGCATGTGTGCCTGCGTTGGTGTTGGGGCTACACATTTTTAATAAAATGTAGAATGAAGCATTTATTATTGGATGTAGCCAATATGGGAATTTGCTTTGCCAGGACTATGCATATTTGTTGAGAGAGTTGTAGTTTTTTTTTTGTTTGTTTTTAATTGTTCATCAGGGTATGGGCAGTAAGAGGAAAAGCTAATTGTTGTTCATGATAAATAATATTTTTTAAAAAAATAAGTGAGAAAAGTTATCTTCTCATTTCTCTTTGTCCAAGCTGAATCATCATAATTTTGTAGCATTTAGTTTCTGTTATTTTCTTGTTCTTCTTTGCTATATTGTTTTAGTCATTGTGTATATTATTTTTGTGATTCTGCTTACTTTACTCTTTATTAATTCATTTGAGCTTTTCTATGCTTCTCTGTATTCATAAGCTTCATCATTTCTTGCAACATGATATTCCAATACATTCACATTTTGTTTAGCTATTCTCCGATCAATGGACATATTTTTTTTTCTTTGCAAAAAAGTCATTCTGTGAATATTTTGGTAGACACAGGACCTTTGTTTTTATCACTTACCTCCTTGGGGGATGTGACTAGCTGTGAAATCCAAACCATATGGACATTTCAATCAATTACTTAGCAAAATTTCAAAATGTTTTCTGGAGTAGTTGAACTAATTCCTGTCTTAATATTGTTCCCATCTTTCTACAACCTGTCCAGTATTGAGTATTCTCATCTTTTGTAATTACCAATGTTCTGCATGTGAAGTGAAAATTCAAGGGGATTTGAAGTGCATCTCTCTTATTATTAGTGATTTGGAATATTCTTTTGTATGGATGTTAATGGCTTACAATTCTTTTGAGAATGATTTGTTCATATCCTTCTACTAACTTAACTATTACAGAATAACTTTTAGTTATATTTTAATTGTTGCTTATATGCTAAATGTGATTAGTATCTACTATACATATAACAGGCCCCTATGAGACACAGTAGATGATTCAGAATCTGACCCACCTATCCCTGAGGGAGGTTGTGATTTCACCTTTGGGGAGAGTATAAGTAGGGCTGGACCAGCACCTGTCTGGAGAAGGACAAGGAGGAGTTAAGAATGCTGTTGGTTGAACAGTGTTTCCTCTTCTCTGCTAACTCTAAGAAGATCAGGCTAGAATTATGTCTTTGAAATGTGTATAATGTGTATAATATCAGCGTACAATGAGAGTCCCCAACTAGTTTCAGTTATCACTTTTTTTTAAGGTTTTTTTCAAGGCAGATGGGGTTAAGTGGCTTGCCCAAGGCCACACAGCTAGGTAATTAGTAAGTGTCTGAGGCCGGATTTGAACTCAGGTACTCCTGACTCCAGGGCCAGTGTTCTATCCACTGTGCCATCTAGCCACCCCTGTGATCACTTTTAAAGGAATAATTATATTTTATTCTTACCATTTTAATTCTCTCTCACTAAAAATTGGTTATACAAAAGATATTCATGAATAGCAGATTGTAAATGTCTATCAAAATAGATGGCAAGCAGAAATCAGAGAAGCTATATAGATTAAAATAGACTGAAGAATACACATTAATAAATGAGCTCTATGCCTGAGGGAGGATATTATCTCAGCTCAACCTAGAAGAGAGAATGATCTTATGAGGAATTATCACTTCCATTCAAAAGCTCCTTCTTTTGTCTCTGGACCACTTCTCCTGAGCTCTTCAACTTCTGCTTCAGATTCCTACCAACAATCTCAAATTGTTTTCCTCAGGCATACAATATATATGAATTGTTTTAGTTTGCATACTGTATATTTCTCTATTTTATTCTTTAGCATTGTACTAATTTTGAGTTAATGAGTTGGTGCTCCAACCATCTATAACTAACTTGAGAAAAACTTACATTAGTAATGTCCTTTCTTATTAGCTAAAATATAATCAATTTCAAATTTTCTTTTGGTATTGCTATTTGTTGTCAACCTTGTCCATTGTGTTCTAATTGTGCAAAGCCATTCCACTCTGCACTCCCTAATCTGCCTGGTATCAATTTTTTGGAACGTGATTCCTCAGCCTCCTCTCAGCCTTCTGATTAGAGGGCTAGGGGGTGGAGTACCAAAATCTTCCCAATATCTAGGTAGAAGTTGGACTTTGGGGATTCACTCTACTCTGCATCTGCTGTTCTATCAGCTTTCAACTCCTTGATACAAGAAATTCCCATGCTGGGTACTCCCTGGTCTCCCTTCCTTTCCTATTTCCTTTTACATATTATTCCATCCTCCCACTCCAGCCCCATTAGATTACAAGTTCCTAGAGAACAAGAACTGTCTAACTTCTTATTAATCATATCCTCAGGGGGCGGCTAGGTGGCGAAGTGGATGGAGCACCGGCCCTGGAGTCAGGAGTACCTGAGTTCAGATTCAATCTCAGACACTTAATAATTACCTAGCTGTGTGGCCTTGGGCAAGCCACTTAACCCCATTGCCTTGCAAAAAAAAAACACCTAAAAAATTGTATCCTCAGATTAAAGTAATGTGCATGATGTATATTTTCGTGTTGTTGTCTAATTGTTTCAGATGTTCGACTCTTTGTGACCCCATTTGGAATTTTCTTGCCAAAGATATTGGGGTGATTTGCCATTTATTTCTTCAGCTCATTTTATAGATGAAGAAACTAAGGCAAACTTGTCCAGGGTCACACAGCTATTAAGTGTCAGTGTCTGAGATCAGCTTTGAATTCATGAATGGTTCCTGCCTTCAAGCCTGGACTTCTACTGTGCCACCTAACTGCCTCAACTTTGAACATAGTAGAATTTTTTTTTTTTAGTTTTTGCAAGTCAGTGGGGTTAAGTGGCTTGCCCAAGGCCACACAGCTAGGTAATTATTAAGTGTCTGAGATTGAATCTGAACTCAGGTACTCCTGACTCCAGGGCCGGTGCTCTATCCACTGTGCCACCTTAGCCGCCCCTGAACATAGTAGGTTCTTAATAAATGCTTATTGGATTTATTGAATTGGTTTAAATGGGGACTTTGTTTTAGCAGCATCCAGGACTGCCATCTCTAGAATTAAAAGGAAATATTGAGGTCATGTTTATTCCCTGCCTCATTCAAAAGTTCATTTTATTGCCTCTCTCAATCACCTCTCCGGAATTGCACTAAACTGTTTCCAACAATCTTGTTATGTCTCCTTCATGTATGCAATCTATAGGAATTGTTTTAATTGCATACTATATATTTTTTCAATTTTGCTCTTTTAACTTTATATATTGATTTTGACCCAATGATTTGGTTCTCTGCTACTCAGAAATTATTCACATTAGTAATGAGTCATTTCTTATCAGTTAAAATAAACCCAATTTCAAAATTTTTGGTGTTGTTATTTGGTATTAATCATATCCATTGCTTTCTGATTGTTTTATCAAAGAAAGTATTCATGATATATAATTTTATGGTTTTCATATAGTCTATACGTTTTCAAATACTCTTATTCCTTATTCCTGAGCTATTTTCCATTGTGCTCCCTTCTCTCTACTTTTGAATTGAAATTGAATAACAAAGAATATGTTGGTTTATTTTGGAGGATCCTATTGAATTATTCATAGAATTTTCTTCATCTTCTGCTGTAGATGTTAGATTTGTTTTGGACTCTCTCATCAGCAACCAGAGCTATATAATCTGGTCTTGGTTTCCTTCTCCTGAGTGCAATTCTTATTTTATCCGCTTCTTGCTGGATATTTAGAGCTGTATGTTCTGTATGCATTTTAATCTCATCAGAATTGAGCTTTCATCCCATATCCAGCTCTCTGCCAAACCTCTCTATTTCTGTTTTTTAATTATTATATTATTTCTTATTTTTAATTAATTTATTTTTATCTATTTCTGTTGAGTATACCACCATCCTTCCAGTCATCTAAGTTCATAAACTTGGTCTTGACTTCTTGCTCTTATTGATTTTCTTACTCTCAATCAATTTCCAAGTCTTATCCATTCTATATCCAAAACATTTTTTTGTATATAGTTCATTCTGTCTATTCGGATAGACACTCTTCTAGCTCATCCCCTTTTATCTAGATCACAACAGCATCCAGATAAGTCTTTTTTCCTTAACTCTCTCCCCTTTCAAATATGTCTTCCTTGTAAGTAGCAAAGTGGTTTTCCTAAATCACAGACCTCTCTCTTTAACTCCTCTTCTTATTAAACTCCAGCTGTACCATAGGAAAAAAATAGAAGAAAAATTCTATTTGGAAGTTGAAGCCCTTCACAATAATTCCAACCTTAAAGGTAGCGTGGTTAGAAAGAATGCTTAGATTTTGAATCATAAACTCAGACTCCATATCCTAGCTCTGCTATTTGCTTATGTTTTTAGTGTTGGACAAGTCAATTAATCTTTCTCAACTGTAAAAATGAAAGTTTTGGACTAGATGACTTCTAAAGTCACATCTAACTCTAAATATACCATTCTACCTTTCTAGCCTCATTGTATACTACTCTCCTTTGCTCATTGTGGTACACCCAAAGTGTCCTTGTTGCTATCCATGACATTCAGTTCCCATCTCCAGGTCTTTTCATTCACTGCCCCCCCACTATGTCTAGAATTCATTTCTTCCTCACACCTACCTCTTAAAATTAGTTCATTCAAAACTCAACTCAGGCACCATCCTCTGAATAAAGTCCTTCCCTATGTACCTTCCTCATACAGTTGATAGTGCTTTCCAGAAAATACCTTTATTTTTTAATATAGTGTTGCTTGTTGTCTCAATTAAAATATATAAACTTGTTGAGGGTATAAAGTATTTTTGTATTCCCAATGCCCAGTAATAGTACCTACAACATAGTTAGGCTCTTAAGAAATGCTTGCTGATTTATTGATCAAATGGAATTATATTTATGGTAGTCATTTTGACAATTCTTATCATGAGTACCTCAATTTGAGGTGACCAAATTTGGTACCTTTAGACATGAAGAAAAATCAATTCCACTAAATCATTTATTTGTTCTTCAAAGTGAACATGTAAGCCATCTCAACATTTGATGGTAGCTTGTTTTTGTCTTTTGATCTGGTTTAGAGAAGGACTATTTAGATTGATTCATGAAGGATTTAGATGAGGCAATGAGGGAACAAAGCTATCACTCCTTGTAGATGATATAATGAAATAATTAGAAAATCCTATAGAATCAAATAAAAACTACTTAAAATAATTAACAACTTTAGCAAGTTGAGGATATAAAGTAAATACACATAAATCATCAGCATTTCTATATATGACCAATAAAACCCAGCAGTGAGAAAGAGAAATTTCATTTAAAATAACTGTAGACAATGAAAAATATTTGGAATTCTACATGTCAAGAAAAACTCAAGAATTATATGATTACAATTACAAAACACTTTTCTCATAAAGTCAGATCAAATGGAAAAATATCTATTGCTCATGGGCATGCCTAACTAATAATAAAAATGATAATTCTGCATAAATTAATTTACTTATTCAGTGTCATACCAATCAAACTATCAAAAATTATTTTATAGAGCTAGAAAAAATAACAAAATTCACCTGAAAGAAAAGGTCAAAAATAGCAAGGGAATTAATGAAAAAAAATGCAAAAGAAAGTGGCCTAGCCAAACTAGATCTAAAAACTATATATGTTTTTTAGTTGTTTTTTTTTTTTTTGGCAAGACAGTAGGGTTAAGTGGCTTGCCCAAGGCCACACAGCTAGGCAATTAATAAGTGTCTGAGACTGCATTTGAGCTCAAGTACTCTTGACTCCAGGGCTGGTGCTTTATCCACTGTGCCACCTAGCCACTCCTAAAACTATATTTTAAAGTGGTAATCATCAAAGCTGTTTGTTACTAGTTAAGATGAAAATAGTGGATCAGTGGAATAGGTTAGATACACAGAATATAATAGTAAATGATTGTTTTATAAACCCAAAGACTCCAACTTCTAGTATAAGATCTCACTATTTGACAAAAACTGTTGGGAAAACTGGATATAGACCAACATATCACATTCTAGGCCAAGGTCAGTTCAAAATGGGTATGTGATTTAGTATAAAAAGTGATATCAAAAGCAAATTAGGAGAGCAAGGAATAGTTTACCTGCCAGATCTATGGAAAAGGGAAGAATTTGATATGACCAGACCATTATGAGTTGCAAAATAATTTTTATTACATTAAATTAAAAAATATGCACGAACAAAGCCAATACAACCAAAATTAGAAGGAAAACAGCTGAGAAACATTTCATTTTCAAATATGTAAAGAACTGAGTCAAATTTAAAAGAATACAGGTCATTCCCCAATTTTGATAAGTGATCAAATGACATGAACAGTTTTCTGATGAAGTCATAATCATATGAAAAAATGCTCTCACAATTAGAAAAATGTAAATTAAAACAATTCTGAGATACCATCTCACACCTGATCATCTATGATAGATTTAGCTCTACTCAGCAGTATAATGATCTAAGATAATTCCAAGACTAATGATGAAAAATGCTATCCAACTACAGAGAAATAAGTTTGTAGTCTGCATGCTGATTGAAGCATACTGTTTTCACTTGTTTTATTCTTTCTCATAGCTTTCCCCTTTCGTTTTGATTCTTTCACATGTGTTTAACATGATTGCGCATATATAACCTATATCAGATTGCTTACTCTCTTGGGGGGGCAGTAAAGAGATAGTGAGAAAAAAATTGTAATTTAAAAATCTTACAGAAATGAATGTTGGAAACTATTTTTACATGTAATTAGAAAAAATACTATTAAAATTTTAAAAAGAGGGGAAGCTAGGTGGCACACTGGATAGAACACTTAATTACCTAGCTGTATGACCTTGGGCAAGTTACTTAACCCCAATGCTTTGCAAAAAGTAAAAAAAAAAAATTAAAAAGAATGATACAATTCAGTTGCTCCAGTAATGTACCTTGTCACAAGACAAAAATTTCTCATTTAAGTACCAACAGTTAATTTTTATAGACAACTCCAATACTCATTGAGTATTAATACTCTCTGTACTCTTTTCCAGTGCTCTGCTAACCATCACTGTAGAGATGGCGGAGGTGAGGGAGGAGAGCCAAATAGGCAGGACATTTCGTATTTTAATTTGTTTCATCAAAGAATTTATTAGTAAAATGGCCAAAGTACTTGTGATGAGCCTTTCTGAGCTTTGTTAGACTGATCCTCACCTGAGGATCAGCAGGCACATATTAACACACTAGAAAATGAACAAATTAATGAACTGATCCATTAAATTTAAAAATAAAACCACTAGAAAATAATAACTATAAAAGAAGCACAAAACTCTTAAAAATTGAAGGAGTAATAACTAAAATTAAAAATGCAAATTTCAGAGACTTGATTAAAAAAACTTTCAAAAAATTTGCCAAATTCCATAAACTTTTGCTAATTTGATTTTAAAAAAGGAAAATCTAATTTCCCAAGTAAAAAAATGAACCAGAAAGTTAAGAATAGAGGAAAAATGGTATTTTTCAGAAACAAATGTACACAATTATCTTGCAGCAAAACTGGGAAATGAAAGAAAGTGGATGATAATCTGCATAAATATAAAATATTTAAATTAATGAAGAACTAAAAAAAAATCTTAAATATACAAATCTCAGAGAAATTGAAAATCCACATATGTACTACCAAAGGTGACTAGATTCTAGATAGATCACAAGTGTATTTAGCAGGCATTTAAAGAAGAGTTAATATGTATAGTACAAAAATTATTCATAATAAGGCAGAAATGGGAGGCTAGGTGGCACAGTGGATACAGCACCAGCCCTGGAGTCAGGAGTACCTGAGTTCAAATGCATCCTCAGACACTTAGTAATTAGCTAGCTGTGTGACCTTGGGCAAGCCACTTAACCCCATTTGTCTTGCAAAATTGTATTAAATAAAAAGAAATAATAATACAGAAAGGAGATACTTTAATTTGCCTAGAGGTAAATTTCCCTTATGAGACACATGGTCCTGAAACCCAAATAAGAGAGATATAACACAGAGAAGGGAACTTTAAATCCAGTCTCATTAATGAATTTTGATGCATTCATTAAAGTCTTAAGAAAGAAAGTATAGAAATATGTTCTGAAAATTATTCCTTAGACTCAAATGGAATTTATCCTGGAGATATACAAATAATTTATCATTATTAAGCAATCAACATTATCATATAAATAAAAGCATGTTTACATATCAATTAATAACATGATTATATTATATGTAGTATATATTTCTGTTTAAAAAAAAACCTAAGAAGGATTATCATGAAAGTACTCTTTTTTTAAGATATTGGAAATAGAGATCTAAAAATCAGGAACTAGCATTAGTTGCAATAGAGAAATACAGGAAACTTTTCCATTTCTCACTACTTCTTGCCATAGTCCTAGAAATAAGCAATAGCAATAAGATGAGAGAGAAATTAAATATATAATACCAGTGAACATTGTTAAGACTAATCTCTTTTTTTTTTTTGCAAATAATATAGCACTTTCCTTAGGAAACTATCAGATAATCAGTAAAGAAAGTAATTATATGATTACATTAGCCCAATTTAAAGTAAAGTCACAAAAATCATTTCCAAGATAGTCTAACAAAAACCAGGATGAATTGATATAATGTTACATTGTTAATTAGAAAATACCTAAAGTATGAGTTAATTGTCCATGGCATGAGTAATCCATAGAAACAGTGACAAAATAACTTATAGAATAAGTATATATTAAAGCACCTGCTATGTGCTAAGCACTAGGTGTACACAATTATTTGGGGGGGGTAGTAAAAGAGAGGGAGAAAAAATTGTAATTCAAAAATATTACAAAAATGGATGTTGAAAACTATTTTTGGATAGTAAAAGAGGTTAAATAGTTCTTGCTCCCAAGAAACTTAAAATTTAATGGGAGAGGCAACATATAAACAAAGAAAAATAAAGAAATGGAGAGATTTATAATTTATCAATAGACTACAGTGATATAATTTTTAAAAGGTTATTCCTTACAGATTGAGTGCCATTCAAATCATGCTACCAAGATGTTATTTTTTTGAACTAGATAAAATTTGGAAAGACAAAAGAACTAATTTGTTTTACTTGACTATGCTTATTTGTTACCTGGATTGTGTTCCATTTTTTATTTGCATGGGGCACCGAATTTATGGGCCATATGGGAAGTAGCAATAATGTTGCCAAAGAGCAAACAGAAATGAAATAAAAGAGAGTCATCAAAGCATCTTAAAATGTAAAGAAGAAAAAAGAAGGGAGAAATAGATAAGCAGGACATCTTTGAAAGTAACATTTGAATTTTTTTAAATATTTTTTTTAAAAAACAAACTGGATTTGTTGAGAGAATTTGTGGTTTCATATGTGATCCTCTTTTTCTCTTCTATTTCACATTTAGAAATGTTTTCTTTTTTAAGTTTGGTTTTTTGTTAGATTCAACAAATGAAAATTGAAGGCCTAGAATATAGAAAGGACAATTTTAAGAAGTAACAGTGAATTTTTTTTGTTTTTTTAAAGTTTTGAGTTCCAAATTCTATCCCTCCCTGAGACAACAAATCAGATATAGGTTATATATGTAGGTGTATACATATAGATGCAGATAATTGGGGAGGGGGGAATTACATTTATACAGGTTTATATGTATGTATATATACAAGACACGTGTGTGTGTGTGTGTGTGTGTGTGTGTGTGTGTGAGTCTTCTATCCAGAAAAAAAAAGTAACAGTGAAGCAGAGTAAGGGGGGGCTTGCATTATTGGATTTTGAATTATAAATGATAGTCATAAAACCTTGTTAAAAAATAGATCAATGGCACAAAATTAAAAAAGACAGAGAAGCAAAAGTACACAGTTACCCAGATGTTGATAAATACAAGATTAAACTACTAGTGGAAATATTCCATGTTTGATAAAAACTTCTGGAAAAACCTGGAAAACAGATTGAGACCGGTATCTTACATCATATATTACAATGAGCTCCAAATGAAGGGTCTTTAGCATAAAAGGTCACATTATAAAATTAAAGATCAATGAAAGTTCAACTTTCTCAAGTCACATCCCTCTTACACATGCTGTCTTCAGTTCACTCATTCATAGGTCTCTTCATCCAATCAAAATTTTAGAGCTGTATGGTCTTTATTTCATTTTTGAATATTGCATAAAAGTATAGTTTTAGATGATTGGATGAAAGAAATATTATCTGCATTCTAGAAATTCTATTAAATTGTTTCATTATCATTTTCTTTCACATAATCTTTAACCCATACAATAATTTGAATTTCATTGTTAAGGCTTCATTTAAATTTCGATCTTTTGTTTGTAATCCCTAAACCAATGATTATTTTTGTGTATTTTTGTCTTTTTTATATTGGCAAAATTTTTGTGCCTTAATATATGGTCGGTTTTCATAAAAGTGCTGAGAAATAGATATATTCTTTTATAATTCCATTTAGAATGCCATTAGTCTTTTACCTCTTGTTTCTCTAATAATTTTTCTGTTCTATGGTTTCTTTTTTTTCTCCTAAGGCAGTGGTGTTAAGTGACTTGCCCAAGGTCACACAGTATGTTTTCCTTTTTAAAAAATCTTTCTAATTGAGAGGAGGATGTTGAAATTGCTTATCACTATTATGTTAGTGCGACCTTGGGCAAGTCACTTAACTGATTGCATCACATCCAGAGCCATCTCCAGTGGTCCTGATTCATATCTGGTCACTGGCCCCAGATGACTCTGGAGGAGAAAGTGAGCCTTGTGACTTTGCACAGACCTCCCTCACTCAAATCCAGTTCATATGCTTGTCATGACATCACTTCCCTGATGTCATGATCTTCAGAATTGAAGGATAAACATTATCCTTTTAGCTTCGTTAATATTTCCTTGATGAATTATATATATATATATATGTATATATATATATATGTATATTTATGTTTAATATTGACATTAGTTATATTCGTTTGTTGTCTATGATTCTTCTCAGTATGATGTAATTTCCTGGTTTGTCTCTTTTTATTTTTTGAATCTTTGTTTTTACTTTGACAGATAACATGATTGCAAGGGATCCATATGATGCAAAGTAAATTTTTTCCAGTCCTTTATTTATATTTTGTTTTATAAATGTAGGAACTTTTTCTAAGTAGTTGATAGTAGGGTTTTATTTTTTTTTCCCATTCTGCCACCTTTTTTGTTTTGTTGAATTTATTAAAATCCATTTATATTTAAAGCTTATAATAGTTTGGTTTATGTTTTTTCCTTTTTTCTTTAATATGAGACTTTACAAATTATGATTATTTTCCCTTTTTCTCTAAACACAGCGTAATCTTCAGTTACTTACCTTAATCTTTTTTAAGGTGGCCCTATTTCCACTGGTTCTCTCCCCCCAATCCCCTAGATGTGTTATTTTCTTTTTTTGAGTTTGGCTTATTAATTCCTTTTTCTTTCATGCATTTTTTCTGACTAATTCTCTCTCTCTCATTCAAATTGAATTCTCCTTCCTCTCTTCCCCTTTATCTGGTCCTATTTCTTTCTTTTTTTTTAATTTATTTTTTATTCTCATTTTGTACAAATGTTTTTTTACATTAATAAAATATTCTTTTTTACAAGTAAACAAAATACACCTCCCCCCCATGAATATAGATAGATTTGCTTGGGTGAAAAAAGTAAAGGGGAGAGAAAAAAATTTAAATTAAAAAAGATAATAGTAATAATTGTAGGTATGGCCAGGTGGCGCAATGGATGGAGCACCAGCCCTGGAACCATGAGCACCCGAGACCATATCCAGCCTCGTAAACCCAATAATCACCCAGCCATGTGACATGCAAGCCACCTGATCCCCACTGCCCTGCAAAAACCAAAAAGAAGAAAAAAAAAAGACCCAAAATAAAATAAAATAGTAATAATAGTAGGGGTGGCTGGGTGGCAGACAGAGCATTGACCCTTGAGCCAGGAGCACCTGGGTCCAAATCCGGCCCCAGACACCCAAAGATCACCCCGCTATGTGGCCCCAGGCAGGCCATCCAGCCCCACTTGCCCTGCACCCTTCCCCAAATAATAATAACAAAAAATGTGCTTCAGTCTTTGTTCCAACACCAACAATTCTGTCACGGATGGATCACATTCTTTATGATAAGTCCATCACAAAAGTTACTTCCATATTTTTCCAACGTTGTCATTGCTGATTGCAACTCCCTCCTTTCTTATTTCTCCACTACCATGTACTCTATTTTCTCCTTTCACTCTGACTCTGCTGTAGGGTCGCTGAGTGGCGCAGCAGACAGATCCCTGGCCCGGGGGCCAAGAGGCCCCGAGCCCCCATACCACCCCATTAGGCCCAGCATCCACCTGGCCCTATGGTCCCGGGCAGGCCATTCAATCCCAGCCCCTTGCAAGAAGTAAAAAAGAAAATGTGTTATATCTGACCACTCTCCCCCCATGGTCCATCCTCTCCTCCTTTACTCACATCCCCACCCCTTCCCCCTGCTCCCCCCTCCTTCTTACTCCAGATGTCTATACCCCATTGGGTATATTTGCTGTTTCCTCTCCTAGCCATCTCTGATGAGAGCAAAGGTTCCCTCATTCCCCCTTGCCTCCCCCCTTCCATATCATTGCAATAGCTCATTGTAATAAAAAAAAAATCTTATTATGTGAAATAGCTTGGACTATTCCCCCTCTCCTTTTTCTTTCCCCCATTACATTTCCCTTTTTTTCTATTGACTCCATTTTTACACCTTATTTTATCTTCGAATTCAGCTTTCTCCTGTGCTTCAACTATAAAAGCTCTCTACCTGCTCTATTAACTGAGAAGGTTCATATGAGTATTATCAGTGTCATTTTTCTATGCAGGAATACATGCAGTTCATCATCATTAAGTCCCTCATATTTCCCCCCTCTCCTCCAATCTCCATGCTTCACCTGAGTCCTGTATCTGAAGATCAAACCTTCTGTTCAGCTCTGGCCATTCCAAAAAGAACATTTGAAATTCCCCTGGTTCATTGAAAGTCCATCTTTTTCCCTGGAAGAGGACATTCAGCCTTGCTGGGTAGTTCATTCTTGGCTGCATTCTGAGCTCTTTTGCCTTCTGGTATATTGTATTCCAAGCCCTGTGAGCTTCCAGTGTAGTTGCTGCTAAGTCCTGTGTGATCCAGACTGCAGCTCCACGATAATTGAACTGTGTCCTTCTGGCTGCTTGTAATATTTTCTCTTTGACTTGGAAGTTCTGGAACTTGGCTATAATATTCCTGGGGTTGCTTTTTTGGGATCTCTTTCTCTGGGGGATTGGTGGGTTCTCTCCATTTCTATTTTGCCCTCTGCTTCTAGAATATCAGGGCAATTTTCCTGTAGTTATTCTTTGAAAATGCTGTCAAGGTTCTTTTCCTGATCATGACTTTCAGGTATTCCAATAATTTTTAAATTATCTTTCCTAAGTCTGTTTTCCATATCAATTGTTTTTTCGATGAGATATTTCACATTTTCTTCTAATTTTTCATTTTTTTGGTTTTGAAGTATTGATTCCTGATTTCTGGTAAATTCATCAATCTCCCTGAATTCTATTCTTTGTCTGAAGGATTTGTTCTCCTCAGAGAGTTTTCTTATCTCTTTTTCCATCTGGCCAATTTTGCTTTTTAAAGCATTCTTCTCCTCAATAACTTTTTGAACTGTTTTATCCATTTGACCTAAACTGGTTTTTAGCATGCTATTTTCTTCAGCATTTTTTTTTTTGGATTTCCTTGACTAAGCTGCTGACTTCATTTTCATGTTTTTCCTGCATCTCCTTTCTTTTCCCAGTTTTTCTTCCAACTCCTTCATTTGATTTTCAAAGTCTTTTTTTGAGCTCTGTCATAGCCTGAGCCCAATTTCTGTTTTTTTTCTTGGAGTCTTTAGATGCAGGAGCTTGTGCTTCCTCATCTTCAGACTGAGTATTTTGATCCTTCTTGGGCTCATTTGCAAAATATTTCTCAATAGTCTTCCTCTTATTTCTCTGCTTGCTCATTTTCCCAGCCTGGACCTGGTTTTGGGGTGTTTCCTGAGCTTTTGGGACACTCCCACAAAGGTCTCAGTGTGTGAGGCTCTGTCCTCCCTCCTGGTCTGTGAATGACCATAAGTGCCCCCCTCTGCCACGGGGCTGAGGTGGGGGGAGCCTGCTGTTCTATGGGGGGGCCTAGACTGTGATCAGGATCTAAATGTGGTCAGAGCCCCAGAGTCCTGTTCCAGGGGCAGAGGACAGAGTTCTGCCGTCTCTCTCTTCACTCCCCTCCCTCAGTTCAATGGGCTCATGCCCTGGGGGCTCCTGCTTACAGGTTCTGGCCCGCTACTGTTCCTGGATCAGGGCTGCAGAAAGACCAAGCTGCTCCCTGTGTGCCCTGAGGGCTGGGCTCCACGTGCTCGCTCTGGCAGAGGTCCCCTGCTGTTCCCCCACTTTGTGCCTGGTGCTCCCCGGGGTGTAGGTCAGGAAACTCCCCCGCTGCTGTGAGCTGTGGCTCCCAGCGCCTTGGGGCTGCCTCCTGGAGGCTCAAGTTCCTTCACTCTGGCGGGCCACCCCTCTGGCAGCCGCCCCTCCAACCCCAGGGAGCAGAACCTTTCTGCTCTTTTCCAGGTTACCTTGAGTAGGAAAACTGCCTCACTGGGTCCCTTTGTGGGTTCTGCCTCTTGAAAGTTTAGTTAGAGTCCTTAGTTTATGAGTTTTCATCAGAGAGCTCCTAAGACTGGATCCCTTCTTGTGGCCATCTATCTGGTCCTATTTCTTAGGTTTTTTTTTTTTGTTTGTTTCAATTTCTGTTTCCCTTTGAAGGGAGGACTTTTCGCCCTCATTTTCTTCATTATTTATCCTCCCATTTTGCCTACTCCAGACTCTCATTTTCAGGTTCAGGGCCCCTTATACTTATCTAGTTTCTCTCTATTCTCTGCATTCTTCATTAATTCAGAACTTCTTAGCTAAAAATACTGGGCTCTACCTCTAAGCAGTTTCTGCCACTGCCTTGCAGAGCTTAGTTCCCTTACTTGCCATTGTGCTTCACTCCCAGACAATACCAGTTTCTGCTTGTGAGAGGACATTGCTCCGTGTCAGGATAAACATTATCCTTTTAGCTTTGTTAATGTTTCCTTGATTAATTATATATGTATATTTATGTTTAGTACTGATATTAGTTATATTAGTTTGTTATCTATGATTCCTTTCAGCATAATGTACTTTCCTTGTTTGTCCCTCCCCCATGTCCCCAATTATGCAACTCCCAACTGACCTCTTCCCTCACTCTGTCATCTTATTTTTCTCCTTTGTGTCAAAATCTCCTTGGCTCCATTCCTCCTCTACTCCAGTTCCTTAGGTCTTACTTCTCCTGGAACTCTGACTCTCTTCACCACTGAGACAATATGAGTGATCTCTCTAAGCACCAAATCCCCACAGACAATAAATAGGCAGTGTAAGGTCTCCATCTCCCATCACAAAATATTTCTTCATTCATAGGAGCATACAGTAGTGGCACCTTTTTTCCTCCCCTTTTTTCTTACCTATCCCCATCTCCTCACCAACTCCCCTATAAGTTTTCTTTTTACTGAGAGATCACAATAATACCTTTTCCTCTTTGCTAGACCTTGACTTTACCAGAGTGCATCACATATGCACCACTATCTAGGAAGACTCACATTTTGTAAGTTAGTCCCACAAAAAAAAATATTGATTTGTGTATAGGTGCTATGTAATAAGTTTTAAGTGTTATGGCTCTAGTCTCATCTTGCTTTTATCACCTATACCTAACTTCTAAGTTCATCTCTGTTTTCTTGTATATATTTAGAAAGAAGTCTTGTGACAGTCTCTCTGCTGGCTGTTGTTTTCCTTATCATTCATTCCTTGTACATTTTTTTTCATCAAGTGTGTCTGAGGAAGAAATAATTATTTCAGATCTGTTTTTCTTTCTAAGAATGTTTTAAATACTTTTCCCCCCTCCCATTTATGGTTAAGCTCAGATTTGAGAGCAAGTCACCTTGGGCTGCACCTGGAACTCTATAGAACATATTATTCTATTCTTTTTTGTATTATTTTTGTGGGTGCAGGATAGTCTTGTGTCTTTCAAACTTCCTTCACTTTGTATTTGAAAGCCTTTCTCCAGAATTTTTTTTTCTCAATAGAATTGTTAATTTAACCACATTTAGCCATTTTGAAATTAAAGCCATAGGTTTTTTTTTTTAAGGAGATGATCTTTGTATTCTTTTGGTTTCAGAATTTTATTTTATATGCTCAGAAATTTTGGACAGTTTTCCTGTATTATTTTTTGTATCATGGTATTTAGGTTTTATATGGAGACCACTTTTTATGTTATTACTTTTTGCTTCTTTTTTTCCATATTATTCTTTACTTTTGTGTCCTTGCATTCCCAATCAATTATCCCCTCTTGTTTCTCTGGTCAGATTTGCCACTCAAATGGACTCAAGTTTTTTATTCTGCCAATTATTTCTGCTGAACAGACCACAAATTCTACCCTCTCATTTTTCCTATCTCTTGAATCATTCAGGATCTCTATGGTGTCCCCTACCTTATCAGATGTTCAGTCATTTTCCTTTATTTTAAATTATTAGTAGATTCCTGGACTTGTTTACTAGATTTGTACACCATATTTTCTTCTGGTAATGTTTTCCCTATACATTTATTTGCTTATGTCCAAGATCTTTGAGTTTTCTTTCTCTTAAGATCCTTAATAATTTCAGTTTTTTTCTCTTATGTTCTCTTTTTGTTAAGTTTTTGACTCTCTCCTCTGGTGTTGTTTTCCCTGGAACTTGGATCTCAGAATGTTTAGCACAATACTAATAATTGCAGCCTGGGCAAATTTCTGCCATTTGGAATTTGGATATCCATGATACTAGGAGGAAATAATAGGGGGCAGGATGTAGAATTGCACTCTTTACAAGTTCCAACAGGGGTCAGAGCTGTTTTAGTATAGAACACTGTGATGATGTTAGCTATTATAGTTTCAGCAGATTTCTGCAGTTTGGAGTTTGAATCTTCTCAACGCTGGAGAGGAGGTAAAAATCTGTTTCTGAGATTGCATGGTGTTGCAAATCTATAGGTTAGGTTAACTAGTTCAGCTTTGCTGTTGGGAACATGGCAGAGAAGTGGAAGAATGGGCCTTAGTGAACTCAAGTTAGTCATTAGCTCATGGAGATTTATCTTGAGTTCTTTGTGTCATAAAGTTTGCATTATTTCTGGACTGTAATTTGTTTTCTTTTTTTAAATTGATATTTTATTTTTCCAAAAATATATTATGAAAGTTTTTCAACATTCACCCATATGCATAAGCATATTTTTAAGTTACATAATTTCCTTCCACCCCTCCTTCCCACTCCCCCAAGCAGTGAACAGTCAGGTAAATATTGTGCATACACATTTGTGTTAAACATGTTTACAGATTAATCATTTTTGGTATGAGGAATTAGGATTAAGGAAAAGAAATACATAAGAGAAATTTTTTAATAAGTGAATGTGATATTTGTCAGATTCTGAAGAATTTTTTTGGTTATTTTGTTTGTTTTGTTTTTCTTTTGTAATTTCTATTTTCGAGAAATTTGAGAGATCATTGAAGTTTATCTAGTCCACAATCTTAATGGTTATTTGACTTCAGAAATACTTTCTAGTGGAAGGTGGGGGAGGAGGAAGAGGAAAGTGGGATTGTCAGAGAGGACTCTGAAGAGGACAGGGAGCTGGGCCTTGATGGATGTATAAAATATTAACGTTATTGGAATTTAGAACTGGAAAGGGTCATATAAGATTTTTAAAAAAAAATTTATTTAAGGCAGTGGGGTTAAGTGACTTGGACAAAATCACACAACTAGGCAAATATTAAGGTCGGATTTGACCTCAGGTTCTCCTGACTCCAGGGGCGGTGCTCTATCCACTATGCCACTTAGTTGCCCAGGATCATATAAGATGTAAAAAACCCCTGAAGTTTAGCAGAGGGAGTTACTTTCTAAGATTGTTCTGTGTTAGCACTGCTCTTAGTTAAAAGCCAGAAATTCTGGGATTATAATCCAGGTTCTCTGAGCTTGATCATCTACTGTTCTTTCATTAAGCCATGCAGAGAGAGACAGGAAAGGCATTTTAGACATAAATCATAGTGCTAGCAAAGTCAGTCAGACATCAATTATTATATATGATTTTAAGCCAATGCTGTAACAGTTTTCTCAGAAGAAATAAGATTAAAAATATTAGAGATACTGCATAGAAATGAGCTATCTATTAGAACAGAAACTCAGAAAGAAAATATGGCACTGGTCTTCAAAGAGCTGAGACAAATAGATATGAGGGAAAAGAGAAATCAGTTCATTTTACCTTGATGTTAGAGAGTCTGACTGAATTTTTAATAAAAGAATTTATTAAAACCAAACTTAGATCAAATAAAACCTATAGGAAAAAATACTAGTATATCTCTGTCCAAAAATACTGTGGCAGATTAATTTGTCAAATCTTGCTATATGTAGCTTGTCCTTTGGTCTTTATTTCTCATATAGATAATGTTTAGTGCACTGGAATAGGAGTGACCTCCCCATTTTCCTTTCTTTTTAAAAATTTTTTAAAATTTATTTAAGGCAATGGGGTTAAGTGACTTGCCCAAGATCACATAGCTAGGTAATTATTAAGTATCTGAGTCCGGATTTGAACTCATGTTCTCCTGACTCTAGGGCCAGTTCTCTAACCACTGCACCACCTAGCTGCCCTTTAAGGACAGTAACTAGAATATAATTGTAATATTTCCTAGGGCCTAAAGCTGGATATCAGGGGTGATGATAGAGAATTTGAAGGTACAAGGTCAGTGATAAGAAGTATAAGGGTACTCAGTTCATAGATATAAGAACCACTTTTTTATTCAAGGGCCTCTCTCAACAAAGTAAAGAGCCTCTAGCCATAGTTTTCATATAATTTAGTGGTATCAAATTAAAATGGAGAGGAGGAGGGTCACTAATCCATACAAAAGAATTCCTGTGGCTCACATATTGATTTAGGTTTTAAATGTAGTATTCTTTTTCTCAATGTTTTTAATATGTATTTTTAGAATTTGTGGTTTCAAATTCTTCACCCTCCCCCCTTGAAAAGGCAAGTAGTCAGATAAAGAACAGGAGCAGTCATGCAGAGCATATTTCCATATTAGCCATCCCATATTATTCATAAACCATACCAATACATTAACAAACAAATGAAACCAAGACAAATAAAGTAAAAAAAAAAAGTCTGATATAATCTGTATTCATACTCCATCAGTTCTTTGTCTGTAGGTGAATAATAAGCATTTTTCATCAAAAGATCTTTAGAACTGACTTGAATCATTTTATTACAGAGAATAGCTAAGTTACTCAGAGTTAATTATCATATAGTATTGCTAGTTCTGCATACAATGTTCTTCTGGCTCTGCTCACTTCACTTTACATCGGTTCATGTAAGTCTTTTCCAGGTTTTTTTGAAAGTATTCTGTTCATTTTTTAAAGCACAATAATATTCCAGAAAAATCATATGCCACAACTGTTCAGCCATTCCCCAATTGTTGGGTATTCCCTCAATTTCCAATTCTTTGCCAACACTAAAAGAGCTGCTGTAAATAATTTGTACTTTTCCTTTGATCTCTTTGGAGCACAGACCTAATAGTTCTGTGTTTTACTTAGTTATCCTATGGATATTAGATAATATATTTAATAAAAATGTAGCAAGATAGTCTATCTGTTTTTACTCATTCTTACTTTGTGATTGCTTATAATTCCTTTTCCAGTCATATATGTAATTATTGATATTTTTATACCACTAATCTATAATACTGGTACTTCCTACCTCATAAATAGAACAAATGAAAATAATGTAAATGAAAGTACTTTGTAACCATAAAGTCTTAAAGTACATGTAAATTATTACATAGAAATTTAGAGCTAGGAGAGACTTTAGAAATTATCCAATTTAATCTAATCTATTTATCTTTACAGATGGGGAAATTGAATCTCAGAGTTAAATGTACTTGCTCAAGGTCACACAGAGTTACTGGAAGAATCAGGAACTAGATCCCAGATCTCCTAATTCCTAGTCCTGCTTTTTCCTCCTCTTGTTTTGTTGTTCTCCACTTTCCTCTTCTTTTTTTTTCCTTTCTCCTTTACCTTTCCAGTTTGCTAAATCACAGTTAATTATAACTTCCATGTCCAAAAACAGTCCTTCCCAAATTAGCTTTATTCAAACTATTGCTAACGAACAGTAGAAATTTGGTTTCATGTTTATAATTTGATCCAGATGGAAAGTAGGCAAAATATTCCTTCCACTCAAATAATGACTGACTTCAGTCAGAAGGGCAGTGGCCAAGTACTAGCTGAGATTCCAGATGGAAGTTGTTTAATTATTTTAAATTTGACTTTATTCTTGATTGCAGCCTTGATGAGGGAAAAGCCTTTTTCTTTCCATTTCTCTGTCAACTTACCACCCCCATCTCATGTTCTTGCCAAATCAGAAAGAGAAATATTGAAAGACTTTGAGCTTCATAAAATAAAAGCACTGGGTTCAGCTTTGGGGGTTGATTGTTATTACTAATTGCTATTCTCATGATGATTAAAATTCTTATTAATACTTTTTTAAAAAAGCATCTTTCTTGTCTTTAGGTATATTGATAGTTTACCAAATTTGAGTCCATAAGAGATAAATTGATTTATAAATTATGACAGCCTGAAGCTCTATTGAATAAATTGTTCAAAGGAACTTTTCAACTGCATTTGAATTCTTTAGGAAGAAAATTTTAATGAATACTATACCATGATGCACAAAGGAGTCAAAAGTTATCCAGGAAGATTTGAGTGCAGAGCTCATTGACACTGAAGCTGAACTACCTTCCCAAAGGGAGAGTCAGCAGCTGGCCAGGCAGTAGGAATGTGTACCTGCCAGCCAGTAGCTTCCAAGTCTGAGAGGAGCAATAGAATTCTGCAGTGTAGCACAAACCCAATGTATAGGATATCTTAGCCATAGGAGTAGTCTATAACAGGAAGTTCTTGGATGCAGAGATGTACAAAAGTCTTGTTGGGAAAGAGTTTTTGACAATCCTTCTAGCTTTTTAGCTTATATTTTATTACAGATACCTTTCCCATTTAGTATAATGATGACTACAAAGCAAGAGATAATTGCTAAACTTTTAAAAATGTTTTTCTCTCAATGCCTTTAGGGAAACCATATGAATAGCATATTAAGGACAGGTATACTTTGGAGATTTTTCAGGTTAAGTTCCAGACCACTGTAATAAAGTGAATATCACAAAGTGAGTCACATTATTTTTTTGGTTCCTCACCACATATAAAAGTTATGTTTACTGTAGTCTGTTAAGTGTGCAATGTTATTGCTTTTTTCATAAAACCAACTCTTTATTAGATCAGTAGTTTTCTTGCTTTCAATTTTATTAATCTCTCCTTTGGTTTTCAGAATGTCTAACTTGGTAGTTATTTGGGGATCTTTTATTTGTTCTTTTTCTAGTGTTTTTTTTATTTGCATACCCAATTCATTGATTTTCTCTTTCTCTATTTTATTCATATAAGCATTTAGAGATATAAAATTTCCCCTAACAACTGTTTTGGCTGCATCCCATAAATTTTTGGTATGATGCTTCATTATTATCATTTTCTTGGATAAAATGATTGCTTATGTGATTTGTTGTTTGATCTACTTGTTCTTTAAAATTATTTTATTTAGTTTCCAATTAATTTTTGGTTTATCTTTCCATGACCCTTTATTACATATAATTTTTATTGCATTATGAACTAAAAAGTATGCATTTATTATTTCTGCCTTTCTGCATTTGATTGTAAGGTTTTATTCTGCAATAGATGGTCAGTACCATATAGCTCTATCCCTATTCAGTTTTCTCCAGAAGTCTATCATATCTAAGTTTTCTAAGATTTTATTCACCTTCTTAACTTCATTTTGCTCCAGTCTTTTACCTTTACCCTGTGTGTATCTCTCTGCTTCAAATATGTTTCTTGTAAACAACATATTGTAAGATTCTGGTTTTTCATCCCTTCTTCTATCCTCTTTCATTTTATGGGACAGTTCATCCCATTCATGTTTACAGTTAAGATCAGTATTTCTGTATTTCCCTCCATGCCATCTTTATCTGTTTGTACTTTTCTTTTTCTTTTCCTCTTACTCCTCATCACCAATGTTTTCCTCGCTTTCCCTTTAAACTCTCATACCCTCTCCTTCCTTTTTATCTGTCCCTTCTTCCTTTTTCTTTCCCTTGTCTACCCTATTTTCTTGTAAGGTAGGATTGATTTTTAAGCTCAATTGGATGGATATATATATATATATATATATATATATATATATATATATATATATATAATTATTCCCTCTCTGATTTGAATCTATTGAATAGGATTTACTCAGTGTTCACACCCTCCCTTCTTTCTTTCTACTATAGTAGGTCTTTGTGCCTTTTTGACTGGTGATATTTATCCACCAATACCTTGCCTTCTCCAAGATCAATCTTTCTTTTTATACCTTTATTGTTTTAACCTGTCTTGTACTTACATCCCCTTTGTCAAAATACGCTTCTTTTATCTGAACTGATAGAAGTTCTATTCGCAAAGGTTGATTTATTGATTACTTGATTATTTGATAAGCAGCATTGCTCCATAGTTACTATATACCTTCCCTTCTTCTGTCTCATTAAAAATATACTTCTCAAGAGTCGTGAAACATCAAATTATACATACATCAAATTATAATCATTTTCAAGCACCCTCCATGGACACAGAATGCTCAAAATCCAAAGCATTATGCAGTCAAATCATTTCATGAACCATTTATTAACGTGCCCCCCCACCATATAGTTCTTCCAATTGTAGCCAAAGTATCAAAATAAATCTCTTCATGATACTTTCATGTCCATTCTCTCTAATTATATTCTCTCCTTCGGTCTCTATAGCTCTATAGCCCTCCCCAATAAAGTATCACATGCACTCTCCACACTCTCCCACTGTTCCTTTAGCACCATAATTATGGTACTAAACCCTGGGTAACTAAAGTATGGATTAAGATAAAATCACTCCTCTGGTTCCAGACCCAGGGCTCTTTCCACTCTACTCTTCTGTGAGAAAAGCACTTTAGGATTGTGATTTGTTATTTTAATTACTATCATATTTCTAGTTGTCTTTTCATGTGTATTCATCTTATTTTCCCACTAGGTTATTAGCTCCATGAAGTTAGAAAATCTTATATGTAACTAAGATAGTTATATATCTTATCCCAGATTTTAATGTAGTATAAACATACCCCATCCTCCCCCTTATATATAAACATATGTATATACATGCTAATATAGTATAAAAAGATTTATAATATATATGTAAAATATCCAGGAAACATTTAGTATTTGTTGACTGATGTTTTGGTCCTTCAGCATTGTCACCTGCATTATTAATTGCACTGATCACATATTAGAATATTTACTCATTCAGCAATTATTACTCATTAAGCTACTTATATGTACAATACTGATAGATATTGTATAGAACACTATAGATATTTTAATCTATATAAAATACAATATAAAATCTTCATGAGTTTAGAGTCTAGGAAGGGGTAAGCTATCAATACAGATAATTATAGCACACAAATTACATTACATTGAATGAGCCCAAGGGCTAAAAAGATTGTTATCAATTAGGAGAAAGAAAGAACTGAACAAATGAAGAAGAGGAGGGTAAACCCCACACAAGTATTAATAGCATGAACAAAGGCACAAAAGTTGAAGAGCAGGGTTGATTGCTTTAGCTTGAGAAAAGTGTACATGAAAGGGAGAGCTATGAAATAATATTAATAGGATATGAATATTCTTCATGGTGTCTTGGAGACCAGTTTTTTTTTAATTCTCTCTTAGGAGTCATCCTTGGCTCAAGTCAGAGAACAGTTTGTTTTATTTTGGAGGCTAGACATAAGGCATCCTGATATATTATATCTCTTCTGGGAAAGGAGATATTTAAGTGAACTCATTTGGCCTAATAATTTATTAGATGCTGTTGTTAACACTTACCGGATCTACCTGCCCTCTTATGAACAAAAATAACATAAAACTTAAAGAAATTTAAAGATAATAGCACAAAACCATTTAGTTCGTTGTACTTTATGATTGTATAATCTCCTTCCCAACAGAAATTGAACAGTAACACAATATAATGGGCAATTGTCTTTAGACTGCTTTCATATAAAGATCACAGTGTTGACATTACTTAACTATTCTGTTAAGACTAATGGTAGAGAATTAAGTCTTTCTATCATACTTCAGCTGTTAACCCTTTGTTCTATAAACATGGAATGCAACTTTTACCATTTAGGAAGGAAGGCTGTTGGTTATACTTTGAATTTCTCTAACAAAAAATTTTACTTAGTATTGGGAAAGACAGGAAACAGCATATTATCAGAATTCATAAATGACTCTAACTGAAAGTATATTCAAGGGCATGATGTGATACAAGAGAGGTAAAGATGTAAAACCCAAAATATAGAAAAGAAATAACAAAAATAGAATTAAATCTAAAGAAATACAAGGTAATTCTATCATTCCATGATGGTGATAAGGATCTTGATGAAAGGTAATCAAGTTTGACAACTTGCTCAGAGGGGAACAATTAAGATGGTGAAAGCACTGGAAAACATACCATAAACCTACTACTTCAATTTCCTTACCACTCTTTTACTTTTTAGCCCCATGAATGTGACATTCAATATCATAATTTGTCTGAAACAAAAGTGTCAGTATTCCTATCAAAATCAAAAATCTATTGAGATATGAAGTTGAAAATTTGGAAAAGTTCTTTGAGAGAAGTAATTGTAGTACCAGGAAGATTTAATCAAATGGAGCCAAGATGGTGGCATGAAGACAGCATTCCCTGAGAACTCCGACCCCCCCAAACCCCCAAAACCAAAGGATGGCTCTAGCCAAAATTTAGAGGGGCAGAACCCACAGAAAGACTGAGTGATACATTTTCCCAGTCCAAGGTAACTTAGAACTTCCATGGGAAAGGTGTGCTTCACCAGGACCAGGAGTTGGAAAAAAAGCCACAGCACAGCCCAGTCCAGTGAAGCCCAGAGATCACCTGCAACAGCTTGAAGGGGCGGCGAGAGAACTGCTGCACCTGGGTGAATGTGGAGTGAGGAGCACCAGCCGCAGCACCTGCAGGGAGCTGGAGAAAGCTGCCTGCCTCCCCCCCCCCCCCCCAGACAATAAGGGAAGTCTACAGACATTTTTCTGTTCTCCTTGGGGTAGGACTCTGCTGTTTGCCTACACTCAGCCCCAGGGCAGAGGACTGTGCTGTGGTCATCTACATATCAAAGCACAGGCTAGAGAGCATAAGACTTTGGAGGAATAAAAGCCCTGGTGGGGTGTCCCAAACCCCAAAGCCTTGGAAGTACTATAAATTAGCCTTGGGCTGAGGTAATGAGTAAAACAGCAGAAAAAGGGGGCGGCTAGGTGGCGCAATGGATAGTGCAGTGGCCCTGGAGTCAGGAGCACCTGAGTTCAAGCCCCACCTCAGACACTTAATAATTACCTAACTGTGTGGCCTTGGGAAAGTCACTTAACCTCATTTGCCTTGCAAAAAAAAATCTAAAAAAAAACCTAACAGAAAAAGAAGAATCTGACCCTAGAGAATTACTTCAGTCCCATGGAAGATCGAAAGATGATGACAAAATCAAAGCTTTCATATCCAAAACCACCAAGAGAAATAGAAAATGGGCTCAGACTATGGATGAGCTCAAAAAAAGACTTTGAAAAGCAATTAAGGGAAGTGGAGGAAAAATTGGGAGGAGAAATGAGAACCTTGCAGAAAAATCATGAAAACCAAATCAACAGCTTGGTGAAAGAAATACAAAAAAATACTGAAGAAAACAATAGGTTAAAAACCAGTTTAGGCCTAATGGGAAAAGCAAAACAAAAGGCAAATGAGGAGAAGAATGCCTTAAAAAGTTGAATTGGCAAGCTGGAAAAGGAGATAAAAAAGCTCTCTGAAGAAAATAACTCCTTCAAATTGCAAAATGGAACTAAATGAAGCTGATGACTTTGCAAGAAATCAGGAAGAAATAAAAACTCTTCCAAAAAAGCCAAACATTAGAAGAAAATGTGAAATATACCACTAAAAAAACAACCAACCTCGAAAACAGATCCAGAAGAAATAATTTGAAAATTATTGGACTATCTGAAAGCCATGACCAGGAGAAGAGCCTAGGCTTCATTTTTCAAGAACTAATACAGCAAAATTGCCCTGAGATCCTAGAAGCTGAGGGTAAAATAGAAAACTAGAGAATTCACCGGTCACCCCCTGAAAGGGATCCCAAAAGAAAAACTTCCAGGAATGTTATAGCCAAATTCCCAAACTCCCAAATCAAAGAGAAAATTCTAAAAGCTGCTAGAAACAAACAATTCAACTACTGAGGCTCTATAGTCAGGACTGCACAGAATCTGACAGCATCTACAGTAAGAGCTTGCAGGGATTGGAATGTGATATTCTGGAAGGCAAAAGATCTTGGTTTACAACTGAGAATCACCTATCCAGCAGAACTGAACATCCTCTTTCAGGGGAAAAGATGGATTTTCTTTTTTTTTCTTTTTTTCTTTTTTATTAAAGATACTATTTGAGTTTTACAATTTTCTCCCCATCTTACTTCCCTCCCCCCACCCCCACCCCCACCCCCCATGGAAAGCAATCTTTACAAAGTCTTTACTTTGTTTCCATGTTGTACCTTGATCCAAATTGGGTGTGATGAGAGAGAAATCATATCCTTAAAGAAGAGACAAGAAGTCTTAAGAGGTAACAAAATCAGACAATAAGATATCTGTTTTTTCCTAAATTAAAGGGAATAGTCCTTGAACTTTGTTCAAACTCCACAGCTCCCTATCTGGATACAGATGGTACTCTCCTTTGCAGACAGCCCAAAATTGTTCCCGATTGTTGCACTGATGGAATGAGCGAGTCCTTCAAGGTTGAACATCACCCTCATGTTGCTGATAGGGTGTACAGTGTTTTTCTGGTTCTGCTCGTCTCACTCAGCATCAGTTCATGCAAATCCCTCCAGGCTTCCCTGAAATCCCGTCCTTCCTGGTTTCTAATAGAACAATAGTGTTCCATGACATACATATACCACAGTTTGCTAAGCCATTCCCTAATTGAAGGACATTTACTTGATTTCCAACTCTTTGCCGCCACAAACAGGGCTGCTATAAATATTTTTGTACAAGTGATGTTTTTACCCTTTTTCATCAGAAAAGATGGATTTTCAGGGCAGCTAGGTGGCATTCAATATAGTAGGACTTCATTAGAAAAAATAAATATACTTCTAAGAAACTTTATTGATGAATGAACAACTATTGAAGAAAAGCAATCTTATATTCCACCTAATATTTTGTTTATAGTTTTTCCTTCCAATTCTTTTTTTATAATAGTTTAAATAAACCCACTATTTGGACCTTTTGATTCACAAAAGTATAACCCTGTCAGTCATTCACACTAAACTTCTATTTATTACTGTTTGTGATCACTCCAGACAGAGCTAACACTTTAAACATATCTTTCTGAACTGGAAAAGGCTGTTACAAATGAAGAGTTTCCTATAAATAGAAACTGATTGCATTTTCCACAGATGGATCCTCCTGAGTTCTGGCAAGGTTATTGTCTGGGTTTTGAGGGAATGACAGTCTTATTTAGATATGTAGTATAACTATTTATCTTTTTATTATCCCTCTTTCAGTTGAGCATTGTGTATATGAAGACATATATATGTATACATATATATATATATATTCACATATGTATACAAAAGGATCAGCCTTTGAGAAGGATTCTGGCAAGAATCTTACCAGCAATGACTAAAAGAGATACTCCTGTGATTGTCAAAGGACAATCTGTTCCCTTTACCTATAGAGAGAGATGGACAATGGAGGCATCCCTGAATTCTTGGTTGTAACCTCCCCATACCATATAACTTGGAAAATTTCAGTCAGTTTTTGGGCCAACAGTGGATCTCCCATCTTGTAGATCTCAGCTGGAATGTAATCAGCACCAGGTGCTTTGCCCCACTTGAAAGGAGTCTAATAGAATTCTAAATATCTTCTTCAGTTGGAACTTTGGCTAGGGACTGATTGACTTAAGTAAGTGGTGAATGGCTTCTGCATTGATTAATGATGGTCTATTAAGAACAGTATGAAAGTGTTCAGCTCATCTCTCTAGGATCATGTCTATCCTCATTGATCAATGAGGATCCTTCAGCATTGAGTAGTTGAGAAGCAACAATTGTCTTTGGCCCATAAATAGCCTTCAGGGCATCATAAAAGCATTTTGGTAAATAGGAAATAAATAATGGACGGAAGGTACTAAAATTAAGAGAGATTGAGGAAGGAGGAGGTGAGATTTTACTTAGAATGTGAAGCAAAGCAGGTGTACAAGATGGGAAGAAAGAAGAGATGGAGTTTCTTGTTCATGGAATGACCAGGAGACTAGGAGTCACTGAACCAAAGATCACATGAGGAGGTGTAAAGTATAAGAAGATAACTAGAACGATGGGCTGTTTTATGAAGAACTTTAAATAACAAATGGGATTTTGTATTTGATTCTGGAGATGACAGGGAGCCAATGGAATTTATTGTGTGTAGATGACACAGTCAGACATGTGCTTTAGGAAAGTCACTTTGATGACTGAATGGAGGTTAGGATGGAGTGGGGAAGAGCCTTGTACCAGGCAAGATCCACCAGCAGGTTAACAGTTCAGGTGTGAGGTAATGAGGCCCTGCTAACAATCTAATAGTAGGGACAAAATATACATATATACATATAACTATAGCATGTGATGTGAACAAGATGCCAAAAAAATATTGAATAAACAAGCAAAAACGAAAGCCAACTTTTGTAGTGTACTTTCTCTATGTGAGATCACTCTAGTCCACCACCATACTTTATTGTATAGATTGATTTATTTTATGAATCTATGGATCTGGTTTTGTTAACACTTTGCTCCAAATCTTTCATAACTATGTATTATCCACTGAGTAAAGTCCATGCTGTTGTTATTTCTGATTCTCAGGGCTCTCTTCAATTTGACCCTATCTTGCTGTTTCAACTAAATCTCATATCACTCTCCTCTGTGTATTCTACATGCCAGAGAAAATGAACACAGTATTCCATCCCTTCTGAACATGAATGATTCTGTCTACCTCTACATCTGTTATTGCACCAAAATATCTTTCTTCTCCTTTTGTTGACTATTGAAATCTTAGCCATACTTGAAAGCTCAACCTCTCCTACAGTCTTCTTTGATACTTACTGTCAGTGATCTTCTCCTTCAGACCTTACAATATCATTAATCAGATTTATCTTTGTCTCTCTTCCTAATATGTTTTTAGGTTTTTGTGGGGTTTTTTTGGTCAGGCAATAAGGGTTAAATATCTTGCCCAAGGTCACACAGCTAGTTAATAACAAATTACTGAAGCCAAATTTGAACTCAAGTTCTCCTGATTTCAGGACCTGTCCTTTATCCATTCTATCACCTAACTTCCCTCTGTAAACTCTATGGCAGTAGTAATGAACCATGTCTTACCTAAACTTTATATTTCTTCCAGAAGTTAAATAGCACTTTGTATACTATAGGAATTTAGTAAATGTTGAGTTCATGTTTTTGATTTTATTTTTTGTCCTTATAGCCTCCTCACTTTTAGGATATTGAATGAAAATAAGGTGATTAAAAATTAGAGTTAGTTTAAATTAGTTTTTGGATATGAGCTTTTGCTTTTTTATTTTAAAATTTTATTTAAATAGTGATTCCATGTATTTGAATGTCCATGAAACTAGAAAAAAATAATTTTTTCATACTCAGGTATTCAAGATGACCTTAACTTTATTTATGCTTTATTTCTTATGATTTTGATTATAAAGCATGCATAAAAACACTGAGGTATGATTTAGTGAGACTAGCAATATAAGTCAATGCATTTTAAAGGATTTGGTATCATTCTTTCTCTGTATAACATAGCACTCTCACTGTTTGCTTGTTTCATAATGACTATAATGAAAGGTCCCCAGCCAAGCCAACTTTGTCTGGAAACAGAAGGTTCTATTCAAACCATTTTTGATACTAAATAAGAACAACATTGCTCCTTGAGTCCTGTTACATAACTGTAATACCTAGGTGTGGGAGAATCTGTTTTCTTAAAGCTTTGGGAATTCTGTCCTTCTTATCTAATGCAAGTCACTTGGTTGTTGCTGCACATTTGATGGAGCAGACGGTCTTGTTGGTCCTGCAAGGTTGTTTCTCAAACCAGCAGTGATCTGCTCTGTGGTGATGCAGCACAGATCAGCAATGAAGAGAGATTGTGTGCAGCAAAAAAAGGAGCCAAACACACATCAAACTGCACTGGGCTTCTCTGTCTTCTATCATCTTGTGGGAATTCTCATTGGGAAACAGCACCTTTATGAAACCCTTGTTACATTGAAAATATGATCAAAGTGCAATATTAGCATCATAGTTCTGTGGAAGTGCTCATTCTGCAGGGAACATAAATCTGCCTTCTTGTATATTGTATTTTAGTTCTCCTGGTGATTTTTTGTTTTTGTTTTTTAAAGATTTTATTTATTTTAAGTTTTACAATTTTCCCCCTAATCTTACTTCCCTCCCTCCACCCCCAAAGAAAGCAGTTTGTCAGTCTTTATATTGTTTCCATGTTGTTCATTGATCCAAATTGAATGTGATGAGAGAGAAATCATATCCTTAAGGAAGAAGCATAAAGTATAAGAGATAGCAAGATCAGACAATAAGATATCAGTTTTTTTTTAATTAAAGGTAATAGTCCTTAGTCTTTTGTTCAAACTCCACAGTTGTTTCTCTGGATACAGATGGTATCCTCCATTGCAGACAGCCCCAAATTGTCCCTGATTGTTGCACTGATGGAATAAGCAAGCCCATCAAGGTTGATCATAGCCCCCTTGTTGCTTTTAGGGTGTACAGTGTTTTTCTGGTTCTGCTCATCTTACTCAGCATCAGTTCACGCAAATCCCTCCAGGCTTCCCTGAATTCCCATCCCTCCTGGTTTCTAATAGAACAGTAGTGTTCCATCACACACATATACCCCAGTTTGCTAAGCCATTCCCCAATTGAAGGACATTTACTTGATTTCCAATTCTTTGCCACCACAAACAGGGCTGCTATGAATATTTTTGTACAAGTGAGGTTTTTACCCTTTTTTATCATCTCTTCAGGGTATAGACCCAGTAGTGGTATTGCTGGATCAAAGGTTATGCACATTGTTGTTTCCCTTTTGGCATAGTTCCAAATTTCTCTCCAGAAAGGTTGGATGAGTTCACAGCTCCACCAACAGTGTAATAGTGTCCCAGATTTCCCACAACCCTTCCAACAATGATCATTATCCTTTCTGGTCATATTGGCCAGTCTGAGAGGTGTGAGGTGGTAACTCAGAGAAGCTTTAATTTGCATTTCTCTAATAATTAATGATTTAGAGCAATTTTTCATATGTCTATGGATTGCTTTGATCTCCTCATGTCCTTTGATCATTTGTCAATTGAGGAATGGCTTTTTAAAAAAAAATATGACTCAGTTCTCTGTATATTTTAGAAATGAGTCCTTTGTCTCCTTTGTCAGAAACATTAGTTGTAAAGATTGTTTCCCAGTTTGCTACATTTCTTTTGATCTTGGTTACAGTGGGTTTGTCTGTGCAAAAGCTTTTTAATTTAATGTAATCGAAATCAACTAGTTTGTTTTTAGTGATGTTCTCCATGTCTTCCTTAGTCATAAACTGCTTCCCTTTCCATAGATCTGATAGGTAAACTAGTCCTTGATCTTCTAGTTTGCTTATAGTATTGTTTTTTATGTCTAAATCCTGTATCCATTTGGATCTTATCTTGGTATAGGGTGTGAGATGTTAGTCTAATCTAAGTTTCTCTCATACTAACTTCCAATTTTCCCAGCAGTTTTTATCAAAGAGAGCGTTTTTATCCCAATAGCTGGACTCTTTGGGTTTATCAACAGATTACTATAATCGTTTCCTGATAATGCACCTAGTCTATTCCACTGGTCCACCACTCTATTTCTTAACCATTATCAGACAGTTTTGATTACTGATGCTTTATAATATAATTTTAGATCAGGCAGGGTTAAGCCACCTTCTTTTGCACTTTTTTTCATTAAATACCTGGAAATTCTTGACTTTTTATTGTGATGTTTTTACCCTTTTTCATGATCTCATCAGAGTATAGACCCAGTAGTGGTATTGCTGGATCAAAGTGTATGCATGTTTTTGTTGCATCTTTGGGCGTAATTCCAAATTTCTCTCCAGAAAGTTTGGATGAGTTCACAGCTCCACCAACAATGTAATAGTTTCCCAGATTTCCCACATCCCTTCCAACATTGATCATGCGTGGTGGTTTAACTGCCTCACACATGCCACTGGGGTGCCCTGCTACCTCAGCTATGCTTGCTTGTTTACCCTAAAGGTAACAGTTGGTCAGTAATTGGTAGGAATGACTGACTCTGGATAATGAGGCTTAATATTCTTCTCATAAAAAGAATTATTTTGTACACATGTCTACTTAGAAATACTAGGTTCAGGAAATCATAAAATCTCAGAGCAGGAATGCACTTCAGAGATGTTTCTCGCACAATTTCTTTCTCAGTCAAGAGTTCTGCTATAATATATCTAGCAAATAGTCATCTAGCCTTTGTGCAACTATTTTTAGTACTGGAGAATTTCCTCCTCCTTGAGCCAAACCATTTCATTTTTGAAGTTTTTCTTAGAAAGGTAGAAAGTTAATATATAATCTTATAACATATCACTTCTAATTTTCAGTGTTCTCTCACATATTTCTTATTTCCTTATGGGCAGTAAAAATGCCTTAATGTATGACTCACCAACAATATGTGTTGAATAAATGAATGAATGATTTTAAGAAAACTCTCAAGGCCAGAACCAAGATGGCAGCATGAAGACAAGAATTCCCAGGAAACTTATTCCCTAAAAAAACTCTAAAAGCCTCTAGCCAAAATTAAGAGACGCAGAACCCACAAAAAGACTGAGCAATATACTTTCCTAGTCCAAAACAACTTAGAAGTTCCATAGGAAAGATCTGTTTCACCAGAACCTGGGGCTGGAAAGAGCTGAAGTGCAGCTGCAGTGCAATCAGGCTGGAGCAAAACTAGCTCCAGCCTTCCAGGAGCAACCTGTGGGGCACTTGGGTCTGTGGGGTGCCTGGGTACATGGCAGAGGGGGGCAGTTTCCATACCTTTTGGCCCAGGGATCACCAGGGACAGATTAAAGGGGTGGTGAGAGAACTCTGGCCTCAGAGCAGCCCTGCAATAAGAACCTGCAGCAGGAATCATTGGAGCCTCCCAGCACGTTCAGAGCTCCCAGAGATGGTAAGGGTTTTGGGGGAGACTGCAGAGGTCTCTTTGCTCTCCCTAGGGCAGGACTCTTGCTGTTTGCCCACACTCAGATCTAGGTTGCAGTTTGGACTCCCATACTACCATAGCTGAGAGGGACCTTCCTCACAACTCCAGGAAAGAGGAGAAGGCTTATCCTCCACATCCCAGAGCACAGGCAAGAGAGCAGTCAGAGCCTCTCATAAGACCTTGGGGGAATTAAGGTTCCCTTTGGGTGTCCCAACCTTGTGAGTTTGGTAAATCAGTCATAGGCCAAAGAAATGAGCAAACAAAATAGAAGAATCTGACAATAGAAAATTACTTTGGTCCCATGGAGGATCAAAATAAACGTTCAGAAGATGACAGAGTCTAAGCTTCTATATCCAAAGCCTCCAAGAGAAATATAAAATGGACTCAGGCAATGGAAGAGCTCAAAAAAAGACTTTGAAAAACAATTAAGGGAGATAGAGGAAAAATTGGGAGGGTAAATGAGCCTAGCAGAAAAATCATGAAAACCAAGTCAGCAGTTTGGTGAAAGAAATACAAAAAAAAACTGAAGAAAATAACATTTTAAAAAACCAGTTTAGGCCAATTGGAAAATGCAACACAAAAGGCAAATAAGGAGATGAATGCCTTAAAAAGCAGAATTGACCAGCTACAAAAAAGAGATAAAAGAGCTCTCTGAAGAAAATAACTCTTTCAAATGTAGAATGGAACTAAAGGAAACTGATGACTTTGTGAGAGATCAAGAAGCAATAAAATATATCAAAAGAACCAAAAATTAGAAGAAAATGTGAAATATCTCACACTGACCTTGAAAGCAGATACAGAAGAGATACCTGAAAGTTACAACCAGGAAAAGAGCCTAGACTTCATTTTTTAAGAAATAATATAGCAAAATTGTCCTGAGATCCTAGAGGCAGAGGGTAAAATAGAAATTAAGGGAATTCACCGAACACCTGCTGAAAGAGATCTCAAAAGAGATCCCAGGAATATTATAACCAAATTCCAAAGCTCCCAAGACAAAGAGAAAATACCAAAAGCTTCCAGAAACAAACAGTTCAACTACCATGGCTCTATAATCAGAATTACACAGGATTTGGCAGGATCTACATTAAAGGCTCATAGGACTTGGAATATGATATTCTGGAAGACAAAAGAGCTTGGATTACAACTGAAAATCAGCTATTCAGCAAAACTGAACATCCTTTTTCATTGAAACAGGGGACTTTCAAACTTTGCTATTGAAATGACTAGAGCTGAACAGAAAGTTTGACCTTTCTGTGTACAAGACTCAGGTGAAGCTTAGAGGGGTGAACAAAAAAGATTTATTATAAGGAGCCTAATGATATTAAACTATGTGTATTCCTGCATGAGAAGATGATACTGATAACTCATAAACTTTCTCATTTATAAGATCAGTTAGTTAGAAGGAGAATATATAGACAAGCACAGGAGGGAGTTGAATATAATGATATAATATGGTTTAAAGATGGAATCAATGCATGATAAAGGAAGGTACTGGGAGGAAGGGAAAAGAGAGGAAGAAGAGACTAAGATATTTCACACACAAGAGTCAAGAAAAAATTTTTGCAGTGGAATGGAATGGCGGAAGGTGGGGGGGGGATGAATGTGCCTTCATTCCTATCAGAAATGGGTCAGAGAGGAAATAACATACACACTTAATAGAGTATAGAAATCTATCTTACTCTAGAGAAAAATGAAAGAAAGGCATGGGATTAGGGGCAATGGGGGGATGGGTGGGGGGAATAGGTGATAGAAGAGAGGGAAGATCATGGAAGAAGATATTCAGATATAACACACTTCTGAGTGGGGACAGGGTGAAAGACAGAGAGAGAATAGAATAAATGAGAGTGGGAAGGAATAGAACGGAGCGAAGTACAACTAGTGATATGACTGTAGGAAAAGATATTGAAGCTGCTTCTCTGGTAGACTTATGATAAAGAAGGCAACTCATCCCAGAGACAGAGCCATTGGAATCCAAACACAGACTGAAGTAAACTTTTTTTTTCCTCTCACATTATTATTGAGGTTTCTCTATCTTTTTGGGGGGAAAGGGGGAGTTTATGTGTGTACTCTCATGATAAGAATATTGTAATAATATAAAATAAATAAACCAAATTGTCACTGGGAAAAAAAGAAAACTCATGCTCTGTCTAGATTTTATGAACTTTAGGCTAAATAGCATGGTTTCTTTAACCAATCCTCAGATGGCCTGGTTTGTTGACCCATTACCTTATTTGCCCTCCTCTAGAGTAACTATAATATGTCAGCTTCCCTCTTAAAATATGGTACCAAGAAATAAAGATGTTGTTCCAGATTTAGCCTGACTATTGTCAAGAACAGAAGGACTATTATTTCAGTTATCTCTATAGTCTTAATTCTTTTAATGTAGCATTATCTTTTCAAGTGATTATATAACTTTGTTGGCTCATAATAAATTTATAATTACCATAAAATTCTTCAGATCTTTTTCATGTGAAATGTTGCCATGACAGATCAATAGGAATTGATACTTATCATTTCTTATCATCAGTGAATGAATGTTGGCTTCTAGAGATTTCCATATTATTTTCCAGATACTTAGCAACTATTTGTCTAGTCTAAAATTTGCCAGGTTTTAACTGCAAATTTGCATCATGCTTTTATCCCCAAAAGTCAACCTTTCTACTTTTTTGGAAAATTTTGAAGGTGAGGTGCCAAAAAAAAGTTAGCAAGGCAAATATTATCCTCACTATCTTCTTTTTAGCACCTCACCTTCAAAATTTCACTGGTGTTCAACAATTGATTAAAACAAAAGTGAAAATCTATACCAAATTTAAAAAGGAATAATGACGAAGGAATGACAATGTGTACAATTTCAGGAGATCTAGCTAGGTCTATGTAAGCACGATGTTAACTAGGTGACTTGGATTGTGACCATTTTTAATAAGATGTGTAACTGATATAAAATTTTCCATGATGAAACCAAAAGGTACTAGAAATCTTATCAGCAAAAAAGCATCTGACCTTTTTTTTGTCAGAAAGACATAACAACTACTATTTTACAAGTTTTAAATACAAGATTATTTGCAAATTGCTATACTTTATAATAGATGATTACAATCAATATCTCCTTACAAAATGAAATGAAATGAAAAACTTTTGGAGAAGAAAGTGATCCTATATAAAACTTGACATAAGGTTTAATTAAGTCATATCACTCTCAAGGTATGTATAGGTAAAACTGGAATAAGCATGATATAGGCCATAAAATGGAACAAATTTCTAGCATTTCTCTTGCCATCAGTTTTTATCACAGAAGAATGTGTAATATCTCACTTTTGATTCTAATACTTGAGTATCTGATATGAAAATGAAGGAGTGATTGGATCTAATTACATACAGAAGAAATATGTGCTGGAAACAGCCCAATGTTAACATAAAGATTTTCAAGATATTATAAATTGGGTAAGATCCAAAGAATGGAAAAGATCAGCTAGGATATTTTTTTTTTTTATCAAAAGAGAACTCTAAATTCATCATCAGTTACTGTCTCATATGTTTATAGTGCTTGTGTCTTTGGCATCTGATGAAACTATAAGAAAGGAATGGACAGACTTTTGTAGATAATTTTCAGCAGCTGACCATGTCTTCAGGGTCACATAATTAAAAGAGAGGTGAAAAGGATATAAAAATTATATCTATATTTATATTTATTTGTTTATTAAAGATATTTGGCTTTATATAGGCCAGAGAGCCTTAAAAAGTCTTTCTTTCATCAAAACATGTTATGAGAATCTTATATTATTTCAAAAATCTGTCTATCAGTACTAACTGTTAATACACTTAGGTGGTGTATCTGAAACAGTCTGTGAAAAGACCTGTCATCAAAGTCTAAGCTCTGACCAGAACATTTAACCTAGCTTATAGCCAATTGGAGAGGGTACTGAGTACCATTATAGGACACTATATGCTTAGGAATTGGAGGTGTATACACATATAATCTTCCTGACCATTTTTTCTGCTATCAGCATACCAAGCAAGACATATAAATAATACAGGAGCCTGCTAACTGGGGATTTCCCAAAAGGTTCTGTCCTGAGTCCTTTTCTCCTATATTATTAGTGACCTCATCAACTATCATAGATTCAGTTATTAGCACTTTGCTTATGATTCCCAAATCTACTTAACTGGCCCAAACTTCTTCTGACCCCTAGGTTCTCATCTCCAACTGCCTATTATACATATCAAACAGGATGTCCTTTAGAGATCATAAGCTCAACATGTCCACAGCAACCTATTATCTTTTCTCCCAAACATTCCCTTCTTCCTGATTTCCCTGTTATTGTTGAGGATACCACTATTCTCCCAGACTCACAATCTAAGAGTCATTCTGTACTCCTCACTTACTTTCATCCACCATATCTAATCTATTGCCAAGATTTTCTGATTTTTACTGTTCTAATAGTGTTCACTCACCCTATTGTCTCCTCTTAAATTGGCAACACCTTGGTTCAGGCCCTATCACTGCACACTTGGATTGCTGCAATACTCTTTAAGTTGGTCTCCTTGCTTCAGGTTTCTCCCCACTGCAGTTCATCCTCCAGTTAGCTGTCAAAGTGATCTTCCTAAAGCACAAGACTGACCATGTCCCCCTAGTCAGTAAACTCCAGTGGTTCAAATATAAAGTCCTCTGTTGTTCTACTAAAGTCCTTCATAACCTCTAACTTTCCAGTCTTTGATCCAGTGTTCCTAACTTCTTGGTCTTCTCTGAATGAGATATTCATCTCTCTAGTTCTGGGCATTTTTCGCTGTTTGTTTCCAAGCCTAGAATTCTCTTCTTTCTTATTTTGACTTAGTGAGTTCTTTGGTTTTTACAAGAATCCTTTCTTGATTCCCCTTTCCTTAATTTGTCCTTATTTTCTCCAACTTATCCTGTAATATATCTTCTTTAAGTGTACCTGTCTTCATGTTATTATCTCCATTAGAGAGTGAGCTCCTTGAAAGCAGAGACTGCCTTTGTTCATATCTCTAGTATTTAGGTGATGGATGGAACATAGTAGGTGCTTAATAATTAATATTTTTGAGTAGTAGGTGCTCATTTGAGACTCTTGTTCTGTGAATAATCCAAACAAAGGGGCAAAAGTTTAAAATACCAAAAAGACCCACCTGGTTAAATATACTGGCAACAATTACAAATCTTCCTCCTCTTAGGTATTCCCAGTATCTACCTGTTACTATGGCTTCCAAGTGTAACTCAGATGTAGTGTGAGTGGCTTAACTGCAGGAGTTGCTGTCCCTAGCCATGGTTCTGATCATTTCTGTAGCAATAGTACTGTGATATCTTGATAGATACAGCTTCAGGTATTGCTTAATCTATTTTAAGTACTAATATCAACCAAAACATAATCAGACAGGGAGACACATGCTTTTCAGATGCGTTCAACATAAAAGATCTTGAACAGTGTTCAAGTGGAAGGAGGAGTTCCTTATATATGACAAAATTCTTTTGTTTTTCCTCTTGATAAGATGATATTGTACTAATTGCACCAAGTTCTGTAATAATGTAGGGTTTTTTCAGTGAGCTTCATAGCTATTCACTGTTAGGGTTGTTTTGAAGACCAAATGAGATAATATGAGTCACCCTCTGTGACTCTTAAAATACTAGACAAGTGTTAGTATTATTATTTTATGTGATTGGATTGGTAGTTCATTGAGTTGGCCATTAGTAATGGGTATTTGGACAGGAATTGCAGTTTGGCAAAGAGTTGGACCCTGGGGTTGGAACACATTTAGGCAATTTAATAGCATTTTTCGTGATCCCATAATACTCCTTGTTTTTAAAAAGCATGTCTTTTAACACCACTATTCTTCTCATAATACTAAAAGGCTATGAATCATAGGGCATCGTGTTCTCAGCAAATATGGAATTTCTGGTGATCCAAAGGACAAGAGAAACATACACAGTGGGTATAAGAAGATTGAAAATATTAAGAACAATAAATTAACCTGATAAATGTCGCAAAAATGCCACCTAGGATGTGTGTGACTGGAAATGTGAGTTAGCTGCTCATGTCACAAAATTGAGGGTCAGTTAAAAACAAATATTTTTCCTTATATAACATCAGTCAGCTCATTTAAAGGATCCACAATAGAAAATAAGCAAATTTATCTCTGTAGACTTAGTAGAATTCCTCTCATCCATTCTTTATGTGGATTCTATTATAATTAATAAAATATGTTAACTTTAAAATATTAGTAAATTCATCTAACATTTTGTCATCTACATTTCCTTAATCAATAGTATTATTGTTATTACTACTTAGGAGATCTAAAAAATTTCTTGAAAATGTAAGAGGTTCATATATTTGAAAAGACTGGAAACCATTGACCTCTATTACACTGTGTATGTTCATGAAAAGGATGTTGAAGAAAATTGTATAGGAAAGAAAATATGGGTTCCCCCCATGAGATCATAATATTAAAATGTTAACTTTGGGATTATATCTGTAAATTCATGTACCCTGGGATAGAAACAGTTGAAATCTTTTAAAAGCATCTAATTGCTATCTTAATTGTCTCCTGAACTATCTTGAGTTGGTTTCAGTCATTTTAAATTCACTTAGTCAAAAAGTATAATTGAAGCCTTTTGTTTTAACTTCATATTTCTTTCCTGATATAATCCCTTCCCCCTACCATTGAAGCCTAATATAGAAAAAGCAATTAGGTAAAACTGGGGGGAGGCATGTTTCATCTTTTCTTCAGGGCCAAGATTGTTCATTACAGAGTTTGACTTGTCTTTCAGTGTGGTTTTCATTTATGTTACTGTGGTAATTTACATGTAGATCTCTTGATCCCATTTTATTCTTTATTGACTCATAAAGGTTTTCTCAGACTTTTCTGAATTCCATATATTCATCATTTCTTACAGAAAAAAAATTTCCATTATATTCACATATCACAATTTGTTCAACCATCTCCAATCTGTGGTCAAATGTTTTCATTTCTAAGTTCAAATCATCTCTCATATACTTTCTTTTTAAAATTTAAATTTTTAAAAATTTTTTAAGGCAGTGGGGGATTAAGTGTCTTGCCCAGGATCACACAGCTAGGTAATTATTAAGTGTCTGAGGCCAAATTTGAACTCCTCTTGAATCCAGGGCTGGTGCTCCATCCACTGCATCACCTAGCTGCTCCCTCTCATATACTTTCTCCTTTCTATTCATATAATTACCTCCTCTGGTCAGATCCTTATAACCTATTACCTGGACAAGTACAATAGGTCTCCCTACCTCAAGTCTCTTCCCACTATAATTTGTCCTCCATTCATCTGGCGAAGTGCTTTTCCTACAGTGTAGGTCCAACTGTGTCATTCTCTTATTCAATAAACTCCAGTGGCTCCCTGTTTTCTCTAGGATCAAATATAACATTCTTTGTTTGGAATTTAAAGACTTTAACAACTTGACCTCTTCCTACCACTGTTTCCAGTATTCTTTCTGTCCCTTCTCATCCTCTACAATATAACTATGCTTGTGTGTACATGTGGCAGCAGACAAGTGCCATATGGATAGAGTGCTGGAACTAGACTTCTGTAGGCCTCAGTGTCCTCCACTCCCAGGGCTTTTGTAAAAATAAAATGAAATGATCATGATAAAGCATTTGGCACAGGGCCTGGCCCATCATAATCTCTTAAGACATGCTTATTTCCTTTAGCTCTTTTTTAAAAAAAAATATTTGAAGGGGCGGCTAGGTGGCACAGTGGATAGAGTGCCGGCCCTGGAGTCAGGAGTACCTGAGTTCAAATCCGGCCTCAGACACTTAATAATTGCCTGGCTGTGTGGCCTTGGGCAAGCCACTTAACCCTATTTGCCTTGCAAAAACCTAATATATATACTAATATATATACATATATATGTATATAGATAGATAGATAGATAGATAGATAGATAGATAGATATAGAAATAGGCAATTATTAAGTATCTGAGGTCGGATTTGAACTCAGATACTCCTGACTCCAGGGCCGGCGCTCTATCTACTACACCACCTAGCTGCCCTTCCATCAGTTATGCTTGCTGTTCCTCTACCACACCACTTCCATGCCTTTCCACTCACATTCCCCAGACCTGGACAGTTCTTTCTTCTAATTTCCACCTCCAGACTACCTTTGCTTTAAGACTCAGATCAAATTCTGCCTACAACAACAGACCTTTCCCAATATCCCCATCCCTGTCCCCCACTACTGGTGCCTTCCCTCTGAGTTACCTTCCCTGGGCACTGCCTGGCTCCTGTAAGGACGTAGTTTGCCTGTTGTTTTCTCCATCTCAACAGCAACTCTTTGTGGACAGGGATTGTTTTTAACTTTTTTGGTAACCCCACTATCTGGCACATAGTAAGAATTTAATAAATGTGTATTGACTGACCAATTAATATGATATAAAGAAAATATTTGTTTTTAACTTTAAATAGGACTTTGAGCCCTTGGAAATACTGAGTTTCTGAACACACACAAGGTTAACATTTAATGATCAGAGTTGATTCATTATAATTCATTTTTTTTGACCAGTACATGTCTATTGATCTTCCTTTAAATCTCAGCAACATTGGGTGGCTAGGTGACACAGTGGATAGAGCACTGGTCTTGGAGTCAGTAGTACCTGAGTTCAAATCTGGCCTCAGACACTTAATAATTACCTAGCTGTGTGGCCTTGAGCAAGCCACTCAATCCCATTGCCTTGAAAAATCTAAAAAAATAAAAAAAACTCAGCAACATCTCTAAAAGTTGACCAGAACAAAATCAATTTATTAGTAGAGGGAATTTATATCCTGGAAGAGATAATACTGTACTACAAGAAAGAAAAGTCAAATTTCAATTTACTGTGAGGATATTCAAAATAAACTAACTCAAAATTGAGATTCACTAATTTAATTCACAAACATCACTGAACTTATTATTTACTAAAATATAAGCAAACAGAAAAAGTGCCATGTGAGAGAACAGGAAAACTGCTGATTTGGAATCATAGAATCTTAGTCAAGGCCTGGATCTAATCACTTAATTACCTCTGTGACCTCATGCAAGTTATTCATCAAGTCTCAATTCTCCCCCGAAAAATGAAGGGGTTCGGTGAGATTATCATCAAATTCCCTGAAAATCTACTTCCAGTCCTCAAAGGAAGATACTCAGTTTCTGACCCCAATGAATGATTGACATTAATGACAGAATAACTATTTATATTGGTGTCTCTGTGAAATCAAACATTGACTCATTAAATGTTCATCAAGGCCCTGCCATGTACAAGGAACTATGCTAAGTGGCAGGAGAGATCAGATTAAGATAAGGGTAGACCAGGGGTCAAGGAAGCCTTCACTTCAATTTAATGAACATTTTTTAAGAGCTTAACATATTGCAGGCACTATGCTAAGTGCTGGGGATACAAATAAGAAAAAGAAAGGAGCTTACGGTCTAATGGGGGAATGCTGTACACAGAAGAAAACAGGAAGGGACACGGGAAAGACATCTGGGGGTACCCAGTGTGGCACAGCTTGTTCTGTGGAGTACAGTCCAAGCAGAGCTGCAAGATGGAAAGTGCAGTGATCTACAAAGACAAAGTCCTTATCTCCTTAAAAGGGGTATTTTAGGTGGAATTTAGACTTCTAGCATCTAGTCCTAATAGAAAGATGAGAGTTTTTTAATATATCCATATTAAATATATCTATATATATTAAGTATATCTATACAGACTTACCTGATTAGAGAACATTTTCTTCTCCCTGACTACATTTGTTCAGTTCTCTCCTTGCTTTAGAGATGTAGAGAGGAATCAGCATAAGCATACATTAAGCTAAGTATATTTACTAAACACTTCTCTAATAACTTCTGAAGGCCTCCAAAGTTTTCCAAATTTTGTTCTGTTTTTAAAAATATATACATATCTCTTCCTAAAGAAATTAGATATTATATAAAACGTGTTTTTTAAAACCAAGAAACTGTAGTTTCCCTACAGATGCCAATAGCAAGTTTAGCACTAAAGACGTAATATATAGATTGATGAACATCTTTGAAAATAATTTTAGTGGGGAGCCAAGGTGGTGAAATAAAATCAGGGACTATCTGAATATTCACAAATTGCACTCCAAACAGGTTACAATAATGCCTCAAAATGAATTCTGAAGTGTCAGAACCAACAGAAGGACAATGAAACAATTTTCCAGTCCAAGAAAACTTAGGAGGTCAGTAGGAAAGGTCTGTATCACTGGGGTGAGAGTGGAGTGCAGTCCAGTCCAGGTTGTGCCTGGCAAGCCAGCAGCAGGTTTTGAGGGCATGCCCATCAGTGACTGAGGCTTCTGGAATTCAATAGGGGGTTAGAAAACTGGTCTGAAAGAGATTACGGGGGCCTTTGGTTGGCACTGGGAGCAGGACTCATAAATTCCCCATATGTGGTCTGAGTTACAGTCCCAGTGGGAGGAGAGGCACTAGCAGGAGCAGGGACTTTAGATGAAGTTCCAGGGCAGAAAAGAATGCTTGTGATCAGTCACAGACCATAGCATAGGTCAGGAGAGAACCCCCAGAACTAAGTGTGAAAATAGCAACATGAAAAACCTGAAGTGAGGGACAGTAACCCCTCCAGTCTAGAGCAGAGCCTAAGTTTAACAAGCTTAAAAGTCAAGAAATATGTTGGAAAATGAGTAAACAACAAAAGATTATAAAAAGATCAAAACACAAACTCAGAAGACAACAAAGTCAAAACTGCTATATGCAAGTCCACAGATCATTTTCATACAAACTTCTGACCATGTCTGCCATGTGTGATTGGATATGTGAGGTAAGGGAGATGGAAAATGTGGTGGATATAACCTGGGAAGGAGGATGGAACCTTGACAGAGCTAGGGAACTTTGAAAGAAAGAGGAGTTTGGGGGAAGTTTGATTTCTGTTTTGTACATATTGGTATTTGAGTTCCCAATTGGTCATCCCTCATTAAGTTAAACAGACTTCCTTTCTACATCTCACACATGATACTCCATTTAATTTCTTCCAGCTTTTGCATATACTGACTCTATTCCTAGAAAGTAATTGTTCAGGAAATCAACCTTTATTAAGGGCAGCACTGGGGCATACATAAAGAGACCTGCTCTCAAGGAGATATCATCTGAATGGAAGAGATCACAAAACAAATATAGACAAAGAAGCTAGATATAGGAAAACTAGTAATGACTAGCAAAGGGAAAGCACTAGTGTTAAGAGGGCCTAGAAAAGACGTCCTGTGAATGATGGGACTTTAGTTGGAACTTTTAACAAAGCTAGGGAAACCAGAAGATAGAGGAGAAGATGAGGAGTGAGGAGTGTTCAAGACTTGAAGAATAGTCAGGGAAAATGCCCAGAGCCAAGATCTTGTGTGTGGAAGAGCAAGGAGTTCATTGTCACTGAACTGAAGAGGACATGGAGGACAGTATAGTGTAAAGGGACTGGGTTATCAAGGGCTGTGAATGTCAAATAGAGAATTTATATTTGATCCTGGGGGCAATAGGGAACTGTTAAGAGTTTATTGAGTAAGCTAGGGACATGGTTAGACCTGAACTGTAGGTATGAAGGTGGCTGCAAATAAAGGTGATTTGGAGTAGGAAGGGACTTGAGATAGGCAGATCTAGCAGCAAACCATTGCAATAATCCAAACATGAGGTAATAAGGGTCTATACCAGCATGGTAGCAATGTTAGAGGAGGGAAGAGGGCATATTGAGTCATGATGCAAAAGTGAAATTGATAGTAAGAGATAGTGAAGAGTTGATGCCTAAATTGTGAGCCTAAGGGACTGACAGCATGGTGTTGCCTTTCTACAATAATAGGAAAGATAGGAGGGGGATAGAGTTTAGAGGAAAGACAATGAATTCTATTTTGGAAAAAGTTAAGATGTTTCCTGGTCATCTGAAAGTAGGTCATGCAGAGAAGGTTGATTAGGAGAAGTAGAATAGAGAATAAATAATCAGCATAAAGATGAGAAGAAGGTTACAGGAAGAAAAGAAGATATGCCCAGGACAGAACCTTGTAGGACCCATGTTATTAGAGGATGTGATCTGGATCCAGCAAAGGAGACTAAAGTTGCAGTTAGATAGGCAGGAGGAGAACCAGAAGAGACTGATATCCTGAAAATTTAGAGAAGAGAGGATGATTACTAGTGTCAAAGGTAGTGGTTGAGGGGAATGAGAAATAAGAAAAGGTCATTGAGTTTCACAACTAAGACATTGTTAACTCTTTCCTCTTGTCTACCTCTTAGATATTCCCTAGTTTTCAAGACTCAAGTTAGGTATCCCATTCAACAGGAAACCTTTCTTAATTCATGCAGTTGCTAGTACTTCCTCCAGTCCCATAAAATAATTCTTTTGTATCTATTATATGTGTTTTGCAGATATAATCTCTCCCATTTAGATGATCATTTCCTTCCTTCCTTCCTAGGAGCTGTTTTGCTTTTGCAAAACAGTATTCCAGTGCCCACATATTATAATACTTAGTAAATGATATTATAATGCTTAATAAATGATTATTGATTGTTTGATAGGTTAGAGGTGACTCTGGGAACTTAAAGATTTTTATCAGTAGATTTCAAGCTCTGAAAAGTCTGGTATAGGTCTACTAATGGACTAGATATTTGTGACTAGGAATACTATGTACTTAACATATTGTTTTCCCAAGAACCAGTCTTTTGGAGATAAGATGTTAATTGCCATGATATTTTTTTCAACAATAGCAGCTCGAAGTATGGAAAGAGTATTTCTTCATTGAATCAATAGGATTTCCTTGAATTATTCACTCACATCATCTTAACTTTGCTACTTTATTAGGTTATTTGGTTTAATGTATTTTAAGCTTTTCAAATATTAGTACTGTTTTTCATTTTTTGTTTCTAATTTGTTGCACAGACTGTACTTTGTTTACAACTTTTAACAAGATATCCTATTTCATTGTCGGGCAGCTTTAGTTGTTAGAAAAATTTTTTTCTTCCATTTTATCAAATTCTAATTCCCATATTTCTGTGCCAACATGGAATAGGACATATCTTTTTCCTTAGTGAAACACTTTATTAGATTTCAGTGTTGCTGAGCAATAGTATATTTTGCCTCCACCCTGGTGCTGGAAACAACAGGGCCATAGGCAAAAGCATAGGGCTTAGAACCAAAAAGACACTTTACGTACTATGCCAAACACTCAAAGGGCCAGTAAAAATCAGAGCCAAGTGTATGTCCAATTTCTGAGATGTCTTTCAGGTATGCCTTGATTACAGCTATCTTGAGATGTGGTTATGGAAGAGGTGCCACATATGAGTTATTTTTTTTTAAGTTTAATCTGATTATTTACCTCAAAATTCAACTTCATTTTATTTTTAATTCTCTCCCTTTCCCTCCCCATTAAAAGACAAGAACAATAAAACTCATTCCAATTCTATTTTATCCTTTTTTTTTAATCCTGTTTCCTTTTTAAGAGTCTATTGTGCATCTCACCACCACTTCCTTGGTCTACTCTCTCTACTTTTTCTATCCCCCCCCACAACTTTTCTTTTTAATTCCTTCCTACTTCTCTGTTAGGTAAAATAAATTTTCATATCCAATTTTATGCATATGTGTATTCTTCCCACCTTGAACCATACAACTGTCGCCTGCTACCCCCTTCCTACTCTCCTATTATATAAAATCTTCCTTGTATGTCCCAGAAATAGAAGATAATTCTTCCTATTTTTCTTTGTCCTTTCTCCCTCTCCCCAGGGAATTCTTTTGAAATAATTTAAACACAACAGACTCTCTGTCTAATTAGACTTCTAAGACCTCTGGTGATGATAAAGTTCTAAGGAATTACATGTGTCATCTTCCCATATAGTAATGTAAATAGTTTTATCTTTGTAAAGTTCATTATGATTTTTCACTCATATTTACCTTTTTAAATGCTTCTGTGTTCTGTTTGAATATAAGATTTTCTACTCAGCTCTCATCTTTTTCATCAGGAATGTTTGAAAAGTTCTCTTTCTATAAAAATTCTCTTTCAATTTTTCTCTTACAAAATTATGGTTTTTTTGGTTGATCTTTTGGACCCTCTGTCCTTCTTTTGTAATAGTGACTGCTAAGTCTTGTGTGGCTGTTTTAGTGGCTGCTGCTTGTGTTCTGGACTTAAGAGTTCTAGATTTTGGTCATAATAGTCTTCAAAGTTTTCATTTTAAGGTTTGACAAGGTCCTATGGATTTCTTAAGTTTCTATTTTGCTGTCTAATTCTAAGCTATCTGGACAGATTTCCCTTAAATTTTTTTTGAAATATATAGTATCGGGGCAGCTAGTTGGCACAGTGGATAGAGCACTGGCCCCAGAGTCAGGAGTACCCAAGTTCAAATCCGGCCTCAGACACTTGATAATTACCTAGCTGTGTGGCCTTGGGCAAGCACTTTTTTTTGTTCTTGGCTTTCAGGGAGATCAGGGCTAGTTGTTCGAAATAATGGACAATATATTTTGATTTGCCATTTTAGTGAGAGCTGTGCAGTAGCTGGACTTCATTTACTAAAGCATTTTAAAAAACTCACAGGTGAACCTCATAAAATCACTCTGCAGACTGCCTTTTGGAGAGCACTGAGGGAGATCAATGATTTTGCCTAGATTTGTTTTCCAGATTGTTTTTTATCATGGTTCATATTTTCTTCTATTTTTTCAGTCTTTTGACTTTTTCTTTTTACTCTCTCATCTAGACATTGACTTCCATTTAGCCAATTCTAATTTTTCAGGAGCTATTTTCTTTTTTAAAAATTTTTTTAGAAAGGTTTTATTTATTTTGAGTTTTACAATTTTTCCCACAATCTTGCTTCCCTCCCCCTACTCCCCACAGAAGACAGTTTGCTAGTCTTTACATCATTCCCAAAGTATGGATTGATCTAAGTTGAATGTGATGAGAAAGATTTCATATCCTTAAGGAAGAAACATATAGTATGAGATATAGCAGAATTACATAATAAAACATTTTTGAAAAATTAAAAATAATAGTCCTTGGTTTTTATTCAAACTCCACAATTCTTTCTCAGGATACAGATGGAAAGAGTCCAGCTATTGGGATAAAAACTCTCTCTTCAAGGAGTTATTTTCTTACATAAATTTTTGTACCTCTTTTGCAAAGCTGTTTATTTACTATTTTCATAACTTTCTTGGATAGTTCTCATTTCTTTTCTGCCATTTCAACCTTATTTGATTTCAATCTTATTTGATTTTTAAAAATCAATTGTTCTATTTTTTAAAAAAAAACTTTCTTTAATTCTCCTAGAAATTTTTGAAGCACTTGAGTCCAGTTTGCATTTTTCTCTAAGGCTTTGCTTGCAGATGTTGTCAAGTCATTATAATGTTTGTATTTTGAACTTCCCTTTCACTATAGTAACTCTTTTTGGGCAATTTCTTTTGTTTCTTTGCTCATTCTTCCAGGCTCCTTTTTGACTTTGGTCTTTTTGTTCCTGTTGAGCTTTGCTCACTTGGGGGTAGGGGTAGGAAGATAGGCTGAGTTTCTTCTGTTTCCATTTTCAGTGCTCCATAATGGTGTCATTCAGGGAGTGATCTGTTGACTGACTCTTGTTCTGATCTCTGCAAATTCCTGACCCAGTTTTGGGACTGTTATCTTATGCTTAGCCTCAATAGACTGTTGCTGGACTCAGTCAGGAGTCTAGTTGTGAAATTTTGCAGATTCAGAGTGACTGAATTTGTGGCTCTCCTTTGTCTTATTCTCCTGCCTTAGTTTTTCCACTTCAGACTTATGTGTTAAATTAAAAGTTAGAACCAAGTTACTGCCCTATGCTAGGACTCAAAGTCACACAGCTCAGTTTTTGGAAAATGTGTGTGTGTGTGTGTGTGTGTGTGTGTGTGTGTGTTTGGTTTCAGCTGCTCCTATTAGTCCTAGATATGTTACCCCAGAACTGGGTAACGGGTGACAGAGTTGCCAGAACTATCTATTTCCTATTCCCAATACTAGTTCAGAAATCTCCTGGAATTTCTTTCTATCCAAGTGCTTGCTGCCCTATGCTCCCCATCTGAGTTCTCTTTATCACTGGGTGTTGGAATTCTCTCAATCCTGCCACTAGTATTGATGTCACTGAAGTGATCTCCTGGCCAGCCTCCACTCCAACATCCATAAACCTTCTATCTTCCTAAGCTGTCCTGGTCTGGAAAAATGTCTCAGTATGCCATTGTGTGTGTGTGTGTGTGTGTGTGTGTGTGTGTGTGTGTGTGTGTTTGTATGTGTGTTTCGTTTCAGCTGCTCCTATTATTCCTAGATGTTACCCCAGAACTGAGTAACAGGTGACAGAGTGGCCAGAACTACCTATCTCCTATTCGCAATACTAGTTCAGAAATCTCCTGGGTGATTGAGAAAGTGATGGAGCAGAGAAAGTACCTTTTAGTCTTTACTTTAATCTAGAGTGTCAAAAGCATATTGGATGTTGGGGATGAGCAGAAAGAGAAGCATGTATTAACGGTCTGCTGTGTTAGGTGTTTTCTAAATATTATCTTATTTGATCCTAACAATAACCCTGAGAGGTAGACATTCTTCTTGTCCCCATTTTACAGGTGAGGAAACTGAGACAGAGCTAAATAACTTGACCAGGGTCACAGAGCTATTAAGTGTCTTTTATTTTACTTTATGACATTGTCTATTTGAGCTTTGAACTACTTTAAAAATTTTTTTTAACTTTAAGCTTAAATACCCTGAAAGAGCATTTCTATACACACAGCAGAACATAAAAAGAATTCTGTATCAAATCACAAATTTCTGTTTCACAAATTTTTTTTTATCTTATTGGTTTTGTTTTTTGGGGACAATGTTTTGCCCAAGGTACCCAGCTAGTAAATATTAAGTGTGTGAGGCTGGATTTGAACTCAGATCTTCCTGACTCCAGAGCCAGTGCTCTATCCACTGCACCCCCAGCTGGCATTTACACAGCTTATTTTTAAAATAATTAAATAATAAATACTTTATTTTATTTTCAAACCTGATCAGCTTGAATTTGCTTCCTTATGCATTTCCTTCTGTTCTGTTATGTGAATTTTAAAAATTTATCATTGGCTCTCTTTTTCTTTTTTTTGGCATTGCAACTTCTAACTTCCTTCTGGTTTTTCTTATTTCCCATCCACCAAATTAACCAAAGAAAAGGGGGAAAAAAAGAAAATCATGTAGCTCATAAACATAGTCAAGTAAAACAACAACAGCCAATGACCATGTCAAAAAATCTAGGTTTCTTTCTATACGGAATGCCCATTTCCTTCCTTTCAACGTGTAACAATATACTGGAGCCTACACCTGGATTCTGAAGAACCCATTATTAAATTTGCAATATGATTAATGACAACTTGGCAATTCAGAAATGTTATCAAACCAGGGTTTGAATTGTTGTTTTGTTGATTGACTAGATTTAAGAAAGTGATAGACAAAATGTTAATAATGAAGTGTAAATTTAAAAGTGTATTATGCATGTATTCTTTATTCTTGAGTGTGGATTTTTAACATTTATCAACACACTCTGAAATATGTCCTATCATCAGTCCGCCAAGGACAAGGTTGCTCATTTCTTTGAGTAAAATTGCTTCTGTTTACAGTGTTGTTTATATTGCATAAATTGTCTTCTGGCTATGTTCATTTTACTCTGTGTCCATTCTTATTTTCCAGAATTCTCTGAAATCATCTTTTACATCATTTTTTATAGCACAATAATATTCTTTGATATTTATGTACCATAATTTGTTCCACATCCCTCCCTCCCCAACCATAATCTAAGGAATAATCTAAGGCACCCTTTGAGATTCCTGATTTTTTAAAACTCATTTTCCTTTTTCATTCCCTTTTCCAGGTAAGGATGTTTGTTGTGCTAATGATTATTCCCTCTTAGTGTTTTCCTTCCTTTTAACTTATTCCCATTTCTAGTCATTTCCCTATTAAATCTGACATATTTCCCTTTATTTCCCCCCCCTCCAAATTACATTAAAAAACAATTTTTAACACTTTGGGTTTTTTTTTTTGGTATTTTTGCAAGGCAATGGGGTTAAAGTGATTTACTCATGGTCATACATCTAAGTAAGTATTAAGTGTCTGAGGTCATATTTGAACTCAGGTCCACCAGATTCCAGGACCAGTCTTCTATCCACTGCACTATTTAGTTGCCCCTAATTTTTAACATTTTAAAATATTTTTTGAATTCCTAATTCTCTCATTTATTCTCTCCTTCTCCCCCTCAGTTGGGAAGGCAAGCAATTTGATATAGGTTATACTTGTACAGTGAAGCAAAACTTATTTTCATCTTAGTCATATTGTGAAGGACAATGGACAAAAAAGTAAAGAAAGAACAAGAAAAATATGCTTAGATTTGCATTCAGATTCCATCAGTTCTTTCTCTAGAGATAATTAGCATTTTTCATCATAAGTCCTTCAGAATTGTATTGCTGAGAATAGCTAAATCATTCACAGTTGACCAAGAGTTTGATATATTTTTAACCAAACTTTGTGTATATTCAGCCCTCATTTACCCATTTAAAAAAAAGAGCTCATGAGGTTCATCAGTGCCCACTCCCTCCACCTCTTCTTCCATGTTTGTACATTCTTTTCATGTTCCCTAAATATGAAAAATAGTAATTTCCACCTCCTTCCTCCTTTCCTAATGTGCTCTTCTTGTTCTCTTCTTTCTCTTTCCTCTCTTAAAACCCTCAAAACAGAATCAGTCCACCCTCAGAACATCTGTTTTGCTTATTTAACTCCCTCAGTACTGTTAAAGACATTAAGATACTGAAGGAGGGCTTGCTCATTTTCCTTATTAGAATGTTAGCACTATATCATCATTCAGCATCTTCCAATTCTTCAATTAAATTAACTTTCTAGGTTTCTCTGGATTCTTGTATTTTTATTTAAGAGTTACTATTCAGCTATGTTTTCTATTATTTAAAATACATTTTCTCCTTACTTCTCCCTCTTAGGATCCCCTTCTTTTTTTAAGCTCAGTTAGCCACTTCCTTTTAAGTCTTCCTTCCCTGTCCTCCCCCAGTTATTAGTTTTTTTCCCATCCCGTTTTTATTGTTTATATATATTTTATATACTTGTCTAAATGTTGTAAATTCCTCAATGACAGACTTGCTTTTGTATTTGTATCCACAGCACCTTGTGCAAAGTAAGACCTTACTAAATCTTTGCCTTATTATTTGTTGAATTGTTCATCTGAACATATCTGTCTTTGTAGAAGAAAGATTATAGGATTTAGAACAGGAAGGTGCATTAGAGATCTTATTAAAAGAAACCAAAGGCAAAGCACTAAAATGATTTCTCCAAGGTTATATAATTATTAAGTAACTGGAACAGAATCCAAATTTTGGTATTCTTTCCACTGTATCACTTCTATGTGAAGATATCTCATATGAGTGTTTAGAGCAAAATGAACAGTTGAAACTAAGGTGATAAAACCTTTGTCTTAGATGCCATTAATACAATACCAACTAAAGACAGTTCTAAGTACTAGATGAGATATAGCAGTTTTTGTTCATTATTTCTGGTGAAGATTACATTGCCTCTTTACAAGAACATAATCAGATTTCACATCTAAAATCAACACAGGAGAGGGGCAGCTAGGTGGCGCTGTGGATAGAGCACCAGCCCTGGAGTCAGGAGGACCTGAGTTCAAATGTGACCTCAGACACTTAATAATTACCTAGCTGTGTGGCCTTGGGCAAGCCACTTAACGCCACTGCCTTGCAAAAACCTAAAAATAAAATAAAATCAGCACAGGAGAGTTCAGTCCTAGAATCCTAAACTTGGTCCTGGGGTATACAAGTTAGAGGTCTAGGAAGATAGATAGACATAGACTTGTATGTATGTATGTATGTATATGTGGAGATAAGTCACTGAGTAGAGAATATTTTAGAAACTGGGAATTTTTGGAGGTTGGAGCCATAATAGAAAGTAATGGAATTTCTAGAACAGAGGCTTAATTATCAAAACTCATTTTATTTTCTTTAGCCCTAATTATGCCTTATCATTTTGAGCCATGAATTGAGCTTTCTGTAAAAGTTCAATGTGTTGCTCAGAGATTAAGCTGGATGCCTTCTATTAACCTCTTGATAATCGTGGCAAAGCAATTCTGTTGCAACTTTTTGCTAATATGCCCTTTAAAGCAAACCAGCCTGCTCTAGTATTTCATTTTGGACTGGAGAAGTAGTCATTCTGGAACTTAATAGGAGTATGATTTAAAAGGAAATAAAGATAAACATTTAAGAGTTCTACTATTACTTGAATGTGAAAGTACTATTATAAAAATGTTGTTGTCAATCATTCAGTCATGTTTGACTCATTGTAACCCTCAAAAGCTGAACACATCAAGTCCTTCCATCCTCCACTATCACTTGAAGTCTGTCCGAGTTCATATTTGTTGTTTTCATGATTCTATCCATCTATCTCATCTTCTGCTCTCCCCTTTAACTTTTCTCTTCAATCTTTTCGATTATCAGGGTCTTTTCCAGAGTCCCATTTTCTCATTAGGTGGTCAAAGTATTTAAACTTCAACTTCAGTACTTGACCTTCCAGTGAATGGACTGAATTAATTTCTTTAAGAATTGACTGATTTTGGGGTGGCTAGGTGGCGCAGTGGATAAAACACCAGCCCTGGAAGTCCAGTCTCAGATACTTAATCATGACCTAGCTGTGTGGCCTTGGGCAAGCCACTTAACCCCATTTGCCTTGGAAAAAACCTAAGAAAAAAATATAAAGAATTGACTGATTTGGTCTGCTTGCTATCCATGGGACTCTCAAAAGTCTTTTCTAACACCACAATTTGAAAGCAACAATTCTATGGTGCTTAGTTTTCTTTTTAGTCCAATAGCCATATATTGCTACTGGAAAAATGAATGCTTTGATTTTACAGACCTTTGTCAGCAAGGTGATGTCTCAGCCTTTTGATTTGTTGTCCAGATTTACCATAATTTTCCATCCAAGGAGCAAGCATCTTTTTTATTTCATTACTGCTGTAGTCATCTACAGTGATCTTTAAGCCCCCAAATATAACATCTGACACTGCTTCCATTTCTTCTCCATCTATTTGTCAAAAACTAATGGAATCACCTGCCAAGATCTTAGTGTTTTTGATGTTAAGCTTCAAGCCAGCTTTTACACTTGTCTCTCTCACCCTTATCAACAGGCTTTTTAATTCTTTTAACTTTCTATCAGGTATCTACACATCTGAAATTGTTGATACTTCTCCTAGCATCCTTAATTCCGGCTTTTGATTCACCCAACCTGGCACTTTATATGATTTCTCTGATTTAGTTTAATAAATAAATTGATTATATACAGACTTCTTGTACTCTTTTTCCAATTTTAGACCGATCATTTGTTCCATGTTTGGTTCTAACTTGCTCCTTGACCCAAATCCAGGTCCCCTGAGAGCTAAGTAAGATAATCTAGTATTCCCATCTCTTTGAGAACTTTCCACATTTTATTTTTTCCACACAGTCAAAGGGTTTAATGTAGTCCATGAACCAAAAGTAGATGTTTTTCTGAAATTCCCTTGCTTTTTCCATAATCCAGTGAATGTTGGCAATTTCTTTTGCCTCTTAGAAAACCAGTCTGGGGCAGCTAGGTGGCACAGTAGATAGAGTACAGACCCTGGAGTCAGGAGGACCTGAGTTCAAATACGGCCTCAGACACTTAATAATTACCTAGCTGTGTGACTTTGGGCAAGTCACTAAACCCCATTGCCTTAAATAAAAAAAAAATTTTAAAAAAAGAAAACTAGTTTGCACTTTCAGAAATTCTTGCTTTACATATTAATGAAGCCTAACTATCAGAATCATAAGCATTATCTTGCTAGTATATAAAATCAACAATAATTTAAACATTCCTTGGCATTGACCCTCTTTAGGATTAGAACATCAACTGATATTTTCTATTCCAGTGTAAACTATTCTGTTTTTAAAATTTGTTGGCATATAGACTGCAGCTCTTTAATGGCATCATCTTTTTGATTAGTTCAGTTAGAATTTCATCACCTTCTCTAACTTTGTTACCAATGCTTCGTAAAGCCTTTTTGACTTCATTTTCCAGGAAGTCTGACTCTATATCAATAGCCACACCATTGTGATTATCAGTGATGTTAAAGTTTTTGTTCTATAGTTCTTTTGTGTATTCCTGTCACCTCTTCTTAGCCTCTTCTTCTAATAAATTGCTACCATTTTTGTCTTTTATTATGCCCGTTTTTGTATGAAAATTTTCCCTTGACAGCCCTAATTTTCTTGAAGATATCTCTTGTCTTTCCCAATTTATTGTTTTTGTCTACTTTTTTTGCATTGCTCATTTAAGAAAACCTTATTTCTCTTTGCTGTTCTCTAGAATTCTGCATACAGTTGTGTATACCTTTTCCTTTTTTTCCTTAGCTTTTCTCTTCATGCTTTCTTTCCTTTTTCTTTGGAATATTTTTTGTTGTTACCTCCTGTACAATATTGGGAACCTCTATTCATAATTCTTCAGGTACACTATCTACCAGATCTATTCCCTTAAATCAATTCTTCACCTCCAAATCATACTCGTAAGGGATATTGTTTAGGTCATATCTATATGATCTGATGGTTTTCCCTACTTTCTTTAAGTCTGAATTTTGCAATAAGAAACTTATAATCTGAGCCACAGTATGCTCCAGGTCTTCTTTTAGCTGACTATATAGAGCTTCTATACCTTTGACTGTGGAGTATATAATCAATTCAATTTCTATATTGACCATTTGATTATGTCCATATGTAAAAAAAATCACCTTTTGGGTTGTTGAAAAAGAGTGTTTGCTATGACCAACAAGTTTACTGATCAACTGTATTAGTTCTTTGCCAAGCCAAATTTTTCTGCCATTCCAATTATCTTTTTATTTCCTTCTTTATTATTCCAGTCCCCTATGATAAATGTGATATCTTTTTTCGGTGTTATTTGCAAAAGATATTTATAAATCTTCATATAACTGATCAATGGTTCTGTTGCAGAATTTAATATTAATTAGAATATTGAATTTCTCACTAAAAGAGAAATTAAAATAGTTTGTGTAAAAATAAATAAATTAATAGATAAAGCATTTATTAAATACTTGCTGTGTGAAAAGTACTATACTAAACTCTGGAGAGACAAAGTAAAAATAAGATAGTCCCTTCTCTCAAGAAGCTCCCATTGTAATGAGGGAGATAGCACATATAAAAGATTTCCACTACAAAAATAAAAAAGAAGAAATATGACCAGTTATCAAACCTATTACCTTTTCTGTCAGTGGACTGCCATATTTTTTTGTTTCTTCATGTTATAGTTGTAACGATACATATACCCGTATGTAAAACAAATAGATTTTCTACATAAGCAACATCTTAAGAGTCATCTTTGGTACATTGAGGCCTTTCATTGATGTCTTTTCTACATTTCTAAAAAGAAAGAAGCACTGAATTGAGAATTACAAGAACTAGATTTGAGTCCAGAATAGGAACTTCGGCTCAGAATCTTTGAACGAGACTCTCTAGTATGGCTGCTTAACTGAAGCACAAATCCCTAGTAATTCAGAAACCATTTCTCTGCCTCTTCCTAGATTCCTTCCCTCTGTTCTATGCCCATTCTGCACATGTCACTCTTAGAATAATGGCTTGTAAATATTTATGGATTTCTTTTTCAGTTAGTCCTCCTTTGAAGGTAGAGTAGGCTTTTTCTTGAAGTCCTGGCCAGCAGTCACATTAAAAAAAATATTTCTTCATCATATAATGTTTTCTTATCTACTACTGCTTTATAGATCACTTCTTATGTTTCTAATTTGGCAATCCTGGTTGCTTTCAATAATTTCACTTGCTTGTGATGTTGTTCTTGATAGAAACCATTTCAAAATATATCAGCATTTCAGAAAAGAATATTCTCAGCCCTCCCATATTCTTTGTTATTAGCTCTCCACATTAGGATTCTTTTAAAGGGGATTTTTTTCCTGCACTGACTGAAATTGTGGGGATACAGATATTATTCATGTAGATTTTTATGTGTTTCTGAAGTTATACTTTTTATTGTTTGTTTTTCTAACCATTTTATCTTTATTTTTATATCATAATAATAGCTTATATATCTTTAGCATTTTAAGATTTTAAAAACTCCTTCATTTCAATGATCTTGTAGGAGAGTCAGTACAGTTATTTTTATTGTCATTTCACAAATAGGGAAAATGAATCCTCAAGAGGTGGTCACTTAAGCTCAAGGTTACCCAGTTAATAAGTGTCAGAACCAAAATTTGAAGTTGGTCTTCTGTCACCAATATGTCTCTCTCTCTTTTTTTTAGTTTTTGCAAGGCAATGGAGTTAAGTAGCTTACCCAAGGCCACACAGCTAGGTAATTATTAAGTGTCTGAGGTCAGATTTGAACTCAGATACTCCTGACTCCAGGGCCAGTGCTCTATCCACTGTGCCACCTAGCTGCCCCTACCAATATGTCTCTTTTCATTTTATTACATTGCCTTACATTTTTAGCTTAGTTTTCATTATTTGAATTGGAGTTGGAGTTTCTAATTGATTCTTTGTCCCAAACCAGTGACTTATTAAAATTAGGTTATGGGCAGCTAGCTATAACTGATATGTTTGGAAATGGAAATGTGACATCTAAAATTGTATAACATTAATGCTTACAACCTGAATTTTCTAGATGATAATATTTTGTCATTTAGTATTTTTCTTTTTCAGTTGAATTGAATTCAGCAAACTCTTATTAAACACCTACTTTGTGCAAGACATTGCTCTAAACATGAGATGCAGTGCTGAAAAGAACAGTAATGGTCCTGACCTCAAGTTTATAGTTTTCTAATGTAAATGTAACCTTTGCACAATTAAACTTTATAGGAGGCAGACTTTTCTGTATACAAAGGAAAGGTCCTGTTAAAATGCTCAGGAAAATGTGAATGACAGAGATTTCTTCTATCTGTGGGGTATCAGAGAAGGCTTATATGATGAGGTAGAACATAAGTGAGCCCCCCACCCCACCCCAATACCTGTATGAATGATTCTGGGTTGAACTGAACAAGCCGCATTTCACTAACACATAATAGCTCTCAGAAGGTATTTGTGTTCCTAGAATTAGTCTTTCTAGTTAAGAGAAAAGATCCTGTTAAGGATCTGTTTAAGGACTGATATTTTGAAGTAGTCAGTTATTAAAAGTTGCCCAGTGGACAACTTATCACCACCCATAGATCTCCAATGGGAATTACTGGTCACTTTTGTTATTCTCTGTCTCTAATGTGATAGTTGGAGGTAGATTCAGACTGTTGAAATAATGGAAGTTCTAGTTAACCAATTTTCTTCTGAATGCAACAAAAAATAGTTTGTTACTCATGTACTTGATTCTCATAGGAATTTCATATATTTCATAGATTTCCTCTACCTGTGGATCTACTATATATTAAGCTGATCTGTGGGTTTCTGTTAAACCTGCCTTGATGTAATAATTGAGTCCAATGTTACTGTGACCTATATAAATGTTGTAAAAGCTCATTTGAAATAAATTAAATAAAAGTCTTTAAACTGTTGGCACATTTTGTGGTTTCTAGATCACTCCTTTTTTTCTGTTTTCTAAAACTCAGGCTCAGTAAAGAATGGAAAAAATTAAAATATGAAATAATTAGGCTATCATCCTCTAATATTTATTATTGTATTTGTTTCTAAATCTGTTTTTCTTAAATCATATATAGAGCTAAATGAATGAATAAAGCACTTATGTAACATATGCAAAGAACTATGCTAAATGTATTAAGGATGTCAATAGAAAAGTAAGGCAGTTCCTTCTCTCTGCCAATTATATGGAAATGTTCTGTACTACTTAACTATCATTTAACAAGATCTGTTCCTCTTAAAAATTTCAAGAATCTGTGATTTTATCAGTGTGGGTGTTCTCTTCACCAATGAATTCCCCTATTCCTTTGTAAACAATCTTTATGACTTGCCTTTGCCAAATGTGTGCCCAGTGGCTAAACCCCTGATGGTGAGCCTCTTCACATTTGGCTAGGGTACTTTTTAGATGGAATGTATATAGACTCTTGGGCTTATACTTGATGCCTTTTTATATAGGACTTTTAAAAAATCTGTAGTCTATAATTATGACCTCAGAGAAAACCAAGGTCACCTCAGTGAAATATAGGAGAAAGAATGTAATGAAGGTTATTTATCTAAGAACTTGATTAGACTATTAATTTTATTTCCTATGATGTAGTTTCAAATTTTGAATCTCACCTTTGACATTTACTGGCTATGAGATCCTGAACAAGTCATATAATCGTTAGTACTCTAAGAAAGTCAGAGACTGAGTTGGAGAGAAAATGTTGATCTTCATTAGTAGAGGAAACTTCCTTATCCAAGAGTTTCCTGTAGTAGGAACTAAATTTATAAATCTAGTCTTTATCACCATGACTAATTTCATATAGAGTAAAATTAATATTCCCATTCTTATGCTATTTTAATTTTGGGATGAAGGAATTTGGAATATATGTTCAAATTTTGTCACCACTTTTCAAAAAGTAAATTGTCTTCTTCTGGATGTACTCCACTTTATCAATCAAAATCATACAGTTTGGAGCTAAAATAGGTACTTACAAGTTATCTAGTCCTTCCTTCCTATTTTACAAAGTTTGCAAGCCCAGAGAGGTTAAGTGACTTAGCCCAGGTCTCACAATTAATAAAAGACAGTATTCAAATTGAAGTCATCTGAATCTATAACTGGTGTTCTTCCAGTAAATACATTGGATTATGAAAGATCTGGTAAAATATTCTTTTTCTGTTGGTAGAAATACTGCCTATGTTGTTTCAAGTGCTTTTTGTTGTTCTAAAATGTCTTTGGTGTTCCAAAAGTCTTAGTGAGTTTTAAGTCATTAAGGTTTGAAACTGCACTAAAATTTTGGGAAACCAAATAATGATTATATTCTAGAAAACTATTTTCCTGTTCATCTGAAGAAAATGGACAGAGTAGATAGACTTGAACACTGAGCACAACTACTTTGTAATGCATGAAAAATGGAGGCTTTCCTCAGTTAGTAAGAGAGTTCAGTGAGCAGGCCAGGATGGAGTGTGGGGCTTGGAAACAGGATGAGAAGAAAAACTTCTTCAGATTAGCAAAAGGGAGTGATTCCATGGGAGAGGGAGTAATGTTCCTTGTAGAGGCTGTATGGCCATGGATACCTGTGAAGCCAAGAGAAGCAGCCTGTATAAAGCCCATCTTCCCTGTCATTGCCTGGAGGTGGTGATGCTAGCTTGATCAGTGATTTGATCAGTGCCACTGGGAAGGAAGAACCTGTTAGTTTGGTTAGCCAAACTAATCTAAAATATAGCTTTTATAATCCCAGAATGATAAGATTTAGTGAAAGTAAGGACCTTAGAGCTCATTGAAATCAGTTGTATTTGATATGTGAAGACACTGGATTCAGTTAAGGGCCTAAGTTTAGCAGTTAAGTATTAGAACCAGATTTTGAACAGAGATATTTTTAGTCTTTCCAGAGCTCCTTTCCCTATAATAGGCTTCTTCTTCTGCTAGCTAAATTTCCTGTACTCCCCCCCCCCAAAAGCTCCTTTTGAAACTTTCAGCTTTGTCTATTAGAAGGAATAGTTTTTTTTTCCTTCACCAGATAAAGTTTAGAGGGGGGAACAAGTGCACTCCTAGTGTTTGTGGGTTGTATAGTAGTGACAATGCCATCAAGGCTGAGAGGACACAAAAAGAAGAAAATAATTATAGTTGACATTCATATAATACTTCAAGGTTTGCAGAGTATTTTGCATACATATATAAACAAGGAGGATTGTACTGAGTGTTGAGGGAAGACCAGTACCTTTGATGCAAGGTCTGCCAAGCCCCTTTATTCAGACTGCTTTCTACCTTCGATTATCCATCTTCCAACCAGTTTTCGCCTGTGGCTCCAAAAAACTGTAGCATGTTCAGTGGCTACATCCTCATAAACCATTTTGGCTAAATCAAGTTGAGGGAAACTGTTAGCCCTCAACCCCACTGATGAATTAGGGGGGTATCTGTCCTAAGTATATGAAGATTTTTCCCCAGGGGAATTGGCAGCTATGAATAATTTGTTCCAATGAGCCATGAAAGGAGGCAGAAGCAGGTGCTGTGGAGCACTCAGAGCTTAATCAGACACAAAAGACACCAAGAGCCATCACCAATTGTCTTGCCATTGGACTCTGATGATCATGCAAGAAAGTGAGACTTCCCTTAAATACAATTTATATGAATCAAAATAAATCACCCCTACCATTTTACCATTTTTTGCCTACCTGTGGCAATGGATGAATGATGAATAGTAGATGTGGATACACTGGGAGCTTTAGTCACAACCCTTTAGGTAGCTGACCCAGGCCATAGGATCATCTTCTCATTGGCCTGAAGCAGAATTGGATTCAGTGCCTCTTGGGTGTCTAAGCAGCCTTTTTTTTTTTTAATTAATTAATTAATTAATTTTTATTTACTATTTATTCTCATTTTGTACAAATTTTTTTTGCATTAATAAAATATTCTTGTTTAAGAGTAAATGAAATACCCCCTCCCCCCATAAATATAGACTTGCTTGAGCGATAAAGTAAAGGGGAGAGAAAAACATTTAAATAAAAAAAATAGTAGTAATAATTGTAGGTATGGCCAGGTGGCGCACCACCTGGATGGAGCACCAGCCCTGGAGCCATGAGCACCCAAGCCCACATCTGGCCCCATACACCCAACAATCACCCAGCTGTGTGACATGCAAGCCACCCAAACCCCACTGCCCTGCAAAAACCAGAAAAAAAGGGAAAAAAAAGACCCCAAATAAAATAAAATAGTAATAATAGTAGGGGTGGCTGGGTGGCAGACAAAGCATTGGACCTTGAGCCAGGAGCACCTGGGTCCAAATCCAGCCTCAGACACCCAACCATCACCCTGCTATGCGGCCCCAAGCAGGCCACCCAGCCCCATTTGCCCTGCACCCCCCAAAAATAATAATAATAAAAATATGCTTGAGTCTTTGTTCCAACACCAACAACTCTGTCACAGGTGGATCACATTCTTTATAAGTCCATGGCAAAAGTTACTTCCATATTTTTCCACCGTTGCCATTGCTTATTGTAACTCCCTCCTTTCGTATTTCTCCACTACCATGTACTATATTTTCTCTCTCCTTTCACTCTGACTCTGCTGTAGGGTAGCTGAGTGGTGCAGCAGACAGATCCCTGGTCCTGGGGCCAAGAGGCCCCGAGCCCCAATACCACCCCTTAGGCCTAGCATCCACCTGGCCCTATGGTCCTGGACAGGCCATCCAATGCCAGCCCCTTGCAAGAAGTAAAAAAGAAAATGTGTTATATTTGACTACTCTCCTCCCATGGTCCATCCTCTCCTCCATGACTCACATCCCCCCTTCCCCCTGCCCCCCCCACTTCTTATTCCAGATTCCTATACCCCATTGAGTATATATGCTGTTTCCTCTCCTAACCACCTCTGATGAGAGCGAAGTTTCCCTCTTTCCCCCTTGCCTTCCCCCATTCCATATCATTGCAATAGCTCATTGTAATAAAGAAAAATCTTATTATATGAAATATCTTGGCCTATTCCCCCTCTCCTTTTTCTTTCTCCCATTACATTTCCCTTTTTTCTATTGACTTCATTTTTACACCTTATTTTATCCTTGAATTCTGCTTTCTCCTGTGCTTCAACTATAAAAGCTCCCTCTACCTGCTCTATTAACCGAGAAGGTTCATATGAGTACTATCAATGTCATTTTTCTATATAGGAATACATGCAGTTCATCTTCATTAAGTCCCTCATATTTTCCCCTTCTCCTCCAATCTCTATGCTTCACCTGAGTCCTGTATCTGATGATCAAACCTTCTGTTCAAGCTCTGGCCATTCCAACAGGAACATTTGAAATTCCCCTGGTTCATTGAAAGTCCATCTTTTTCCCTGGAAGAGGACATTCAGCCTTGCTGGGTAGTTCATTCTTGGCTGCATTCTGAGCTCTTTTGCCTTCCGGTATATTATATTCCAAGCCCTATGAGCTTCCAGTGTAGTTGCTGCTAAGTCCTGTGTGATCCTGACTGCAGCTCCACAATATTTGAACTGTGTCCTTCTGGCTGCTTGTAATATTTTCTCTTTGACTTGGAAGTTCTGGAACTTGGCTATAATAATCCTGGGGGTTGGTTTTTTGGGATCTCTTTCTCTGGGGGATTGGTGGATTCTCTCCATTTCTATTTTGCCCTCTCCTTCTAGAATATCAGGGCAATTTTCCTGTAGTAATTCTTTGAAAATGATGTCAAGGCTCTTTTCCTGATCTGATCATGACTTTCAGATATTCCAATAATTTTTAAATTATCTTTCCTAAGTCTGTTTTCCATATCAGTTGTTTTTTCAATGAGATATTTTACATTTTCTTCTAATTTTTCATTTTTTTTTGGTTTTGAAGTATTGATTCCTGATTTCTAGTAAATTCATCAATCTCCCTGAATTCTATTCTTTGTCTGTAGGATTTGTTCTCCTCAGAGAGTTTTCTTATCTCTTTTACCATCTGGCCAATTTTGCTTTTTAAAGCATTCTTCTCCTCCATAACTTTTTGAACTGTTTTATCCATTTGACCTAAGCTGTTTTTTAGCATGCGATTTTCTTCAGCATTTTTTTTTTGAATTTTTTTGACTAGGCTGCTGACTTCATTTTCGTGTTTTTTCCTGCATCTCTCTCCTTTCTTTTCCCAGTTTTTTTCTAACTCCCTCATTTGATTTTCAAAGTCTTTTTTGAGCTCTGTCATAGCCTGAGCCCAATTTCTGTTTTTTTTTCTTGGAGTCTTTAGATGCAGGAGCTTATGCTTCCTCATCTTCGGATTGAGTATTTTGATTCTTCTTGAGCTCATTTGCAAAATATTTCTCAATGGTGTTCCTCTTTGTTCTGTGCTTGCTCATTTTCCCAGCCTGAGCCGGGTTTTGGGGTGCTTCCTGAGCTTTTGGGGCACTCCCACAAGGGTCTCAGTGTGTGAGGCTCTGTCCTCCCTCCTGGTCTGTGAATGACCATAAGTGCCCTCTCTGCCATGGAGCTGAGGTGGGGGGCTGCTGTTCTATGGGGGGCCTAGACTGGGATCAGGATCTGAATGTGTTCAGAGCCCCAGAGTCCTGTTCCAGGGGCAGAGGACAGAGCTCTGCAGTCTCTCTTCACTCCCCTCCCTAGGTTCAGTGGGCTCATGCCCTGGGGGCTCCTGCTTACAGGCTCCCCCTGCTTCTCTTCCTGGATCTGGGCAGCCAAAAGACCAAGTTGCTTGCTGTATGCCCTGAGGGCTGTGCTCCATGTGCTCGATCTGGCAGAAGTCCCCCGCTATTCCCCCACTTTGTGCCTGGTGCTCCCCAGGGTGTAGCTCAGGAGACTCCCCTGCTGCTGTGAGCCACAGCTCCCAGCACCCTGGGGCTGCCTCCGAGAGACTGAAGTTCTTTCACTCTGGCGAGCCACCCCTCCAACCATGGGGAGCAGAGCCTTTCTGCTCTTTTCCAGGTTACCTTGAGTAGGAGAACTGCTTCACTGCGTCCCTTTGTGGGTTCTTTATCTCGAAAGTTTAGTTAGAGTCCTTAGTTTATGAGTTTTATCAGAGTGCACCTAAGTGGAGATGCTTTCTTGTCACCATCTTGGCTCCGGCCCCCCAAGCAGCCTTTTTAAGGACCACTCTTCTCACCTCCTGTCATGAGGAAGGGACTATAAAAGGTATTCTAAAAATTGTCTGCCTCACTAGTACATGGAATAAGCATACTCTTATGAACAAGAAACCTAGTAAGTCTGGAAGATAAGCTCTTGCTGAGAGAGAACTCAGTACATATTGCATCCAAATAACAACTTTGAGAGAAATAAGATTGGCAAATGAAGACTAACTTACCAAAGTCAGAGCTGGATACACATTTTTTCTGGAGTGCTTGCAGTGATGGGAAATGTGTTGGAGCTCGCACAGATTTTGCAAAGAAAACTAATATAGTCAAATGCTCATATGCCTCCCAAGAGAAGTGTGAATAACTGGTTGGTAGCAATTCATTTGCCACTAACAGGAAAGTACCAATCAACCATCATTGGTGCATGTGCTCACACTATGACAACCCTGATGAGGGACAAAAAAGAAATGATAAAGACTTGGAGAGCCTCATCATTAATGTTCTTTCTCTAATTTTTTAGTTGCATATTTAGTTCATCTATTTCTTCTTTCTCTAATTTATTCATGTAAGCATTTAAGGATATTTATTCATGTAAGCATTTAAGGATATAATATATCCCCTGACAGCCACCTTAAGTGTATCCTATAAGTTTTGGTATGTTGTTTCATTATTGACATTATCTAGGATGAAATAATTACTTCTTTCTATAATTGTTTGCTTCATCCACTCATTCTTTAAAATTAGGTTATTTAGTTTCCAATTAGTTCTGGGTCTATATCTCCCTGGCCCAGTATTTCATATGATTTTTATTGCATTATGATCTGAGGAAGATGTATTCACTATTTCTGCCTTTCTGCAATTGATCATTAAGTTTTTATTACCTGGTACATGATCAATTTTTGTATAAGTGCCATGTACTGCAGAAAAGAAAGTATATTCCTTTCTATCCCAATTCAGGTTCCTCCATAAGTCTATCATATCTAGGTTTTCTAGCAATCTCTTTACCTCCTTAACTTCCTTCTTGTTTATTTTATGATTAGATTTATCTAAATCTGGGAGTGGGAGGTTGAGGTCTCCCACTAGTAGAGTTTTTCTGTCTATGTCTTCCTGTAGCTCTTTCAGCTTCTCCTCTAAGAATTTGGATGCTATACCATTGGATGGTATTGAAATTACTTTATTGTCTATGGTACCTTTTAGGAGGATATAGTTTCCTTCCTTATCTCTTTTAATGCTATCTATTTTTGCAGCTGCTTTGTCTGAGATAAGGATTTCTATCCCTGCTTTTTTCACTTCAGCTGAAGCAAAATATGTTTTCCTCCAACCTTTTACCTTTACTCTCTCTCTCTCTCTCTCTCTCTCTCTCTCTCTCTCTCTATATATATATATATATATATATATATATCTGCTTCAAATGAGTTTCTTACAAGCAGCATATTGTGGGATTCTGGTTTTTAATGCACTCTACTATTTTTTTTTACTTAAAAGAAATATATATTGAGGTTTTTTTGTTTATTTGTTTTCCAAATGACACAGTATTCAGACATTTTTGGGAAGAGAAGTCAATGTTTTCCCCTTCTCTCTTTCTTCTCTTGCACATTGGCATAGCAATGAGCCTTCAGGAAAACAATACAAAGAAAACCCAAAGAAAACTAGCACTTGCTTCTCCCAGGATAAAAAGTTACTTTTTCTCTTGGAGAACTATTTTCTTTTTCTTGTGACTGTCAGGCAAAAGTTCTGCTTTCCCCTCCCCACTTCCCCCCCACACCTCCCCTTTGAAGCAAAGTACAAAGAAACCTTCCTTTGACCTTTTAGGAAAGGGCTAAATTTCTGGGTTTGAGAGCATTCATCAGAGAGTTCAGTATCAGAGCTAGGGGATTAGCACATATTCATTTACAGTTCTTAACAGTGAGAACTCTTTTTTTTTTCATTTTTAATCATGCATTTATTTGTTATACTTTACACAGAATCTCCCACATGATTCTTTGATATGACCCAATCTTTTCATACCCAGTGTGTGACTTCTCATTGTTCTTTGGGTGATCCTCAGCTTGATCTGCCATCTCCCTCTCAGTAACCTCTAACTATTGACCTTTCCTTTTGAGGTCAAGTAGAACACATTTCATCCTTCTTCCATGTTTGAAATATTTTAGTCAGGCAAGCAGCAGCATTTCTTTTTTTCCCCAAGTATGATTTTGGTTTATTTATTTTATATTATTACAATAATTTTGTTGTAAGAGTAAACATAAAGCCCCCCCACCCCCCCGAAGATGAGAAGCCTCAAGAGAGAGAGAGAGAAAAAATGTACTTCAGTCTATGTTTAGATTCCAATGGCTCTGTCTCTGGGGTGAGTTACCTTCTTTATCATAAGTTCACCAGAGAAGTTGCTTCAATATTTTTCCCACAGTTGCTATTACTAGCTGTATTTCCCTCCACTCTATTCTTCCCCACTCTCATTTATTCTATTCTGTCTCTCCTTTCATCCTGGCCCTGTCCAAAACTGTGTTGTATCTGAGTACCCTTTCCTACATTCTTCCCTCTCTTCTATCACCTACTCCCCCTTCCCTCCCACCATTCCCCCTTATCCCATCCCTTTATTCTCATTTTTTCTAGGGTGAGATAGATTTCTATACCTTATTAAGTGTATGTTATTTTCTCTCTGAGCCATTTCTGAGGAGAATGAAGGCTCACTCATTTCCCCTTGCCTTCCCCTGTTCCACTCCATTTAAAAGCTTTTTCTTGACTCTTATGTGAAATTTCTTAGCTTTTTCTTCATTTCCTTTTCCTTCCTCCCAGTACTTCTCTTTATCTCCCATTGACTCCATCTTTTATTATATTATACCATTATATTCCACTCCTTCCTGTGCCCTGTCTATATATGCTCCTTCTAACAAGTTCTTATAAATGAGAAAGTTCACATGAGTTATCAGTACCTTCTTCCCATGCAGAATACAAACAGTTCAATATCATTAAGTTCCTCATAGTTAGTCTTTCTTGTCCACCTTCTTTATGGTTCACCAAAGTCCTGTACTTGAACATCAAACTTTCTGTTCAGCTCTGGTTTTTTCAAAAGGAAAGTTTGACAGTCCCCTGTTTCATTGAAAGTCCATCTTTTCCCCAAAAGAGGATGTTCAGTTTTGCTGGATAGTTGATTCTTAGTTGTAAACCAAGATCTTTTGCCTTCTACAACATCATATTCCAATCCCCACAAACCCTTAATGTCAATGCTGCCAGATCTTGTGTAATCCTGACTATGGAGCCTCAGTAGTTGAATTGTCTGTTTCTGGCAGCTTTTAGAATTTTCTCTTTGATTTGGGAATTTTGGAATTTGGCTATAATATTCCTGGAAGTTTTTCTTTTGGGATCTCTTTCAGGGGATGACTGGTGAATTCTCTCAATTTCTATTTTACCCTCTGCTTCTAGGATCTCAGGGCAATTTTGCTGTATTATTTCTTGAAAAATGAAATCTAGGCTCTTTTCCTGGGCATGACTTTCAGGTAGTCCAATAATTTTTAAATTATTTCTTCTGGATCTGTTTTTGAGGTTGGTTGTTTTTCCAATGATATATTTCACATTTTCTTCTAATGTTTGGCTTTTTTGGAAGAGTTTTATTTCTTTCTGATTTCTTGCAAAGTCATCAGCTTCCTTTAGTTCCATTCTGCATTTGAAGGAGTTATTTTCTTCAGAGAGCTTTTTTATCTCCTTTTCCAGCTGGCCAATTCTGTTTTTTAAGGCATTCTTCTCCTCATTTGCCTTTTGTTTTGCTTTTTCCATTAGTCCTAAACTGATTTTTAACATGTTTTTTCCTTTGGTATTTTTTTTGTATTTCTTTCACCAAGCTGTTGATTTGGTTTTCATGATTTTTCTGCATCACTTTCATTTCTCCACTCAATTTTTCCTCCACGTCCCTTAATTGTCAAAGTTTTTTTTTTGAGCTCATCCATAGTCTGAGCCCATTTTCTATTTCTCTTGGAGGTTTTGGATATGGAAGCTTCTATTTTATCATCATCTGAGTATGTGTTTTAATCCTACATGGGACTAAAGTAATTCTCTAGGGTCAGATTCTTCTTTTTCTGTTGTTTACTCATTTCCTCAGCATAATACTTGCAAATATCAAAATTGGTTTGACAAAAATGGGGAAATTCAGAAATTCCTAATGAAAAATGAAAACTATGCAAGATTTACCTACGAGACAGTTTTTTTCCATTTCTAAGATTATATTAAAAGTAAAGTGTAATTAATAACAACATTATGAGATGATCAACTATGATGGATGCTGCTCCTCTCAGCAGTTCAGAGATCAAGGGACAACCCTGAGAGACCTGTTTTGGACAATGCCATTCACATCCAGGAAAAAAAAAATCATGAAGTCTGAATGCACTTTTTTAAAAACTTCCTTTATGTTTTTCCTTCCTTTCTCATAGCCATTTCCTTTTCCTTAGTTTCCCCCCAGAATGTTTGACATTGTGGGGAGAGAAGGGAGGGTGGTAGATGAATGTTGAAAAACTCCTATTGCATGTAATTGGAAAATAAAATAAAATTTTAATTGGAAAAAAAGTATAATCAAAGCTTAGAGAGAGGCAGAATTCTTTGTTCAATAAGAAGGTAGATGAAATTCAGTTTTACATTGATAATAACAATCCAAAATATTTTTTTGATTCCTCAAAGGCTGTTTATGGGCTAAAGATCTATGATGCAGCTCAACCTTTTGGCACCAAAGGAGTTAAATTAATTAGTGATAATGACATGATTCTAGAGAAACAGGCTGAACACTTCCATAGTGTTCTCAAGAGACCATCATTAACCAATGCTGAAACCATTACTGTATAACTTAGGTTAAAGTCAATCCCTCTTTAGCCAAACTTGTGGCTAAAGAAGAGATTTTGAATTCCATTTATGTGGCAAAATGCTTGGTGCTAATTCCATTCCTACTGAGATTTAAAAAAGCAAGGGATCTATTCCTCATACAAAAGTGATTGAAATCTTCTAGGTTCTATAACAAGAGGATTTTTATCCCCCTATTGTTTATCCCAATAAAGAAAAGGAAATAGGTGGCCCTGTAACGATCACAGGGTGAACTCTCAGTCATTGCTGGCAGTTTTCTTGTCAGAGCCCTCCTGTATAGGTCAATCCTTTACCTAGAAGATGATCATTTACCTGAGAGATGGTGTGGCTTCAGAAAGGGCTGAGGAACAGCTGATATGATGTTTGCTTCCTGACATCTCCAGGAGAAATACCTGGAGCAGAGCAGAGAACTGTACACAGCATTTGTCAGTCTGACCAAGACCTTTGATACTGTCGGTCATGTGAATTTGTGGAATGTTATAAATGGCTTGTGAATACTTAGTCCATTGTGATTAAAATGTTTTTTTCTATTAAGATACCTTAATAAATGGCACACCCTTCTCAAAGTGGGAGAGGGGCCCCAAACCCCCAAATGCTAGATGCTATATGCACCTTCAAAGGCTTTGTTCCTGCCCCTTCATGCCAGTCATAGTCTGAGCGACTTCCTTCTCCAGTTGAAAGGGACAATAGCACAGACTCCCATTCAGTGCCTACTCCCATGCTTTTAGCATGATGTTTTCAGCAATGTTATCAGGTAGCTTCAACATGGAAAAAAATGGCATCAGTGTCTGCTACCACATCCTTGTAAATTATTTACCTTGAAAAGGCTAAATATAAGTCATGACTAAAGTGGAGAAAGAGTTGGTTTATGACTTTTTATTTGAAGATTATTGTGTATACAATGCAGGTTGAGATGCAATAGTGTATGGATCATTTCTATGCTGCTTGTGCTAATCTTAGTTTACCAGTTAGTAACAAGAGATTCTCTACACAGAAGCACAATTACATTTATACATGGAACCATTGGTTACAATGGAGAAATTTTGAAAGCTGTAAGATAAAGTTTACTTACCTTTTCAGTATGGTTTCCAGAGAAGTATATATTATACATAATATATAAATATGCATATATTTATATATTATATATATGATGAGATTGATTCACACAGAGTAGCTCACTATTTGGGAGGCTGCAAAGGAAAGTGTGGGTTAGATGAGGTATTGAACTGCCTATCAAACTGAAGGTCAAAGGAGCTTATGTGCTGACTTCTTTGCTATATGCCTGTGAAATATGGACAGTCTACCAGCACCATGCCAGGAAACTGAATCATTTCCTTTGAATTGTCTTAGGAAGAGTCTGAAGATCACCTGACAAAAGTATTCAAACTCTGCTGCAGAGAGCATAATACTAATGGTATGGTCATATTGTTCAAAGGCCAAGCATACTTTTGCCTAAAAGAGAATTTTATGACAAAGTCACACAAAGCAAGCCTTCACATGAAGGTCAGAAGAAGCAATATAGAGGGCAGCTAGGTGGCACAGTAGATAGAGCATTGACCCTGGAGACAGAGGACCTGAGTTCAAATCCAGCCTCAGGTATTTAACAATTACCTTGTTGTGTGACCTTGGGAAAGTCACTTAACCCCATTGACTTAACTAACAATTTTATAAAAGAAAAAGAAGCAGCAGCAATACAAGGACACTCTCAAGGTCTCTGAATAACTTTGGAAATGATTGTGAGACATAGGAGACACTGGCAAAGGATCCCCCATCATGGTATGTATCAAGGTGCTATATGCTCTGTGAGCAAAGGAGAACTACAGTAGCTCAGAAGAAACATAAGATGTATAAATTTAGCAAGACCTTTCCTTCAGATATTCTTTTGGACTATTTGTGTCCAACCATTGATAGAGCTCTTGAAGGTGAAGAACTCATGACCAGCCTGGGAGTTGAAATAACTCAGGATTTTTATTTCACAAGCCTGAAAAGTTCACAGATTAAAACTTTTTTCTTGGAGAGACAAGTTGCTTGTTAAGTGGCTTTGAGGACAGAGTAAATAACAAAGGTCTAGGTGAGGAGCCTGAGGGAAAGAGTGAAAGGAAAGCAGCCAGAAGACCTGGCTAGGCTGAGACTTAAGCTCAACATAAGAAGCATCTTACTAACTCTCAGAGCTGTCCAACAATAGAAAGTAGAGGGTAGGGAGCATGTAAGAGCTATTCAAACAAGTTAAATGACCACCTTACAAAGATGTACATGTGGATATAGTACAGATTTGAATGTGATAAATGTATTAAGTAAAGTATAATGTGTAAGGAGATCAGGTAGGGAAGAAATCATGTCCCACTGAGGGCATCAGAGAGAATATTTCATTTGAGCAGGTGCCTTGAAGCATGAGTAAGGATGTCAACCAGAATAATAAAGGGGAGAAGGCATTCCAGACATTGGACAGATGGTGAGTGAACTCATTTAGAGGGAAATGGGATGTCTTCAGAGGAGATTATAAAGTTCAGTGTAATGGTGTGAAAATACAGAAAGACAGACTGGAGATAGATTGTGGAGAGGCTTCAATGCAGAGCTGAAGAACCAGTATAAATAAGACTTTATTAAGTGATCATCATGTTCTGTAATTTTGCTGAGTGATGGGGAAACAAAGGAAAGAATACAAGGAGCTCTAATAGGGGAGACGGCATGAAAGTAGCTGCCAACCAGAGACAAGCGATTGATCCAAGGTGTTTAATAGAGGGAAGGGATAGGATCTTCCTGAGATAGGAAGAGACTTGAAGGAAGTCAGGGCAACTAGGAGATGATAAATGTTTATTTGGCACCTACTAAGTGCCAAACACTCTGCTAAGCCTGGGGATAAGGCAAGGGGAATAACCTGGAAAACTCCCAGAGTCTGCAGATAAGGCATCCTTTTCAAGGAAGGATGAGAAGGCCAGTGTCCCCCCAGAGTGTGGGGGAGTAGAAGGTGGTGATATTTGCCCTTCATTCTTGAGAGGACCAGGACATCAGGGAGCTGATGCCATGACATGCATGTGAAATAGATTTGAGTAAGGGGATGCTGTGCTAAGTCACCAACTTCTCTTTATCCTCCATGGTTATCTGAGACCAGTGGCCAGATATGAATCAAGACAACTGGAAATGACTCTGGATGCAATGGAAGACCTTGACCTTTTTAAACTAGGATCTTTAACTAGTCTCAGGTTAACTGAGATTATTCTTATTCAACGATTAAGGCAGGTAAGAAAGAAATGAGGCAAAGAATGTCCTTTTTAACTTAGTTTAAAAAATATTCTGGTAGGGGAAGAATTTCAAGGTTTCTGGCCAAAACAGAAACTATTTCTTTTTACATTCAACCAAGGCCCAAACAATGACCAAGTGGGGCTTGACTTGGGACTATTGTTGACCAATCAATGAGAACCAAATATGACCTGAAAGGTAGAAGGGAGTCATATTATGAAGGATTTGAAATCCAAATAGAGGATTTTTTTTCTGACCCTGAAGAAAAGAGAGCCACTGAAGTTGATTGCATATTTGGAGGTAAAATTACAATCCTTATTAGTAGGGTTCTGATCTGAGAGATATTCATTAGCAAGATGTGAGGAAATGAGAGTATGATGAAAAGAACATGTGAATTAGAATCAAAAGACTCAGAAGACCTGCGTTGATGTTCTAGCTTTGCCACTTATATGTGTCTTTGGACAAATCATTTCACTTCTCTGGTTTATCATTTCCTTCTTCTGTAAAGTGACAAGCTGGGACTTTATGTTTTCTAAAGTTTTTTCTAAGTTCTAATATTCTTTCATTTTCCAACAATTACTCTAGTATCAAATCTAGTTAGAATAGATTAAAACCATGATGAATTGGATGCAGGGAAACTAATCCACCTGATATTCCTGTACTCTAGGCAAGATATAATGAGAACATTGTGAAACTCTGACTAGCTGGTTACCTGACTGTCCTTTTGTCTACACATATATTCCCTTCTATAGAAAAGCAACAGGACATTATAATTCATGAGATGAATTTCCTTTACCCATGACTAATACTATTCTTTGCTTGACATTTTCACTTGCAACCTACTGACATTTTAACTAATGCCAAAATTATTTAATCAGACGCCATTGTACCTTGCCTTTTTGCTCAGTCAGAATAAAAAGTGTGTGTTAATACTGAGCTTTTCCAAATTATTCTCCAATTTTTAGTATGTATAAATTCAACTTTGATATAATTCATATGAAAGATTTTATAAATGTATACAAATTACCATGGTGTGCTTGCTCCCACACCATATGCCTGACTATGCTTCAGACTATTGAGAGAATTAACTCTATGGTCTAAGTGAAACCAAGGGAATTAAAAACAAAACTAAGCCCATTTCCTTCATTTTTAAATAATAATCCTTCATTTTTATTGCTTATTTCTTTTTTATTAATTGCTGATACTGTGAATTTCAGCATAGAGTGTGGAGAATAATAACCTGTCCCTAACCCCCCTTGTAAATTAGGATAGTTTTCCTTAAAATATATTGAAATAATCTTGATTTGATTGGCTCACAGGATTAAAGAGAAGGTCGTTGACATAACTTCTGGTCTCCTGAGTACAAAATAGCCTAGCCAGGAAGGGTTGAAGTTCCTCACTGAGGAAACACTGTGCTCACCTGAGTCAATGTTTTATCCTGAATGAATATTCCTTCGCTTCTCTTGCTAAGTAAAGCTCCTTTTGTAATTGTTAGATGGATTATGAGTGTCTCATTTCATTCTGGTTTTGGACCTAAATTAACAGAAGACCAGTCTACTAAAATAGCTCTGTCTTTGATCTCCATGTAGGGATGTGCTGCGTCAAAAGGAAGAATAATTTACATGATTTCAAATTATTTTTCAAAATATTTGAACAGATTCACAGTACCCTCAATGATATATTAGTTTGTCTTTCTTTTCATAATGCCTTCACCATTAATTCTGATTTTTAAAATCATTTTTGCCAGATTGTTATGGCAAATGTTTCTTTTTTCTATAAATTTTCTGTAAAGGATTTACCCAATGTATTAGAGGTTTCTTTCTTAATATATCTTTTAATATTTTATACAGCATTTAGACCATTTATTATCCTTTGCTCTTCTTATATGACAAGTCCACCTCTTTCTCTGACTACACATAACCCTGATGAAGTCACTAATGCCGTTTCTTAGGCACTTGTTGCTATTAGACAAAAACTTACTTAAAGTTGTGAAAATTTGAGCTGAATTTCCCCAGTTTTGCAGTAATTCACTTTTTATATCTCTGAAATATCATATTTCTTTATTTATTTGTTCCATGCCTCATATTATTTATTTGTTATCCTTTCTTTTAAAAATTTCTTTCCCTCTTCTTGCTACTGTAATTCTCAACAGGAGAGCATGATGTTCTTTTGTAACAGTTTTAGATGAAAACTATTGAAGATTCAGTTTATAGAGGCATCTAAGCATATGCAGGTTAATGTTTTGACCAACATAATTACAGAATATGGCATTCTAGGGGTACTCCAACTAAGAGATTGGGTCCCTTGAAGGATGGCTACCCTAAGTTCAAGTTATTTTATATGCCTGTATTCCTAAAACTATAGTCTATAGCTCTCACCATTGGGTCTACTCTTAATTATTAGCCAAAGAATACATTAATCCAAATCAAAAATTAAAATATTTACTGAAATGCCATAGTTAAAAAAATGAAAGAAAGAAAAGAAGGAAATGAAAAGAATAGAAAAGAAAAGAGCTATAAACACCTCAGCAACACATGATGGCCATGCCTTTGGAAATATGTGGCCTACACTTTGGGAACATGTGGGCAGGGAAGTAAAGTGGCACAGTGGATAGAAAGCTGATTCTGGATTTAGAAAGATCTAAGTTCAAATCCAGTCTCAGGCACTTATTAGCTGTGTGACCCTGGGCAGATCACTTAACCCTTTTCCATCAGTTTTAGTGAAGGAAATAGCAAAATACTCTGGTATCTTTGTAAAGAAAACCTCAAATAGGGTCACAAAGAGTTGAACACAACTGAATGACAAGTGGCCAGGGTACACCGAAGGAAGGTATTGGTATGGAGGTGTTACCTCCAAGAGTAGGAGGTAATGCTCAGGCCTCCAGTGCCTCAAGGCCACCAATATTTCCACTTTGCTCCCATTGACATTGGTTCCTGGTCTCCACTAATCTGCAGTTTCCAGTTGCTGCCTAGTTGTTATCTCTATTGACTCTAGCTTATGAGTCAGCTGGACTTTTCAGCTAAGGTAAGATCTCTTACCAGGTTTGGGGATCCAAGTAGGATGCTAGGCAAAAACAAGAAGCAGGATGCCTTAGGAAATCTTCCCTCTCTGGGCAGCAGTGGCCAACATTCTATGATCTCTGTGAGGATAACTCCTGAAATTTGATCAGCAACTAAAAATGGCTCACTCCCTATTATGTTATCAAGCTGTTTATTTTGCACAGGACCTGGCATATTGTTAGTGTGTTAGTAAAGTCTAGGTGAACGATGGTTTAGGAAATGATTTAATTTGATCAGAAAATATCTTGATCCATTTCCTTTATGTATATTGTAACCAAATCTCATTGTTGCATAACATACTGCAAAATCATGCTATAAAAGTTGTTGTCTACTCTCCTAAGAATCATTATTATTTAATAGGTACTTCTTAGCCTAGTAAATATTTTATTTTAATTTCAAAGTGACCTTAAGTAATAATTTTTAGAATCATCTTACCATTTTCCCTTTCATTTGATAAATATATAATCATAGATCATTAAGGGATCTTAAAGATTAAATTAGTCAGGGAGTTTAACCTGTTTTAAATCCTGAACCCATTTATCAGCAAATTATATGAACCCCTTTGCAGAATAATGTCTTTAAAATGCACAAAATAAAATATGTAGAATTACAAAGTAAGACAATTATATTGAAATAGTAATCTGATTCTTAAAGAATGTTCACTGACCCTCTGAAAGCTATCTATAGCCCTCAAGTACTCTATAGATTCCTCAGTTATGAACCCCTGATAAACCAGTTCTCTTATTTTGCAAACAAGGAAACTAAGTCCCAGAGGAAAAAAGAACTTACACCCAGGATAACTTAAATTATTTAAAGAGGAGCAGCTCTCATTTTAAAGCTGAAATAATGTTACAAATATTATAGAAAAAAATTTGAGAAAATGTGCATTGATTCATTTCTATATTTTGACACTTGAATGTCATATTTTCCAGTTACAAAAGTACAATCATTTTCATCAGCTAAAATGTGATTTAATTGTGATCACATGTTCTGTTGAATAGGAAAAGTAGGCCCACTTAGTAAGCTCAATAAGCTAAAATTTCTCAAAGTTAGAACCATTACTTTACACTAACAGTAAATTGTAAAATCAATAAATGTCATTTAGATTCCAATCCCAAAGGCAATTGGCAAGCTGCTAACTGGCATCACTTAAACCAGCATCCATCTCAGTGAGCAAAGGATGCAAGAACTGTGCCTTCTTCTTTTGCAAACCCATACCACCAGGAGGGAAAAGTAAGGGTCTTATGGGTAAATGATTAAGTTCATAATTCTAACAGCAATCCAAGTCATTCTTTTAAGCCAGTCACATGCTCACTAATTCATTTATTGAATCATAGGGATTAAAGCTAAAAGGAACCATAGAGGTCATCTGATTCAACCTCCTTGTTTTATAAGAAACTCAAGATGGCAAGCCTCTAGGAGTTTAGGTGATGTGCCTAAGATCACAGAAGTAGAGGCACAAAATTAGATTGGGAATCATGCTGAGTTCAAAGGACTCTAGGACCCTAGTAGAAAACTTGTATCCACCAGAGAGGGAGGCAAATTGTGTGGACTTTTTAATGTGGACTTCTCTGAGTCCCTTTATGTGTTTTCTACATTTGTTTAGGGACTCCACTGAGTTTTTTATGACTCATTTTCTGTGGGATAAAATAAAGACTCCTCAGAACTTGATGTGTGTTTATTACCTTTAATGCTTGTATAGGTATTGAGGATCCTGTTACGTTTGTGACAACAGAGACACAAATTCTACAATAACATTTGAGCTTAGATTTGTGGGGGAATCTTTTCTTCTTTAATAAAAACTTTAATTACTGGCTTTAGTCAGAATTAAGAATATAAAATGTAGTGCTGTGTAATGAACTTCAAGTCAAAAAACTTGGCCAAGTCCAGGTTCTTATATTTTATCACTGTGTGACTTATAATAATCCTTTTCTTGAGCCTCAGTTTCTCCATCTATAAAATAAATATAGAAACAGTTTCATTGCCCTCCTCCCCCAGGACTATTTTAAGGAAAGTACTTTGTAAATTGAAACATACCAGAAAAACATTAGCTATTATTATTATCCACCAGTCATTGTTTTTCATTAAGCCTCAGGTTTTAAGTAGTTTTTTTTTTGTTTTGTTTTGTATGGAAGGAAGGAAAGTAACCTCTTAGTGATGTTTATGTCTATATACCTACTGATAGATTTTGCGCAAATCTTTTCATTCTCATTTGAGTTTCTTGCTGAATAAGATGAGATAGTGAATGGGCATGATGAGGATTTGCCAATTATCTTTCCATGATGGCTCTGAAAATAGGATGTCACCAAAAATTTTTATGGAACTTTTTTCTAATTATTTTAATTTTTTGTTACATAAAAGTAGTTTATTTTTCTTTTCTCATCAAAGCAATTTAAATATTGATTTTAGCCTATCTTATTTTTTGAGGGGCGGGCAAGGCACTGGGAGGTTAAGTGACTTGTTCAAGATCTCAACAGCTAGGTAATTATTAAATGTCTGAGGCTGAATTTGAACCCAGGTCCTCCTGATTCCAGGGCCAGTGCTCTATGCATTGCACCAACTAGCTGCCCTGATTTTACCCTATCTTATAACTTGACATAATGAAAATGCCCTCCAAATTATTTTTCAAAATAATGCTACCTCCAAATATGCAAAAAAAAAAAGAAATATTTACCACAGGCATAGAAATAATGACCCTTGGGAGAAAATTATGAGTAACTAGGTGGTGACATAGCATCCAGAGTCCTGTCCTATACTCCGGGAAACATATCTTCCTGAATTCAAATGTGGCTCTAGACCATGGATGACCAACCTATTGACTCTTCTGGGGTGCACTGCCCAAGAAAAGGGCATCATATAGAATTTTTTTTAAGTTTTTTTTGCAAGGAAAATGGGGTTAAGTGGCTTGCCCAAGGCCACACAGCTAGGTAATTATTAAGTGTCTGAGACCGGATTTGAACCCAGGTACTCCTGACTCCAGGGCTGGTGCTTTATCCCCTACACCACCTAGCCGCCCCAAGCATATAGAATTTAATATTTATTTATAACTACAGTGTAATCCATATTATCAATGAGTATAATAATAAAATGTAATAATGTAATAAAATATAATAATAAAACATTTACTTTTTACACACAAAAAAATATGTGAACACTAAGTCTGCCTTTTCAATACCAGTGCATCTATATCTGGTTTAATAGAGGTTATAACTTTGTAAAGAATATTTTTTTTTATTTTTTTTCAAGGCAATGGGGTTAAGTGGCTTGCCCAAGGCCACACGGCTAGATAATTATTATGTGTCTGAGGTCGGATTTGAACTCAGGTACTCCTGACTCCAGGGCCGGTGCTCCATCCACTGCACCACCTAGCTGCCCCAAGAATATTTTCAAGATTTTTATTCTGTTTTTTCTTTTTGTATGCTTTATATGGGAAAAAAGTTGCTCATAAATAATTATGCTCCCCAAAAGAAATATCATGAACAGAGCATGTTGGTGAAATGCAAGATATTTTTCTTTAGGCCAGTACAATTTATAAAAGTGCGATGAAGACATTTGAATAGATTTTTCTTTAAGTCACATATCTGATTGCAACTCTAAACATTCTGTTTGCCAGTTTGCAAGGCAATGTGTTGATGTCAACTGAGAATGGAGTAGTAAATATACTGAAATGCAGTTGTTGTTTTCTAAAATCTTGAAATCTATTCTCAAAGTCCTCTGACAAAAGAGCATTAATGCTGCATATAATAAACATTGTCTATTGCAATTACAATGAGTCATATAATATTTTAAAGATCCTAATGCCTTTATAGACTGTGTTAGTTACATGATAAAGTTGAGCCATGTTAGTTAAGGATTAAGCTGGTCTGCCCTTACCCGCTCCTTCATTTTCCAGTTACATGATACAGGCTGCATGAATGGACTTTGAGTGCCTGAAGGACCTTGGGTTGGATATCTCTACTTTAGAGGCTCAATACCTGTGGGATTGTGGGCAAATCACTCAACCCTGTATTGCCTCAGTTTCCTTATCTGTAAAATGAGCTAGAGAAGGAAATGGCAAACCACTCCAGTATATTTTCCAGGAAAAATTTCAAAAGGGCTTGACATGGCTGCAATTTAAATGAAACTAATAACAAAAACATATGGATAATCTGGTATAGAAGAAGAAACAGGTCAATGTAGTGGAAAGAATACTGGATTTAGAGACAGAAGAAATATGTTTACATTGTGATTGCTAATTATATTGTGATCTTAGGGAAATCAAATCCTCAGTTTGATTTTTTATGAAGAACAAGTAAGGTAATTATTGTGGAAGTTTGTAAACTCTCATTATATTAATGTATTAAATTCTATGCTAGGGCCTGGAAAATCTATTACATTTAGATAGAATATGATTCAATACCTGCCCTCATGGAATTCAAGTCTAGCTGGGAGATTAGACCCATACACAGAAAACTATAAAATTAAATAATACATATTCAACTCATTAAAGAGATATAAAATAAAATGCTATGTCCAAGGGGAAAGTTTGTTACTTCCAGATGAAATCAAAGAAGGTTTCAAGGAAGATCATCACATCATAGGATTTAGAGCTGAAGTTCTTCTCTTTCATTTTACAGAAAAAGAAGCTGAGACCAAGGGAATTTAAAGATGGCCAAGATTGTAAAGATAGCAGCTAGCAGAGTGGGGATTCAAACTTGGGTTTTCTAGTGCTCTTTTATACTATTTGGATTGATTCCCTTGTTATCTCCTGGGCTTGATTATAAACTCTTCCATCCCAGGAACCTTTTCACTTTTGTCTTTGTATACTAGCATCTGGCATAAAGTGAGTGCTTAATAATTAGTTGCTTGATTGATTCCCAGGTAGGAAAAAGAGGTAAGGAAAAATATTCCAAAAACTGAATAGAGAAGCACAATTTTAGTTTTATTTTTATAGGGTAGAGTGCATGAGGAGGAATGCTGAACTCATTAAATTCAACCACCAATTTTAGTGAACATATGATGAAGCACATTTTATTATTTTTGGGTAGAAAGGTAGGGAACCATATTTAGAGAATGCTACATTTACTGTCAGGCCAGTTTTGCTTAAACATTTTTGTTGTTGTTACAAGGTGTTGTCTTAAATTAATAGCATATTATCTGGGAACCTAAAAACTATCAAGAATGATGATCTCCCCTGAGGAAATCATCTAAAAAAATTCCTTGAAACAATGAACAAATTCAGCAAAGTAGCAGGATATAAAACAAATCCATATAAATCATCAGCATTTCTATATCTGAACAACAAAGCCCAAGAACAAGAGATAGAAAGAGAAATTCCATTTAAAATAATTGTAGATAATATTAATTACTTGGGGAATCTACCTCCCAAGACAAGCCCAGAAATTGTATGAACACAATTATAAAGTTCTCCTCACTCAGAAAAAGTCAATTCTAAATAACTGGAAAAATGTCAAATGCTCATTGTTAGGTTGAGCTAATATAATAAAAACAACAATTCTTCCTTCCTAAATTAAATTGCTTATTCATTGCTATGCCAATCAAGCTACCAAATATTTACCAAGCTAGAAAAAATAGTAACAAAATGCATGCGGAGTGACAAAAGGGCAAGAATAGCAAGGGAACCGATGAAAAAAATGTAAAGGAAGGTGGCCTAGCTCTACCAGATCTAAAACTACTATAAAGCTGCAGTCATCAAAACCATCTGGTACTGGTTAAGAAATAGAGTAATGGATCAGTGGATTAGGATAGGTTCAAAATAAAGTAAAAGACTACCCAAAGACATTAGCTTCTGGCATAAAAACTCACTATTTGACAAAAATTGTTGGGAAAACTGGAAAATAGTATGGCAAAAACTAGGCATAGATCCACATCTCCCACCCTATACCAAAATAAGGTCAAAATGAGTTTAGCATTTAGACATAAAGAGCAATACCATAGATAAATTAATAGACCAAAAATATTCTATCTATCTGATCTAAGGAAATGGAATAAATTTATGACCAAACAAGAATTAGAGCACATTATAACCTACAGAATGAATGATTTTGACTATATTAAATTAAAAAGGTTTATGCTAATAAAATCAATGTTGCCAAAATTAGAAGAGAAGCAGAAAGCTGGGAAACAGTCGTCACAATGAGGAGTTCTGATAAAGGTCTCATTTCTAAAATATATAGAAAATTACATCAAATTTATAAGGTCACAAGTCATTTCCCCAGTTGATAAATGGTCAAAAGGATATGAACAGACAGTTTTCAAAGAAATTAAAGCTATATATAAGCATATGGAAAAAATGCTCCAAATCACTATTGATTAGGGAAATGCAAATTAAAACAACAATGAAGTATCATCTCACACCTATTAGATTAGCCCAGATGAGAAAAAAGGGAAGATGATCAATGTTGGAGAGGTTGTGGGAGGACTGGGACACTGATGCATTGCTGGTGGAATTGCAAACGAATCTAACCTTTCTGGAGAGCAATATGGGACTATGCCCAAGGAGCAATAAAACTGTTCATACCCTTTGACCCAGCAATTTCAATTCTAGGAGTATATCCATAAGAATTGTAAAAAATGGAAAAAGTCCTATGTGTTCCAAAATATTCATAGCCGCCCTTTTTGCAGTGGCAAAGAATTGGAAATTAGGGAATAGATAAATAAGTTATGGTACATGAATACTATGGAATATTATTGTTCTATAAGAAACAATAAATAGTCAGATTCTAGAGAAGCGTGGAGTGACTTAACGCGATCTGATGCTGAGCAAAGGGAGTAGAGCCAAGAGAACAATTTACACATCAACATTATGAAATGAACAACCTTGATGGAAGCAAACCCTCTCCGCAGTCCGGAGAGCTAGGACAACCATATATGACAGATTATGGACTGTATTATCTCCAACCAGAGGAAGAAAAACAAAACAAAACAAAATACACAGGAAAAAAAAAACCCTACCAAATCTGATGAACACTTTATAAAAATTATCTCTTATGTATCTCTTTCTCTTAATCCTAATTCCTCATGCCCAAAACTACCAATTTGTAAATATGTTTAACAAAATATCTATGTAAAATGTTAACCTGACCATTCCCAACTGAGGGGAAGTGGGGTGGGAAGGGAGGGTGGAGGGAAATTTTGTCACTTGTATAAATGGATGAAAATGAATAAAAAAAGAAATAAGCAAAGAAACAATAAAAAAAAAAAGAATGATGACCTCCAAGGCCACCTAATACAACTCCCTCCTCTTTTACAGAGGAGAAAACTGAAATCCTAGGGTTAATTGAGTTGCCAAGATCACACAGGTAGGAGGTGAAGCTTCATCCTCCAACTGCAGAGCCAGTGTCCTTGCTATTGTATTGCGATGCCTCCTGTGAGCTCTCAGTTGATGCTTGACTTGTGTAATGCAATAGAGTTGCCCATTTGATGAAGGACTCAGGAGTTCTGGATTGAGGCCTCAGCTCCTTTTAAAAGGATAGGGCATGAGTTTACAAGACAGCAAGGAAGGCTGAAATTCTTTCAACTGGTGCTTTTCCTTTCTGTATCCTGTTGCTTGCAAGGGCTTCTGACTGCTTCTTACTACCTCTTCACTGATGAAGAAAAGGTGTAAAGGCTGTTTTGTTCAATTCTAGGAGTCATGTTTTAGGAGGGACATTGATCTGAATTCTGTCTGGGGGAAGGTGACTAGGCTGTGGAGGTATAAAAGGTATAAAAATAAAGAAAACTTACTCTCTGCCTACTTCTTTATCTTGCCTCCTCTCTTCCTCCTCTGTCTGATCTGCTTCTGTATCTGCTCATATTCTCTCTCAGCCCCGAAGCTCTTATCAACTTTTTGACATTACATGAGCTAGACCAATCAGAAGTATAGACCCCTTTTTATCTGAGTAAATTTTATTCCCTCAGGAGCACCTTGAAAATAGTGATCCCATTTTTGTCTTTCTATATTCAGCACCTAGTTCAGTGACTACTACTACTACTACTACTACTACTACTACTACTACTACTACTACTACTAACTACTACTACTACCACCACCACTTCCTACTACTCCTACTGCCTACTCCTACTTCTACTCCTCCTCCTCCTCCTACTACTACTACTACATAGTAGGTATGTTCATATTTGTTTAATCAGATTGAATTCAATTGCTTTTTAATGTCTTTAATCTGCTGCCACCTTCAGTGTGAACTCTTTATTCTAGTTCCTGAAAGAATATGTAATCTCTCTGAATTTCCTTGCTGCTCTTTAGCAATCAATCAAAATAATTTTTCCCCAATTTTGCAAGGCAATGGGATTAAGTGACTTGCCAAAGATCACACAGCTAGGTAATTATTAAGTGTCTGAGGCCAGATTTGAACTCAAGTGCTCCTGACTCAAGGTGTTCTATCCACTGTGATACCTAGGTGCCCCATAATAAAAATATTTCAGGAGTTACATTATATTTTTCATTGATTTATTCAGACAATATTTATTTACTACCTACTGCATGCAAAACTTACTATCTTGAGAATGCAAATATATAAAATAGTCATTGCTTACAGAGAGCTTACTACTAACAGGAAAGAAGGGCTTCCAACTAAGATGTTGCTGGGAGGCCAGCTGCTCATTTCCCACCTACCTATACCAGTAGAAACTGAATTTTACCCCACATTCAATGATGAATGAAAACTTCTTTGAGAAACTACAGTAGGCAATTCTTTTTTATCCCAGAACTGCACAAAATGCCAGCTTAATAGTACGTGAACAATAGGAAAGGGAACACTGGCAAAGCCAATGCCAGCAGTGGTAAGCAAACTTGTAATCTCCCAGCACAACCAGAAAAAGGCCCAGGATACAGTTAGCTTTATGTGTTCCTCCTCCCCATGAAAAATAGATGTTGATATATTTTTAAATACATAGGAAAAAACCAGAGGAAAGCAAAGACAAATAGGACAATTTTTAAAATAATGAACTTATTATATCCTTTTTTAAAAAGCAGTATAAAATGATTCTTGGTTTACATATGATTCTAAATTTTTTGTTCTGTGATCTATGTAAAAATGAGATTTTTTATATTTAAAGTTCAAAAGGTTTTTTTAATGTGAAAGAATGACAAATGGTTGGAGGAAAAGATACGAATGTAGTACACAGCTGCTGGGTTGTTTTGTTCAGTTCTAGGAATCCTGTTTTAGGAAGGACATTGATCTGATTTCTGTCTGGGGAGAAGATGCCTAGGCTGTGAAGGGAACTAAACAAAACAAGACATTTGAAAATCAATTGTATGAACTGGGAATGTTTGTTTATTTTGGAGAGGAGAAGATAGCCTGGCAATAAATATGATTTGTCTTTAGAACTTTGAAAGATTATCATAGTTGTGGTGGGTGAAAGATGAAATGACTGAAGAAGCAAAGGTTCAATCTTCTGAACATATCAATTTATTAAGCAGTGCATTGCCAGTTGCCTAACAAATCAGGTTCCAGACCTCCTCAACTTGGGCTTGGACTCCAAATATAGAGAGACAGACTTTTTAAGGCCAATTGTTAAAAGGTAACAGCCAGGGTACAACATAAGGTAATTTGATTTTTAGTTGGAAGAAAAATTAGGGACTTTCCAAATTGAAAGGGAGATAGTGAATAGGTACCATTCCCTGAAATCAGAAAAAAATGGTGTCCAGTTCTCCCTCAAAAGTGTTAACAATCAAAGGAACATGGAAACAATAATTAGATTTATTAGTATAGGTCCAGTTTTTAGATAAGACATATGGATTGCTTGAGACTTACAATTGTGAGAAAACTCCTTGCATCAATATTTGGCTCTAACTAGGTTTCTGTTCAGCATAACCTAGGCCCTTGGTTAAAGGTCTCTAAGCAGTAGGTAGGGGTGGTCCAGCTTTTCAACCAGTCAGGGCTGAGTTCAAACAATAAATAAGATTTTCTCCCAATTCCCACAATTGAATAAAATTTTCTCACAAGACAGAATTTGGACTAGACCCATAATTGAATAAAAAAGGAACTGAGCTACCTCCAAAATTGAGTCACAAGATGGAGTATGTATGGCTCACTGGATTCCCACAATTAACCTCTTACTGTCCTAATTCCCTTATATCCACCTGTTGTACTTCAATATTGTACCCCAGATTGCAAAGCCTGGAGTAATTGAGGGAAGTTTCAGGAAGACTGTTTTTGGTTCAATATATAGAAAACTTTCCCCACTCCATTCTTATGGAGTGGACTAGATTGTCTCAGGAGGCCCTCAGTCCCCTTTCCAATGTAGCCCCTAAACAGCGTCTGGTTGATGAGGCATAGCCATTTGTCCAGAAAGTTTTAGAGGGGACTCTTATTTAGATAGGAGTTAGACTCAGTGGCATTGAAGGTCCCTTTCAATGCCTTGGTAACAAATGAAACAAATTTATTATTTAGGTTAGCCCAGTAATCAATAAATTGATGGTCAGTGGTTTCTCTTGGTAACCAAATGGTTCTGGAAAAGTCAGTGAAAAGGATGTCTTTGTACAATACTCCCCTCACTACAATAAACATAATGGGTAAGTAATGCAATTATATATATGACAACATGGCCCTCTTTGATCATGAAGGACAACTACTGACTAACTCTTGACAGAGATGCTAGAGTGGTTTGTCATTTCCTTTTCCAAACCATTTTACAGATGAAGAAACTGAGGCATAGGGTGAAGTGACTCACTCAAGGTCACACAGCTTAAAAATGTCTGAACCCTATTTGAATTTGAATCTTCCCAACTTGAGGCCCTATCCTCTGCACCCCAAAGCTACCCTTTCACACACTGCCCTCTCCAGCGAACTGGGTTAGAAGGTATCAATTATCTCACCTCCTAGTTCCTTACTCTCTTTCCTCTTATTTACCACCTCAGGGTGAAAGGGAACAAGTAAACAAGCATTGATTAAATGCCTCCTATGTGCTAAGCTCTTAACAAATATCTCACTTTCCTGTTAGATAGCTATAATTATCATTTTACAGTTAAGGAAACACTGAGGTAGAGATGAAGTGACTTGTTCAAGGTCACATAGCTAGTAACTATCTTAGGCTGGATTTAAACTGAGCTCTCTATTCTATCCACTGCCCCACCTTGCTTCTTGGAACAGCAATGTCATTCAAGGGTTCTATTCCGTATCATCTTCAAGAAGTCTTTCATCTCTTCCCTTGGGTTGTCCCTTGAAAGTTCCCCACTACTTTCCCATAACCATTTGTATATATATTTTTGTACTTGCCCCATGTGTCCTCTGAGAGTATGTAGCATCTGTGTCTTAGAATAGAAGTCAGAATGCCCCTTCAAGGCAGAGACTCTTATGTTTCTAACTGCTGACTGGTGGGAACTTGTAGCACTATTTACTTTACTGGGAAAACTTTCTGTAAAACATGAGCTGAGAAAACAAGAGCTATTCTGGTTAATGTCAGTATTATCATTGAATTAACTACTAAAGGGAGATAAAATGAAATAAAACAAAGGAGAATTTTTTATTTTTTTTCAAATGAAGCATTAACATTCCCAAAGAATGAAAAATTTGCTTTTCAGTACATACTATGAGAGTTTTTAAAAGAAGTTTAAATGTCTTAATATTTTAGGCTGCTAATAGTAACAGTAGTAATGACCACAAGGATTCCAGAGGTTTGAAAAAAATAAAACATTATCATGTGAATTGCTGATTGAACTTTGCTGCATTACCCACCAAGTTGAAATACAACTTTAAATCATATTTATATTTAATAAATGAATCTACTTAATAAGACATTATTGCATTAAAAATTGTTTCAAATAAAATGATCATAAAGAATACCAATTTAACTTCCTTTATTATCACTAATTTAAGAATTGGATTTTCAATTAATTCCATTCTCTATTCTTATCATTTATTGACAGAATATCCAAGGAATTTCTAAGCACCCAATACAGATCACAGTACACCAGAATGAACAAGGTAAAAAGTATCCTATTCCTTTTCCATATTGACGTCTTTATTGTTTCAAAAATCCCTACTCTGTGTTAGGGTCAGACTAGAATCGTAGAAAGAGCATTGAATTTGGAGACAGAAAACCTGGATTTGAGTCCTAGCTCTGCCACAAACTAGCTGTTTATATTAAGAGAAGTCATTTCCTCTCCGAGTATCATTTTCCTTAATGCTTAAAATTGAGGGAGTTGGACTAAGTCATGGCTAAGATCCTTCCTAACTCTAATTCCCAGTATTCTTTTTGCATAACTAGGATTGTTAAGATGCATATAATGTTTTATTGTTGGGATTTTTAATTATCCTCCTAGATTGTAGCTTATCACCAGAGAACTGTTTGAAGTACTATATAAAGAAAAGTTAAACAGATATGGTCCCTCCTCTTTGTAAGCTCATATTCTGAAAGCACTGACAGTGAAACAAAGCAAGCAGTTACACTCCCCTGTTCTCTCCCACTAACTTCCTAATAAAGGAAAAGATGAAGGATTGAAAACTAACAGTAAACTTTCATTTAAAGTCAGAAAATTGATTATAAAATATTTTTCAGAAGAAAACTACCTTTTTTTCCTTTTGAAGCAATTTGACTATTGTTTTATAATGATAAAATTGATATTAGATTATAAACTCAGCTATTAGATTGTAAATTCCCTGAGGTAAGAAACTGTCTTCTTCCATTTTTGTATTTCTAGCACAAACATATCCTAGACTATGTGGATCTGGGCAGGTTACTTAACTTCTCAGTGGCCCAGAAAACTGAGACTATAAATTCCAGAAGTGCTGAGGATTTATTTTCACAAGTAGAGAGAATTGGGATCTTCCTACACTGACAAAAATCACAAGTTTGGTCTAAAACATAGGCCCAGTACAGAACACCTGCCCTCAGAAGTTGAATTGAATTCATTCATTCATTCATTCATTTATATATTTTTAATATTTAAAAACCTTAAATATGTAGTTGGTGAAAGCTCAATATGTAGGCTCTTTGAGCATGCCTTTCAGATAGTTCAACAATTCTTTTTTTATTGATATTTTATTATGCTTTTCCAATTACATGTTATGAAAGCTTTTCAAAATTCATCCATATGCATATTTATGTTGCACAGTTTTCTTCCACCCTCCCTTCCATTCCCTTCCCCTCAGCGCTGAACAGTCTTGTGAACAATGTACATGGACATTTAAGAAAACCATGGAATAGGAAGGAAAAACAGAAATTGTTAAAAAGTTAAAAGTTCATTAAGATTCTGTGTAGGTTTTCTTTTGTCCTCTGGTTGTGAATAGCATTGTCCATAACAGGTCTCTCAGGATTGTCCTAGCTTTCTGAATTGTTGAGAGGAGCTACATCTATCAAAGTTGATCAACTCACAATGTTGTTGTTAATGTCTACAAGGTCTCTTAATTCTGATCCCTTTGCTCAGCATCAGATCCTGTAATTCATTCCATGCTTCTCTAGAGTCTGACCATTCATGATTTCAAATAGAACAATAGTACTCCATAACATTCATATAACATTCAGTCATTTCCCAATGATAGACATTCCCTCAACCTCCAATTTTTTGCCACTACAAAAAGAGCTTCTGTAAATATTTTGGAACATGTGGGACTTTTCCCATTTTTTTTATGATTTCTTCTGGCTATAGGCTTATTGTTGGTATTGCTGGTCAAAGGGTATGATCAATTTTATTGCTCTTTGGGCATAGTTTCATATTGCTTTCCAAATGTAATGATTTGGAGCATTTTTTTCATATACTTATATATATAGCTTTAATTTCTTCGTTTGAAAACTGCCTGGTCATATCCTTTGTCTATTTCTCAATCGGGGAATGACTTGAACCTTATGAATTTGATTAAATTTTCTATATATTTTAGAAATGAGGCCTTTATCAGAATCCCTAACTGTAAAAATTGTTTCCTAGTTATTTTTATTTAATATAGTCAAAATCATCCATTTTGCAATTTAAAATGTACTTTATTTCTTGTTGGGTCATAAATTTCTCCCCTTTCCATAGATCTGACAGAGAATTTTTTGGTCTGTTAATTGGTCTATGGTATTTCCCTTTATGTCCAAATCCTGTACCCATTTTGATCTTATTTTGGTATAGGGAGTGAGATGTGAGTCTATGCCTAGTTTTTCCAGTTTTCCTAAGTTTTTGTTGAATAGCACATTCTTTTTTTTTTTTTTGATTTTTCTTTTGGTTTATTTTTTAATTTATTTTTTATTCTCATTTTGTACAAATTTTTTTACCTTAATAAAATATTCTTGTTTACAAGTAAACAAAATACCCCTCCCCCCATGAATATAGATAGACTTGCTTGGGCAAAAAAAAGTAAAGGGGAGAGAAAAAAATTAAAATTAAAAAAAAATAACAGTAATAATTGTAGGTATGGCCAGGTGGTGCAATGGACGAAGCACCTGCCCTGGAGCCACGAGCACCTGAGTCCATATCCAGCCTTGTAAACCCAACAATCACCCAGCCATGTGACATGCAAGCCACCCGATCCCCACTGCCCTGCAAAAAACAAAAAAAAGAAAAAAAAAGACCCAAAATAAAATAAAATAAAATAGTAATAATAGTAGGGGTGGCTGGGTGGCAGACAGAGCATTGGCCCTTGAGCCAGGAGCACCTGGGTCCAAATCCGGCCCCAGACACCCAAAGATCACCCTGCTATGTGGCCCCAGGCAGGCCACCCAGCCCCACTTGCCCTGCACCCTCCCCCAAATAATAATAACAAAAAATGTGCTTCAGTTTTTGTTCCAACACCAACAACTCTGTCACGGGTAGATCACATTCTTTATGATAAGTCCATCACAAAAGTTACTTCCATATTCTTCCAACGTTGCCATTGCTGATCACAACTCCCTCCTTTCTTATTTCTCCACTACCACGTACTATATTTTCTCTCTCCTTTCACTCTGACTCTGCTGTAGGGTCGCTGAGTGGCACAGCAGACAGATCCCTGGTCCTGGGGCCAAGAGGTCCCGAGAACACATACCACCCCTTAGGCCCAGCATCTACCTGACCCTATGGTCCCGGACAGGCCATCCAATCCCAGCCCCTTACAAGAAGTAAAAAAGAAAATGTGTTATATCTGACCACTCTCCTCCCATGGTCCATCCTCTCCTCCTTTATTCACATCCCCACCGCTTCCCCCTGCTCCCCCCCTCCTTCTTACTCCAGTTGTCTATACCCCATTGAGTATATATGCTGTTTCCTCTCCTAGCCATCTCTGATGAGAGCAAAGGTTCCCTCATTCCCCCTTGCCTCCCCCCTTCCATATGATTGCAATAGCTCATTGTAATAAAAAAATCTTATTATGTGAAATATCTTGGACTATTCCCCCTCTCCTTTTTCTTTCTCCCATTCCATTTCCCTTTTTTTCTATTGACTACATTTTTATACCATATTTTATCTTCGAATTCAGCTTTCTCCTGTGCTTCAACTATAAAAGCTCCCTCTACCTGCTCTATTAACTGAGAAGGTTCATATGAATATTATCAGTATCATTTTTCTGTACATGCAGTTCATCCTCATTAAGTCCCTCATATTTCCTCCTTCTCCTCCAATCTCCATGCTTCACCTGAGTCCTGTATCTGAAGTTCAAACCTTCTGTTCAGCTCTGGCCATTCCAATAGGAACATTTGAAATTCCCCTGGTTCATTGAAAGTCCATCTTTTTCCCTGGAAGACGACATTCAGCCTTGCTGGGTAGTTCATTTTTGGCTGCATTCTAAGCTCTTTTGCCTTCCAGTATATTGTATTCCAAGCCCTACGAGCTTCCAGTGTAGTTGCTGCTAAGTCCTGTGTGATCCTGACTGCAGCTCCACAATATTTGAACTGTGTCCTTCTGGCTGCTTGTAATATTTTCTCTTTGACTTGGGAGTTCTGGAACTTGGCTATAATATTCCTAGGGGTTGGTTTTTTGGGATCTCTTTCTTAGGGGGATCAGTGGATTCTCTCCATTTGTATTTTGCCCTCTGCTTCTTAGAATATCAGGGCAATTTTCCTGTAGTAATTCTTTGAAAATGATGTCAAGGCTCTTTTCCTGATCATGACTTTCAGGTATTCCAATAATTTTTAAATTATCTTTCCTAAGTCTGTTTTCCATATCAGTTGTTTTCTCAATGAGATATTTCACATTTTCTTCCAATTTTTCATTTTTTTTGGTTTTGAAGTATTGATTCCTTATTTCTGGTAAATTCATCAATCTCCCTGAATTCCATTCTTTGTCTGAAGGATTTGTTCTCCTCAGAGAGTTTTCTTATCTCTTTTTCCATCTGTCCAATTTTGCTTTTTAAAGCATTCTTCTCCTCAATAACTTTTTGAACTGTTTTATCCATTTGACCTAAGCTGGTTTTTAGCATGCTATTTTCTTCAGCATTTTTTTGGATTTCCTTGACTAAGCTGCTGACTTCATTTTCATGTTTTTCCTGTGGCTCTCTCCTTTCTTTTCCCAGTTTTTCTCCCAACTCCCTCATTTGATTTTCAAAGTCTTTTTTGATCTCTGTCATAGCCTGAGCCCAATTTCTGTTTCTCTTGGAGTCTTTAGATGCAGGAGCTTGTGCTTCCTCATCTTCAGACTGAGTATTTTGATCCTTCTTGGGCTCATTTGCAAAATATTTCTCAATAGTCTTCCTCTTATTTCTCTGCTTGCTCATTTTCCCAGCCTGATCCTGGTTTTGGGGTACTTCCTGAGATTTTGGGACACTCCCACAAGGGTCTCAGTGTGTGAGGCTCTGTCCTCCCTCCTGGTCTGTGAATTACCATAAGCACCCCCCCCTGCCATGGGGCCAAGGTGGGGGGGCCCTGTTGTTCTATGGGGGGGGGCCTAGACTGCGATCAGGATCTGAATGTGGTCAGAGCCCTAGAGTCCTGTTCCAGGGGCAGAGGACAGAGCTCTGCAGTCTCTCTCTTCACTCTCCTCCCTCAGCTCAATGGGCTCATGCCCTGGGGGATCCTGCTTACTGGCTCCTGCTTCTGTTTCCTGATCTGGGCTGCAGAAAGATCAAACTGCTGGCTGTGTGCCCTGAGGGCTGGGCTCCACGTGCTCACTCTGGGAGAGGTCCCCCGCTGTTCCCCCATTTTGTGCCCGGTGCTCCCCGGGGTGCAGCTCAGGAGACTCCCCCACTGCTGTGAGCCGTGGCTCCCAGCGCCCTGGGGCTGCCTCTGGGAGGCTGAAGTTCTTTCCCTCTGGCAGGCCACCCCTCCGGTGGGCCACCCCTCCGGTGGGCCGCCCCTCCGACCCCAGGGAGCAGAGCCTTTCATCTCTTTTCCAGGTTACCTTGAGTAAGAGAACTGCCTCACTGGGTCCCTCTGTGGGTTCTGTCTCTCGAAAGTTTAGTTAGAGTCCTTAGCTGATGAGTTTTATCAGAGAGCTCCTAAGACTGGATCCCTTCTTGTGGCCATCTTGGCTCCACCTTCATCTGAATAGCACATTCTTATCCCAGAATCTAATGCTTTTGGATTTGTCAAGCAATTGATTACTGTAGTCATTTACTACTGTTCTAATCCAATAGTCTATTACCCCATTTCTCCACCTGTACCAGGCAGTTTTGATGCTTGCCCCTTTATAAGTTTTAGATCTGGTAGAGCAAGACCAACTTCCTTTACATTTTCTTTTCATCAGTTTACTTGACATTCTTGACCTTTTGTTGCTCTAGATGAATTTTGTTTCTATTTTTTCTAGCTCTGTAAAATAGCTATTTGGTAGTTTAATTGATATGACACTAATTAAGTAGTTTAATTTGGGAAATTAATTTGAGTCATTTTTATTATATTAGTTCAGCTTAACCATGAGCAATTGATATTTTTCCAATTTTTAGATATGACTTTATGTGAAAAGTGTTTTGTAATTGTGTTCATACAGTTTCTGGGTTTGTCTTGGTAGATAGAATCCCAAGTATTTTATGTTGTCTTTAGCTATTTTAAAAGAACTTTTCCTTTATATTTTTTCCCCTTGGGCTTTGTTGTTCATATATAGAAATGCTGATGATTTTTGTGGGTTTATTTTATATCCTACTACTTAATCAAATTTATTGTTTCAAGTAGTTTTTTTAGATGATTTTCTTAGGTTTCTAAGGATACCATCATGTTTTCTGCCAAGATTGAAAGTTTTGCTTCCTCATTGCCAATTCTAATTCCTTTGATTTCTTTTGTTCCCTCATTTCTAAAGTTAACATTTCTAATACTATATTGAATAGTAATGGTGAAAATGGTAAAAATGAAAATGTTTCACCCCTGATCTTATTGCAAATACTTCTGGTTTGTCTACTTAAAATATTTGTTGATGGTTTTAGATCAATCCTGCTTATCATTTTAAGGAAAAATCCATTTATTCCTATACTCTCTAGCATTTTTAATAGGAATGGATGTTGTATTTTGCCAAAGACTTTTTCAGCATCCATTGAGATAATTATATGATTCTCTTGGTTTTGTTATTGATATATTCAATTTTATTGAGTGTTTTCCTAATATTGAACCATCATTACCTAGCTGGTATAAATTCTACCTGATCACAGTATATTATCCTTGTAATAATAGCCTGCTGTAATCTCTTTGCTAAAATTTTATTTAAGATTTTTGCATAATATTCATTGGGGATATTGATCTATAATTTCCTTTGTTTTGACTCTTATTGATTAAGGTGTCCTAAAAAGAATTTGGTAAAATTCTTTCTTCTCTTATTTTTTAAACTAGTTTATGTAGAATTGGAATGAATTGTTCCTTAAATGTTTGGTGGAATTCACTTGTAAATCCATCTGAACCTAGAGCCTTTTTCTTTGGGAGTTTATTGATGGTTTCTTCAATTTCTTTTTCTGAAAAGGAATTATTTAAGTATTTTATTTTCTCTTCTGTTAATCCATGTAGTTTGTATTTTTTTTAAATATTTATCCATTTCACTCAGGTTATCAAATATTGCCATACAATTGGACAAAATAGCTATGAATTATCTCTTTTATTTCCTCCTCCTTGGTGAGGAGTTCATCTTTGTCATATTCGATACTGGTAATTTGGTATTCTTTTTTTCTGTTTTTTAATTAGTTACTCAAAGGTTTATCTATTTTATTGGTTTTTCATAAAACCAACTCTTAGTTTTATTTATTAGCTCAATGATTTTCTTGCTTTCAATTTTATTAATCTCTCCTTTGATTCTCAGAATTCCTAATTTTGTATCTTTTATTTGTTCTTTTTTTTTAGCATTTTTTATTTGCATACACAATTGATTTTCTCTTTCTCTATTTTATTCATATAAGCATTTAGAGATATAAAACTTCCCCTGAAAACTACTTTGGCTTCATCCCATAAATTTTGGTATGATGTCTCATTATCATTTTCTTTCTCTTTTTAATGTTTTGCAAGGCAATGAGGTTAAGTGGCTTGCCCAAGGCCACACAGCTAGGTAATTATTAAGTGTCTGAGGCCAGATTTGAACTCAGGTACTCCTGACTCCAGGACCGGTGCTCTATCCACTGTGCCACTTAGCTGCCCCTTATTATCATTTTCTTAGATAAAATGATTGCTTTATGTGATTTGTTGTTTGATTCACTCATTCTTTAAAATTATTTAGTTTCCACTTAGTTTCTGCTTTATTTTTCCATGACCTTTTATTTCATATAATTTTTATTGTGTCATGATTTGAAAAGTATGCATTTATTTTTTTTGCCTTTCTGTATTTGATTGTAAGGTTTTTATACCCTATATGGTTAGTTTTGGTATAGGTGCCATGTACTGCAGAGAAAAAAGTTGATTGTAAGATATGGGAGATACTGGCACAGGACTGCCCAGAATAGGGTACCCTCATCAGAGAAAGTGTTGAGTTGTATGAGCAAAGTAGAATTAAAGTAGCTCAGAGGAAACAAGAAATACATCAGTTTAAAGGAAACATCCCAAGTGTTCACCTGGACTATTTGTGCCCAACCTGTAGTAGAGCCTGATCTTCAATAATGAAGGAGAAGAACCAATCATACCCATATCCTCTAGTACAATCTCTTCAACTAAATTCAATCCTTTAACTATCCTAAGAGAAATACAATTCTGACAAGTTACAAGTATTGTCTTCCCTCAGAGGCTTGTAAACAATTTAGGGAAGCTAGGTGGTACAGTGGATAGAGTGATGACCTCAGACATTTGCCACTTACTAGTTTGTGTGACCTTGGACAAGTCACTTAACCCTGACTGCCTTGCATCCAGGGCCATCTGCAGTCATCCTGATTAATATCTGGCCAGTAGACCCAAATGGCTCTGGAGGAGAAAGTGATACTGTGATTTAGCACAGCATCACCCTCACTCAAATCCAATCACATGCTTGTTATGGCATCACCTCCCTGATGTCATGGTCTTCTTTGAAAATGAAGGTCAAACATTATTATACAATTTAATGTTCTTAAGTAACAAAAATTTTTCCCCCTTTCTGTTTACCTTTTTATGCATCGTGAGTCTTGTATTTGAAGATCTGTTCTCTGTTCAGTTGTGGTCTTTTTATCAGGAAATTTTGGAAGTCTTCTATTTCATTGAAAGTCAATTATTTCCCCTGACAGAATATGCTGAATTTTGCAGGGTAGTATATTCTTGTTTGTAATCCAAGCTCCTTTGCCCTTTCAAGTATTCCAGGCCCTTCCATCCCTTAATGTTGAAGCTGATAAGTCCTGTGTAATTCTGATTGTATTTCCTTTGTATTTAGATTACTTCTTTTTGGCTGCTTGCAGTAGTTTTCTCCTTTATTTGAGAAATCTGGAATTTGGCTCTGATAGTCCTTGGAGTTTTTTATCTTGGGGTCTCTTTCTGGAGGTATTCTATGTATTCTTTCAAGGACTATTTTGTCTTCTTGATCTAGTATATTGGGACAGTTTTTCCTGATAATTCCCTGAAAGATATTTTTCAGGCTCTGTTTTTGATCTAGGTTTTTTAGTAGACCAATAATTCATAAATTATCTCTGTTGGTTCTATTTTCTAAGTCATTTGTTTTTGCTAAGAGGTACTTTACATTTTCTTCAGTTTTTTTCAGTTTTTTTGATTTTGTTTGATGGAATCTTGGTGTCTCATTAGTTTGTATTCATCCTATTCTAACTTTTAGAGTTTTATTTTCTTCAGTTAGCTTTTGTGTTTCCTTTTCCAGTTGGTTAATTTTACTTTTTGCTGAGTTGTATTCTCTTTCCAGTTAGTTGTTTCTATTTTATGAAGAGTTATATTCTTTTTCCAGTTTTTTACATTACTTTTTACTTTATTTTTACTTTTAAAGAGTTGATTTCTTTGGTCAATTTTTCATAATTTTCCTATATGACCCTCATTTCATTTTTCCATTTTTCTTCTCTTCTTTGATCTCTAAATTTTTTTTAAGCTGTTCTCTATGGTTTTGGATTTGAGTCCAATTATAGACTCCTTTGTAGGTATTTTGTCACTGCCTTCTTCTTCTGAGGTGGCATTTTTATCATCTCTAGCTGCATAGTAACTTGCTATAGTTAGCTCTCTTGTAGTGTCTTTGCTCATTTTGATTATTGAGCTCTGCTCCTGGGGTATAGGGAGAATAGTCCTGAGCTTTTTGTGCTGGGGCTGGGGTTTGATCCCTGGCTTATCACTGGCCAAGATTTTGCCTCTGCAGAGGTTTGTTTCCTCCTTTATGTCCTGACTCTGCCTATGCAGTCGTTTGTTCCCTACTCAGTCCTGTCTTTTGCCCCAGTGTTCCCAGGGTTCAGACTCTATGGGGTTAGAATTCTCTCTGCTGGCTTGCAATCTAGCTGCCTGGACTTGGATTACCATCTAGCTGCCAGACCTGGCCTGCTCTGCCACTAAAAGCCTCCCACTGACTTTCCTTGTTCTCCTGTCTAGCTGGGCTTTTTGAAACCCTTCCCCCCAAGAGACAGACTTTCATTGAAGATCCTTCATGATGTTTACAGTTGAAAACTTGTTTTGATCTTGTCTTTATTTGATGGGATCTGTAGCTCTAATGTCTGTATAGAGGCTTCATTTATTGTTTTGTAGGGAAAAGCTCCCAGAGCATGCCATTTTCAAGCCACCACCTTGGCCCGGTCCTGGAAGTCCTAGTCCTTGAATTGAGTTTATCAGGAACATTTGGAGTCTAATTTGCATTTGAACAGGATTTTTGGAATCATAGATTCAGAGCTAGAAGGACTTGAGAGAACAATTTCAATTTCCTCTTTTTACAAATGTAGACACTGAGGCAAGTAGAAGAACTCAGATTTGAATTCAAGTTCTCTAACCCTCAGGTCAGAGTTCTTTCTACAATACCATGCCATTTTTCTACTTACAAATATGTCCTAATAAGAAAATGAGATATGATTCGATAATGCATGGATCCTCTAACCTACTAGGGTATATGATATAAAGCTATAGGACAAAATATTGCAAATGTTTCTTTTCCTTTCTTTGTGCCTTTGTATGTATATGTGATGATACCTACAGACACATATACTCTAATATATATCACACATATATATCACACATATATGTGTGATATATATATATATATATATATATATATCACACATATGTCTTCAGAACTTATCAAAACTCCGAGAGCTCCATAAGGGGTTTCTGGCATTCATCTATTCTCAGCCTTTCTGAAGTAACCAGTTGTTAGATATTGATTCTATACATGGAATGATTGAAAGATTATTTGGTTCACCACAGAGAATGTTTTCAATTAGCTCATTTAATTAAAGAAAAATGTATTGAGTGTCTACTATATGCAAGACACTATGGTACCTAGGCAGTGGGGATACAAAAATAATTTTTCCCTGAGGAATTTCATATGGATTGGAAATTTGAAAGAATTAACTTAGAATAAAAGGAGAAATTTGGAGGAAAAAAACTTAGAATTGGAAAGGGACTTAAAGATATATCGTTCAATTCATTATTTTTTGATTTAACTTTTAACAAAGATTTTTTTAAAGGAGCTACTATATAAGTTATTGTGCTTGATATTTATTAAGCACATGCTATTTAAGAATTACATAATAAGGCAGTTAGGTGGCGTAGTGGAGAAAGTACTGGCCCTGGAGTCAGGAGTACCTGGGTTCAAATCCAGTCTCAGACACTTAATAATTACCTAGCTGTGTGGCCTCGGGCAAGCCACTTAACCCCAATGCCTTGAAAAGAAAAAAAAACTTAAAAAAAGAATTACATAATATGCATTAAAAAATATAGAGACAAAGTGAAAGAATCATTGTTTTCAAATAGTTTACATTATTGAGGAGAAATAACATGTACACTAATTTAAAAAAATGCAAAGTATACTTTAAAAAATACAAAAGTAATTTCTAGTAGAAAATGCCTAGCAACTGGGAAAATCAGGATTGATTTTGTGTAGGAGGTGGGATGTAAGCTGAGCTGGAGAATTCTACAAATCATTTGTGAAGAGAAGTTAGACTGTGCAAAATATCAGGGATGGGATAAAGAAGAACCACTGACATCAGCCAATTTGGCAAGGGTGTGCAATATTAGAAGGGCAGTACTGTGCAATAAACTTAGAAAGATCAGCTGATGCTAGGTTGTGAAGGACTTAGAAGGCCAGAGTTCACATTCTTTGCAAAAAAAGTGGAAACTGAGGCTCAGGGAAATGAACTGTTTTGTCTTAAGTAGTCCCACATTACTGCTGGCAGAAGAAGGACTTCAAAGCCATGGCTTCATGTGAAGAGTTCTTTCTGTTACCTCAGATATGCTATGTAAAGGATATCTATGCTCCAAGAGCATTTAGAAACAGAAAAAAAAACTAGACTCTATGTTCATTGTAGAACAATATTAGCATAATTGTATGCCTATCAAATATTGCTGTGATTTAGTTATTTATACTTCTCCCAATTGTATATTTTCTTTAGGAAAAGAAGATGAAAAAACAACTATTTCTCCCAGAACAATGTTTATATCTTCCAAAGGCTATACCTTCCTAGCAGCAGGTATTTTATGACAATTTCTTTTAGTAAACAAGAAAGTATATTTGCAGCCATTTTTCATTGGATGTGTTCTTAAAATCGTTTGTAATAATCAAATACTTATAAATGTAATCATTACTTAAATGGAATAACAAACCTGATTACTTAAAAAACAGACTGAAGAAAATTGGGAGACATTGTACACAATAACAACAATATAGTTCAATGAAGAACTGTGAATGACATAGCTATTCTCAGCAATACAAAATCCTAGATAATCCCAAAGGACTAATGATGAAGTATGATGTCTGCCTCCAGAAAAAGAATTGATATTTATTGAATACATACTGAAGATTGTTATTTTTCCACTTTCTTTAATTTTTTTCTTTGATTTAAGTCTTATACAAAATGACCAATATAGGAATGTTTTACATAATTACAAAAACCCACATCATGACAAATCTTGTTTTTTTCCAATTGGTATTTTATTTTCCAATGACATGTTATGAAAGTTTTTCAACATTCATCCACATGCATATTTATAAGTTACATAATTTCTTTCCATTCTTCCTTCCCATCTCCCTCCCCTCAGTGACAAATAGTCTGGTGAACATTGTACATGCACATTTATGTTTAACATATTTACAGATAACTTATTTTCTGTATGAGGAATTAGGACTAAGGGAAAAGAAGGAAAACCATGAAATAGAAAGGAAAAATATCAGATGAATTTTTGAAAAGTGAATATAGTGTTCATTCAGATTTTGTATTTGTTTGTTTTGTTTTTCTTCATCTGAATGTGGATAGCATTGCCTATAATAGGTCTCCCAGGATTTTCCAAGCTTTCTGAACTGCTGAGAGGAGCTACATCCATCACAGTTGATCAACTCACAATGATGTTGTTGTTAATGTACGCAATGTTCCCTTGTTTCTGCTCCCCTCACTCAGCATCAATTTCTGTGATGCTTTCTGTGCTTCTCTAGAGTCCAACCATTCATGGTTTCCTGTAGAACAATATTACTCCATAACATTCATATACCATAACTTGTTCAGCCATTCCCCAGTTGTTGGGCATCCCTTCAATTTCCAATTCTTTGCTATTACAAAAAGAGCTGTTATGAATATTTTGGAAATTTTCCCATTTTTTATGATTTCTTCTTGGATATAGGCTTAGTATTGGTATGACTTCATCAAACAACATGATCAGTTTTACTGCTCTTTGGGCATAGTTCCATATTGTTCTCCAGAATTGTTGATTTAGTTCATAACTCCACCAACAGTGTATTAATGTCCCAATCTTCCCACAATCTCTCCAACATTTTTTGGCTGACAAATTTTGTGAAGTGAAGATGTAATATAATTTCTGGTCTTGTCCCCTCTAGAGGTCAGAGTTAGATCCATGTTAGGCTTGAAATTTCCCCTCAGAGCAGGTCCATATTATGTAAAAAAGAATGTCCATGGCCTCAAATTGTCCATTTGGTGAAAGATCAGAACTAAACTTCAGTTATGAAAAAGATAAGGATGCTCAGCTTAATTGACCTGGAGGCAGGGAGAAGGCTCTGGACCAGAGGCTCAAGAGATTTAGAACTAGAAGGGGACTAAGACACCACTAACCCCTCATCTATTCACTACAAGTGTGAGCTGGCATATTGAGACTCCTAAGGTCAGGTTTCTTTCTTTTTTTTTTGCAAGGCAGCGGGGTTAAGTAACTTGCCCAACATCACACAGCTAGGTAATTATTAAATGTCTGAGGACAAATTTGAACTCAAGTCCTCCTGACTCTGGAGCCAGTGCTCTATCTACTGTGCCACCTAGCTGCCCCTGAGGTCAGATTTCTAATCTAGGTTCCCTTAAATAAATTTCAGTTAGACAACACTGGGTTCCTATTAGTATTACTCTTAGGAACGTGACCATCCCTAAGTCATGGCACACATCAGAAACAATGATTTTTACTATAAATCTTCATATAATTTCTAGTTTTTGTGAATCTGGATTTTTTTCTATAAGTGAAACATATATCACTTCTCTGTGGAATGATAGTCCTTGGCTATTCTGTTCAACCATTTGGCAAATATTTCTTAAATACCACTGGAGGAGGAGGGGGGGAGGGAGAGGAGAGAGAGAGAGTGAGAGAGAGAGAGAGAGAGAGAGAGAGAGAGAGAGAGAGAGAGAGATCGATCAAGGCTTTCTCCTGTCTTCAAGGGATGTAACTTAAAGTCTTATATGGGCAATATAACACACATGTATAAGTAGTAAAATGTAAAATAGAATGTGTTTTTTTAGTTTATTTAGGATTTTATTTTTTGTGGTTACATGTGAAAACAATTTTTAATGTTCATTGTTTGAGGTTATAAATGGGTATCATGTAAAACATTTCCATAATAATCATGTTTTAAATGAAAACACAGACTCCCTTCCCCGCCAAAATGAGTCCTAACTTCTCATTATGTGACCAAAGTATTTTAAGCTTCAGCTTCCAGATCAGTAATGGATTCTCTTCAATTTCTTTATCCTCCTGTCCCAGTATTAGTTCCAAGTCTTAATATTCCATTTTAGTAATTAGTATCCCTTGGGAAAACTAAAAAGTTGCCACCATCATGAAAAAATCATGAATATTTTTGTCCTCCTTGAACAAAGAAGCCTTCCAAGATACCCCCTACTAAAATTGTTCTCTTCCTTCTCAAGTTTTCTAGAACACATAAGTCCCTTTTCCTTTTACACCTTTGTACTTTGAATAATATTATGAAATGTCATATTCTCCTCCTCCCCCTGTCCAGTAGATTATTTTCTCCTTGAGGGCAGGAACCGTATCTTTCCATTCTTCAGTTGATTCTTCTCTCATAGTTTTTCCTCTTACTGCCTCTCCAAGAGATCCAATTCCCTATGACTCTCTTTATTCTGTTTTTTATATCACCTATAGTGCCAGAATCTCCTTCTCTTCTTCCTCTTTTAGAGAGCCATGTATTTTAACAAAGATAAAAAAGAAAAAATAATCAAAACTAACCAAAATATTGAAAAAGTCTGTTATTCTATGCAGTATTGACACACATAGGCTCCTATCTCTTCAGAGAAGCAGGGGAATTACCTTTTCATATGGATCTATCAAGCCTTCTGCTACTCTGCCACATTACTTTCTCTTTTGCACCTGCCAATCCACTGTGCTTTTCAAAATGGCCCAAATGGTCCAAGGTAACTATAGCTCTCAGTTCTTTTCTTCTATCTCCCTAGTAACAGTCAATCTTTAATTAGCATAAAACATCTCAGAACATATTTTCTCATCCCTGTCCTAGTAGCTACACCCTAGATGAGGTCTGGTCTCTTGATCTTTGTGTCCATGCCACCATACCTCAAGAATAAATATTCCTAGTTTAATATTCTGCTCAATGTATGGATATGGGTTATTTTTCTTGCTCATTGGCTATAAGAAAGGAAGGTTAAAGGAAGGAGAGGAAAGTAATTTGGATTAAAGATTTCTGTCTATATTAGTTGAGAGACTGACAAAATGGCAAGCAAAGAGAGGAGTCTGCAGGAATTATGTGAAGCAGGAATCAATGTGTGAGATTTAGCATTTAACATAAATGGGAGCAAAGAGTTTGGAAAAGTATAAAAGAGAAAACAGTAAGTGGTAAATTGTGGCACTGTTCCCTCAGCATAGGCTATCAATCATATCATAGTATATATTTACTTAGTACCTATAAGTGTAAATACCCTCCCATAGTTTTGCTACCCCTGGATAATGCTTTCTGCTCTGAGCCTTTCATGACCGATTTCCTGCTTTATCTTGCTTTGCCATCATCTAAATTTGCCTAAGCCTTTGTTTTATATGAAGTATTTAGCAAATTTTCAAAGTCCTGGTTAAATACTACTCTATGAGGTAATCAACAAACCAATCTGTTGAATAAATTCATGGTAAACCGCCCATAACCAATAAAAGAGCAGTGGGTTTGGAGTTAAAAGACATGGATTCAAATCTTGGCTCTGATTCTTTGTACCTGAATGATCTGGGCAAGTACTTATTTTCCTCAGGCTTAAGTTTTGAAATGTGTAAAATGAGTGAATTGAACTAGAGAACTTTCTAGTTCTAGTTCAGCTCTAAATTCTCTGGATATGTTTAATATTTGCATTTGACGAAAATGACTATGTTGTCTTGACCCAAAGATATGAGGAATGTGACAGTTTTAGAGACTTCATAGTATTAGAGAGGCTCTCTGTGGCATACCACGAGAGCTGGTCTCAGAGCCAGGAAGACTGGGGCTAATACAGACTGTTTGTATGATCAGGAAACGGATGCTTTGAGAGTGATGGCACCAAGATAATGCCCAGGCTACAGGAAGGATAATGGCCATTACAATAGTGATCAGAGGGAAGTGTTGCAATAGGCATAGATGTCAAGCAGATTCTTATTTCCTCCAGCATCTTCCTCCATCTCCTACTCTGTTCTACATATTCTCTGGTCCAGTGACTCTGGCATCTTGGTGTTCCTAGGACAAGTCTCTCATCTCTCCCATCATATATGGGACATTCTCTCTCTCCTCGTCCTCAATCCTGGCTACTCTGGCTTCTTGAGTCCCAACTAACATCTCATCTTCTCCAGGAAGTCTTTCCCAATTCCTCTTAGTTGTGTTGATCCTGTGTACAGCTTATTTAGAAATCGTTGTTGCACCTTATATTCTCTGTTCAATTTAAACTTCCTGAAGGTAGAGACAGACTTTTGCCTTTCTTTGAATCCCCAGCTTAGCACAGGGTCTGGTATCTGGTAAGCAAATATTGGTTGATCAACTGATTCTTATTCAGTGGACCAAGACTACCTGGTGGAAGGAAGAAGAAGGGAGGGTACCCTCCCACTAGTATAGGTTACAAATGTTCCTTAGATTAGGAAAGATCTCCATGGGACACCCTGGACAAAAAGAATCCATCACCAGATGGTCTACTCCATCACCAGAGATTAGAAATAATGGATCAGCAATTTAAGTTTTGCTCTGGGCTTTTTTCTTCAATTTTTTTTTTTTACTATTGAGGGCACATTTTTAGTCAAAAATTAAATTTTAAATCTAAATTTTAAAAAATCGTATATACAGAATCCTCCAGATTTTTTTAATGTTTTGATACAGTATCTACTACTTCCCTAATCTAATTCAAAGACCACTGGGCTTCTCCATATACTTTTTTACTTCTAAAAACACCTGATTTGCTTTTATTCCAAAAGTTTTTCCTATCTCCTAACATAGAATGTATATTTCCCATTTTAAAATTAGGTATTGGCATATAATTTTGGAGACTTCCTATATTACATTATGATAATGGATACCATTATGCTAATGAAGGTAGTTTTGGAATAAAAGGAGCAAAGAAATAACTGGTAAGGGAATTATAAAAATGGAAATCATAGAAACATATAATCTAAGAACTGGATAGAACCTCAGAAACCATCTAGTTGATTCCCTTTATGACCCATCTGACAAATCAACATCCAGAGTATGTTTCAAAACCTCTGATGACAGAAAACTCACTCTTTTTTGAGACAACCCATTTCATTGTGGGATAAAGAAGATTGTTAGAGCATTCTTTCTTATGATGCATAGGACCTTCCATATGTGGGTGCTAGGTCTGCCCTTTGTATTTACCTGTAATAAATACAATCCTTCTTCTTCATGATACCCTTCCCAATATTTGAACATCCCTATTTTGTCCCCTGTAAATCTTTTCTAAACAAAACATTCTCAATTCCTTCAATGTGTTTTCTAATCCTCTTGTCATCCTGGACACCATATTCTAGACACATTCCAGGTGGTCAATATCCTTGCTAAAGGTGGTTACCCAAACTGGGGATAACTCTTCAAAAGTGATGCACCCAGGGTTCTCCCCTTGTCTTTTTCAGTCAATCAGCATTTATGTATTACCTCCTCAGTGCCACTTTAATAAGCACTAGAAATAGAAAAAGAGGAAAAAGACAATTCCTTTTCTCAAGGAGCTCACAACCTAATGAAAGAGACAACAAGCAAACAATCATGTACAAAAAAAACAACATGCAGAATAAATAGAAAATAATTAATAGAGGGAAGGCACTAAAACCCTCTTTTTAAAAAAAAACTATGAATTGTAGTAATCTGGTCCTGTAATTGTAATCATTTTAAACTGTAGTCATTTGGGCCAGAGAGACAGGGGTCAGTACTGCAGTAAAGGGGAAAACGGGAATGGAGAAGGAAACTGAAGGGATTGATTACAAGACTGAAAATTAAAAGCAGGACTGTTTGTCAGACTTTTCACAGATTGAATTGCGTATCCTTGCCCACCTCTCTTGTGATCCAGAACTTCTGAAACTTTTCCAGGAACCAGACAATCTTGATGTGTTTATGAAGCTGACTTCTCAATGGTAAGAGAGATTAACTTACACAGCACTATCAGATGTGGGCAATGCTAATATGATTAAAAGAGTCGTAGTTCTTCCACATGAATTTTAAGAAAAAATTAAATTACAGTAGTTAATCATTTTTGCCAACCTGTCCCCTTCTGAAAAGAAGAGTGGATAAATAACATGTCAGAGGGATTTCATAATCATGAAAGAACTGATAACATCAACATTTATCTGTCACTGTTGTAAAACTAGGGATTACTAGGGAAATAGAATATATAGTAAATAAGGTTTGAAATTAACTGCATGTTCTTACTTCTCTCTCTCCCCAACATAAAAGAGACATCAAAGAGTAAAGAGTGATCCTCAAACTTTTCCTGGAAATAAAATTTGTTTTTGATAGGAAAAAAAAGATTGAAACTACAGTTAACACTAAGTAAATGACCAAGAATAACACTAGAATTTGAATTTTTCTAATATTATCTGACAATTATATCTTAAGGCTAATAAATACTTTTGCACACATTATTTTGTTTGATCCTCATATCTCTATAAGAGGTGAATTATTCTTTTTCCCATTTTACAATTTAGGAAACTAAGACCAAGGAAGGAAAAGGGACTTGCCCAGTGTCACACAACTAGTATTTGAAGCAATATTGGAGTCAGTCTTCCTAACTCAAAGGCCAATACTCTAAATATTGACTAAAGACCAGAAAAAAATTAAGTAACCAACTTTAAAGAATTCAGAAAGAATATTCTCAAATGAAGTTTGCAGGGATGTCAAGTAAATTACTAAGTTTTCACTGAAAAAAATTTAAGAAAAATATACCTATGAATATTTTTGCAGAAGCAGGGCATGCTGGATAGCCTAAAAGGAAAATGAATTCATCCAATATTGCTTAAATTGGATAGGTAGAATTTTATTTCTACAGAAACATTGTCAGTTATGCTTGTATTGGTTAACACGGAACCACCTATTTGGTCTAAGAAATTCATGGTAAGGCAAAATGAAGTCTAGGAAGTGTTTATTTAGCACAGAGGGAAATGGAAAGTTGGCCATTGTTAGATGGATAACTAAACCACCCCTAATCAGCCTCCCCAGTTACTTGGAGACCTAAATGATCTGGCTTGCTTTGTCTCTATCAAGTTAGTTTCAAGAGTGACAAATCTCCACTTCTTCTGGACAAGCCCAGCTATAATGTCTTCATTGTACTATGTGGGAAAAGTGGAGTCCTGCAGTTTTTTATGTAATATGTGATTGACAGGCTTTCAGAAAATAGCACCAGGAAAAGCATATCACTCAATAGAAAATAAACTTATCAGCCTATGTTTTTGGAAGCATAATGGGCAATTTAAATAATCAGTCTGCAGAGAGAGCAAAAAAAAAAAGAAAACTAGAAATAAAAATGAAAGAAGGGGTAAGCAAGGTCTAAAAGCATAGAAAGAATTGTTTTAAATATTTGCTGCATTAAAGAACTCCAAATTTTAGAATAAGTCTTTTACTGATTAGACAGGGGGCATATTTTGCTCCATTGACTACACAGTAAGCTCCTTGAGGAAAAGGAGACAGAATCTGTGTATTATTTCCTCTCTGCATCATCCTGAAGTCCAACTCAGGCCCTATACAATGTTGACGCAATTCATTTTTGTTGAAATATTTTATGATTTTACTTTACAAATTTAGCATCCAAAAACAAAGATGGAGTTGCCTCTTAGAAGTTTCTCTGTATATTATTTGCATATTTATTTTCATTTCTCAGGGTTTCAGATATTTTGTTTTGTTCAGACAGTATTGCATAACTTTTGACAGTTATCAACTTAGTGTAGCAGTTACTGACAGATAAAGTACTAACTCAAACTGCTTGAACTCATATCTCTTGACTCTTTAACTAATACCATATGCCTCTCAAAGAATAAAAGTAAGAAGAGTAACATAAATTCTTATAGGTTTTAGAACTGAAATGAGCTTTCAGGTGTCCTCTAGTCCATTCCCCACCCCACCCCCATTTTAAAGGTGAAGCAACTGAGGGCCTACAGGATGTTAAGTAATTTGTCCTGTGTAACACAGCTAACAGGTAGCAGAACTTGGATCGAACTCAGTTCTTCTTACTAACCTCAAGTGTAGTAATATTTTCACTGTACCACACTTTCTTTGATGAACTATAGAAAGAAAAGACTGATTTAGTCTTGGACCATGGAAGCAGGGTAATTCCCACTTAGAAGAAAGGATCCCCAGTATGTGATGCTATGTGATAATGAGCCATTGTGGAAACGATTGTTACCAATGGGAAAATAGAACAGCAGATGGATAGTGGGGGATTTGAGGATTAGGGAAGACTAGCTAGATCAAAAAGAATTTCTTAAAATAGTTTTCATAAAGATGCCTTGGTTGTTTAACTTTGAGAGGGGAAAAAAAAGGAAGAAAAAGCAAGGAAATAGAGAGTAGCCCAGTCTGCCTGGAGAGGAGTTAGAAGGTAAGTCTTCCAAAAACATTTCTAAAATCCTTCCCAGGGACCAGGCAGTGTACTAAATACTAGGGGTACAAAAAGAGGCAAAAGACACTTGCTACCCTCAAGGAGCTCACAATCTAATTGGAAAAACAATGTGAAAACAATTGTGTTACCCACCCCATCTTCCCCTCCATGTGCTTCTTTTATATGAGATAATTTTCCCCATCCTATTCTTATCCCTCCCTTCCCCTTTCTCCCAATGCTACTGTCTGGAATCTTAGGTAATATTCATATTAATATATTTGGGAGATATGATTTTTTTCCATTCCCGTTTTTCTCTAAGTTAAATGCTTTAAGTAAGTCATAGTAACAATGGTATATTGTATTCTTTCAGCCAGTGGTATAAAAATGGAGTATCTAGAATACAGGCATCTAATAAATGCTTATTGAACTGAATTGAATTGTGAAGGCAATTCAGAAGTTCATTTGTGAAAACTTTCCTATTCCTTTCTCACATTTTCAAGGATAGCCTCAGAACATAAGTGGATGATTCTCATAACCATTTTAAAGAGCAAAAACAAGCATATGGGTTGTAAATAGATATCTTCCATGTTACCTATTAGCATTATCACATCTGTAATTTTTTTCCTAGTTCAGTATCTTCCTTTCAGACAACTTGAAATCAATCCCTTGATGTTTTCCAAAATATATCTTCTCCATCATGGATGTCTTCTGCTATGTGTCCTTGGTTTGATCAGGCTGTTTTTCTGTCTTTGTCTTCTTTAACACAACTCCATTTTCCTGTATAGCACATCAAGGACTATGGTGTTAAAATTAAAATATGTCTTGTCCACTCTTTATCAATGATAAAAATAGTTTATTATGGAAATTCTGATAGATTTATTCTATTTCTGTACATTGCCTTTGTTCCATTTTCATTTATTTAAAATTTATTTATCCTGAGATAATCTGATTTAATTAGTTCTTATCCCAAATTTGGCAAATTTAATTATTCTTAAAATATTATATAAATGTGAGTTTTAATGAGCATTATTACATAAAACAATAATTTTAAGTTAATTGATTAATAATTGAACATTAAACTGATACTGAAAACTCCCCTATAATCTCCATTGTGAACAAATAAATTTAAAGAACATCACTTTGATGAATGTTATTTCCTACCCTTCTTGTCCATGCTTTCCCATAAACTGTCTATAAAGGACTTATCCAGTGGAGATTAAAAACTTTTCTCTTATTCTTTTAGCATCTTGAAACATCTGTCCTTTTATTATCCTTTTTGCCTATTGCCTTTAATTCTTTTTTTTTTTTTTTGCAAGGCAATAGGATTATAAGTGGTTTGCCCAAGGCCATACAGCTAGGTAATTATTAAGTGTCTGAGGCTAGATTTGATTTCCAGGGCCAGTGCTCTATCCACTGTGCCACCTAGCTGCCCCTGCCTTTAATTCTCATTGCTTGATTGGTCTTCCTCCTTTTTCTGATCATAAACATACCCAGTTAGGGTTTTTGTACTACTTTTCCACATAAACATATTCAGTGGTTACATAATATAGCTTGTTATGCTTTGTGTTATTTGTCATTTTAGTTCTGCCAAATCTCTGATGTCCCATATAACAGTATCAGTAGAAATATCAGCTCTGGGGCCAGTTCACTATCCAGTTTCAGGATTCACCTAAGATATTCATACTGATGGTCTAATTCAATGAGTGGCAAATGCTACATTATAACCTGGACAATATGTTTTTCATCCACTTTGGATTTTCTTTATAAATGATTAGAGCAATTACTTTAGAATGAATAAAATTGAAGCTTTAAATAAACACTTACTGTGTGTAAAGTATTGTGCTGAGTGAAAATAGAAAAATAAGATAGTCTTACTATCCAGGAACTCAAATTCTAATGGAAAAGAACATCTGGAACACGTCAACTGCCAGACAGATGAAAAAAAAAATCCCATGGTCCTTAGGATGCAAAGCAGATAGTTATATCACTTCTTTAATGTCCTCTCCATTGAAAAAGGTATAACAGGTCCTGGTTTTGAATCATTTGACAGTACTAAGGACTTTGGTGGTAAGAACTTTTCTTTTGGGGTCTTCATTAGCTGTGGCTCTGGTCCCTGCAGGAGTTTTTCCACAAGGTTGCTTCTAGGGATAATGACCTTTATGTTAATCCCAGGACTCCAGGGTTCAAAGTCCTAGGCTGCTTCAGGTACTGAGGGGAGAGGGGAGTAAAGATGTTGGTGGTGGGGGGGTGTTGACCTTCCCTGGCACAAATTACCCTTCTGACTCTCTCCCAAAATATCTTGGTGTTTCAACTAGGCTGCCCCCACCCCATACTCTATGATGAGTAGCAGGGTCTGCCCCCTTGCCTCAGGATTTTCTTCACCAGTGGATGGCCGTGAGGGCTGAACTGGAAGCAGTATTTAGGGTGGGTCACACTGCTCCTGTGCCCATCTGCCTATTGATGGCACTTGGGCAACAATTATCATGGAAGGCAAAGATGATGAGCCTCTTTCCCACTGTACTTTCTCCCTTTGGCATTATCATGGCTCTCTCAAATGATCAGTGTTATCTGAAAATTTGAAGAAAAACATTAATACAAAATTTTCTTTTGTTTGAACTTTATGAAAGACATTCTCTGTGAACCTAACATATGCCTTCATAAAACAGATAGTTCCCTTTTTAGCAGCTTGATTGTTATCACTAGTCAGCAGATTATTGGATAAGATTATTTGGGTAATCATTTTTATAGAGTTTTCTATGATTTTGATGCACAAGCAAAAGATTCCTCTTCTCTTCTTTATTGTTTCGTTTTTTTAGATTTTTCAAGGCAATGGGGTTAAGTGGCTTGCCCAAGGCCACACGGCTAGGTAATTATTAAATGTCTGAGACCAGATTTGAACTCCAAGGCTGGTGCCACCTAGCTGCCCCCCCTTCTCCTCTTTAAAGGCTGAATTTTGCTCTACCAAATAAAATGTTCTGTTTTCTTTTCTTTTAGTTTTTTCCTTTTTGATACAAATTTTATTTTAATGCAGTAGGAAGCTACCCCTATCCTTGTCTTTCTTTCTATACAGGCTCACTGCTTTACTTTAATCAACATTCCCATGGACAGGCTGTAATTCTTTTTTGTTGCTGATTTTTTTTTAATATTTCATTTATTTTGAGTTTTACAATTTTTCTCCCAATCTTCCTTCCCCCCCCTCCCCCCCCAAAAGGCAGTCTGTTAGTCTTTACAACGTTTCCATGATATACATTGATCCAAGTTGAATGTGGTGAGAAATTGTCATGGACCCAGCTCCGGGCCCAGCCCCGGGCCCAGCCCCGGGCCCAGCCCCGGGCCCAGCCCCGGGCCCTGGCCACCTATGGGCTAGGAGCCGCCTGGGGGTGTGAACCCGCCCACATGTGCTGGGAACGCCCAGGACCAGGGGTGGCTCCGCCCACGAGGGAGGAACGGGAGGAGCTGGGGGAGGAGCAGAGGACTATAAAGGGTCAGGGCTGGGGAAGACCAGAGCCATTTTTCGCTGCAATGTAAGCAATAAAGACCTGCTTGTTAGACTGCAACCGGGTGCTCTGTCCAGTTACTGCCCTCCTTCTCCAAAGGAGGGTCCGTGCGTCCGAAGACCGGGCAACGGTATGCTATCCAGGCGAAGGCTCGGGATAGGTCCCCGAGCAAGAAATCATATCCTTAAGGAAGAAAAATATAGTATAAGAGATAGCAGAATTACATTAATAAGATAACAGATTTTTTTTTCTAAATTAAAGGTAATAGTTTTTGGTCTTTCTTCAAACTCCATGATTCTTTCTCTGGATACAGATGGTATTCTCCATTGCAGATACCTCAAAATTGTCCCTGGTTGTTGCACTGATGGAATGAATGCGTCCATCAAGGTTGATCATCACCCCCATGTTGCTGTTAGGGTATACAGTACTCTTCTGGTTCTACTCATCTCGCTCAGCATCAGTTCATGCAAATCCCTCCAGGCTTCCCTGAATTCCCATCCCTCCTGGTTTCTGATAGAACAATAGTGTTCCATGACATACATATACCACAATTTAAGCCATTTCCCCAATTGAAGGACATTTACCCAATTTCCAATTCTTTGTCATCACAAATATGGCCACTATGAATATTTTATACAAGTGATGTTTTTACCCTTTTTCATCATCTCTTCAGGGTATAGACCCAGTAGTGGTATTGCTGGGTCAAAGGGTATGCTCATTTTTGTTGCCCTTTGGGTGTAATTCCAAATTTCTCTCCAGAAAGGTTGGATGAGTTCACAGCTCCACCAACAATGTATTAGTGTTAGGGGCGGCTAGGTGGTGTAGTAGATAGAGCACAGGCCCTGGAGTCAGGAGTACCTGAGTTCAAATCCGGCCTCAGATACTTAATAATTACCTAGCCATGTGGCCTTGGGCAAGCTACTTAACTCCATTGCCTTGCAAAAACTAAAAAAAACAACAAAAAAAAAAACCCACAATGTATTAGTGTCCTAGATTTCCCACATCCCTTCCAACATTGATCATTGTCCTTTCTGGTCATATTGACCAGTCTGAGAGGTGTGAGGTGGTACCTCAAAGATGCTTTTAATTTACATTTCTCTGGTAAGTAATGATTTGGAGCAATTTTTCATATAACTATGGATCACTTTCATTTTCCTCATCTGTAAATTGCCTTTGCATATCCTTTGACCATTTGTCAATTGTGGAATGGCTTGTTTTTTTTTTGAAAATTTGACTCAGTTCTCTGTATATTTTAGAAATGAGTCCTTTGTCAGAAATTCTAGTTGTAAAAATTGTTTCCCAATTTACTACATTTCTTTTGATCTTGGTTGCAGTGATTTTATCTGTGCAAAAGCTTTTTAATTTAATGTAATCAAAATTATCTAGATTGTTTTTAATGATGTTCTCCATCTCTTCCTTGGTCATAAACTGCTTACCTTTCCATAAATCTGACAGATAAACTACTCTTTGATCTTCCAGCTTGCTTATAATATTGTTTTTTATGTCTAAATCCTGTATCCATTTGGATCTTATCTTGGTATAGGGTGTGAGGTGTTGATCTAATCTAAGTTTCTTCCATACTAACTTCCAATTTTCCCAGCAGTTTTTTATTGAAGAGAGAGAGTTTGTAATATCAATAGCTGGAGTCTTTGGGTTTATCAAACAGCAGATTACTATAATCGTTTCCTGCTTTTGCATCTAGTCTATTCCACTGATCCACCACTCTATTTCTTAGCCAATACCAGACAGTTTTGATGACTGATGCTTTATATTGTAATTTTAGATCTGGTAGAGCTAAGCCATCTTCTTTTGCTTTTTGTTTTTCATTGAATCCCTAGAAATTCTTGACTTTTTATTTCTACATATGGATTTACTTGCAACTTTTTCTAACTCATTAAAGTAATTTTTTGGAATTTTGATTGGTAGGGCACTCAATAGGTAGTTTAGTTTTATTATATTAACTCGACCTATCCATGAGCAGTTGATGTTTGCCCAGTTATTTAAATTGTTTACAAAAAGTTTCTAAGTCTGCCTTGGTAGATAGACTCCCAGGTATTTTATATTGAAAGATGAAACTTTTTCTGGATTTTGAATGGGATTTCTCTTTCTAGTTCTTTCTGCTGTATCTTGCTAGTCATATATAGAAATGTTGAGGATTTATGAGGGTTAATTTTATATTCTGCCACTTTGCTGAAGTTGCTAATTATTTCTAGTAGATTTTTAGATGATTTTGGGGGGATTCTCTAGGTATACCAAAATGTTCTTTCAAAATCAACAAACACTATAAGATCTTTATTCTTTATTATACTTATCAATATTTTTAGTCATAAAGATGTGGTCCGATGGAGAAAATTTCCTTTAAAGAATGTATGTTCTAAAAAACTAGAAACAAAATAAATTGTCAGTGATTGACTTAAGTAAATTAATGTACATAAATATAATTGAATGATATGACATCTCAAGTATTGATAAATATGAAGAATTCAGAGAAACATGAAAATTTGTATGAATTGATTTAGAATGAAGAAAGCAGTGTTGAAAGAACAATATATACAAAGGCTACAAGAATATAAATTCAAAATGGTGAGTGATATGCTATCTATCAGTGTATCATACTTCCATCTTCCTTAAATAGAAGAGAGATCAGATCTAAATGGAATGATTCCATTATTGTTACCATTGAGAACAGAGCACTTTGTAACAAAGGACTTAAGACACATTAAGATATAGAACTATATCTCTAAATCCCATAAACACTCAAGATATAATGAGGCCACTTCATGGTTCACATAATTCTATATTTGGCACCACGGTATTAGATTTTTCAAATGGCAGATTTGTTAGAACTCAATGGGATAATGATTCATCAAATCAGTTCTTCCTTATGAGCATTTTAATTATTCATGAAGTTCACCATAATCATGTTTCCAGAAAGAATTATAACTAATAATATAAGAAACTAGTTTCAATCTCCCCTTCAAAAAAAAAAGTACATGGTCACGTTTCCTAACCGCTGTTCAACTAATGGTTATCATGACCCTTACATATTAAATGAATGTTTTGGTCTGTTTCTATGATAAGTATATTTTAATGAATGTTAACTTCTTTCCTACCTTTAGATTGCAATTAGAGCCTTTTTAAAAACTTTATTGAAATATCTGTCACTGTGATTTAATGTAGTAGTGAATTGGTAGTCTTCTAACAAGGTGACTATTTTCAAAGATGTTGTAATTTAAAAAGTGGTTAGAAAGTAGAAATCTAGAGCAAGTTGGAACCATGGGGTTGGATTTGAATTCCAGAGGAATTAAACAGTGGTTAAAACTGTGGGGAGGGGGTGGCGTAATGATTGCCTGAGCCCCACCAGGTAAGAAAATTAATGCTCATAGTTTGTGAATAAAAACATAAATTATAAAAAGAGTCACCTAGGAAACAGATTTACCAAAACATCAAATTATGCAGAAAAATCTCCAAGAGAAATAGTTATTCACCTATTCCTGGTAAAGAACTGAACTCTTTTTGTCCTAATAAGAAAAAGAAAGAAAATGGAGATAATTTTGTTGAAATATTACCTCCAGAAGTCACTTTTAAAATTTTTAGCCAACTTGACATTCAAAATTTAGGCCGGGCTACAACTTGTAAGAACTGGAATCAAACAATCAAGAATTGTGACTACCTATGAAAGCACCACTGTTTGACTATGAGAACTCTATGTCAAAAAGAGATAGATGGTGATGGAAGAAATGGATATTCATGGAGGGTAACACTACTGAGGCACTACTGGAAGAGTAAGGTAAAACATGAATGGCTGAGTGGCAGATACAGCAACATTTGCTCTCCTATTAGCCTGTCAGAAAAAAGCATGTACCCTTATGGATGCAGATATCTGGGGGGGGGGGGGGATTCTAGAAGCAGAACTTGAAAGATAAACTGAAAAATCCAGAAAAGATCATCTTTCAAGATTTGAAAGCAAGTGTTTTTATAGTACACATTGTATACCTTTATTTGTTCCTTGTTCATTTGTTTTATTTGTGAGGTTTTCAAAAGAACAGTAATATGAAATATAAATTTCTGTTTTGCACTTTACCCCTTTCCCCAAAATTTTTATTTGATATTTTTTATTGTAAGAATGAAAATTCCAGTGATGCTATTTTTAAAAGACATGTTAAGGGCGACTAGGTGGTGTAGTGGCTAAAGCATCAGCCCTGGAGTCAGGAGTACCTGGGTTCAAATCCGGTCTCCGACACTTAATAATTACCTAGCTGTGTGGCCTTAGGCAAGCCACTTAACCCCATTTGCCTTACAAAAACCTAAAAAAAAATACATGTTAAACTACTGAGTTGGTTTCAAGATTTGTGTGATATTGGTTATATAATATACTATATATTATTGTAAAGTAATAGGAAGAGGAAAAATAGAAGAGTTTGAATAAATTGTTGTTTCTAATATTTAAAAAAAAGTTCAGTATCTTCAGGAAGAGAATTTTTTCAAAATAGTGCTTTTAAATTGTGTTCTATGACATGACAAAAAAAAAAAAAGATTTAAAGAACAAATGGCTATTTGGGAACAAGTCCCCAACCATAAGCAAACTTCCTTGTTTAGATGTTATAACAGCAAAAAGATCTGACCAAATGAAAAGTACTTGGAAGTATTATACAGCCATCAGGTATTTTTATTATTACATATTTGTACCTTGAATGTATTTGTGCCTAAATGTGAAGTTCTTTTTTTCAGTTTCTTTAACTTTTTTTACTCATACACTAGTATGCTGGTTTACATTATATTCTTTATTATTTACACTGTTTCTTTGTTTTCAATTCCTTCTATTTCAATATTGTTTCTAATGCAACTGTCTCATTTTACACATGAGGAAACTGAGGTCCAGAGAAGTGAGTGACTTGACCAGGGTTTGACAGGTAATAAAAGTCAAGGTTGAGCTACCGAAGGAAAGGCAAGAGGGCAGAAAGTGTGTTAAGAAGATGATTCTTGGGGCAGCTAGGTGGCGTAGTAGATAAAGCACCGTCCTTGGAGTCAGGAATACCTGGGTTCAAATCTAGTTTCAGACACTTAATAATTACCTAGCTGTGTGGCCTTGGGCAAGCCACTTAACCCCATTTGCCTTGCAAAAAAAAAAAAAAAAAAAAAGATGATTCTTTTCCCCTGGCTCCACTTCTGACTTTGGGTTTTTCTACTTTCCCTCCTTTTCTCTGTGAACCCCCTGTTTTCTTCTCCATTAGAATCCAAGCTCCTATAAAATAAGAATTACCTTTCCCCCCTTGTATTTGTATTCCTAGGACTTAGTACAGTGCCTGATGATTAGTAAGTGTTTAATAAATAAATAACACATCTGTAAATCATTAGTAGACAGTCTAAGTGGCACAATATAGAGAACCAAGAGTTACTTACTTGCTGTGAGGCCCAACAGATAAGTCACTTAGCCTCTGTCTTCCTCAGTTTCCTCAGCTATAAAATGTGGATAATAATAGCACCAACCTCCCAGGGTTGTTGTGAGGATCAAATGAGAAAATATTTATAAAATAAAATATCCAGCATAATACCTGATAAATAGTGAGCACAAAATAAATTCTTGTTATAGCAGCAAGATAACTGGCAAGAAAAATTTTAAAAAATCACTAGAGTTCAGTATTGTTTAATATACCTTGTATCAACCAGGTGATTCAATCACCATTTGTGACATAGAAAGCACTTTACAGTTTGCAATATTTTCATTCTTTCTTTCATGTTATCCTTACAAGATTTCCATCACTATACAGGCAAATTGTTCAGATAAGGGAACACATTGCAAGGTGAAGAAACTTGTCCAAGTTTAATGTATTGAACTTGGATTTTGAAATGCAGCCTTCTTCTTGCTCTGTGACTAGTATCAAACTCAAAGATAGTCACTAATCCTTACAGAAGGATTCCTAAAGGCTACATAATGACTTAGTTTTAAAATGTAAAATGCCTATTTTACTTCATTTTGTTTATTTAGTTAAAAGTTCCCCATTCATAATTTAATCTGGCTGAGGCAGAACTCAGGTATGTTGGGGACACTCATTTTTTCTCTGTCTTTTGGATCACCAGAAGGATCATAGACTCAGAAAAAAAAAGAGTTGAAAGGGAACTCAGCAGTCATCTAGTCTAACTTAAAACAACCAACAGGATCTCTGATATAATATATATATGACATCTGATTGTTCAACTTCTATTTGCAAACCTCCAAGAAGGAAGAACCCACCCATCCTGAGTTAGTCTGTTCTATTTTTGAATAGCACTATTTAGAAGTTTTTCATGCCAGCAATATAAATTTATCTTCTTACAATTGCCACCCATTGCTCCTGGTTCTATTTCTTTGATGCAATCTTATTAGAAGGCAGCTAGTTGGTGCAGTAGATAGAGCATTGTATTTAGGATTAGGAAGTAGTGAGTTCAGATCCTATCTCAGAAACTTACTTTGTTACCTGGGCAAATCCCTTAATATCTCTGTGCCCCAGTTTCCTCTTCTATAAAATTAGGATGATATCACCACTTACTTTCCAGGATTACAGTGAAGATAAAAGGAAATAATATTCATATAGCACTTTACAAAACTTAATGCCCTCTATAAATACTACTGGTTATTTTATTAACATTTCCTCTTTGGCATAAAAAAAAGAAAGTAAAAATCAAAATGCAGTGTGGGGCAGTGGAAAGAGTACAGAACTTGGCATCAAGAGAGCTGGGTTCAAATCTCAACTCTGCCATTTACTAACCATAGAGAGTAGTCAAATGTCAAGTCTCTCTCACTGTCAGTTTCCTCATCTGTAAATAAAAACAACAATACTTCAATGCATCTGTGATTTCTTCATTATTTTCTCCATGCATTCACATGTGTTCACATATTGTTTGTGCTTTCTCATTCTGGGAAATTTTTGTCCAAATCATTCCACAAATACTCCAAGGAGAATCTGCTTCCCCTCCTTCCCCCAAATGGAAGCATTCTTTGGTGATTTTTGACATTCCTTAAACAGCAGCATAATAATCAGGCTGCCCTTAGTTTTATCCTATGGTTGGTACATCACCTATTCTGGTTGTGAGTTCTTGATGTTATCTTTCAGGCTTCTTCTCATGTACATGGCTTATCCTAGTCCATCGTCAGCCTCTTGGCCTGCATTATATTCTTTTTCCCTTTAAGTCACCTGCGGTTTTTATTCTTCCAAGTTCATGGAGATTATTGGTAGACCATAGTGTTACAGAAAAAAAAAACTGTGGCAAAGAATCCTGCCTAAAATAGAAACAAGAATATACTACCTTCTTCTTACTTCTTTTCATACCATTGTATAGAGAACACTTTGCAAAGCACTATAGGAATATGAGCTATTATCATCACCAGCCCCCCTGAAAATACTATATGAATTGTGAAGCCCTACACAAATGTGAATTATTGGGATGATTGAATTGTCAAAAGAACACAGGTATAGAAGCTAGAATCATGGCAAATGAGTGCAAGATTTTGCTGGTATAGAAGGTCTAGACCTTTTTTTAGATGAATGCCTAATTTTTCATTGTATTGATCAGAGTAGCCAAGACTTTCACAGTTGATCATCATTACATTACTGTTACTGTGCTTAATGATCTCCCAGTTCTTCTCACTTCCCCTTTCTCCTTATGTGAAAATTTGATAACCATGCCTTCAGCCAAATCACTAACAAAAATGTTGACAGATATAGGTTTATGTATTTGAAAATATGTCAAATGGAAGAGGGATTAGATTTGCTTACAATGAATGTAGTTGCAGAGATAGATCTGAGTTTATAAGGAAAAACTTTTTTAACCAAAGCAGGAATGGTAGTGAATTTCCTATCCCCAGTGATCTTATAGAGAATTGTGGATAATCACTGTACTTGAAATGGTTTCCTGTAGTATCTTAGGACCCTTCAAAAACTGAGATTCTAGGGGCGGCTAGGTGGCGTAGTGGATAAAGCACCGGCCTTGGAGTCAGGAGTACCTGGGTTCAAATCCGGTCTCAGACACTTAATAATTGCCTAGCTGTGTGGCCTTGGGCAAGCCACTTAACCCCGTTTGCCTTGCAAAAAAAACCTAAAAAAAAAAAACTGAGATTCTAGGATGCCATGATCAGACCTTCAATAATATTGATTGCTCTTCTCTGATCTAATGGATTCCCAGGCCTAGTAATTCTGTCCAGTCCCATTCTGATGTGAACCCAGTCCTAGCTACAACATACTAGAACATAAATCTAATATTCCTTCACTGGAGAGTCATAAGGTATATTTGTTATTTTAATGAAACTAATTGATTGGGTTCTATTTGTTTCAGTGACACTGATAAAGTGTATCATGAGTATCTTTGTGAAATGAGAAGACCTAGATTCAAGTCCTGACTACTACTTATTAGATTTGTGATGTTAGGACAAGTCACTTTCCTTCTTCAGTGACTCATGTTTCTGATTTGTAATATGAAGGAGCCGGATTTTGTAACTTCAAAGATCCTTCCGACGCTACAGTCCCATGTTCCTATATTACCCTGTGCTCTCACACTACCATGTTTCTGCTGACATGGTTTCCTATGTCTGAAATGTTTCCCTCCCCCTATTGTTTGTTATATTCCTGCCTTTCCTTCAAAGCTCATCTCAAATGCCACCTCTTTCAGGAAGCCTTATTTCTTGTCTGTAATTACTACACTGCTCAGATCTCAGGTAGCACTTAGCATCCATCTGTCCAATGTACCTATCAGGTAAATTATAGTTATAACTGGATTATGTGTATGTGGAAAACAATAAATAGTAACAATACTGGAAAGAAAGGAAGAAGACAGATAAGGAGGAGCTTTAAATGCCAAACAGAAGACTACATTTTATCCTGCTGGTAATAGCCAAGGATTAGATACTTCAGGTGAGGAATCAAATATAACACAAATGTTATAAACATAGGAGACTGAGAAAATAGTGGTGCATTAAATAGAAATAATAAAGTTTGGTAGAGGAGAAAGTTTGGGGGAAAAAGATGAATTCTGTTTCAGATGTGTTCTGAAATAAGTTTGCAAGATCAATCCAAGGACCATTAAGTTGTACTTTGTTTATAGCAGATAGGATCAAGATCACTGAATTAGGAAAGCTTCTGCCTTCATGGCAATCTTTCCTCTGTGAGTGATTTTAATTTTAATAATTTCTGAGAATTCCAGAACCAAAAGGATTGCTTATCTATGAATCTCTGTGTGTTTTCAGATGACCTACCCTTGGTAGGTTATCAGTTTGTCTTTGTCCATCTATGCAGAGTAGTGGTAAATTAGGATTGTATATCACAATGAGGAACAGATTACCTGACTCTGTGTCCTCAAAGTATTTTCTTTATTTAGGAATATGGAAAAATATCAGGGAAAGTATTAAATTCTTGAAAATCAGAGTATATTTTGTCATGGAAGGCTTCCAGGAGGTGTTTTTCCTCACTTTTGAAGGAAGTGACATATGACTTAGCAGGGCGATGTGAGAAGATTGTTCCATATGGGGTTGATGACATGTATAAACAGAATTAAATCAAGGTCAGAGAAAGTGAGCAAATGTATAGTTACTGATCATCTGTTTTTGGGAGTAAAGAAAATAGAATTTGTGAAATAGAGGAGGGGGTCCTTGGTGGAGAACTTCAAAAAGCAAGCAGTGCTTGGATTTTATTGTGTTGGGTGGTTAAAAAAAAACACAACCCACATTACCTGAGTAATGTCAATGACTGCCAGCAGCATATGCAAAAATAGATCTTCCCAGTAAACACTTAGGGTCTATAATTTAACCTTCCAAAGTGATGTTAGGAACCTCCCTCCTAATATTTACAGTGTCATGATGGTAATTAACTGCAACTTTGGCTCTGTTAAGAAAGATATATTATAAAGCCCCCAAACTTCTTAAGCTTAACAGATGTACCAGAAAGCAAAAGTTCACATTCCATTCTAAAATGTAATTTAATCTCAGTGTTGTTTGCTGTGGACCTGAGAGAAGAATTTAAGGAATCTGTGCCTTCTGTCTTTTCTGTGTTTTGGAACCATATATTGCCAAACGTCACAACAATAAAAGCCACTGTAGCAAAGAAATTTTAAAATCAGATTTGCAATTGATATGACACTGGAAAGGACAACTAATCTGTTAAATGACAACACAAAGGATTCCAAAATATTTCAACAGGCTAACTAGAAAGATAGACCAAATCTAGTAAAATGAAATTTAAAGAGAATAAAGAGAATAAAAAGATAATAAAAGATAAATATATAAAGTTCATAATATCATAATGCAAGAGTTGGAAGGGACCCTAAAGACCATTTGGTCTGATTTACAGATGAAGAAATAGAGGACTAGGGAGGTTAGGTGACTTGGGTCACAAAGGGATCTGAGACAGGATTTAAACTCAAGACCTAGGAAACTTGTACCACCTGCTTCCAGTTTTATACTTGCATTCCAACAATTAACAACAAATATAAGATAATCACAAACTTTGATTTCTTTTAGATCTGCATTTAGAAATGCAGAATTTTTTTTAAATCTACCAATCCCTTTAATTGAATGGCCTCTTCACTGTGATTGAAGTTAATGCTAATTTTTCTAACATTCAGTTAAAATTTGATTTAATCTGAGGATAAGAGAAACAGATAATTGTAATAAATAGCATTACAGGATACATGTATTGAAGAGGAACAAAGAGCTCTATGAGATTCCTAGGGAGAAAGCCATTGATGAGTAACAAAAGTCAAGTACACATTCATATAACTTTCTGCATTATGGCATCTGAGAACCTACTGACACATAGAAATGTGATAAAATCAAAGGTCAAATCCCTCCTTCTTCTCCTGGAGCCAACAGAAGGTGAACGTGTAGTTTCTTTCAAATGAAATTGTTTTAATGCTTATAACTATCAATATCTCAAACTTAAAGTAAATAAACTGGGTGTAGAAATCATGAATTATTCCAAATGACTTCAGATATTTTACATCATGAATGACCAAGTTTGGGTTCCATTGGACCAAATTAGATAAGATTTTCCAACACTGACTCCCATTAGGAAACACATTTTCAAATAAAGATTGTCCCCATTTGGATGTGGGTCAGGTCCATCCTGGATATGTCAAAAAGAAGTCACTCGACCTACATTGCCTGCTTGGATTGCTCCTGCTAGTTTTGTCTTGAAGTTTTTTGGTAGCTGAAGCAAGATCATTCCTGAGAACACATCAAAGAAGTGAATAGCATCAGGCTCAACCGGATCCTCTTCAAGTACCAGATATGAAAAAATTTCCCCTAGAGTTGGCCAACCCAAGTATGGAGGTGGCAGAGCCTCCTCAGGTTGAGGAGGATTTCATTCTTAGGCCAATGGACCTTTTTCTATTTCATTTATAGAATATTAATGATTATAATCACAATTTTCATTTCAGTGATTCAAACTGTGATTATTGTTTGGGATCTTTTCAGAGTTTTTCCACATGCTTACAATCTCTTCTCAGACTGCCACTGTGTAATCTCTCAAGACCTTTCAGTTCCCAAACAGAATTGCTCATTCCATGAAATAATAAAGCAGTGATTGCTTTGACTGTTATCTCTGAAAAGGGGAATAGCTTCCTTTCTCCTCTTCTCGCATTGATTTTCTATGACACTTAACTGTGGGAAGCATTCTCAGATCCTCTGTCACTTGACCTGTCTTTTGTTTCCCATTCTTATTGGTTTGCACCATTGACTAATTCCTTTTCTGGTCATATATGTTCTTGTATTTTACAATAATTCATATCAAAGATGAGCAAAAAAGGGCATAATTATAGCAAGACAACTAGGACTTTTTCCCAAGGTGCTAAAATTTAAAGAATATTTAACAGTACTTCTACCTTAGGAGACAGAAACAACTGAGCTTCAATTTAGTTTGCAAGAATAATTAGTTAAAATAGCTATCAGTTGGTAGCTTTTCTTCATCTCTACATCCTGTAGTAGCATTCCAAATGTGCTCTTTCCTTGTCCAGTTCTTCCAAGCTCCCTCCCCTGTTGGAAACATAACCAGTAGCTTCTTCCATTGCTCTGGAGACTGTGTACAAGGGGTTCTTAATGGGGTAGTATCTTAGTAGTTCTAAGATCCTAGATCTGTCTTCTACCCAACTAATTTTCTTGGGTTTTTTTGTCCCCTTCACACGGTTTATCCTGGGTAAGTTTTGTGGTGCTTATCATGAGAGCTAGAATCACAATTTAGAACTCTAAAGATGAGAATCTTTTCAGGTTTGATTCATCCTTCCCCTCTGTTAAATGGCCCTTCCAATCTCCCAAAGTTTGTTTCTGCCCTGAGTTTCTCTATCACCCTTGTCAGTCAATTTTTCCTCATCTTACAGATTTCTTCTGGGTTCCTTCTATCCCATACCATCTCCTGAGGAATCACTTTCACCTGGGAATCAGGAAAGGCATTATTTGAATATAAAATCCTTGTTTGTTAGTTGTGTGTGTGTGTGTGTGTGTGTGTGTGTGTGTGAGTGTGAGAGAGAGAGAGAGAGAGAGAGAGAGAGAGAGAGAGAGAGAGAGAGAGATCTGGTCACATTGAGATTGTTGAATATTCTAGAGATAAAGGTAACATTAACCTGAAGTGGGAAAGATATTTCTTAATACTACACTTAATCTAGTGACATTTTTTCTCAGTGACACTAGAATAATTAATTTTGTGATTAATTATTTTAAAATTGGTTTTGTGACTTTTAGTCATTTTGTCACATTGAGATAAATTTGAGGAAGAAATAATTGCTTCTATATGTTTTAACTTCAAGTATACTTTTGCCCCTTTCCTTTTTACCTATTTTGCATATGATTCACTCTTATTAATTTTCTATTTTGCTTAGAAGCTAAATTTCTATTTATACTCTTCCATAATTTTTCAGTTATTGTTTGTTTAGTGTCTTATCTCTATACGGAGATGTGAAAAGGAAGAGTAGCTTGGAAGCCTTGTGAAGTTCCCTTAGTAGTAGCAATGATGATTATACATTTTATACAGTTCTAGCAGCCCTTTGATACCCCATTATGAGAAGCATGCAGATGAAGTGGGCTCTTGAAGTCTCTGACAAATTCTAGCAAGCTGGAAAGATTCTGAGTATAATATCTGTATCTGTCGTCTAGGGATCTCATTGCACAAAGACTTATCACCAGACTACTGGCCATGAAGTGATATATTTCTTTGACTGCAACAATTCATGAAAACTAAACTGCATACTCTTAGACCAAGCATTATAATTACTAAACCTATACTATGAATACAAAACAATCAAATAAAGAGGAAAAGAAATCATATGTATAAATACATTTTAGCAGCTTTTTTTCTTTGAGGGGGTATTACAAGGCAATTGGGTTAAGTGACTTGCCCAAGATTACACAGCTAAGTAAGTATTAAATTTCTGAGGCTGGATTTGAACTCAGTCTTCCTGACTCCAGGACTGGTGCTTTATCCATTGTGCCACCTAGCTGGCCCTTAGCTTTTTTTAATGTGGAAAAGAACTGGAAACTGGGTACCATCAATTGGGGTACAGCTGAACAAATTATTGTGTATAGAAGAAATAGAATTCTATAGTGCCATAAGAAATTACAATTTCAGAGAAACCTGGGAAGAATTCTGTGAATTCACACATGAAGAGAGATGGCTGGGAACTGGATGCTTGATTTCCCAGGGAGAAACAAAAGCAGTATCATCGCAGAGTGATGTGTGTGACTACTTGAACTGACCACAGAATTAATTCTCCTAGTAGATCTCCAAGTAGATGTTAAAAAGACCACTTCCTTAGTATGTTATAGGTGAGATTCTTTTCATATATCAGTTGAATTCAATGACTACTGAGGTTCTTTCCAACTCAAGTTGTGTAAATCTGTGAAATAAGGATTTCAGGAATCAGATTCTAAATCTGACCTCGAAGTATGATATATAGTGATGGCAGACTTAAACAATCCAGCCTGAAGGGCTTTCTCTCCCTGAGACAGATAATGTTGATCTTTGAAAGACAGAAAATAGTTGAGGTGCTTCAGAGTGGGAGAACATAGGTCCTAGTTTTCCAAAAAGGGAAGAAAGTGGAATGAGGATATAATAGGTCAGTAAATTGAAATATGGGACAAAACTTTAGAACTCATTAAAGGAATGATTTATACACATTTAAAAAGGAACACCACGATCATGAAAAAGCAAAATGATTTCATCATGAACAGGTTGTGCCAAATTAACCTGCTTGCTTTTATTGACAAGATAATGACTGGTAGAGCAAGGGAATGCAATCGATGTAGTACACTTAGATTTTAGCAAAGCATTTCATGGAGAAGGGCCTAGACATTATGCCATAGGACAATAAATTGAAGGAATTTAAAATGTTCAACTTAGAAAATAAAATAGAAGGTACATCATAGACCTCGAGAACCGTCACGAGGGAGATGAATGAGATTGAAAGAGGTAAGAGTTATAAAATGCTCATTGCAGTGCCCCAAACGTCGTATGTGATAAATAAATGTTAGTTATTCTTATACTTGTCGTCTCCAGCTCTAGAATTTTCTTTCTCTTCAAAAAGAGAGGGAACTAGATGGTAAAAGTTTCAGAGCGGCAGGTTTTAGCCTGATGTATAAAGATTCCTAAAAATTAAGAGGTACAATAAAGTGGAATGTCAGGGCTCAGAAGATGATGGGTTCTTTCTAACTGCAGGACTTCAAAGAAGAACTGTCCTAAATGATCACTTCTCAGCACATTTTAGAGAGTATTCTCAAGTAATCTATAGAGTATTCTCTGAAATGGCTTCCAATGGTTGGTTTCTTTGGTGCTGGGATTTATATAATGTAAATCTGGGATTCATTAAACTTTGGACAATTTAAACATTTGGACATTAAAATTTGGCAGTTTTAATTAAATGTGTTGACTCACTATTTCTCTGTCTATAAAATGCAGAGTATAGCACTTTTGTAGAAAGATTATTGTGTGGATCAGCAGAAGATATAGAGTTTTGAGAACAGCAAAGTGCTTTCCATTTCTAAGGTAATTTCTTAAGTCAAAAGAAGTCAGATTTCAATTCATTCTAGGGAAAGAATTCCTAATTAGAACTTTCTAATCACAGAAAGTGCTTCCTCTGGGCAACAGTGGATAGAGCACTGGCGCTGGAGTCAGGAGGACCTGAGTTCAAATTTGACCTCAGACACTTAATAATTACCTAGCTGTATGACCTAGAGTAAGTCACTTAATCCTATTGCCTTAAATAAATAAAATTTTTAAAAAATCCTCTTGAAAGTGCCTCCTCATAATGAAGGACACATCAGGAACCCTACCACTAATTCCTACCCTAAATCTTAACACTTAAAATTCCAAATATGGTGGTTCCAGTTTATTTAGAAAAGTTCTTAGAATGGTGGGGCTGAGTCAGAATCTGAATCAGTAGTTACATCAGTGTAACTCCTCATACAGAAACTCTCTCCAGAACCACAGATCAGCAACTTATCTCCAACTGATAGTCTTAGAATATTAGTACCTACTGGCTGAAAAGTTGTGTGACTCTATGGAAAGGGAAGCAATTTATGACCAAGGAAGAGATGGAGAACACCATTAAAAATAAACTAGATAATTTTGATTATATTAAATTAAAAAGCTTTTGCACAGACAAAACCACTATAACTAAGATAAAAAGAAATGTAGTAAATTGTGAAATTATTTTCACGACTAGTGTTTCTGATGAAGGATTCATCTCTAAAATATATAGAGAATTGAGTCAAATTTTAAAAAAAGACAAGCTATTCCCCAATTGACAAATGGTCAAAGGATATGCAAAGGCAATTTACAGATGAGGAAATCAAAGCACTCCATAGTCATATGAAAAATTGCTCCAAATCACTAATTATTAGAGAAATGCAAATTAAAACATCTCTGAGGTACTACCTCACACCTCTCAGACTGGTCAACATGACCAGAAAGGACAGTGATCAATGTTAAAAGGTATGTGGGAAATCTGGAACACTAATACATTGTTGTTGGAACTGTGAACTCATCCAACCTTTCTGGAGAGCAATTTGGAATTATGCCTACAAGATAACAAAAATGTGCATACCCTTTGATCCAGCAATACCTCTACTAGGTCTATACCCTGAAAAGATTATGAAAAAGAGTAAAAACATCACTTGTACAAAAATGTTCATAGCAGCTCTGTATGTGGTGGCAAAGAAATGGAAACTGGGGGAATGTCCATCAATTGGGGAATGGCTTAACAAATTGTGGTATATGTATGTCATGGAACACTATTGTTCTATTAGAAACCAGGAGGGATGGGAAATCAGGGAAGGTTGGAAGCATTTGCACAAACTGATGTTGAGCAAGATGAGTAGAACCAGAAAAACATTGTACACCCTAAAAGCAACAATGGGAGTGATGAGGTTAGATCAATGAATTTGCTCATACCAACAGGGCAACAATCAGACACTATTTTGGGATATCTGTGTTGGAGAATGCCATCTGTATATCCTGAGAAAGAATTGTGAAGTCTGAACATAGACCAAAGACTTTCTACATATCTTTAATTTAATTTTTTTAAATTGTCTTATTATGTAATTCTGCTATATCTCATTACTATATGTTTCTTCCTTAAGGATATGATTTCTCGCTCATCACATTCAACTTAGATCGATGCATAGTATGGGAATGATATAAAGACTAACAAACTGCCTTCTGTGGGGGGTGGGGGGAGGGAAGCAAGATTGGGAGAAAATTATAAGACTCAAAATAAATTAATTTTTCCAAAAATAAAAAAGAAAAGTTATTTGACTCACTCATGGTCACCTAACTTCCATGCATAGACATAGGTCTTGAACCCAGATCCCCTGATTCCAAGACTAGCCCTCCCCATGTTATGCTATCTCTTGAATAGATAAGGTGAAAATAAAAGGATGCAGAGAAGAAGAGCAAAGAAAAAAGAAGGAATCAGATTAGATATGGCCAAAATATGTCAGAGGATAATTTGAAGGAAATATCATAACCTATTTGTCAAAGGTCCTCTCATAAAATGACAATTTTGTAACATTAGTATACAATGCCCAAGCTAGATTAAGTCAGTCTGACATAAAGAGCTCATGAAGTCTAAGAATTTTAGTATTTGGAGTGATTTTGAGATAGGCCTGATACCAATGGGACACTTATTATCTATGTCTTATCTTCTTTGGCCTCCCCTATATGTCCTTGCCTAAGGATAGATATATTGTAAATGCCTGTCAAATTGAGCTGAAAACAAAACTTTCAATGAAATATTTTGTATGCGATAAAAGGCAAAACTAATTTAAAGATAGAACTATTTACCTGAAGCAAAACAATGATAATTTAATTGTCTTAACAATATCCAGTGCTGAATGTTAATTTTTCCATATCTTTCAATTTGTTTTAGTATGTATTCCTACTATTTGTAAGATGTATCACTGGAGATAAAGATATAAAAATAATATAGTCAAGACATATACACAAATAAGTAATATAAGGTATTGCTGTGGCTCCAAGAAGCTGTAGCATGTACAGAGGCCAAATCCTGTAAACCACCTCAGTGGACAGGCTAATCAAGTATGAAGGTAATCAACAGACCTCAAATCCATCAATGTGTTAAGAGGTTGTCCACTCCAGTAGATGGGCTGATGAGAACAATCTGTTCCAACAGCTTGAAGGCAATAGAAGCAGGCACTATGGAGACCTTGGAGTTTGGCCACACATTGGTGATACCAAGGTCATCCACTGCATCTTGGGCCAACACCAGTCATCTTGATTTGCTTTGCCACTGTACTTTGATGACTCTGTAAGACAAGAGTGAGGCTGATGACTTTCAACAGCTCTGCCTCAATTAAATCCACTCCACATTCAAGTCAAGATATCATCCCATAATGTCATTGGTTCTCTTTGAAAAGGAAGGTTGAAAATGAAGATACAAAAGTAAAGGCAAGGGGCGACTAGGTGGCGCACAGTGGATAGAGCACTGGCCCTGGAGTCAGGAGTACCTGAGTTCAGATCTGGCCTCAGACACTTAATAATTACCTAGCTGTGTGGCCTTGGGCAAGCCACTTAACCCCATTGCCTTGCAAAAACCTAAAAAACAAAAAAAAAGTAAAAAAAAAAATAAAGGCAAGATCTAGGCAGCATGCACTAACAAAATTTGAGCTGTTGAATAAAATTTGAACAAAATTAAAAGCTTCCTGCAGGAAATTGTGCCTGTATGGACACTCAAAGAAAGAGCAAAATCTCAATAGGTTGAAATGAGGTGGGAGAGTTTTCTAGGCATCAGGGAGAGCCTGTAAAAAGGCATAGGTTAGAGATGGACAAGATGGAATGAGAGGCTGAAGTAGTGTAAAATCAAGCTGAAAATGTAGTATGGAATGAGATGGCATTAGGCTTGAATGTCAGGCTAAGGAATTTGTCTTTTGTCCTAAAGAGAATGGAGAGCCACTAAAGGTCACTGTGCCCTACTCTCACTGTGATTTGATTTACTGTTCTATCTGCAAAAAAGAACTCCTTTTTTGTACAATCAGTGACATCATCTGAATCTGACAGGGAGCTAGTTTGATTTCCTACATTTGCCCCCAGTTAAGTATTTACAATACCATCTAAAGGAGACTCACATGTGTCACCACAACACATGTGCTGCATTTAAATATCAGATAAAGGCATGAGAAAAATATTTCTACCATAACTTAATAACTAGCAGATGTTCCACAATATATTTACTTCATTCATAAAAAAATAGAGATTTGTCTTCAGAGTTTTGTCTTATTTTGGAGTCACATGGTAAATCAATCAGGAAACACATATTCAAAGCATTGTGCTAAGAGGAGCCCCTGCCCTAATAAAGAGACAATGTCTATGGAAACTTTTGGGGTCAAGGGCAGATGGTGGTCAAGGTGGTGTAGTGGTTTGATATGCCTGACATTGGCTGCCTCAAATATACAAATTGCAGTAAATCACCTACCTCCCTTTCCTGTCCCTCAGGCTACCATGATACTAAATAGAAAATTTCTTGGACTTGGTTTAAGGATGAGTGGTAATAGTGGGGTGTCAAAGCAATCATCAAACTTATTTGATATTTTTAGATAAGAATCCTGTATAAAAACATTCACTTTTCCAATAAAAATAAAAGTTCAAATCAAAATCAGTGGAAGTGATACTAATATGGCAAATTCACTCAAACCGACTATGATTATTTAATGTCACATGCACAAGTAAGTTCAAACTTGAGTCAGCACTTGTATCTTTTTTTTTTAGGTTTTTGTTAGGCAATGGGGTTAAGTGGCTTGCCCAAGGCCACACAGCTAGGTAATTATTTAGTGTCTGAGGCCAAATTTGAACTCAGGTACTCCTGACTCCAGGGCCTGTGCTTCAATCCACCACACCACCTAGCCTCCCCACTTGTATCTTAATGCAGATCTGATTTTCCATCAGCATAGACTCATGGCTTTGTTAGTGTGCTGCTTATTATATATAAATACAAAGTATATGAACTTGAAGTTAAATATATTTGTAATCAAATTTTCATTTTTTCTGGATAACAAGCGAAAAAATTATTCACACAAATTGTTTTATGAAGAATGAAAGTCATGACTTTTTAATTTTAAAAATGAGGGGGAAGACTTTGCTATATAAAATTTAGAAACCACTCGAATCCATTAAAATAAAGTCTAGGCTTAGCATGGACTTTTTTTTTCTAAGATTTTATTTATTTTGAGTTTACAATTTTTCAATTTTTACAATTTTCCCCTTATCTTGCTTCGCTCCCCCTACCCCCCCCACAGAAGATAATTTGTCAGTCTATACATTGTTTCCATGGTATACACTGATCCAAATTGAATGTGATGAGAGAGAAATCATATCCTTGAGGAAGAAAAATAAAGTATAAATGATAGCAAAATTACATAATAAGATAACAAGTTTTTTCTTTTTTCTTTTTTTAAAACATTTTTAACAGTTTATTGGTTTTCGATTATATACAATATGTACCTATCATTTTTTGTAAGGTTTTGAATTTTACAATTTTTCCGCCACCCTACTTTCCCTCCCCCCCCCCGAAGGCTGTCTGATAGTCTTTACATTGTTTCCCTCCTATACATTGACGTAAATTGAACATGTTATAAGACTAAACATAAGAGTAAACATAAAGCCTCCCTCCCCAAGAAGATGAGAAAACTCAAGAATAGGGAGAAAAGAAATGTACTTCAGTCTGTGTTCAGATTCCAACGGCTCTGTCTCTTGGGTGAGTTGCTTTCTTTATCATAAGTCAACCAGAAAAATTGCTTCATTATTTTTCCCACAGTTGCTATTACTAGCTGAACCTCCACTCTATTTCTTCCCATTCTTGTTTGTTTTATTCTCTTTCTCCTTTCATCCTGGCCCTGTCCAAAAGTGGTGAATCTGAGTACCCTCTCCCTCAATCTTCCCTCTCTTCTATCACCTATTCCCCCCTTCCCTCCCCCCATTCCCCCTTATCCTGTCCCTTTCTTCTTATTTTTCCCTAGGGTAAGATAGATTTCCTCACCCTATTAAGTGTATGTTATTTCCTCTCTGAACCATTTCTGATGAGAATGAAGGCTCACTTATTCCCCCTTGCCTTCCCCCTTTCCACTCCATTGAAAAAGCTTTTTCTTGACTCTTAATGTGAAATTTCTTAGCTGTTTCTTCATCTCCTTTTCCTTCCTCCCAGTATTTCCCTTTTTCACCCACTGACTCCATCTTTTTACTATATTTTACCATTATATTCTGCTCTTTCCTATGTCATGTTATGTCCTCCTAACAGCTCTTATAAATGAGAAAGTTCATATGAGTTATCAATATCTTCTTCCCATGCAGGAATACAAATAGTTCAATATCATTAAGTTCCTCGTAGTTAGTCCTTCTCTTCCACCCCCTCTATGGTTCACCAGAATCTTGTACTTGGAGATCAAACTTTTTATTCAGCTCCAGTTGTTTCAGTAGGAAAGTGTGAAAGTCCCCTGTTCCATTGAAAGTCCATCTTTTCCCCTGGAAGAGAATGTTCAAGTTTTGCTGGGTAGTTGATTCTCAGTTGTAAACCAAGATCTTTTTTTTTTTTGTAAACCAAGATCTTTTGCCTTCTGGACTATCATATTCCAGTCCCTATAAGCCCTTAATGTACATGCGGCCAGATCCTGTGTAATCCTGACTATGGAGCCTCGGTAGTTGAATTGTTTGTTTCTGGAAGCTTTTAGAATTTTCTCTTTGATTTGGGAGTTTTGGAATTTGGCTTTAATATTCCTGGAAGTTTTTCTTTTGGGATTTCTTTCAGGAGGTGACTGGTGAATTTTTTCAATTTCTATTTTACCCTCAGCTTCTAGGATCTCAGGGAAATTTTGCTGTATTTTTTGAAAAATGAAGTCTAGGTGCTTCTCCTGGTCGTGGCTTTCAGATAGCCCAATAATTTTTAAATTATTTCTTCTGGATCTGTTTTCAAGGTTGGTTGTTTTTCCAATGAGATATTTCACATTTTCTTCTAATTTTTGGCTTTTTTGGAAGAGTTTTATTTCTTCCTGATTTCTTGCAAAGTTATCAGCTTCCTTTAGTTCCATTTTTCATTTTGAAGGAGTTATTTTCTTCAGAGAGCTTTTTAATCTCCTTTTCCAGCTGGCCACTTCTGCTTTTTAAGGCATTCTTCTCCTCATTTACCTTTTGTTTTGTTTGTTCCATTAGGCCTAAACTGGTTTTTGACATATTATTTTCTTCAGTATTTTTTGTAGATCTTTCACCAAGCTGTTGATTTGGTTTTCATGATTTTTCTGCATGGCTCTCATTTCTCCTCCCAATTTTTCCTCCATCTCCCTTAGTTGCTTTTCAAAGTCTTTTTTGAGCTCATTCATAGTCTGAGCCCATTTTCTATTTCTCTTGGAGATTTCAGATACGGAAGCTTCGATTTTGTCATCATCTGAGTTTGTGTTTTGATCTTCCATGGGACTAAAGTAATTCTCTATGGTCAGATTCTTCTTTTTCTGTTGTTTATTCATTTCCTCAGCCCAAGACTAATTTACAGCACCTCCAAGGCTTTGGGGTTTTTGCTATAAGGAAGATCCTGCTATCTTAGTATGGAAGCCCAAACTACAACCTGGATCTGAGTGTAGGCAAACAGCAGAGTCCTACCCTGAGGGAGAGCAGAGAAATCTCTGCAGTCTTCCCTGACCCCTTACCATCTCTGGGGGTTCAGGCTGCTTTCTCCAGATTCTCACTGCAGGTTCTGCATCCACTGCTCCTCACTCCACACTCATTCTGGTGTAGCAGAGTTCTCTTACTACCCCCTTCAAGCTGTTGCTGGTGATCTCTGGGCTGGGCTGGGTTGCGTTGTGGCTATGGCTTTTTTCCAACCCCCAGTCCTGGTGAAACACACCTTTCCCGCGGAACTTCTAAGTTATCTTGGACTGAGATGTATAACTTAGTCTTTCTGTGTATTCTGCCCCTCTAAATTTTGCCTAGAGTCATCATTTACTGGTTTTTGGAGTCTGGGGGGAAGGAGTTCCCAGGAAATGCTGCCTTCACACCACCATCTTAGCTCCGCGCTTCCCCCCCCCCCCCAGTTTTTTTTTTCCTAAATTAAAGGTAATAGTCTTTGGTCTTTGTTCAAACTCCACAATTCTTTCCCAGGATACAGATGGCATTCTCCATTGCAGATAGCCCAAAACTGTACCTGATCGTTATATGTCCATCATGGCTGATCATCACCCCCATGTTGCTGTTAGGTTGTACAATGTTTTTCTGGTTCTGCTCATCTTACTCAGCATCAGTTCATGCAAATCCCTCCAGGCTTCCCTGAATTCCCATCCCTCTTGTTTTGTTTTGTTTTGTTTTTTAGATTTTTGCAAGGCAAATGGGGTTAAGTGGCTTGCCCAAGGCCACACAGCTAGGAAATTATTAAGTGTCTGAGGCCAGATTTGAACTCAGGTACTCCTGACTCCAGGGCCAGTGCTCTATCCTCTACACCAGCTAGCTGCTCCTTCCCTCCTGGTTTCTAATAGAACAATAGTGTTCCATGACATACATTTACCAGAGTTTGTTAAGTTATTCCCAATTGATAGACATTCACTCAATTCCCAATTCTTGCCACCACAAACAGGGCTGCTATGAATATTTTTGTACAAGTGATGTTTTTAACCCTTTTCCATCATCTCTTCAGTGTATAGACCCAGTTATGGTATTGCCAGATCAGAAGGTATGCATGTTTTTGTTGCCCTTTGGGCATAATTCCAAATTTCTCTCCAGAAAAGTTGGATGAGTTCACAGCTCCACCAACAATGTATTAGTGTCCCAGATTTCCCACATCCCTTCCAACATTGATCATTGTCCTTTCTGGTTATATTGGTCAGTCTGAGAGGTGTGAGGTGGTACCTCAGAGTTTTAGCATGGACTTTAAATCAAATATGTAAATTTGGATGAATCATTTCCTTTTTCTGGACCTCCATTTTTCCTCATAAAATGAAGGGTTTGAATTATATGGTATTGGAAGTCTTTTCCAGCTCTGAGATTCTGCATTAGGAAGAGCAGAAAAGTCCTGAGGCAACCAAACTTTTATCTATTTTCTGCCTCTTCTTTGAGGTGGCATATTAGATACAATTACTTTAAGGACAGAGTGTTCTGAGGGATGTATTTCTAGAGAATGCTGCAGCTGAGAGAGTTGGAGGAAAACTATCTTATCTCATTCCTTCATTTTAAACATGAGCAAACAGGTCCAGAGAGGTCATAATCCATCTAAAATTACCCAGTGTTAGTAGTTAGTAGCATTGTCAGAACTAGAACTGGCCTCCAGATATCAAGTGTAGATAATCTTTCTGCCATGGTCATCTCCTAAGCCCTTAGGATCTCCTGCCATACTGATCTCGTGCACAGTACAAGGTTTGATGACATATTCATGTAGAGCATCCCTCTGAGGGCTTATTTGCCAGAAAGAGCAGTTGGTCTTGATATGAGAACCAGAGCAGCTTTTAGACATAGGGCTTGAAGAATGGCATAAGAGCAAACAGAAGTCAAGCCCAAGCCCAGTGCTCTTACTCCTAGGAAACCTTCCCATTCCCTCAGCTTTGATGAGGCTCTCCCTTCTCTGAACCCTTATGACACTCAATACCATACGCTCCTACATTTAATTGCTTGCTTTCTCAAATTGTTTCTTGATTGTTTCATATGTGTTTATTCTTTTTTGTCATCAAAACACTGCCACTTACTAGCTGTGATATCTTGCATAAAGCATTTAATTACTCTGAACTTGTTTCTTCATTTGTAATTTTGGAGGAGAGCTGAAAAGAGTATTGAGAGGTGTTATTTGTCTGGTATAGAGAACCTCAGTGTCACAGTGACTATAGTGCCAGGCCTGGAGTCAGGAAGACTGGTCTTTAGGAGTGCTTCAGATACTTCATAACTGTGTGATCCTGAGTAGGTCACTTAACCCTATTTACTTCCATTTCCTCATATCTAAAAATGAGCTGGAGAAGGAAATGGTAATCACTCCAGGATCTTTGCCAAGAAAACCCAAATGGGTTTCAAAAAGTCTAACACAACTGAAAAATGACTGAACAAGAACAAGTGAAGAAAGGTCCTCTTTTCATGCAAGTGTCTGCCTGCCACTGCGCTATAACGAGAGCCTTAGAGAGCAACCTCAGGGTCTGAGAGGTGAGTTCAGCTGCCCAGGTCACATAAACTATTAGATGTTAGGAGTGGGCCTTGGGCAGAAGTCGTTCTGCTTCTGAAGCAGCTTCCTACCTGTTCTGCCAGACTCTCTCTGATGCAAAATGGGAGCCCACAATACCTTACCTGTGCCTGCTAAATATTTGTGGAATAATGAAGTTAACTCATATCTCTATTATATTATATTTTACAATTGAAATCATTTATTTACTAAACTACTACTATATACAAAATACTTCATTGGATTCTAAAGGGAATTCAGAGTACTGTGTGTGTGTGTGTGTGTGTGTGTGTGTGTGTGTGTGTGTGTTTATGTGTGTGCATTTATTAATTCAAGTTTACAGTGTTCCTGGAAAGATGAGATTTCTTTCTTTCTATCTAATCTATGCACCCATCTATCTATCTATCTGTCTGTCTGTCTGTCTATCTGTCTATCTATCTATCTAAAACAATATATACTAGGCAAGTCAAGCTAACAATATACACAGTAACTTCAACAATGTAAATGGAAAAAATTGACATATCAAAATAAATAAAACAAACTTATAAAGATCAAGTAAAAGTTGAATGAAGAGATATGACAAGATCTCCCCAACTTGCCCCTAAGTAGAGCTGGGAGGTCCACAGGTGTTAGACATTGCACATGTTTTTGGACTTTGTCAATGTATCAGGCTTATTTTTTCCTTTCTTTAAAAAAAACAGCAATACTATTTATCATATAGGATGGCCCTCAGGGAAGGGGAGGGAAAGAACACATGGAGTAGTAGAGAGATGTAATAGAAAATATCAAAAATTATATACATATACACATATAGGTGTATATGCATAGATACACACATACATATACCAGACAGCTTTAACAATGAAAAGAACCTTTCATATCGTCTACTCAATCCCCATCCCTCTTACTTCTGAGATGAGCAGTCTGAAAGTCAGGTTCAGTGACTTGCCCTAGGTTGCACAGAGTCAGGAGTCAAATTCAAGACCTCTTAGCCAGTGCTCTTCCCATTAGTCAACAAGAAAACCATAAAGATTAAGGACCAAATGAGCAGATAGATACTAAGTGTTGTTAAAAAGTTCAGAGGAGAGTGTCTATGTGTGTTTTATAAGCCCATGTTTTATCTTAGTGAGACTCAGAATTTGGAGTCAGAAAGATAGATTTGAATCTCAAGTTATTTGAATCAACTGTTTGATAATCTTGGACCTATCCTTTCCATCTGCTGAGGCTCAGTTTCTTCATCTGTAAAAATGAAATGGTAAGATTAAATTATCTTTAATATCCCTATTCACTCTAATATTTATAAGCCTAATAGGTGAATTTAAAAAAACAAAGGAACAGAAAGACAAAACTGAGCATTCATTCTATGAAATGCACTAAGCCCTTATTCTCTTTAGGATCTTCTGCTGGGCTCTAAGGAGACAAAAGGGGCAGCTAGGTGGACTAGCTAGATTCAGAAAGACAGGAATTCAAATCCAGCCTCAGACACTTGACATTTACTAGCTGTGTGACCTTGGGAAAGTCACTTAACTCTGATTGCCTGACATCCAGGGCCATCTGCAGTCATCTTGATTCATAAATAGCCTCTGGACACAAATGACTTTGAAGTGTGACTAAGCACAGCCTCTTCTCACTCAAATCTAGTTCATGTACTTGTCTTGGCTTCATCTCTCTGATGTCATAGTATTCTTTGAAAATGAAGGAGAGGGGAGGCTAGGTGGCGCAGTGGATAAAGGCCCTGGAGTCAAGAGTACCTGGGTTCAAATCCGGTCTCAGACACTTAATAATTACCTAGCTGTGTGGCCTTGGGCAAGCCACTTAAACCCATTTGCCTTGCAAAAACCTAAAAAAAAATGAGGAGAAACATTATTAAGGAGACAAGATGAGTAAGACCTGGGCCCTGACCTGAAGGACTTCACAGTCTAGTTAAGCATCCATATGATCAGTCCTTTTCTGGTCAAAGATGTTTTGATAATATTTTTTCTGCTGTTTTTTCCTATTAAATTCAACTTAATAGTAATTTGTGGTCACCTCTGAAAGCCATTGCTATGTGGGTGATCTGCAGTCTGAATTTTTCCAAGTCTGAAGTATTCCTGGCTCTGCTGTCTTGAAACATCATAAGAGGAATGGTGGGCCTTCTTCTCAATCCATCCTTTTATCCATTTCCTATCTAATTCTGGGCCCAGACCACTGTGATTCTTCTCTGTTGGTCTAACATCCTTACTGATAGACTAGATCTATGATTTGTCTATATCACTGTCTGGACAATAGGGTTTTGTTGTATGATCATTTGGTTTTGCTGTATGATCATTAAGCCTAACATTCAGAAGTGATTGTGGTTCTCATTTTAGAAGCTCTATGATATTTTGGGTTTGATGCAGTCAGCACAGAGCCATAGCTGATGTAGATCACTATTTACTCCAAGGATGGGGAAGGTTCAACACATATAAGAGCTGAGAAATCATTTTTGTCTAGATTTGCTATAGTAACTGTAGGTGGAAATTAAATAAATCTAGGAGATTTTTAGTGGTGAATTAATTAAATGTTTGTCCAAATATAGCAGGATGAAAATAGATCTTGGTAGAATAAAAGTTACCCTCTCCTGATCTACACCATGAGATAAGTCCCTTCTCTAGCTGTGTGACCTTGGACAAATCACTAAACATCTCTGGGTCCTAATTTCACCCTCATAATAATGCAGTGCCTGAAAGCAGAATCAGAATGTTTCATTATCATTTTTTTTTGCATTTAACAGCTGCAGTAGTCCCTAGAACAGGCACAAAATACCAGACACATAATAGGCCTTTGGCCGGTACTTGAGAATTGATAGCTTTAGTGTATATAAGAAAGCTTACTTGTCTACTTGTGCGTCTCCTTCCCAAGTTTTCTGTCCTGGAAATCTAGAATTGTAAGAGTTGAAAGAGATCTCAAAAGGCTCTAATACAATATATGCTTTAGCAAGATCCCTCAGTGACCTCCCAAATAAATGGTCATTAATCTCTCTGCCTAAAGACTTTCTAGCAATGAGAAACTCATTGTCTCCAGTGGCTATCCACACCATTAATAGTCAGTTCCAGTCTTCAAAAATGTTTCCTAGTCATACTGAAAGCTCTTCTTCCAGCTAACATCTTCTATTTGTTGTTCCTAATTCTATCCTTGAAATCCAAGAAAAACAAGCTTAGCCCTTGTTCCCTGGCATTCCTTCTGATAATACCTAAGGACAGAAATAATGCCTCTCACTCCTCTGCACTACCTCCACCACTTCTAATTACCCCTTATTCACAGGATTCAGGGTTGGAAGGGATCTTAGCTCATGCTGTCCTGCCTTCTTATAGAGAAGGAATCTGGGAGTAAGAAAGACGAAAATGAGTAGTCAAGAATAGAGTTGGAGTGGACCTCAGAACAATTGTCTAATGATGAAAACCAGAATTCTTGCCACTCTGCCTCAATGATTTCATCCACTAACATTTTCAGAAAAAAATATTTTAAATAGTAAAATATTATTGGTCAAAATAATATACTACTGGTCAACAAATTATGTGTTTTTAGAAGCAGCCTTAATTTCCTCAGAGTTCGTAGGAGTCAGAATGAAGGATAACGGGATTAGAAAAAACCTCTAACATCCATCAATATATTTCATATGTTTATGTCATAGTTTAATGAAGTGAAATTTTATACCTAGGAGAAATGATTTCAAGAAAATGTGTGGGGGCAGCTAGGTGGCCCAGTGGATAGAGCACTGGCCCTGGAGTCAGGAGTACCTGAGTTTAAATCTGGTCTCAGACACTTAATAATTACCTAGCTGTGTGGCCTTGGGCAGGCTACTTAGCCCCATTGCCTAGCAAGAAAACTAAAAAAAAATGTGTGAGGGGCAGCTTAGATGGTATGGTAGTTTGAACCAGCCTTAGGACATGAGTTCAAAGCTGACCTCAGACACTTGATACTTATTAGCTATGTGACCTTGGAGAAGTCACTTAAGCTCATTTCCTTGCAAAATGAGAAAGAGAGAGAGAGAGAGAGAGAGAGAGAGAGAGAGAGAGAGAGAGAGAGAGAGAGAGAAGAGAGAATAATGTGTGGATGTGTGGGATGAACTTGGGCTTCTGATGAGAATTTTAATTGATATTCAACAATATTTGTTTGAGGTCCCCCCCCAAAATAAAGGGTTCCTGTAGCCAGTCATTTGGGAGATAGAAGAAGAAAATATTTATGATCTATTTTAGGATTATATGTACTTTTCAATTTTTCTTTTAAATAATCATGCCAAGAATATTGAGTTTAGATGCATCATACTTATCATGGAAAAAATGTCTCATTATAGCTTCCAACAAGGAAGATAAATAGATTGGAATGTAGAAATCAGATGATAAGACAGGTAAAAATTGTAATAAGAATAAAATTTCAAAAATATTGGACAAAGATCATGAGAACAGGTGTTTTTGTAAGTAGTTTTATTTAAGATGCAAAGAATGTAGATTAAGTATATTCAAGGATTAAGTTTCAGGAAGAGGAAAGAGAGCTTTCCTGATAAAGTAGTTTGCCAAGTTTCAAAAGGATTTGATTTTAGAATGTGGGGCACATTCTAAAAGAGATAATAACTCTCAAAAATTTAATATCAGCAAAGAATCAGAAAGACCTTCATACAAATATTGAGTGACATTATTTAACCATCAAACTCTAGGCAAGTCACTTATCCTCTGTGTGTCTCCCCAAGATTTATCTATGAAGTACTAACTTGATGTAGGTTGATTTTAGCCCATACAGGTGGAGGGAGTTCACACGGCAGGAGAATCCTGTAAAAAGAAAAAATGTCACAGATATTTTGTCTGTTTCCATGTGTCTATGAAGATGACCATTTTTCCAGTATGAATAAATGAATGGTTTTCAAAGAATTTTTTTTTAATGTTTACTACATTGGTCAAATACTGTGTTAAGTTCTGGAAGCTAAAAAAAAAAAGACAGCCCCTGTCCGCCCCTCCAATCTCACTTCTTTCTCCCCATCTCCCCACAGAAGGCAGTCTGATAGTCTTTACATTGTTGCCATGTTATACATTGATCAAAATTGAATGTGTTGGGAGAGAAATCATGTCCTTAAGGAAAAAAATAAAATTTAAGAGATAGTAAAATTACATAATAAGATACCTTTTAAAAAAATTAATGGTAATAGTCTTTGGTCTTTGTTTAAACTCCAGAATTCTTTCTTTGGATACAGATGGTATTCTCCATCTTAGATACCCTAAAATTGTCCCTGATTGTTGCACTGATGAAATGAGCAAGTCCATTAAGGTTGATCATCACCCCCGTGTTACAGCCCCAGTTTTCAAAAAGCTTACATTGTAATGGAGGAGACAGCATAGAATGAGTAAAGATAATTAAGGATGAGTATGTTAGTCCTGAAAGTTATGGAGATGGTGAATCATAGGGGTCATAATTACAGATTGATTTGTCATGATTTCAGAATGAAGGATTGAGGAGAGAACCAGGAGGGAACAGAGGACTTCTTGAAATAGTTGTCTAGAAAAACAGTCACTGAATGCAATAGCAGGGACCCAGGGTGGACATTTCTCCAGGGTAATAAGGTAGTTGACCTTAAAGAGATGGCCAGAGAGAAGAGAACCTCTCATTATATGTTAAAATCATATAAGATCCCTTGATGCATGCAACAATAAAGATAACTCTGTTCAATAATCCTTTGTTTATGAATGTTAATTGAATGTCAAAAACTATGGAGAAATATGTATTGGCCAGTCATGTTTGCCACCATCTTGAGAAATGACCTATACAGATTCCAGTTGGAAAGTAGATTCATTTCATTTGAATTTTGCAATTCTCACTTTTGCCTTTTGGAACTCCCAAGATTCCTTCAAGTATTACCTCCTACAGGAGAAAAAGTTACAATTCCTTGGTTTATCACTTAAAGCTCCATCCCTTTACATTGCTCTTCTACAACTCTATGATTCAGCCAACATGGCTTTCCTGCTGTTCCTAAGACATGACATATCATCTCCCCATCTCCTGGCCTTTTTTCACTGGCTTTCTCTGTACATAGAATACTCCCTTTGCACTTGGCCTCTTCAAATCTCTGTTTCCTTCTCAAATCAACTCAAGTGCTCCTTCTACTTGAGAATTTAGCAGGTCTTCTTAGAGGCTAATGCTTTTCTGCCCCAAGGTTACTTTATGTCTGTTCTTTATGTACCTTATACATCTTCATTTTTTGAGGAATTTTTGTGATGGTTTTCCTACTACCTATCACAGAGTAGACACTTAATAAAAACTTACTAATTAATTTATCAAAATTCAATCATTCTTGATTCTCTGATTCCTGTTCATGACTCCCATTTACCTCAACAAATAACCCAACCCAAAATTTTGTTTCATATATATATATATATATATATATATATATATATATGGATATGTGTGCATATATATTATATATTTATATATAATTTACCTATTTGTACACATTTCCTTTCAGTAGACTAGAAACTCCTTGAGAACAGAGAATGTTTTAGTTTTGTCTTTGTAATCCCAGTACCTAGCACAATGCCTTATACATTGTAAATAATTTATAAGTGCTTGTTGAATGACATTGAATTGAATGGTGAGGCCTTCTAGATACTTCTATTTGTGGTTGATATTGTGATGATTTTGTTGAGCCCCAGAACATTAAAGAATCTTCTCCATGAGATCTATGAATCTCAAAGGAGGTCAAACCACAATTCAAAAAGAAGTCACTAAAAGATCAAGAAAAAAAATGAAAATTGTCTAGGCCATAGCATGCATGCAGTTGGATGGCTAGTACATTGAATTTAGTGCATCAGTATGCATATTTGAAATAGCACTATAAATGGAAAATGAATTAGACTTAGATTTGAATAAGGAGACAGGCTGAATTTGGAAAATTATGTAATGCTTTTAATTATCCCATATTCCCCCAAGAAAGAAGAAAATAAAAACAGCCTTTTAATGCAATGTAGTATATTTACAAATTCTAAAATAGTATATTCTCTAAGGAATCAAAGTTGTACATAATCCAAAGACCAATGGAAAGATATAGCTGTAGCTAATGATGACCTATATACAAGAAGTAACACAAGGTATGCATTGAGAAAACATGTAATCTGAAAAGGAGTTGGACCAATCATGCAGCAGAACAAAGTATAGTAATCAAATTGTTCTGCCATCAACCATACAAATGTAAAAATACTTAGAGGAAGGCATGTACACATAGAGAGGATCTTAGAGGAAGAATATATATGAAAAAGTACCAGTTGTTGGGGGTATGGGGGGAGGGAAGTAAGATTGGGGAAAAATTGTAAAACTCAAATAAAATCTTTAATTTAAAAAAAAGGTACCAGTACATATCACATGATTGGTTCATTCATTTTCAGTTTTTTAAATCTTTTTGTCTTTGGTATATATTTTGATGTTTAATTTGGGACTTTTTAATTTATTGGGTTTTTAGGAAATTTTTTAAGTGGCATGCCCAATTGGTTAATATATTCTTTATTTCTTTAATTGATGAAAATATCTATTAGTATTTTAAGTTTTCCCCTAAGAGTTGCTTTTCTATCATCCAGAAGTTTTAGGATGCTGATTCATTGTCATTTTCATTTTTGAAATTATAGATTGCTTCTAACATTTTTTCTTTTTTTAACCAGTTTTATTTCTATTCCCCATAGAGTCTTAGTTGAATTATATAAAATGCCCCCAAAGAAAGCCATAAACACATTCAAAAAGCTATTGCTTTTGACATGTATAAATATAATTGCTATAGAAATATGAAATATTACACAGAACTGAGGAATAACTAATAATTTATCCTATTTGCTACTGTCAGCTTTTGTTAATTTAATTGGTCCTTTGTTAAATATTTTTAACATTTCTTTTGAGAAACATGAAATTCCATATTTTCAGGTGCAATTGTCATTTATGCATATATCAGTAACCTAATATGAAAAAGTACCAAATAAAATTACCAGTAAAATATTTTATGACTACATATCTTTTATTTTTGTTTATACAAATGTGTGTTTGATTCACAAAAACTAAAATCCAGAAACCAGATGATGGTTCTAAAATTTTCATAACATCTCCTAATTCCTCTTCTGTTAAATACAAGTTTGCTTGCCATCTGATTTATTAGATTATGAGTTCCTTGAGAGCAGGGATTGCCTTTTGCCCATTTTTGTAACTCCAGTGCTTAGCAGATTGCTTAGCACAGAGTAGACTTTTTTTAAAGTCATTAGTTTTTTATTTTTAACATTCTTTTCTTTTTAAATTTTGAGTTCCAAATTCTCTCCCTCCCTGTCATCCCTCACCACCAACCATAGAAAAGATAAGCAATATATCAATTATACATATGAAATTGTGCAAAACATATTTCTGTATTAGCCATATTAAGAAAATAAAGTGAGAAAATTATACATCATTTTACTCAGAATTTATCACTTCTTTCCCTGGAAGTGAACAGCATTTTTTCATCATGAGTTCTTTGGAATTATCTTGGATCATTGTACTGATCAGAATAACCAAGTCTTTAACAATTGGTCATCACACACACACACACACACACACACACACACACACACACACACACACACACAGACACACATTTTGGATTCTTGCCTGAATAGAATTCTAGAAAAGTGAGATATGCTAGACATCTGATGAGGTCTGTTATGTTTAATTTTTCTAAAACTTTATTCAGGCACTTAGCTTCCTCGTTTACTTTTTGACTTTATTTGTCTAAGTCTAAAAGAGATAATATTGAGTTTTACTCCCATTTCTCCTTACAATTCACTGGATATTCAGATAATATGCTATTTGGGACTTATATGTTTAAGTATTAATATTAATTCATTGTTTGTGATACCTTTCAGCAACATGTAGTTTCCTTATCTTTTTAAATCAAGATTTTTTTTTTTGCTTTTGGCTTTCATCATGCTTTCTACTACTGCTTTTCAGCCAAAACATAATAGTCTTATTTTAGCTCTGTGTTAATCTTGTAATCATGTAATATGATTAATCATGTAAGGAACATGAAACTATTCTGCTCCCTTTTCCATTTTATGGGTGACTTCATCTCATTCATATTCAACCTTTTGAGGAATAAATGTAGATTTTCTTCCATCCTATTCTCTTTTATTTTTTCTTCCCCCCCACACCCTTTTTATAAAGGAAAGCTCAAAACTAGTTCTCCAGGTAGTGTATATATTTGTGTGTGTGTGTTTTCCTTTCATTTCTTCTTTTAAAATCATCACAACTTAACAGAATCTCTCTCATGTCTTTTATCTTATTGACTCCCTTTGTGAACTTTTTTGATGGTAGTATTTTGAAGGTATACTTCATCTCTCCTCTTTAGAATGGAAACACTTTATCCTTGTTTAGTCCCTATGATTGTTGACTTATATTTATCTTTTTAAAGTTCTTTTTGACTCCTGTTTGTATTTCAAAGTTTCTGTTCAGCTCTGATCTTTTCATCAAGAAGTTTTGAAAATGACCGGTATAGGAGAAGAAAGAGCCAAATCCTATAAAATAAACAAATCTTATTCTCATTTTACATTGGAAAAAAATTGAGACAGAGATTCCCTGTAAATCACATTACTGGTATGAGCCTGGTAGAGCCTGGATTCAAACCTTAGGGCTTCAGATTGAGCAATCTTTACATGATGCCACTCTGCTTCACACTTAAGAGTTTCATCACTAACTCTCTATGTTAAGACCTCCTTTTTAAAAAATTCTTTTGGATGTATGATCTATACATTTCTGTTCAAAAACTGAAGTGACCTCACAGGAATTTAGATAAATGAAGAATATAATATGCTTTGGAGGGACATTTTCATAACTTCACTACTTTCCAGTGGCAGGATTAGTCTTACAGTTATTTAAAAAAAATCCCCAGGCTACCAAGTTCTTTCTTGTTCACCTGTACCATTCAGGTTGCAAACAATGAAGCTTTCCTGTCTAGCTGCATGGGATTCACAGCACTTGATGTCACACCAGGTCTTCTTGTGTTTCATAAGAAAAAGACACCTGACTAACTCTTTGAAAATCACTTCCTTTTTCAAGAATCCAACAAAAATGATGTGATGAAATTCTTTTGGAACCCTTTTCAGGGGAAGAGCTCTGAAAATGATAAATGGTGAACAATGATCAGCACCATACCAGGATTGGACCATTGTTTTCTGCTTCTTACTAAATGCCAATTAACAAACTATGGATCCGTCGCTATTTATTATGCACCCTGTGCCAAGTGCTGGGAATATAAAGAAAGGCAAAATATACTCTTCCTTCAAAGAGCTTAAACTCTAATAGAAGAGACAGCATGGAACACCAAATAAGAGTGCTCAACTAAATACATATGTACATACACACTACCACTAATACTTCTATATCATATGAACTATTATTTAGATTGAGAGAATGTACTGCATTGATAAAATTTCATCATGACCTAGAGATTAAGGATAGTTCACATATATCTGTATGTGAATGTGTGTGTGTGTGTGTGAGAGAGAGAGAGAGAGAGAGAGAGAGAGAGAGAGAGAGAGATATCCACATACACATATACACAAATAAACTACTTGAAGGATTATAACCCAAGACTTGGTCTGAGACTTGTCTTCATCACTTTAACCTTTATCAGAAAGGAAGTTATTTCATCATTCTGAGTCAAGTTTCTTTATCTGTAGAAATGGACATGGCAGTACTTGTATATACTACCTCATAAAACTATTATGAGAAAAGCAATTTTAACTATAGAGTGATATAGAAATAGAAGCTGTTATGGTTCTTGTAAAATTTTGAGGGGAGGAACAGTTTGTCTTTTGTTTATTAGAACCCAGCACAGTTTCTGAATAGGAAAAATATACAAAAGGGCCAAACTGACCTATCCTCTCACTTTTGTGGATTTCTAAGAGAATCAGCATCTCCCACAGGGATCCATATCCCTGAGACCAGGAAGCCAGTCATCTTGGAGGCAAATCACACACAGGACTTATATGAGACCCCTAAATAACAACAGCAACAACAACAACAATAATAATAATAAACTATAGTAATAAGAACTAACATTTATATAGTGCTTATTGTGTGTTTACTTTGCTAAGCACTTTGCAATTATTATCTCATTTGATCCTCACGACATCCCTGAGAGGTAGGTGATGTTAAAGTGCCAAGGCATATATTCAAACTCTAAGAGATCAAGGAAATCAATTTCCTACCTTACCAAAGGAGCATTTCTTCTCATATCGAATAAGTGTTTCTTAATTGGATAAATTAAATTTGTTTTGTGTTAAGTCCTTTCCTCTTTCTCTTATTATGCCTGCTTAGTAATAAAAATTTTTATTTGTGAAGTATTTTATTTTGGATGACATCTCTAGTTTCAGCTTACTTTTTTAATTATGAATCACAATTAAATATATTTGCATAATCGAAATCTAGAACATCTAAGATTTATCCAGAATGAGATAAAGTAGCAAACTTTAGCCTAAATTAACTGTTTTAGGTGAACAGTAAAAAATATTTTATTATTCTCTCCTTTTTTGAATCTAAGTTAAAATAATTATTCTTTTTTTCCATTGATGAATGTCATTTATGTTTTTTAATTTAAATTTATTTTTATTAAAGATATTATTTGAGTTTTACATTTTTCCCCCCCCAATCTTGCTTCCCTCCCCCCCCCCACAGAAAGCACTCTGTCAGTCTTTACTTTGTTTCCATGTTGTACCTTGATCCAAATTGTATGCGATGAGAGAGAAATCATATCCTTAAAGAGAAGAGAAGTCTAAGAGGTAACAAGATCAGACAATAAGCTATCTGGTTTTTTTTTTCTAAATTAAAGGGAATAGTCCTTGCACTTTGTTCAAACTCCACAGCTCCTTATCTGGATACAGATGGTACTCTCCTTTGCATACAACCCAAAATTGTTCCCGATTGTTGCACTGATGGAATGAGCAAGTCCTTCAAGGTTGAACATCACTCCCATGTTGCTGTTAGGGTGTACAGTGTTTTTCTGGTTCTGCTCATCTCACTCAGCATTAGTTCATGCAAGTCCCTCGAGGTTTCCCTGAAATCCCATCCCTCCTGGTTTCTAATAGAACAATAGTGATCCATGACATACATATACCACAGTTTGCTAAGCCATTCCCCAATTGAAGGACATTTACTGGATTTCCAATTCTTTGCCACCACAAACAGGGCTGCTATAAATATTTTTGTACAAGTAATGTTTTTACCCTTTTTCCTCATCCCTTCAGGTTATAGACCCAGTAGTGGTATTGCTGGGTCAAAGGGTATGCACATTTTTGTTGCCCTTTGGGCATAGTTCCAAATAGCTCTCCAGAAGGGTTGGATGAGTTCACAGCTCCACCAACAGTGTAATAGTGTCCCAGATTTTGCACATCCCTTCCAACAATGATCATTATCCTTCCTGGTCATACTGGCCAATCTGAGAGGTGTGAGGTGGTACCTCAGAGAAGCTTTAATTTGCATTTCTCTAATAATTAATGATTTAGAGCATTTTTTCATATGGCTATGGATTACTTTGATCTCCTCATCTGTAAATTGCCTTTGCATATCCTTTGACCATTTGTCAGTTGAGGAATGGCTTTTTGTTTTAAAAATATGACTCAGTTCTCTGTATATTTTAGAAATGAGTCCTTTGTCAGAATCATTAGTTGTAAAGATTGTTTCCCAATTTACTACATTTCTTTTGATCTTGGTTACATTGGTTTTATCTGTGCAAAAACTTTTTAATTTAATGTAATCAAAATCATCTAATTGGTTTTTGGTGATGTTCTCCAACTCTTCCTTAGTCATAAACTGTTCCCCTTTCCATAGATCTGACAGGTAGACTAGTCCTTGATCTAATTTGCTTATAGTATTGTTTTTTAGGTCTCTGTCCTGTAACCATTTGGATCTTATCTTGGTAAAGGGTGTGAGGTGTTGGTCTAATCTAAGCTTCTTCCATACTAACTTCCAATTTTCCCAGCAATTTTTATCAAAGAGGGAGTTTTTATCCCAATGGCCAGACTCTTTGGATTTATCAAACAGCAGATTACTATAATCATCTCCTGCTTTTACACCTAGTCTATTCCACTGGTCCACCACTCTATTTCTTAGCCAATACCAAACAGTTTTGATGACTGATCCTTTATAATATAATTTTAGATCGGGTAGGGCTAAGCCACCTTCTTTTGCACTTTTTTTCATTAAGCTCCTGGCAATTCTTGACTTTTTATTTCTCCATATGAATTTACTTACAATTTTTTCTAACTCGTTAAAGTAATTTTTTTGGAATTTTGATTGGTAGGGCACTAAACAGATAGTTTAGTTTTGGTAGAATTGTCATTTTTATTATATTAGCTCTACCTATCCATGAGCAGTCGATATTTGCCCAGTTATTTAAATCTAATTTAATTTGTGTGAGAAGTGTTTTACAATTGTTTTCAAAAAGATTCTGAGTCTGTCTTGGCCAATAGACTCCCAAATATTTTATATTGTCTGAGGTTACTTTGAATGGGATTTCTCTTTCTAGCTCTTCCTGCTGTTTCTTGCTAGACATATATAGAAAAGTTGAGGATTTATGAGGGTTTATTTTATAACCTGCAACTTTGCTAAAATTGCTAATTGTTTCCAGTAGTTTTTTAGATGATTTCTTGGGATTCTCTAGGTAGACCATCATGTCATCTGCGAACAGTGAGAGTTTTGTCTCTTCCTTCCCAATTCTAATTCCTTTAATTTCTTTTTCTTCTCTAATTGCTGCTGCTAACATTTCTAATACAATATTGAATAGTAGTGGTGATAATGGGCACCCTTGTTTCACCCCTGATCTTATTGGGAATGGCTCTAGCCTCTCCCCATTGAATATAATGCTTGTTGATGGTTTCAGATAGATACTGCTAATTGTTTTAAGGAACAGTCCATTTATTCCTACACTCTCAAGTGTTTTTAATAGGAATGGATGCTGTATTTTGTCAAAAGCTTTTTCAGCATCTATTGATATGATCATATGATTTCTGATAGGTTTGTTGTTGATATAATTGAATATACTAACAGTTTTCCTAATATTGAACCAACCCTGCATTCCTGGAATAAATCCTACTTGATCATAATGTATTATCCTAGTGATGATTTGTTGTAGTCATTTTGCTAAGATTTTATTTAGGATTTTTGCATCTATATTCATCAGGGAAATAGGTCTATAATTTTCTTTCTCTGTTTTAACTCTTCCTGGTTTAGGTAACAGTACCATATTGGTTTCATAGAAAGAGTTAGGCAGAGTTCCATCTTTCCCTATTTTTCCAAAGAGTTTATATAGGATTGGAACCAATTGTTCCTTAAATGTTTGGTAGAATTCACTGTGAATCCATCAGGCCCTGGAGATTTTTTTAGGGAGTTCAGAAATGGCTTGTTGAATTTCTTTTTCTGAGATAGGGTTGTTTAGGTATTTAATCTCTTTTTCATTTAACCTGGGCAACTTATATTTTTGTATATATTCATCCATTTCACTTAGATTATCAAATTTATTGGCATAGAGTTGGGCAAAATAATTTCAAATTATTACTTTAATTTCCTCCTCATTAGTGGTGAGTTCACCTTTTTCATTTATGATACTAGCAATTTGCTTTTCACCTTTCTTTTTTTTAATCAAATTGACCAGAGGTTTATCAATTTTATTGGTTTTTTTCATAATACCAATTTTGGTTTTATTTATTAATTCAATAGTTTTTTTGCTTTCAATTTTATTAATTTCTCCTTTAATTTTTAGAATTTCTAATTATGTACTTAATTGGGGATTTTTGATTTGTTCTTTCTCTAATTTTTTTAGTTGCATGTTTAGTTCATTGATTTCCTCTTTCTCCAATTTATTCATATAAGCATTTAGAGCTATAATATATCCCCTTAGAGTTGCTTTGAATGAATCCCATAGGTTTTGGTATGTTGTTTCATTATTATCATTATCTAGGATAAAATGGTTAATTCTTTCTATAATTTGTTTTTTGGTCCACTCATTTTTTAAAATGAGGTTATTCAGTTTCCAATTTGTTCTGGGTCTATATCTCCTTGGCCCAGTATTGCATATGACTTTTATTGCATTGTGATTTGAGAAAGATGTATTCACTATTTCTGCCTTTCTGCAGTTGATCATTAAGTTTTTATGTCCTAGTATAAGTTCCATGTACTGCAGAGAAAAAGGTATATTCCTTTCTATCCCCATTCAGTTTCCTCCATAAGTCTACCATATCAAATTTTTCTAACAGTCTATTTACCTCCCTAATTTCTTTCTTGTTTGTTTTATGAGTCGATTTATCTAGATCTGATAGTGGGAGGTTGAGGTCTCCCCCTAGTAGAGTTTTGCTGTCTATGTCTTCCTGTAATTCTTTCAGCTTCTCCTCTAAGAATTTGGGTGCTGTCCCACTGGGTGCATATATATTCAATATTGAAATGACTTTATTGTCTATGGTACCTTTTAGGAGGATAAAGTTTCCTTCCTTATCTCTTTTAACACTATCTATTTTTGCTGCTGCTTTGTCTGAGATAAGTATTGCTACCACTGCTTTTTTTACTTCAGCTAAAGCAAAATATATTTTGCTCTAACCTTTTTCCTTTACTCTATATGTATCTCTCTGCTTCAAATGAGTTTCTTGTAAGCAGTGTATTGTAGGATAAAATAATTAGTCTTTAAGAAACATTTCTTCCTTTTCCAGTTATTATACAACTCATGAAAGCAAAGGAACAGCCACTGTTGCAAGAAGATAATTTTTTTACCTCACTGAGATGGAGATGCAATTAAGTGGCATAGTGAAAGATCTAATTCTAATTCTTCCTCATAAAATTAATTAGGTGTGTGACCTTGGGCAAGTCACCTAACCAATATTTGCCTCAGTTTCCTCATCTGTATGATGGGAATAATCATAGAAATGCCAGGAAAAATAATATTTGAAAAACATTTTGCAAATTCTATGATCCTAGAGAATATACCTTATGTCCCTACTTATATATTGACAATATATTTAGCCTGCTTACATCCTACTTTTGTCTTTGCATTGCCCTTTCGGTCACAATTTGAATTCTTCAAAGATGAATTCAGTTTTAGATATGTTGGGTAAGGGGTGCCAAAAAGTCATCCATGAAGAGGTGTTCAGCAGGTAGCTGGAAAATATGAACTGTACCTCTGAGCACGTGGAAGTATGCATTTGTGAATCATGGGCATAGGGGTACTATCCCCAGCAGATAACTATGGTTTATTCCCCCCTCCCCGGATATATCCACCACAGATATTGTGGGACACTCTTCAGAACAATTCTTTCCTTGGTTAATTGTAGATTTTGTCTCTCCTCCAAGCTTCTTAGCAAATTTCATTTCTCTTATGCACTCAGTGTTAAGTGTAGTACCTGGTACATGTATGTGTTTGATAAAACACTTCTTAATTTACTGATTGACCTCTCAGGGACTCTGAGAGTGGTAGGTGGTAAGATTGTACCAATTGTAGTGATTTGTCTCTGGCATACATATGGAATTGTCTCTGTGGACCAACAATTTGCCACTAGAAAGAAAACTGAGGAAATTAGGTCATATCTTTGAGCTATTGCATGCAAGTATTTCCTACTAAAGATCATAATTTGGCTGAACTGTTGTTTTTTTCTCTTCCACTTGTCTACTTAGTAAGTAATAAAATGAAGGAGGAAAAGTTGGGAGCCAAGGAACACAAAGCCTAATCAAAAGTGCCCCAACCCAGATAATGATTCTCAAAGGACTCATCTTGGGGCCTCAGGGAGCGTGGGAAGTCCTACCCTTCCTGGTACCAAATATTCCTGATTCAGTGCGGGATCCAGTGATTTCCTTGAGGACACAGGGATATTCAGGTTACCTGAAACTCTGCATTGGAATGCCCATACCTACCACCAGACAGCTCCTGCAAGACTTATAGGTCCAGGTGTCATGGAAAGGGCCTAAAAGGTGATCAGCTGCATACACTTAGATGGCAGCTCTCTTCCAACTCATTCATTCTGCTCACTTATAAGGGACCTAGATAGAACGATCAGAGTCCCCGATCCATTCCATCCAAGCACTCAGAGCTTGTAACCTGCTTTTGAAGATCAGTGCCTTAGCCTGGTGAAGTTATTTTCTTAGGCAACTCTCTCTCTCTCTCTCTCTCTCTCTATATATATATATATACATATATATATATATATATGTATATATATATATATATACATATATGTATTTAGGTTTTTTGCAAGGCAAATGGGGTTAAGTGGCTTGCCCAAGGCTACACAGCTAGGACATTATTAAGTGTCTGAGACTGGATTTGAACCCAGGTACTCCTGACTCCAGGGCTGGTGCTTTATCCACTGTGCCACCTAGCTGCCCCAAGGCAACTCATGAAAAAGTAGTAGAGGTAAAGGGAGAGAAGCATTGTCCTTAACATTTGAGTTCAATGAAATTCAGTAAATATTTATTAAGCATCTCCCCCATTGAAGAGGGTTCCCAAGCCTTGTATTGTAAAGCAACGTAATTCTTCCTCTAAAAATAAGAGGAAAGATAAGGGCACAACTAATTGTGATAAAGAGAAAGTGTTTTAAGTGTGCAAAGAATGTGCAAAATGCTATGCGATATTTGACAAGAGAGATCGTGACATTGCAGAGAAGCAGGAAATGTCTTTGTTTTTGCCTGCCACAAAAGACAAGTGGGCCCATCTGCCTATTCTGCTTAGTGCCTTGGAGGCAGAGAATTTAAAATGATGCCTCTGGGAATGTTCCTGGGATTTCTCCTTCTTCAGCTGAAAATATCCCCTCCAACCATACAGTGTTGCTGTTATTAGAACATTCATACCAAGTTTCATTTCCTGTTATCTAGACCAGCAGAAAAGAGTAAGGAATAATAACAATAATTACAACAACAATAAGAATTTACTGTCCTAGGACTTTAAAATTTGCAAAGTAATTTCCTCACACCATTCTTTGGAGTAGGTAGCAGAAGTTCAGAGAGAAGTAACTTGGGCATGGTCACACAGCTCCTACATGTCAGAATCAGATCATAACTACTGATCCCAGATCCACTAGATCTGTTTCCCATTTCATCTGTTGAGCACCAAGGGGCAAAAGAAAGGCTTTCTATGGCTCTGATTCAAGAAAAAGAGGAATGTCAACTTTTGTGTAAAGTGCAATGGGTCATTGAATTCAAGATATGGAGCTAGAAGGGACCTTATAGACCATATAGTCAACTCCTTCATTATACATGAGGAAACTGAGGTCCAGAGAAATGAAATGGCTTCTCAGTCAAAAGGGCATGGTCACATTCCCTGTCCACTTTCCTTCACACTTGGATTTTCCCACTGAAAATGCCACTGCTTCTAAAACCAAGCAAGAGCCAGCTCAGGCCACCGGCACTGTGACTCACCCGGAGTTAGTAACCCCGACCACCGGCCTCCCAACCATCAGCATCCTTGACTTTTCTACTCAGAGGAGTAATGAAGAAGTCTTCATCATCACTTTCTCTTCCTCCTCCTCTTCATCTTCACTTGCTTTACTCTATTGTAAAATTAAGGCAGGATTTTCCTCACAACAACCCTTGTAAGATGATGGCTAGTGCCACAATTATTAGCACCTTCTGACATGAAGAAACTGAGGCTCAAGGAGGTTAATAAGAATAGCTCATGTTTCTGTAGATATTTATAGTTTATGAAGCATTTACCTCTCAGTCACGTAAAAGGGGTAGTACAAGTCCTGTTAGCTCCATTCTCCTTGGAGGTGACTTACATGGCTAGGCTGAAACAGAGCTGAAACTCAAACCCCAACAATCTGACTCTTAAGATCAGTGTTGTATAATCCATATCCTAGGGCCAATGACCTTGACTAAGGGGTCTCTGAAGCTAGATTCTGAAACCTTAATAGTTAACTTTCAAAGGTTTAAATGAAAGGATTAAATGAAATAGCTAGAAGCAAGAAAGGAACACTGATGCAATCCTCAGCTATTGACAGATTTTTCCCTATCTCTTCATCAGAAAACAAACATTTTGACAAAATTGTGGTTTGCCAACCCCCTATATTCCCCATTGAGACAGAGTCCCAGCAATTATAGCTATGGATGTTGTTCCCTCCACCCCATGCCAGTATAAACCCAAACTTTACCTGTTGTTGTACAGACAGCCTAAATGCATCACTACACTTTCCTAGACCATTTTCTTTCTCTTGGGTATTTTTCTCTGGCTAATTCAGGATCATTATCTGAGGAGAGAGAGCTTTATTTATGCCATCTGCTGCCATTTAGAGAATACCATGAGTCAGCTCCCTTCAAAAGTGGAGCAAAAAGCTGTAGGGAGGATAATTGTTAAATCCAGAAAATGCCTTCCTTTAGTCACTAGATAGGTGTTGAGGGGCCAAAGTCTACCATAGGTTTCATAGTCAGCCTATTACTGTCACCCCCAGCAAGTGGAAAGAGCTCTGGATTTGGATTCAGGGAGAGGCTAGATTCAAATCCCAGCTGCTTTGTGAGCCTGGGTAAGTCACAGCCTCAGAAATTACTTCATCCTTAAAATGAGGGCAATAATATTTGTAAGAGTGGTCATTGCTATTGTCTAATCTATGGTTTATAAGCTGTCCTGAATTTGTGTTCAGGGCTTTATGATATGCTGTGAGGAAGAAAGAACATATGAATAAAATGGTGGGTACCAGGCACACCATGCCAATTCCTAGCTGTCTCCAAGCAAAGTTGTCTATACTTTGTCTATACTTCATTGTCTCTTAACAGAACTCGAATTTCCACTCCTAGGACTCTTGGGTTCTGATTGATCTTTCACTTTATTTTGCACAGTCCTGGACCTATCATAGCATTTCACGGCCATCCCCAAGTCATGCCACCACATGTGCCATGGCTCCCTCTTTCCAACTCTAGCTCCACTATACCATCTTCCTCTTTTAGAATGTAAGCTCCTTAAAGGCAGAGACTGCCTTACTTGGTTGAAACTATATCTCCAGATCTTAGCACAATGCCTGATACATGATAAATCCTTAAGTGCCTTTTTCTTTCATTCTACCAAAAAAAAAAAAAACAAATTAACAGTACCACAAAATCATTTATGCCAAGTGCCAGATGACAGCAGAGGTGAAACTATAATAGTTCAAAAAAGAAAATCAAAATGAAAAGGGAAGATTTTATGGGGATGTGGAACTTCAACTGAGCCAGGAAGAACAGGAAGAACTTAAACAATTTGGGGGGGGGGGGGATACCAGAATAAAGATGTTGACCTAATCTCACATACACTCTGTTAAGGGCATAATAATGAGGCCAGTTGGGGTAACTGGTTATAATGAAAAGAACACTAGATTTGGAGTTAGAACCTAGGTTTAAATCTTAGCTCTTTTCCTTATTAGTTGAATGTTTTGGAAAATTCACTTCATTCCTATGAACTCCAGGCCCTTCATCTATAAGATAAGAGTACATTGTTCTGGCTGGAAAGTGAGTTATTATGCTAATCTTCTCCTTACCCCTTCTCTATCAATTCCAAATAACCAGAAGAGAACTTGATATCAATTGTAATTAAGATCTTGTCAAAGAATTTCCAAGCAAATGAGCTCCTAACAGAACAGAAACTCTACATAAGTTGGAAAGGTAAATAGGGAGCTAGACTGAGGAAGCCCTTGCCAAAGGAAAAGACCAAAAGGGAAATTGAATTTATTAGCCAGAATGGAAGGGAAGAAAGAGATGATTATTATTATTTGAGAAGAAGAGTAAAAACTTATCTTAAGGCATTCTGTCAGTGTATAGGAAAGACCTTTACATAAAAAATGCTTTCACATATTATTCTTCAGCATTATTTCAAGTGTCATTGTTGGGTAAAGGTGAAGAGAGGACAGAGTCCACTGATTTGGCAGGTTCTGCTCCCTTTAGTATATCCAGAGTTACAAAACTTAAAATTCAAATCCCCCTTCTGTTTCTTTTTTTCTTTTTAAAGATTTTATTTATTTTATTCACTTAATCTTACTTCCCTCTCCCTCCCCCCACCACAGAAGGTAATTTGCCAGTCTTTACATTGTTTCCATGGTATACATTGATCCAAATTGACTGTGATGAGAGAGAAATCATATCCTTAAGAAAAAAAAATATAAAGTAAAAGAGATAGAAAGATCAGACAATAAGATAAAAGGTTTTTTCCTAAATTAAAGGTAATAGTCTTTGGTTTTTGTTCAAAATTCACAGCTCTTTCTCTGAATACAGATGGTATTCTCCATTGCAGACAGCCCCAAATTGTCCCAGATTGTTGCACTGATGGAATGAGCAAGTCCATCAAGGTTGACCACCACCCCCATGTTGCTGTTAGGGTGTGCAATGTTTTTCTGGTTCTGCTCATCTCACTCAGCATCAGTTCATGCAAATCCCTCCAAGCTTCCCTGAATTCCCATCCCTCCTGTTTTCTAATAGAACAATAGTGTTCCATGACATACATACACAGTTTGCTAAGCCATTTAACTTGATTTCCAATTCTTTGCCACCACAAACAGGGCTGCTATGAATATTTTTGTTTAAGTAATGTTTTAACCCTTTTTCATCATCTCTTTAGGGTATAGATCCAGTAGAGGTATTGCTGGATCAAAGGGTAAGCGCATTTTTGTAGCCCTTTGGGCATAGTTCCAGATTGCCTTCCAGAAAGATTGGATGAGTTCACAGCTCCACCAACAATGTAATAGTGTCCCAGATTTCCCACAACCTTCCAACAATGATCATTGTCCTTTCTTGTCATATTGGTCGGTCTGAGAGGTGTAAGGTGGTACCTCAGAGATGCTTTAATTTGCATTTCTCTAATAAGTAATGATTTAGAGCAATTTTTCCATATGACTCTGGATTGCTTTGATCTCCTCATCTATGTATTGCCTTTGCATATCCTTTGATCATTTGTTAATTGGGGAATGGCTATTTTTTAAAAATTTGACTCAGTTCTCTGTATATTTTAAAAATGAGTCCTTTGTCAGAAATACTAGTTGTAAAGATTATTTCCCAGTTTAGTACATTTTTTTTGATCTTGGTTACAGAGGTTTTGTCTGTCCAAAAGCTTTTCAATATAATGTAATAGAAATCATCTAGTTTGTTTTTAGTGATATTCTCCATCTCTTCCTTAGTCATAAACTGCTTCCCTTTCAATAGATCTGACAGGTAAACTAGTCATTAATCTTCTAGTTTGCTTATAATATTGTTTTTTATGTCTAAATCCTGTATCCATTTGGATCTTATCTTGGTAAATGATGTGAAGTGTTAGTCTAATCTAAGTTTCTTCCATACTAACTTCCAATTTTCCCAGCAGTTTTTATCAAAGAGAGAGTTTTTATCCCAATACCTGGACTCTGGGTTTATCAAAGAAGATTACTATAATCGTTTCCTGCTATTGCACCTAGTCTATTCCACTGGTCCACTACCCTATTTCTTAGCCAATACCAGACAGTTTTGATGACTGATGCTTTATAATATAATTTTAAATCTGGTAAGACTTAGTCAGTTTCTTTTCACTTTTTTTCATTGAATCCCTGGAAATTCTTGACTTTTTATTTCTCCATATGAATTTACTTAAAACTTTTTTCTAACTCACTAAAGTAGTTTTTTGGAATTTTGATTGGTAGGGCACTAAACAGGTAGTTTGATTGAATTGTCATTTTTATTATATTAGCTCGGCCAATACATGAGCAGTTGATGTTTGCCCAGTTATTTAAATCTGATTTTATTTGCGTGAGAAGTGTTTTGCAATTGTTTTCAAAAAATTTCTGAGTCTGCCTTGGCAAATAGACTCCCAAGTATTTTATATTGTCTGAGGTTACTTTGAATGGAATTTATATTTCTAGCCCTTCCTGCTGTATCTTGCTAGTCATATATAGAAAAGTTGAGGATTGTTTGCTAAAGTTGCTAACTGTTTCCAGTAGTTTTTTGGATGATTTCTTGGGATTCTCTAGGTATACCATCATATCACCTGCAAAGAGTCAGAGTTTTGTATCATCCTTCCCTCATCTAATTCCTTCAATTTCTTTTCTTCTCTAATTGCTGAAGCTAACATTTTTTTTTTTTAGATTTTTCAAGGCAATGGGGTTAAGTGGCTTGCCCAAGGCCACACAGCTAGGTAATTATTAAGTATCTGAGGTCAGATTTGAACCCAGGTACCCCTGACTCCAAGGCCGGTGCTTTATCCACTATGCAACCTAGCTGCCCAAGCTAACATTTCTAATATGATACTGAATAGTAGTGGTGATAATGGTCATCCTTGTTTCTCCCCTGATCTTATTGGGAATGCCTCTAGCCCCTTCTGTTTCTTAACTAACCATGTTTTTCCTACAGTATTTTAACAATGTTTTTGCCTGTAATAAAGCTTCAAAATGTATTTGGAGAGTGATCTCATAAGGTGCAAGACTGGGCAGATTGAGGGCTGCACTAGTGTGGAGTAGTCAAGAGAGCTGAATTTGAAGTGGGAGGACTTCAGTTCTAATCTTGCTCGCTCCTCCCTTCAGGTCTTGTGTACTTGCCTTCCTCTTTATCTGCCATCCTATCTAGCTCTAGATTCTGTATGTAGTATCAGACATGAAAAGGCAGAGTATTTATGGTTTGATTTTTTAAATTTTCATGTCTGATAAATCAATTGATTCAAATGCTAGTCAAGAGGTTCGGTTAATTCTTTTATCTTCTATTTTTGAATTCCTCCCTAATGGTGAGTTTATGCTGCTAGAAGTCTTTCCATCAAAGCACATGGCCTAGGGGATATAAAAGGCAGATCCAAAATCCCTTGGATGGGACAGAGAAAAGGCAGCATCAGTACATGTTCAAAACCTCAAAGCTTTCCCAGAATCTGAGAATTAGTAACAAATGCTCATGACTTGTTCCCTTCACTAACTTTTAAAAAAATGGGGTGACATGAACTATTTTTACCTTTGCCTTTTGAATCCTCCACCTTTAGATTATGAAGATCAAATCCTCCTTATGTAGATCAACCAGGAACATTCCTGAATAAGTTATACTGTAGATTTTTAGGACATTTTTTTTAAATGTGGGTACTATATTCAGGACAATCTGGACAGCACCTTTTTTTATAATCCTGAACATACCTGGAAAATGCTATTTTATTGTGTTTTGGGAACTGATACAAGTTTTTCTCTCTTAGGAAGGGAATTCCTCTTGAACAAATCACAAATGTGGAGAGAGAACAGACCAAGAGAGTTGTATATTCAGTGGTCTATGGAGCAGGTAGGAATTGTTCTTAAATATTATTCCCTTAACTATTCTCAGATTTAGTGTGTCTATTGAGGATAGTAATTATTCATGGCCTGAGTCCCTATCCTATGTATGACTCTTTTCCAAAATCATGTCAGAGATATGTAAGTCTAATAACAAAATTAAATAAGATATAAAGAAACATAGTAAGGCAATCTAATAACAGAACATTCTTTGCCCTCATGCATGCAGCTCTACATACTCCATCAAATTCCCCTTTAATCTTTCTAACTTCCCAGCATAGGAAGGAAGCATAGCTACTTCTGATTTGGCTCCAAGATTGATGCTTGTTGTATGATGCCATCTGCCTCTAAGAGTATTTTGCCAATACTTTCTTAGGAGAGGCTAATGAATAACTGAATTATGTAACCTCTCTAAAATTCTGTTTTCTCATCTGCCAGATGAAATAATATAAACTACATAAAGTTGATATAAGGCTCAAATGAGATATCACACATATAAATAAATGTCAGCTGTCATCATAATATTATTACTATCACTATCATCCCTGTCTAATCACCATCATCATCATCTCAGTCCAGATGTGTCACTGAGGTTCAGGAGCATCTTGGATTATACTTTTCTGCATGGTTGCCTTCTCTCTCTGGGCAACCAAACTCCAACTTGCCACTCTTGCTCATAAAACCAATTCTTCCCCTTTTTTATTCTCCTTTTAAAAAGTCTCCCACTTTGGAAAACATTGCTTGCCATCTAAAGCCTCAGCGGTAATGTCAATCATTGCAGACTCTTGCATGGAGTAAGTGCAATAGAATGTATGACCTCAACCATTAGGGGAAATAGAGCTATTTTTCTTTTTAAATCATATTTGATTTTTCCCAATTAAATATCATGAAAATTTTAAAATTCATTTTTATAATATTTTAAGTTACAATTTTTTTCACTCACCCCATCCCTTCCCCTCTTCTGGAAATAGTAGGCAGTTCAATATAGTTCATACATGTGTTGTTATATAAAACATTTCCATGTTAGTTTCAGTTGTGGAAGGGAAAAAAATCAAAAGGAAAAAATAACCACAAGAAAGAATAAATTAATTAAAAAATATGCATTCAGAGTCCATCAGTTCTTTATCTGGATATGGATAGTATTTTTCTTCACAAATCTTTTGTATTTTTCTCAGATCATTGTGTTGCTGACAAAAGTTGGGTCATTCATAGTTGATCATTATACAATGTTGATAGTATTGTATACATTTTTTCCTGGTCCTGATCATTTCTCTTTACATCAATTCATACAAATCTTTCCAAATCTTTCTGAAATCTGCCTATATATCATTTCATATTGCACAATAATAATGTTATATTATATTCATATACCAGAACTTGTTCAGTTATTCCCCAATTGATGAACATTCCCTCAATTTCCAATATTTTGCCACCATGAAAAGGGCTGCTATAAATATTTTTGTGTGATGAATATAAAATGCTTTTCATTTTTGATCATGGTTCCAAATTGCTCTCCAGAATGGTTGTATCAGTTTACAGCTCCACCAATTTTCTCACATCCGCTCCAACATTTACCTTTTTTCCTTTTTTGTCATAGTAACCCATCTGATTGGTATGATTAGTATCTCAGAGTTGTTTTAATCTGCATTTTTCTAATGAAAAGTGATTTGGAGCACTTCTTTATATGCCTATAGATTCATTTCTTCATTTGAAAACTGCCTATTAATACCCATTTATAAATTAGGTGATGGCTTGTTTTCTTAGAAATTTGATTCAGTTCTCTACTTTTTTGAGAAATGAGACCTTTATCAGATACACTTGCTGTAAAAATTGTTTCCCACCTTTGCATTCCTTTTAATCTTGGAACATTGGTTTTGTTTGTACAAAAGCTTTATATTTTGATATAAACAAAAGTATCTATTTTACTTTTAATAATTCTCTATCTCTTGTTTGAGACATGAATTCTTCCCCTCTCATAGATATAAGAGGAAGACTATTCCTTGATTTTCTAATTTGCTTATCATTTATATCTAAATCATGAACCCATTTTGACCTTACCATATGCCTAGTTTGTGTCCTATTGTTTTACAGTTTTTCTAGCAGTTTTGTCAGATAGTGAATTCTTATCCCCAAATCTGCAACCTTTCGGTTTATAGAACACTAAGCTACTATAGTCATTCTCTACTGTGTCTTGTATACCTAATCTATTCCACTGATTCCTTCCCACCCCCATTCTTAGCCAATACCAGATAATTTTGGTGATTACTGTTTTATAATATAGTTGGGGATTATTGCTAGATCACCTTCCTTGGTATATTTTTCATTACTTTCCTTGATATTCTTGACTTTTTGTTCTTCCAGATGTATTTTGTTATTTTTTTCTGTTCTATCAAATAAGTTTTTGGTAAAAACTATTTTCTTAACAGTTCATTTTATCAGAAAAAAACGAAAATTGTTGCACAAATCATTAATGTTTTTGCCCTTTATCTTAATGACCTTTAAAAGCAAATATAATAATAATAATAATAATAATAATAATAAAGGAAATCCTCAATTTATATCCATATTGTTCCACAGATTCCTGCCTTATATTGGGTCAGTATAAGAATAAACTTCCTAAAAATGGTATCTGTCCAACCACACTCCCAGTGTAGTAGAGGTTATATGACCATTTGTCAAAGAAGCAGTACAAGCAGTTACTAATGCTGGGGGGGGGGGGGGGGGGGGACTAGATTCTCTTCTAGCTCCCTTCCATAGTAGAGTCCTATAATTCTAGATGTTATTAGGAATTCATAACCCCCCCCTGGAAAAAACATCCCAATGACTAGTTGTATTCCTAGATTAGCACACTAATCTTGTTATCCAGACTATAGCAGTATTGTGGTGCTAATGGGAGGTAGTATGCTACAGTAGAGAGAGAGCCAGCTCTGGAATCTGGAAGAACTGGATTTTAGTCCTGCCTTTAGCATATTATGGCTGTGCCACCCTGGGTAAGTCACAACCTCTCAGTACTGTGGGCAACTTTTTTTTAAAACAACAGATTACATACACAAAAGGTGCCAACCTGCATTTCTGGGAGTTCCTTATACCAATCAAATTTCCCTTCATTAATAATACTCAGCCAATCCCAAGTAATCCATGATACAAATGTAATCTTCCTCTGTTCACATCTTCCTCATATGTATTGAGATATAGTGACACTGGACTCTAAGAGACTGTACAAGAGCAGTGTTCATTCTGACAGATCTTATCATGCTTGCAAGGCTTGGAGGTCAGGCCTTTCAACAGACTGTGTATTCTCTAATACCAGCCTAGCTCATTACCAAAAATTTGGCCTCCAGAGGAGAAACTTATCCAGCCATAGCAATTCACCATGATTAGGTGGGAACTGAATTTCTCTCACCCCACATGAGTCAGGCATCATTTCCTCATCTGTCAAATGGATAGAGTGAACTATGAAGTCATCTCTGCAATTGCTTCAGGCTCTCACAATCTGATTTTATATAGCATTGAATAATTGTCACCTGGTGGCATGAAGTATGCTAAGGTCACCATTGTTACCTTTTGAGCAAAAACTCTTCAGACAAAAATGCTAAATTCTTAAGAGATGAAGTTTTCTAATTGTACACCTAGACCTATGAAACATCCTGCAAGGACTTTAATTCGAATTGTGGCAAATCTGTTTTTAATAGGGCAAAATGTTCATGCTTTCTATATTTAGTCTTCCCAGTCAATATCAGGTATAACTCTCCATTTATTTGTGTCTTCCTATTAGGACTTCTTTGAGGTCCAAACTTTCCTTTATTTCCTAGAGGAGGGATCAGGGGAGGATGGAAGTGGCCCTTGAGTCAAGCTTTGTAGGATATTAGTGTTTCACTGGGTTGAGGAGAGGAAGGTGAGAGCTGGTAGCAGCAATAACCAGTACCTTATCTAGCAGAACAACTCAGGATCTTCTCTGTTAAACATGCTAATTCTTGCTCTGACCTTTATTGTATCTTTTCATTCTCTAGGCTTAATGTTTTAAATTTTTCATTGAAAATATCTGTAAAATTTAGTGAGTGCCTTTTTGGCATCAGAGGAAATAATTACATGATTTTTTTCTACTCCATGGCTTTTAAAGCCCTCTGTAATTTCATTTGCATCTACCTAAACAGCCTTATTTCATTTAACACACTTTATCTTCTAATCTTACTGACTTATAAACTGTTTTCTTAACTAAACATTTCCATGTACTACTTCCTTCACTTGCAGAAGCTGTGCCCTATGCAGGGCTTCTTCTTCATCTGACTTTCAAAATGCTTATCTTCCTTGATGCAATTCAGTTGTCAGCTCATCAGTGGAGCCTTCTCAGCAACTAGGTGCTCTCTGCTTTCTAAAATTATCTGTGAATTTGTTGTTGCTCAATAGAAAGTGTACTTTTTGAGGAAAGGGTCTTTTTCATTTTTTTCTCTCTCTGTATATCCAGCACTGATCACAGGTCTTTTGCAGAGTAGGGACCTTAAGAAAAAGTTATTGAATTAAAATGAGATTTTTAGTATTTTAAAATCTGTGGCCATAAGTGAAAATAGCACCTCATGCAGTATTTTGCATAAAGTAAGCCATCAATAAATATTTTGAATTATTAAAATGAATTTTACAAAATAAAAACCATTACTTGTGTTCTAATCCTGGCTCCATTACTAGTTTGCTCTGTAAACAAGCAAGTCATTTACTACTTCTGGGGCTTTCTACCATAAAAGAAAGGTATTAAATTAAATGGTCTCTTAGTTTCCTCCCCACATGGATATTTATATTTTATATCCTGTGATACTAGGTTCTCTTACATTTTATGTTCTGTATCCTAATACCATTCCATTGTCATACTATGTTCTAATGTTCTTTATAACACCAATATTCTAGGTTCTGAATTAATTTATAGTTTAGAAAACTAAATAAATTGTTATTATAGCATTTTAACTTAGTCTTTTCCTGTCCTACATCTTCCTACTCACATTTTCAAATCAGTCATCCAAAATATATTATAAAATTCTTTTTGTATCTTTCAGATCACATAATGTGATCTAATTCACTTTATACCCTCTGACTTATCTTCTGTTAATTTTCTAATCCATTTATCTCTTAAGAATAGTGGTCATAGTGGGCGGCTAGGTGGCATAGTGGATAAAGCACCGGCCTTGGAGTCAGGAGTACCTGGGTTCAAATCCGGTCTCAGACACTTAATAATTACCTAGCTGTGTGGCCTTGGGCAAGCCACTTAACCCCATTTGCCTTGCCAAAAACCTAAAAAAAAAAAAGAATAGTTGTCATAGGGGCAGTTAGGTGGCACAGTGGATAGAGCACTGGCTCTGGAGTCAGGAGTACCTGAGTTCAAATCTAGCTTCAGACACTTAATAATTACCTAGCTATGTGGTCTTGGGCAAGCCACTTAACCCCATTGCCTTGCAAAAAAAAACTAAAAAAAAGAATAGTGGTCATATTTTCTAAGCATACTATCAGGACAGGTAAATCTATTGCAAGATAATCTTTGTGTCAAGGCTCCTTTAAAATACACTTTCTTTTTTTCAAATCAGGACTCCAGGACTCCTAGTATACTCAGTAATGACAGGTATTAATTTAATCCATCTATTCATTCTCATAGAAATCTTTGATGCTGGGAGATTTTGTTGACAAAATCTTCTAGATCTTGAAATATTCTCCTATCTTTATAAAAATATCTGCTTGACCAGAGATTATAAGTATAGTGATAGCTCTTGACTTTGTGCAATTTTTTTTCTAAAAGGCATCCTATTCTCCAAAGTCTAAAGAACAAGTTAGAAGTCATTTCATCTTTTAGTATCACACTTCTTTTGTCTTTGTTGATTTACAAAAATCCATCTTTTCCATTAAAATTTCAAAGCCTGACTTGGTATGAGGATGTCTTCCTTTAAAGTCTAACCTGAGCAGGGCTGTTAGGTGGCGTAGTGGATAAAGTACTGGCCCTGGAGTCAGGAGTACCTGGGTTCAAATCCGGTCTCAGACACTTAATAATTACCTAGCTGTGTGGACTTGGGCAAGCCACTTAACCCCGTTTGCCTTGCAAAAAAAAAAAAAAAACCTAAAGTCTAACCTGAGTTGCACTTCATTTGCCCTGTTAATAGCCATACTGAAGCCATACTACATACTGAAGCTGAGCTTTGCCCATTCTCCTCATTCACCTCATTTTCCTGTCATTGCAACTTCATATTCTGCTCCTGAGGTGCTGGGCTGTAATAGGTGAACTTTTTCCTTATTTCACTTTGAACCAAGTCTTCATATCATTTCCTAACCATTGCAATACTATGCTGATGCACTCATGCCCCCTTCTCTCTCTAAATTGCCTTTATGTGTTGACTTTCCCTTTAGAATGTTAATTTCTTGAGAGCAGAGACACTCTAGCTTGCTTTATTAGCATCAACACCATAAAAGTTCAACTGGCAATAAATGGAAACTGATTGATTATAAGAATGAGGAAAAAAATAAATAAATCAAGGATGACTCTAAGGTTGGAATCTTTAGTGACTAGAATAATAGTGTTATTTTCAAAATAAATAGAAGAAAATAGGAAGATTTTGGGAAGATGGCAGAGTAGGTTGGAAAATTTTCAGGGTCTCTAGATTTCCTCCACAAACAAGTCATAAAAGCACCTCTGCATGAATGTGGAATGTCAAAAATAAGTGAATGGGGCAGAAGAGTGGTCCTTCTGGGATGACTGGAGAAGATCCAAAGAGAGTTCCCAGACTGGACTGAGGTCCAGTGAAATGGCAATGGGCAAACCCTAGGGGCATCCAGGTTCCTCTTGGTCATTGTGAGGAGTCCAAGTCTGAGTGGGGGAAGAGAGGAAACCACTGTTGATAAGGGACAACAGAGCCAGCTGTACTACTGATGCAATCCTGGGAAAGAAGGAACCAGCACATGCCAGTTGAATTCAGAAGCGGTGGCACAGGAATACTGCTGACTGTGGACATTTACAAGAGAACTGAGTTCTCAGGCTTGGTTCCAGCCCAGAGGAGAGAATTGAAGGTTTTAGTCATGGGAGGGTTCCAGGGAATAAGATCATTTCCAGTACAATGTGTGGAAGGTACCCAACTGTAGCTTAGAGGGGGAAAGAAGTACACAAGATGGGCTCAGGACAATGCTCTTGAGACCAGAAGCACCATCCCCACACCCCAGGACTAGAGGTGAATATAGCAGCAAACTGCTAAAATTTTTTAAAATAATGTTTTTAAAAATGAGCAGGCAAAGGAGAAAGAACCCATCATAGACAGTTATTTGGGGAATAAAGAAGATTTGGGTTCATTTTCAGAGGAAGCTAAAGAAGCAAAAAAAAAAAAAAAAAGTCTCTCCTACCCCAAAGAGTAATGTATAATGTCTACCTGCTCCAAAAAGAATTCATAGGGGGCGGCTAGGTGGCGCAGTGGATAAAGCACCAGCCCTGGAGTCAGGAGTACCTGGGTTCACATTCGGTCTCAGACACTTAATAATTACCTTGCTGTGTGGCTTTGGGCAAGCCACTTAACCCCATTTGCCTTGCAAAAAAACTAAAAAAAAAAGAATTCATAGGAGGATTCAAAGAAGACTTTGAAAAAACAAATAAGAGATATTGAAAAAAAGTTTATAAAAAGAAAGTTAACCAACTAGAAAAGGAGATCCAGAATCTTATGGAAGAAAATGACTCCTTTATATAGACAAGGCATAGATGAAAATATAATATGAAGATGGATATAATGAGCAAAAGAGGAATGTACTGGGGAGAAAAGGAAAGGAGATATAAAATGAGCTAAGATATTTCATATAAAAGAATCAAGAATAAGCTTTTGTAATGGAATTGAAGGAGGGAAGATGAGGGGAATGAGTGAACCTTCATTCTCATCAAAAAAGTTCAGAGAGGAAACAACAGACATACTCATTAAGGTATAGAAATCTACCTTACCCTAGAGGAAAAAGAAGAGGAAAGCAATGGGAGAAAGGGGATGGGGAAGGAGAGGGGGGTATAGGTGAAGGAAGAAAGAGAAGGTCATGGGAGAGGGTAGTCAGATACAAAACACTTTTGAGGAGGAACAGGGAGAAAGTAGAGAGAATAGATTAAATGGGGGTGGGGAGGAATAAGATGGAGGGGAAATAAAGGTAGCAAAACAACTGTAGGAAAGATGTATTGAAGCAACTTCCACCATGTACTTATGATAAAGAATGCTATCCATCTCAGAGACAGAACTGATGGTATCTGAATGCAGACTGAAGTACAATTTTTCTTTTTCTCTCACTTTTTTTTTCTATATTTGTGGGGGCAGATAGAGTTATGTTTACTTTTACAACAAGACTTCTGTGAAAATTAATTAATTTTTTTAAAAAGAAAAAGAAAAATGACTCCTTAAAAATTAGAATTGGGCAAGGGAAATCCAGTGAACTGATAAGAGACCTAGAAATAATAAAACAAAATATAAAGAATGAAAACATAGAAAAGAATGTCAAACACTTACTATAAAAAACAGCTGATCTGGAGAACAAAACAAAAGGAGAAAACCCAGGAATAATTGGACTACTTGAAAACCAAGATAAAGGAGAAAAAATTGATCAATAATACAGTAAATAATTAAAGAAAACTATTCTGAAATAGTAGAATAAATAGGGAAAGTAGAAATAGGAAAAATTCCTCAATCATCACCTGGAAGGAATCCTAGGAGGAAAACTGACAGGAATATCAAAATTAAGGATAAAATATTAAGAGCAATGAGGAAAAATTACGGTGGAGCTGCAGTTAGAATTACACAAGACCTAGCAGCAACTATATTGAAAGACTGCAGGTCTTGGAACAATACATACTGAAGAACAAAGATAAGAGTAGCTTTGAGGAGATAGAATATTTGAAAGGAGCATCACAAAGATCATGATAATTCATGGAAGAATTCAGGTATTTTTGTGCCACAACAAGCTTTTTATACAGAAATTTGTAATGCATTCAGGTAGCACAATTATATGACTAGTATAATTCAGGAGTAAGTCTAAAATTTAGGAGTAAGAGTGGACTGTGGCAATCCCAAATTCAGAAGGGGAGATTTATATAAGATCCCATGTAAGATGAACGATTAGAATAGAGATGACTGCCCACCTTCTATCCAGCTCCAGATCTAGATCCTTTGTTTGAGAAAGGAATTCCAAAAGTTCAATATTGTGTAGACAAGAGAGTTTTAGAAGATGGTGACCAAAATGTGATCTCCCCAGTTGATAACTAAAGTAAAACTATATATGGTGGAAATTGAAGAGGTCCCTGAAATGACAAACCCGAATCTTCATATTCAAATCAACATGAAGTCCCCAAGAAGGAGGGCAGGAGTTGTGGAGAGGAAGACTGTGAGCCAGTAGAGAGAATCATTGGAAATAGAAAAGTGGGACCCAGATGACAGCAGCAACTATAGACACCATTATCTTTTCTGTCACCCAGGTTCCCAATTTTGGAGTTTGTCTTCCCTTTCTCTACCCCTCCCCTATACAATCCATTGCTAACTTGGTTCTATACTTAAACTATCTCACACCTTCACGCCTTCTCTCTACTCCTGTTCACATTCAAATCCCTTTCATTTCCTACCTGGTCTACAATAGCCTTCTTATTGGTGTCTCCACCTCTAGATCCGTCCCTCTGTAGTTTACTCTTCATATGACTACCAAACTAATATTCTTAAAGTACAGTTTCAACCTTATCATTCCCCTGCTAAAAAGATCTCAAGGGTGAAATTTATGATTGGTCGTCTTCATTCTACCACACTCATCTACTCCTTCAGGAACTTTTACATTGTTTTGTTTTAAAATGTTTATATTTGTTTTTTCAATTAACAAGTCATTGTTTTCTTTCCCTCCCTTCTCCCAACATTAAAGAGAAAAGAAAAACACTTTACAAATGTGTATGTCTTAGTTTTTTTATTTCTCTTTTTCTCTTGCCTCTACACTTGGCCACACTTGCTGAATACCCATTTTGCCTTTGGGTAACGACCCAAAAGTCATTTAAGTGGTAGAAGGTACTTTAGAACAGAAGTGTCAGTGTAAAACTCCTGTCCAGGGGAACCTGGCAGGGCTGATTAAAATGTAATTGAAAAATATTTAACAAAATAGAGAAAATGCAACATATATGGATACTATTGATATGTAGGTTTCTAAGTCAACAAGTAGCCAAAGGAGACATTTCTATTTGAGTTTTGATACCGCTGCTCTGGAAGACCATAATGACTCTACCAAAGGCATGGGTGTGGGGTTAGCAATATCTTAACTCCTTTCCCCTTTTCAAATTGAGTGAGTTTTTTCTTTTAAATTAAAAACAACTTCAAAACTTGCATGGCTTGGAACTAAAGGTTGATGCTTTGGACATTACTTCCTGGACATTTAGTACAAAACCACTGCCGGAGCTCCACCACTTTCTGATGCTTGGCTGGTGCACCTTGAAAAGCAGTTCAAGCAGGGAATTTGGCTGGGCTGCATCAGCTTGATATATCTGCAGGGCATATCCTCATTGAGTATCTTCCGGCTATAACTAAGTAAATCTCTCTTAACTGTTTAAAAAAAAAACAGTCCCATGGCTCCTAATTCATATACTCTATATTCCAAGACAAACTGGATGTTCCCCCAAACAATGGCATTCCATCTATTTCTGTACCCCATTCCCAAAATATATTCTCTCCCAATTCATCCTCCTGATTCATCTTCCTTCAAGGCTCACTTCCAGTCTAACCTATATGCAAGACTTTCTGCTCTGTCCCATCCCACCCTACCTCCCATCCACCCACACAGTAGTTAGGACATTTCTACCCATATTATTTTTATCTATCTTATAGGTCCTTACCTGTGTGTTGTGTATTTTTCCCAGTAGAATATAAGGAACTGTTTTTGTTTTTATCTATGTCTCCAGCACTTACGTAGTACTTCACTATTGATGCTATTGATACAGTGGGTAGTGCAGGGGATGTTGTGGAGGAAAATCACTAAGATGATCCTTGAAATTTCCAAGTTTTCATTTTAATAAGTTCCAACTTTTACAGCTACCCAATGTCAGTTTAATATGAATAAGTTATTTTGTCATATCAATAGCTCATATGTTTTAAAAAAAAGTTCTAATGGCATTTCAGAAAGGCCTGTATGACTCTCAGATCATCAGAGTTCCATTTGAGTTGCCTTATCTCCTTGTCACACTGACCCTAGGATATGACTCTTTCTGCAGCAATTTCAAACAGAAGACACAGATCCCCAACCCCGCTCAGCAAACAACAGTAGACACACAGTAATTCTAGCTGTCAGGGATGTGGGACAATGGGAAAATTAAATGCTAAAGGCTTGGGGTGGAAACTTTGGTGTCACTGCCTGCCTGAGCTAAAAGCAACAAAATTACCCTTTTCATAAACATCATAGCTAATGACTCACCGTTTATTTACAAATAGTCCCCATGCCCCTCGAGGTGCCAGACTGACAGATGTGGAAACTTTTGTTATCTGTACTTTGAGTAAGAAAGAGCAGGGATGATCCCAGGCTCTAGAGGAGTTTGTAGACTCCAAGGGGTCCTCTGGAATGCACTAGAAGAATTTGAAGTGAGCTAGAGTGGGACAAGGAAGACAAGAGGGGAAAGAAGAAGAGTGTTTACAATCCAGGAGGTGGTGGTGGTTTGATTATGCTATTTGTACCTAAAGCAATGAGGATTAGATTGGGGAGCCAGGAAAAGTGGGTGTCATACCAGAGCATGCTGCTTCAGCAAAGCTAAACTCATAGAAGCTTTGCATAATGTGAAATAGAATTTAGAGCCTGGGAGTGGTTGGAATGTCTTGAAATATCTTCTAGTATGCTCCTAATGTGTTCTTTTTTTTTAGGGTTTTTTTTAGGCTAATGTGTTCTTGATTACAAGAACAGAAGCTCAGTTTTCTGTGCTTTTGGTTTCAGGCTGGGGAGGGAAGGAAGGGTTGTTGAAAGGGTTTTTCCCTTGGCCCTGTGCTTTAGGATTTGTGGTTAGGGTACCTCTTCTCTACATTCACTTTTTTTTTTGAATGAATTAATTTTTTCTTAACCATTTTCAAACTGAATGAATGAAGTAAACTATGTGCCATAAAAGAGCTACAAAAGAGCTTTTATAGTGGAGGTAGCGGGGAGCATGTGAATCTTACTCTTATCAAAAATGGATCAAAGAGGGACATATATATATATATATATATATACACATTTATTTAGTTATAAAAATCTATCTCATCCTATAGGAAAGTAGAAAGGAGGTGGGCTGATAAAAGGGAGGACAGATTGGGAGGGGGCAAGGTAAAGTGAGAAACAAAACACTTTTGAGAATGGACAGCATGAAAGGAGAGAGAGTAGGAAAATAAGAAAGAGGGAAATACATAATTATGTACTCATTAACTATGAAAAAATACAGCAAATTTTTCTGATTAAAGATCTAATTTCTCAAATATTTAGAAAACTGAATCAAATTTATAGAAATAAGTCTTTCTTCAGTTGATAAATAATCAAAGGATATTGGAAAATTGAGACACTAATACACTGCTAATAAAGTTGTATCCTGCTTCAACTGAAGAGCAATTTGGAAATTTCCTGAAAGGACTATAAAATGCATACAAACCATCTGACCATGCAATACTACTTCTAGGTCTAGATTCCAAAGAGATAAAATACAAAAAGGAAAAGCACCCACATATACAGAAATATTTATAGCAGCTCTCTTAGTGATGGCAAAGAATTGGAATTGAGGGACCATCCATCAATTAGGAAATGATCGGACAAGCTGTTGCATATGATTGTGATAAAATACTATTGTGCTATGAGAAATGATGATCAGAATGTCTCAGGAAAACCTGGAAAAACTTAACATGAACTCATGCAAAATGAAATGAGTAGAACCAAGAGAACATTATGTACAGTAATAGCAATATTGTTTCATGATCGACTGTGAATAACTTAGCTATTCTCAGCAATACAATGATCCAAGACAACGAAAAGAACTTAAGATGAAAAAATTCTATTTATCTCCAGGGAAGTGATTGATGGAGTCTGGATTCAGATTGAAGCATAATTTTTCTTTATTCTCTTGGGTTTTTTCCCATTACATGATTAACATAGAAATATGTTTTGCATGACTGCACTTGAATAACCTATATCAGATTGTTTGCCTTCTCAATAAGGGGGAAAGGAGAAAGAGAGGGACAGAATTTGGAACTCAAAAAATTTTAAAAACAAATAATAAAAAGATTTTTTACATTTTTATATTATATTGGAGGTGGGGGAGAGTTCCCAAGATGAAGAATTCTGAGGTCAGATTTTTCTAAAGCAAAATGGATTTCCTCAGAAGAGGATCATCTACATCACTTCTCCTACTTGGAGAACAAAGTCAATGTGATATCCAGTGATGATATCTAATGGGAAGGAAATTACTTATTAAACAGCCCCCAGAGTATGTTGCTCTCTAGAGAATGTCTAAGCCACAAAATCCTACTACCTTTATTGACCATTTGTAAGCCCCAGTAACAAACTCAAGTTCAGTTCTTTTCTGGGACTGAGTTGATGAGCTATTTAAATGCTTTCATAGATTTAGAGCTAGAAGAGACCCCAGAGGTCATTTGGCCTGAGCCCTCATTTTACAGATAGGGAAACTGAGACCTAGTTAAGTGACTTTCTTAAGGTCATGTAAGTAATTGGCAGAGCTGGGACTTGATCAAAGCCCTTTTAATTTAAATCCAGCACTCCTTCTATTCTTTTTTTTTTTTTTTGCAAGGCAAGCAGGGTTAAGTGGCTTGCCCAAAGCCACACAGCTAGGTAATTATTAAGTGTCTGAGACCGGATTTGAACCCAGGTACTCCTGACTCCAGGGCCGGTGGTTTATCCACTACACCACCTAGCTGCCCCACTCCTTCTATTCTTATTCCCTTTATGTATTATTATATCTTTGTCCTGTGAATCTTGTAGGGTAACACAAAGATTGTCCAATATATGATAAAAGGAGCCTGTTTAAGAACTGAAGACCTTGCTACCTATTTATTGTAAACCTAGATGTGAGCTATACAATAGTATATTTAAAAATTTTTCTATAGTATCTCAGATGGTAGCAAACCAAAGAGATAAACTCATAGAGCAGGCTCCAAGAATTGGACCCAATCTGTGTGAACCTAATATCTTGGAGGACCAACCCTGTACCATGGGTTATAGATAGTAAATTAGAATAAATGACTGAATTTTCCTTCAAAGTCCTCAGATCTCATTGGAAGTAATGCACTTGAAATAGAAAGAAACATTAATTGATAAGAAATAGAATCTCAAAAATGCAGCAAAATAAATTATAACTTTTTCATGTGGCCAAAGACCTCGAAAAATTAAATTGGATTTTGTTCATTTTCACTTGTGTACTTAAAAAGCAGATTATTTAGTGTGAGATTTAAAAGATCTCTGTTCTAACCCTAACATCCACCCTAACTCCAGTTATTTCTAGCTATGTGGAATAAGTCACACAATCAATTTAGACTTTTATCCTCTTTTGAAAGGGACTACCCATTTATGATTTCCCTTTAAGAATAAGGTAAGAGAAGGTACTGTAGTTCAATGTTACTCCTTTTTTTTCCATTTAACTTCCTTATGGAATCATGGAGGATCATAGCATATAGAGCTGGAAGAAACCTTGAAGATTATGTATTATTTTAAGCTTCCATAATTTTTTAGAATACAGTAAGACTTAGATAATTTGTAGTTTTCAAACAATTTGCTTCTATACAACTGAGAATGTACAAAATCCAATTTCTGATAGGCTAGTTCTTGCCATGACTAATGAACAGGCTCATCAATCACCATTGCATGTGAGATGTCATTTAAATATTTTCCTTCTTTGTTCATTATCAATAATTAAGGCAAAGAACGACTTGCTGCTTGCCTTGGAATAACTGCTCTTCAAGCCAGTCAATTTATAGAGAGTTTTCTCCAGAAATACAAGAAAATCCATGACTTTACTCAGGAAGTAATCATGCAGTGCCAGCATAAAGGTAATGAAACCTCTCCACTTCCCTGTCTTCCTTCTCTTTCTATTTTTCTATTGCTGCTTCTCTGCTCTGATGAGTTTAACAAATACATGGGAATCAAACACACCATACTTCTTCCTACATCTCCATTGTTCCCTGGACTCATATAATCCCTCTCTTTCTTTACCTATTAAATTCCTACAAATTCTTTGAAGTCCAATTCAAATTACATTTCCTTCATAAAATCTTTCTTCTCTAATCTCATGCAGCACTTTGTACCTTCCTAATTTATCTGTTATCTAATGCCATATGTTATAATTTTGGATACATCTTATCCCTTTATTATGTGATGAGCTTTGTACATAATAGATATTTAATATATTTCTATTGAATGAATGAATGAATGAATGAGTTCACAGACTTAAGTCAAGAAGGGGACTGGTAGATCTCCCCTAGAATCATACCAATAGTAATGCATTGTTGGTGGAGTTGTGAACTGATCCAACCATTCTGGAGAGCAATATGAAACTATGCCCAATTCCAATACTAGGCCTATATCCAGAAGAAATCATAAAAAAATGGGAAAAGTCCCACATGTTCCAAAGTATTCATAGCAGCTGTTTTGTATTGGCAAAGAACTGGAAATTGAGGGGATGCCCATCAATTGGAGAATGGCTAAACAAGTTATGGTATATGAATGTTATGGAGTACTATTTGTTTTATAAGAAACCATGAATGGTCAGACTCTAGAGAAGCATGAAAAGAATTACAGGAATTAATACTGAGCAAAGGGAGCAGGACCAAGAAAATATTGTACACATTAAAACAACATTGTGAGTTGATCAACATTGATGGATGCAGCCCTGTTATGGACAATGCTATTCACAACCAGAGGAAGAAAAGTGAAACAAAACAAAACCAAAAAACTCTACAGAATCTGGGCGAACAATACACTCACTTTTTTTCTGTCCTATCTCATGGTTTTCTTTGTTCCTCTTAATCCTAATTCCTCATACTAAAAATGATTAATCTGTAAACATGTTAAAAACAAATGTGTATGTACAATATTCACCTGTCACTGAGGGGAGGGGGTTAGGAAGGGAGGGTGGAAGGAAATTAAAAATATGCATATGTATGTAGATAAATGTTGAAAAACTCATATAACATGTAATTGGAAAAATAAAATATCAATTGAAAAAAAAGAACCATACTAATATGTCAGCACCTAGCAGGGAGGAAATACATGCATTAAAAGCTGAGACTTTAGGATTACAGAAAGAATCTATTATCACTCCCCTGATATGTCTCATATCTTGCCATTACATCCTAAATCATCACTTCTGAAACCACTTTCTCACTTTTGTATCAAATTAAATTTTGCTGCTTTAAAGAATTCCAGATACTAACCCTGGTTGGCATTTTTATCGGTTAGCTCTCACTTGGATCTTGTTTCATAATCACCACCTCCACTGATGAGGAATAGCTACCTTATAGAGTAGCTAATTCCACTGCTGTATAATTTTTACTCTTAGAAATATTTTTTCTAAGTGTTGGGAAAATTGAAGTTAGTATGGCAGAAACTTGGAATAGACCAATATCTCACACCCTATATCAAGCTAAGATCAAAATGGGTATGTACAGGATTTAGACATAAAAGACAATATTATATGCAAATTAGGCGATCAAAGGAATAGTTTAGCTCTCAGATCTATGGAAAGGGAAGCAATTTATGAACAAGGAAGAAATAGAGAACGTCATTAAAAACTAGATAATTTTGATTACATTAAATTGAAAAGCTTTTGCAGAAACAAAACTACTGGAACCAAGATCAAAAGAAATGTAGTAAATTGGGAAAGAATTTTTACTAATATTTTACTAATTTTACTATTATTTTAACTAATATTTCTGACAAAGGACTCATTTCTAAAATATATAGAGAACTGAGTCAAATTTATTAAAAAAAAAACCAACCAAACAAAAACCAAGCCATTCCCCAATTGACAAATGGTCAAAGAATATGCAGAGGCAATTTACAGATGAGAAAAACAAAGCTATCCATAGCCATATGAAAAATTGCTCTAAATCATTATTGATTAGAGAAATGAAAATTAAAGATTCTCTGAGGTACCCTGTCATACCTCTCAGATTGGCCAATATGACCAGAAAGGACAATGATCAATGTTGGAAGGGATGCCGCTGTTGGTGGAGCTGTGAACTGATCCAACCTTTCTGGAGAGCAATTTAGAATTATACCCAAAGGATAATAAAAACGTGTATAACCCTTGTTCCAGTAATACCACTACTGGGTCTATACCCTGAAGAGATGATGAAAAGGGTAAAAACATGATGCACTTGTACAAAAATATTCATATCAGCTGTTTGTGGTAGCAAAGAATTAGAAATCAAGGGGATGTCCATCAATTGGGGAATGGCTGAACAAATTATGCTATGTACATGTTATGGAATGTTATTGTTCAATTAGAAACCAGGAGGGATGGGAATTCAGAGAAGCCTGGAAAGACTTGCATGAACTGATGCTGAGTGAGATGAGTAGTACTAGAAGAACACTGTACACTGTAACAGCAACATGGGGGTGATAATTAACCTTAATGGACTTGCTCATTTCATCAATGCAATAATCAGGGATAATTTTAGAGTATCTGCAATGGAGAATATTATCAGTATCCAAAGAAAGAACTGTGGAGTTTAAAAAAAGACCAAAGATTATTACCATCAATTTAAAAGAAAAGTCTTACATACTGTATAATTTTACTATCTCTTATATTTCATTTTTCCTCAAGTATATGATTTTTCTCTCAACACATTCAATTTTTTTACAAGGCAAATGGGGTTAAGTGGCTTGCCTAAGGCCACACAGCTAGGTAATTGTTGTCTGAGGTTGGATTTGAACTCAGGTACTCCTGACTCCAGGGACAGTGCTCTTTCCACTGCACCACCTAGCCACCCCAGCTCATTCAATTTTGATCAATGTATAGCATGGAAACAATGTAAAGATTATCAGACTGCCTTTTGTGGAAGGGGGTGAAGGGAGGGAAGGAAGGTTGGGGGGGAAAATTGTAAAATTCAAAACATTACAAAAATGATAGATAGAAACTACTATTATATATAATTGTAAAACAATTAAAATATTCATATTTAAAAGAAAGACATATTTTTCCTTGACCTGAAATCTGATTCTCTTTGACTCTCAAATACCCCCACCCCCCTGTTCTCCTTGTTCTATGTTGTGAGGGCAAACAGAGTATTGTTAGAGCCAATGGAGGAGTCCTTTCAGATCACTGTCCAGCCTCTTCTTGAATATCTTCACTGATGGGAAGTTAGTTGCTGACCAATATAAGGAATTCCATTTTAAGACAGCTTTGAATGTTAGGATCTTTATACTGCCTCAAGCATCCTGAAATTTACACCTGGGGTAAGCAATTATAATAAAATGGATGGAGCTTTGAACATGACAGAAGATTCAGGTTTGAGAACAAGACATTTTTACCTCTATGACCTTCGTTTTCTTCATTCATAAATGAAGAGGCTAGACTACATGGATGTCTTTAAGAAGACTTGCAGTTCCAAAGCTATGATACTCACTCTCCGTTAAAGAGACTTGAGGGAATCAAAGGCAAGCACACCAACTTTGAATGTTGCATACTGGAAACGCTACATGTGGTCAAAGTATATGAACAAGTTTTTCAAATGAAGAAATTAAAGCTTATAGTCATGAAAAATGCTCCAAAACATTATTGATTAGAGAAATGAAAATTAAAACAACTCTGAGTACCACTTCATATCTATCAGATTTTCTAAAGATGTCAAAAAAGGAAAATAATGGTAGAGAGGATGAGGGAAGATTGGGAGACTATTGAACCTTTGGTGGAATTGTGAATTGATCCAACCATTCTGGGGAGTAATTTGAAAGTATCTCCAAAGGGCAATAAAACTGTACATACCCTTTGATCCAGTAATATCACTACTAGTTCTATATCCCAAAGAGATCATAAAAAATGAAAAAAGTCCCACATGTTCAAAAAGTTTTAGAGCTGCTCTTTTTTTGTAGTGGAAAGAATTGGAAATTGAGGGGAGGATGCCCATCTACTGGGGAATGGTTGAACAAGTTAATAATATATGAATGTTATGGAATACTATTTTTCTACAAGAAACCGTGAATGATCAGACTCTAGAAAAACATGGAAAGAATTACAAGAACTGATGCTGAGTGAAGGGAGCAGAACCAAGAGAACATTTTACACATTAACACAACATTGTGAGATGATCAATTAGGATGGACACAGCTCCATTCAGCAGTTCAGTGATCAAGGACCATCCTGAGAAACCTGGTATGGAATATGCCATTGCCAACCAAAGGAAAAAACTATGGAATCTGAATGCAGAGCAAAGCATACCATGTTCACTTTTTAAAAACTTTTTTTTATGTTTTATCTCTCTTTTTTATGTTTTTCCCCTTGTTCTAATCCCTCTTTCACAATATGACTAATATGGAAATATGTTAAACACGATTGTATATGTACCACTTTTACCAGTTTATTCACCACCATGGAGAGAGGAGAGGAAAGGGACAGTGGTAGAAAAATGTGGAATTCCTAAACTTGCAAATGGATAAATGTTGAAAACTACCTTTGCATGTAATTGGAAAAATAAAATAAAAAAGAAAAGAAAACACAAAACTGAGATTCACAATTTCATCTATAAACCCTCTTCTTCTGCAATATCAAAGTGCTCATTTTGTCTGGTTTTTTTCAAATTCTGAATTTTGAAAATGTTTTTAGAGAAAGTCAGCACATGATTGTGGAAAGTATACTGAATAGGGAGTAAGGAATATTAAGTTCTAATCCTACTCTGTTGCTGATGTCATGCATGATCTTTAGTAAGACATGGATCTCTCTCTGGGACTTACTTTCCTCGTCTTTAAAAGGAAGATTTGGAAAAATGTTCTCCTTTCCAACTCTAAAGCCAGTAGTCATAAATGTAAAAATTACTCTTTACCATAAATCATAGAGGAAATTAATTTTCAGGTTTGCTGTTGCTATTATCTCTCTTAGCGAAGAACAGTTTGGTATTATAAAATTGGTTTCCTGAGGAAATGCAACAGTAATCTTTTCTCAGGAAATGTTTTTTTGATTTTTGAAGAGTATTTCCAACATCTTCCTGTGATTGTTTCTAATTGGCTTCTATACATCCCAGAGGCATGCTGTTACTGGTTACTTTTTTGCAGTGGGAGGAAAAAATTTCTATCTGCAGGTCAGAAAAATGGGGTAGGGACCAGAACAAAATTCCAGTTAACTAAGGTATCATTGATGTTGTCTCCTCTTCTTATTGTTTGCTGTGTTCTTTATTAGCCTCTTCAATGACCTCTGAGTCAATGAAAAGAGACCAATTCATGCAACTAGTTTGCAGAAGTCCCTATGAAGCAAAAAGTAGGCTAGACCAAAGAGGTCTCAGTCCTGTAATACAAGAGACAAGTGCAATACAACCAAGTGCATCTAAATTATGTGTTCTCAAGGTCAAAACAATTTTTAAAGCACTACTGAGATGTTATCATTTCTTTTATGATAGTAGAGATGTCACCTACACCCAAGAAAAGCTCTTTGGAGTGTCCTTAATAATTTTTTAAGAGTGTAAAAGTAGTTTTGAGACCAAAAAGTTTGAGAGCTGACATTTTTTTTAAATTACCCTGGTAATAAATGGAGGATGGATTGGATTTGGAAAAGACTTAAAACTGAGTGACGAACCAGAAAGCTAATATGATGGTTGAGGGCAGAGGGTAAGACAGCCATGAATTGGTGGAGTAGCTGTATGAGTGGAAAGGGGTATATAATTGAAAATGTAAAGGTAAAAGTGACAATAAGCAATGGATTTGATGTGTGGAGTAAGTATGAGTAGAAAGTAGAAAATGTCACCAAGGTTGTAATAGGGAAGTAATAGGGAAGATCAGTAGAAGGGAAAGTCCTGTTTTGACCATGTGGAGTTTGAGATGCTTACAGGACAGTCAGTTTGAGATATCCAAAAGGCAGTTGATAATGCATAATTGAAGAAGTTCAGATGAGAGATTAGGGCTAACCATATTAATGGGAAATCATCCACATATAGAAGATATTTGAACCCATAGGAGCTTATGAAAATTCAGAGAAGAGTAACCAGGATGGCAAAGGAACTTGAGATCAAAATGCCATATGAGATCAATGGTTAAAATACTGGGAATATTTTGTCTGGAGAAGGGAAGATTTAAGGGGGATGTGATAGATGCCTGCAAGTGTTTGAAGTAATAGCATGTTAATGAAGATTATTCTTGTTCTAAGATATATTAAAAACAATGAGTAGGAACTGCAAAGGTTCGACTGTAGATGAGATGTAAGGACAGATTTCCTAACAATTACAGAAATGAACAAAGTGAAACAGGCTACCCTGGGACCTATAAAATGAAGGGATTGATTAAATGTTCACTAAGGTCCCTGCTGCCCCCCCCAACTGTGTACTATACAAGCATATTAATGTGACTGTACTTCAGATCCTTATACTCTACTTCCAATTTCTTATGTCATTGTGCCTGTTTTCTCTTTCATAAAAATTAAAGGATATGTAGTGTCCATCATGGGACGCAGAAGACCCCTGCCAAATATCAAAGCAAAGGATTACAGGCTGAGGACTCAGGCAGAAAGACAGGCAGTAAACTTTGTGGTCCAAGGTAAAACAATAACCATTCCTTCCTCTTTCTTGAATTTGCCATATCTGAAATAGTAAAATATAGCTAAATTAATTTCTCTGTGGGTGTGAGTTTGCTAATATATGCTGCTTCTCTAATCATGCTTTCCAGTGTATTTGTAACTTCTCTTATAGGCCTGTTTTGATTACCTTGTCAACAGTTTCTCAAATGTGACTTTTTAATATCTTACAAAAATATTCAAGCCTGTAGAAGCTAACTGTAGCAGGCAACAAGAGCTGAGTAATGTTCAACTCTTCTAGTAAGTAGTGGTTCTATGTCATGATAATCAAGCTAATACTTATTACTGATCATTAACACTTGAGCAATTTAGTGAACTCATCTCTGTAGTCTGAGATCAAGGTATTTAACAGCAAAATCCTACTTAGCACATTACTGAGAGTCAGTAGCATCTAACAGGTGGTAAAAATCAGTTGACTGGAATATTTTAAGGGCAAATACAAAGGATTATGAACAACTAACTACAATTCTTGAGGACTCTTGAATAAACACATTGCCAAACTCATGACAGAAAAGTGATAGATTCAGAGTGCAGACTGAGATGTATATTTTTAAGATTTGGCCAATGTGGCAATTTATTTTCCTTTATTCTAAGTATTTATAAAAGGGGTTTTTGTTTTTTGCTTTCTTAATAGGGAGGATGAAAAGGTTGATCTTTGTTGAAAATGAAATAAAATTTTAATTTTAAAAAATAAGCATCATAAGTTAGTAATGCCCAGTACCAAGGGAATGGCCTGATAGCAACAAACCCTTGTAGAACAATGCAACATTAAGGTCTGACTAATCACAAAACACTGGCAGGTACTCTATCCTGGTGATACAAGATGAGGCAAGGCACAAGAACATTTTAAAGCAAGGAAACAAAGATATATATGGCAAACACATTCCAAAAGCCTGCATGGCAAATACTAGAGTGTCTGGGCTTCTAAAATGGGAATGGTTGACATAACTGTTACGAGATGCTATACACTTTTTAGATTCAAATGATCTTCTTACTTGGTGAGATTAAGGCCTTCCAGAATTCCTCTCTCCACTGACATATTAGGAAAGAAGAAGACTTTCTAGGAGAGAAAAAAAATGATTTAATTTAAAAAATTTAATAAAAATGTTATGAGAAAAGGGCCATGAATGTATCTGCTTAGTAAAAGTTATAAAGAAGAGAGGAAGAACAGTTTGGCACTTTTCAACAGGAATGAAAGTATTCCCACAAAGACTTGCAGACTTCTTGAGAAAGAAGCAGCTTCCTATGTTCCATAGCATAAGAAAGTCCATCCACAAATGCCAGCAGTTATTGTCCAAAGAAATAAGTACTATTTTGGTGGTTGGTGACAAAGGGGAATGTGATCAGTTAGGTGATGAATCATCTTCCTGGAAAGGACATATGGGGGTGGAACCAAGATGGCTGCATGAAGACAGCATTTCCCAGAAACTCCTTCCCCCCAAAACTCCAAAAAGCCAAAAAATTATGACTCTAGCCAAAATTTAGAGGGGCAGAACCCAAAGAAAGGCTGAGTGATGCATTTTCCCAGTCCAAGAGAACTTAGAATTTCCACGAAAAAGGTGTGTTGCAACGAGACCGGGGGTTGGGAAAAAAGTCGCGGCCGCTCAGCCCAGTGCAAGGATCACTGGCAACAACTTGAAGGGACCTTGAGAGAATTCTGCTACACCAGAATGAGCATGGAGTGAAGAGCACCTGTCACAGAACCTGCAGTGAAAATTGAGGGAAACAATCCTGCACCTACAGAACACAGCCCACAGACGGTAAGGGGGTCAGGGGAGCCAGCAGAAAGCTCTCTGCTCTCCTTGGGGCAGGACTCTGCTGTTTGCCCACACTCAGATCCAGGTTACATTTTGGCCTTCCATACTAAGATAGCAGGGCCCTTCCTCACAGCTCCAGGGCAGAGGAGAGTGCCTGTGGTCATCTATATATGAAAGAAAGGCAAGAGAGCATATGCTCTTGGATGAATAAAGGTCCCACTTGGGCGTGCCAAAAAAAACCACCAAAGTGGGTGTCGCAATAATACTCAAAAGCTCAAGAAAACTCCAAAACCGGGCACAAGCTGGGGAAATGAGTAAATAGAAAAAAAAGAGGAACACCATTGAGAAATACATTGTCTAGGATCCCAAGAAGGATCAAAATACTCAATTTGAATGAAAAACAGAAGTTGGGCACAGGCAATGACAGAGCTCAAAAAAGATTTTGAAAAGTGAGATAGAAGGAAAATTTGGAAAATAAATGAGAGAGATGCAAGAAAAACACAAAAAAGTCAGCAGCTTAGTCAAGGAAATCCAAAAAAAATGCTGAAGAAAATAACATGTTAAAAACCAGTATAGGTCAAATGGATAAAATGAATAAAACAGTTCAAAAAGTTATTGAGGAGAAGAATGATTTAAAAAGCAGAATTGACCAGATGGAAAAGGAGATAACAAAGCTCTCTGAGGGAAACACATCCTTCAGAAGTAGAATGGAGCTGGGGCAGCTAGGTGGCGTAGTGGATAAAGCACCAGCTCTGGAGTCAGGAGTACCTGGGTTCGAATCTGGTCTCTTAGTGATACTTAGAGATTGCTTAGCTGTGTGGCCTTGGGCAAGCCACTTAGCCCCATTTGCCTTGCAAAAGCCTAAAATAAAAAAGTAGAATGGAGCTAAAGGAAGCTGATGACTTTACAAGAAGTCAAGATACAATACTTCAATACCAAAAGAATGATAAATTAGAAGAAAATGTGAAACATCTCATTGAAAAAACAACTGATCAGGGGTGGCTAGGTGGCGTAGTGGATAAAGCACTGGTCTTGGAGTCAGGAGTACCTGGGTTCAAATCTGGTCTCAGACACTTAATAATTACCTAGCTGTGTGGCCTTGGGCAAGCCACTTAACCCCATTTGCCTTGCAAAAACCTAAAAAAAAAACTGATCTTGAAAACAGAATCAGAAAAGATAATTTAAAAATTATTGGGATACCTGAAAGTCATGATCAGAAAAAGAGCCTTGACCTCAGGAAAATTGCCCTGATATCCTAGAAGCAGAGGGCAAAATAGAAATTGAAAGAATCCTCCGATGTCCCCCAGAAAGAGATCAAAAAAAAAAAAACCCCAGGAACATTATAGCTATGTTCCAGAACTCACAAGTCAAAGAGAAAATACTACAAACAGCCATAAGGAAACAATTCAAATATTGTGGAGCTGCAGTCAGGATCACACAGGACTTAGCAGCAACTACATTAAAAGCTTGTAGGGCTTGGAATATAATATACCGGAAGGCAAAAGAGCTTGGAATGCAACCGAGAATCAACTACCCAGCAAAACTGAACATCCTCTTCCAGGGGAAAAGATAGACTTTCAATGAAATGGGAATTTCAAATGTTCCTCTTGAAACAACCAGAGCTGAACAAAAATTTTGACCTTCAAATACAGGACTCGAGTAAAGAATAGAGTACAGAAGAGAAGGGTAAAATATGAGGGACTTAATGATGATGAACTGCATATATTCCTACATAGAAAAATGATACTGATAATACTCATAGGAAACTTCTCATTTAATAGAGCAGGTAGAAGGAGCTTTTATAGATGGAGCACAGGAGAGAACTGAATCTGAAGATATATTGTAAAAGGGAGTTAATGGCTAAAAGAGAAATACACTGGGAGTAAGAGAAAGGAGAGGTGGAAGAGGCTAAGATATTTCATATAAAAGATAATTTAAAAAAAATTTTACAATGAGCTTTTGTAATGATATGAGAGGGGAGAAGGCAAGGGGGAATGAAGGAACCTTCACTTCCATCAGAAACGTCTCAGAGAGGAAATAGCATACACACTCAATAGGGTATAGACATCTAGAGTAAAAAAGAGAAGAGGGAAAGGGGGAAGGGAGGGAGATATGGCTGATAGAGGAGAGGGTAGATCATAGGAGAGAACAGTCAGATGTAACACATTTTCTTTTTTACTTCTTGCAAGGGGCTGGGATTGGGTGGCCTCTCTGAAACCATGGGGCCAGGTGGTTACTGGGTCTCAGGGGTGTTATGTGGGCTCAGGGCCTCTTTGCCCCAGGGCCTGTGATCAGTCTGCTGCTCTACTCAGTCACCCCATAGCACATTTTAGAAGAGGGACAAAGTGAAAGGAGAGAGAAAATATAAGGTAGTGGGGAGGAATGGATGGAGGGAATTACAGTCAGCAACAGAGTAAAAATATGGAAGTAACTTTTATGACAGACTTATCATAAAGAATGTGATCCACCCAAGACAGAGCTGATTATAGCAGAACACAGACTGAAACACATTTTCCCTTTCCTTTACTTTATTTCTCATGATGGTCTATATTTGGGGGGGGGATATCATGTTTGCTCTTAAACAAGAATATTTTAATGTATAAAAAATCACTTCTACAAAAATATTCATAGCAGCTCTGTTTGTGGTGGCAAAGAATTAGAAATTAACATAAATGTCCTTCAATTGGGGAATGGCTTAACAAAATGTGATATATGTATGTAATGGAACACTATTGTTCTATTAGAAGCCAGGAAGGATGGGAATTCAGGGAAGCCTGGAAAGATTTTCATGGACTGATGCTGAGTGAGATGAGCAGAACCAGAGGAACATTATGCACTCTGGCAGCAGCGTGGGGGTGATGACCAACTTTGATGGACTTGCCCATTCTATTAGTGCAACAGTTGAGCACAATATTTTTCTTCCTTAGGGATATGATTCCTCTCTCATTACGTTCAACTTAGATCAATGTATACCATGGGAACAATGTAAAGACTAGTAGAATACCTCCTGTGGGGGTGGGGGGAAGGAAGCAAAATTTGAGGAAAATTGTAAAAAATTAAAAATTAAAATTAAAAATTAAAAAAAAAGAAAAAGAAAAAAGAAAGACACGTTGCATCTAGGACATGACAGAAAGCCTAATACTTTTCAAATCAATGAAATGCCACCTCTTATAGATGACTCATTAGGGGACAGTTGCTACCACCAGAAGATGGCATTTCTTGGGACTGGTAATCCTGAGCAAAAAACCAAAGGACTTGGTTGCAGAAGTTATATTTACATGCATCTTCCAATTAAAGGTTATGACTTTTGAAGAAAAATAATCACTACTATTTAGACAATATCTTAAGGCTTACAAAATGCTTTTTCTAAAACATAGTTGTGAGGTAGGAATACAAATATTTATTCTCATCTCCATTTTATAAAACTAAAGAGATGCAACTTTGTTCTGTGACATCCTCATTGTCCCATCATATCAGTATTCAAACCCAGGCTTCTTGACTAGAAGGTCAGCTCTCTTTTCACTACACAATACTATTATTCAAAGACCAAGATAAGAAGCCAACTCTGTGAATTGAAGGCCCATAATAGTTTGTGAAACAAATAGTGGCATGAACACTGATCAGAGAACTATCAGAAGATCTGGCTCTTCTGAAGGCCTTAAAAAGCAGAATTGGCCAGATGGAAAAGGAGATGCAAAAGCTCTCAAAAGAAATAATTCCTTAAAATGTATAAGGGAAGCTGATGACTTTGTGAGAAATCAAGAAACAATAAAACAAAATCAAAAGAATAAAAAACTAGAAGAAAATATGAAATATCTCATCAGAAAAAGAACTGATCTGGAAAATAAATCCAGGAGAGATCATTTAAAAAGTATTGGTATACCTGAAAGTCATGACCAAGAAAAGAGGCTAACTTTCATTTTTCAAGAAGTGATTCAAGAAAATTTCCCTGATATCCTAGAAGCAGAGAATAAAATAGAAATTGAGAGTATTCACTAATCACCTCCTGAAAGAGATCCCAAAATTAAAAACTCCCAGGAATATTATAGCCAGATTCCAGAATTCCCAAGTCAAGAAAAAAATATACTAGTAGGCAGAAAAGAAACAATTTAAATATCGTGGAGCCATGGGGCAGCTAGGTGTTGCAGTGGATAGAGCACCAGCCCTGGAGTCAGGAGTACCTGAGTTCAAATCCGGCCTCAGACACTTAATAATTACCTAGCCGTGTGGCCTTGGGCAAGCCACTTAACCCCATTGCCTTGCAAAAAACCTAAAAAAAAATATCGTGAAGCCAGTCAGGATAACCCAGCTGCTTCTACATTAAAGGCTCGTAGGGTTTGGCATATGATATTCCAGAAGGCAAAAGAGCTTGGATTGCAACTAAGAATCAACTGCCCGTAAAACTGAACATCCTCTTTGAGGGGAAAAGATGAATTTTTCAATGAAATAGGGGACTTTCATATTTCCTGTTGAAACATTCAAAGATGAACAGAAAGTTTTATCTTCAAGTACAGGACTCGGGTGAAGCATAGAGGGAGTGGATGGGAACAGCAAATTATGAGGGATTTTATGATGTTGAACTACTTGTATTCCTGCATGGGAAGATGATACTGATACTGATAACTCCTATGAACCTTCTCCTTTATTAGGGCAGTTAAAAGGAGCATATATAGACAAGGTATAGGAGGGAGCTGAATATGAAGGTATAACATATTATAAAGATGGAGTTAATAGGCAAGAAAGGAATGTACTAGGAGAAAGGGAAAGGAGAGGTAGAATGGGCTAAGTTATTTCACATAAAAGAGAAAAAAGTAAAGTGCTTTTAAAAAAATCTAACTCTTCTGTGTGACTTTGGACAAACTGGTCCCTCTCTCTGAATCTCAATTCTGTCCCATGAAGATCATCAGACTGGCATTGTGTGATCTGTTCTGGTGAGGTGAGGGGACTTTAAATATCCTAAGGCTGTCATCTGCAAGAGAGACAATAATCATAAGCATCTTGTGTAGTTCAGAAGCATAAATAGAATGCAGGAGTGACAGTGTCAGTGAGAGAGGTTTCAGCTCAATAAAAGGAAAAAACTTCTGATAATGAAAGCTGTTCCAAAGTAGAGTGCTTGGAAGTCCTCCATCCCTGGAGGTCACTTGTCAGTGGTACTAGAGAAAGTATTCCTAGCTATGTTCAGCTTGTACTATATGACCTCTGGGATCTTTTTCAGCTCTGTGTTTCTACAATATCTTGAAAGAGACAGTATTCATTGGAAGAGATAAGTCTTGGTGTAAAAAAAATAGATTGCTTTATAGTCACTTTATAGTCAGACAATGAAATACAAATACAAAAGGGTTATCCCTGGAGAAACTTAACCTTCTGCTGTGGGGAGATATCACATGGGGAATGGTGATCAGGGAAGGCTGTTTGGGGCTGGTGAGTGAAAAAAACCATGAAGGAATTGATTAGCAGAATCTTTCTGAAGCAAGATGATATTGATTAGTTGGCATACAATAAAAGCAACCTCTCTGTAGCTCAATTTTCTCCTCTTTCTCCTCTGCCTGTGAGGTTTAAAAGAAGAATGAGTTTTAAGAAAGTTGAAGTCTTAACCTTATTGATTAAAAAATGGGATGCTCTTCCCTTTGTAGGCTCTGCTGCTGACCTCTGCAAAATGGCCATGATCAAGATATTTACTTCAGTAGCCACTTCTCCAAAGCTGTCAGCCAGGTTAGTGAATGAATATTTATTTAGCTGTTTCTTAAAGGAAATAAGCACCTGAGACATCTTTACTATAACCTCTTAAAGCAAAGCAGGGCAGTGGTAAGAACCCTGAACTCAGAATCACAGGAGCTGGGTCTGAAACCTTAGCTCTGCTACTTAATATTTGTGTGACCTTGGACAAGTCCCTTATGCTCTCTATAAAATGTTAATTTTACATGTAAAAGTTTGTATCAGATGAGCTCCCAAGGTCTCTAGGAGCTCTAGAGCTATGATGCTATAATCTTGTAACCCCTATGAATATCAGTATACTCATTTGTTAAATAGGGATAATAAATAATATTTGTACCATTTGCCCCATGGAACAAATTGCATTCTTATTTGATCATAAATGAAAAGCACTTTATTCATTCATTCCACAAAAATAAATTAAATATGCAAAGTACTCTGCTTTGTAAACTTTGAAGAAGCATTGCATAAATCTGTTATGTTATCATTGCTTTAACTTCCTAAATATTATTTTAGCCTTTCCTTTAATTGGATTTAGTGCAACTGATTAGATGAATGTTTAATCTGTAATCTGTGAAACATACATTTTTTTGTAAGCAGAAGCTTAAACCGCTTTCATCTGTATTTTAAAATGTATTCTTTGTGCCTAGTTTTGAAATCTCAACTTTAAAACCATTCTAGTTGTAACTGGTACAAGCCTAAATACTGATTCCTAAGGCAGTGCTAGTCAAAGTCAAACAGGCAACATAGAGTTGAGGAAAACATATTTTAAAGGATTTAAAGGAATTAGGACTTCATGGAATTCTTAAATTCTAGGAATTTCATGGAGTACCTAAATTCTCGGAAGTCAACTTATATGGAAAACCTTTCAAGAATGAAATTCTGAAGACACAAGGTGAAACAGTTCTTTTGGAGAGTAAAAAAGGAATATCTCTGAAAAGATTGATGTAGAAGCACAGAGAATTCATCAACAGTTATTTCTTTTTATCTTAATTTATTCTTATTTATTTCAATACACATAAAAAAATTTTAAATAATTTTAAAATTTTAAGTTCCACATCTCCTCTCTTCATTCTGACCCTCCACTCCCCTAGAGAAGGGAAGCAATTTGATTTTGATTATGTATGTTTCCATATTGACTATGTTGAGAAATAAAATACAAATAATATTAAATAGAAATAAAGAAAAAAAGTTTAAAAATTCTGCATTCAGAATTCAGTTCTCTCTGGAAATGGACAGTATATTTCATCATGGCTCTTTTGGAATTGTCTTAGAATTTTGTCTTGATCAGAGTAGCTAAATCTTTCATAGTTGATCATAGGAAAAATATTGCTGTTACTATGTACAATATTCTTCTGGTTCTGCTCATTTCACTTTGCATGGGTAGTCATATAAGCTTTCCCAGGGTTTTTTAAAACTATCCTGCTCATCATTTTTTCTTGTTTGTTTTACAATTTTTCCCCTAATCTTACGTCCCTACCCCCCACCACTCACAGAAGGCAATTTGCCAGTCTTTACATTGTTTCCATGGTATACATTGATCGAAATTGAATGTGGTGAGAGAGAAATCATATCCTTAAGGAAGAAACATAAAGTACAAGAGATAGCAAGATCAGACAATAAGATATCAGGTTTTTCTTTCTAATTAAAGGTAATAGTTATTGATCTTTGTTCAAACTCCACAGTTCTTTCTCTGGATACAGATCGTATTCTCCATCACAGACAGCCCCAAATTATCCCTGATTGTTGCGCTGATGGAATGAGCAAGTCCATCACGGTTGATCATCACCCCCATGTTGCTGTTGGGGTGTACAATGTTCTTCCGGTGCTGCTCATCTCACTCAGCATCAGTTCATGCAAATCCCTCCAGGTTTCCCTGAATTCCTATCCCTCCTGGTTTCTAATAGAACAATAGTGTTCCATGACATACATATACCACAGTTTACTAAGCCATTCCCCAATTGAAGGACATTTAACTTGATTTCCAATTTTTTGCCACCACAAACAGGGCTGCTATGAATATTTTTGTACAAATGTTGTTTTTACCCTTTTTCATCATTTCTTCAGGGTATAGACCCAGTAGTGGTTTTGCTGGATCAAAGGGTATGCACAATTTTGTTGCCCTTTGGGCATAGTTCCAAATTTCTCTCCAGAAAGGTTGAATGAGTTCACAGCTCCACCAACAATGTATTAGTGTCCCAGATTTCCCACAACCCTTCCAACAATGATCATTATCCTTTCTGGTCATATTGGCCAGTCTGAGAAGTGTGAGGTGGTCCTGTTCATCATTTCTTATAGCACAGTAGTATTCCATCATGATACTATAACTTGTTCAACCATTCTTCAATTGATGGGTATCTTCTCAATTTCTAATTTTTTGCCACTGCAAAAAGAACTGCTATAAATATTTTTACACAAATATGTCCCTTTTTCTTATCTTTGTCTTCTTTGGGGAAAAGACCTGATAGTGATATTACTGAATCAAAAGGATTAAACAAATTTATAGCTCTTTGGCCATACTTCCAGTTTGTTGTCCAAAATTGTTGGACTAGTTCACATTTCTACTAACAATACATTAATGTCTCCATTTTTACACAATTCCATCCTGCATTTGTCATTTATGAGGTGGTATCTGAAAATTCTTTTAAATTCCATTTCTTTAATTAATAGTGATTTGGTACATTTTTTCCTATGTGACTATTGATAGGTTTGATTTTTTTTTCTTCTGAAAACTATCTGTTCATGTCTTTTGATTATTTATTACCACCCGCAATACCTCTTGTGTGGGTCTGGACATTAAGAGAGTTAGGTCGAGTAGAGACACGCACAAGGTTCTGATGCAGAAATCTATTAAATTTATTTTTAGAAACTCGGACTTTTTATAACAAAAACTTATCTCAGGAATGACTGGTTAAAAAAGACCCAGTTTCACAAATTCCTGGGTAAATTTACAATATCTGTTCTTAGAAATCTGCAAACTTCTATATCAGAAAAGCCTTTACAACCACCTTAAGAACCATAGATTATAATAGGTCAGCCTTCACTGGAGACCCAGCAAATCCATACAATGAGCAATAATACATACATATCTCTGATGGAAAAGGTCACCAAGGATATGTGAAAATCACTCCCAGGAGCTAGCCCACTACAATTTATCAGTTGGGGAATGACTTATATAAATTTGAATCATTTCTCTATATATTTGAGAAATGAAGTCTTTATCAGAAAAACTTGCTACAAAATTTTTCTCCAGTTTTCTGTTTCCTTCCTATTAAATTTTGTTTGTGCAAAAGCTTTTTTTAAATTCATGCTTAATTTCCCATAATCCATCCCCTCTATCTCTTGTTTGATTATAAACTCTTCCCTTATTCATAGTTGAGATATTTTTCCATGCTCCCTTAGTTAACTTATGATATCACCCTAGTTTATGTCTAAATTATTTATTCATTTTTGCCTTATCTTGTTATTTTGTTTGAGATTTTTGGTTTATGCCCATCTTTTGCCAAGCTTCTTTTTAGTTTTCCCAGCAGGTCCTGAAACTTGATTCTTTGTATTTATCAAACACTAGTTTACCAGATTACTATGGTCATTTACAAAAGTGTAGCATGTACTTAGTCCATTCCACTAATCCATTACTCTATTTCTTAGCCAGTACCAGATTGTTTTGATGATTGCTGCTTTGTAATGTAGTTTGAAATCTGGATCTGCTAGGCCACCTTCCTTCATATTTTTTTCATTGATTACTTTGATATTCTTGTCCTTTTATCTTCCAAATGAATTTTGTTACTATTTTATCTACTTTTCCAAAATCTGGATCTTTTGGAAATCTGTATTTGCTACCTTCCTTCACATTTTTTGTCATTGATTCCCTTGATTTTCTCGTTCTTTTATTCTTCCAGATGAATTTTATTTTATCTCCCTCTATAAAATGTCTTTGATAGTTTTATTGGTATTGCACTGAATAAGTGAATTAACAGGTAGAATTGTCATTCTATTTTATTGGTGAGATTACTCATGAACAATTAATATTTCTTCAATTGTTTAGATCTCTATTTTTGTGAAAAGTGTTTTACCTTATTTCCATATAGTTCCTGGGTTTGTCTTGACAGTGGACTCTCAAATATTTTATATTACCTGCAATTATTTTAAATGGAATTTCTCTTTCTATCTCTTCATGCTTGATTTTTGTTGCTAATGTATGGAAATACCAAAAATTTATGTGAATTAATTTTGTATCCTGCAACTTGGCTCAAATTGTTGTTTCTTTTAGCTTTTAAGTTGATTCTATAGGATTCTCTAAGTGTACCTTAACATCAAAGGCAGTTAGATGGATGAAGAATAAAGCACTGGACTTGGAATCAGGATGATAGGAGTTCAAATCCAGCCTCAGACATTTGCCACTTACTAGCTGTTGTGACCTTGGGCAAGTCACCTAACCCCTGACTGCCTCACATTCAGAGCCATCTCCAGTCATCCTGGTTCATATCTGGTCACTGGACCCAGGTGACTCTGGAAGAGAAAGTGAGGCTGGTGACTTAGCACAGCACCCCCTCACTCAAATCCACTTCATGTGTTTGTCATGGCATCACCTCTCTGATGTCATGGTCTTCAAGAATGAAGGACAAACATAACATGTTAACCTTAACATTCATCTGCAAAGAGTGATATTTTTGTTTACTTGTTGACTATTCTAATTCCTTCAATTTCTTTTTCTTCTCTTATTGCTATAGTTAACCTTTCTTTTACTAGTAAGGACTTAAGTGACTTGCCCAAGATCACATAGGTTGCAAGTAGAAAAGCTAAGATTCAAACCCAAGCCCTCTAGCATGGTTATATATATATATATATATATATATATATATATATATATATATATATATGTCCATATGACTCAGAAGTTGGTAGCAACTATCAATTAGAACACATCTTGGCAGATTCTCCTATACATATATGCCTTTGGAAGACAGTAGATCACCCACTTCTTGACAGAAGCATTGAAGGAACACAATGGGATATATATCTATATCTGTCTATCTACAAAATGTCCAATAGAGGAATTTGTTTTGCTTGACTGTGTATATTTTTCATTTTGGTTTTCTTGAGGGAAGGGAGGGAAAATAGATTTTCATTCAAGGAAAAACATAGCATAAAATTCTTTAAAAAGAAATATCTTTCTATTAATATCAGGTTGATGAAGTATATTGATCTGAGTACCCTTTATTAAGTAAACCAAACAGATACTTCTTAAGTTTTTAGCATTAACTACTTGACTTATATTTGTGGTAGAAGTGATTTGCAAAAGGCATTACCAATTAAATTTTCTCCCTAGATGAGGGGGCCTTCAGCTATTTGGTCATGGACAGTTTCCTTCCTTATCTATAGCAGCTATCTTTGTCTAAGACTTTGAAATAAGAATTCTAAAAATAGCATGTAAAAATATGTAATGTTATTATTATAATTTTGAATAGAATTATGTTCTATATGTAGATAAGTATCTGAGTTCAAATTTGCCTCTATTGAAAGTAAAAAGAGTATTCTGTAAAGATGACTAAATAAAACAGGAAACTATTTGGCTCTCCCAAATTCCCCCACAAATATTTTAAAATAATGCCTCAAACTTTAAAGCAGTAAAAATAATTAAAAGTCAGGTAAAGTAGTTGTCCAATTAAAGACAACTTGGGAGGAATTAAGAAAGCCCTAACCTCCCAGAGGTATTAACAAATATGCCCTGGGGATAGCTGTATTTGTGGCAGCCTTGGAACTGTTGCCTGTGTAGCATATGGCAGCTGATTAGGGAAGATTGCTGGACCGAGGTCCCTGGTGTGCAGACCAGACAGAAAGAATGATCCTGGGTGCAGTGGCAGAGGTGGGGCTCTGCCAGATGTGGACACTCTCAAGAGACCAAATTCCTTACTTTTGGTTCCAGTGCAGAGGGGTGAACTGAAGCTGAAACTGCCGGACAAACTGCAGGAGTAAGAGTGTTTGCAGTTAGAGTGGTGACAGCTTGCTGAGGGCTCTGGTCATGCATGGCTCAGGGGCTGAAAGGAGTCCCTGAGGTCAGCTCAGAAAGCAAATACACAAAAAGCCTCAAGCCCCAGATATTATCCCCCACATCTCAGGGTAGGCTAACACAAAGTTAACAGCCAAAAAATGAGCTGTTCAAAAAATTTGCGTAAGCAAAAGAGAAAAACCTGACCCAACTGGTGATAGAGAAGATCTGGGTTTAAACTAGGATGATAAAGCAATCAAAACAGCCACTTCTGCTTCAAAAAAAAGTATAATGATCACAAGCCCCCCCCCCAAAAAAAAGAGTTCTTAGAAGAGCTTAAAAAGGATTTTAAAAATCAAATAAGAGAGGTTGAAGAAAAAGTAGGGGTAAAATACAAGTAATGCAAGAAAATTATGAAGAGTCAACCAATTTTAAAAAAAGGGAGTCAAAAACTTATAGAAGAAAAGTTAAAATTGGGCAAAGGGAAACTACTAATTTCATAAGATACCAAGAAATGTTGAAACAAAATAAAAATATAAAAAAAGAAGAGTTTGAAATATCTCATTAGAAAAAAACACTTAACCTGAAAATGAGATTGAAGAGAAGCAATATAAGAAGCAAAATAAGAAAGTTAAAATTTTTAAAATGAGTCTAAACAACCATATTTTTTTTGCAAGGTAAATGGGGTTAAGTGGCTTGCCCAAGGTCACACAGCTAGGTAATTAAGTGTCCTCCTGACTCCAGGACAGGTGCTCTATCCACTGCACAACCTAGCCGCCCCCTAAAAAACTATATTTTAAGAAATTATGAAGGAAAATTTCCCTGAAGTTTTAAAACAAGAAAATAAAATAAAAATTTAAAAAATCCACCCGTCATCACTAGAAAGAAATCTGAAGATGAACTCAACTGGAACTTTATAGCTAAGTTTCCAAGCTCCCAGGTCAAAAAGAAAATACTACAAGCAATTAAAAAGAAACAATTTAAATACTTTGGAGTTACAATCAGAATAAAACAAGATTTAGCAGCTTCTGCATTAAAAGACCAGAGGCATGGAACATGATATTCTGAAGAGCAAAGGTTTTGCAACTAATAACTTACCAAGCAAAGCTGAGTGAAATCCTGCATGGAACAAATGGATATTTAATGAATTAAAGAACCTTCAGGTATTTATGAGGAAAAAGCCCAGAACTGAATGGAAAATTTGACCTAAAAAATCAGGAGAATCTTATGAAGGTAAATTATGAAAAACCAATTAAAAGGAATTTAATAGGGGTGGCTAGGTGGCGCAGGGGATAGGAACACCGGCCCTGGAGTCAGGAATACCTGAATTCAAACTCGGCCTCAGACACTTAATAATTACCTAGCTGTGTTGGGCAAGCCACTTAACCCCATTGCCTTGCAAAAAAAAAAAAAAAAAAAGGATTTAATAAGATTAAATTACTTATTATATGGGAAAACGTGATCTATAACTCTTAAGAATGTTATATTGTTAACACTTTAGTCTCCAAAATAAGTGAAATTAAGAGCCACCCAAAGAGCAACAGAGAGATACATAATAGATACATGATGAAATAGGGGCATAAATAATTTGTAAAGAATTCTGCTGGAGAAACAATGTAAAAGAAATATTTGATTGAATAAGGTGGACTGGTCATGTAAAAAGAACAAGAAATAATCGACAGCCTGTTGTTTTATGCTGATATCTTCAAAATGTCAAGTGAATTTTCAAAAGGTTCCAAATTTTTGAGGTGGGTTGCAAAATTGTAGGGACTATTCACATCATTGAGTTTGCAATTAAGTTGGAGTATTGGAATGTCACAATGTCAAAAGTTCATCTGTAGAATTCTCTTATATGATTTGTAGACTCTAAGTTTTTAATTAAAAACAATCTTTATTTACCATGAACGTAAAAAATATCAACTCTGAACTAAATGTGCAGTTTTTTTTAATTTTAATGTTAAATTTAATATTTGGTAGTGAAAAGTGATGGATTGGAGAATAAGTCACATTTTTAGAAATGATCAGTGTATGGATTTGTTATTACACAAGCATACTTATTTTTACAAAGGAGGACCTTTATTGGGTAGGGAAACTGGAAGGAATACAAGAATAATGATAGTAATACTAAATAAAAAAGGCAAAAAAATTTTAAAATGTTTAAAAATTTTTATCATTACTAGGGTAGTTTGAAAATCCATAAACATGGAGAAATCTTGGGGTACAGTTGAATGTGACAAGATGATCCTAAAAATTAAAGTCTGGTAGGGAGAGGTAAATGAAGTAATTATCTCTTATAAACAAATTTTTAAAGGAAAAATTTAATGAAAGAGTCAAGGAGATGAACAGAATCATAGATAAGTCAAATATTACAGCTCTCTAGAAAGAACTGAATAGGAATAGAAATGAATATATCTTTTTTTTTCTCAGTGGTACATGGTACCTTTATAAAAATGATCATATAATAGGACATGAAAACTTCATAGTTAAATGCAAAAAGCAGAAATATTAAATGCATCCTTTTCAAATCATCATGCAATAAAATTATATTTAATAACAGACCATGGAAACATAGATTAAAAATTAATGGAATACTAAATAGGCTTATCTTAATGAATGTTGGGGGGGAGTCTTGTTAAAGAACAAGTCCTAGGGGGTAGCTTGGTGGTGCAGTGAATAGAGCACCAGCCCTGGAGTCAGGAGGATCTGAGTTCTAATTTGGCCTCAGACACTTAATAATTGCCTAGCTGTGTGACCTTGAGCAAATCACTTAACCCCATTGCCTTGCAAAAACTGAAAGAAGGAAGGAAGGAAGGAAGGAAGGAAGGAAGGAAGGAAGGAAGGAAGGAAGGAAGGAAAGAAAGAAAGAAAGAAAGAAAGAAAGAAAGAAAGAAAGAAAGAAAGAAAGAAGTCATAGGAACAATTTTATTGAAGATAATAATGAGACAATATATATCATAACTTATGGGATGCAGCAAAAGCAGTAATTAGAGGAAATTTTATTTCTCTAAATATTTATCTGAATAAAATAGAAAGTACAGTCAATGAATTGAGTGCACAATTTAAAAAACTAGGAAAAGAACAAATTAAAATTTCCTAATTAAACATCGAATTAGACAGCCTAAAATTTAAAAGTGAGATTAATAAAATTGAATGCAAAAAAGCATTGAATTAATAAATAAAACTATGATTTAAGATAGATTTTGAAATAAGATTGGTTACTGTGATTCAAAAAGAAAGCCAGATTGCTGTTATCAAAATGCAAAGTATAAATATACTACTAACAAAGATGAAATCAAAGCAATTATTATTTTGCCCAATAATATACCTATTATATATTGTATATTATTATATATAATATATATTATATATATATATATATACTATAAATTTAGCAGTTTTAAGTGAAATGTAAAAATGCTTACAAAAAATAGACTGCCTAAATTAGAAGAGGAAAGAAGTTTATATAAATAAACCTATTTTAGAAAAAAGAAATTGAACAGATCATAAATAAACTTCCTAAGGGAAAAAAGCATCAGTTGCATTAATAGGTGAATTCTACCAAATATTTAAATAATTAAATGTTAAATAAGTTATTTAGAATGAAAGGCAAAGGAGTCCTTTTATGAAATAAATATAGTGCTGATACCTAAATCAGGAAGAACAAAAAATAGAGAAAGAAAATTATATACCAATTTCACTAATGAATATGAATGCACAAGTCCTGAATAAAATACTAGCTTGGAGACTACAGCAATATATCACAAATATTATAAAGTGTGACCAAATGAGATATATACCAGAAAGCAGGGATGGTCTAACATAAGAAAACTGCTAACATAATTGATTATGTCAATAACATAAGTAATCTTATGATTATAGTAATGGATGCAGAAAAAACACTCATTCCTGTTAAAAATACTTGAAGGCCAGAGGTATAAAAATAATAAGCATCTATTTAAAACCATCAGCAAGTTTTATTTATAATGGGGACAGGCTAGAAATTTTCCCAGTAAAATCAAGATGAAGCAAGGATGCCCATTATCACCAGTATTATTCATTTTTGGATTCGAAATGCTAGTAATAGCAATAAGAGAAGAAAAGTTGAAGGAATCAGAATGGGCAATAAGATACTAGCTTTAAAACTGTACCTTCTTCAAGTCGATATGATGATATAATTAGAAAAACCTAAGATTCAACTAAAAAGTGAATAGAAACAATAATGTCAGCATGGCAGGATATAAAATAAATCCACACAAATCATCAGCATTTCTATATATCACCCTCAAAACCCTGTATAAATAGATAGTAAGATAAATTGCATTTAAAATAAAATAACTGGGAGGGGCAGCTAGACGGTACAGTGGGTAGAGCGCCAGCCCTGAGTCAGGAGCACCTGAGTTCAAATCCAGCTTCAGATACTTAATAATTTCCTAGCTGTGTGACCTTAAGCAAGTCACTTAACCCCATTGCCTTGTCCAAAAATGAATGATTGAATGAATAAAGGAAATACCTGGGGGGGTATACCTGCTAAGACAAACCCAGGAACTACATGAACATAATTATAAAAAGCTTTTTATACAAATAAAATCAGATTTAAGTAATTGTAGAAATATTTATGTTTATTTTTATCATAAAAATGATAGTTATACCTAGCCTAATCTATTTATTAAATGCCATCCAATTATATTAAAAAAATTACTGAGCTAGAAAAAAATAACAAAATTCATTTAGAAGAGTATATCAAGAATATCAAAGGAATTGGAAATATGGATTATAAAGCAATAATTATCAAAACTATCTGCTACTGTTTAAGAAATAGAAAGGTGGATCAGTGGAACAGAGTAGATATACAATACATAGTGGTAAATTATTATAGTAATCTTGTGTTTGACAGATATAAAGATTTAAACTTGTGGGATAAGAATTTTACTATTAGGAGAAAAAAATTGGGGAAAGCAGTCTGACAGACTTTTTTAAAGATTGATATATTAAAACCATTTACCATGGTAAGGTCAAAATGGAGACATATAGAGGGAGATATAAGTAAATTTTACAAACATGGAACATATTACCTAGCAGACTTATGAATAGGAGATTAATTTATTAATAAATAAAGAGATAGCATTATGAGATGTAAAATGGATGATTTTGTTTACATTAAATTAAAAATGATTTGTACAAATTAAACCAACATGGCCAAGATTAGAAGAAAAGCAGAAAATTGGGAGAAAATTTTATAGGTGGTGTCTTGGATTAAAATCTCATCTCAAATACAGAGAGAACTTTTTTCAAAGTTGTAAGAATATGAGTTTTTTTTTAAAAAAAGAATGAGTCATTCTCCAGTTGATAAATGGTCAAAGGACATGACCTGGCAGTTTGGGGATAAAGAAATCAAAAGCTATATATAGAGCCATATTAAAAAATGCTCAAAACAGTATTGATTAGAGAAATACAAATTAAAACAACTTTAAGATAGCATCTCACACCTATCAGATTGATAAAAATTGATAGAAGGAAGAAATGACAAATGTTGAAGGGGATGTGGAAAAATTGGTTTACTAATGCTCTATTGGTGGAGTTGTGAACCATTTTGGAGAGAAATCTGGCATTACGTCCAAAGAATTATAAAACTATGACCTAGCCTTACTACTATTAGGTCTGTTTCCTTAGGTAATCAGGAGAATGTCCTAAAATATTTATAACTGCTCTCTTTGTGGTGGCAAAGAATTGAAAATTAAGAGGATATCCATCAATTGGGAAATGGCTAAACAAGTTGTGGTATGGAATATTACTATTCTTCAAGAAATGACAAGCAGTTTGATTTTAGAAAAACATGGAAAGACATCCTTTAAATAATGAAGAATGAAACTAACAGAACCAAGAGAGCATTGTATACAGTAATAATATTGTTAGAAGATTAACTGTGAAAGACTAAGTTATTCTGAATATAAATACTCAAATCAATTGTAAAGGAGTATGAAGGAAGATCATATCTACCTCCAGAAGAAGAATTGATAGATAGAAGTATACATAGTAAAGGTTTTACTTTTTCGTGTATATCTATTTAAGTATTTATATATTTATATTTCTTTATACATAATATTTTGCATCAAATGATGACTTTCTCTTGTGTGGATTAGGAAGGAGGGAGTTGGGAGCTTAAAATGTAGCAAAAAAATAATTTTTTTAAAAAAATTAGACCCTTTACAATCATGTGATCCTCACAACAATTATTTTAATTGTCCCTTTACAGATCAGGAAACTGAGGTAAACATAGGTGAAGTTGCACAGCTAATAAATTTCTGAGACCTGAGTTTTTGACTCAGGTTTTCCTCATCCATGCATTTCCTAGCACTTTTGTCTACCTAAGTGCCAAATAACAATGTCTTTTTTGTGTTGATTCTGATCTACTATAATTATCCTAATAAGAGTGATCTAATACTGAATGTACTACTGAACCAAATGTATTTTTTGCTTTGTTCTTCAGTCGTTTCCATATTTATGATTATCTTTAAAATGGGGCAGTATTGAGAGTTATGCTCATTCAATGACTCAGGTTCTGATGAGAGTGTCTCTGTTAGGGAAAGCATCACTCAGTCTACAGCTTATATTACCTTTATTCAGCATGTACCCTACCTGTTAAACATCATGTACCTGCTTCCTTGGGGAGGAACTAAGGTGTATTGTTGTTCAGTCATTTCAGTCAGATATGACTCTTCCTGACCCCATTTGGGGTTTTCTTGACAAAGATACTGGAGTGTTTTGCTATTTCCTTCTCCAGCTCATTTTACAGATGAAGCAACTGAGGCAAACAAGGTTGAAGACTTGCTCAGGGTCACATAGCTAGTAAATATTTGAGGCTGGATTTGAACTCATGTCTCCCTGACTCCAGCCCTGGCTCTCTATCCACAGTACCACCTAGCTGTCTCTGAGATGCAAAGACCTTTTGCTGACATGGACCTTTTTGAATTGTCTTCATCTCATTACAAATGCTGTATCAATAAAGCTGACTCCATCTTGAATCCCTTGCTGATCTCTATAGATCAGTCACTCAACCTATTTCTAACTTGATGTATTTTAGCAAATTCTTTTTATTCTCTTTTTCCTGAGTTTTGCCTCATTAATCACAGCAAAAGTCCGAAGAATTTTTCTTTTAATACCTCCTAGTTACTAGTTTTATGATTCTTTTCTGGCCCTGTAAAATGAGAGCATTAGATAAGATACTCTTTAAGTACACTTACCACAGTGCCAAATATGAACCAAATTAAAATATAATTGGGAAATGCTTAACAAAAATAAAAAATACAACATAGATAAGTTCATTTAATTAAATGATAATCATTAAATCATCACTCATACTCAGTAATCATTCAATAACAATGTTCATTTAATTTATGGTTTTCTAAGTCAATAGGCAGCCCTGAATAGTATACATTTCTATTTGAGTTTGACATCACTGACTTTCAATGAATCTGATGATGTTCTAAGCATGCCTCAATCCAGGTTATTTACTTGAATGATGCACAAGGCCATGAGAAAAGCTCATCGAATAGCACTCTGTGGCAATAGACCAAGGATATAATCTGACCCATCAATACATGCCAAATGCAAAGGAATACCAACTTGAGAATCACTAAAGGCCCAAAGAGAGGCAGCTACTTGTCCAGTCACATTCTACAAGAAAGCGACTAAACTGAAGTCACTTGGATTCCATTGTCAGGAAGCACCCTCTCTCTTCCTCCTAGATCTCTGTTCAATCTTCCTAAACTGGTACCACTACAAAACTCCCTGGATGCTTAGCTGTGCTTCTGATGACCTAGTTGCAAGGAGCAATGTTTCCAAAATAGAGCTGGAATGAAATCTTAGCATCTTAAGCAAGTTGTGTGGAGACTTAGACTTTACTTAAGCTGAAAATCTCAGCACTGAGGCCGGTGAAATGCTGGGGATCACTTTCACTTTAACAGATAAGATTCACTGGGAACTTTAGACTTACTGGAAATTTCATTCTACATGCAAAAGATTCTAATTGCATGACTGGAAATTTTCCATCAGTGAAGACAAGTCTCTAATTAGGGTCGACTTTGCTAGGGCACTTTTAGACAAATCCTCAGCTTAAGTCTTCTCATGACTTGCTTTGTCTGGAAGGGCTTGATAACTGAGTCTTGACCTATAAAACTGATAAATGAGTAGATCTCTCTGTAAGGGAGCTAGTTAAGGACTGACCATGAGAGCCTAGGGTCTAGAGCTGGAAGGGACCCCAGATATCACTGAGCCCAACCCCTCACTTTCGAGAGGAAGAAAAGAGGCCAAAAAAGAGGGAAAGGGACTTGCCTGCTCAGAAGCCCAGCCAGAATGCAAATTGTGGATCTTGTGACCCCAAGCCCAGGGCTCTTTCTGCTGCACTGCCCATGTCCATTAAGGACCAGGGGTGTGGAATGGTATTGAGCAGGACTAAGTGTGAGCTCTTAGAAATCCACAAAAACCCTGAGAGACTTCCAAAGGTTTCATTTTCCTTTGTAGAGAGGGGAAAGTGCTTGAAAGTGATATACTCAAACTCTCTAATCTAATCTCATACCTGAACAGAGATAGAACAGTGAGATTTTAATCACTAGAGACCGACAAAGCCAACCACAGACAACCTGAGCCATTTAGCTCAGGTGCTGTCCCTTACTCCTATTTCTTATACAATATAGACTGTAATGATGAGAGAAATTCACTAAGTGAATGTTTTTGAATTCACAGATAGATGTATATACATTTGAGTTTTTCTTTCAAATAATTATTATTGGACATTTACAAATTCTTTCAGATTTTAGCATTTCCCAGCATTTCAGAATTTAAAGCTGCAAGGGATCTTAATTTTGCAGATGAGGAAACTGAGGCCCAGAGAGTTTAAGCAACAAGGGACTTGCCCAAGGTCAATTCAAATCTATGTCATCTGATTTCAAATAAGTGCTCTTGCTGCTGGAAGGGACCTTAGTGTCTGATCATTTCCAATAAGTATTATCTGCAATAAATTACCTTCTATGATTGTGAATAAAAGATTTAACTGTACCTTAAGTTAAAATTAAAATGCCTTTTTCTAATCAGTCATCACTGAAAAAATAGAATGTAAAAGAAATAGTTTTTGAAACCCCAGAATTAAAATTTCCTATCTTCATAAAAAACAAATTACTTTACTCATTAAAGATGAAAATGAAAATCAATTTGATATAATCTTCATAAAACTAAAAATACAACAGTTTTTACTTCCCTATGAGAATAACCTGTATTTTGTAGTTCAGCAACTGATGTTCCCCTTCTGTGCTTAGCTGTATGCCCTAATGGAAAGAGCAATTGGTCTGAGTCTGAGGTCCTAGGTTCAGATTCTACCAGGTTCAGCTTCTTATTATATCCTAGAATCCTAGATATAAGAACTAGAAAGGCCCCTAAGAGCTAGTACAGCCCCTCATTGATAGGTAAAGTGGCCTTGCCAAAATCAAATCAGTCAGGACTGAGATTTGACCAAGATTTGCTAACTCCAAATCCTTTCCACTGTATTATGCTGTATAATAAGTTGCTTGACTTCTCTCTAGGCCTCAGTTGCCCCATTTGCTAAATAAGAAAGTTGGGCTAGGTAACTTCTAAAGGTCCCTTCTCAGTTCAAGAGTTATGATTTGATATATATCCAGCTTATATGTAAAACGAATTTTAGTTTGATGTCCAGTATCTGTGCATGGACCTGAAGGAGTTCATGACAATCTGGGAAACTTCTACAGTATTCTGTGTTATCTAGAGCTTTCAGGAGAAAAGGCAAATACAGATTCCTACTTGCCAAAAATGCTGAGAATCTTGCAGATTGATCTGTTTTAAGCATCTTTTATCACTCTTAGCCACATGATCATCTTAGCTGGAAGCCTTCCATTGTGAACTGCAGACCTTTGTGGGGAAACAAAGCAGCCACAGCAGAGAAAACATTCCACAGCTGTGGTGCTAGGGAAATGTTTGGAACCATAACAGGAAAATCTATGATTTAGATATATCTAAGATTGTAGTTCACAGAAGTTGGAACAGATCTCAGGGGTCACCTAGTCTAACTCATACCTGCAAAGCTATTTCTCTACTCCATCTCCTGTTGTCATCTTCAGTGGCAGCTTGTTCTTTCCCTAAAGAGTTCCAATTCTTAGGAATTTTTTCTTTATAATGTCTTCTTTGTAAGTTCTCTGCATTTCTCCTAGTTCTGTTCTCTGTAACCAAATTTAAAAATCCTTCATTGCTACCTGGGGCCACAGTCACCAGATACCCCAGCAAGGAATAACAGAATAGGACCCTGGTTCTATTTTAATGGTTTTCAGAACTCGGACTATGATTAAGAGGAGCTACAGGAGCATTCGTATTATGCCACTAGAGGTGAAATTCTTGGATCATGCAAGATAAAACAAAGCGAAAGCATTTGTCAAGAATGTTTTCGTGTATCTAGGATGAAAGTCAGAGGTTCAAAGACAATCAGATACCATCATGGTTCCAATCATAAATGATGCAGACCAGCCATCCAGCGGAGTTATTCTCATGACCAGGTTAGCTGCTGGGGAAACCAAAGTCTTTGGATTCCACAGGGTCATATGGTGTATACTGATGACTAGCCCATCGAGAGACTAGCTTGGATAGGTCTTCTTGAAGCAAACTTGTCTCCAGATAATCATATGCTGGCACTTTGCCCAGCATGCTGGGCACTGAGGTACCTTGTGATATAGAAAAGAAAACCATACAAAGGCTAAGAGCCTCATGTAACATTCGGATCAGCACCAAAAGTCCTGTTTACTCTCAGATCAGGTCATGGGGTGAAATGGGTATGGAGAAGTTAAGTGAGAAGGATGTCTTTGCATAACATAACCCTCACTGCAATACACATCATGGGCAAGTTACACCACCGTTATTTTGGTTGGTGTCATCCTCTTCAAAACTGGACAACTATTATTGTTACCTCTGGACCTTAGTTTCTTCCACTGTAAATGAAAGAATTTAAGGAAATATGAGAGAATTTGCATGAGAACAACATGCAAAATTACAACATAGTCCTTTAAGGTTTACATAATGCTTTACATATGTTAGCTCATGTAATCTTAACAACAGCCCTTTAAGATTATTAATAGCTTTGATTTTATAGACAAAGAAACAGAAGCTAAGAGAGATCAGGTGACTTGATAAATAAACATCTGGATCAAGATTTGAACTCAGTTTTCGACTCCAAGTCTATCTTTCCACCCTCTGTGTATCATCTAGCCACTAATGTGGTCACAGTACATTTTTTAAAAAGCAAAACAAACAAACAAAAATCCCTAAACTCAGATTATTTGCAGTGAACAATCTTGATTCCAAAGAAACAAACATGTAATATGCATCCCTCTTCCCAGAAGACTTAGTTGCTTTGTGGGTCAGTTTTGTTTTAATTTTTTTTCTTTATACCAGAAAGGATTTGAGGAAGGTGGGGAAAAGACAGAGGATAATGAAAAATGACTGAGGACAATACAAATATACATTCATTAAAAGAATATCAATATTAAAAGAATAGAGAAAAATAACACAATGAAAAATTAGCCTGTATTATCTCTGGAGTCCCCTTTAATCCTGAACTTCTACGTTTTTATGGGTCTAATACAGATCATAACTTCAGCCCTGACTCTTAAAAACACCTTCTCTTGGTTGCAGGAAGACCTGGTGAGTGTGGCTTTCTGTTGTTATTGAATCATTTCAGTTGTGTCTGACTCTCAGTGACTCCATTTGGGGGTTCATTGATAAAGATACTGGACTCAGTGCAAATCATCCCCACTCTCACCAGAGACTGCGTTCAGAAAGCAATGTGTGGTCCAGTTTAGATGGACCTTCAAATGCATGGAGAGAAGCTAATGTGCAAGAAGACTGAAAAGACAGAAAGAGGATTGGTTGTGTAGAATTTAAAAGGTCAAATAGAGGACTTTTTATTTTATCCTAAAGGTGATAGGGAGCCACTGGACTTAACTGTATGGGGAGAAGAAGAAAGTTTGACATGATCAAACTAAAGCTTTAGGAAACTCAGGATGGGGGGGGGGGGGTGAGGAAGATTGTTGAATTAGAATAGGAGGGGATGTAATTAGATTGAGAGGGATGAATTTGAGAAATGTTAAGGAAAATTGAAAAATGTTGGAAATCAATCCAGACATGTGAGGTGAGAGTAAGCAAATTAATTTAGGTAACATTGTTATTTTTATTAATTTGAATCACCTACTCATAAACATTTAATATTTCTCCAGTTATTTAGATCTGCTTTAGCTATATAAAGAATGTTATATGGGGGGCGGCTAGGTGGCGTAGTGCATAAAGCACCAGCCTTGGAGTCAGGAGAACCTGGGTTCAAATCTGGTCTCAGCACTTAATAATGACCTAGCTGTGTGGCCTTGGGCAAGCCACTTAACCCTATTTGCCTTGCAAAAATATAAAAAAGAAAACAAAAAAGAATGTTATATGATTGTGTTCATATAGTTTGTGTTTGTCTTGGCAGGTAGACTCCCAGGTACTTTAATACTATCTAAAGTTATTTAAATAGACTTTCTATATCTTCCTGCTGGATTTTATTGGTAACATATAGAAATGCCAATAATTCAAATGAATTTATTTTATATCCTAAAATCTTACTAAAATTATTAATTGTTTCAATTAATTTTTTTAGTTGTCTCTGTAGGATATAAGTATCTTCTACAAAGTAAAAGTATCCTCTTAAGTATCCTCTGCAAAAAGTAATGATTTTTGATTCCTTCTTGCCTATACTTATTTCTTCAATTTCTTTTTCATGTCTTATTGCTATAGCTAACATTTTTAATAATGGTGATATATAGATAATATAATGGTGATAAATGGAATTCCTTGCTTTACCATTGGTTTTAATGAAAAGTCTCTAGCATATATCCCCATTACAGATAATGTTGATTCTTGGTTTTAGATAGACACTGCTTATTTTAAGGAAAACTCTATTTATATGATGTCAAAAAACCCTTTTCTGCATCAGTTAATATATTGTTCTTTTCTTATTTTGTTATTAATATGGTCAGTTATTTTTATAGTTATTCTAATGTCAAATAAACTTTGCATTTCTTGTATAAATCCAGCCTAGGCATAATGTATAATCTTTGTGATACATGGCTATGATCTCCTTGCTCATATTTTATTTTAAAATTTTATATCAATATTCATTAGGAATATTAGTCTGTAGTTTTCTTTCTTTGTTTTGATATACCCTAGTTTAGTTGTCAAGACTATCATTTATGTCAGAAGAAGAATTTGATAGGATCCCTTCTTTTCCTACTTAGTTTCAAACAGATTAAATAGTATTAGAATAAATTTTTTTAAGTGTTTGGTAGAATTCACCTGTAAATTCATCTAGCCTTTTTTCCTTTAAAAATTTATTTTGGGCTTCCTTGATTTATTTTTTCTAAGTAAGTTTATTTTAGAATTCTCTTTCCTGATTTCTTAATCTGGTAATTTATATTTTAATAAATATTAATCCATTTTTATTTAACTTTTCATTATATTGCTTTATAACCAAAAAATAACTCCCAGATATTTCTTTTATTTCATCTTCATTAGTGAATTTATTGTTTCATTTTTGACGCTGGTAATTTGGCTTTCTTTTCTTTATTAAATCCCATTAACTTTATGTAATTGAACTGGGTTTTTCCCCAAAAAGCAGTTTCATATTTATTTTTAATTCACTAGTTTTTTAAATTTAATTTGGTTCATCATAGGAAAAAAATATTTCTATTTTAGGTGATTAATTTGTTGATTGTCTGGGGTTTTGGTTTTTTGTTATATACCCAGTTTGTTAATTTTCTGTCTCTCTCTCTCTTTTCAATATATTTTATCAATATAAAAGTATTTGGAATTATAAATATTCCCCCTAATTATTACTTTGACTTTAGCTATGTTAATAGGTCATTATTTCATTTTTGTCCATATTAGCTAGCATTTTATATGTGAATTTTCTGGATAAGTTATTCTTGGTTGTAAGGCTAGATCTTTTGTCATCTGGAATATCACATTCTAAGCTCTCCATTGCTTTATAATTATGAGTGATAAATCATAAATAATAATTCCTTTGACTTTCCAGTATTTTAATTATTTCTTTCAGGCTTTCTTTTATTTGACCTGTGAGTTCTGGATTTTATCAAATTCCTTGGTATTTTCATTTTGGTACTCTTTTGATTTCCTGCTGCTATGATTGGTTTCAACTTTACCATCATCATTAATATCATCCCTTCCCCCATACAATTTTTTTCCTTTTTCAAGGCAATGGGGTTAAGTGACTTACCCAAGGTCACACAGCTAGGTAATTATTAAGTGTCTGAGGTCATATTTGAACTCAGGTCCTCCTGACTCCAGGGCCGGTGCTCTATCCACTGTGCCACCTAGATGCCCCTCCCCCACACAATTTAAGTTTTTTTTTTAATTATGATTTCTAAACTCTTTTCTTGTAATGACTTTCAGGTAATGTAATGATTTTAAAATTATCTCTCTTCAATCAGTTTCTTAGGTCAGTTGTTTTAGCTATAAGATATCATATTTTCTTCTGTTTTTTCCTCTCATTTTGACTTTTTAAAAATATTTTGGGATGTCTCATGGACTCATTAGCTTCTATTTGGTCAATTCTAATTTTCAGAGAAGGCCATGTCTGTGGAAGAAATTCCAAAGCTCTCATTTTACCCCAATTTTTTTCCCTTTACATTTCTCATTTGGTTTTCAAAGTAATTTATAGCTCTTAATTTTTTTTAACTATTCTTGCTTTATTTCTGTCCAGTATTCTGTTTGGAATTATGCCTCAGATGCATCTTCCTTTGAGTCTTGGCTTGGGTTTGGCTTTTGATTTGTTTGTTTGTTCTTTAGTCATTTTCTTCTTCTGAATTTTGCATATTGACCCTTCCTGTTCCCTAATAGTTCTTTATAGTGGGGTTCTTTTTGATCTTTTGTTCGTATGCTCATTCTCTCAGGCTTCCTCTTGGACTTGGGACTTTTTGCTTAGGCTGAGCTCTCCACAGGTATGTCTGCAGGAAGTGTCCTGGTTCTTTTATTCTCCAGGTCCTTCTGCTGCTTTCCCTGATCAGACTGAGAACCTTAAAGCTTCAGTGCTTCCAAAGCAATGCAGTCATCGCCCTGCTGCCCCGAGCTCTGCAAGGTCCTGCCTGGTCTGCCTCCGTCAGCCTAGCCCTGGCTGGAGCTACAGGAGCCGCTGCCACTGGGAGGCTCTGCCAGCTTGGAGTGACTAAAGGCCAGGTGCACCTTGGGTTGGGAATTCCTACCACGGTGACCTCCTGCAAGGGAAACTGAGTCTGACTCTGTTCCTGCTATCAGTCATCAGCTCCTTGTTCCGTGAGCAGGGAGAGTCCACAGTCCTGACTGTTCTCTCCACCTTCCTAAGCTACAGGTCCTTCAATCAGACCCACAACCTTCCACACTAGCCCATCCAATCCTCTCTGCTCCGATGCTTTTCTCACCCTTCTTTCAGCCCATGGGCACCAGAGTTCCATGTACACTCCAGGTTCAGACCCTTTCCCTGGTATCTGCAGACTTCTCTGTCTCCCTAAGCCATGCTGGTCTGGAAAAATGACTCACTGTGATTTTTTTCCAAGATTTCTCAATTCGAATTTGGTCTGGTACAGTTTCTAGATCTTTGTGGAGGAGGTTTGGTGAGTGGGCCAGTCTGTACTTCTTCCTGCTAGTTCACCATCTGGCCTCCACCTCCATACTTAGTTTTTCAAGAGCTTTATGATCTGTCTGACCTCACTTGTTCCTGCATTGTTGGCCACAGAGGCCCTTCTTTCTGCTTCTCACCTAGCATTCTGTCTGTCTCAGTTCGTTGCCCATTTCTGGACTATACTTTTTCCTTGCTGTTGCCTAAGATTTCTCTCCTTCAAGACAGAGCAGAAGCTTTCTTGTTCTCTCCCTCAATTGGTAATGCTCTCCCTCTCAATCTACCTTATTTTTAACTATCTTGTGTTTTCCTTATATTTATTTTGTATTTACTTATATAACTTCCCCGTACAATGAAAGATCTTTTAAAATGATTGTTTCATTCTTGTATGCCTAGCACCTAAACCAGTAGAGTGGGTACTTAATATTTAAATGTTTGTTGACTGCAACTCATCAAATATGAAGGATGAGGAAGAAGGAAGAATCAAGAATAGCTAGACAACCCAGTGAATAATGACTGAAAATATGGTGATGGCCTCAACAGAAATAACAATTTGAAGGAGAAGCAGATTTAGGGGAGAAGACTGTGTACAAATAGAGTTTAAGATACTCGTGAAACATTTCAAGATGATATATGCAGCAGACAGTTAATAATGCATGACAGCTGTTCAGGAGAAAGATTGGGGCTAATATATAGGTTTGAGGAGTCATTTGTATAATATTTCATAATATTTGAACTCACATGAATTGATGAAATTATAAAGGAAGAGAGGATAGATAGATAAAAATGCCCCCAACAGAGTCTACAGGACACCCATAGTAAGAGGGAAGGAGATGGACAGTGGTCCATTAAAGGGATTGTTCAGATAGATAAGAGAAGATCCAAGTTAGAGCAGTATGACAGAAGCTAGGTCAGAAAGAGAGGGTTCAAGAGGAGAGAGTGATTAACAACATCGAAAGTGCTGAGAAGTTGTGTTGCATATGAATGGAGAAAAAACTATCAAATTAAGAAGTCAAAAGATGTGGTAAAGTTCGAGCCCAGATCTTAAGAAATTGTAGAAAACTCTGGGATTGTGCAAATGGAGGCTTAGTAGGAAAGAGGAAAAAATGATATAGGGCAGTAGCTTGAGAAGCTTATACATTCAAATGACTCTTTTTTAAAAATAGGATAGAACTAAGTATGTTTGTAAGTAACAGAGAATGAATTGGGGGAGAGAGAGAGAGAGAGAGAGAGAGAGAGAGAGAGAGAGAGAGAGAGAGAGAGCGAGCATAAAGGGGATGGGATGAGATATGATCAAGAGCAGAGATTGGAGGTAGGATTGGTTTTGACACAAAAGATCACCTTTTCCTCAGAAAGAGAGGTAAAGGAGAAGATTTGTAAAAATGTAAAAATATTATTAAGTGTGGAGTGAGAGAAAAGGAAGCTCTTCTGTTTTCTCAGTAAAGTTTAAAGTGTTGACATCTGCTGAGGGGTAGGTATTAAAGGTGATCTTTTTGGTTGGAGGAAAGAAAAACAACTGCTGAGGGAAGTGAGACAGATTTGATCAAGGAAGAATAATAGTTTTGTTCTGCAGCAATGAGAGCTCTTTAGAGGTTAGATAACATTCATTTATAGTAGAATCAGTCAGCAGTGTTGTGTGACTTCAACAATGTTCAGGTCTGGAATATTATAGGAAAAGAAGAGTAATCAGATCTGAGGATTTTAAGGCCATGAATAGGTATAAGACAAGGGAAGAAGGCTATTAAGAAATGTGCAAAATGTACAAAAAAAGAATGTACAACAGTTTCTAGTTGAAAGGGGTCAACCAAAGGGTCAAAACTGAAGAGGAAAATGGGTTCAGAACAGGGACGATGATCTCAGGAAAATAGGGAAGGGAAGAAAGGTTTCAACGATAATGAGAAGGAGGAATAAGGCAGAAGGAAAGGTCAGTCAAATCAATAAATTGTTGTTAAATACTTAAGTATATTCTAGGCACTATGCTAATCACTGGGGTGCAAAGAAAGTCAAAAGACAGTCCCTGCTCTCAAGGAGTTTACTCAGTCTAATGATCAAGACAGTGTGCAAACTAGTATATATGAGCAAATTTGGAGATACTTAACAGAAGGAAGGCACTAGCATTAAGGGGAATTGACTTCTTATAGAAACTGGGATTTGAAGAAGCCAGGAGGATGAGATAAGGAGGGAGAAAAATGCAGGCTTGGGGAACAGCCAATGAAAAATTCAGATTAGGGAGATGAGGATTCATGTTCAGGAACAAGTGTCACTGAAATCAGAAGGGGGAATAGAGTAACCTAGAGACCAGTGGATCACAGCAACAAGACTCTTAACTGAAATTTATAAATAAACATAGATATAGGTGGAGGAAACCTCAATAAAGGGAAAGATTGTTAGTAATGGTGAAAAAACATTTGGAAATGTCAAATAGGGAGCAGGTATACCAACTTGTGTTAGCAAACTCACTGTATTTGGTATCATGAGAGAAAAATAATCCCGAACTCTGAAGGGTGGCCAATAAAGCAATGTCTTGTAGAGAAAATCAGGTTATAACAGTGTGAAAGGAACATATCAGGGATGAAGGCTGGCATAGTGGATAAAGTACTAGACCTTATGTCAGGAAGATTCATCTGACCCCCAGATACTAGCTGTCTAACCTGGGCAAGTCACTTAACCTTGTTTGCCTCAGTTTCCTCTTCTGTAAAATGTTCTGGGGAAGGAAATGGCAAACTACTCCAGTATTTTTGCCAAGAAAATCCAAATGGGGTCACAAAGAGTCAGACACCACTGAAAATGGCTGAACAACAAAATAAAGCTATGGGGAATTTACATTTTTAGGAAGGACTTTAATAAATTAGAGAGCAACCATACATGGAAAATGACCATCTGAAGTAAGTGGAAAAAAACATGATAGCTGTCAGATATTTGAAGGGCTGTGATGTGGAAGAGACCAGCAACAGTGGGTAGTCATTGTAGAAAGGCATATTTGACCCTGGTATGAGGCAAATCATCCTAACGAATTAAGGTCTTCCAAGAATGAAGTAGAATATTTCACAAACTAGAGAGCTCCCCCTCACTGGAGGTCTTCAATCAGAGATTGGATGGCCACATGTACAATGCTTGTACAATGGGCACAGACAGGCCTCAATGATAGCTAGTCCTTTCCCACTCCAAGATTCTGTGATTCAGGAGGTACTAATAGTAGTGAAAGCAAGCTCTTGCAGCCCTGGGCTTTGCGAGCTTCTCTCAAGAAGCCGAGAGGAAACTAATTCAGTGATTAATTTCCTTCCAGGGAAAATGATTAGTTTTCCTCCATCTGTTTTCAGCTTCCACAAACTGCTCTAATCTTTCTCTCATTTCTCTTTATTTCCTGTGCCCCAATTTTCAGTTAGAAATATGTTCATCTCTTTCATTGGGGCCTCTGGTTGTGATGTGTAAGTGACTAACAATTTGAACTCTATTCTTAGATCCCAGTCACAATAGCAGTTCTGAATTTCACAATGCAGTTTCAAGAAGTGTGAAAGTCTCCTCCCCCAGCTATTTTCCCAAATCTGTAAAAAGTCACAAGTCCCTATTCTGTTTGAACTGTTTGAAAAATAATTCACCTGGGAAGAGTGTGACATTAAACAGAGATCACACTAAAGGTTTTGAATGGAGAGTAAAAAGTGAAGAGCAGACAGTCTAAGTGTCTCAGGTTTTCAAGGAGGGAATGACTAGATGGATGTCTGGTTTTTTAGGGTTACAAGAACAGAGCATTTAGTCCCCAGAAGATAATACACAATGACAGTCCTCCAAGTCCAAACATGCTGACTTACTATAACTGTACCAGAAATAAGTGTTAGATTGTAAATCATACATGTTTCATTTATAATATATTATACTGAATAACTGTAATGGGTAATTAATAATAACCAAATTTGAATTTGGCCAAGGATAATTTATTGACTAGACATCCAAAAGAATGGATCAGTGGGCTTTCCAGTTAGTCCAAAGACCCCCAAATACAGAATTCAGTAGATTTTTACACCCAAAAAAAATGAGCCCAAAAAGTCTAATTAATTATGACAGTTCACCAGGATTCAAACTTAGGTAGTCTAATTTCTAACCAGGGGAAAGTTTAAGGGCTTTCCAAGTGGAGAGAGGGGGAAAGTTTCAGTACAGTTGAGAGGGGAATGAGTAAGTTTCAGGGTTCTCTATTCATAAAATGAAAATATGTTGATTAATTATATCCACCTACATATATGAAATAATAGACACCTTACATAACTTAGTTTCCCAAGGATGAATACAGAAAAACAACAAAATAGAGGAGAATACTTGTGACAGCATGAGATAGAGTCAGTATTCAAAGATAGAATCTAATTGTTCCTTCCTCTTTGTCACTATTTCATGATCTTCATTTCATAACCATTTGAGTCCCAGTATTAAGATTTGGGAAGGTGACTATATCTTTCACCCCAAATTCCTCATCTACAAAATGGGGATAATATACAAATATCACTCTATCTCATGAAAAGCAGCATAGAGATAGGAGATGGGAAGACCTGAATTTCGGTCCTGGCTCTTACCTGTAAAAATGTGACAGTGGTCAAGTCACACCCTAGTGTGCCCCAAACAACTCTCTATGTTTATTGATCTACATTAGTAGAGGGAATTTTCACCTGGAGGAAGCCTTGTCATTGAGAAATAACCAATCTGGATATCTCCTCCTATCTCCAAAAAAACAAACAAACAAAAAAAAACAAACCTAAACCTATTTTATAGAGTTGCTGTAGGGAAAGTCATTTGTAAACTATATTATCAGGATAAAGCACCGGCCTTGGAGTCAGGAGTACCTGGGTTCAAATCTGGTCTCAGACACTTAATAATTACCTAGCTGTGTGACCTTGGGCAAGCCACTTAACCCTGTTTGCCTTGCAAAAAAAAAAAACCTAAACTATATTATCAGTCCATAACTCAACAGGTTCCTACCATATGTCAGGCAAAGACATTAAATTATAATTAAAAATTTAATTAGAAATTAGACCCTGTCCTAAAGAAGCTTATATTTTATGAAAAGTAACATGTTCACATATAAGTTAATAAAGGATTCACATATAATTGTGGATTGCTGTTATTATTAGTAATAATAGTTTCATAAGAGCCTAGGATTTAGAACTGAAAAAGACTTTAAAGATTGTTTAATTCAGCTCCCTAATTTTACAGAGGAAGGAACTACCATGTGATAAGTTCAGAGTTAGAAAACCTGTTTCAACATTATGTCCTATGAACCATATGATACAGATTTTAAATCCCAAACTCCCACTTAGTACTGAAGGATTCAGTGACAAAAAATATTATATTAACTTTCATTTATAAACATGCTAAAAGTATCTTTCTTGCAACAAAGATGTCAAATGGGCATGTATTATTACCCCATTTGACAGACAAGATAAAATGATGTTCTGAGGTTATACAATTATATAGAGTCTTTATGTAGATTTATCTAACTCCAGTATATACAAAATGTCATTATAACATCTGTAAAAAAGGATGGTATAAAACTTTTACAAGTATAGAAAATCCAGCAATGTGAATTCTGATAGCCATTAGGACCCTAGACTAACTCCACCATTATATCCTAGTTTCTTAACCAGGAGTATTAAGTCTCTAGCTTGGCTCTTACTTAGCTGTTTTTGTCTTCTCTTTGTTTGGTTTAATTTTTCAAACTTCATTTAATATAATAACTAAACATGAAGTTTAAATTAGTTTAATAAATAATAAGCACTATTCATGTGTGATATAGGCTACACAGTCATTTGATATCTAGGTTCAGCCATTCCAAAACCAAAAAACTTTTAGATTGGAGTCCAGCTCCCTTCTTTTCAGTGTCCCAGTCATATCATGAGATCAGAATAGAAAACTACCCTAAAGTTCTTTGTCTTTTAAGAGACCTCATGTTTCATAACTATATGAGTAGTTTTACCCTGAAGATCCTCCCCCTAGGACCTATACTCCCGGAATCAACAGAACATTACTCTAGGTTCTCCTCATGCTTCTTTCTGTTTCTGAAAATCTTAGCAATGAAATGGGGCATTGGATGAAATGCCCTAAAAGCTAATGCCATAACAGGACAACTCCTGACTATTCTGGATCTAACCTCCATAACAGCACGAAAACAGATTTTTCTCAGCTGCAGTTATTTCTCTCACTCTCTCAGTTCCTGTCTTTCTCTTGACCTTTCAAAAATTCTATTCATAGTGCTGCATCTGAAATCATCCACCTTTTTCCATTGTCTACATTTGCCCAAAGGCAGATAAAATTATATCAGAGGTTGGCAGAGGGGCCAGAATATCCCCATTGCCTCCATTTTTCATGCATCCAAATTAATATGCAGCTTATGATTGAATCAAAGTCTTTGGAGTCTGGAAGAGATCTTAAAGAGCAATTCATCCAAACCTTTACTCAGATGTTAAGTATGATGCCTAAGGGACTCAATCCCAGGTCTGCTAACTCCAAGTCCAAAGATTTTTTTTTAATATAATACCTCTATGATAGTCTGCTTCCTTCTGTTCTTGAAAAACAAAAGCATGTATAAATCAATCACAGTTATTTGTTGTAAGAATAATCTAGTGGGGGAAAAAAAGAATGATCTAGTGGAAAGAGGATTGGGAAAAACTTTGATTTTTTTTAAATGACATAAAAGTTGATCAGGAAAATAATTTAAGATATACAACATACAAAAGCAAAATAGCAGGACACAATATTCAAGAAACCCAAAGATCCCAACTCCTGGAGTAAGGATTCACTGTGTAATAAAAACTGCTGGGGAAAATTCAAAAGTAATCTTAACAAAATTAATTTTAGGTCAAGATCTTATATTATAAAATACAATAAGCTCCAGTGAATACATGGCCTAGATATAAGAAGTCATATAAATTAGAGAATCAGGGAAGAAAATATTTTTTCTAACTATGAATAGAGTAAGATTTCAATTCCAGACAAGGAATAGAGACGATCATAAAAGATAAAAATTGACAATTTTGATTACATAAAATTGTAAAGGTTTTGTACAAACAAAATCACTGCAGATAAAATTAGAATGGAAAGTATAACTGAAAAAATTCTTTGCTGTAGGTTTCCCTGATAAGTCTCTTTTCCAAAATATATATATGGAATTAATTTAAATATATAAGAATGACAGATATTTTCCAAAAGATAAATGTCAAATGATAGAACACACAATGCTCAAATGAAAAAATCAAAGTGATTAGCAGCCATATGAAAAAATGCTCCGAATCACTAATAAAGAGATACAAATTAAAACAATTTTTAAAGTTTTAACATTTTACTTCACATCTATTAGATTGGAAATGATGACAAAGGAGAAAATGATAATTGTAATAATTGCAGAAAAACAGCCAATACTGTTGGTGGGGTTGTGAACTAGTCAAGCTATTCTGGAAAACATAACCTAAAAGTCACTAAAATTATAGATTTTAATCATCAGCACACTACTAGGCCTATTCCCCCAAACAGATTTAAGAAAGAGGAGAAGAAAGGGGGAAAGGACCTATTTGTACAAAAATATTTTATAGAAGCTCTTTTTGTGGTATAGACATTAGAGGATGCCCATGTATTGGGAAATGAGTAAAGAAGATGTGATATATGGTTGTAATAGAATACTATAATGTATAAGAAATTATGAGAGGGCACAGTTAGGTGGCACAGTGGGTAGAGCACTAGCCCTGGAGTCAGGAGTTTAAATCTGGCCTTAATTCACTTTATAATTACTTAGCTGAGTGACCTTAGGCAAGTCACTTAACTCCATTGCCTTGCAAAAAACAATGGTAAGGATGGTTTCATAAAAACCTATGAAGGTTTTGAACTTTGAACTTTTTGAACTCATACAAATGAAGTGAGCAGAACCATGAGAACATTGTACATGGTAACAGTAATATTATAAGGATGATTATTTCTGAAAAACTTAGCTACACTGATCAAAATAATTCTAAAGTACCCATGATGAAAAGAAAAAGAACTAATGAACTCTCAATGCAAATTAAAGCATATTTTTACTTTATTTTTCTTGTTCATGTGGGTATAATTGTTTTTGCAAAATGACTAATATCTTGCAAAGACAATTTACAGATGAGGAGATCAAAGTAATCCATAGCCATATGAAAAATGCTCTAAATCATTAATTATTAGAGAAATGAAAATTAAAGCTTCTCTGAGGTACCACCTCACACCTCTCAGATAGGCCAATATGACCAGGAAGGATAATGATCATTGTTGGAAGGGATGTGGGAAATCTGGGACACTATTACACTGTTGGTGGAGCTGTGAACTCATCCAACCCTTCTGGAGAGCTATTTGGAACTATGCCCAAAGGGCAACAAAAATGTGCATACCCTTTGACCCAGCAATATCACTACTGGGTCTACACCCTGAAGAGATGATGAAAAAGGGTTAAAACATTACTTGTACAAAAATATTTATAGCAGCCCTGTTTGTGGTGGCAAAGAATTGGAAATCAAGTAGATGTCCTTCAATTGGGGAATGGCTTAGCAAACTGTGGTATATGTATGTCATGGAACACTATTGTTCTATTAGAAACCAGGAGGGACAGGATTTCAGGGAAGCCTGGAGGGATTTGCATGAACTGATGCTGAGTGAGATGAGCAGAACTAGAAAAATACTGTACACCCTAACAGCAACATGGGGGTGATGTTCAGCCTTGAAGGACTTGCTCATTCCATCAGTGCAACAATTGGGAACAATTTTTGGCTGTCTGCAAAGGAGAGTACCATCTGTATCCAGATAAGGAGCTGTGGAGTTTGAACAAAGTACAAGGACTATTCCCTTTAATTTAGAAAAAAACAGATATCTTATTGTCTGATCTTGTTACCTCTTAGACTTCTCTTCTTTAAGGATATGATTTCTCTCTCATCACACCCAATTTGGATCAAGGTACAACATGGAAACAAAGTAAAGACTGACAGAGTGCTTTCCGTGGGGCGGGGGGGAAGCAAGATTGGGGGGAAATTGTAAAACTCAAATAATATCTTTAATAAAAATAAATTTTAAAAAAATGGTTAATATCTGTGACAGTTTGTATAAATGATATCATATTGCTTGCCTGCTCAAGGGATGATAAAGAGGAGGGAGAAAGAAGGAAATTTGGAACTCAAAATTTTTAAAAATAAAAATAAAAAATTTTATATGTAATTAAGAAATATCCAAAGAAATAAATAAAAATATTTTTTTAAAAAAAGAGGAAAAAGATTTACATACAAAAAAATATTTACAAAAGTATTTTTGTTTGTTTTGACAAAGAACCAGAAATAAAGGTGTCTATCAACTGGGAACAGTTGAACAAATTATGTTGTATGCATATAATATGATGGAACATTATTGAACCATAAGAAATGAGAAAAGGAATAGTTTGAGAGAAATCTGGGAATATTTGTATGATCATGATATACAATGAAGCGAATAGAATCAGGACATTAATATATATTGTAACAACAACATTGTAAATAAAAACAGCTTTGAAAGATTTAAGATCTCTGATCAATGCAATGACCAACTGTGACTTCAATGGATCAATAAAACATGATACCCATCTGATGATAGTGTGGTGCTAGACTCAAGGAGCAGAATGTGACATACATTTTGGGCATAAAAATATGTGGATTTATTTTGCTTGATTTTATATACATATATATATATATATATATATATTACAAGGATTATATTTTTTCTTTCTTATTGGAGGCAGGGGAGTTGTATGAAAGAGAGAAGAAAGTGAGGTTGTTGCTAAAAGCAAAAGATAAAAAAATGAAAGATCATTAAAATACTTTTAAAAGTGTACAAAAGAGTTCAGAAGGAAGATCATAGGAAAATAAAGACTGCAGGGCAACTTTAAAAGTAACATGTTTAATTTATTTTATGTATTTTTAAAGCAAGATATACAGCACCACAAAGGTTAAAAATTCCTTGACTGGAGAAATACAAAGGAAGAATGAGACATAGAGCTTGCCCTCAGGGAGCTTATGATGTGACTGGGATAGAAAATAAAAAACTATATATATGATTTAAGAACAAATAAGGGCCTAGTTCACTAGTTCATTAGGAAAACTATTCCACTTTTGGATGACTCTGTTTGGATGATTTGCCTTTTTCCAGGGTCCAGTATGCCTTTCTACAATATCTGCCCACTGTTGCTAGTCTCTTCCATGTCATAACCCACCAAATATTTGACAGCTATCATGTCTCCACTATCTTTTCTGTTCTTGGCTGAACATCCCCAGTTCCTTCATATAGTCCTTTCCCCTATATTGTCTCCTGGTCACTCTCATTTGAATGCTCTAGAGATTATTAAAGTCTTCCTAAAATGTAACTTACATAGCTTTATTTTGTTGTTCAGTCATTTTTTAGTTGTGTCCAGCTCTTTGTGACCCTATTTGGGTTTTCTTGGCAAAGATACTGGAATGGTTTGCAGCTTTTTCTCCAGCTCATTTTACAGAAGAGGAAACTAAGGAAAACAGGATTAAGTGACTTGCCCAGGTCACATGACATAGATTAGAAGTGCAATAGAAACTCAGAAAAGAGGAAGAAGATGAAAAGATAGAGAGGTGTAATGAAAAAAATTACTGGTCTAGGAGTCAAGAAAATTGGCCTAGTCCCTATCCCAGTGAGTTCACATTGTAAACTAGGAGCAAAGCTCCTAATTTTGTTGCATATTAGTTCCTAGGGGAAAAAATCAAGGAAAAAATTAAGATTCTATCATCATGAAGTCAAAGAAGACTTCTCAGAAGATATGAAACATTTTCTGGACCTTTCAAAAGATTTGGTTTAGGGGACAGCTAGGTGGTGCAGTGGATAGAGTGCCAGCCCTGGAGTCAGGAGTACCTGAGTTCAAATCCAGCCTCAGACATTTAATAATTACCTAGCTGTGTGGCCTTGGGCAAGCCGCTTAACCCCATTGCCTTGCAAAAACTAACTAAATAAATAAATAAATAAAATATTTGATTTAGTCAAAAGGAAGAAAAGTTCAGGGGAAGATATTTCAGGCATATTATGCTAACATCTCTGGATGTTAATTGTACCAACACCAGCTTTCAGCCATTTTCTCAAGGAACCCATACCACATCTTTAGGGTCAAGTGAGATTCGAAAATGATTATTAAAATAAAATGCCCTGAAGAGATGAGAATATGATTAGCATAAAATCAGAAAATGTTCATCATAAGCTCTTTTTCAACAAGTTATGGTTGTCATTGGGGGCCCTGAATTTGAATCCTGGTTCTTCTCCTTACTACTGAGATGACTTCTGAAATATTTGGTCCCTTTTCTAAACCTCAGTTTTCTTCTCTGTAAAATGAAGGAGTTGTACTAAGTTTCCTGCCATTCTAATCTTCTGAGATGTTTTGATAAACACTTCCTATGTGCCCAGGATACTAGGATGGCATGTTAGTTTTGTTTCCTCAAAAGAGGGCTCATGGGGCGTCTAGGTGGTGCAGTGGATAAAGCACCGGCCCTGGAGTCAGGAGGAACTGGGTTCAAATCCAGTCTCAGACACTTAATAATTACCTAGCCGTGTGGCCTTGGGCAAGTCACTTAACCCCATTTGCCTTGCAAAAAAAAAAAAGAAACAAAAAGAGGGATCATAGCAGGGATCACATGCAAACTTCTTTTGTATGCTTCCTAGGACCCAAAACAGACCTGAGTGCTCCATCAAACCCTAAACTGGGAGACCTGGAAGGACTCTTAAAGATTATTTGATCCACTCTCATGAATTTACAGAACAGCATACTGAAGCATTCAAGATACAAAAAGGAAACCACCACTAACAATACTTATAATATTTACATAATACTTAAAAAGTAACAAAATGTTCTATGGAAAGCATCTCTTTGGACATCCACTAGTAAGTAGGTAGGGAATGTAAATATCATTATTCCCACTTAAAAAATGAGGAAACTGGGCTCAAAGTAACTATAACACATGACCACCATTTCCCTGTCCTCAAAGAGTTTCTAATCTGGTAGGGTGTAGGAAGAGGGCTGAAGCAAAGCTAACCAAAGACAAGAACTAAAATACAGATTGCATTATGAGAAATAGATGATTCGAGCTATATCAGAAAGGTAACTGGAAAATTGGAAAAATGGAGATCAGGTAATAAAAGTTTCAAGATAGCAGTAGAGAGAGACTCAATAAATAAAAATTAATCTCGATATCAGAAGAATTGCTAGCCTTGCCAGCTGTGTGGGACCTCGGCAGATCCTTCCCCCCCCCCCCGAACCTCTCTCTGTCATTGCTCTATATACTGTGGATGACCTTTCTGACAGGAATGCTATATTAAACCTAAATTTCTACATAAAAAATTTACTGTTATTATTAGTTCAATTCCATCATTTTGCTTTGTTACCAAAGAAATGTTAACAGAAATAATTTCTTGGAGAGCTAAGGATGAAGAGCCCTCAAGTGTTTAAATAATTGCCAAGAAATTAGAAATAGTTTACCTCATCTTCCTCCACTATTTTCTACTTCCCTCTCAAATGAAGAAGTGGTGCTTCTCACCAAGAAAAATCATTCTCTATGAATTCTTAATCCCATCCCACATTCTGTAGCAGATTATTACCATTACCATTACCACAAGCATCTTCAGTCTCCATTTCTCTGCTGCTTCCAGACATAACTAGAACTCCATCCATGAAATATGCTTACTTGATCTAACTATTCCCACTAGGTATCATCCTATATCTCTCCTCCGTATCCAGACTAAACTTGAGAAAATTGTCCCCAGCTGGGCTTCCACTCTGTTCTAAACCCTGTGCAGTCTGGCTTTCTACATCATTATTCAACTAAAACTGTGCTCTTCAGAATTACCAGTGTTTTCTAATTGCTAGTGTTAATGACCTTTTTCTCAGTCCGTCTCCTTCTTGATCCTTCTGCTATCTTTGACACTGTTGATTTTCCCATCTCTTGGATCTCCTTTCTAGTTTTCATGACAGTGCTTTCTCCTAGTTCTCCTCCCACCTTTCTGATGACACCTCAGATTCCCTTGCTAGAACTTCATCCAGGTCACATCCATTAATGACTGAGTTCACCCATGACTTTGCCTTGGGCCTTCTTTTCTTCTTCCTCTATACTAGAATGCTTGGTAATCTCATTAGCTCCCATCATTATCATTTTCATGCAGTGACTAGTATATCTAAATAGCCAACCCTAATCTCTCTGCTGAATTAGTCTTTTATCACCAACTTCCTTTTGAACATCTCAAATTGGAGATTCCATAAACATCTTAAACTCAATATGTCTAAAAAAGAACTCAATCTGTCTTTCTCCCCAAAAAAACACCTTTCTTCTTCTGAATTTTTCTATTGCCACCCATTCTCTGAGTCACCTAGGCTCACAACTTCAGTGTAATCCTTGATTCTTCATTCATACTCAGCCCACAAAACCAATCTGTCATCAAGTCTTCTCATTTCTACCTTTACAACATCTTTAGGATAGTTCCCCCTCTTTCCACCCACATAACCTCCGCCCTGCTATGGGCTATCATCAACTCTCTGCTAGAGTACCACAGCAGCCTTCCAGTTTATCTCCTTACTTCAGATCTCTAACCACTCCAATCCATTCTCCATGAAGCATGTAAGGTGGTTTTTCCAAAAATTAGGCCTTATCACGTAATTCCCTTCCTCAATTAGCTCCAGTGGATACCTGTTAACTTCAGGATCAAATATTAAATCTTCTATTTGGATTTTTAAAGCTCTTTATAAAGAGGCTCCTTCCTGACTTTTTTCATCTTCTTACACTTTTATTATTATGTAACTTTCAGTCAAGCAATACTGATCTTGTTCAAGTTAAATTTACAAGCATTTATTAAATATCAACCCTGTAGGTTTTCAAAATATATAGGAAACACATATAAATGCTTTGCTTATGATTGTCAAATCAGAGACACTATGGAGTAATAGAGATAACTTAAAATAATAAATTAATTTGAAGTCAAAAGGATTTGAGTTCAAATCTTGTCCAACACTTAATAGTTGTGTGACTCTGGACAAGTCATTTAATTCTTTTTTGCCTCAGTCACTGCCTAAGATATATCTCTAAATCAGTATGATTGTGTTATGATGTTCTGTAAGGTATGCAAATTACAGGTTTTTTCCCTTTGCTTGCCAAGAGAATGTGAGAAATAAGAGACCAAGCATATTTTTCCTTCCTTTTTTTAGGCTGCTTGCCCAAATTCATGATGAACTACTGTTTGAAGTGGAGGATTCACAAATTCCTGAATTTGCAGGTAAACTTAAATGTTACAATAAAATATAATGTAACCATATCTCTTTTTAAAAACATTTTTCCCAATTACACATAATAACAATTTTAATATTTGTTTTTTAAATGGTAAGTTTCAAATTCTCTCCTTTTCTTTCTCCCCTCCCATTCCCTGAGTTGGTAAGCAATATAGGTTATACATGTGCAGTCATATAAAACATGTACATATTCATCATATTATGAAAGAAAACAAAAAACAGAAAGTGAAAAATAGCATGCTTTGATCTGCATTTAGACTCTGTCAGTTCTTTGCCTAGAGGTAGATAGCATTTTCCATCATGAATCTTTTGGAATTGTCTTTGATCATCTTATTACTGAAAAGAGCTAAGTCTATCATAGCTGATCATTGCACAATGTTGCTGTTACTGTTTACAATGTTCTCCTAGTTCTGTTCACTTCATTTCGCATCAGTTCATGTAAGTCTTCCCAGGCTGTTGTTCTGAAATCATTCTGCTTATCATTTCTTATATTGAAATAGGATCATTCCATTAGAATCATATGCCACAACCTGTTCTAGTTACTTTTCTTGTAAGAAAAATTTTAATGTGACTTAAAAGTAAATAAAATTCTATAGTCATCTAATACTAGAGCTAGAAAGAAACAGCTCATCTAGACACTAATAGGGAAATGAGACCTACAAAGGGAGCCCTGACAATAGAACCCCTAAATCATTAAGGCAGAGAATGTTAGAGCTAGTAGCATCTTTAAAGATCCTCGAATAAAATTGGAAGGGACTTCAGAGGCCATCTAGTCCATCCCCTTCATTTTACAGTGGAGTAAACTAAGGATCAAGGAGAGGAAGCGATTCTATCTAGGGCCCTATAGCCAACCCTTAAGTAGAAGTCCAGTCTCCTAAATCCCAAGTGAGTTCTCTTTGTCTGAATTTCTCAGATATTGGGAAACTTAGATGACAGATCTGAGCTGGCTCCACACAAAACTGTGAATCCACTGAGAGTCTCTTCAGTGCCTGCTCTCCTCTCTTACCACCTCTTACTGCAGACTTGGGGTCCAATTATCCCCATTCTGCCTCCTCTCCCAGGCTTTTAGTGACTAATGAAACATCACCACGGGCTCATAATGTCTCAGTCCCAATAAACTAATGCCAGGAATGATATTAGAGATTGAATATGTTCCCTTTTCGCCCTGCCACTGAAATAAAGGAGCCACAATGTTAAACCCCCACAGAAATAATCACCAATAGAAAAATGTCATGCATGAGTGATAGGGGAACTATTTTAGGGAAGGTGAGCCTTCCTGCCATTCCTCAGTCAGGATACATAGTAGCCTCCTGCTCCACCTATATTTGAGATAGACCACATCTTATATTTAACCAAGAAAATTATTGAATAACTTCCTTATGAAGGATTTATGGGCAAACATAGTTAGTAGGCATATGCGACTCAAGGACCTACATGGGGGGTTTAACTATTCATCTTCAAAAATGAAGGATCCAAGTTTCAAATAAATCACAACCAGAAATAGTCTTTTTTTCTTAATATTTGCCCTAGCATAGGACAAACAACAACTGATAGGATATCCTATCTTCAGTATGAAAAATGGGTTTTGACTAGTTCTGCTGTATCTCTCCCAAAAGACCTTCCCCGCCTAAGAAGAGATCCCTCAGCACTTGGAAGACCAGGCTTCTAGCTTCCACTCTGACAATTCCTTGATTTTCTGAGCCCCTGTTTCCTCTTCTATAAAATGAAGAGGTTAGACTGAAGGATCTCTGAAGGTCCCTTTCAACTTTGATGGTCTCCCAATCTAAGTTATGCTTTCTGAAGTTTCAGCTAACTCTCTTCAGCTAACCCTCATCTGTAAAATGGGATAGTAATAATATTCAAGTTATTTTTCTCCCAGGATGGTGTTATGAGGAAAGCACTTTGCAGGTCTGATAGTGCTATCAAAATGTGAATTTTTGCTATTATAAATGTGAATTATGAAAAAAACAGACAGCAGTCCTGATGATGGAAGAGGTTACATGAGCACATTGTCCTAAACATGGAGAACAATGAGCTTAGAGTTGTATATATCCTCATTCCAATTTGATGCACTGGGGTTTTTTGTTATTGTTGTTGTTTTTTTTTAATTTTAATTTTATTTTTCCCAATTACATGTAAAGATATTTTTCAACATTCATTTTTATAAGATTTTTGAGTTCCACATTTTTCTCCCTCCTTTTTTGCCCCCTCCCCAAGACAGCAAGTAATCTGATAGAGGCTATACATGTACAATCATGTTAAATAGCTTTCCATAGTTGTGAAAGAAAAATCAAAGCAAAAGCAAAAAAAAAATGAGAAAGAAAAACATTTTTAAAAGTGAAAATTGTGTGAACTGTACTCATGTGGATGTTACATTAAGTACCACTTTTCCAGGAATGTGGTTGAGGGATTTCTGTTCAGATAGAAGTTGAACTAAATGCTTTTTGAAGTTCCATCTAAATCTCTGATTCAGAAATAGAGTTGAACTAGAAAATTCTAACCTGAGTGCTCCTCATGTCAGAGTTTCCTTGTTTCCCTCCCATTCTCTCATAGCTCACATCCAAAAAGTTGTCAAGTCCTATTGATTCTATTGCCCAATATCCCTTGTGTCTGATCTGTCTTGTCTACTCCTTCTGCCATCACCCTAGTTCAGGCCCTTGTCACTTCCCCTTGAATGTTTTAAATTTTCAATTTAATCTTTACTCTCAGTTCCATGTTCTCACTCTTTTCTACCCTTTCTCCCACCCACTGAGAATACAAGAAATATGATAGCCATCATACATACACAATCATACAAAATGTATTTGTATATTAGCTATGGTCCAAAAATAATGCAAGGAAAATATGTTTTAATCTGCCCTCTGAATCAATCAGTTTTCTTTCTGGAGGTAGATAGCATTTAATATTATGAATCTTTTGGAACTGTGGTTGGTCATTGTGTTGATTGGAATTACTAAGCCATTCACTGTTGATATCTTCACAGTGTTGTCATTGCTGTGTAGATTGTTCTATTGGTTCTGCTTACTTCACTTTGTACAATGGACTTTGCACACAAAGATCTTCAAAGATTTTTTGGAAACTATTCCTTTCATTATTTTTATAGCATAATAGTATTATTTCCATCACATTCCTGTTAGTTTCTTAATTGGACTCCCTGACTCCAGTATTTCCCCTGTCTTCTGATCTATCTTTGATACTATTGCCAGATTGGTCTTCCTGGTGCACAGTTGTTATCTTATCACTTCATTTAAGAACCTACAATGCCTACCAAATAAGGATCAGACTCCTAAGCCTGGAGGAAAAGCCCTAAAATGATGCTCTGTCCATCATCTCATACATACATTATACAGTAAGCAAACTGGACTACTCACTAATCTCCCAAAGTCTACACCTTCCTGTCTTAGCACCTTTCCTTCCTGCATCATTCCACATATGTATGGGTACAATAGAATGAAAAAAAGAGGACTGAACATAGAACCAAAAGATCTAGTTTGAAATTCCATATTAATTACTTAAATGACTGATGATCTGGAGCAAATTGCTTAACTTCTCAAGGACTCGTCTAATGATAGCTAATACCCAGCATTTATAAAATGTTTTTAAGATTAGCAAAGAGCTTTACAAATGTTATTTCTTTTGCCTCAGAACCTTCATAGTTATTATTATTATTATCATTATTATTATTATTATTATTCTCATTTTATAGATGAGGAAACTGAGGTAGACTTGCCCAGAATCACATGGCTAATAAGTGTCTAAGGCTGGATTTGAACTCAGGAAGAGGCATCTTCCTGACTCCTGACTGGTGTGCTCTACTCTACACCACCTAGCTGCCTCATATTCCTCATCTATTAAATGAGAAGTTTGGATTCAGTGATTTTTAAGGTCCCTCCTACTGATAACACCTCTGATTCCAAATACCACTTCTGTGAAATTTTTCCTAATCCTCATAACTAGAAGTGGTTTTTCCTCATCTTTCAATTCTTATTATGCTTTTCTTATGTACATATTTTATATAATAGTTATCTAGAAATGTGTCTTATTTGCATAAATTATATTCCTATTTTAAGGTAGAATATCCATTGGGTAAGGGACTATGTCTACATTGTCCAGCACCAAACAAAAGGCTTTGCACAAAACAGGATCTGAAAAAATATTTATTGAATGATTGAATGAATAAAGAATGAACAAACGCAATGAACAAACACGGAATTCTCCCACCTTTTTAGTAGGTCATGGGATCACATATTCCTTGGGAGGCTGACCTTTACCTTCTAAAGGCAGAGCCTCCCATACTGAGGGAGTTTGACCTTGCACAGAAGACACATCTCCCTGAACAACAGGCATCAGCTTTAAATATTAGGCAGACTTGGCTCCATATCTAACTAGTATAAAACCTAAGCATGCCTAAGTAGTATTTCTTCTTTACAAACACTCTCCTTTTAGAAGTACAGCCTATATTTGTAGCTGATATCTGATCCAGCATCATCTGTAAAATGGCAAAATGTTTGGTCCCAGAAACCCCCTAGCACCTGAGTCTAAGCACCATGGAACAGGCTAGCCTCTGTTTGTGGGACTATCCTGGAGCAAGTGGGCAGCCGGCCCATTCGAAAACATTGTTACTTAATCTGAAAGTTGTTCTTGCCTCTAGTATCCATTTCTGTGGCCCTGAAAGTCCTTTCCTTCAGCAGGTCATGATGTTATCGCCCAAGGAACTAAGCCCATATTTATAAACCTGAACTGAACTGGCAGTTAAATGCTACCCTTCACTGGCTCATGAAATTTCTTCTAAACATTAGGGACAACTGTTTTGGTTTTGTTTTTGTTTTTCTTAGTAGCCTAAACCCGTGAAATACAAATGACATTAACCTCTTTCCTACGTGGTCATTACCACAATCTCTAATTTACTTTATCAGTCTCATTTCAGTACTGTTGTGATAATGAGAACATTAACTCCATGCCTATTCAAATTGAAAACCTGGACTTGATTCTGATCCACCATAAAAAATAGTTTATTAAAGCCATCCATGCATTTCTCTACAGAATGAGACAGATCATCACAAGGAATTCAAGCTTGGTTTTGCTTAAGCCATAGTTTAGCTCAGTTGAATTTTATATGGACTTTATAAAGGCCTAGCTGATGACTAGCACCTCAGCAGGATTGTCCAGTGGGCCTAGAAAGTCAGGGCCAGAGGGAGAGACCCTGGGACTGTTCAGGACACTTTGTTTGGCTTCTCCCCTTGGAGCCATCTGGACAGGAGAAAGCCTTAGAACATAGATGGATGTTCAGCCTTGTACAGGGAATATGGGACCTGAAAGTAGCCTTAGATCATAAACCACTGGAATTGGGAGGGGCTTTAGAAACTACTTCATCTAATTACCAGATTTTACAAATGAAAAGACTGGAACCCAGTTGTAGATGTCCAGGGGATGAAGAGTCAATTCTAAAAATGTACTTTTCCTGACTCCCATCCCAGTGTTCTTTCCATTGCACCAAATAGGTTTCATCCTTAGCTGTAAATGCAAGCTTAGGGCAAAGGAAACTATGATCACTTTAGAGATGAGAGAACTAAGGCAAAGGAGCTGCAACTTTCCAACATACTTGGCCTTATAAGTAGACCATGGTCATAGCCATTTCTATGTCCATTGGGCTTTCCTCTCTTTGCCTATTGATTGGACCTTAGTGAGATGGAGGGTAGAGTCCAGATCCTGCCTTCAGCACTTCCCAACTGTGTGACCTTTTCTCTGGAGCTCAATTTCCTCCTCATTAAAATAAATATAATGACATTTGCATCAGCTCACAGAGGAAAGAGTGCTGGATTTGGAATCCGAGGATGTGAGTTCAAATCCCAGCTCTACTGCTTACTACCTGTGTGACTTGAAGCAATTAACTACCCTCTTTGGACCTGTTTTATCATTGTCAAATGAAAAAAATTAGATTCCCTGGGGGGGCAGCTAGGTGGCGTAATGGATAAAGCACCCGCCCTGGAGTCAGGAGTACCTGGTCAAATCTGGTCTCAGACACTTAATAATTACCTAGCTGTGTGGCCTTGGGCAAGCCACTTAACCCCATTTGCCTTGCAAAAACCTTAAAAAAAATTAGATTCCCTGGGCTTGATCCTCAAGGAGTGTTTCAGGTTGGATCATGGTCATGTTTTATTACTCTGAGAGAGTAAACAGCAACAGTAAGTGCAGAGAAATTAAGTTCCTTGGCCCTCTTTGGCCCCTTCACAAAGTGAGGTTTCCCCAGAAGGGCTTGATCTTTATAGAAATATTCTAGAATTCTACTTAGTCTCAAGTGTCTTATGAGCTCTTTTTATCCCTCTCTATCCTGGTATCAACCTTTCCTACGCAGTCTTCTGTCCTGTCATTTCTGCCTTCACAAATGTCCCTAACACCACTAGTCCCTCATGCAGGCCCTGTTAACATAGCCTACAAATCACCCTGCTCCAGTCCATCTTCAGGTCTGCCATGTCATACCCTCTAGTCAGTAAACTCCCATGGCTCCCTATTCCCTCCAAGTTCAATTTTGAATTTCTGTTTAGTTTTAAAAGGTCCTTCCTACCCTTCCTTTGCCTCATTGCCCCACATTTCCCTCATGTTCTCTACTCCAGTGACACCAGTCTCCTGGCTGTTCCTCAGGTAAGATAGTTCATCTCCTGACTCTAGACATTGTTGCTGACTGCCCCCATGCCTGGACTGTTCTTCCTCATCACTGTCTTCTGGTTTCTCTGGTTTTCTCCAGCCCCAGCTGAGGCCCACCTCTATATCCCAGTATTCCTCTGTCTCAGTGCCCACCTGTGCGTGGACATCATCTACTGGCTGTTCTCCCCCAGTAGACAACAAGCTCCTGGATAACAGGGATTAATTTTTTACCTTTTTTGTATCTCCCTGCCCCTGCCACATAGTAGGCACAGAATATTTGTAGATCTGTTGAATTTGGGTTGATTAGAATTTCACTTATGGTCTGGTAATAGAAGCATCTGATTTCACAATGATATATCATAATGTCATATTAAAATCATTCATCAGCAAGGTACTTGGCTATGGAGCCCACTTTGTCAGTGTGTCACCCACTTTAGCAAATTCAGTGCCCTTGGGGGAGAGAGTAGGGAGGATTCAGACTGAGGGAGCTCTGATCCTAGAAACCGCAGAGGGTGTCTGGTTCAGCCTACACCTACAAAAAGAGTATCTTCACTTGAGCAGTTCTGGGGTGGGGGTGGTGAAGGTCACAACTATCTCCATAAGCTATCTGCCTATTAAAATGCTCTGCCATTTTCCAACTATGAAATATCTATTCTTCGTGTATTTCAACCAAAATAACCATCACAATAGATTGAATGCAGAATCAGATAGGAGAATACAGCTGTCTTCTATTAAACCAATTGTTAAAAAGATTTGCAAAAATAAGTAAAACAGTGGCTAAGATGATTGAATGTAAAGCATAGGGGAAAACTGGGACACTAATTCATTGTTGGTAGAACTATGAACTGCTATGAATTTTGGAGAGCAATCTGGAATTATTCATAAAGAATTATTAAACTGCCTATATCCTTTGACCAGTGACACTCCCACTGTTTCCAAAGATGATTAGGGAAAAAGGGAAAAAATTTCTATATGTTCTAAAATATTTATAATAGCTCCCTTTGTCATGGAAAAGAACTGGAAATTATAGGGATGCCTTATCATTTGTGGAATGACTGAACAAGTTGTGATATATGGTCATGTTATAAGAAATGAAAAGCTCAATGATCTTAGAAAAACATGGATAAATTTGTATAGCATAGTGAAGAACAAAATGAGCAGAACCAAGAGAATGTTGTATACAGTAAAAGCAATATTGTTTCAAGAAAAATTTTGAGCAACTAAATCATTTGGACTATAATAAATACCTAAATTAACTACAAATGATCTATGAAGGAACACTCAACATCCAGAGAAAGAACTAATAAATAGAAGTTTGTATAGAATGATTCTCATATATATAGATATAGATATGCATATATATACACACACATATCTGTGTCTAGTAGGTGATCTCTAGAGTGGGGAGGGCAGAAAAAATTAGGGAAAAAGTTATGTGATAACTTCATTATATATAAAAGGAATAGCAAGTTGTAGGTGTAGGTAATAGATTTGCAGTTTCATTTGCAATCTTCTTTTTCTTTCTATGTTAGAGAAATGCTTGTTTTAATTCTTAAGTCCAGAACAAAATAAAATTTTAAAAGATAAATAAAACAATGCCAATCTTCTTACTCCTTTTTTGTTCTGAAAAATATGGTTATTTTTATAAGTTATTTATGTTAATATATTTGAACTTATTGTTATTTTAATAGATTAATAACTATTTTTAAATGTTAGAGTATAAAGAGATCCTGAAATCAAAAATTAACCACCCCTATTCTCAACTTCAGGCTCTATTATGATGAGGAAATGGACAGCTCTGATTGTTAGGAAGTATTTCCTTATATAGTAGCAAAAATCTGTCTTTGTAACTTCCACTTACTACTCCTAAGTCTGCCTTCTGTGGCCAAACAAAACATGTCTAACCCCATTTCCTATATCTGCCCCTCACATACTTGAAAACAATGATCATGTCCCCTTAAGACTTGTTTTCTCCAGACTAAACATCTCCTCTTCCTCCCCTTAATCCTCCCACGTCAAAGTTTACCATCCATACCTCCTCATCCCCAGGTCTCATGCTTAGTGCAGCCAACAGGGAAACATTGCCAAGACAAGGAGAGGTCAGAGGCAATGGGAGGGAGGAACCTTGTCAAATCACAAGCTAATCACCATGAAAATTCTGTACTGGTACTCCCAAAGAGCCTCTAAAATAAAGCAATCTTTAAAATTATTTCAGTGATACTTTTAAAAACCATCACTGTCCATTCCCAATGATTTCCTCATGGTTATAGAACATTGCCGAGAGAGAGAGAGAGAGAGAGAGAGAAAGAGAGAGAGAGAGAGAGAGAGAGAGCCAAGCAAAGAAGTAATGTGGGATAGCAGAACTGACACCATCTTGGACTTGAGTAGATATACATAAAAATCTCTCAAATGCTTATTATCAGTGACCCAAGTCAGGTCACTGAACTTCTCCCTCTTCTATCAAATAAAGGGGTTGAACTCAATGCCCTCTGGGCCCTGTCCAGATCTAAATCTGACCATGTCTGATAAGGTCAGCCTCATTCCTCAGAGGAAAGGCCAATGGCTCTGAGTGACCTTGCACAAGTCATTTAATCTCCTTGAACTATCATTTCCTCAACTGTAAAATGAGGGATTGCATCAGATAGCCTCTGAGCTTGCTTGCTTGCTGGTCTTCCTTCCTTCCTTATTCTATTATCTCTCTGCTGACAAGGAAGGTGCTAGGCAAATTTCACTATCAATTCTCTGAAGTCACTTCATTGATCAGTTCTAGTCTTTAAAAAAAGATCATATATAGATACCTTCTGGTTTTATGTCACTATCACTTCTCTTTATAGTCTTCCCTTTCCCCAGTCTGATAGCATATGCAAAGAAACAAATCCTAGTTTTCTGCTTCTGCAAAAGAAGGGAACAAGGTGCATTTTTCTCATCTCTTCTATGGGTCTCAACTTGATTATTACAATTACAAAGAGCAGTTTCTTTTTTTTTCCTTTTCATTTACATTATTATAGGCAATGTGTTGGGTACTTACATTGATTCTTCTTATATCTCCATTCATTAGTTCATATAAGTCTTCCCCAAGTTTCTTTGAATTCTTAGCATTTGTTATTTCTTGTGACATAAAACATTACATTACACACTGCATATCCATATCAGTTGTCATTTCCCAATTGTTGTTGTATTCAAATTCCACTGCAGCTACCAAAAAAAAAAAACTATTATAGTTCTTATCACATAATTGGAACCTTTCACTCTGTCTTTGAACTCCTTGGAGTATATGCCTAATAGTGGTATCCCTGAGTCAAAGAATATGAACAGTTTAGATACTTTTTTCAACATATAATTACAAACTGCTTTGTAGAATGGTGAGACCAATTAACAGCTGAGACATTTACCACATTTGACTTTTGTCATTTTTGTTAATCAAAAGAATATCAGGTGAAACCTCAATTGTTTTAATTTCTATATCTTTTTTTAGTCATGGTTTGGAACATTCTTTTGTAAGGATAATTGTTTTCTCCTCAAACTCTAGCAACAAGAGTTTTTTTAAACACAAAAACTTTTCAATTTAATGTCATCAAAGTTGGACATTTTACCTTCTTTGATCACCTAGTGCCCTTGTTTAGTTAAGAATTCTTTCCCCTTTCCATAGTTGTGAAAGTCACTCCTATAATTCTCTACTATATTTTTTGGAGGTCATCTGTGGATTCTCTTGATACTATATTTTCTGTATTCAGAACTTTTGAGCAGTTTTTTGTATTATTTCCTACATTATGACTTCAGGAATTTTTTATTGTTTCTATACATTCTTTCTTCAGGAATCTATGATTTTTTTTATCGAGATCATGTGTTTCTTGTCTTTTGATTATCTTTCTCTTAAGTATATTTGTATTCTGAAAGTATTGTTCTCTCTTTCTCTTGGGAGAAATTTGCTAGTATGGATTCAAGTTCTTCTACTCTGCTAATTTCTGTTGTACAGACTCTAAATTCATTTGTTTCTTTATAACCTCTCTCAAGATATTAGTTTCTCTTCTAAACCCCTGGAGTATCTGTGCTCTCTTGAAAAGTCTCCCTGGGTTTTATGTTTCAGCAAATGTTGATTCAATTTCCTTTGTCTTAAAATATTTATTTAGAGGGGTTTGTGATCGTTCAAATATTTTGGTACTCATCCTCCATTTCATTTTGTCTTTCTTCTCTGTTGATTTAGCTACTTGTACTCTAGATTTTTAATTGATTTTTTTTCTTCTTGAAATCCCTGGTTTTAGCTTTTCCCCCCACGCCTTATATTCCTGTCACTCACTTTCTGATTCCTCTCCTTGATAGGTTTTTTCCTGCAGTTAGAACATAAAACTGTCCCCAAACCCTTCTATACTGGGAAGTTTACTTTACAAATACCTTCATCCCTGCTCCAAGTAGCTTCTGGGGGTACAGGACTGGTCTTTTCCTCTGCCCCAGTCCTCTCCATCCTTTTCTTCTCTGCCTGTGGTGAATTAGCAAGGATCACTTTTTGCAGAATCAAGGTAGGAGAGAGTGGGTGTTACAGGCATTTTCTACTGCCTTGGGGTTCCCTAAGTCTGAGGCTGCCCCAGACAGAGGCAGCAGAGTTCCTTCCTCCTTGTCCCACCAACTCCCTCCTCCTAATGTGGCTGTGCAACTTCTTAGAATAGAATGATCAGGATGATGGGGAAAGAGCAGGGACTAGGCTCACCATCACATCTCAACAGTGCCAGGAAATTTCCCCAAAACAAGTTCATGTGACTGTTTATGTGCTTTGTAAAAATGGTTAGGGAAGATGCCTAGTGGGCAGCTAGAATGCTCTCCTTCCTCTCCTGGGCCTCTGCCATTCCATCACGTCCTTCAAGACCCTGTCCCTTCCCTTTTGCCTCCTCCCCATTGCTCCTAGCACCCTCCTTCTGAGATGATCCTTCATTTATAGTGCCTTGTACCTACCCCTCTATTTGCATGGTCTCTCTCCCATTGTAATGGGAACCCCTTTCAGGCAAGGGCTGTGGTTCTAACTCTCTTTGTATCCCCAGCACTTTTCACAGTCCTTGGCTCGGCACAAAGCAAGCACTCAAGTTTTACTTTTCAGTGGAAAAAATTTTCCCAGACCCCACTATATTAATAGTTGTACTATTAGTACCATTATTATTGAATGAGGAAATACACTATGAAAAAGTAATTATGACTTCATTAACACTTTTTTAATAAATCTATATTTTATTCATTACAATAGTATCTGCATACATTTTAAAGTATTGATATATATGTGTAAAAGGCATACTATTTATTCAATCTATAAAGATTTTCAGGCCCCTTATAATAATTCAGTGATCCCCTGGAGTACATTCCCTTGCTCAATAAATGTTAATTATACTCCAACTCTAACATGCCAAATTCTTTGGTCCTTCCATCTCTAAAATTTTCTGACTTCTATTACTATTATTCAATTCCAATAATAATTCTATTAATAGGAGTGAAGGATTGAAAGGGATTTAAGGACTGGGATCATGATAATGTGAAGCCCATTCAGGGGATGGCAAGTTTGATAGCACCCCCCAAGGCAGCAATCTAAGAGTGGGGAGATAGAGGAAAGTGGATCACATAAAGGGAAACTTCCCAGTAGTTCTGTGAGCTGAGCCTTATCTTTAAGACCTTTGTGCAAAACAAAAAAAGAGATCGCCAGCTTCTTTCCAGTTAGTAGTTTGTGACTGGTTTTGAGTCTTAATGTTATTTAATCAATTATTTTCTTTAAAAACTTTTGATTTTTAAAAGATTTACAGCATTAATACAAAATGACATTATTATGGAAATGACATTATTGGTTACAAAATCCTTGGAAATGCTTCACTAGTAAAATGGAAAGAGCTCTAAAAATCAGTGACTTCCTGTTGCCTCTAGAATCAAATAGAAATATCTCTATCCAGCTTGTATAGACCTTTACAACTTGGCTTCAGACTCTCCTTCTTGCCTTGTTGAACTCATTCTCCTCTTTGCCAGTCATACTGGCCTTCATGTTCTTCCAAAAAGATGAGCTCTTCTCTCTCCCCTCTCTGTGTATTTTTTCATTGGCTATCTTGTGTCTGGAATGGATTCTCCAATTCTGCCACCTCATCCCTCCCAACTGCTAGTTCTCATCTTAACAAACTTCTTTGTATTGATTTGTTTTTATTCTCTTCATATTTATTTTGAGTATCCTTATATATTACTCATTGTCTCCTTCATTTGAATGTGAACTCCATAAGCATTGTTGGTTCTTGCCCTTTGTCATTGAAGATCCTAAGTATTGTTACTTCTGCACAGTCACCGATGATCTCCTTATTGCCAAATCTAATGACCTTTTCTCAGTCCTCATCTCCCTCTACAAACTTGCACAATATTGATCTCCTCTTTTCCTTAATACTACATATAATGTGAAGCTTCTCTTCTCTCTTGATTTTTGTAACCTTACTTTCTTGTTCTCCAATCCATCTTGACTGATAACATTTATTAATTTTCACTAGACCACTCCCTACCTCTCCATCATTTTACACTTTATTCTCTTCCACACCCCTAAGGTCCAGGACTCTCCATCTCCCCACTTCACTGAATTTTTACTGGCTATCTCCCCACTTGTAGGGTGTTTTCCTTCATTATCTCTACCTCCTAGCTTCTCTAAATTCCTTTAAGTCTTAGCTAAAATTCTACATTTTGTAAGAAACCTTTCTTGGTCCTCTTCAATGTTAATACATTCTTTCTGAAATTATCTCCAATTTTACATACATGTGTATGTGTGTGTGTGTGTGTGTATATATATCTATGAGACACATATATATAAATGAATATATACATATATATTTTTTATTTGTGCATAGTTGTTTGCAGTTTGTTTCTCATATTAGAATTTGAGCTCCTTGAGAGCAGAGGTTATTTTTGCCTTTCTTTTTTACCCCCAGTAATTAGTACAGTACCATTCACATGGTAGATAATTCATAAATGCTTATTCTTAGTCTTAAACTCAGAAGATGAAATTTACTAACTAACCATGAAGATTTGGACAAGTTTTTTAATCATTCTGTGTTTCAGTGTTTTTATATGTGACCTGGAGATAGTAATATTTGTTTTACCTGCCTCAGAGAACTATTTTGAGAAAAGTATTTCAAGTGAAAGGATTGCTAGACCAGAAGTCAGAAGATCTTGGGTCAAATACTAGCATACTATTTACTATGTCTGAGACAGATCAAGTAACTTCAATTCTCAGAGACTCAGTTTCCTCACAGGAATTTGTGAAGAAATCACTAAGTTTCTATAGAAATGTGGGTGGTGGTGGTGGTAGTTGGTGGTGGTGATTAGATAAAGTCATATATTTAAACCTTTGTTCATCATGGTGTAGGGATAAAGAGTTGGCCTCAGAGCCAGAAAGATCTTGGTTTCATTCCCCTTCAGACACATTACTAGAGTATAAACTTGAGCAGATCATATAATTTCTCAATGCTTTAGACTCTAGGCAACTCAGACTTGAAGTTTAAGTAAAGGTGCTGACCTGTAACTCATCTGAGAGTTTCCTTTGCCAATAAAATCTCTATAATATATAAGTTACCATTTAAGCAAAATCCCCCCCACAGACTGCCTAACACATCTAAATCTTGACCTGCAAATGATTCCTGCCCCAAACATCCTTGTTGCTTTCTTCACTCTTCATCTTTATATGCTAATTCATTGGATTGGAGATCACTTTATAATTTGTCGATTACTTTACAGTATAAAGATGCTGTCAGATGGGCTCCAGTCTCTTTTTGTCCTACTCATCAATTTTTCTCTCAGTCTTCTTAGGTTTTTATTGGGTTTCTTGCCAAGATTTTTGTGGACTTGTTTTTCCTCCCACACATTCTTCCCAATTTTATGAAGCAATACTGCACCTAATCTTCTTTCATCCCTCACAAAATTTTGTAGGCAAATTTATGTTCAAAACCAGGTACCCTTGACTGCCACATCTCTCTACCTGGCAAGAAGATAGTGTTTGCTGCCTGAGGTTTTAGTCTCTTCATTGTGATGAACTTTGCATCCATTCATTTTCTACAGGAAATCATGAAAATCCATGTCATCAATTTCCTATTTTCCAGTGTATGTAGTTTTTTTTTAAAAAAAAAAAAAAAGGTTAGATCTATACTGTTGTAATTATATACCATATCTTCTGGTCCTTATCCTTTCCTTTAGTTTTGATTTTAGTCTTTGCTCTAGCACCCAGCTGATTCTGAAATAGCTCCTGCATTCAGAACCAGTGGTTTCCTGTCAAGATATAGCCATTGTTTGGTGCTAACCCAGCACTGAATACCCAGGAAGCATTCATGATATCTAGACACAAAAACCTTCTGAGTAGTTTATAAACTTTTGGTCTCTTTTAATTTCTTAATCCTGAGTTAGATTTTCTAATACTTTTTTTAATCATCTTTCTTGAGGCCTACCATTGCATTGAAGTCATTGAGAATTAATATTTACATTGACTTAATTTGAAAGATCTTGTCAAGTTTCTCAGAATTTTCCTACCACCTCATTGTCTGCAACAGATGTTGGTAGATAAGTTGCAATTATCTTTACAGTGTTTTTTTCCCTTATGTTCTTATGACTACAAATCAAGATGACCAGAGGTCCCATGAAATTATTTTTCTTGTCTTTTTGGTTACACTGACACCAACACGCCATACTCCTTTATTTTTCTCTCCAAGAAAAACCTAAGAACTGTCCTTTCATATATCTGCAATCTCCTTAATGTCTTCTGGTTCAGTTATAGCAAGAATGTCAGTGTTGATATGGTTCAGTTCCTCTGGCACTGAGTCTACTCATTGGTCAAAGAGAAAGGACCAGCAGTTAAATTAATACTTATTAAAAACTCTAGTGTGGTTCTTAACCCTTTCTGAACCTTTTTCTGTTCCTTTGCCAAAACAAAAAGTGGTTACACTTTTGTGTGATGAAAAGAGAACTGGATTCAGGGTTATAGGGCTGAATAGTAGCTGTAGAAAACACCTTGCCTCTTCCAGTTTCAGTTTCAATTCTGTATTGGACCTTCCAGCTCTCTATTTGTTACTTGAGTCTATCTCTTCTTGTGCCCAAGGTGATAGGATTCTGTGTACCAAGCCAAGCTGATCTTCAGACAGGTGATTCAAACTTTCACTGGGAAGAAGCCTTTTCATTCAAGGAAAACCAACTAGGTCTATCATTTTGTTGGCATGATCTTGCAAGAATCCAGAATCACCTTCTTATCCTTCTAAGGCATCAGATTAGAATTGTGTGTGTATCAAAACAAAAGCCCACCTATATTCCATAAATACAGCCAAAATATCTATCATGGCAATCAAAATGATCTGAGTTCATAATGATCTCTGTCCTCTATTCCCTGCTAAATTTAGATCACTTTCTTTTCATTTGTTAATGTGGATCTGCATTCTTCCTCTATTTCCCATCTATATCCTCCAGTTTGAGAATGTGATTGCACAGAATCACAGGGTTTGGAAGGGACCCCCAAAGGTATCTGACAAAGAATTGCCTCCATGATGAAATAAAAATGTTCTCTCAGCTTTTGCCCATAGGGACTGATAGGGAGGGAAAACCCCCACCAAGGGAGAAAATTCTACTTCTGGAAAGGAAGTTCTTTTTTAAATCAGGCCTCCATTTGTTTCTGCAATTTCCTTTCATCCATCCTGATTTTGCTTTCTGAGGCTATACAGAACAAATCTTTTCAGTATTTAAAGGCAGGGTCAGCTAGGTGGCAAAGTGGATAGAACACCGGTCCTGGAGTCAGGATGACCTGAGTTCAAATGTGACCTCAGACCTTAATAATTGCCTAGCTGCGTGACCTTGGGCAAGTCACTTAAAATCCCATCACCTTGCAAACAAACAAACAAAAATACTTAAGGTCAGTTATATCATCCTGTTTCTCCTTAAGTCTCTTCCTCAGGTTAAACCTACCTAGCTTCACCAACTGATCCTCTCAAGGCCCTAGTACCAGTATAATCTGACTGTGTAGTTGCTGTAACATCAACAAAAACACCAACAATAATAGGAGCAAGATCACATTTCTGTAGTTTACCATTTACCTGATGCTTCCCCAAAAACAGCCTTGAATAGCAATGGTCTCTTTATTGTGTTTCTACTCTATAGATTGGAAAACTAAGGTTCAGAATGATGAAGTGACTGAATCATATTCTAAGAGTCAAAGCTCAAATCCAGGATTCAAACTTTTCTCATCCTTCGATGTACAGGGTCCTGTGTTCAATCACTTGAGGAGATAAAATGTTTGATAAGACCCAGGGCCTCACTATTACAGAGCTTGCATTCTAGGGAGGGGAGAAGGCAAACACCAATACCTAGGATAACTAGAGTGGTACAAGAGAAGTCCACTGGACTTGTTGGCCAAAGTTCAGTCCTTTTTTCCATACAGCCATTACAACTAAAAACCTCAAAAGTCTCACAAGAATGAGCTATAATAGGATCTTACCTTTCCCTCAGCTTTTCATTAGAAGCCAGGGTGAAAACAGAATTTCTTGAATAGAAATGCATTTTATTGGCAATTTTTCAAGAATTTAATTTAGTCTGATATCTATTTATTACATACTAACTGTATGTAAAATGTACTATACCAAGTAAAAGTAAAAGTTGTCATGGCCCTCAAGAAATGCATATTCTAATGGAGGTTTAAAAGAATGTGTTCACAGAGAAAGTAATTTCAGGAGATTGAGAACTGGGGAATTGAAGAGAGGCCTCCTGTAGGACCTGGGGCCTCAGCTAAACCTTGAAGTAACTTAAAATCCCTAGGAGACCAGGCTGAAGGAGGTGAAGGTCATAGGCCAAAGCCAGACAGAGAAGGTTCAAATCTGATGTATGGAAAGCAATGATGGAATGCAGGGAGCCTACGAGTAAAGCAGTTCCAGACTAGCAATGGAAATCAAAATGTCTGTATTGTCATGATATGAAATGTTCAGACACCTTAGGAGCCACTGGACTTCTAAATGACTACACAACTTTATATGTTTGTTTTTTGTCTTGATCACAGCACTGGTCAAAGAGACCATGGAGTCACTGCAGAACATCCAGGCCTTAGAGCTGAAGCTGAAGGTAGGAGACTCGGTCTGATCCAAGTCAGACTTAATGAATTATAGGTGCAGGGAATGTGCACAGGACTTCATTAGATGTTGTCAGTTTGGAAGTGGAAGAAAGAAGGGTCCCCAAAACCTATCATGACAACAGGCCCAAGGTATACTCTGGAGGATTTTCTCATTTCTTCTGACTCTCCAAAAAGCATGAAAAAAAATCTGTGTGCTTCCCCTAATACATATAGAGAACAAATTCTCTCCCTTGAAAATACACAGTTCAAAGTATTCCCAAAGATAAATGCTTTCGTGAATGCTCTCTTTGTCCCAAAGATTCTCTAATACAAATCTCTGTGATTGCCAACAGTCCAAATATGAGAATTTTTGTGGCAGAGGCCTACAACAAGCTCTCTCTCTCTCTCTCTCTCTCTATCTATCTATCTATCTATCTATCTATCTCCCAGTCACAGGTGGGAGTAGGGCCAGCTTTTTCCCCTTCTCTCCACCATCCAGCCATGTCTCATAGTTCTCCTCATCTCCACATCCCATATAGTTTTCCAAGCAAACCAAAGAGTTGTTCCATTGTTAGGAGTCATCTCCTTCCAATATGAGAACAGTGTGGTACTCAGATGTGTGGTACCATCATTTCCCAGCAAGTTTCCATTTTTCTTTTTCCAACCAGCCCCACCCTCCTTCAGTTCTGTTTTCAAAGAGGAAACTAGTTTTTGTCCCAAGTCACTCAAATGGGAGGAGAGGAAAAGGGAAAAGATTCTAACCACCTGGATAAGTAATTCTCACTGGCCAATAAGGACCAGAAGGAATCCAGGTAAAGGAAGTTCTCAGGGACTTTAAAAATCTCATTGTGTGACCATTAGCTTCAACCTCATTAACCAGCCATAAGAACATTAAAATTGCCAGGAGCTATTTAAGTTGACTGATTTGCAATTCACTGATTTTCTCTGCCTTTCCCTGCCACCTCACATAAGGCAGTTTACACATACAAAACATTTCATTTCCATCATCTTCTTTGATCCTTACAGAGAAACAGAACAAGCGTTATTATTTCCATTTTTCCAAGTAAAGGAACTGAGACTTGGAGAGTCAAGGTGACTTGCCCCCAGTTACATGTGAAGATCATTCGGCTTGGAGTCGAAAGATCTGGGATGAAACATCATCTGGACTCCCAATCCAACTGGGCCTTGGCAGTCAAGTGACCTCTCTAGATTTCAGTTTTCCCTTTTATGAAAATAATGTCAGAATAGATGGCCTTTAAAATCCCTTTCAACTCTAAGTTCTATTTCATGTTTCTTGGAGGCATGAATCAGAAGAAATGAGAAAAATCCTCCAGAGTCTAGGTCTGTTGTCAAGGCAAGGCTTTGAGGGCCCTCCTTTCACAATAAGGGGAAAGTGAGGCCCAAGTGCTCTTAGTTTAAGTGTCAAAGCCCAGGACTCAAACCCTGGTCTGGGACCCATCTGCTACACTGTAGCATCCCGGTAGGCCTGAGAAAACATCCCCAGACCAACACAGACACTGTGATATTGATCTCAGCTCCCTGACTCATTCATGTCTTCTCAACATGGTCATCTAGAGGCTGGGGGTGGGGATCGAGGGCAAGGGGGATGGGGGACTCTAAGGAACATCCTTCCTTGGGAAAGAAGCATGTTTTGTCATCTCCTTCCCTAAAATGGCAGGATTCACACTCATGATGTGACTGTTGATCTTGAAAAAGCCCTGGCTTTGGATGAGGGCTGAAGACTCTTTTAAGATTAGAGAAATGTGTATCTAGTACCAAAAGTTATAGCCATAAACCAACCTTGCTTGTCTCTGGTGAGCTTTCTGCAGGATGTGAAGGTGCTCTGGGTGTAGGGTCAGAAGGCCTGAGGTCAGATTTTAATTGTGCTTATTTTCCACGTGACCTCGAACCAGGCTTTGAGCTCTGGACCTCAGGTTCTTCATCTGTAAAATTAGAGTCTTCTAGAAGTAAATTCTATGGAACTATTGATTGAGCCTTATTAGATACCATGACATCATAGGTCTAGGACACTCCAATAGTGGTAGTGATTGCAGTAGCAGTGGGGGTGGCAGAAACTGCAGCGGCGGCAGCAGCAGCAGCAGCAGTGGTGGTGGTGGTGGTGGTGGTGGTAGTAGTAGTAGTAGCAGCAACTATTCTAGTGGTAGTAGTAGTGGTAATAGTATTGGTAGTAGTAGTCTTGGTCTTGGTAGTGGTACTAGTGGTAGTAGTGACGGTGGTGGTGGTGGTGGTACTAGTGGTAGTAGTGACGGTGGTGGTAGTAGTACTAGTGGTAGTAGTGACGGTGGTGGTGGTGGTACTAGTGGTAGTAGTGGCGGTGGTGGTGGTGGTACTAGTGGTAGTAGTGGCGGTGGCGGTGGCACTAGTGGTAGTAGTGACGGCGGTGGTGGTGGCACTAGTGGTAGTAGTGACGGTAGTGGTGGTGGCACTAGTGGTAGTAGTGACGGTGGCGGTGGCACTAGTGGTAGTAGTGACGGCGGTGGTGGTGGCACTAGTGGTAGCAGTGACGGCGGTGGTGGTGGCACTAGTGGCCGCTGGGCAGGGCAGGGGCGGCCGGCTGGCCTCGGGGCTCGGCCCGGGGCGGGGTGCCCCTCCGGCCCCCCAGCGCTGCCCAGCTGCCCACTCTCCCGCAGGTCCCGCTGAAGGTGAGCCTCGCCGCGGGCCGCTCGTGGGGGCACCTGAGCCCCTTCCCGCCGGCCCGCTAGGGAGCCTGCCAGCGCCCGGGCCCAGGACGCGCCGTGCGGACCTCAGGACCTCCCGGGCCCCCGTTGCTGCAAATAAAGACAGTCAGACAGACAGACGCGCCTCCGCCCTTCATTCTCGGACCCCGGGCCGCCCGCTCCGCCGCGTGGCCTCGCGGGCCCCGATCCCCCGTGGGAGCCGCCCCTGGGCACAGCGCGGCCGCGCAGTTCGGGGGTCGATGCCCGCGAGACCGAGTCCGACCCCCCCGCCTGGCGCCGCCCGCAGCCCGGCCTCCTCCTGCCCACCGTGCCCGGCCGCTGGGCACCCCGAAGGGCCGGGGCCGCCTCGGGGCGCAGGGAGGCTGGGGGGCTCCCGACCGCGGTGAGGGCGAGCTCCCTCTGCCCAGCCCCTCGGACGGGAGGGGGCGCTTCCTCCGGCCCGAAGAAGGGGGTCGGCCCGAGCTGGGGCTCCTCCCGGAGAAGGACCGACTGGGCAAACCCCAGCGGCGCCCCCAGAGCCTACATGAGGGGGATCTTCTACCCCTGCAAGCCCCAGCGGGACCCCCAGAGCCTACATGAGGGCGGTCTTCTACCCCTGCAAACCCCAGCAGGGCCCCCAGAGCCTACATGGGGGGGTCTTCTACCCCTGCAAACCCCAGCGGGGCCCCCAGAGCCTACATGAGGGGGGTCTTCTACCCCTGCAAACCTCAGCAGCACCCCCAGAGCCTACATGGGGGGGTCTTCTACCCCTGCAAACCCCAGCCCCCAGAACCTACATGAGGGGGGTCTTCTACCCCTGCAAACCCCAGCGGGGCCCCCAGAGCCTACATGAGGGGGGTCTTCCACCCCTGCAAGCCCCACCGGGGCCCCCAGAGCCTAGATGAGGGGGGTCTTCTACCCCAGCATTAGATGACGCCAGGCCGGGGAACTTGGGTCACTCTTCTCGCCACCGGCTGTGTCGTAGTGTCACAAGACCTAGAATCAGGGGGGCCCAGACAGACCAACCCCCCAATAGTTCTAGATGAAGCGGAAAGGGGCTACCTAGGGTCACAGACACAAGGAGCGACCCCTTCCCCCTCTGCCGCTCAGGACCCAGGCTCCATGCCACTCCTCATTGCTGGCCCACCGAGGACACTTGGGCCGCCACCACGTCTCATCCACCTTAACCCAGGAAGAACGGAAAGTCGCTCAGGTTCAGCCCTGGGAAATAGGGGAAACCAGGTGCTCACCTGGTGGGTCAGCTGTGGGGGAAGGGCTGAGGAGGCCTCCGGCCAGCACCCTCTCTCTCCTCCTCACCCCCAGCCCCGGCTGTTTACCAGTCAGACATCTGCACTTAGATTCTGAATGATGGAGGGGGTCAGGAAGCTGGGTAATCAGGTGTCACTTGTTATCTTTGGGAAAGGAACCAGCCTTGTGGAGTAACTTTCCTAGTGCCCACCACTGAGCCAGCCCCTAGTGCCCACCACTGAGCCTCCTCTCTGGGCTCTGTTCCGTGAACATGAACAGTACTGGGTAGACTGACCACAGTCATCGTTGCTTGTTTCCCCAAAGTAGGCACAGGCCCAGTGCAGGTTCCCGAGCCACCACAGACACAGCAGTAAATCCCACTCTCCGTGATGTGTGCCCCGCACCCCTCTATCCCCCTCCCCGACACACACGGAACCTTGGATTATTCATCTGTAAAAGGTGATTCATGTAACAAATGGGACCTATTTATTTTGTCATGAGGACCGAATAAAATGAGACAATATATGTAGAGCATAGTGCAAGCCTTAGAATGCTATAAAAATGGTGACTATTATATCACCTAAATAACTAATCTAAGCCCAGAAATATAAGCAAGATCCCAACCAATGCATTTTCTAAATGTTCTCCCCATTGATGATGATGATGATGATGATGATGATGATGATGATGTTTGTCCTTTGTTTCCAAAGAAGACCATGACATCAGGAAGGTGATACCAGGACACACCCACAAGTTGGATTTGGGTGAGGGGGGGCTGTGCTAAGTCACCGGCCTCACTTTCTCCTCCAGAGCCATCTGGGTCCAGTGACCAGATGTGAACTAGGATGACTGGAGAGGGTCCTGGATGCGAGGCAACCAGGGTTTGACTTGCTTGGGATTACATAGCTAGTAAATGACTGAGGCCACATTTGAACTCAGGTCCTCCTGACTTCAGAGCTGCCACTCTACCCAATTATATTATGCATAGGTAGATATCTATAGATATAGATATATATAGACACACAAATACACACAGAGACATTTCATGATATGGCATGTGCTCATTTTTCTGCTGCCAGTAACCCTTAAAGAAAAGGTTACAAAACAGATTTAAGAGGATGCCAGCTGCCAGCTCAGATTCAGCCTCCTCTGTTCTACCATTACTTGTGTTTTCTGTATAAATATTTCATGAATCATTGGGGGAAAGAGGGGAGAGTTGTTATCTGAGCACACTGTAAACTTGACCTCTCTCTCTCCTCAGGATTTTGATCAGGTGCACTTGGCACCACCCTCAGGGCCCTGCCTCAGGCAAACTCCATCTGGAGTTCACCGTGTCTAGATCTGGGCCCAACCCTTTAGGAAAAGACATGTAGTCCAGCTAGATGAGGGAGGGTCTCAAGGGCTGGGAACGTGAAACTCTACTCCCCAAGATCTAGGGAACAGGGACCTGATCTCTGTCTTTAAATATCTGGAGGACTGAAGTAAAAGTGCCAGAAGGAAGTTCCAATGGGCAGGAAGCAGAAAAGAAGCAGATTTTTGACTCAATGGAAGGGAAAACTTCTAGGAAAGCAGAGGAGCCCAAAAGTGGACTGTGCTATGTTACAGGGCAGGAAGCTGCCCATCAGTAGTGAGGCTCAAGCAGACACTAGGAGACAACGGCTTATCAGCAATGTTGTACAGGGACCCCTGAGATGCTTGAAGTTTATGATTCTGGGGAAGGTCAGAGCGATCCAGCTGTCCTCTCATCCAGCTCTGAGCAAATAAATGCAGAGGCCAGCCCACTGGGAAGCTTCTCAGTCCTGACTTTGCTTTACCCAAGTGTTCTCTTGAAACGGGCTTCACCTGGGGTGAATTGAAAGTCCCAGTGAATCCAGATATCACCTTTTCTCTTACCTGTGAGAAGCCCTTCTATTTCTCAGGGCCTCAGTTTCTCTAAGTGAAAAATTGCCATTTGGATTAAATTACTCCTAAGGACCCTTCTAGAGCTGGATCCTAGATCCTCCACATGTCTGCAAGGCCATTTACAATAAGAGGTTGCAGCATCCAGTCTAACTGCTACTCACTGACCCAGGGACCACCCTCCTCACAATGTACATTAATACACTTTCTAATGCTGCAGGTAGACACCACACTCTGGAAAATGATGGGTTGTTCAAGGGACTTAGCATACCCTTCTGGAGATATTTCAGGGTGCAAGCAGGAGGACGAAGGTGATGAGAGCTCCAGAACTACCCCCTGCTGCCCAGAAGGGTGTGTCCATGCCATCCCAAGAATCTTCTAGACCTCTTGACCTAACCTACAGAGCCATGGTGGAGAACAGGACTGTCTTAGTCCTGGTGGTAATGCTTGTAAAATGAGTATAATCAGAGATACAAGGAAAGTACTTTGAAGCTAAAAAACAAACAAAAAAAACCTCAAAACACTAAAAAACAAAAAAATATAAACACTAGAAAATAAAAAGCTGGAGCCACCTCTAAGGGGAGGAGGAGAGGAAGCAGGACCACCCTTTGGGATATTTTCCTGGGGGACTGCAGCTAGAGAGGGACATTTTTTTTTTTTAGGTTTTTGCAAGGCAAATGGGGTTAAGTGGCTTGCCCAAGGCCACACAGCTAGGTAATTATTAAGTGTCTGAGACTGGATTTGGACCCAGGTACTCCTGACTCCAAGGCCAGTGCTTTATCCACTACGCCACCTAGACACCCCGAGAGGGACATTTTCAAAGCAGAACCAACCAATCTCAGGATGCTCCCTGTGGATAATAGCCCATCCTTTGCTTCAAGGAAGCCTACCCAGTATTCCCTGCCAAGAGGTCTTGCTTTCTTCCCAGAACACAAACTGATTCAGGAACTTTTGTGCTCAGTCTCTTATTACAATCTGTACAATAGACAAGTGTGATATTGGAGATGTTTTGATATGGCGAAAGCATTTCAATTGGAGTGCAAAGACCAAGGTTCAAATCCTGACCCTCACTATGTGATTCTGGCTAATGCATTTCCCTGAGCTAAACTCTTATATGTAAAACGGAGCCAATAATCCTTGGACCACTTACCTCACAAGGTTACTATAAGGTAAGGAGAGCTTTTTATAAGCCTTAAGGTTTTATCTTAAAAAATATTATCCAGGTCAAATAAATCATGAATATATCAAAATCACAAAGGAACCCTTTGCAATTATGAAGGAATAATAGATTCTATTAGATCATGTAGATTTAGAGGTAGAAGGACCTATGTTTCATCAACCCACTCATTTTACAGATGTGAGGAAACTTGACCCAAAGTCCAAAATGAATGACAGAGCCATGTCTGCTCTTCAGGGAACTTTCCACAGTAACACTCTGCCTTCTTATGCTACATGCAAAGTGGTATCAATATGATTTGACTCCATTGGGTGTGATGGCAAAACTCTTACAGGTTTTTTATCTCTCCACCACCTCTTTCTAGAAAGGTAGACTAGAGCTAGGTTAAAAGGATTTTTAGTGCCAAAGACTTTTTAAAAAACTAGATGCTAAAGACACTGGGGAGCCATGGAACCTTCTTGAGCAGGAGAGGGACCTGGTCAGACCTGTGCTCTAATAAAATCATTTTGGTGGCTGTGTGGAAGAAGAACTGAAGAAGGAAGGCACTGGAGGCAGGAAGACCAATTAAGAGGCTACTGTAATGGTCTAGGAAGCATAATAAAGGTCTGAATTAGAACAGTGGTTAATGGAGAGAAAGGGATGATTCAAGAGACACTGAGTCTAAAATGGAAAATTTTGGCAACTGAGTAGACATGGGTAAGAAGAAGGAAGAGTCAAGGATGATGCTATGGCTGAAAACTGCGATGACCTTTGACAAAAAGCACTGTTAAGACAAAGTGGGTGAAAAATGCCCATTCCCAAATCTGTGAGATAAAACTAGGTGGGCAGCTCATGGAGGAAGACTAGTGACAAACTTGCTCAGGTGCTGCATGTAGATGGTGAGCTGAATGGGAGGAAGCAGACAGGCCCAGATCACATTGAGGAAAATTCATATACTTGTTGGGGGCCTGGATGATGTCATAGTGCATATAGTGCTGGGCCCGGACTAAGGAAGACTCATCTCCAGGAGTTCAAATCCAGCCTCAGATACTTCCTACCTGGTGACCCTGGGCAAGTCACTTCACCTTTCTGTTCCTCGTTTCCTTTTCTGTACCCCCAGCACTTAGCCCAAAGCAAACTCTTCTTAAATGCTCGGTGACTTGACCATGTCCACAGCAGTTGCTCAAATCTATGGCCTTAGGAGCCAGGATCTTTGTCCATCTACAGCTGAGAGAAAGTTGGGACCCTCCTCCCTCAGACCCTGAGTGTGCAAGGGCAGTCTTGTTACTCCAGTGCCTACTCCCCCAAGGCCCTATCCCTGCTTTGGAGACCAGCTGTGGTGTAGCCCCAGCACTGAAAAAGATGGAGTCCTGACTCCCATCTCCTCCTCGTGGGACCTGGAGCAAGCTGCTCCCTTGTCCTCTGCAAAGTGGGGATGACACTATTTGGCAGGCTTCCTTACAGACGGGTTGTGATTTTCAGATTGAAGTAGTCTCTTTTATACAGGCAATGTGGTCCTTTGTAGTGAGGAGACCTGGGTTTGGATTCTGGCTCTAGCACTTATGGACTGGGCGACCTTGGGTAATTCTCCTGACCTCCCTGAGCTCTGGTTTCTTTCACTGCATCCCACACAGGGGTGATGTGAGACAAACAATTGGTGGACTGTGAACTGCTTCCACAAGAGCAGCCAGGATTTTTCTCAGGGTCCTGGTTTTCCTTGATCTGCTGGAGAGAAGGAATTGATTCGCTGGGGCCTCAGGGATGTTTTGATGTTTTGCCCAGGGCTGGGAACCTCCTCAGTTCCAGCCCCTTGAAGGCCTGGAGGCAGAGCCCAGAAAATCACGAATGAAATCCTTTGAAAAGTAGGAGCTTGATAACAACTCACACTTGTATAGACATGAAGGTTTACAGAGTCCAGTGAGGTGTAAAATCAAAGTATCCTCACCTGCATTTTAAAGACAGAGAAACTCCAGGTGGTCCAGGCTCAGCCAGCTAAAAAAGACCTGGAGTCTGGTGAGAATCCAGCCCAACCTGGCAACCTTCAACCCTAATGTTCCTACCAGGGCACCCTGCCATTCTGCCAAGAGCTGCTGTCCAAGAGGCAGAAAGAGCTCTGGATTTGGGGTCCAAGAAAGTGGATTTAGTTCCTGGCTTGGCCATTCACTACCTTTGTGACTTAGCATTTTGGTTTCAATGTTCTCCTCTGTAAAATGAGAGGGTTGGATGAGCTGGCATCCCAGGTGCCCCTTATCACTCCTTACCACCCTCCCAAAACTAATTCAGGGTTACTAATTTAGGTGCCTCTCATGAGACTGAGGGAGATTTTGGAAGGTGATAAAGCCCTACCCCTCAGATTCCTTCATCCTGACTTAGTCAGTAACCAAGGATATGCCTTTAGAAAACCAATCAATCAATAATCCTTGGAAAAGTCTTCATCTTTTGGATCTGGAGATGCATCTATTAATGACTCATGACCAATGAACTCATGAGTTCCCTACAAATCTGGGGCCATGCAATGGAGCAATTCTGAGGCAGGAGCCAGGCTAGATGCCAGGAAACTGCTACTGACTCTGCCACTCCCAGTCTCTGGAAACCTGGGCAAGCCTAAGAATTTCATGGAATGACTGGGTTGGTAGCCAGCGCTACTTCATTGTTCTGTGTTCTGAGATTCTCACCCCAACCCTGCCCCAAGCTTTCACATTCTTGTATTCCATGATTCTGAGAGGGTTCTGCCCAGTTCCACACTGATCCTAAGCCACCCCACTTTCTCTTAATAGATCTTTGGGGAGGAATGAGGATGGCAGCTCCCAGTGAGGTCAGGCAGGACCTGGCAGCGACACCCCTGAAAAATGAGACAGTCTCTACAATCAGATTGGGGGAGAAGTCACTGATGACTTGCAGGCCCTGCTCTGCCTCCCTCAAAGTTCACTCTGCTCTGCCTTTCTCAGGCTGTAGAGTGAAAAATTATGGGATCTGAGATTCAGAGCAAAGAGACCCACATATGTAGGCTCAATCTCAGGGATTGAATTAGGATCTCAATAGGATTTGGAGCTGAAAGAGACTTCATACATCAACCTCCCTCCCCCCCTCCCCCGGAAGACAGAGAAAGGATTTGTTCTAGATGTTCTAGTTACTTGTTCTCTGACTTTGATCATGCCACTGACCTGTCTTGCCCTCCATTTCTTCCTCTTTAAGATAAGATTGGACCTCTAGGATCCCTTCCAGCACCCTTCTCTCTTCACTGGGTGAACTGGGCAAGGGCAGAGCGACTGAGCAGGAGAGCTCCTCTAAACAGCCTTGGGGATGGAGAACAGAGAAGGTACCTAATTGAAAGTCTACAGTAAAATGACTTATTGGGGACAGAACAATTTGTAATGACTATTTTTAGAACAGTGATACTGTAAACACTTGAGAGAGGGGTTTGGGGGCCATGGAAAGTTTTGAAAAAGTCCAAAGGAACCTGCTTATCAACTTTCAGGTCATTTTTTAGAGAGCAGGAACCCTAACTCAGTTTAACTCCCAGAATCCCAAACTCTCACTTCAGAAGCCATCCAACCTAGTGAAGTCGAAGGCTGCCTCCAATCCTTCTATACTTTCTAGCTCCATTAATATAGCCTGCTGCCCCTTCATGTCTTCAAAGGTCTTCCATGGCAGCTGTGGTGAAAAATCCATCATGCTGCTCTAGGCCAGAGCTGAGTCTATTGACACGTATCTTCACTGTTCCTTTTGAGCCCCTAGATTCAGTCAGCCCATCACTAGTTCTGGACTTGATCAGTCACTCCAACTTGGGAGGCCTCATCAGCCTGATGGCCTGACCTTTGAGCATCTAGACAGAAGGCATGCTCTTATGGAGCTTCTTTTAGATGGATGGATGAATGGATGGATGCATGCATGATGGATGGATGGAAGGATAGAGAAGGGTTGGGGAGAGATTGTAATCCATTCTACATACAGGTCATATGTAGTCCTACCCCAATTCTTTTTTTTCTTTAGTTTTTTACAAGGCAATGGGGTTAAGTGGCTTTCCCAAGGCCACACAGCTAGGTAATTATTAAGTGTCTGAGGCTGGATTTGAACTCCTGACTCCAGGGCCGGTGCTATATCCACTGCACCACCTAGCTGCCCCCCTACCCCAATTATGGCCCTTTTTTTCTTTCTCTCCCTTTCTCTTTACCTCCCCTTTTCCCAGAGTTCCCTGTTTGTAGGCCTAGATGTTATACACATATTGTTGTGCAACCTGGTAAAATTTCTCCAATTACATCTTTAAATTAGATATCTTAATAAAAAGTAAACCATAAAATTAATTAACAAAGATCATCACTTAAGGCTCTCAGTAGCATCTCAGAGCTGGGTCAACCCTGTTATTCCTCTGTTCCTCCTGTCTTTGAGACCTGGGCAATTGGAAGCAACAGAATACAGTCTTTAGACTCCACAAAAGAGTTTCTGCAAAATCAAGTGAGGACAGGTGGCAATGGGACAAGGGGAAGCCGCCCCTCCCACCTCAAAGAGAAGAAAGGCATGGTCTTTTTGAAGAAGAGGGGACAGAGGGAGGAAACTCTGGCTCAAGGGAAAGATCTGAAGGGGAAGAAAGGAAGGTTAAGGAATTCAATCTTTCCCACACCCCCATTTGAAAATGGAGCCCTACAGAAAGCACAATGGGCCAGAAGTCACTAGGTCATAGATTTTAGTGGGGGAGAGGCCAGCTCATTCAATTTTGAGGTTCAGAAAAATCAAATAATTTTGCCCAAAATCATAAAACTAATAATAAGCAAAAATGCAATTTGAACCAAGACCTCTGAATTATAATCCAAGGCTCTCCCCCAAATGAATTCCCTCTTAAGAATATGACTAGGGAGGTGGCTAGGTGGTGCAGTGGATAGAGTACTGGCCCTGGAGTCAGGAGTACCTGAATTCAAATTCAGCCTCAGATACTTAATAATTACTGCGCTGTGTGGCCTTGGGCAAGCCACTTAACCCTACTGCCTTGCAAAAAAATTCTAAAACAAAAGAATATGACTAGGATGACTAGGATCAAGTATACTTTGCTTCAAACCTTAAGTCACCTTCTCAAGACTTCATTTCTTACTCTGCAAAATGATACAGTTGGATTAGATGATTTTTAATTTCCTCTGGCTCTTGACATTTGATTTTAAGCTAGGGATGGTAGATTTCTTTGGAACCAGCTTCTTCAACTGTCAAGTAAGGCTTATTCTCCCAGACTTCCAAGATCCCTTCCAGCTCTAAATCTCTATGAGCTGACAAACCATGGTTCACCCTCTCCCACTCTATGGAGAAATAATCACATGTGGCGCCCAGAATCCTAATGCCGAAAGGCAGTGGGAACATCTTAGCTGGTGAAGCAATCCTACTAGAGTCCAAACGTGCCCACTTCACCAATGCCAACAATGAGCAGAACCTGGAAATCAATGGGGAAAGCTTCAGGAGTTGGGAAGAGCTCCTAGAACCCCATCAGAGGCAACTGGAAGAAATCTTCCAGTTGCTATCAGTGTGCTCCTTTGACTCTGCCTTTGAGCAAACACATGGCCCCTAAGAGGTTATAGTGGTGGGAAGCCTTCAGTTTGTACCTAATGAACATAACATGGAGAATCCTGATTATCTACAATTCTGGTTTCTCCTACTAGACTTTGTCAGCTCCATGAGGACAGTGACTTAAATGTTGCACCTCCCATCATGCCGAACAGTAGATGCTTACCAGATTGAACGAATGAACGAATGAATGTTCCTTCCCACAAAGCTGGGGGCGGGGGGGGGGGGCATTGATCCCTAGAAGATCCCCAGAGAAAAAATGAGAAAAGAGTTTATTCCTTTAATTCTGATTTTATTGAAAAAAAACAGCAGCATCGGGACGTGCTGACAGGGAGAGAGGCCATTCAAACACTCTCCCTGATTACACATCGTACATGGGCCAGGCAGCAAACCCCCCCACCACCCCTTCCATTGCCAGGAACCCCCACCCACCACTGGGGTGCAAGCACCTGGCCCTGTTCCTGACACTTCACAGGTCCCCCCAAACTTGCAGAGGTCCTGCCATTTGGGACTGGTTCAGTCTACAATTTTCTTCTATCTCCCATCATCAGACAGTATATCTTGGGTGATTAGAAATAGCAAACTGATAGCCAAGAAGGCCATGGGCCAAGGCCTGTTCTGTGAGGACCACAGATACTTTCCATTTGCCAGCAGAAAGAAAAGTAAATTCCCTAGCCCACTCTATATCCTGAAGTGCTTTTCTCCCTCCTTCCCCACCCCCAACCCTGACCTTTCTATGGGGTCTTTTTGGCACCTCCTGGGGTCTGAGGACAGAGTCACTAGTCATTTCATCACAATGCAATTTTAGGACAAAAAAAACAGCAAAATAAGCAAACATAAAATAAAACAAACCCAGAAAAGGTCTATGTTTTTAATTCATTCATACTTATTTACATCAGTCACTTGCTTTCATAATACAATTGTCTTGACTCTTTTCAGTATTTGTTTTATTTTTTTTTAAAGTTAACCACATTATAACCTTATTTCACCAAACATATCACAGCAAGTCTGGTTAATTTTCACAGTTACAGCGGCCATCAGTAACACAACTTTTGAGGACCAACAAACCATTCATCCCTGTCCCCCTACACAACTTTCCCAAAATACACCAAATTTCAGTCTGTTTTATTGAATACTAGGCATCATGCTTGATCCAGGGGGACCCACCACCCGAAGATTCTGGGGCTAATGAAGTGTAATTTGCATATACCATGGACTGACATGCGTGGTGAAGTCCTTCAGATGTCCAGCTCAATATGGACATCCTCCAATTGCCCTGCTAAGTTTCACCCTCTGGAACGAAGCTACATTCATTGATCCCAAATGGAATTACTGTTTGCCAAGAAATGTTAGCATACAATTAGAAGAGAGTTGACCGCTTCTGTGTGTGGCTAGTGCCAAAGTGGGAACAGCTATTCAACCAAGTGCTAAAAGAAGTGCACCCTCTGCCCAAGAATGACCTGGAGCTTTAGACCTGATTACTTATAGATCTCATCATCAAAGAGATTCATCTAGGCAATCTATGCAGCATGCTGTCCAAGGAAATCTAAGAGGGCTCAGCTGACATTGTCTTCAATCACCAAGCTCATTCTCTGTTGAATTCCACAAGGGCATTACCAATGGCAACAGCAGGGAGCCTCTAGCTGCCACTGCTTTCAGAACTTCAACTTCCTTTGCCACCAGTACCCCCTGCACACACACATACACAAAGACACATTCATGCGCATACACATACACACACAACATACCACGCAAACTGATTTTCTCTAAAATGGCTAATTATTGCTGTTTTTAAAAAAAGACGTTCAGCCAAGAGAACGTGACTTGGATAATAATCCTGTAACCCCATTCTTTTTTTTTCAAAGTACAGTACATACTATGTTGATCGTAGAAAATACAAGAATGTTGAACATCTCACTCGGTGGAGCTGATACCGGGAGATGCCCAGAGTGAATCAGAATGGCTGAGGGATGAGATTGTCCCCTTCCAGAAAGTGCTCATCTCGGATCACTGGCTCAACCATGTGGAGGATTCTGCCCTCAGGTCATATCAGCTCTGCTTTTCAGCTAATGTCAACTCCATGTAAAGCACTTCGCTAGGGATAAGTTAGCAAAAAATAGTCTATTCAGTCTGAAATATGCCAAATAGGGAGATTTCCCCCCTTCCCTAAAATTCATCTCAATGGGCCTTAGCCCAAGTACAGTCATTGCAAGTAAAGTACACATCACATCACCGCTACCCAACGGTCAACCCAGTGCCAAAAATAATTTGTTAAAAAAGTGTGCTTCAGTTAAGACCTAATTAAATAAGAAAATGAATAATAAATACAACACAGACACTTAAATACATCCTTGGACTACAGAATGCTGGAAAAAATCATTCTAATAGAGGCTCAGTTTGCTTTCAAATCAGCTGCAATTTGGTGCAGGCTGCCCTGGATATTTTTTAGAGAGATGTACTGACTCTTAATTTCAGATCCTATCTTTTTCACCTCCTTTGCCTGGCAACAGTTCTTTCCCTTATGCCCCAACTCTAAACACTAGTTAGTTAGAAGACTACTACCTTGCCATGTGAAAGGTAATTTGCTCAAAGCCCATGCCAACTTTTGCTGTTATTCTTGAGCTCCAACCATCTCTCAAGTTCCTAGAACTGGGTTTCTTGTCATGTTGCATATTTCAATGGAGATATCTTAGAGAAAGAAACTGGATAACAGCAGTGCAGTCCCCTAACAACAGTTATGATATACTTTCCCACATGCCCACAAGCAGATTTTTTTTTAACAAAAGCCAGTTCCTCATTCTCAGGTTATTCAGTGTATTGACTAGAAAAAAGAGAGGAAGGATGAGAGGACAAAGTTCAATGGAATCAATTATTCTCCTACTTCAGTGTCCCTATGTATGGCATGCTGTCCATAATGGAATTCTATTTGAGTCACCTTTGGGTCCCTCTGCTCCAATTCAGACTTGAATGCCAGTCCATGAAGAGTCTGCTTCATGCTGCTTATTTAGGTTTCAAATGAAGTGGTTCTTGAAGAGCAACCAGCATTGCCCTCGTGAGCCTGGACATCTCCTTAAAAACTAGACTATTATAGGACAGTCGGTTGAAGGGCGGGGGTGTATTTAACCTGGAAGAGAAAACTTTGGGGGGTAAGAGAGAGATGGACATGATAAGTGGCTTCAAGTATTTGAATGGCTATTGTGGGGAAGAGGGAGAGAACAGAACAAGGACCAAAAAGTCCCTATTCGGAGGATATTTCAATCCATACTGAGGAAATACTTCATTAAAATAATTAGATCTCTCCAAGACTAAAATGGGTTGCCTTTGGAGGTGGTGGGGTTCTTGATCACTAGAGGTCTTCAGGAAGCACCTGGAGATGTTAGATGTGATTCCTGGGGGAAGTACAGGCAGGATCAATGCCCTCTGAAGTCCCTTCCAACTCAGATTCTGAGATTCTCATCTAAATGGAACTCACAAGGTCACCCTGCTGCTAAAAAGTCTAGGTGGCAAGGACATGTCCCCTACCCACTGACATTCTCAGAATCTGCAGATGACAGGGGCCAAAGGGGAACTAAGCCAGCACTGAAATGTACTCCCAAGCATCAATTCTAAACAGATACCCCTGGAGAACACTGGAATCAACACAGGCCTCAGCCAGGCCTAAGAATTTAATTAGGAACACAGACTAGATCTATTGGTGAGAAACTGAAGTCCCAATCTTCATTCCAAATGATTACTGTTGTATGAGTGGACTCTGTGTCTTTTTAAAATATTAATTAAAAAAACCATATTATTGCATATTGGGACAGGCAAGTGTTGGAAGTAAAAATTCACTGTCTATCTACCTTGCCTGGGAAAGTAGAATTTGGAAATATGCAGATACCATCTGCTCACAGGTTCTACCAACAGCTGGCACCCATCAGCCTTGGTTCTTGTAAACTGATTAACACAAGTCGATTCTAAATTACATTTGCCATCAAACTAACCTATTCAGTCACATGTAGGGACATCTATCTGGATGCAAAGTGGGGCTAGGCATGTTTGGGCTGCATATTTGGGGTAAAGATTCATGAGTTTGGGGTCTTCTATCGCTACCCTGTCCTGACGAGACCTAAGAACATAAAAGTCCCCTGATGGGATAGAACTAAAGATGGCGGCTACCCAGGATGATGATATTTCAGACATGAGAGCCCTTCTCTGGGGGAAGAGGAATAGTCACAGCCAAACAGCTGGTTTCTTTTGTGCTGTTCCACTCACCCCCTACAACTGCTTCATCTACATTCTAGAAAAAAGGGCAAAGATCCATTGGCTCCAAAGTGGCAAAGGGCAACAGCTCTGGAATATGCTGATGGCTTGAGCAAAGGAAGCTGGGAGGTACATATACCAGGCTCAGTGGTAGCTAACTTCTTCAACTAGAGCCCTCTCTCTATTCCCCTCTCCAGAAGAGCTGCCTTGGGGCCAGCAGGACCATGCTTGTCCTTCCTGCTTGGGGGTCATGGGTGGAAGGAGATGACAATGGGGGAGAAGACATCCCAGTGGGACATCCTAACCATAGGAGCCTCAATGCCCATCCCATGGTACCAATTACAAGTAGATTTGAACCAGATGAATGTTGAAATGTAATAGAAAATGAACCTCTAGTTTCAAATCCTTCCTCTGTCACCTTCTAGCCATGCGACTCTGTAAGACACTCACCATCTTTGGGCCTTTGTACAGTGAAGAGTTTGGACTCAAAAGGTCTCTAAGTGCCACCACCAACCCAGTTCGGACCCTCCACTGTGCCCTCAACAAATAAGGATGGATAGGTTAAATGTGTATGCCATTCTCTACCTCACAACACTAAGGCCAGCCAGCTATCACAACTTGTGTAATACAGTACCCCCACCAGGGGAAAAGAAACTCAAAAAGCTAAGTAGGGCCAGCCAGATGACTTCAGATTATCCAGGACAGCATGATCTTTTAGCCCTGGGAGAATACAAATCTCTGTGCTGAAACGCACACCAACCCAGGTTCATTTCAGAGAACCCTACAGACAGAAAAAAAATACATAACTAATGATAATCTGGCTGGGTTGGACAGAAAGCTTTTAAGGTTTTAGGCTCTCCAGAAAACCTGGTTTCACAGAGTCACTCAAGGAACCTTCTCCAAATCAAGGTACCTGCCCAGCAGGCTGTGGAGATCCACTTGCCCTCAGAAGAATGGGATGGAAGTCTCAAATCAACCACAGTGCTCATGGGAGGTTGGGGGAGTAGAGGGAAGGAAGAGAGAAGAGGTGATCTCCGCAGACTGTTGCCAAGGGGCCTCAATGGCTTTTGACCTTCAGCTGCATCACCAAATTAATGAAAACCAAAGAGAAAGTGGATTGCAGCCTAGAAGTCAGCAAGCTGGAACAGAAAGGTCCTTCTACAAATTCAGGCCAAAGGCCCTACTGGGGAGTACTATGGGACTTCAGGACCCCAAGATAGAGCCACTCTGGTCTGAGAACTGCATATTTCTCCCTCCTTTTTAATCCCACATCATTCAAGAGGAACTCCACCTGAACAGCCTTACAGAGGTAGTAGAAGTAACATCAGAAGATTTCTACAAACTTTAAAAAATTCTTTTCTCAGTGCACATTTGCTCAACAAGTGGCTCTGGATGCTGGGGAATGACTGATGCCCTAGAAACACACGCATCAGAAGAGTTTGTCCTTGAAGGTTCTTGCCCCCAAATTTATTCTCAAGGGTCACCAGGGCAGACACTGTAACACACTCAGATATTCAGAAAATATTTACACTGTTGTTATTTTGTACAGGCTTAGAGAAGCTTGGACACAATCGGGAAAGGATTTCAACTGCCCACGGCAAACATCAACCACAAAGTTGAATAGCAGCCAGCGAGGGATGGTCAGGAGCTGGGAAAATAGGACACAAAGTTTCTGGGAGAGAAACTTCACAGTTCTAATGTGGCAGGCGCTAGGCCTATGGCCATTCAGTGCAAGTGGTGGACACGTTCCCTGCATATTGGCAGCAACAGAAGGGCAGTGAGTAAGAAGGTGGAAAGGTCCTCAAGGTATCCAGCCAACCAACTCAGCAGGTTGAACCCTTCCAGGGGAGGAAGAGTTCACCAGGAGAAAAAAAAGAGGCAAACCTGACCACTTCCATGGGACCAAGGGCTTCTAAATTCTGGACTGGCTTCCGACAATCTCCTAAATTGGCATGGTCCCCAATGGCCTGTACAGAGAATGGGGGAGAATGGGAATCCTTCCGAGGCAGCAGCCTGGTTCCTGAAATGACAGGGATGGCTTTGCAGTCAGTGCCTGCCTCATTATGGGCTCAAAGGTCTCCCCTTTAAAGTCATCCCTTTGTCGAGCACATGTGTCCTAAAAGCAACTAAACAACAAACACAAAGGTGCTTTGGTCAATCCCAATGAGAAGCTGCACTTTCACCAGTTGGCAGGAGGTTGGCAGCGGAGCTGTCCCTTCAGCCCTTGGGGGGGGTAGGACCCTCGGCTCCAGTTTTGGCTTAGCACAGCTACAGGTGAGGCAGGTTACAAAGGCACAGGAATCAAAGAAACCAGCGACATTCTTTCGCTAAATAACCCCGGTTTAAAAAAAAATTCGCCCAAGTCAGACTCTCTATCTCCCCCCCACCCCCACCCCATCGTGAAAATACTTGTCATTTTCCTTTTCTGGAAATGTCTTATAGTGCAGTGATGTGCCAGCAACAGCCAAAAGAAATCTCAAACAAGAGAACACAGAACATCCCCCACCCCCCCAGAAGCCCCCACTGAAAACCAAACCAACCGGAGGGAGAAAAAAAGGCACAAACTGTTCTGTTTTCTTCTATTTTGCTAACACTTCACATCTGTCTATTGAGTGCAGGGTAACAAAATCACTGAAAATGGCAAGAAAATACTGCGCCCCTTTCTGTACAATCTACAAAATTCCAATTCCTACCCAGAGGACATACTTCCTTCCGGGGGAGGAGAAATGTACAGCATACAAAGGTTGTTGCGTTTGGTTTTTGTTTTTGTATATTTTTAAAAAATTTTAAATATATAATATATCATACCCCTTTAATAAGCTGCTTTAAACAAACTCGTTTTCTTTTAAAATATGTCCCCTCCGTGGTCTATGTTTGACCCTCACTGGCCAGGCCCCTTGCAGTTCAGCCTTGACTTTTTACTGCTTGTGGGGCAGGGGAGAGAAGTCAGAATTAACCTTTTCCCTCCTTGATCCCAGTAGGGAAACATCCCCCACCTGTCTGGGTCAGCCCTTAGGGCCATGGCTTCATTCCCCTCTACCCCCTGCCAGCAGCGCTAGGTAGGGAGGCACAAGGACCTAGCTTATTCTCTCCCACCTACACCCCTCTTTCTGTGCCCCAAGGATGCTGAGAATTGCAAGCCTAGAGGAGAACTTTTCCCCTCATTGCTCGGCTCAAATACCAGCCTTGAGAGTGGAATCACTATTAAACACCACATTTGACATCATTTAGCCTTCCTCTTCCTCCTACCTCAGAGGAGCCATTCTGCCCACCCTAACCCCTCTTCTGGGGGTTCTCAGACGCACCACGAGGCTGGTGTGTGAAGGATCTTGCGGCCTCTTCCAAGAATCCCCTTCCCTCTGTGTTGGGCACCCAAATGGCCTCGGCATGGAAAGATTAGTTCTTCCAAGCCATGCATGCCTTACGTGGAAGCTCCCATTGGAGACATGCTTCTCTCCACTCATCAACCCTCCAACAACCAGAACACAGATTCAGCAACCACAGCTCCCACTGGCTGGGCATTTTCAGGATCAAGGCTCCATTGCTTGACCAGTCTGAGGGCTTCACACCAAACCTACTTCCTAGGTTCAAGTCCAAGCAAAATCGACATTTTATGCTGTCCCTTGTCAACGTCATCATAGTGATTTTTTTCTTCAAAAGAAAACAAAGGACAAGCAGAAGAAGAATACATTGTAGACCAGGAGCACTTTTCTTTCCCTGGGTGTGAGAACTAAGCTAAATTGGGATTTCCCTTTAAATTTATAAACCTGTATCCCTCTTCCACCCCCATCCCACCCCATCCCTACCCTCCCACCCACCGCCCAGTCAAGCAGGACCAGAAATAGAGGCTATTTCTGGCACTGCTGTGATGGGATTTTTTTGTTTTTTGTTTTTTCTTTTTTTGGTGTGGTTTTTTCTGTATGTTTGTGAGTGTGTGTGAGTGTGTGTGTGTGTGTGTGTGTGTGTGTGTGTGTGTGTGTTTTAAGTATAACCTACTGGTTTTTCCCAAGACAGTAAAGTCATGCAAAGTTGCTATTCTGTTAAATAAGTTACAAAAAAAGGTACAATTTCAGGCGAGAAGAAGCTGTCGTTTGGGCCGCTCCCCAGGGACAGGCACTGTACATCCATCCTCCATACAGACCCATGCCCAGTCTGCCTCGTACACACTGGACAATGTTAAAGCATTCCCTTTGTGGAAGGCCAGTGGCGGCTGCCACCAGGCCGGGCCAGGCCTGCTCTGCTTATCTAACAGGCAGCTGCTTAGGATAATAGGGATGCTAGCTTCCCCAGCCAAGGCTCTGCTGAAGGGGCTGGATTGGGTGGGCACATTAATGTGCAAATGTGTTGCCATAGGAACCCGCCCTCCCCTAGGCTTCAATGACATCGTTCAGCCACAGCCAAAATAAAATAAACTCATAAAGTAAAATAAGGAGGGGGAGGGGAAAATGGAAGGGAAGGGAATGAGAGAAAAAGGAAGGGAAGATAAGGAAGGGAAGGGAACATGATCACAAATAAATATGAAAAAATTAATGAAATGAAATAATAATGCTGATATCTGTTAAAAGAGGCAAGTTGATAGCCGTGCCAAGATCTGGCCAAGGGCTCCAGGTTGGGGTGGGCTGTGGCCTGAAGGCAGGGCAGGGGAGTAGAGAAATCAGAGGCTGCTATTTTACACTATATTACACTGGATCTCCACAGGTCCAATGGGTTAAGTCTGTTTGCTGGCTTAGGTCAAGAGAGAAAAGGAGGTTAAGGGAGGAAGAGCAGGAGGGAGGAAGGAGAGTCTCAGTCATCGGATGCACCAGGGGTTCCCTCAGACGATTTTGGCAGAATGAGGCACATCCAGAAAAAAAGTGCAAGGTCATTGCCCAGGTGGTAGAGCTACGAGTGAGCCATTGCAAGCACAAGCAGGCACATCCTCTTCATGCATTACGGCAAAGCAGCTTCCCATGCTGGTCTCCCGGTGGACCACTGACCACTGACCACCAGGCCTGGGACAAAGAGCGCATGTCCTCCTTAAAGGCCAGGATAAAGCTGAGAAATGCACACAGGTTGAGGGACAGGGGGCAGAAGTGGAAGGGGCAGCTCCTCCAGCCCATGTGTGGACAGTGAGGCTGCTCTATGTACACCAGGCCAAGGAAGCAGGACGACTGGGAGCAATAGGGGCAGGGAGGTTTACTCTAGTGTTTCTGCTATCAGTCTCTGTGCTTAAGTCTCTGTGTTACCTGGGGGGGGGGGGGGGGGGGGGGGGGAAGAGGGTCAGACTGATGCCTGAGGATAAACACCAGGTTTGGCGACCCAGGAGATGCGGCTCATGGGACTCCCAGCGCGAGGAGGACTGCCGTGGCTGATGAAGCTCCCACAGTGAGCAGCCCCAGCCACTGGCCCAGGCAGACTGACTGCCGGCTCATTTTGCTATTATTGTTGTCTTCATGTTGGGTCAGAGTCCGTCTGGATGCTGACAGGACGTGGGAAGCAAATTGAAGATGAGAGAGGACAGGGGAATGGGGTGGGGATAGGGCAGCAACCAACTCAAAACCAAACTACCACCAAAAAAATAAAAAGGGTTTTAAATAATGAAATAAGCAGGTCCTCTCCCCCCCCCACCCTACCTCCCACCAAAAATCAGCCAAATAAATCATACAACTGAAAAATAAACCACAATCCATGAAAGTGCTGGGTTAAGCATTTGGAAAAGAGGAAGGAGAATCACTGGGTTAGGCTGAGTGATAACGGTTGGGTTGGGTTGGGTTGGGTTTGGTTTGGTTTTTCCGGCTATTGAAAGGGTGGCGTCATTATTCCTCGCGTAACTGCAGGCGGTAGCGGTGGTAGCGCAGCTGAAAGAACATCTTCTCCACCAGGGAGTGCGTCATGCCAGGGAGGACGTAATGCTCCACAACACCCATGTGCTTGAAGCCCAGGGACTCGTATAACTTATGGGCAGCCACCTTGACCGCGGTAGTGCCCAGCACCACAGAGGAATAATTGTTGAGCACGGCAAACTCGAGGACCTTGCGGCCCAGGGCCTTGGCTATGCCCTTGCCTCGGTACCTCGAGTCAACCGACATGCGGCGCAGCTCCACCGTGTTATCGTCCTCACTGCCCCTCGCCGCTACGATCCCCACCACGTTGCCATCCAGGACGGCCACCCAAAAGCAGGAACCTGAAAGGAAGACAGACATTAGGAGTCACAGAAAAAGAGGGTACCAGCTCACCTTTTACCCCAAGTCTCAGTCAAGGAATGGTTAGCCAACAGAGCCCTGGACCAAGTCAAGAGACTCCTGGCATGTCCTGGCTCCACAACCAACTTGCCCGATGACATCAATTCTTTCAGTTTCCTCCTCTGTAAAATAGAGATAATGAGCCCATCCCTGTGTCCTTGCAAGGGAGTGGATGAGGATCCACCACACTGTATGAGGTCTCTCAGGGCCCCAGTCAGCTCTGATTTTTGAAGGTTTTTCCCCCTATCTAAGGGCCCCTTCCTTCCTAGTTCTAAAACATTATTTATGGAGATTGGTCTGCCTTTAGAATTTAAAAAATTAATTTCCAAAGAACAGTCAGTCCCTCAAGTACAACATGCCCCAGTGGCTAAGATCCTGGTGATAAGCCTCCTTTGTACTCAGTTACATTGGTCCCCAGAGAGAACCAAAGTCCATTGGAGAGCCTGGACTCCAGCCTTTACCAGTAGGAAGGCAGCTGGATCTGGGGTGAGCAAGATGGAGCACAACCCTGAGCAAATCCCTTCATCTCGATTTCCTCAAATTTAAAATGGGTCTGTTCACCCCGGCACAACTACTTTATAAGGTTTTTCTGAGGCTTAAATGAGGTAATCTAAGGAAAGCAATCTGCCCAACTTTAGAGTGCTACAGAACTGTCAACCATTATGATTTGTACCTGTTGGGATTGGTGGTCTGCCAACCCAAACTGGGAGAACTCCAGGATTCCTCCCTGCACAAAGTGTGCAGAAGGAGGCTTTTCATGGAGAGTTTTGTTGTTATCCTTACTGAAGCTTCCCACTGAATGCCTGAGCTGCTGTGTCTCCCTCCAATCCTCCTGCCCTTGGGAGAGAAAAAATAGTCCCCATCCCCCTTCCTCCTCCCCAACAAGCATCTTCCTGGATCAGCAGGGACTTCTGCCAGTAGTCACCATTCAAAATACTGCAGGGAGTTCAAGTAAATCCCAAACAAACCAAAGTTGATACCTCAGACCTTTTCCCTCTGAAATAATACAATAATGCCCCAAAATTGTCAAAAAGAACAGCAGAGAAAGGAATGTAAAGCAAATCCAGAAGGCCTGGGTTCAGGTCCCTACTCTACCAGTAGCTTACCAGTCTCTCCTGGTTTCAGTTTCCCTAGTTATGACTGGACTAGGGAAGGTGGGGAGGGGGGAAGGGTTAAGGTCTTCATATCTCTTATTTTCCAGATTCTAAGGTCCCCACCAACTCTAACATCCTTTGTTCTATGTTCTAAGGGCTTACCAGCTCTAAAAATAGCTCCCAAGTTGAAGAACAGTTTAGAAATGTAGAGTATCAAGGTCTGCCTAAGGTTGGTTTTAGCCTAGGTTCAAAGTAGACGACATCCCTGACCTTGATTTGTCTCTGGTCTAGCTGGAGATGTGAGCCTAGGGACCCAGGAGGGTTCCCACCTGGTCTTACCCTGAGCATCAGGGATAAGACAAGACCCAGGAGCAGGTTAGTGTCTGGCCCAAACCTGGCTGCTCTTCCTAATGGAATGACCCTTGGCCCCAGCCTGTCCCCTTCCCCCTTCCGGAGAGAGGCTCCACAACTCCACCTGTCGTGATGATAGCTAGGACTCGTATCATCCACATCACTCTGCCAGGGCAGGATGGAGTCAGAGACTGTTCCTGTCAGTGCAACACCATCCAATTATGGAAATAAAGAACGCTGCAGTTAGTTGGAGAAACAGAACATGCCTACAGGCTGCCCTGGACTGGTCCAGCCTCCCAAGGATCCACCATCCTCTCTTTTTGCCTTGCCTCACCTCAGCCAGGCCCCTGGAACCAGAGCCCACAGCTGTTCTCCTAGACCTGAAGAGCAGAAAGACTTCCTCTCTTAACACTCCCTTCATGTTCTCATGAGAAATAAGACTGTGGATGTGGGCAAGTGATGATGTCAACAGACCCTGGGGCCCTCTTCCTTCAAGAGGCCTTCTCTGATTCCCTCCAACCCCAAAACTATCTCTCCTCTTCACCCCAAAAATTCACTCTTGGGAGAACTAGGTTTTATTCTTTCTTCCAACCAACATCTGGTTGCTTGGGAAGGGTCAAAGGGGTTCCACTGAGCAAAGGCCATCTAGCAGGTAGCCAAGTACAAAGCAAATATCTCTAGATCTCAAATCAAAGCTATGGAACTCAAATCTGATCTCTGTAAATCAATGAACTGTATTCATCTAGGCAAGACATTTACTTGCTCCAGACCTTAGTCTTAGGCATAAAATGAAGTGGCTGAAAGAGAAGGTGGCTCGGGGCTTAGACTAGGGGTAAGAAAGAGTTTGAATGCTGTCTCAAATACTTACTAGTTGTGTGAGTCACATAAACTTTCCTATCCTCAGTGACCTCATCTGTAAAGTGGGTATAAAAGCACCTGCCTCACAGGATTGTGGTAAGGATAAAATGAAGTAACATCAGTAAAGTGCAACACCACTAAAACACTACAGGAATGCTGTTGAAATTATTATAATCACCATTATTATTACTGTGATGATGATGATGATGATGATGTCCATGCCAACCCTAAATCCTAGGATTCCATGGTCAAAGATTTGAGCCTGTTACTTATCAAACTCCCAACTTGCTGATAACAACTCTACTCAAAAAGATGACTTACCTAACCGATGTGTTACGGTAGGGGAGACAATGAATAACAGCCCGAGATAATTCCTTGCACTGCTCCCACTTCTAAATCCCAAAATCTATTGTCGTTGTTGTTGTTATTGGATTATTTAAAATGCGTCCAACTCTTCATGATCCCATTTAGGATTTCCTTTCTTTCTTTGCAAGGCAATGGGGTTAAGTGACTTGTCCAAGGTCAACACAGCTAGGTAATTATTAGATGTCTGAGGTCGGATTTGAATTCAGGTCCTCCTGACTCCAGGGCCAGTGCTCTATCCACTGCACTACCTAGCTGCCCCCATTTAGGATTTCCTTGGCCAAGATATTGGAGTAGTTTGTCATTTCTCTCTTCAGTTTATTTTACAAATGAGGAAACTGAGGCAAAGAAGGTTAAGTGACTTGTTCAGGGTCACTCAGCTAGTATGTGTTGGAGGCTGGTTTTGAACTCAGGAAGATGAGTCTTGTTGACTCGAAGATCATCAGTCTGCCCTCTCACCACCTCCAGCTCATGTATACCCTCACACAAACACAGACCAATTTGCCAAAATAGTGGCAGATTGCCCCTCAACCCTCACATCTGCACCAGGCCAAATAATAATCAAGAAATCCAATGAGAAACTATCGTAAGGAATTGCCCAAAAGTCTGTAAGCCTGAGGATAATCAGAGTTCCAGAGTTAGCACAGGGGAGGTAGAGGAGCCTACCAATCTGATCAAAGATGGCTAGAGATGGGGCAGTAGAAAGAAGTAGGTCCCCTTGGAAAAGCCCAGGGTGATCAGAAAGCCCCAGGAAGAGGACCTTAGAAGACCTAGGAAACAGTAACAGGTACCAATGAGGTGCTTCTGCCTTCTAGGCCCTGCCTGAGACTGAGTTCCTTAACACTGTCCTGAGACCTCAGAGAGGGCCCTGAGCCTCAGAGAGGGCCCTGAGCCTCAGAGATCCAGGGCAGTAGAAGTCACTGCAATGACCCAGGGACCCAGGACAGGACCAAACAGAACCGAGCATCTCATCCAATAATGTGGCAGGAAGCAGTGGACAGAATTTTAGGCTAGCACAAATTAGGACCTAAAGCTGGAGGAATGAGTAAATCCAAGAAAATACCACCTAGAATCAAAAACTATTGCAAATCTAAAAAATCCTCCAAAATGAGAGAATAACTCCATAAGACCTCCAGCAATGACTTGGAGGGGGGGTTGGGGGAGGGAGAAGGGGGGGAAAGGAGAGAGGGGAGAGAGAGAGAGAGAGAGAGAGAGAGAGAGAGAGAGAGAGAAGAGAGAGGAGAGAGAGAGAGTTGATTTTACCATTCCACAAGGCCGACTATGACTGGAAGAAATTTATGAAATGAATTAAGATATGCTTAAAATTAAATAAAAGGTCTGGAGGACAAATTGAAAAGTAAATGAGTAACTTAAAAGAGAAAGTGATAAATGGATTCCCTGAAAATTAGAATAAACCAAACAGAAATCAATGATTTCATAAGACAGCAAGAAATGCTAGAAAATCAAAAAAAAATGAAAAAAGTAGGAGAAAATGCAAGAAATGATATGAAGAAAAAAACCAACCACAAAACCAAATACCCAACTTGGAAAAGAGGTCAAAAGAGATGATTTAAGATTATCTGGACTCCCTGAAATCCATGCCTTTTTTTTAAAGCTTGGACTATAGCTGTTAGAACCAAAGGGCAAAGTAAAGAAGAAAAGAATCCACTGATCCTTCCGGAAAAGAATCTCAAAAGAAAAAGTCTCCGGAAGACACAGTTCAAAATCCAGAGCTCTTGTGTCAAAGAAAAAAATACTGCAAACAGCCACAAAAATATCAGCTTATGTATCAAAGAGCAAAAGTCAGGGATAGAGAAGACTGGCAGCTTCCACTAAAAATGAGAGATCATGGAATACAATATTCCAAAGGCGAAAGCAATAGGATAATAACAATAGTAACTGCTAATATTTCCGTAGCACCTACTCTGGGCCAGTCACTGGGTGATACAATCATTTTTTCATTTGATCTTCACAACCACCCTAGGAAGTAGGTGCTAGTTACTGTGATTCCCATTTTAAAGTTGAGGAAACTGAGACAATCAGAGGTCAAGTGACATGAGCAGGATCAGTGTCTGGGCCAAATCTGGACCCAAGACTTTGGGTTCGGCACACTATTCATCACCCCCACTTAGATACTAATAATAACTTAAGCAGCAAAATTCACTCTAATACTTCAGGGGGGAAAGGTCCTTTAATGGAAGAGAGGATATTCAAGTATATCTAATGATGAAAAGATCAGAGCTGAGTAGAAGAAACTTGAGTCAAGAGAAACCTAGGAAAGCACATTATTTTGAGCAAATGAACTGGACTACATGATTACATTCTAATTTGGTAAGAAGAACCAAGTGTTTAAATTTTATTATTTTCTTTTTTTTTAAGGTTTTTGCAAGGTAATGGGGTTAAGTGGCTTGCCCAAGGCCACACAGCTAAGTAATTATTAAGTGCCTGTGGTCGGATTTGAACTCAGGTACTCCTGACTCCAAGGCGGGTGCTCTATCCACTGTGCCACCTACCCGCCTCTAAATTTTATTATTTTCAAGGGCTACTGCGCACCCCTTATGGGCTCATGTTCCCCTATTATAATATGAGCCCCCTGAGGGCAAGAACTGCCTTGGTTGTTTATATTTATGTGCCAAGTGTTTACCATGATGTTTGGTACACAGCAAACACTTAATAAAGGCTCTCTCCAGCAATTTGTAATTATGCCAAGAGCAATAAAAAAATGTACATAGCCTTTGATCCAGCAATGCAAAAGGGTAAAAACATCACTTGTACAAAAATATTCATAGCTGTTCTATTTGTGGTAGCAAAGAATTAGAAATTGAAGGGATGTTCATCAATTGGGGATAGATGAACAAACTGTGGTATATGTATGTTATGGAACACTATTATTCTATTGGAAAGCAGGAGGAACGGGAATTCAGGGAAGCCTGGAAGGATCTGCATGAACTGATGCTAAGAGAGATGAGCAGAACCAGAAAAACACTGTACACCCTAACAGCAACATGGGGGTGATGATCAATCTTAATGGATTTGCTCATTCCATCAGTGCAACAATCAGGCACAATTTTAGGGTACTTGTGATGGAGAATACCATCTGTATCCAAAGAAAGAACTGTAGAGTTTAAACAAAGACCAAAGACTATTACCTTTAATTTAATTTTTTTTTAAAAAAGGTATCTTATGTAATTTTGCTATCTCTTATATATTTTTTCCTTAAGGATATGATTTCTCTTTCAACACATTCAATTTTGATCAGTGTATAACATGGGAACAATGTAAAGACTATCAGACCGCCTTCTGTGGGGGGGTGGGGGAGGGAAGCAAGATTGTGGGGAAAATTGCAAAAAACAATAAAAAATAAAATAAAATAAATGCTCTCTCTCCAACAGGAGAACATAGTATACATTATTAACAACATTAGATGATCAACTGATGGACATAGTTCCTCTCAACTTGGACCATCCTGAAAGAGCTGTTATGGACAATGCCATCCATCCAGAGGAAAAACTCTGGAATCTGAATGCACAGAATACTATGTTCACTTTTTTAAACTTCTTTTATGTTTTTCCTTTCTTTCTCATGATTTTTTCTTTCCTCTTAGTTCTAATTCCTCTTTCACAACATGACTAATATAGAACTATGGTAAACATTATCATTACATTAGATTGTTCGCTGCCATGGAAAGAAGGGAAAGTGGTAGAAAAAATTGGAACTCAAGTTTGTAAAAAGGATGAATTGTTGAAAACTTTCTTTGCATGCAGTTGGAAAAAAAATTTAATAAATTGAAAAAAGAATATTTACTACTTGGATGACTGAACAAATCAACTATGATAAATTTAGTTCCTCTCAGCAATTCACTGAACAAGTCTATAAGACTCGTGATAGAAAATGCCATATACATCCAGAGAAAAAATTATGAAGTTTGAATATATATCAAAGCATACTGTTTTCACTTTTTTTGGGGTTTTTTTGTTTTTGTTTTTGTTTGTTTTCACTTTTTAAAGTTTGTTTTTTCTTTCTCATGGTTCCCCCCTTTTGTTCTGTGTCTTCTTTCACAACATGACTAGTTAAAAATATGTTAAACATGATTGTACACATGCATATAACCTAGATCAGGCCACTGGTTGTCATAGGAAGGAGGGAAGGGAGGGAAGTGAAAAAATGTGAAACTCAAAATTTTACAAAAAGAAATGAAAAAACTATTTTTATATGTAATTGGGAAAAAAGTAAAAAAAAATTTAAAATTCATCCCTCAAAAACATAAAAAGAAAAAAAGAATATTCTCTCCACCTACATAGCTATCTACCTAAGTCTTGGAAACAGCAAATAGAGCACTGGGCTTGGAATCAAGAAGAATCATCTTTGTGAGTTCAAATTCAATCTCTGAAACTTCCTAGCAATGTGAGCTTGAAAAAGTCACTTAACCCTGTATGCCTCAGTTTTCTCATAAGTAAAGTAAGCTGGAGAAGGAAATGGCAAACTATTCCAGTATCTTTGCCAAGAAAGCCCCATGAACAAAAACCCTATGGGGTCACAAACAGTAAGACACAACTAAACAACAATGCCTCAGGGTAAACTGCCTCAATGAGTCTAAGCCCTTGTTTCCCCATCTAGACAGTTAAAACTGGGTTCCAGTTGAAGGAGACCCGAGTGCATTCAGCAAAGTCACCACAAGCTAACCATCCCCTGCACAAGTCCATTCACTTCCCCACAACCAATAAAATTCATGAAATGTTTAGGAAGATTCTGTTCCTTACAAGAACCCTAACTGGGGACACAAAGCAAAAAATGAAAAAGGAGCCTGGTCCTTGGAGAGCTTCCATTCTACCAGCTTACATGTGAAGAGAAGTAAATACAAGAAAATGTGAAGAAAGGGAAAGCATCAAGTACGGGGAAGCCAGGGAGGTTTCTCATAGAAGCTTGTCCCTGAGCTGGGCCTTGAAATCAAAGGTTTCAAGAGATCACGACTTTTCCTCAATTCTGACTCAGTCATCCAAAAGCACCAAGCACCTAACCTATAGGCTTCTCACCACCAAGACCCTGAAGCCAAGCTCAACAAGACAAGAGCCCCCTCCATGTGAGCAGGGCCAGGCAGCAGGAAGTTGAGCTGGGTGAAAGGACTGGACATAAAAGTCAGGAAAACCTGAGTCCCCATCCTGTACCTTAACACTAACTAGGTGACCCTGGGCAAGCTACCTAGCCTGCCTCAGCCTCAATGTCCTCATTTGTAAAATGGAGATGGATAATAATAGCACCTACCTCCCAAAACTTTGAGGAAAGCATGAGATACTCATTGGAAAGCATTTTTAAAAACCCCAGAAACTTCCCACTGCATTAAGGCCTTTGAGACACACTAAATAAGTTTGCTAGCAAGGTCCCTAACTAGGAACCATTCTGTACCATCTTGGAAGGCAGCTAAGAACTTCATCCACCTTGTGATCACACTGGCCCTTGGGGATCCTGGCACCAAGTCCTTAGTATCACAGAGCCTCAACCCAATCTCCCCACTTACTCGAGTCTTCCTTTCCCAGGGTTTGAAGAACCTACTGCATTCCCTCACGCCCCCAAACGACTCAAAGAATCCCAGACTCTCTGGTCTCTATAACAGATTCAACAAGGGGCCATTGAGGAAAGATGTTGAATGAAGGTGAGCTTGCATCACCAGAAGGAGGGCGCTCTTTTCACCCTGAGATGGTTCCAATTCTTTACCATCCCCACCTCAAAAGAGAGATTTTCATACCACAGAGCCATAATTTACCCCTCTGAGACTTACACTCATGTCTCCTAGATCTGCCATCAGAGGCCAAAGAAAACAAAATGAATCTCTTCTACATTTCAGTATTTAAAATAAAAACCTGAAGGGTTATGGTGTTCCCCCCCCCCTTCTCTCCCTCCCCCCCATGTCCTTTCTTCTCCAGTCTGGATGTTCTTAATTCCCTCAAGCCATCCTTCTACAGAACGTCATCCCCTTTCACCCTCTTCCTCTAAATGTCATACAGTTTGTCAACCACCTTCATCAAACATGGCACCCACAACTGAGCATAGCCCTCCTTCTGATACATTCTGACTTCCTGTGGACTCCAAGTCTTTCTTTCTTTTTTTTAAGGTTTTTTTTGGCAAGGCAATGGGGTTAGGGCTTGTCCATGGCCACACAGCTAGGTAATTAAGTATCTGAGGCCCAATTTGAGCTCAGGTACTCCTGACTCCAGGGCCGGTGACCTATCCACTGCGCCACCTAACCACCCGACTCCATCTTTCAATACATTTTGTGGTTGAGTTGTTTTCAACCATAATCCAACTCTTTGTGACTCCAATTTGGGTTTAACTGGTAGATATTAGAGTTATTTACCATTTCCTTTTCTAGCTCATTTTACAGATGAGGAAACTGAGGCAAATAAAATTAAGTGACTTTCCCAGGAACACACAAATAGCAAATGTCTAAGGCTAAACTTATGAAGATGATTCTTCCTGGCACCCGGACTCTATCCCTTGAGCCACCAAATTGCCCAATGCAACCCACAATCAAATCAGCCTTTTCAGAAAAAAAAAAAGGTAGATCCTTAGAAGTCTGGAGACCTTGGCTGAGGTTCTAAGCTCTCCCATTAACTCAGGCAACTTCATTCCTTTGGGGGCTTCAGCACTGGCCTTGGAGTCAGGAGGACAGGAGTTTGAATCCAACCTCAGACATTTACTAGTTGAGTGTCCTTGGGCAAGTCACTTAAAGCTGACTGCCTCACATCCAGAACCATCTCCAGTTGTCCTACTTCCTATCTGGTCACTGGATTCCAATGGCTCTGGAGGAGAAAGTGAGGTTGATGACTCAGCACAGTACCCCCCCACACACTCAAATCCAATTCATGCACTTATCAAGGCATCACTTCCCTGATGTCTTGGTCTTCTTTGAGAATAAAGGACAACCATTATTAAATTAAGTGCCATCTCAGCATGGCATTCAAGACCTCTACAATCTGGTCCAATCATTCCAGCTTTCTCCATTACATCCAAACTGGATCCTCTGTTCTCCCATCTCCCATGTTCTTACACATGGCATCCTTTATACTTCTAGAACATCTTTGACTCCTCCCTGTTTCACCTGTCCCCCTCTCCTTCATCTCTGCCAATGGCAATTCTTCCAGGCAATTCTTCCATTCAAAGTTCATCTCAGGGACCACCTCTTCCAATATAGTATCCTTTGGAGAAAAAGCATTGGCCTGAGAGAAAAACTGGGTTCAAATTCAGGCTCTCCTCCACTAAGCATATGATCCTGGACAAGTCACAGAATGCCAGGGCAGGGGAAGTCTAACCTGTCTTTGTATTCCTTGACTCAGCACAAGATGGGAGTCCATAGCTTCTGTTTGTTGAACATTCCCCAGTCTGGGATATAGAATAGATGTGGTCTGGATGCATCAGAAGGATGGTTATTAGCTAAGAAGCTGAAGGTCCCTCCCAGCTCAGTCTAAGACTCAACAGTTTCATCCACACTCGGTCATGCCATAAGGTGCTCCCACCTCCCAAAACCCATGCCTCCATTTCTTCTGCTCTCTCCCATTTTCCCTAGGAAAAGAAGGCAGGGAAAATTAGGATTATTTCAGGTTCAAGAACAAAATGGGAGGCTGAGGGAAGATTAAAAATGTAGAGCGCAAAGCATTTACAAGAGAAAAAGCTGAGGCTCAGAAAAAGGGAAGTCCAATAGTGGCAGAGTCAGTAATATGGCATCAGAGGGATTGACATGCACCAAGTAGATAGATATCCCCATGCAACACCCATGGACAAGGCAGGCTTTATTTCGAGATTCCAGTAACATCCTTGCAGGCATCTTGGAGGAGAATTTGCTGTTCCCTAAGTTTTGACAAGATATCCTGGTTGGCAATGGCCCGATTGTATGCAGTGGACCTGAGTTTGTGGAAGATGTGTGAGAGATATCTAAAGGTATCCCTTTGTCCCTGTCCTGCCTCCCCATAGAGAAATACAAAAGATCCCTTGCATTCCCAAGTGGACCAAAGGCAGAAAACCTGGAAAGATAGACTGCTGCCTATACAGAATGCCTAAAAGTTTTCAGGCTGGGCCAACATACCTTCCCTTTCAGAAGCAGGGAAGAAAGGAAAGAGGGTAAGACAAAAAAAAAGACTGCCTTATCAGTGACTGGCTTAAACCTAAAGTTTCGGAGGAAAGCAGATGAAAGATGAAGGGCATCAATCAACAGAGACTTCAAAGCTTTAATTAAGGCAGCTCAATTCAGTGAGCACTGAAGTCATAAAACTTGGGTTCAAACCAACTTGCCACAGAATGTGGGACAAGCCACTTCTTCTCAAGGCAGCCCATTCCCTTGAGTAGATAGCTCTACCTGTTAGAAAGTTCTTAATTGCATCATGCTAAAATCTGATTGGATGGTTAGGTGTGCAATGGATAGAATCTGGGTCAGAAAGACTCAAGATCAAATCAATTCCCAGATGCTTACTAACTATGTGACCCTAGGCAAGTCACTTAATTCAATCTGACTCCATTTCTTCATCTGTAAAATGAGTTAGAGAAGGAAATGTCAAACTATTCCAACATCTTTACCAAAAAACCACAAATGAAGTCAAAAAGAGTCAAACACAACTGAGCAACAACCTCAAAATCTGATTCCTTATAACTCATTTCCATATATACCTCCAATAATCTTTGGTTTTACCCTCTGTGGCCAGGCAGAACAAGTCTTTTCTTTCTTACAAATGATGGCTCTTCAAATCACTGAATCATGACCCAAAACATTTCTACTATACCAAACTCATCAAATCAATGAATGAGCTTATTAAATGCTTTCTATGTGCATATGCTCAAATGAGATATGAGTAAAGCCACTCACACAATGGACCCTTCACAAATGCTTTGTTCCCTCACTTGCCCTGCATCCAAACAGATTAAGCATTGGGCATCCAAATGACAAAGTCAGACGGTCACTTCTCTTGAGGAGCCCCAACCCTAACAGAAGAGATAACCCAATGGGATGGAAAGACCCCATGATCGTCAGGGTATAGCAGATGGAAGGACATCTTCTTTGTTGTCCTTTTTCTCTTATAGAATCCTGTCTGATCCTGACGTTGGACCATCTGACAGTAGGAAGGACTTTGGTGGGGAGAACTTTCCTTTCTGGGGCTTTGGTAGCTACAGTTGCAGGAATAGTAGCCAAGCCACAAACAATATGGGGGTTGTTTCCAAGATGATGGTGTAGGCTAGGCTAGAAGTAAGATCACTGGCCATAACTGTCATTTAATAGCAGCTGGGCAAGAGCTGATACTGAGGGTAGGGAAGAAGGTGAGCACCTCTTCCAAAGTGATTACTTCCCTCAGCAGGGTCTCGATTGAAAGCAGGGCTGTTGGGTTGGGAAGCACTGCCTATCTCAAGTCTCTCTGGTTCAGAGTCTTGGATTATCTCCTTCTGGATCTGAGAGGAGATGGTGGTTACAGTGCCCTGCTGCTTCCACTAGGATAGATTGCCTCTCCTGTAGGTGGCATCTGATTCACAGTTGGTAGGGAATGACCACCACCTCTCCAAGGGGTTGTTTCCCCGGATGTGGGCTACACAGCCAGTGGTCATCCAGTCTCTGGAAAAGACCTCCAATGAAGAAGAACCTGCTGCCTCCTGAAGCAGCCATTCCACTTTGGGTCAGTTCTAATTATGAGAAAGTTTAACTTTTGAAACTTTCACCCACAGCTACTCATGTCAAGCAGAACAAATATAATCTCTCTTCCATGTGATGACTTTTCAAATATTTGAAGACAACTACCATATCCATCTTGGGTTTCCTCTTCTCCCCATCCCTTCAACATCTCATTCCTTTTTTTCAGACTAGGTCTCCTCATATTACCCAAATGGAAAGTACATAGGCTGATCCCAAGCTATTTAGCTAGGGAGCTTTAAAGGAAAAAAACAAGCATTTATTAAATGCCTTTGCTAAACACTTCATAACTATTATCTCATTTGGTCCTCACAACAACCCTGAGAGGGAGGTGCTGTTATTATTATTCAGTATAATAAGCTCTATTATTTTATAATTGAGGACACTGAGGCCGAGACTTGTCCAGCATCCCACAGTGAAATGGCTGAGGACAGAATGGAACCCAGTTCTTCCTGGCTTCAAAGCCAATGCTCTACCTACTGTGTCACCTAGCTTTGACTTGCTCTATTTCCAAACTCAGCCAGTTAGATTCTCCCTCCCTTCTCTGTTTGAGTTTCCAAGGGTTCACTGTACGGATGCTAACCAATATAGCTCACTGCATCAGCCTCAGGCCTTCCTGGTGGCTAGGCTTACAGGCACTTGCCATCTAGTCTCCTCAGGACAAGAATGCCACCCATGGCTGCCATCCTGTGGGCATTCTCCCATTAATCAGGATTTCAGATGTGCCCTGGCAAGGACAGGTGTGCCTCTCTTCTTGTAAGATCTTCAAGATCCCATTAACTTTTTCACCAGCCTCATCCCCCTACAGACTCATAGCAAGCTTGTAGTCCATTATGACCCCCCACATCTTCTTCAGAACAACTACATGCTTTGCCACTTTGTACGTCTGAAGTTGTTTTTTTTCAAACCCAAGACTTTACATTCATTCTTAGAGAATTTCATTTCAGCAACAAGCATTTGTCATATGTATCTCTCTCGGCCCACTGAAGGTAAGGGAGTGGAGGGCGACTTCCCAGGTCTGTCCTCTGTCCCTGGAACAGGACTCTGGGGCTCTGACCACATTCAGATCCTGACGACAGTCTAGGGCCCCCCCCCATAGAACAGGGGGGACCTCCCTCCCTCAGCCTCAGGGCAGAGGGGTCACTTGTGGTCATTCACAGACCAGGAAAGCAGTCAGAGCCTCACACACTGAGGTCCTTGTGGGGGTGTCCCAATAAAACTCAAAAGCTCAGGAAGCACCCCAAAATCAAGCACAGGCTGGAGAAGTGAATAAACAGGAAAAAAAAAGGAACCTGACCATTGACAAATGCTTTGTCTATGATCCCAAGGAGGATCAAAATACTCAATCTGAAGATGAGGAAGTACAAGCTCCTGCATCTAAAGACTCCCAAGAATAATAGAAGCTGGGCTCAGGCTATGGCAGAGCTCAAAAAAGATTCTGAAAAGTAAGGGAGATAGAAGAAAAACTGGGAAAAGAAATGAGAGGTGCAGGGAAAAAATGAAAACAAAGTCAGCAACTTAGTCAAGGCAATCCAAAAAAAATTGCTGAAGGAAATAGCATGTCATGTGTATCATATGTGCAGGCCACACTAGATACAGGAGATAAGTAAATGAACAAAACAGCCCCTGCTTCCCAGGAGTTTACATCTTATTTCAGTCAGCCCTATGCTGAATCTAGATCCTCAAGATCTGTTTGGATCCTGCCAGCATCCCGTGTATTGCCTATCCCTCTTGGCTTTTATCAACTGCAAAACCAATGAGCATGCTGCCCACGCCTGTATCCAGGTCATTAATAAAAATGTTAAATAGTCCAGGGCTAAAGCATGCAGTGGAGAGGCATTCCTGAGGCCTCCTGCCAAGCCCACACTCAACAATTAACAACTCAGCCTGCCCATTCATTCAGTTTTGAATCCATCTTAATGTATTTTTGCCCAGTCAGCAAAACCCCATCTTTTCCAGAAGAATAACAAGAAAGACTTATCAAACTTTTGAGCTTTGCTGCAGCCTACTAAATATCTCTACTATGCTAGTTTAAGTAATAAGATCCAAAAAGAAATGAAGTTTAATGATAGCCATCAGGTACTCCTTCATCTTCAGGTCAATAAGCTCTGTTGCTCCCACTGTTCTTTAGCATTTTCTTGGGCCCCCTTCCCATCCTCCTCAAACTCCTATGGACAGGTTTACTTATGCTTCAGTGCTCTGATGTGCTTCCATGATCTTAAGGGTGTGGGAGATCTCTCCCTGTATGCCAATGGCAGCCCATCCATGCCCTCCTTCTAGTTCTTCGATGACTCCTTTGGAGACTCTCCAGAACACTGGTAAGGGAGATATTCTGATAGACTATTCAGCAATACATGGATATCAGTCCCTTCAATTATCCCTCAGTCCCATATATATGACTGACTGGAGTATCTCCTTTCCTGGTCACATATATGCTTGATGCTCTCTCATGAAAATCAAAAAGCTGACTTATGTCCACTCTCCATCATGCCATCCATAGTCACCAGCAATCTTGGTTTTCCTGAAATCCTAACTTTCCCAGATTTGGCAATATCAAGAATACTGGGAAGCCACTTATACTCAAAAGGTAGGCTATGGCAGCAGGGAACAGCTTGGGATCCCCCAGAAGCAATCTGGTCCCCTATGTTCCCCCTATTGCCTTCTGGTCCCAATCATTCATTTGTTCACCCTCAGGACTTGTCCCTATCAGATTAACTCAATGGTTCACTTGCCTCACTCTTTCCAACTGCACAGACCACTCTGGATAATCTCCGTGATATTTCAGTATGATTTATTCATTCACATTCATTCTTTTAATAATCATTAAGTAGCTGCACAGTGCTATGGGCCAGGAATGCAAAAAGAGACAGTAACTATCCTCAAAAGCTTACAATCTAACAAGGGAGGCAACATGTATACAGAATGAATGATGATGATGTTTGTCCTTTGTTCTCCAAAGGAGGTGATGCTATGACAAGCACCTGAATTGGACTTGAATGAGAGGGGGCTGTGCTAAGTCACCAGTCTCACTTTCTCCTCCAGAGCCACCTGAGTCTAGTGGTCAGATTTGAATCAGGACAACTGGAGATGACCCTGGATACAAGGCAATCAGAGTTAAGTGACCTGCCCAAAGTCACACAGTAATTGTCTGGAGATCAAATTTGAATTTATGCTCCCCTGACTCCAGGGCTGGTGTTCTATCCACTGCACTGAAGCTGCTGCTTCAGAATGCATAAGAAATAATTAACAAAGGGAAGGCATTAGAATTAAGGAGTGGGGAAAGCTTCCTGGAGAGAGTAGGATTTGTACTTGGGATTTATAGAAGCCAGAGAGGTGAATAGTTGGAGCAGAGGAAGATTAGCATTCCAGGCATGGTGGAGAGCTGAAGAGAATGCCCAGAGCTGAGATGGAGTGTCTTGTCTGTGGAACAACCAGGAGGCCAGTGTCACAACATTGAAGAGTATGTATGTATTGGGGAAGAAGAAAACTGGAAAGCTCAGGGGCAGCTTTGAATGTCAAACAGAGCAGAGCATTTTGTTTTTGCTCCTTGAGAACAAAGCAAACCCCTGGAGTTTACTGAGTACATGACATGATCGTACCCATGTAATCACCAGTGGTTGAATACAGAATGGGTTGGAACGGAGAGAGACTTGAGGCAGGCTAACCCACTAATAATCCAGATGGGAGGGGCAAGGGCCTAGGTCAGTCTCCTCTGAATGCTCGTGGATCTCACTGAATCCCCCATTTGGTGTTTTGGGGCTCCAAGCAATCCACACAAACAGGAATTTGTGGAGAATTGCATCTCATAGTATCTGGAATCCAAAAACTAAAGGACCTGTGGTTAGAGTTTAGGGGGAATGTGAATGTGGAACTAATATTCTGACAATTATACCTCAATATAATTGATTTCCTCTGTAATCCTAATATTTTTCATTTTATGCATTTAAAGGCAGTAGTAGTAGTAGTAGTAGTAGTAGTAGTAGTAGTAGTAGTAGTAGTAGTAGTAAGTAGTATTGAAGATGACCATGATATCGAGAAAGTGATGTCATGACTTAAATATAAGATTGATTAGAGTGAGGGATCATTGTGGAAAGACACCATTCTCACTCTCCATGTGAGCCTAGTGGCCTGACCTAAATAGATCAGGATGGTTGGTGATCAATGGGAGACTTTGACCTTTCACAGTCATGTCTTTTCCATATCACCAAGACTCTTTAGCAGTTCAGTATCATCTCTAATCATCAGGACAGTAATTTTTGGGTGCTAAACTTTTGACGGCACATTTAAGTTATCCTATCTCTCAATGGTTCAATCTTTTTATGGCGACAAACTATCAATGGTAGGGTAAAGCTAACCTATCTCTGGGATCCACAGGCTTCCTCAGATGGCCAAAGGGACCACCACAGAGAACCCTCTTCCTTTTGGGCTTTGAATAAGGCATCAGCTCACATATTTGGAGCTAGAATGGATCTCGGGAATCATTTAGTCCAAATCTTTGTTTTACATAATTTAGCCTGGGGTGATTTACCCCCGTCACATGACTAGTAAGTGGCCAAGTCAGGATTTGAACCAAGATCTTCTGACTCCAAGCCTTTAGTGAGTATGCTTCTGTCTCCCTGTCTTATCCATCACTCGATCTTAATAACCAGGAGATCCCTGAACAAAGTTATCTCTATAATCCCATCCATCAAGATACCTCACATAATCCAAACTGAGGCAGACTCCTCCCTCTAAGAAGGAGAGTCTTTCAAGGCAGTTTTGCTCTTCTGGGGGTCAGGTGCCTTCTGAGAACCAACAAACAGTAAACATGGCAAGATGGTAAATTCTCTATACCCTTTGATCAATTATAAAGACAGGAGCTGATGTAGAAAAATGCACAAAAGTCTTCTCACATTTTCATCAGGAACACCCTCAAGAGACAGGACACTCTCCAAGATGTTACTGAGATGACAAAATAAATCTCTGAGTCAGTAATTACAAATATTTCCTCACTCACCCTTTCCTTCCCTCTTGCTTTAATACCATCAATGCATCCCTCTATTCTTCTGAACCCTTCCCCTCTTGGAAACCATCTTAAAAACTGATCCCAGATCAACTTCAAAATTGGGCTGTTTCTATCACTGATTTCTCCAGTGTGTCTTTACTTGGCTCCATCTGCTTCTCCTCACTTCATTTGCTTCACCACTATTTCCACATCCTCTTGTCTGTTGGTCAGTGCCCCAATTTGGCTTCTAGAACACAATGTTCCAGATGGGGTCTGACCAAGGCAGGAGCTCAGGGGGTGATCAAGAAAGTGTTACCTGAAGAGGTGGGACCTGCAAAGGCCTCAGAGGATGAAGGAAAGATGCTGGGAGGAGAGATGACAGGACTAGGGATAAAGGAGAGATGAAAGGGAGAGCATTCCAGGCCAGCATGGAAGTACACCCCTTCCCCTATTAGACTACAAGCTCTGTCCTGTACTGGGCCTTGCTTCCTCAGTGCTAAGCAAAGAGCTTTGCATATAGTAGGTGCTTAATAAATGCTCTGTGAATTGAACTGAAAAACAATCAGAGACAAGTGTCCTCAAAGACCACTTAGCATAGCAGTGTCTATGAACTTTTTCCCTCTCAATTTTAATATTACCATAAAATTGGTTTGCTTTGGAATCCTATGTATTTTAATCTTGCACAAATCACTTAATCTATTTGCTTTAGTTTTCTCATCTGTAAAATGAAGATATAAATAGCACCTACCTCCTCGAATTAGTGTAAGAATTAATGATCAAATGAGATATTTGTAAAGTACAGCACAGTGTCTGGCTCCATAGTAGGTTTTATGTAAATGCTGAATGTTATTATTACCACTAACAACATTATTTCATGGAATCCATAGGCTTCATCAGAACACCAAAGAAATCCATCATCACACACACACACACACACACACACACACACACACCCTCTTATGATATGGTGTCTGGACCCCCCTCAATGTATAAGAGGACCTTCTCTGGATGGGCTCCAGTGGGTCAGTGCCCTTAAATATGGTGCCCAAAATGAGTTCTGCCTCATCAGATGGGCAGAAGATGTTGAGATGTCATCTATTATCCTCTTTCTGGATGTAAGACTTCTATTCATGGGAACTCAAGATCTCACTAGCCTTTTGATTTCTACTGCATTCCATTCTTGGCCTAGGTCTAACTGAAAAAAAAAATGGCCTCTTGCCATTTTGTTTCAGCAAAGCAGACTGCCCATAATTGACAAATAAGGGACCCTTTGGAGACTTCAAAAATGCTTTACATCATGAAAAAAAAATGAGGTACAAAATGCACCAAATTATTTCTAACAGCACTTCTTATCAAAGTGAAAAGTTAGGGGCAAAGGATCACAGGTCCACTTATTAGGGGATAGTTGAGCAAAGTATAGGGACAGTTAGGTGGATAGAGCACCGACCCAGGAGTCAGGAGGACCTGAGTTCAAATCCAGCCTCAGACACTTAATAATTGCCTAGTTGTGTGACCTTAGGCAAGTCACTTAACCCAAATGTCTTAAATAAAATTTAAAAAGAAGCAAAGTATGGTACACAAATGTCATGGAATACCATTGTGCTGTTAGAAACAGGGAATAAGTCTGTTAAGGAACTGCCTCCACTCAAGTCTGTTATTTTTTTTTTTGCAAGGCAAAGGGGTTAAGTGGCTTGCCCAAGGCCACACAGCTAGGTAATTATTAAGTGTCTGAGGTCAAGGGGTGGCTAGGTGGTGTAGTGGATAAAGCCCCAGCCTTGGAGTCAGGAGTACCTGGGTTCAAATCCGGTCTCAGACACTTAATAATTACCTAGCTGTGTGGCCTTGGGCAAGCCACTTAACCCCATTGCCTTGCAAAAAACCTTAAAAAAAAGTGTCTGAGGTCAGATCTGAACTCAGGTCCTCCTGACTCCAGGGCCAGTACTCTATCCACTGTGACACCTAGCCACCCCCAAGTCTGTTATTCTTGATGAATTACCTAGAAGAACATTAAGTAACTTGCCCAAGGTCACCCAACCAATATGTCAGAAGCAGAACTTGAACCCAGATCTTGGAGATCAGTTTTCTCTTTACTATACGACATTGCTCCCTTGCTATTGGTGTTTTAAGTTTGTTTTTTTTTTAAATCCATATAGTATTCATACTTTTCAAAAGACCTTTTAAAAAATTGTCATATTTATTACATAAGATAACAGGGCAAGTATCATCAATCCCATTTTACAGATGAGGAAATGGAGTCCCAGGTGGAGAGACATAATTAGTGGCAAAGCCAGCCACAGAACCCAGAGTGTTAGCTTTGGAAAGCACCCTAGTGATCATCTGACCCAACCCTCTTTACCTTATGGAGAAGGGCTTGGAATCTGGGTCCTCTGTCTCCAAATTCAATGCGCTTTTCTTTTTGATTCTTACTTTGATAAACTTATCAAATAGCATTTCCATACACAAAGAACATAAAAATGGTCCCCCAGCATGCTTTCTGATAAACCCTCCAGGGTCCACCTCTCAACTCCATAGTTCATGTGGCCAAATCACCTCTCTGGTAAAGCAGGATGACTGATCCACCGAATGGCCTCTAGAACTCCTCCCTGCTCTAAAACTGCAACACTCAAAGAGCCTTGGAAACCACTTACTCCAACCCCCTCACTTTATAATGGAGACATAGGAAGAGGGATGAGACTTGCCCAAGGTCACACAGCAGTACTGCAGGATCACAGATCTAGAGTGGAAAGCACCCCAGAAGCCCTCTATCCCAACTCATCTATTTATAAGTGAAGAAAGTGAGGACCCAGAGAAGTCACACAAGTACTTTCTATGAACAAGCTGCCTTCTGTAGATCCTGATCCAATATCCCTTCCACTCACCTCCTCAACTACTCCTCCCTCAAACCACATCAGTCTGTTCTCAGCAGACCTCCTCCATCAAACAAATGACCAGAAGAAAGTGAGTGCCTGAGACTCAACCAGCTGAGATATGCTTGGCCCAAAGAAATGTAACAACCAATCTGCACCAGGGACACCAGCAGCTTGGCTGCAGGAGGTATGTTTGCCCTGCCTAAAACAGCGGGGAAAGAGAAGACTCCAGACCTGCCCCTTGACCCCCTTCTGGCTCTTCCTGCTGTCCTCAGGCCCCCTGGGCTGTAGGACAAGGCCAGCCGGGAGGCAAAAGGCGCCTGGGAACCTGAGGACAAGGGAATCTGCTGCCAAGCTCCAGCCTTCCTCTCAAGGTCACAGCATCCCCATCATTTCCAACCAACACCAAGCACCACAAAAGAAACACAGAACATGAGTCAGCAAGCTGGAAACCATGGGTGGCATCTTTTTCCCCTCCCTGCCACCCCGGCTCCAAGAATAGCCCATTGGTTGCCAAAGTAGAATCAACAGTCTGGTGGGTCTCTATTCACACTGCAGCCCAAACTGCAGCTTAGGTCCCCATGACCTCATCTGACCTACTGTGCTCCGGTCCAGGCTACCTCACCATCCCCCGCTATCCTCACACAGCTACCAAAATCATCTCCTGACATCCAGATCTAATCATAAACTTCTCCTGTTCAGAAATCTTCAATGACCCCTATTGCCTCTAGCATAAACACAAGTACTGTAGCCCAGTATTAATCCAACTCTCTGGCCATATACCAGTGACCCCTCAGAGATGCATGGGATTAGCTATCCACTGCCTCATCTTCTCAGAATCCCTGGGGAGGGAGCTCAGCAGCGATGAGATCGTTTGGCACATGTAGAAAATAGGGATGATCTCTCCCTGTCTGTGGGGGCGTGTGTGTGTGTGTGTGTGTGTGTGTGTGTGTGTGTGTATGTGTGCGCACACACATCTCTCTCTCACATGCACACACACACACACACACACACACACACCACCCACTGTTAAAGCCAAAACAGTCCACACAAATCATTTAGTACAACCTAGTCCCTGACAAAGGAGAGAAACAAGTCCCAGAAATGGGAAATGACTTGTCCCAAATCAGCTCACGAGTAGCAGAAATTACACAAGAACTCAATTCTTCAAACTCCAAGTACAGGGCCACTAATACCACCACCACTGCCAACAATAGCATCATTTATATATTACGTGCCAATCACTGTGATAAGCCCTTTACAAATATTATGTCGTTTGATCCTTAAATTGACCCTGGGGTAGGCATTATTACTATTTACAAAAAAAAATGAGGCAGAGATTAAATGACCTGCCCAAGATCACACAGTTTGTATGAATCTGAGGTCATACTTCCTGATCCCAGTCCCAGAGCTTTCTCATCACAGCATCTAGCTAGGACCTTCTGGTAAAGCTGGGATTTTTTTCTTCTTCTGCAAGATTGAGACAAAGTTTGGGACAGGACTCACCCTCCCAGCACACATTACAGCCATAATGACTGCTGATCTCCAATCCTAACCTCCCACTCTATCAGACCAGGTTCTGACCTTCTGCAGCCAAATGAGGCAAAAATGGAGGGGCAAAGTGGGAAGTGCATCCTTTCAGGTTCAGCGTGCAAGGGAAGGGAACACACCCAAGAGAACATAAAACAACCTCAGCAAAAGCTTCTGCAGTCTGATCAATGAAATAGCCCATCCAGGGGGGACCTCAGAGGTTTATGATGGAAATAGCCTCTCCACTCTAAGCAGACAGGGAGCAAACTAGAGGTGCAAAATGAAGCCAACATTTTCACCCTTGGCTAATATGTGGATCTTTATTTGTTAAGGGGAAGGGTTATTGTGGGAGAAAGGGATGAAATCTTTGGAAAATGATGAGGGAAGAACAATAAAGCATTTTTAAAAAGAAACAAAAAAAGTATGATGGGGGCAGTCTGAGTTACCAAGAATGGGCCTTACCCACTATATGCTCCCTCTGCCCAACTGGCTCTGAATGAGGTCATCAGTTCAAAATGGAAGGATTCTGTCCCTGGTCTCTTTGAGTGGTGCTTGAGATGTAAGCCTACTGGCATCTAAGGCCCCCAAACTGGGACTGAGAGATTGGTTAGAGGTGGCAGGAACCTGAGAGATCAGCTGGACTCAGAAACACATCCGAGGTAGCCTGCCATCCCCTTTGTAAAACTCCAGCATGTCACCTCTAGAATCTGCACAAACATCTCTAGTGAGGAAGAACTTACCATCGTGGTTCAGTTCACACTTAGATAACTCTGTTAGCATCCTCCTTACACTGAAACCAAAATCCATCCCCTCTGGGACCAAGAAGAACAAAGCTAGTTCCCCTCTCTAATGCCAGTCCTTCAAGCACCTGTCACCCCACGAAGTCTTCCATTGTCCATCCTAACTTACAGAAAGTCACTTAATCTCTCTACAATTCAATTTTTCCATCCATAAAATGTACACCACGATCCTGCCCCTGCCCCAAGGCCAGCTGTAAACATCACATTAGATCAGGACATGTCAGTTTTCATGACAGTCCCGCAGGACAGACTGAGCACAAAAAACAGGATATGATTTTTAAACACAACATACACAACCCTTTGTCAGGGACTCAGGCACCACCTCATCCTTCAAATTGCAGAACGGGCTTCTAAGGGTAAGAACTGAGATCTTGCTGCCTGTCTATACTGTCTCACTGCTTATAGTACTGGCCTGTGGTACCAAATGGACCAAGTTTAATCTGTCTTCCCACAATACAGCATTTCCAGTATTTTCCAGGTCCCTCTCCCCAAAATGGCTCCATTTCTACAAGATAAATATTCTCAGTCCTTTCAATCCCCCCCTATTTCCTGCTCTTATGGAGGCTCTCTATCTTGTCAATATCTCTTCTAAATTTGTTGTTACTCATTTGTTTCAGTCATTTCTGACTTTTCATGATCCCCATTTGGGGTTTTCTTGGCAAAGATACTGGAATGGTTTGCCATTTCCTTCTTCAGCTCATTTTACAGATGAGGAAACTGAGGCAAATAGGCTTCAATGATTTGCCCTGGTTCACACAGCTAGTTAAGTATCTGGGGGTAGATCTGAACGGGTTCTTGCTCCATGTGCAACTATACACATGCATGCCTCCAAAATTTCATGTTTTATCTGTGTGGGATCCCATATTACCCAACCTGATTAGGACCACATAAGAAAAGCTATGTAAAGTACAGTTTCAAATCTCAAAGTGCTATATAAATTATTATTTCAATAAATCCCTTAAGAATAGAGTCTGCTCACCAAGAAAAAGCCTTGACTTGAAAGCATGCAAAAAAAGGAAACTATTTGTGAGAAGAAAAATCAGTATAGAAATGACCTTCTTTAAACAAATAAAATATGTGAAAATATTGATTTAAAAAAAGAATAGAGTCTGCTAAAAGATGTATCCATTTTTAGATTCCCTGATTTCTGGCATAGGGATATTCAATAATAATTATAATAATTAATAAGAGTAAGAAGAATAAGAGTTAACAGAAGCAGCATTTGCATACTGTTTTTACAAAGCAGTTTACAAAGATTATCTCATTTGCTCCTCATAATAATCCTGGAAATAGGAGTTATTATTATCTCCATTGTATAGATGAGGAAAAATGAGACAGGTAAATCAAGTGACTTGCCCAAGGCCACACAGCTAGGTCTTCCCAACTGCAGGCCTGGGGCCTGTATCACTGTATCACTAATCTACCTATGTCTTTCTCACAGAGCATACTTAATGTCTGTGGCTCAGATCCTATTTCTAATCTCTTCTTCCCAAAGTGATTTCTTTCCTCATCCCACTATTCTTGAATAAAATTGCAAATTAGTGGTTGGCATTTGAGTGTGGTTCTGGCCAGGGAGTAGGCAAACATCAATTCAGTGCCTTTGATTGACTGACTCCAAATCAACTGATTAATTTCAAATTCAATTCTTTGTACAAAACAACTAATTACTAAAGGTACTAAAGTGATCTGTTACTTTTTTCTCCATCGTTTTTTACAGATGGGAAAACTGAGGTAAACAGATTTAAGTGACTTGTCCTAGGCCCCACAACTAGTAGGTCTTAGGGGTCAAATTTGAACCCAGGTCTTCATGACTCTAGGTCTGGCCCTCTACCCACTGTGCCATCAAGTACCTTAGTCACCTTAAAACATAGTAGTTTCAACTATAAAACAAGAAAAAATTTTGGAATAGGATATTTCAAAAGAAAAAAAAGACAGGCATACAGCAGAGTAAAAACCTCCAAAGTTGAGAATAATCCTAAAAGGAAGAAATAGATCTTTGAAATATAAACACAAGAATCAAAAAAATAATAATCTGAGCAAATATAAAAAGTTATAAGATAATAGAATTCTAATATTCTAGAATTTTATATTCTATATTCTATAGTGCATTACACCTAGAGTCAGGAAGACCTAAATTCAAAACTGGATTAAAGACACTAGTAAGAAAAATTGCTTAATCTGTTTGCATCAGTTTTCTCAGCTATAAAATGGAGATGACAATAGTATCTCCCTATTGTGAGAATCAAATGAGATATTTGTAAGGCACTTAGACCAGGGCCTGAGACAGAGTAGGTGCTATAGAAATGCTAGCTACCACTATTATTATTAGCTATTATATTCTAATGGGGGGGGAGAAAAAAAGGGAATTTTAATGTCTTTGTTAAAGAAAGCAGAATTTCAGTGTCTTAAAAAGGTCCCTAAGAGAGTTAAATAAGAAAAATAGAGGAACATGAATTGATCCTATTCTGAGGACAAGAATGTTAATACACTATACACAAGATGAGAAATGATATCAGAGAATCTTGGAGAGTATGAACCAAAAAAAAAAAAGTAAGCAGAACCAGGAAAATACTTTGTATAAGAACAAAATGATAGAGAATAGATTGAATGATTTTAAAACTTGAACTAAACCAACAATCATAGAGGATCTATTTGGAAGCAAGTTAATCACATTATAATTATGAAGCATAGCTAGGTGACTCAGAAGATTTATCTTCCTAAGTTCAAATCTGGCCCCAAATACTTACCAACTGTGTGACCCTTGGACAAGTCACTTAACACTATTTTGTCTTGGTTTCCTCATATGTAAAATGAGCTGAAAAAGGAAATGGCAGATCACGCCTATTTCTCTGTCAAGAAAACCCCAAATGGGAGCCCATGAAGAATCTGAAGAGACTTAACACGTCACAAGGACTCAGATAAATATTTTTAGACTTGGCTACAATGAGGATTCATATTATTAAAATATGTTCATTTGTTACAAGGTTATTTTTTCCCTTTCCTTTGATTTTTAATGGGTGGAAGGAGAGCTGGGGAATGTAGATTAGATTCAGAAAGCTGTGCAGATGAATATAAGTTTTGAAAGTAATATGGGGAATTTGCTTGTTTAAGTAGTAGGAAACAGATTCATAGGTTAACATACAATCCTATTTTTTTCTATTATATGGTATATATAGAAAAGTTTTTAATTCAGAATTTAAAATAATTTTCTTTAAAAAAGAGAGTTGCCAAGAACAAAGATGTCAGACTCATAGTCGGCAAATATCTCCAGCCAAATGAAAATGTAAATGAGAAATGTTTAATAAAATAAAAGTACAATGTGACAGAGATAATTTTAATTTGTGGTTTTCTAAGTCAAAGTGAGGACCCAAAGGGAGCTATTTCTATCTGAGTTTGACATCACTGACCTTTGAGAGGTTATTTAACCTCTTTTCCAGGCTCACAAGAGATAAAAATAGTTCTGGGCTCCAAGGAGACCTCTCTTATCATAGTACCATACTGTTTCTTCATTGAAATCACCTATCTTGGGGGGTGGCTAGGTGGCGTAGTGGGGGGCAGCTAGGTGGCGTAGTGGATAAAGCACAGGCCCTGGAGTCAGTAGTACCTGGATTCGAATCCAATCTCAGACACTTAATAATGACCTAGCTGTGTGGCCTTGGGCAAGCCACTTAACCCCATTTGCCTTGCAAAAAACTAAAAGAAAAAAAAATCACCTATCTTAAGAGTTACAACATGATTTCCTCATATCATCTAAAGTAAAGCACGTAGTACAAGGAGTGTTCCCCCTCCCCCATTTTATAGATAAATGCACTGAGGCTATTCAAGAGAAAATGACTTCCTAGAAGTCTTACACACCAAGAGATGAAGGCTATGATCTCTTCCACCCACCCAATATGCTTCCTGCTTTTCTGCCTCAGTTTTCATTCATAGCTTTCCTGTGAATGCCTTCTCCTGTCCGCCATCACAGTCCTCCACCACATATCAGAATCCAACTCACCTCTTACTCATTCCATGAAAGCTTCCCTTCGTTTCTTCCAGGAAGCCTTCGTCTTCACTTGCTCAGTAATTTCAATTGTGTCCGACTTCTCATGACTCCATTTGGTATTTTCTTGGCAAAGATACTAGGCTGGTATCCCATATCCTATTCCAGCATACTTTATAGACAAGGAAACTGAGACTAACAGGGTTAAGTGACTTGCCCAGGGTAACACAGTAAATATTTGAGGCCAGATTTGAACTCATAAAGAGGAGTATTCCTTACTCCAGGGTCAGCACTCTATTGACTGAGTCACCAAACTGCTCCGAAGTCTTCCCAGATCCACACCAATATCTCTCATCTTGGACCTTCCTCCTAAAGGAACTCCCTAGTCCTCTAACAATGCCCTGCAACTGTATTTGTAGTTTTTTATTTAGTCTTTGCTATTTCTTGCTTTCATTTTTATGAAACTAAGCATGTATTAATGTCTTGTTACTCCAAGTCAAAGGTAAGTTTTTAAAGGGGGGTGGGGAACAGGTCTTACTCCTCTCTGCCTCCCTCATACCTCATCAATGCAAAATTCATCTCATCATCTTCTTGTACAGAATGATTAATATGAAAATGTTTTACATGATTGCTCCTGTTTAAAGTATATTGGATTCTTACTTTCCTGGGGAGGGGAGAGGGAAAGATTTTGGAACTCAAAACTGTAAAATGTTAAAATTGTTTTAACATAATTGAGGAGAAAAAGAAAATACCATATTAAATAAATAAATAAATAAATAAATAAATGAATAAATAAAACTTTAATTCATCTGTAAAATAAGGATGAGAATAACAGCACCTCCCTCCCAGAGTGTCTGCAAGGATTAAATGAGGTAATACTATATTTATAAAGCATTTTGCAAAACTCAAAGCACTATATAAATGTTAGCTATTATAATTATCAGAAATGTGAATCACTGAGTTAAGTGTGGATCAGGGAAATGCCATAATCACAGTTTGCTTGGATTTCAACAAGATCTTCTACAAAATTCCTCCTGCCATCTTTGTAAAGAGCCAGGTTTGGGTAGATCAGATGAGACATCATAAAGTGTCATCTAAACATCATTTGTTGGGGTAGTTGTTGTACAGCATAAACATCAATTAAAACGATAATTCTGGAGAGTTTGGTGGATTCAGACCTGGCTGATGACCCACACTAAGAGGAGTTAATTCAAGGGTTAATGGGAGGTCTCTAATAGAGTGCCACAGGGAGCTATCCTCTATCGAGGGACTATGAATAGTTTTGTCAGTGACTTGGATGAAAGCATAATTAAACTGTTTATCAGGAATCTGGATCAATGGGTTGACTCTAAAAGGATGGAATGTAGTAAAGAAAATTTAAAGCCACCCTAACCCTAACCCTAACCCTACCCCATCATCACAGTGAATTCAGAGAGATGCTACAAGATATTTTTAATTTTTGATGGAAACACAGTAGCTCTATCTGCTACTTAGTATCTGCTACTAAGTGTAAAAGCTAGGCAAATCCTAGTTCCATTTATTATGTGATATCTTTGCTAAGTAGGTTTTCAGAATCTACTGTGATAAAAGGCAAGTACCTGGACAAAATCAATGCGGAATAGGAAATAAATGCAGCGATGTCCAATCCGATTCTAAGGTTTGTGAAATCGTACAGGCCTGACTGGCACAAATAACTGTGGTTATTTTCCAGGGTTAATTTCTTTCACTTTATGTAAATTATTTCTTAAATGGATACTATGTTAGGACCTAAATAAAAGTTATTTGGGTCTTACTGCTTAATAAACAGAACCATTAGGTATTTCTTCCCCCCCCCCTTTGGTTTTTGCAAGGCAATGGGGTTAAAGTGACTTGCCCAAGGCCAAATTTGAACTCGGGTCCTCCTGACTCCTGAGCCATTGCCCTATCCACTGCACCACCTAGCTGCCCCTAGATATTTCTTTGGACTTGGGGTCACCATAAAAAAAGTTACTGAGACATGAAGGGCACCATGAACTTTGGGGAACTTATGCTTGGCTCTATGATATAAAGGCAAACTTGAGAAGATGTGGCTGCAGTTACCTATAAGAAAACTACCTGAGGTTCAAAGTGAGCAATCAGCACTATATCTTATTAGTATGCTCTGTTAGTTGAAAAAATTAATATGTTCCTGTGCCTCAAAGAGCTATGATTTTAATAATGAAATGATGTGAAATGATAATATGTATATGATAATATTTAGATAATAAGAATGATAATAAGAAATATTCCCTTAAAGCCAACTGTGATCCCTTCAAGGCTTAATAAATAGCATATAAAGGTCGCCATAGCTAAAAAATCTATCAATTAGAGGCCAAATCTACTGCCATGTCTATAAACTTCACTAGCCTGGTCTCTGGTTAAGAAATTCATACTCCAAGCCTCCTCAGTTTGGTAAACAATATGTGCCAGGGCTTATATTCTAGGACAACAGGGCACTAGAGAAGCTATAGCATCCAGGCTGGGGAAATCATAGTCATAGTGTTCTCTACCATGATCAGTACACATTTAGAAATAATGGGCTCTTGTCCAGAGATGGAATGGACTTCTGAGGGCAAGTAAAAATCTATCCCTCTGGAATGTCCCAGATCTGATTAAGAGAAGCTAAAAAGGAGGTGAATGAAGGGAGAAAACTGCTGAAATATATCCACCAAAATGGATACCCAAAGACATTTGTTGTAGATACCTATAACATTGGGAGAGTATCAGAATAAAGGAGCAGTAATTCACAGAAGACAAAATTTAACAACAAAAAGCCATAAAACCCACAGCATCAGGTATTTAAAAACAATGCACAACATGTCTAACACAAGGAGACAAATTTGACTTAATAGTTACTAATAACACTTTGTAGGATAATACTTATGGTTGGAATATGATTCTGGAAGGGTACAACATATTCAAAAAGAGAAAAAAAGATACAAAGGCATTAACACTGAATATCAAAAAGGTATGTTCACAATACCACTACTAGGTCTATTCCACAAAGAAATCAAAAAAAAAAGGGAAAAGATGTACAAAAATATTTACTGAAAGCTCTTTTTGTGATGGCACAGAATTGGAAACTGTAGGGAGAAATCTAATCAAGGAAAAGAAATTCCCACATTGGTCATACTCACACAAAAAATACATTTCACTTTAGAAGGTAGGTACCTATCAACTAATAAATGATTAAATAAGTTTTGTTTTGTGAATTTAATGAAATACTATTGTTCTATATGAAACTAATAAATCTAATATTTGTATGAACTTCTATAAAGCAAAATGAGGGGAATCAGAAAAATAATTTACCCAATAATAACAATATTATCAACACAAATTTTGAAAGACTTGATAGCTCTGGTCATTGCAATAAGCAACCATGATTTCAGGGGATTCATGATGACACACACTAACCACCCCCTCACAGAAAGGTGATTGATTCAGATTGCAGAATGAGGAGTGAGATATACTTTTTGGACATGACCAAAGTAAGAATTTTTTTTTTCTTCTCTAGGTATAACTCTTACAATGGTTTGTGTTTATTTCCTTTCCAATAGGGAGGAGGAGATGGTAAGAAGAAAAAGATCTACTTTTGTTCACTAAAAAAAATAAATTTGGTTTTAAATTTAAAAAGATATAGGAGGAAATTCAGAAACTCCAAGGAAACATGATTTTTAAAAAAGCCATCTGGGCAAAGATCAACAGAGGGAGAAATAGAAACAAGATTGCTATGGAAATAAACTATAGGCCACTCAGACAGAGGGAGAATTAGACAAGGAATTCAGGAAATCTATATCAAATCAGGCACAGAGCCATGCTCCTGAAGCAGTGAGCAACATTCAAGTATCCAGATGATAGCAGACACTGTCTCTCTGCAAAAATAAAGTGGTTAATGCATTTTTGAGTTTTAATGATAATTTTATCCTTTAAAAGGAAAAGGAATCAACAGGGAAAATGACTATTATAGCTCTGCTTTACATGAAGAAGGAAGACTAAGACTGGTTGCTGAAGCAGAAATGAATGATCAGAAAATCTGGAGGGGAAACAATCATTCTATCTCAAAATGTGGGAGAAGATAACCAGGTAGAATGGCCCCTAGATTCTGAGGGAGTAGGTGCCGAAAGAGTCAGAGAAAGGTTGAGTAGGAACAAAACACTAAAATTCCAATTAAAAAAAAAAGCTGTATAAAGAGATCCATGTGGATAGACTGGGAATTCAATGAGATCTTAAAGGAAAATGGAAGGGAAGCTCATAGAAGGGGAATATCAATATCTAGGATATGCCTGTAAGGCAATTTAGGAACAAGAAAATGCAGAGTGAAATGAACAGTGAGTGTTGTGCATGTCCAAAAAGACATCTTTAGCTAAAAGAAACTCCAAGGAAATCATTTAGAATGAATGGGTGACAAAGGTATTCAATTCTTGGTTTGCTTTTGTCTTCCCTTCCAAAGAAACTGATCTTTGGATTAGAAAGAATGGGATAAAAGTATTAATAAGGAGACGAAACCCAACTTAAGTAATAAGGCATTAAAAGGAACACCCTGAGGCCCTTGATGAATTGCTATACCTAAACATTCTGAGGGGAAAGCTGAAAACTATTGCCAAAGATATGGTATTTATTAAGCTGCTGTATATTCTACCAGAATATTTAAAGATAGATCTAAGAAGAGAAGTTGGAAAGGTAAAAGTCAATTTCTGTGTGTTCAAAAAACAAACAAACACAGAAATACAAGCTAGAAATAGTTAACTAGTGGAAAACTAGACAATAGTCTACTGTATAAAAGAGAGGAGGGTCTGGGAGATGACAAATTCAACACAAGTCAATCAATCAGCAAGCATTTATTAAATTACAACTGTGGACTCTACAACCACTGCAACATGGCAGTAAGATGAGCATAGCAGCCAGAAAAAAAAATGGTCCTGCCTGCTCTCTGCCAGTCCTAATAACATCTGGAAGCATCTCTTCAATTTTGAGCACCATATTTTAGGAAGGATGTTGACAAGTTGGAGAGTGATCAGGATAACGAAGACATGTCAGTCAAGGATCTGGAAGTGGGGATTTGTAGCCTGGATAAAAGGATTGAGACTAGCTTCAAGTAGCTGAAGAACTGTTGCCTGTACGAGAATAGTGTATGTTCTGTATTCTACCTTTCCTTCCACTCTTCTGATACTTCACATACTATTTTCTAACATCCTTTCTTGCTCTGACATCTCATTTCCAAGGACTGAGTTCAAATCCTCAGATACTAAATGATATGACCAGAATAAATCATTTAACCTTTCCCAGTTGCAGTTTCTTCATCTGTAATAGAAGAAGAATAATAGCCTCTCCCTCACAAGGTTGTTGTGGGGATCAAATGAGAAAGCACATGATTTGCAAACTTTAAAGCACCACATATATGTTAGCTATAATTTCTCTGCTAAGGCAAAGAGAGCAGGAAAAATCTAGGCCAATGGATTAAAGGCAACTGGCCCTTTCTTCACCATCCTCATTCATTCATTCACCACCTCCCTCATTAAACATGAGTCCCTAAAACTTTGAGGAACACAACTACCCCCATATCTCAGGAAAGATTCAAGGACAGTAAAGATGAATAACCAAAACTCCATTTCCATACTATTTTCAATTATACAAAGGCCCTTTCTCTCACCATTCTATCAAGGAGTACAGGTTATTATTTTCCCCATTTTGCTACCAGTACCAGACAAGTGATACTCTGTTATCAGGTACCAGGTCTGTTACACAGTCTGGTTTTGTGCATTTGTTTTTCACCTTTTCCCCAAAGTTATCACAGGTTGGTTAATTGGGACATCGGGGAAAAAAAATCACCCTTGTTTTAAATTGCTGATGTTTGTGTTTATGCTCCAAAGTTACATGGTTATAGCTTACCCTGGCTATTCTTTTGTGTGTGTGTGTGTGTGTGTGAGGGGGGGGCTTCAAAAATGTCTTCCTGGAAGAAGAATGTACCTGGGCTAAGAACTAAGCCTGGGGCATTTTGTAGGCTGCTGTGTTGGCAGGAGTTATGACTCTTAAATGGTGGACAGAATGCTAATATAAGGCAGTGGAACTGTACAAAGAGCAGAATTATTCTGAGAACTACTTTCGGAAGAAAGACACATAAAAAGATTTGGAACGCTGCAAACATGTAAGAGAAGCCGGTTCCCCAAGCTGTCCTCCTAGATTCTTTCCCCTTGGGAGAAAGAGGGGCCTCATTTTTGGTTTGACCTAAGATCTCATTTTACTCACAGCAAAAAACTGATTCACTCGTCTTCATTCTGGTACCTTCTAATCTGTATAACTTCTCTGATTTCTGGTTGCTTCTAGTTTAGATAAATGAGTTTACTTGCTATTCATTACTTGTAATGGTATGTTATATAATCAGTATTTGGTGGGAAGGGACCAAGTCAGCAAGTGTAAGTTTAGGGCTACCCTCCCCTACAAAAGAAATAGGGAAGTGACTTTTGTTTGGAACAAAACAAAAATAATGAATAAAGTATAAACTATATCACCAAATGAGACATTTGAGGAGGCATATAGCCATAATTCTAGCCCAATGTCCCTCTTAGATAGACAGGAGAGAGAATGAAGGAGCAAGTATCCAGTGATTGCCCTTCTAGTGCCTCAATGGAAATAAAAATTGCAGTTCCAAGGAAAAGATTGGGACAATTCTCCAATAATTCTCAATCTTTGTTCCCCTTAAATTATGTCTACAGGTTTAGATAACCCAGGTTATCTACTATACATGGTTCATCATATCTTACATGAGTCCTTTGAGATTCCTTCCAGCCCAGGCCCCAGGATCCTAAGTGTCAACCTTGGGCTTTCAACCCAGCTCTCTTGACCTCAAAGTATTCTGTCCAGTCTAATACAATTACCTTCAAGAAACACAAGATGAACATCTCAAACCTCCTAGAGAAAAGAAAAGGCAGCTAGGAGAGGAATGGAGAGAATGAGAGGGAATAAGTCAGAGAAATTTTTTTAAACACTAATGCAATTTGATATAAAGAATAGGCATTTGGCTGCCTTGAAGTGAACTTTTAAATTGAATCCCAAAATATATCCTTCATCAAACTGACAGGGACCCGGCCTTCACAGGATTACTTGGAAGACACCAGGGACCTTAGCAGCTATGGCAGAGAAAAAAAGGTAATTGTCAAGTCCTTGACAAAGACATCTGATGGGGAACAAAGTCCCCAGAACATCACTTTAAGATTCACAGGAGGGATGGAGAGAGGGGAACACCAGCCACTACCATATCTCTCAAGGCAGCTATTTCCCTATCTCTTAGCCACTCAGCTGATTAGAGTCACGGAACTTAGAGCCAAAGGGACTTTAACATTGGACAACTCACTTATTCTTATCAGAATTTCATTTTTTCATCTGTAAAATGAAGTGGTTGGAAGAGATGGCCTTTCCGTTATGAACCTACTAGAAGAATCACAAATCTGAGCAGCCCACTGCTGTAGGATCCCCATCCCATAAGCTGTAAGCTGTCCCTATGCAAGGTGGGGAGCTGTCCACAGAGGAGTACTTAACTACCAAAGTGTTCAGGAGTATACAATGCTTCAGAGATTCTTCAAGGACCTTCAAAGGGTTCATAGTTAGATTTCAAAGGTTCTCTGAATTCAGATGAGAAAAAGTACATCTTTATCTTCACTAACTCCTAATGAAAATTCAGCAATTCTTTATGTTATTTAAAACATTAATTCTGAGGAGTCCAAAGGCTTCCCCAGACTTCCAAAGTGGTCCAAGTCACCCAAAAGGTTAAGAATATTCTTACCAGGGCAGCTAGGTGGTGCATGACCCTAAGCTCAAATCCTACCTCCGACACTTAATAATTACCTAGCTGGGTGACTTTGGGTAAGTCACTTACCCCCATTGCCTTACCAAAAAAAAAAAAAAAAGACTACTTTTTTGTTTTGTTTTTTAGGTTTTTGCAAGGCAAATGGGGTTAAGTGGCTTGCCCAAGGCCACACAGCTAGGTAATTATTAAGTGTATGAGACCAGATTTGAACCCAGATACTCCTGACTCCAAGGCCGGTGCTTTATCCACTCTGCCACCTAGCCACCCCCCAAAAAGACTATTCTTACCAAGCCTATTTGCTGTATTTGAAAATCTCAGAGCTGGAAGAAATAAAAAATAAATATTAAATTCTATATGCAGCCCTTGACAAATTTTTGTTGGGCAATATCCATCAAAGTGTTAAGATTGGACACCTCTGTTCTATAATATCTCTGACTTATGTTCATCCAGCTTCTCTTTGAAGACCTCCAGTATTTGTGACCTTATTACCTTCTCCTAAGGAAATAAAAACTATTCCTGGAAATTGCTGAAAAGTTTTCCCTATTGGTAACATCCCTGTGAGCTTAGTTGTTAAAAGTCCCCACTGGAAGGATGGACTCTTGAATGAAATAAAATATGTAAAAAGCACTTAGCATAGTACCTTAGTATACAGTAGATGCTTTAAGTACGTATTCCCTTCCCTTTCCCTTTAGAAATGGAAACCCATATTGTGATTCCTCTTTCTCAGCACCATCTTCCAAGATATTAGAAGTCAGGGGTCCAAAGAAGCTGGCTGTACCAGAGACCTCAATCTCTCTGTCCTGTGCTAGGAACACATAGGAGGAATTCTTCAAAAGCCTGAGCTGTTCTCTTTTGGAAACCCCCATATAACCATGGGGTGGAAAACAGTAATTTTGGAATTATCTCTCAGGAAATGACATCTTGAGTGGTGAACAAGAGAGTTTTAGTGAATCCCAGCTGCGACTTTCTGAAGCCTATTCCCGTGATTGGCACCAACAGAAAAAATAGATTGGGGGGAACTGGGAATGAGAACAAAGGGACAGTTTGGGAAAATTTTTTTAGGTATTTTGCAAGGCAATGGTGTTAAGTGGCTTGCCCAAGGCCACACAGCTAGGGAATTATTAAGTGTCTGAGACCAGATTTGAACCCAGGTACTCCTGACTCCATGGCTGGTGCTCTATCCACTGTGCTACCTAGCTGCCCGTGGGAAATTCTTTATTTTTGTTTTGGTTTTTTTAGGTTTTTGCAAGGCAAACAGGGTTAAGTGGCTTGCCCAAGGCCACACAGCTAGGTAATTATTAAGTGTCTGAGACCGGATTTAAACCCAGGTACTCCTGACTCCAAGGCCAGTGCTTTATCCACTACGCCACCTAGCTGCCGCCCCCCCCCCCCAGGAAATTCTTTTATGAGAAGTTTAAAATATTATCTCACTATCAGTCATTGATGAAATGAAATCTGAGTACATATCTCCAAGGCCCATCCTTTCTTCACCATCTATGCCTACCTGGAAAAATCTTCTGTTTTTCAAGGCCCAACTCAGGAACCCCTTTTTTTCAGGAAGCCTCCCTCATCCAAAAGTGGTCTAGAAATGGCAATAGTTAAAGATGACATTTTCTAATGGAGAAGGAGCACTGGAAGGAATCAGTGTTCAAATCTGACCTCTATTTGTATGGTTGTGGGCAAATTATTTAATCTCTGAGCCTCAGTTTCTTCAATTGTAACTGAGAAGGTTGGACTGGATTACTCTGATTGTTTGAATGATTGTTTGATTCTAGCTCTGACTGAAAGAACATTTATTTATTATACTATGTCCTAAGTACTGGGGATACAGATAGAAAAAGATAGTCCCTGTTTTCAAGGGACTCATATTCCAATAGTAGAGTCAACACACATAGAAGATTTCAGCTGCAAATCTAACAGGTTGTTCCTCTTGATAAGGGTTGCCTATGGGGCTGAGGCAGAAACAATGCTTGTGGTCGGGGGTATGTTGGGGGAAGGGAGAGGGGAGAACCATGCTGCATTACTATTCCTGGTTGGAGAACAGATACTGGGCTGCTTTCACCTGAGTCTGAAGGGAGGTGATAGTCAAGATGGTAGTTGTGCTTTGGTCTTCATGACACATGACACAGCCTGTCTTCCTCTGAGGACCCACTACTGCTCTGCCTACGTTGGTTATGCTTCTTCATCTTTGGTAACTGGCCATTTCTAGCGGTTGGCCTGCAGCTGGTGCTGAGGATGACAATACTCCTTGTCCTCGGGACTGGAGCAATGGCCTCAAGTCTATCCCCATGATTTACCTAAAATGCAGAATTGACTATGCTGCTTCTCTACTCAAGAAAATGCTGTAAATGCCCTCCCTCCCTAAATACCCCATATTTACTTATATCTCATATGTTGTCTCTCCTAATAGAAGTTAAATCCCTTGACAACAGGGATCATTTCATTTTGGGGGCTTTGGAACATCAGTGCCTGGTTTGGAACATCACAGCTGGGATTCACTAGTTCCAATAGACCCTTCATAAATGCTTGTTAGCTTGGCTGATGTGAGATCCTAAGATTTAAAGCTGGAAGTGACCTAAAATGTGTAAAGTCCAACACACTCCAATTAAAAACACATTTTATCTTCATTAATTAGATGAACTACATGCAGCAACAAGCCTTGTACATTAAGGTCCCATCTGTGATTTCATTAATAAACTCCTGCTGTGGAAATTCCCTCCACCAAACACAGATCATAAGCCATCCTTACCTGAGGACTGAGGCCTAAGCCTCAGAGAGATTAAATGATTTATCACACAATTACCAAATGGAAGAGACAGGATTTGAACCCATCGAGCATGGCCAGGTACCTGGGAAGGGGTGGGGATACTCTACCCCCCTCTTTCTTCCTCCCAGGCAGTTCTGGATTCCAGTTGGAACTGATGCCAATGGAAGGAGCTACAGGAGGCACTCCACCTCTTCACCTGCCCCTTTCTCCTAACCTAAGCTGTCCCAGAACCCACCCAGGTGACTGGGCATCAGCAGAGGTACCCTATCCCCACATCTGGGCTACTAAACTGCTTACAGAGTTAAAGTCAACAATTCTCTTCCTTCTGATGATGTGGAGGACCAACATGTTGCCATCTACTTCCTTGCCATTTCTCTCTAAAATCCTCCTGACCTTACCATCAGTCCTGCCTCTATGTCCATAAGTTCCCCAAATTGTCACCTTAACTACTTTAGCAACCGGTACCCTCTGGGTCTTGCTGCTCCACCAACCACAGCAAACCTTAGGGACTTCTAGGCTTTTCCAATCTGCCCAAGATGAATTTTCTCTTATGTATTATCTCCTCCTATGAGAAGAGGTATAGCCTAGATCTTTCTTTTTTCCTTTTGGTAGCAATTGGGGTTAAGTGACTTGTCCAGGGTCATAAAACTGAGGCACTTGAACCCAGTTCCTGAATCCAGAACTAGTGCTGCACTCAGTTATATCTTTCTATTTATACCCCCCAGATTTACTTAGCAGAATGTTTAATCCATAATAAGAGTTTAATAAATGCCTTTTAAGCATCATTTATTCATTCCTGACTCTGAGGGTAAAACACTGGTCACTGTTTAGCTCATGGTAGGTGTTTAATAAATAATGTCGAAATGTCTATTGAATTGAATTGTCCAAAGTTGCACAAGAAATTAGGGGCAGCTAGGTTGCTCAGTGGATAAAGCACTGGCCCTGGAGTCAGGAGGATCTGAGTTCAAATCCGACCTCAGACACTAATAATTACCTAGTTGTGTAACATTGGGCAAGTCACTTAACCCCACTGCCTTGCAAAACAAACAAAATCACACAATAAATTAGCAGAAGTGGGTAGGATATAAATTTAGGTATGCCGACATCAATAACAAGTCAGAGACAGGAAATGGTGGAAAGGAGAGCCAGAATTCAAACCCAGATGCTCTCACTACAGATTTTTATTTGTAAAAAGAGGAAAAGGAGAGAAAAAGAATGAACAAACTAGAGCTATGCTTCACAAAACTTTTCCTCATTCAATAGTAATTTATAAGTGTTTGCCTTTTGGTTCACAGATTGCAAAATCAGAATTTTGATATGTGAACAGGAAAAACTTTGAAAGGTGAGAAAAAATAAATTAAGAGAATAAGCATACACAGAGGGGGCAAAATTATCAATCAATCCATCAACAAATATTTACTAAGGGCCTGCCTATGTGCCAGTTATTACAGATAAAAAATAAAAAATGAAATAGTGTTTGTCCTACAAGAATTTACATTTTATGGGAGGAGATAACATATATAATCTGTATGTGTGTATGTGTGTGTGTGTGTGTTTAGCTTTATATGAACTTTGAGGATCCTCAAGATTCTCATCCCAACTCTCATGAACAAGCCAGAGGACACAACTGGGAAGAACAGGTAATCCAGTATACTGGATGACAAGACATCTGACCACCCATAAGATCTCCACAGGTGAGAACAATGGACCGAAGAGAAACTGTAAACAAAGCAAATGCAAAGTCCCTGACTTGGGTTCAAGAATTCACCTGGACAAATGCAGGATGGCTATGATATAGCTTGAAAGGCATCTATGTGAAAAATACTGGAGATAATATAAAGTTCAGTATGAATAATCAACGTAAAGATGCCCACAAAGTAATGTGACCAGAAGCTGAATTAACAAAACCATAGTCCTGAATACCATAGTTTAGGAAGGACATTGATAAATTAGAGAGTACTCAGTGGAGTGCAATCTGCATCGCAAAGGACCTTGAGTCCAGGTCACAGAATGATCATCTGAAAGCACTAAGGACAGCTAAGCTGGAGAAGAAAGAAAAATCAGGGAAACATGATAGTTCACTTGGAGTATCTGAACAGCCTTCCATCCTGTGGAAGTTACAATGAGGCAGTTTTAGGCTTGATGTAAAAAATTATCAGTCAAGAGTCAAGCATAAATAGAAGGGACTGTCTTGGGAGTCAGTGGGATTCCCCTCACTAAAAGTCTTCAAAGGAAAGGCTAAATGACCATTTCTCAGAGCTATTCATGCTGTGTGGAGCTATGGGATGAGATAATTTCCAACATGCCCTCCAACTCTGAGTCTCTGAATTCTAAATTCTTCCATCATGCCTCTCTCTAGGCTGGAGAAGAAGGCAGAAGGGTCCCATCATCTTCCTAAGTCTCATCCTCATCCTCAAACATCATCATCCCCATCACAGGAAGTCAGAGTTTTGTGCACCTTATGCAGCTAGATTGGCACAGTGGATAGAGTAGCAGCCCTGGAGTCAGAAGGACCTGAGTTCAAAAGGAGTTCAAATCCAACCTCAGACACTTAATGATTACCTAGCTGTGTGACCTTGTGCAAGTCACTGAATCCCATTGCCTTGCCAAAAAAAAAGTTTCATTTATTAGGCCGATGTGATCACTGCCAATTTTTTTCAAGTGGGTTCAAAATAGTGATGAGTTTGCTATGGGTCACAGAGTCCACAAATGGCAGAAGCAAAACTGAAATCTTTATCCCCTGAATTCCATTATATTCTACCTAGCCCAAAAGAGAGAGACAGACAGGTCATCAATGGGGTCCAGCCTCTGGCTCTAAGTTGTTATTTTTTTTCTCTAGGGGCCTAAATCATCAAAAAGATCCCATCCCAGCACCCACCTCCCAAATCGCCCCAATCTGATGTCAAGTGAACACCCCAGTCTTTCAATTTATTCTGTGTGAAGGTGTGAGGGAAAGGAATGTAACCTACAGGGCAGAGGAATCTCATGTGATATCCACATGGCCAGTACAACCTCACACCCATTAGCTCACCTGCTTCTCTCTGAACAAACCTCCCCTTTAATAAGCAGGACAGGGCAAGGATCCCCCTGGAAGCTTAGAGCTGCCAAAGCCCTGCCCAGGAAAGCTGGTCTGTTTTTTACAGGCCCATGAGCCTCCTCTCCTGCATCCCTGGAAGCTGGTCATCCCTTCAGTGATGAAAAAAGAACATAAGCTCCTGGACAGCAGATTAACTGTGATACAGTAAGGAAAAATATTGCCTAACATTAGAATGAGAAGCTCTGGATTCAGGACCACAGCCCTATCACTTACCACCTCCTGGGATCCTGAGAAAGCTATTTCCCTTCTCCAAGCTTCAGTTTTCTCATTTGTAAAATGAAAAGGTTGGACCAGATGATCTTCCAAGCTCTAAATCTAGGATCCTATTACAAGACAGACCCAATAACATTCCAATCAACTTCTCCTATTCCTTTCCACATTTCAAGAAACCCTCCATCAGGTATGATTCACTGAAGACAAAAGAAAGGTGCAGATGACCCCAAGCTAGGCAGATACAGAACCTCAATGTTGCTGGTCCCTCAAGGCACAGCCTTTGGCAAACTGCCTTGTTCTTGACTAGGACAAAATTTGTCGTTTAAAGAGTCACTGGGGACAGCAAGGTGGTGCCGTAGATGGAGTATTGGTCCTGGAGTCAGGAGGACCTGAGCTCAAATCCAGCCTCAGATACTTAATAATTATCTAGCTGTGTGATCTTGGGCAAGTTACTTAACCCCACTGCCTTGCAAAAAGACAAAAACAAAAAGAAAAAAAAATCGCTAGATTCAGAACCAGAAAGAGACTTAGGTCCAGCCCCAATCCCTCATTTTACAGATGAGGAAACTGAGGTCCAGAAAAACTAAGTGGCTTAGTTCAAGGTCACTCAAGTAACCCCAAACTCAATTTGTACCAAAGTTTTCAAGATTCCTAATCTGGGGCTCTTCCTACTGTACCACCCGGAAAAATTCAGAAATCCTCTAAATCAATCCTACCCCATGTGGAGGGGTCCTCAGACTTGCTTATCAATGATTTTCTTAGCCCTCACCTGCTCAAATTTACTGCCCTTGAATTATTGCAATAATTTCATACTGATTGAACATTATTATTATTATTATTGTATAATAATTACAATAAATTTTGTACTATGAATATAACTTTAAATTGGGTAGTAACATGTTTCCTTCAAATTCTGGCTCGTATTGTTTCCTAATCATTAGTCTTCCTTTGAAGTCTACACATTTTCCCCTCAAACACAGTTTTGCAGTATATTAAGGCATGATGATTTTGTTTACAATTATCCAATGAAGAAGGTCATCAGCCCCATTTTACAGATGAGAAACTTGAGGTCAGAGGCAATTCAAATAAAGTATCAGGTCAGAATACAGACACATTCCCCTACCTCTAGGCTCCCTTCCCATCCTAAGAGACTTACTTTTGTAGTTGGTGCTGCAGCATGTATTCAGAAATGCATTCATGTGCATGTGCACATGTGTGTATGTAGGTATGTGTGGCAGACTCTTTTTCAAAGTTGTCTCCTATCTATTCTTTTGTATGATAGAGAAAAGAATTCTATATGTATGTATATTTGCATGTATATATGTATGGTATAAACATGTATGTTTTATATGTGTGTATAATTTACTAGTTATTCCCTATCCTTTTTATCATAAATGAATCATGTACATGTGGTATGTGTGCATGTATGTATGTGCATGCATTCATGCATGTATATAGGTATGTTGTGTGAGGTTAAGTATGTATATGTATGTTTATGTATGTATTTGTAGGTATGCCTATGAATATAGTTTTCCTAAGTTATTTCCCATCTATTCTTTTGTATGTGGGCTTGTACATGTATGTGTACGTGTGTATATAGTTTTCCAAAGTTATTTCTTATCTATTCTTTTGTTCAGTAGAGAAAGGAACCCAGGGCTGGTTTCTGGACTTAGCACTGTTACCAATCAGTCAATATGGTGGACACAAGTACAAAAGAATGAAACAATCCCTATTCTCTGTGGATTCCAACAGAAAACATACTTAAATTTATATGGCATAAGTACAAAGTTAATAAAGACAAGGTGGTTTGAGAAAAAGGACCTTGCAAGTGAGGGGATCAGGAAAAGAAAGTCTTCACACAGGAGCTGAACCTTCAAGTAAGGGAAGGGAAGGAGGGCGTATGTATTCCAAGCACAGAGGATGGAACCAGTAAAAAGGTACAGAAATAGGAGGCAGAGTGTCTGAGTGAAGACCAGAAAGAAGGCCAGCTTGGTTCACAAAGTGTGAAGGAATAATATCCAATGAGGCTGCAAAAATGGGTTGGAGCCAAGTGTGGAGCCATTTAAAAGCTAAACAGAGAAAGTTTATTTTTGATGCTAGAGGCAATAAGAAGGCAATAGAGTTGGTTGAGTAGGGGAGTCATGTGGTCCTATTTATGTTTAAGGAAAATTACTTTGGCAGCAAAGCTTAGGAGCAACAGGAATGGTGAGAGAGAGACCTCGGGCAAGGAGGGGGGCATTCAGGAGGCTGTGTAGCAATCTAGGTGAAAGGTGATGAGGCCTAAACTAATATGGCAACTGTGGGAGTGAAAGGAAGGGGAAGGATGTAAAGAGTTGGAAAGGTGAAATTTGGCGACTGATCACATTGGGTGAGGAAGAGTAAGGAGTCCAGGAGTCCAGGTTACAGACCCAAGGCACTGGAAAGGAGATGATGCCTTGGAAAGAAATAGAGAAGTTTGGAAGAGCAAAAGTTTCAAGGAAAGATCCATGACCTTGATAGGTTTTTAGAAATATTTTTGTAATTGTAATTCTATAAAATTGATTTCCTTTATTATCCTAAGGGTTTTGTTTTATGCATTTAAAAACATCATTCTGAGAAGGAGTCCTTAAAGGTCCATAAAGATAGTGAGTTCAGTTTTAGACCTGTTTAGTTGAAGATATTTCTGGGGCATTTAGCTATCCAACAGACAACTAGTGATATAGTATTTGAAGTTCAAGGGAGAAAATGGAGCTAGATATGTAGTTATTGTTGAGTCATTTCAGTCATGTCTTACTCTTTGTGATCCCATTTAGGGTTTTCTTGGCAGAGATGCTGGAATGGTTTGCCATTTCCTTCTTCAACTCATTTTAGACACGAGGAAACTGAGGCAAACAGGGTTAAGTGACTTGCCAAGGGTTAGCTGTCTGAGGCAAGCTTTTAACTCAGGAAGATGAGTCTTCCTGACTCTATTTTCTATGGTACCATCCGGCTGACCCATCTACATAAAAATGATAGTTAAAGCCATGGAAGCTAATGAGTCTCAAAGGAGAAAGCAAGAGGATCCCAGAAAGAATCTCAAGGAGCATCCACAGTTGGGGGACATGACGTGCATTTAGAGATAGCAAAGATAATGGAGACGGTGGGATCAAATCAAAAGAGGCACAAGGTCATGAAAGTCTCTGAGAGGAAACCCATCTCCAGTGTGGAATGCAGATGAATCAAGGTTGAGATCTGCAAAGGCCTGGACTGGATGATTTAGAGCTGGCTGCTAACTGGTGCAAACAGTGTTCTTGAGGGATGAGAGAGAAAGCCAGAATGCAAAGGATCAAGAAGTGAGAAGGAAGACATGGAATCTAGACAATTTTTCCAAGAAGTCCAGCTGAGTAAAGGATGGGAAATGGTGGCTTGAAAAACCTTAGAGTCTAATGAAAGTTTAAAAAAAAAGATGGGAGAAACGTAGCCATGTCTGAAAGCAGAAGGGATGTAACTAGCAGGGCAAGAAGAGACAGAGGGGAAGAGAGGTGGGTGGAGGGAGAGGAGGGAGAAAGGGAGAGTGAGAAGAAGGAGAGAAAGAGACAGGAAGAGAAAGGGAAATATAGGGAGCAGAAGAGAGATGATGAGGGAGAAGAAGAGGCTAAAAAGGAGGAAAGGAAAGGAGGAGAGAGAAGTGAGGGGAGGGTTCTTCAATCTGCATCTTCTCTACTCCTTCATCTTACTGCCTAGACTTGTTTCCTCATCTGGAAAAAGGGGATAATAATCCCTTCAGCACCACCCCCTTTCATAGATGTGTAGAATGACCCCTAAATGGATTAACAGACTTTAAGTGACTATATAAATGTCTGCTAATCATAAACAATCTCTTTCTTCATCTGTAAAATGCATATGATGATGATGATGATGATGATGACTGCACCATTCAAAAACTGTGGTGAAACATAAAAAGAGAAGCTTCCAGCATTAAATTAGGATGTTTCAGATGCTCTCTATTGAGAAAAGCCCCATTTCTGTGGTGCTTCCAGGTTTACAAAGTCCTCCTCTCCAAAATGCTCCCAAGAGCTCTCTCACCACGCCTCTGTGAATTTGCAGAGGCTCTGTGAGCAGAGGAAAAATTGTGTCCTACAGAGCTCATTGCTGACCAATGTCCAGGCAAGCTAAGGTCCAGGACTTGACCACCAGTACCTAGCACAACATATTCAGACATGGAGATTCATGAAACCAACCACAACACACAAAGGTCTGATTCAGTTCCATTTCAAAGTAATGGGGGGGGGGGGGCACACCACTAATCACGGTTTCAAGCCAAGTTACCAACACCTGTTCACACTGACTCACTGACTTCACCATAGGTTCACATCACTCTCTTAAAGGAACTGAGCTCTATTAAAAAGGAAGGCCTATAGTCTACTGGATGAACCTTCTTCTCAATGCATAAAGGGACTTCAGCTAAGCACTGAAGACACAGAAACCAAAATAAAACAAAATATCATGCTTATCCACAACCTTATGGGAGGACATAGCTAGGTGGTATTGTTTTTTGTCCTTTATTCTCAAAGAAAACCATACCGTTAAAGAGGTGATACCATGACATGCATGTGAATTGTATTTAAATGAGGAGGTGCTGTGTAAAGTCAGCCTGGCTTTCTCCTCCGGAGTCATCTGTGTCCAGGGGCCAGATAGGGCCCACTAGAGATGGCCTGGACATAAGGCAATCAAGGTTAAGAAACTTGGAATCCACAAGGTCACACAGCTAGTAAATGTTAAGTGAGTGAGATGGAATTTGAGCTCAGGTCCCCCTGACTCCAGGGCTGGAGCTATATAAATATATTTAAGATATATATATATATATATATATATATATATATATATATGTATATATATATATACATATATATATACATATATATATATATATACATATATATGTATATATATATATCAGATCTATGTAAATGTTATTTGTTGTTACTGTTGTTATGTACAGCACTTTGGAGAGCTTCAACTGCTATATAAATACTAGCCATTATTATTATGGCATGGTACTCAGACAAGTCTAATTCAAGGCAGACTGTAATGAAACAAAGACTCCAAAAAAAGTATACTTAGAAATACCAGGGGAAGGTTTTGCTGGAAAGAAGAGGGAATTCAAGAAAGGGCTGGTATCTAAGCTGAACCCTGAAGCAAAAAAAGATTTCCAAGGAGTCCAAGGATTCAAGAAAATCCAAGAAAAAGGATTCTAAGAAGTGGCAAAGAAAAGGGAAAAAGGATATTCCTGGTGATGGCACAGACCCATAAACATGAGAAGATGAAATCAGGGAATAGTCCTGCCTTCAAGCCACCATCTTGCCTTCAACTCCCCGACCCCAGTTCTTAATAAATGCTTGTGGATCAGTTGAATATGAGACAGAAACAACACAATCAGGGAGCTAAAAGATCCCTTCATTTATTTGAGATCAGGGAATAGTCAATTACTATAGAAGGTAGAGTTCATGAAGGAAAGAAATGAGAGATAAAACTGGAAAGGTAGATGAGAAACCTCTCTGGACTATTCCCTAGAAGGCAGCTACTATCTCAAGATTCAAGAGAAACTCTAAAATGATAACTCACAAAAAAAATGATAACTCACAAGCCCCCACCAGTATACTTTTCATTAACAGTCAGCCAATAGTGATAATTAACTTAAAACAAAGATATTGACTCATATGGTTTATTCAGTAAGATTAATAACTACACAAAACAATTTCTCATCCACTTCCCATGAACTCGGGCTACCTAATTCAATGAATAAATACAGCACTAGGTTATAGAATAGAAACAAACTTGGGGTACAATTATACTGAGGCACACATGAGGTCAGAACCCCAATGTCTTTCCTTTCTTCTCAGAGTCCTTCCCATTGGGTAGAAGATATCTGGGTTCCCTGAGTCTATTCTTCACACATTAGTTCCCATCTACTAGAGATAATTCACCCTTGGTCAGCTCTCTTCTCCACTGCCAGAGGTTACACTCCAGAAACTGCTATCTCAGTTACTGAAGCTCTAATTGTGAGAAGTTTTTCCCAACATCAAGTTTAAACCTATCTTTTTTGCAAATCACATATATTGTTCCTGGTTTTACCTTCTGATATGAAGGATATACCTTCAGAAGTAGTATATACAAAATGGAAGATGAGGGGAAAGTTTGGGTATCATCTGCATAAAAAAAGCCAGAAGAGGGGATGAGGTCACCCAATGAGAAAGTATAGAAAGAGAAAACTGAGGACATAATTTGGAAGGGGCACAATGAATCAGCCAAGGAGAGAAAAGATGGGGCAGAAAAGCTAAGAGAAGAGAGAATTTCTAGAGCCCTTTTCAAATTCTCTTATCTCCCCTCTCAGAATCCTGAAGCCACCAAGTCACTAGAAGAAGGTCATTTAATTCACTGCAATCCAGATTATGGGTCAATATCCAAGCCCAGGGCCTTCTCAGCCCTAAGTAGGGATTTGCTAAAGGGAGGAAACCCTCAGTCCTTCCTGAACTTAAAAAGCCAAATGGAGCTCTTGAGATCTTTCCCAGAATCACAGCCAGATAGACCCAAAGAAAACTGACTATCAGAACTGGAAGGGCTCTTTACTGGTCTGACCTTATCATTTTAAACTGTGGACCAGAAAGATACTTCCAAAAGATGTCACTGAGTGTCTGGTACACCAAAACATGAACCCAGGTCTCCTGGTTCCCAGTCAAGGTCCCACCTCTCTTTCTTTTATAACAGTTCCCGTTTCTATTACTATAATATACTTGCCTAAACAAAACTCAAGTTTAAAATGCTGGTAATCAAAACTCTCATATCACAGGTGAATGTTCTAAAGCCCAGAGAAGAGAATTATTTTGTTCAGTCACACAGCTCATTAAGTGTCACACATGGGGATTCAAACCCAGCTCTTGTTACTACCAAGGAAAGCTTAACTTCTCACTCTAGCAGATTGCCTTTCATTTATAACTCCTGCCTTCTCTCCTACCAATACTCAGCCAGTGAATAAAAAGACTTTTGTGAGCCTCCTGCTTTATTAATTGCCCCTTTCTGTCTCTCTCCAGACTCCCCAGGGTCAAAGTGCTCTCAGCCTATAAAGGAAAGGTAGTCCAGGTATAGTCGAAATGCAATTGGACATTGGAGCTATGGTGCCCCTGAGTGTGCTTCTGATTAGGGTCAATACCATCCTCACTGCAGTCCTGGGAATGGCCTTCAGCAACCACATTCTGTTAAAAACAACTTTGCTTGCATGTATATTTAACATTTCAATACTGTGGTACAAAGGAAAAAGCAATGCTCTTAAAAGACTCAAATTGAGTCCTGGGGGGGGGGGGGGGGGGATGTTGGACAAACACTTCATCTTCTGTCTCAGAACTTTAGTTTCTTTCTCTGTCAGATGTAAATAATATTTGCCCAACCTATCTCATCAGGAGGCAGTTAGTGAACACTGGGCCTGGAGTCAGGAAGACCTGAGTTCAGTCTCAGATACTTCCTAGTTGTGTAACTTGAACATGTCACTTAATCCTGTTTGCCTCACCTTCCTCATCACTAAAATGATTTGGAGAATGGCAAACCACTCCAGGATCTCTGCCAAGAAAACTCCATGGACAGGGCAGGTCTGCTATGATCCAAGGGGGTCACAAAGAGTCACAGACATGACTAGATGACTGAACAATAACGATCTTATCAGATGATCACGAAGAAAGTGTTTTGTAAACTGTCAAAGTCCTACTGAATGCTCCAATGAAGAGTAGTAACAGCTATGATTGATATGGTTTACAAAGTGCTCTAGATACAACATCATTTGATTCTCATGAGGACCTTGTGAGGTCAGTATTATTTTTACCCCCATTTTATAGTTGAGGAAATGGAGAGTCTGAGTATCCGAGTGGGGGGGTGGGGATCTGACCTCAGAACTTCTGAATTTCAAGTCCAAAGAGCTATCCACTTTGCCAGCTGGATGTCTCAGGGAACTGGGGTGTCATCAATGTGGCTACTTTTTCCATCAATGCTGAGACGGCTACCCCTGCCTGTCCATCCTGTGTGACACTGGTTTATGTTCTTCTTCAGGCTGTCCAGGAAAAGATGACAGGGAGAAGAGGTGATCCATATGCCGAGGGAATTTTCTTGCCATCAAGTAGATGTCAGTGTTGCCTGTAGGCTTTTCATCTATGTGGCTCTCATCCAGTGACCAGTCCGCCTCTACTTTCAATCATACCTTTCTTTGATGACAAGGGACACCAGGAAAAAAAAAAATTCGTGCTACAATTTCACAACCATTGTCCCATTTGATCCAACATAGCCCTGAGAGGGGATTATTATGCGCATTCAACAAATGGGGAAACTCATGCTCAAAGAATTAAGGTGGCTTGCCTAGGGTGATACAGCTTGCAAATGAGTAACTGGAATACTTGAATCCAAGCCTTCTGACTATTATCCAATAATAATACTGCCTCCACTACAAAGCAAAATCTCCACTAAAAGGGAGATCTAGCTAAGTAGACCCCTCAAATAAATGTAAATTTTAGGAATTCCAACTTTTAAAAGAAAAAGATGAAAACCACACACAAAACACACACATACATACATACACACACACACACACGCACATACACACAAAAGTACATATAAGGGAGTTAGCAAAAGTAAACAAACTCACCAGGAGTATCCTAAGCCTCAAGGAATTCATGGCGCTCAGTCTCCTACACCTTCTCCATCTCCATCCATAAGCCTGGGCACTAAGAATTCACATTCAGCCAAGTCTCCTCCAACATTTCCATCCCTACCCACAGGCCTGGGCAGTGAGAATTTCCGTTCAGCCCAGTTTCCTCTACTTTCCCCATCTCCAACTTCATCTTCAACAAACGTTAATTAACCATGTACTATGTGCAGGACCTGGAGAGGGGGCACTGCAAAGGACACAAAAGAGGAATATGACACGGTCCTCCCTTCCAGTGGCTCACAGTTGAGGAGGGGGCAATCTCACACACACATCAACATAATACACATGAGTTTGAGAGTACAAGTAAAGTGTTCTTTGAGATCTGCTGAAAGGAAATGGGCATCAGGGAAGGCTTCTCGGAAGAGGTGGCCTTATTAAAGACTCATCTCTATCCAAAAGCCAAGAAATAAGAGCTAGCACAAAGGACTGTGGCTCTGAGTATCTATCTGCCAATGACTTTAGCTTACTCTGATTAACAAACACATTCCTAGGGGGATATACATAAGGTCTGGGCTGAGGATTTCACCAGTACAGTGGAATTACAGTGGACTTAGGGAACTCCAAAGTCCACCAATGCAGGGTCACACCTTCTATGTAACTTGTGGGCTAAGGGGAGGGGAGAGGGAGGGTATCTGGACCACTGATAGACTAAGTTACTTGCCCAAGGTCCCAAAGCCAATATGTGTCAAGAGGCAAGACCTGAATTCTAAACCCTGAACCCTGGCCTTTGTGGCTTCAAGGCCATTACTCTATCCTTTATGGATTTGTTTTTTTTTTGAAAAAAGAGTTCCTTTCAATCTGTTACCTCAATGGATCATCACAACCTTCATGGTTGTGGTCCAAGTAGTATTATCCCCTTGTAACAGACGTGGAAACCGAGGACCAGAGAGAAAAGGATTTCCAAAAGGTTACACAAGGACTTGAACACAGATCTCCTGACTTCTTATCCAGTGCTTTTTTCTTATAATATTGTGTGTCTACTGTTTGGAGTTGGGCATTGGAGAAAGATTTTCAGCTAATAAATGGGGAATAGGACTGGACTTAGAGTCAGGAGACATGGGTTCAAATTTTGACTCTGCCATTCATTATGTGACCATGGGTTTCTTCTCTCTAAGCCTCAGTTTCCTCATCTGCAAAATGGGCACAATGAGGCTCGCCCTACTGACTTAATAGGGTTGTGTAATGAGGAAAGTTTTGTAAACAGTACAGAAACATGAGTTATTTTTAAAATCATAGTAATAATATTAATAATGATAAAAGATTTGGGAGAGTTATACCATTGCCAACATGAAAACTTAACCATAAGTTCCCATTCCCCAAACATCCTGGTTACTCATTCATTTCATCAGATATGTATAACTTAAAATGTTATACAAGTAAGTTTGGAAAGTAGTGGGGGACAAGGCTGGAAACCAGTGAAACTGGGATACCTAGAAGGAACAAGGTAAGCCCCTTCTGCACAAGACAGAACCAGAAATTCCATTATTGGGGAAAATTTGATCCAGCTGGGATAGGAAGGAATCTAAGACATGATCACTCTTGTGCAAGATTAAGACAAATTAGAAATACATTAGGGGGGGGTTTAGAGGCTGAAGAATTGAGAGACCATGATGTTTGAGGGGGCAGGGATGAGATCAATGGCCAATAAAACATTGATTCAGAGTCCATTATGCATCAAGCACTATGCAAATAATACAAAAGGAAAGATAGCCCCTTCCCTCAAAGTGCTTACATTTCAAATGAGGATGACAACATGCAAAAGAAACCTGAAAAGATAGGAGCAAGGACAGGAGGTAGCCATGATGCAGAGATGGTGGAGAAGTAATAAAAGAAGTCTAAATTGAATTAAGTCTGATGGGAAATGAGAAAACTGAGGATATGTCTATCCTGGTCCTTCTCCTTACCTTAGAATTTATGGTTCTCCCCTTCAATTAGCAGGTGCTGATGATATGGTGAATAACAAGGTTATCATGTATTTTGCAAGATGATGGGATTTCCCCAAAGATGAGTTTATTAGGGTCAAGGTGAAGAGATCCAATGAATGCTGCTAGAGAGGTCAAAGAAGAATGAGGTATGGAAAAGACTAATAGATAAGGATTGGAGAGAGGGTCTGGGGGGTTCACAGATCACAGCAATAAGTATTTGGACAGATTAGAGTCAACTTTCAAAAAGAGAGAGTTGCTTGCTGAATTACAGTGGGGGCTGGGAAGGAAAGGAGGGAGGGAAGGGGGCAAGGTAAAGTCACCAATGGGAAGCAAAGAGTATGACAGCTCTTCCTCCTGGCCCTGTGTTTGATCTGAAAAAAGCAGCCAGCCTTGCCAAGGTGCCAAAAGAGATAGTGTCTTCAGGAGAAAGGTAGTCCAAGTGAGCACCAAGAAGAAGGAAAAACTACGAAAAGAGATCCAAGGATAAAGAGAAGTTTGTAAACAATAGATGAGTTTTCCAGCAGGCACAGTGGAAAAGGAGGTTAGAGGAGATTAGGAAATAGCAAAGGCTAGGATTGAGAGATCTTGGCTTCCAGAGAGACAATCCCACCATGGATCCTCTCATTAGAAAGAATGGAGCCTGTCTTGTTCTCCAAAGTCCATTGTCAGAAATCCCACTCCTTGCCCCTCTCCCTAATCTGCCTTCTCCCCACCAACCCCTAAGGGGATATGTTGGCAGTGGACCAAAAATTACAAGAAGGACGGTGTCTAGACTAGGTCCTGGGAATGTCTGGTCCAAGAAATCATTTGATCTCCCGCTGCCACGTTACCACAGGGAGGACTTGAATTCAATAAATCTAGGAGCTTTTTAGGGGCAAATTAATGATATGTTTGACTAAATACAGCCAGATAATTTTTGAACTGATAATGTTATATGGCCCAAGAATGATGCTATAAATATCCAAATGGCCCTTGGCAGGAAAAAAAAAAAAAAGATTCCCACCCCTGGTCTAGATCACGGCAGGAAAAAAAAATAGCACCCCCAAGTATTAGGGTATGAGGCAAAGATCCCTATACTCATTATGACTCTACCTATAGTCCACAGGCATTTATGGGAAACAAAATATTAAATATTAAAAAATAAAAGATCTACAAACACTGGAGTTGACTGTCCTGGCCCCAGGTTCTGAGGAAAACCTATTGCTCTCTGTCTATCCTGTGATCTACCATATTTCTCTGAATGTCAAAGTCATAGATGTCCATGTAGATGTCCATGTCCATAGATTTGGAGTTATAAAAACCAAGGACACTATATACAATCGTGCTACTTTTGCAGTCTGCTGTGGCCCCACCCACTCCTTTCCACCAAATCTGCAAACATCCAAGCAATGAGGTCTGAAGAAGAAGCCTTACAAATAATAATATCTACCCAAGCCTCAGTGCCAGCCTTTGGCAAAGACCTTTCCAAGAAACAGAGATAGTCAAAAACCATCACAGATCATAGAAGTCAGTGCCCCAGAGAAGACTCGACGTGTTGGGGGCACTCGGTTGGCTCTGTTCACCCTGGCCAAACCTCTCCTGCCCAGCTCTGACTTCATCACAATAAGGGATATATGCAAACTCATTCCCCAGCTCACACGGCACCATCCAGAGGCCTTGCCTCATTACGATTCTCTCATTTATTTAGCTGGAAAGGACCACAGAGACTCTACATCAACTGTCTGGTAGAAAAACTTGAGACCCTGATCAAAGTGACTCACAGGCTAATAGGATGTGGGGCAGGAAGAGGTCTTAAAGATCATCTAGATCCAACCACCCATTTTACAGATTAGGAAACTGAGGCCAAGAGAGCAGAAGTGACTTGCCCAAGCCCACTGATAGGTAACAGAACCAAGCTTCGAATCCTAGGTCTTCTCTAGCTGAGCCCAGAATTCTGTCTATTCCTCCATGTTTCTTATACACAAGGTCCAAGCCAAGACCAGCTCACTGGCTTCTACCCAACAGAGCTCCAAGCTCCGTGTCTGTCCCATTTTCCCCTGTCCTCCCTAGGAGGCTCTTCCTGAGAGTCCAAGAACAAATGCTCAAATAATCTAGAACGCTTTAAAGTTTACAAAGCACTTTCCTCAAATCAACCCAGGGAGGCAGGTGGCACAAGGATTATTCCCATTTTACAGATGACCAAACTGAGGCCCAGAGGTAGGGAGTGATTTGCTCCCTTGTTGTACCCATGAGTAGCAGAGGTAGGCCTCAAAGCCAGGCCTCTTGCTTCCAAGGCTATTCAGATCTCTTCACTCCATCTCATTGCCTCAAGAAGCCCAAATTATCAGTATGCGGTCATGGGCTCTCCATTTTGATCTTTTTAAGGAACAGAAAGAATTTGGTCCAGGTGAACAGTCCCCCTTTGCATTGGCCACACAAGGGGCTCCCAGGAATGGCCTCACTGTGGCAGTAGCCGCAGCATCCCCACACTCACCTGGAGGTTTCATGTAGTACTGCTCGATGTCAGCCATGTCCGTGTGTAACGCACACTCCAGGTAGGTGAGAATCACCTTCCGGCTGTAGTAATACCTCATGGCCAGAAGGAAGACAGGCACGAAGCAGGTGAGTAACAGACATCTGGTCAGTACAAAGCACAGCACTGTGGAAGAGAAAGGAGGAAAAGGAAAGACTGCAAACCCATCATCTGGGCTGCAGGAGAGGGCCCGTTCCCTCCCGCCCTTCCTTTGCCATCCCATCACCCAGCAACAAAAAAATGTACCAGGACAACTGAAGGCAGCCATTCCACCATAAAAGTCGTGTTCCTGGCCATCTTATGAGGTACTTCATCTTTTAGGACTAGAAATAATAACAGCTTGTGATTCTACCACTATACAGATAGGGAAAACTGAGGTCCTGAATTGAAAAGGGACTGACATGATAATGGAACCTAGAACTGGAAAATCATCCAGATCCAACCACTCATTTTCCAGATGAGGACTCTAAGGTCCTCTATGTATAAAGGGCTTTACTCATAAGCAGCACTGTCAGATAAGTAGAGCAAGTAACAATATTCTCATTTTGCAGCTCAGGAAACTGAGGTAAAGAGGTTTAAGTGACTGATCCAGAGCCACGGAATTTTAAAGCTGGAAGAAAGAATCTATCTAGCTCACGTCCCTCATTTTCACATCATGGTTCCAAAATCTGTCAACTCCAGGATTCCAATGTAGTTTTCCTGACTGCCTCCAGATGTGGGGAAGAAGAATTAAATGGCAAAGTGAACAGCAATGACTATGCTAAGGGAGACTCAGGCAGGCAGGAACCCCAGATTGGGAAGCAGGAGCCTTGGTTCCTTGACTGCAGCAAGCCCAGATTACTGTTTTGAGGAGTGTCAGATAAATACAATTTCCTGAATCCCATATAGGCAAGGAAACTATTATCAGTTCTACTCTGAGGCTAGACACAGGCAGGGTTCAACTGAGCCTTCTTCCCCCAGCTAAAGTGCTTGGTGGGTAGGTTGGAATAGAGGAGAGGGAGAGGCGGTAGAGGGTCTAGAGGTCAGAAGATCTGCAGCCTCTGTAGATGAAGAAATTTAGTTCATTCAAGTGCAATGTGAAGGAGTGGGGGAACCCATAATACTAACCCTTAAGGTCACTCCCAGGGTCTGTTTAGTGAGCCACTAAAAGCTTGCCTTGTATAAGGGCTACCTCAGATTTAAGCAACATCTCTGTGTTGCTGCATTTCTACATGCAAATTAGACAAGTGTCCAGGCAATGGAATGGATGAGGGCATGGAGAGTGGCTAAGCATTCCTCCCGGGTCCCACTGCTATCCCCCTTCTCTTAGTTCCTTCTGAACTGGGGAGTAAAGGATATTTTCCCTGACTTTCCTTCTCTCTCTCTCTCTCTCTCTCTCTCTCTCTCTCTCTCTCTCTCTCTCTCTCCTGGAACTAGAGATCTTCCCCTCATAAATTAACACTTGGGGGCTGTGCTGAGCCAGCCTCCCCCGGCTTGATAAATTATATATAGTCACACTTCCCTGGCAGAGCATCAATTGCCTTTATCAAGCATCCTCAGCGTCTCCCGCAACCTTTGTTAACCATCCCCATCTCATTGCAAAGCAGGTTCCGATCTCTCCCAAACGTACAGTCGGAGCCCAACCACACTCGGAAGAGCTTGAGAGCAAAAGAGCCGAGGAGGTGGGAGAGATGGAAGGGTGAGTGGTTCAAGGAGAGAGAAAATGAGAAAGCAAAACTCAGAAAGGGAAAGGGGGGAGAGGGGAGATGCGAAGCTGAGTGAAGGAGGCGCGGGAGAGGGAGAGAAGTGACGCTGGAAGAGAAGGATGGAGGCGCGGTGGAGATGGAGGGGTGGCAGAGTCGGGGAGAGGACGGGGCGGAGAGGGGGAGACGGGGAGACAGGGGGCGCGGGCGCGGGAGAGAAGTGACGCTGGAAGAGAAGGACGGGGGCGCGGGGAGATACGGGCATGGCAGGGCAGAGGACGGGGCGGAGGGGCGCAGAGCGGAGACGCTCGGCTGAGGGAAGGGGGCGCGGGCGCGGGCGCGGGGTGTGCCGGGGCGCGGGGCCCGGGCCGGCGGGCTCGGGGCTGCGCGGAGCGGGCGGCGGGCAGCGAGCCTCCCCCGGCCGGCCGGCGTGGGGGCGGGGGCCGCGCCCGTGTGCCCGCTCCCGTGCCCGCGCCCGCGCCCGCCGGCGCCACTCACCCGCCAGCAGCACGTAGGCCAGCTGCGCCAGGGGCTGCTGCCGGAGGCCGCGGAAGGCCGTGTTGGGGATGCGCTCCAGGATGCCGTCGCAGAAGATGCGCCGCGCCGCGTCCTGCTCGGCCGCGCGGAACTCGCGGATGCGCAGCGGCTGCCGGGCGGCGGCGGCGGCGGCGGCGGCGGCGGCGGGCGGCGGCGGCGGCGGCGGCGGCGGCGGCGGCGGCGCGGGCAGCGGCGGCCACATCTGCGCGGGGGCCGCGCCGGCCGCGTCCCGCTTGGGGCCGGGGACGCCGTCATGCTCGTCCGCCACGATCTTCGTCTCGCAGACCATGTCGGGACAATGCATGCAAACGGGCCGGGGGGGCGCCGGGCGGCGGGGCGGGGGGCGGCGGGCCGGGGCGCGGGGCCCGGGGGGCAGCCGCGGGCGGGCCGGCCTCTGCCGCCTGCCCGAGCCCGGCCGGTCTAGCAGCGCGGGGCGCACCGAGCCAGCGGGGCGGGCGGAGACGAGCGGCGCCGCATGCCGGAGAGGGCTTTATAATGCGGCAGCGCCGGCGCCGGCCCGGCCCGCGGGTCCTAGCGCCGCCGCATTGGCTGCGCCGCGGCACGTGACGGGGCGGGGCGGGAGGCCCCGCCCCGCCCGCCCCGCCCCGCCCCCGCCCGCTTGCAAATTACTACGGCAGAGCCCGGGGCGCCCCCGCCCCGCCCCGCCCCCCGCCCCGGGCGCGACCCCCGCCCCCCCCACGGCCCCCAAGGTCGCGTCCCCGGCGGGCCCGGAGGGGCCGGGGCTGCGTCCTATGTGGGGGTGCTCGTTTGGAGGAGAGCCCCCCCCCCCCCCGGGAAGCCCGTGCCTCGGCAGCCGGGGGAGGGGGCGACGGATGCTGCGTGGGAGAAGCGGCCCGACCCCCCCCCCTCCTCGCCCGGACCCCCACTGCGGGGGGCGCACTCGGCCGCTTCGGGGAGCGGGTCTCCGCGGGGGAACAACGGGGGTCCCCGAGCCCGACGGGCCCGAACTGAGCCCGAGGGGTCCCCGAGAGCCGGGCCCCCCCCCGCCGGCCCCCCGCGGCAGCGTCTCCCGTGGGGAGCGGGACCGTGGGCACCGTGGGGAGGGGCCGGGGGACGAGCCCCCCGGGGGCCCGGCCCGCCCCCCGGCCCTCCTGCTCCAGGCACCCCGGGCCGGGATGGGGGGTCACGGGGGGGGCGCCCCGGGCGGGGATGGGGGGGACACCTGGGGGCGCCCCGGGCCAGGATAGGGAGACACGGGGGAGGGCGCCCCGGGCCGGGATGGGGGGTCACGGGGGGGGCGCCCCGGGCCGGGATAGGGAGACACGGGGGAGGGCGCCCCGGGCCGGGATGGGGGGGACACCTGGGGGCGCCCCGGGCCGGGATAGGGAGACACGGGGGGGGGCGCCCCGGGCCGGAATGGGGTTCACCGGGGGGAGCCCCAGGCCGGAATGGGGGGGGACACCCGGGGGGCGCTCCGGGCCGGGATGGGGGGGACACTCCAGGGGGGGCGCCCCGGGCCGGGATGGGGGGACACCTTGGGGCGCCCGGGCCGGGATGGGGGGGTCACGGGGGGGGCGCCCCGGGCCGAGCCGCTCAGCCGAGCCCCCGGCCCCGCCCCCGCCCCGCCCCGGCCCCGCCCCACCCTGCGGGGCGCATGCGCCTTGCTGCTTCGGTGCAGGTACCGAGGAGCTGGCCCGATCCGGGCTGGGGCCCCGCCGGGGGGGGGGGGGGATGGGGGAATGGGGCTCCCCCCCCCCGCAGTCCGGGCCTGCCCGCCCCGCCCCCGGGGAGCCCAGGCCACAGAGGGGGGCTCGGGCCCACTGCGCCTGCGTCAGCCCGGCTCCGAGCCACGGGAAGGGGCGGGGGGCAGGGGTCTCTCCCCGCCCGGCAGCCCCTCGCTCTGCGGGACCCCGAGACCCCGGGCCACGATCTGAAGCACCCCGTCCTCCGGGGCAGACCCCCGCCCTGCCCCCCATCCCGCAGCGACAGGAGGAGCCCGGGCCCGGACTGGGACCGAGGGCTCGGCCAAGGTCACGGCGGCGGGGAGGCGCAGAGTGGAGGCGCGAGCCCCGGCCCGGCCCGGGGGAGGCGGGAGCTGGACCTGCTTCGTTGGACGGGCAGCGGGGCCCGGAGGCCCGCCGGACGGCCGAGCGGCCCGTCCCGGGGCTTCTCCCCCAGGTTTTCCCTCATTTTGCAGAAATCGCGGCTGCGGCGGTGGAGGAAGCCCCGGGCCGAGCCTTGGCCCTGCCCCCGGGGAGCTGCCGGGCAGCTAGTCCAGCCGCCCCGGACGCGCCTCGGCCCCTCCGGGGTCCGGCCCTCCGCTCGGATCTCTTCTCACCGAGAATTAAAACCCTTTCTACCCCGGGGATGGGGCCTTGTCTGGACCGTGGCGCCCTGACATTTTAATTCCTTTCCTTGGCCAGGTGTCCCTTGTCTCCATGGTACCGTGTTGATGGTTGGGTTGACAAGAAGTTCTATGCGGTGGAGAGAGCCCCAGCCCTGCAGGCAGGAGGACCCGAGTTCAAATGCGGCCTCAGACACTTAACCATTACCTAGCTGTGTGGCCTTGGGCAAGCCGCTTAACCCCATTTGCCTTGCAAAAAAAAAAAAAAATGTAATTGGAAAAAAATTTAACAAGAAAAAGCCAATGCAATGGGATACATAGATAATGCTAATATGGGGTTTTCTAGCTCAATAAGTCGCCTGAAGGGATCCTTACTTCCCCTGGTTTCTCGGGTGTTTGACAGCTGTTCTATTCCTATCAGTCAAATCCTGATGTTCTTAGAGGGAAACCCGAGGGAGGGTGTAAACCATAGAGTGAGTCCTGTGAGAACACCCTAGGATTAAACCTATTCCTTGTAAATCTAACAGTTGGGCCACCGGTTAGGTGATGATGTTTGTCCTTCTTTCTGGAAGAAGGCCGTGACATCAGGGGACGTAGGTGATGCCATGACAAGCACACGGATTGGGTTTGAGTGAGGCTCGACTTCACTTTCTTCTCTGGAGGAGCCATCTGGGTCCGGTGGCCTGGCTGACTCAGGATGGCTGGAGATGACCCTGGATTTGAGGCAATCTGGGTAAAGTGACTTGCCCAAGGTCATACAGTTAGTAAATGGTGGATCTGAGTCTGGATTCGAGCTCCCGTCCTCCTGACTTCAAGGCCAGTGCTCTATACACTGCACCACCTAGCCGCCCTCACAGGTCAGGCGATGATGAGGAAAGAAGGAATTTGGGATGGGAGCTCAAATCCCAACTCCATTAACAAGCTGTGTGACCTTTGGCACATCACTGACCGCTCATCTGAGCTGGAAGTTTCCCTCTCCCTAAAATGATCCACCTGGACTAGGTATTTGTTGGGATCTTTCCTAACTCTGACCTCCATGGTTTGAGAATGTTTCCAAGCTCTGATATCCTGTTGCCTTGGGTTCCTTTCAGCTCCAGTAAGCTGTTCAACTTCACAAGCATTGGAACTGCAGAAATTTAACCCATCTCAAGTCAGATAAAAATCACTCTCCCTACCCAGAAAGAGCCAGTTCTGTTCAACACTGTCTCATTTCTGTAACTTCTTTTAAAGGGGCAAGGGCAGACATACAGTACCCATCTTGAGTATTCAAACTGGTCTTTTCTCTTTCTCCTACCACCTTGGTGGGGCAAATTCAACATATTAGCCTCTTATGCAAAAGTCAGGAACATGAGACACAGAGAGGTCAAGCCCTTGGCTCAGAGTCATACAGCTTGGTGTTACATACACACACACACACACACACTCACACACACACACACACACACACGCACACACACCTTTTTCAGGTTGTGATTCTTAATGTTCACTTCTCTCTACCATATCAGGGTAGAAACTGGCAACCTCTGGATCATTTATTTACCTGCAGTGTGGTGAGGATTTTTTTTTTCAGGAGATCCTGGGACCTGGTGCGGAAATAAACAAACCTTTCTCTTTAAAATCCTATTCCTTGGCCAACAGAGGGAAAGAACAGCTCTCTGGCTGCATCTAGGGGAGCTGAGAGGTCATTGGCTGCAGCATCTGCATTGGGAGCAAAACCAGAACCTGCCCCATGATATAGCATAGGGTGACGCTGCACAGTGAGCTTGGAAATTTATGATGCTCCATTAACCAGGGAAGCCCAACTCCAAAAGATGAACTCAGAGGGAGAGTTGCTTGGGATAGAAGCAGAGGATGGAGAAAAGCTGTGGGTGAGATCATGTTAGAGGATAGTGATTGAAATCCTAGGAGCATAAATATAGGGTTAGAAGGTACTTAGGGGTCATGTACTCTCAGTTCTTCATCTTAGAGATGAAAAAACTAAGGCCTTTAGAGGTTGTGACTTACCCTGGCTCACAGAGCTATGAAGCATAGAAAGTAGAATCTCACCGTACTGATGGGGACAAGTGTGAACAAGAGATGGAGACTGAAAAACTGCCGATAGTCATCTGGGGGGAATTGGAAGTAACACAAGAAGGAGAACAGTGAGATAAGGTGGAAAAAAATAGGTTGGAGCTTGTAGGCCTTGAATGTCAGATCAGAAGCTTTCATTTTATTCACTGAATTTGAGTCCACAAATAGTTTTAGCAAAACTTCTCAGATTAGTGCTGGACATAGTGTTCGCCTTCAAGGAGCTTACATTCTACTGAAGATTTTTGAGTAAAGAGTACCATGTACTATTTCTCCAGACAAACTGTAAGGCCCTTGAGGGCAGGGACCCTACCCCAAGGAATTTCACAACATATTCTACACCACATTTATTAAACCTAACAGCCACCACCACCTCCCCATCCCTCCATAAAGTAGCACCTAGACATTTCCATGGATGCTTTTTATATATCTCTAAAAATAACAACAACATATAATTTACAAAACATTTCCCAATTTGCAGATGAGGAAACTAAGACCCAGAAATAATTTGACAAGGTCACTCTACTAGTAAGTGGTGAAGTGGGTCTCCAAACCTAGGTTTCCTGATACCAAATTTCTTTCTTTCCCCTATGTTTTCTAATATCCTAGCCTAACTATTGATAAATGCCTGGCATTGAGCAGATTTGTCAGTTGGGAAGTAAAAGAAACAGCTAGGCGGTACAATGATTAGAGAGGTAGACCTGGAGTCAGGAAGCTGAGTCCAAGTCCAACCTGAGGTACTTGCTAGCTGTATGACTGTGGACAAGTCATTTAACCTCAGTTTGTCTCGGTTTCTTCATCTGTAAAGTGAACTGGAGAAAGAAATGCCAAACGACTCCAGTATCTTTGCCAAGAAAACCTCAAATGGGATCGCAAAGATTCAGACACGACTGAAAGACTGAACAACAACAAATGTCCATATTGTGAGGCTCCAGAATCCAGTTAGTGAAGTATCCTCCCCTGTCGATCCCTCTTTCCTTCCTTGACTCCATCTGCTTGGATGCCAACCAGGAGGGGTGGGAAAAATCCCATAAGAAGGGAGAAATCAAACCTTGTAATCTTATCTATGGTTTTCTGGGTCTTCAAGGCTTAGCTTAAGACCCTATCACCTTCCTAAAATCATTTTTGCCCTGACCTTTAACCTCACCCCTCTAGAAACTTCAAAAGAATTATAGACCCCCAAATTGTTGAAGCGAAAATGGGTATCAGAATATAGAGCACAGGATTTCAGAGGTAAGGAACCTTAGAACATAGAACGTCTGAGCTGGAACACAAAATATAGAATGTCTAAGCTTAGAATACAAAATATAGAATGTCAGAGCTGCAAAGCCTCCTGGGTCCTAGAGGCAGCAACAGGCAATTTTAAAATGGCTTTGCTAGTTCTTATTTCATTTGATCCTCACAAAGGAGTGGGAGGAACAGGGCAAGTATTATTATTATTATTATTATTCCCATTTTACAAAGAAGGAAACTGAGGCATGACAGCACTCCTCTTTCATCAAATAAGAAGGTTGGCACAACTGCAGAGGAAAGATGGTAAAGAAAGCTACCCACCTCCTGACAAGGATTGATGGACTCTGATTGTATAGTAAGACATAGTTTTAGATATGATCCATGCAGAAATTTGTTTTGCCTGACTATACCTATTTGTTACAAGGATTTTGATTCTTTTTTTCCTTTTTGGTGGGATGGTGAGGGTGGAGAGAGAGAGATGGATAGGAGACAAAATAAATGCAAATTAACTAAATGCTGATTTAATAAATAATCATCATGTAATAATAATAATAATAAAATAAATAGAATAAAAAAATCATAAAATGAGAAAGTTGAATATGACTGGAATGCTGATGAGCACTGAGGTTTCCCCACCACCACTCTCAGCCAAGGGTTGTTTGAGCTTGCTTCTATTGTAAGTAAACCCCGATGACCCTGTACTTTAGGGAAGATGGGTGTGAGATAGCAGTAGGAGTTCTTAGCTCAGCAACCAATAATCTTTCCAGAGAACTTCTGTGTTCTTGGGTTCCATATTTAGCTCCAATGGCAGAGACAAGAGAAGAGCAGATCTGTTCCTTGTCCTCAGGGAGTCTAGGAAGATAAAAGCATTGCAGTGGCAGGCCAAGGAGCTCAGTCTAGAGCAAAATAGTGTCTATGAATTGGCATGGGGGGGGGGGGGGGAGAAGGGGTGGAATAATAGCTTTCTTTTTTACTTTAATTGGTTTCCAATGTTTTCCTTCGTATTTGTTTTGTGAATTTACAAACAAGATTCTGAGAAGGGATCCCTAGGCTTCCCCAGGCTGCTCAAGGAATCCGTGACACAAAACTGGATCTGGAGGAAGCATAATACCTGACTTAGCTAAGACTGAGAGCTGGAAAGGACCTTAGAAGCCACCTAGTCCAAGACTGAGGAGATGAAGCGACTTGTCAGTGATCACATCAGTGTTCATAAACATCAGAATCCAGGATCTCCAAGTCAGTTCCATCCACTGCCCTAGGCTCTCCCTATCTCCTATTTGATTTTATTTTTTTGGACTAGATAAGCTGGAAAACCCTTTCTAACTTTAAGGGGTAGATGTAAGCCTTTCCAAAACGAGCTCCTAAAATTTGCCTCCTCCATGAAGCCCACCCAGGCCAAGTTCTTTCTATTACCTTACAAGTCATCTAACCAATTCATTCACAAATGTAGAAGCTGATGCTATGACTTGCCCTGGTTCCCACAGCTAGTATTAGAGACCAGAGTTTCTGACCTCCTCCTCCCCCCAGTCCATTGTCTGAATTGTGCTGCCAAATGTGTTTACCCCCTTGGTCTAAGGATAGGACACCCTGAGGCAAACCATGAAGGTTTCAGTGCTAACCACCAGTCCCACAATGCACTTGCCTCAGAAATGACAAATAATTTTATATTTCTTCACTCTGTGGTTGTGTTTTAGACTTCCTGATCATACACACACACACACACACACACACACACACACACACACACACACACACACACAAAACCTTCTACCCCTACCATAAAGCCCATGTGATTTTAGACAGTAAGCCCCAAGAAACAGGACCATGAAAGCAACGCTTCATGCAGTTCCTGGATTCAGTATCTCAAAAACAAATTCACATGTGGTCAATATTTCCTGTGATAAACTGTGATAAACATTTAGGGTCAAAGGGGACTTGGGGCATAGAAGAAAAATGATTAAAGTTAGAAGAGTCCTCAACACAAAACACAGAAAGAAATCTAATAGATCCAGAAGGGATCTTAGAACAAAAAAACATCCTGAGGAGAGGAGCCTTAGCAAAAATTATTTAATCTCTGTCTTTTTATCACTATCATTTAGGACTAGGGAGAAGATACATAATAAAAAATTGTTGAATGACTAATGTGGAAATGTATTGAACATGATTTTGCATGTATAACCTATATCAAATTACTTGCTGACTTGAGGAGGAGGGAGGGAAGACACATAATAAATATAATATAAAAAGACATAATATAGAAGACACATAATAAATAATTGTTGAATGACTAATATGGAAATGTGTTGAACATGATTGTAGATGTATAACCTTTTTCAGATTACTTGCTGACATGAGGAGGAGGGAAGGAAGACACATAAGAAATATAAAAACAATAAATATAAAAGACACATAATTAATAATAGTTGAATGACTAATATGGAAATGTGTTGAATATGACTGTACATTCTATTGGATTACTCAATGTCATGGGGAGGGGGAACAGAAGCTTGAAAAAGGATGAATATTGAAAACTATCTTTGCATGTAATTGAAAAGATAAAAATAAAATAACATTCAAAAAATGGTTGTTGATTTAGAAGACAGAATATCAGATTTGGAAAAATCTACTGTTGGTCAAAATTGGAAGGAGTTTTAGAACTGAAAAGGACATTAGAACAAAGAATGTCAAAAGAGACCTCTGAAGTCACTGAATTCAGCACCTTCATTTCACACATGATGGAAAAGAGACTCAAGCAGTGACTTTTCCAAGATCCCCTGGCTGTTAGGTGATTCACTTAGACTGTGGTGAGTGCTGAGACAGTAGGGGGCCTAAGTCTTTTCCAGCTTTTAGGGTGGGGAACACATGTTTAAGAGAAGGTTTTTGCTTTTGTTTTGTTTTGTTTTATTTTGGTTTTTGCAAGGCAATGGGGTTGAGTGACTTGCCCAAGGTCATACAACTAGGTAATTATTAAGTGTCTGAGGTCAAATTTGAACTCAGGTCCTCCTGACTGCAAGACTGGTGCTCTATCCACTGCATCATCTAGCTGCCCCAGTTTTTTTTTTCTTGAAAGTTATTCATCTTTTTTTTAAATTATTTATTTTTCCAATTACATGTAAAGATGATTTTCAACATTCATTTTTTGTAAAGTTTTCTCCCTCCCTAGAATAGAAAGTAATCTGATAGAGGTTGTACATTACAATCATGTTACACATATTTCTATATTCATCATGCTGTGAAAGAGGAATCAGAACAAAAGGAAAAAACTACTTAAAAGATAAAACAAAAAATAAGTTTAAAAGAGAAAATAGTGTGCTTTAATCTGCATTCAGATTTCATAGTTCTCACTTTGGATGTGAATAGCATTTTCTGGGGAAGGTCCTTTAATCTGATCACTGTGTTGTTGAGAAGAGTTAAATCTATCAGAGTTGATCATTGCATAATGTTGCTGTTAAAAAATATAATCTCCTGGTTCTGCCTACTTCATTCAGCATCAGTTCATGTAAGACTTTTCAGGTTTTTCTGAAATCTACCTGTTCATCATTTCTTACAGAACAATAATATTCCATTATATTCATATAGCACTATTTGTTCAACCATTCCCCAAATGATGGACATCCCTTCAATTTCTAATTATTTCCCTTCACAAAAAAAGAGCTGCTATGAATATTCTTGTACATAAGGTTGTTTTTTCCCTTTTGGGGGATCTCTTTAGGATATAGACCTAGTAGTGGTATTGCTGGATCACTATTGCCCTTTGGACATAGTTCCAAATTGCTCTCCAGAATGATTGGAAAATTCACAATGAAAATTCACAACTCCACCAATAGTGTATTAGTGTTCCAGGTTTCCCACATCCCTGCCAACATTTATCACTTTCCTTTTCTGTCATGATAATGTTGATGCTTGTCCTTCATTCTCAAAGAAGATCATGACATGAGGGAGATGATGCCATGATAAGCATGTGAATTGGATTTGAGTGAAAGTATGCTGTGCTAAGTCACCAGCCTCACTTTTCTCCTTTAGAACCAACTGGGTCTAATTGCCAGAAATAAATCAGAATGCCTGGAGATAGCCCTGTATGCAAGGCAATCAGAGTTAGGTGACCTGCCCAAGGTCACACAGCTTTTAAGTGGCAAGTATCTGAGAAGCGGATTTGAATTCCCATCCTCCTGACCACAAGACCGGTGCCCTATTTGTCATGCTACCTAGCTGCTCTTCTTTCAGACAAGTGTGAGATACCTCAGAGTTGTTTTAATTTACATTTCTCTAATCTATAGTGATTTAGAGCCTTTTTCATATGACTTTAATAGCTTTAATTTCTTCCTCTGAAAACTGTCATTCACATCCTTTGACCATTTATCAGTTGGGGAATGACTTATATGCTTATAAATTTGACTATGTTCTCCATATATTTTAGAAATGAGGCCTTTATCAGAAACACTGGCTGTAAAAATTATTTCTCAACTTTCTGCTTTCCTTCTAATCTTGATTATTTTGGTTTTGTTTGTGCAAAAAGAATTTTCAAGTTAATTAATCAAAATTATACATTTTGCATTTCCTAATGTTTTCTATCTCTTTTTTGGTCATAAATTCTTCTCTTCATAGATCCTTGCTCTTCTAACTGGCTTTTGGTATCACCCTTTATTTCTAAATCATATACCCATTTTGACTTTATCTTGGTATAGGTGTGAGATATTGGTCTATATCTACTTTCTGTCATACTATTTTCCAGTTTTTCCAGAGATTTTTCATCAGATAGTGAGTTCTTATCCTAAAAGCTAGAGCTTTGGATTTATTGAACAGTAGATTATTATGGGCATTTACTGTGGTGTCTTGTGAACCTAACTTATTTTACTGATCCATCACTCTATTTCTTAACTAGTACCAAATAGTTTTGATGATTGCTGCTTTATAATATAGTTTTAGATTTGGTAACGATAGGCCACCTTCCTTTGCAATATTTTCCATTAATTCCCTTGATATTCTTCATCTTTTTTTCTTCCAGATAAATTTGATTAGTTTTTCTAGCTCTATAAGTTAATTTTTGGTAGTTTGGTTGGCATAAAAATGAAAATTTTTTAGGTAGAATTGTCATTTTTATTATATTAGCTTAGCCTACCCATGAGCAATTTATATTTTTCCAGTTGTTTGAGGGATCTGACTTTATTTGTAGGAAAAGTGTTTTGTGATTGTATTCATATACTTGACAGGTAGACTCCCAAGTATTTTATATTGTCTACAATTATTTTTAATGGAATTTCTCTTTCTATCTCCTGCCGCTGGGTTTTGTTGGTAATATATATGTACACAGAAATGCTGGTGGGTTAAATGGATTTATCTTATATCCTGTACCTTTGCTCAAGTTATTGTTTCAAGTAGTTTTTTAATGGATTCTCTAATTATACCATCATATCATCCACAAAGAGTGATAGTTTTGTTTCCTCAATGTCTAGTCTAATTCCTTTAATTTCTTTTCTTCTTTTATTGCTAAAGCTAACATTTCTAGTACGATAATGAATAATAGCGGTGATAAAGGCATCCTTGTTTCACCCCTGATCTCATTGGGAATGCCTCTTTCTAGCTTATCCCCATTGCATATAATGCTTGCTGATGGTTTTAAGGAAAACTCCACTTATTCTTAAACTCTCTGGTGTTTTTAATAGGAATGGAAGCTGCATTTTTTCTTCACAAGTTTTTCTAGCATCTATTGCTATAATCATATGATTTTTGTTAGTTTTGTTCTTGATATGGTAGATCAGCCCTACATTCTAGGAGAAGCTTTTCATGAAGTTGTTGAAATCAGTTCTCTGCCCTTGAAGGCTCTGACCTCCCTCTCCTCACCAGCAAAAGCATTCCTTGTAGTTCAAATGTCAAATGTTCCACAAGGCCAACCCAAGGTCAGCCAAATTGTGTAGATATGGACAGCACAAAGCCTAAGGGATAAAAGGAACCTCAGGAGACCTCTTTTTAAAAAAGAAATAAGTGAGGTAGAGTCAGGGAGGTAAAGTCACACGGTCAACTAGTGACGAAGTTGCATGTTATATTAATCTCCTAGTCATTAGTACTCCCGTCAGTGAAAGGGGTATTTTGTTATTGAAGAATGAAACTGGTCCCCCCCATTGAGTGTCTTCAGACTAGTAAATATTCACATTTCTATAGAACTTCTCTCCCCACAACCTTGTGATAATATATTTTGAGTATTATCAACCCTATAATGCTGATGAGAAGACTGAGGGTTAGAGGCATTAAATGGCTTGCCCAGAATTACACAGCTACTAAGAGTCATGAAAGAGAAAAATGCAAGGTTTTCTTCCTTTTAAGGTAGGGAAGGCTGGGCTACACTTAGATTGGGAATGCACAGACCAGTGCTCAATTCCTGAAGCCCCCTTTTTCTCTCCAAGAAGGGAGAGGAAGCAAATAGTAGGTAGATGCAAGTGAAAGAAAAAAAATCCAAGGTGCTGCTGTGGGGCACCCTCTAGTGGCCAAAATGGGGGAACTTGAGAGTTGGAAAGGCCTCCCGAAGTTATGGAACGCAACCCATATGAAAATCAGAATCACCCCTGTGGAGCCTATCAAACAGATTATTATCTAGTATCTCCTTGAAGACTTCCAAGAAGGCAAAACCCATTGCCTCCCAAGGCAGCCCAGCTCTCATGATGCCTTCTCGAACTCTCCCCTTCACTCCCATTTTGCGTGAAGAAGTGACCCTTACTCGTAACCAAGTCCAACTCCCCTACCTGCACAAACAATCCCATTCCACCCCATCTCTCTTCCAACAGATTTCTTCCTTTGTCATCTCCGCTCTGTCATCTATCTTCCATCTCTCCCTGTCTATAGGCTCCTTTGATACTGCCTCAGCTCACCTTAATGCCTATGACTCTTCCATCCTCAAAAAGCCCTCACTTGATCCTTCTATTCTATATACTATAATTCTACTTTTATTCTACCCTTTATGACTAAATTCCTTTAAAAAACTCTATAATAAGAACCTCCAATTTCTTTCTTGTCACTCTCTTCTATAACTCCTACACTCCATCTTTGGCCCTCATCATTCATTCCACCAAAACTGCTCTCTCCAAAGTTAGCAACGATCTCTTAATTGCCAAAGTGGCAAAATACTAGTCTTCATTGTCCTTGACCTCTCTGCAGCCTTTGGCACCTTTGGTCATCCTCTTCTCTTTGATCACTCTCTTCTCTCTAAGTCTCAGGACACCATGCTCTCCTGCTTCTCCTCCTACCTATCTTATTGCTTTCTCAATCTCCTTTACAAGATCCTTATCCAAACACACCTTCTAACTGTAGGTATCCCACAGCATTCTGAACTCTTCTCTTCTCCCTCTAAACTACTTCATTTGATAAAGTCATCAGCTCTCCTTGATTTAATTACTATCTCTATGCTAATGATTCTCAAATCTATTCTCTAGGCTCTCTCCATTCTCAAATCTCCAACTTCCTTTCAGGTAACTTAAATTGCATATTCAGTAAACATCTTAAAACTCAACATCTAAAACTAAACTCAAACTCTTCCCTCCACCCTAACTTTTCTATTGTTGTTTTTTGTTTTGTTTTTTAATATTTTTGCAATTACATGCAAAACAATTTTTACATTCCTTTTTAAAAATTTTGAGTTGTAAATTCTCTTCCTACCACTATCTCCTTCATTGAGAAGGCAGGCTGTTTTATATAAGCTAAATATATACATTCATGCAAAATATATTTCTTAATTAGTCATGTTGTTAAAAAAAGACCAAGAAAAATCAGGGAAGGAAAGTAAAAGGTTTTGTTTCTTAAATATGATTTACTCTGCATTCAGACCCAGGTATATAGCATTTTTTGCTATGAGTACTTTAGAATTATTTTAGATCATTGCATTGCTGGGAATAGCTAAGTCATTCACAGTGAATCATTGTACAGTATTGCAAAAACTGTTCTCCTGGTTCTGCTCATTTCACTCTGCATCAGTTCACATAAGTCTTTCCAGGTCTTTCTGAAATCATCTTGCTCATCATTTCTTATAGCACAGTAGTATTCCAACACAATTATATACCACAACTTGTTCAGCCATTCCCCAATTGATGAATATATCTAAATTTCCAATTTTTCTCCACCACAAAAAGGGTTGCTATAAATATTTTTGTACATATAGATCCTTTTCTTTTTCTTTTAATCTCTTTGGGAGCTAGACCTAGTAGAGTATGCACAATTTTATAGCCCTATAGGTATGCGTTCCAATTGTTTCCCATATAGGTTGGATCAGTTCACAGCTTTACCAACGTTGCATTAATGTCCCAATTTCTCCACATCCCCTCCAACATTTGTCACTTTTCTTTTTTTTATTAATATCCAAGCTGATAGATATAAGTAGAACCTAAGAATTGTTTAATTTATATTTTTCTGATCAATGATGATTTAGATCATTTTTTTAAATGACTATAGATAGCTCTGATTTCTTCACATGAAAACTACCTGTTCTCTGACCATTTGTCACCTGGGGAATGTCTTGTATTCTTATAAATTTGATTTGACTCTCTATATTTTTGAAAAATGAAACCTTTATCAGAGAAACTTCCTGAAAACAATTTTTCCCAGTTTTCTGGGGTTCCCCCCCTTCTTTTATTGCCTGTGTTGGTACAAAACATTTTTAATTTAACAAAAACTATCCATTTTATATCTTGCAATTTTCTCTATCTCTTGTTTGACATAACTTCTTTTCTTGTTCATAGATCTGACAGGAAAACTATTCCAAAATCCCCTAATTTGCTTATGTCTAAATCATACAAATCACTCTGCTATTTACTTACTTTTATGGGTGAGTTTATCCTATTCACATTCACATTCACAGTATTTTCCTTCATCCTAATTTTTCCTCTTGTTTAGCTCTCTCTCACACCTCTTTTCACTCTCTCCCTCCTCAAAAGTGTTGCTTCTAACCACCGTCTCCCCCAGTCTCCCCTCCCTTATACTAGCACCCCTCTTCTATGATTCCCCAGCTAGATTTCTATATTCAATGAGTGCGTGTTGTTATTCCACTTTGAATCAATTCCAATGAAAGTTTCAAGAATTGCCCCCCCAACTTCTCTTCATTGTAAAAGCTCTGTCGTGCCTTTTACATTAGATAATTCATCCATTCTGCCTCTCAGTGCTTGCTCAGCATTCATTGCACTTGCTAGAATTTTTATAAGTAACAATGACACCCCACAAGAAAAAATGTGTCACTTGCTTGTCATTCAGTACCCCTCTCTCTTTTAATGAAATAGAGGTCAATGCATCAGTCTCTAGTAACTTGTGAATGATGCAGACCCCCTTATGGGAAAAATTCAGCACTTTTCATGAATTAATAACAAGTATTAAGGTATCACTGTATTTTCTTTTGAGCTTTTGTACCTTCTTTTTCATCTGGTCAATTCTGCTTTTTAAGAATTTTTGTGCCTCTTTACTATTTGATCTATTCTGGTTTTGTTAGGAGTTATTTTCTTTGGTATTTTTCATGCCTCTTTAATCAAGCTGTTAATTTTTCCTTTCTTTTTTTGTCTCACTCATTTTTTTCTCAATTTTCTATTACTTTTCCTTAATTTGATTTTTAAAAATTCTTTTTGAACTCTTCCAGGAAATCTTTTTTGATCCTGAGACCAATCCCCATTTTTCCTTGAGGCTTTGAATGTAGTATTTTTTATTTTGTTGTCTTTTTTCTGAATATGTGTTTAATCTTCCCTGTCACCATGTAACTTCTTAAGATCCAATTTTTTTGTTGTTTGCTCATTTTCCCAGTCTATTTATTGACTTGATTTTATGTTAAAGTTGGGCTCTGACCCCAGTACATGGGTCGCTATCCCAAGCTTCAAGTTTTTTCTGCAGCTGATTTCAGAGCTAGTTCTGGGGACCCATAAGTTCTAAGTTCTTTCAAGATGGTATGATCTGAAAAGTGTGGTCACTACTCTTCTGCCCTGAGTTCTGGTCTTTGAGAGACCACAAGCATTCTTTTCCATCCTGGAACTGTCACTGGGTTCCTCAATCCCATGGGGCCACACATTCTAGAGTGCTAATGCTTCTCTTCCTTGCTTAGGGACTTTGACCAGAACGATGTATGACCAAAGCAACAGCATTTTACCCAGAAAAGGGTCTCATGTGTAATCTTCTTTTGACCAGTTTTCCAAACACACCATCTGTGGGTTGAGAGCTCTGGAAGCCTCCACCACCAACAATTTGATCACCCCTTTCCCTATTATTTCTGAGGGTAACACCATCCTCCTAAACCCTCAGGCTCACAACTTAAGTGTCATTCTTGTCTTCTTACTTTCTCTCATCCCTGACATCCAATCTATTGTCATCTTTGGCAACATGACTCAAATAGAGCCCCTTCTCACCTCTGATATTGTCCCTACCCTATTTTAGACCTTCATCGTCTCACATATGAGCTATTGAAATAGTCTCCTTGAGTCTCACTCCCCTTCCAATCCATTCTCCCATTTAGGCACCAAAGAAATTTTCCTAAAATACAAGGATGACCATGTAGCTCCTTATTCCCACCAGGATCAAATACAAAAGACTTTGTTTGGCATTCAAAACCCTTTATAACCTAGCACTTTCCTAACTTTTCAGTCTTCGTACACCTTATATTCCCTAACACATACACTTAGATCCAGTAATACTGACCTTCTGGTTGCTCCACAAACAAGATACTCCATCTCTCAGCTCTGGGCATTTCCTCTGACCTTGTCCTATGCCTGGAATGCCCTTCTTCCCCACCCCTACCTACTGGCTTCCTTTAAGTCCCAATTGAAACCCCATTTTCTACAGGAAGCTTCCCAATCCTTCTTCATTCTATTGCCTTCCCTTTCCTGCTTATTTCCTATTTCTGTTGCACATAGTTTGTTTATACATATTAGTAGTCCTGTTGTCTTCCTCTATCTCCCCCCCACCATTAGATAGTAAGCTCCTTGAAGGCAGGTACTGTCTTTTGCCACTGTTTTTTATCTCCAGAGTTTAGCAGCATACAATAAGTGCTTAATAAATATTTATTGACTAATTGGTAGAATGCTTTTTCCTGACATCAAGTTAAAATTTGTCTCTTTTCAATTTTAATCCAAACAGAATTAGTCTAATCTAGAGTTCGTGAACTTTGGTTTTAAAAAATATTTTGATGACTATTTCAATATAACTGTTCTCCTTTGTAATTCACTGAATTTTATTTCATACCTCTAAAAACATTAGTCTAAGAGATAGCTAGGTGGAACAGTGGATGGAGCATCAGCCCTGGACTCAGGAGAACCTGAGTTTAAATTTGACCTTAGACACTTAATACTAGGTATGGGACCTTGGGCAAATCACTTAACCCCATGACCCCACAAAATAAAAAATTAGTCTGAAAAGGGGACATATTACCAAAAAAAAAAAATTAAGAAACCTGAGACTAATCCTTCTTCAGCATTGCTGCTCCTCGGGGTGGCTAGGTGGCTCAGTGGATAAAGCACTGGAGTCAGGAGTACCTGGGTTCAAATCTGGTCTCAGACATTTAATAATTACCTAGCTGTGTGGCCTTGGGCAAGCCACTTAACCCCATTTGCCTTGCAAAAACCTAAAAACAAACAAACAAACAAAGCATTGCTGCTCCTCCCCAGGCTCCTTCAGTGAAGGACCCTGAGCATCCTCACATGACATGGACACCAGACCCTTCACCATCCTGGTTGCCCTCCTGTGGATTGTTGTTATTCAGTCATTTTTCAGTCTTCTACTCTGTATGACCCCATTTGGAGTTTTCTTGGAAAAAGATACTAGTTTTCCATTTCCTTCTCTAGCTTAATTTACAGATGGAAACTAAGGCAAACAGGATTAAGTGACTTGCCCTGGGTCATACAGCTAGGAAGGGTCTGAGGCCAAATTTGAATTTAGGAAGATGAGTCTTCCTGATTCCAGGCCCAGCTCTATCCACTGTGCCACTCACTGCCCTATATCTAAGACTTTCCATTTTCCCTTATTGAATTTCATCTTGTGTTCAGTCCAGTGCCCTAGACTGTTAAGATCTCCCCTTGCTACCCAGTGTGTTTTTTGTACCAACTGGGCTCTACACTAAATTAGAATCATCATATTAGAACATAGAACTTTTGAGCTGTGATTCCAGTCTGCATTGCATGGAATCCATGAATCCATATGGGAAGACCAAAATAAGAAAATAGACTTGCAAACTGAATAATGTGTTGTTTAAATGAGAGAATATGGGATAGTTAGGCGACTGCAGAGGATAGAGCACTGGCCCTGGAGTCAGAAGGAACTGAGTTCAAATATAGCCTCAGACACTTAATAATTACCAGTCTGTGTGACCTTGGGCAAGTCACTTAACCCCATTGCCTTGCAACCATTCCAAAAAATATAAATTAAAAAAAAAGAACTTACTTTAGGGACAGTTAGGTGGTACAGTGGATAGAGCACTGGCCCTGGAGTCAGGAAGACTTGAGTTCAAATTCAGCCTCAGATGATCACCAGCTTTGTGACCCTGAGCAAGTCACTTAACCCTAATTGGCTCCTCTACCTCCCCCCCACACCCCCAAATAAGACCTCCCTTTAAGTTTAACTGAAAATGTTAAGAGGTCTGATGAGACGAATGTTTCTTGGGACTTGCTTATTGTAAAAAGTAGACTCAAGATTCTACTCTAGGATCTGTGACTCCAAAATTAGTGCATTTTCCACTGGTTTGTGTTTCTTCTCTTCAAAGTCATAAAAGGGCTTTGGTGATTCTAATTTCTTTGGTTTCAACAAACCCAAGTTTTCCCATTTCTATTATGTTTTAAGGTTTGCAAAGCACTTACTTTCCTTACAATAACCCTGGAATACAGGCAATATTAAAATGCCCATTTTATAGATGGGGAAACTACATCATAATAAGTAAAGTGAATGGTCCCATAGATTCACAGAGCTAGTCAGGATTTGAACACAGGTCACCTTGGTCCAAGGGCAACTTATGACATCCTTGTCTACCTGGAAATGTTGCAAGCTTCTTTGAGTGTGACTTCACCAGTTCGATTCAACCAACAATCCTTTTCCTGAATTCAATTGGGTGTTTCCTAAACTCAACTATATTTCAGAACTTTTGCTTGACACTACTGGACTGGAGCCAGAAAGAACTGAGTTCAAATCTGGCCTCAGACATTTATTAGCTGTGTGACCCTGGACAAGCCACTTAACCCTTTTCTATCTCAGTTTCTCATCAGTAAGATGAACTGGAGAAGGAAATGACAAATAACTCCAAGAATCTTTGACAGGAAAATCCCTAATGAAGTCATGAAGAGTCAGATACAACTTAAACAACTCAAAAACAACAATGGATTTGACCTGGGTAGAGAGAGAGGGATACAACAAGGTAGGGAATGGGGGGAAGTTAAGTGCCATTTATTATCATCTCCATCTTACAGTGGAAGAAACTAAGGCAGATAGAGGTCAAATTACTAAATTACTTGCTCTGGGTCACACAGTTAATAAATATGTAAGACAAGATTGAACTCTGCTCTTCCTTGCCCAGCACTCTAACTACTTAGACACCTCAATGCCTCTTAAGATCCAGTATCCTAAAAGGGGTACAAACCAATTGCTATGGGGGTTCAGAAAGAACAGAAAGATCACAGATGGCTGGAAAAGGAGGAAATCAGAGAAAACTTCCTAGAGCAGGTAGTATTGGAGTTAGTCCTTAAGTGATGATCCATTTGGAAAGGGAAGGTATTCTAGTTGTGCAAAGTATTTTAACTGAATGATATTATCTTTTTCAGAAAGATCATTAAGACTAATGGATGGGGGGGGTTCCTTCTGTCATTTGTGAGCAGGTAGGCTTTTAAGTAATTTACTTAAGAAAATTACTTTTAAGCAAAGTAATCTTGGGATGGATATTGCTACGTCTTGAGTGATCCTGTTCTAATAACTCTGGAGAAGGACAGAGGTTTTTGGGTTAAGAACTTTCCTCAAAGGACCTTCATAAAAGAGAAGAGTTGCAAACATACTGAAGCCGAGCTGAGAGAAAGGATTTTTGAGAGCTACCATGACAGAAAACTTAAAGCTCTTTGCCCACCTCAGAGCTCCATAAATGAGTCCTGCCTCCTTCCCCGGCAGGAATACAGATGACAAGTTATATTTCTCCAGCACTTTTGAGTTCACAGAACCAAGCTTCTCTATCCAGTTAAAGTTTCCCCCTCTTTCAAGGTCAAATTCCAACCCCATCTCTTCAAGAAACAACCCCAAGTCAACTGGGTTCTCTCTCTTGGGTCTGAGTCATATACTTGTTTTCTCTTGTTCTCTCAGGATTCCAGGTTGGTGCTTCCCATATCCCCAACCTGGATGAACTTCCTAAAGGCAAAACCCAGGTCTGCTCCTCCTCTCTTGGCCCCACTCTTTGAACTCTCCAAGAATTTTTTAAAGCTTGTATCATGTTGGAGCTAGAAAGAGTCAGAAGGACCCTTTGAAACTGTCTGGTGCAACTTTCTCACTGTACAAAGGGAAAAATTGAGATCCTAAAAAGGGAAGTGATTTGCCAGGGTCAGCTAGTGTCAGCTGAAAAAAAAAAAGCTAGACTAGAAGCCCGGCTTGCTGACTCCAAATCTCAGACTGTTTTTCACAGCATGAACTTTTGCTTATCCAGGATCAATGCTCCAAAGAGAAGTCTTAGAAAATTCCCTAGCTATATTTGACAGAACTGGCCACATTTTGAGTTGGAAAAGCCAGAAGTCAAACAGAAATTCCACTTTCTCTCAAAAAAGACTAAGGATGGAAGCATATATGAACTGTGATGTTTTGGGAGGGGTACGAAATTGCAGAAAAATATGACTTTGGAATTGAGACTGATATAACATTCAGGGCTTTCTACATGTATATGAATATAAAAAGAGAGAGCTGACCCAATTTCAGTCCTATTACAATGAGAGGTTGGGAAGTCCATCTTTTACTAGCCAGGTGACCCTATAAGGCATTCCAAACCCTGATTGGGATCCAGGTTCAAATTCAGCTAGTTGTGTGACCCTGACAAGTCACTTAATCGATTGTCTCAGAAACAGAGAGCAAGATTGTGGGGCAGGGAGGCAGAAGCGGAAACAGTGAGCAAGAGAGAATCAGAGACAGAGGCAGAGACAGAGACAGAGAGACAAAAGACAGAGAGTGGCTAGAGGAGATGACTTCTAAGGTTCTTCCAGCTCTGGATAAATAAGCTGGCCACCTGCCTGTCCTAAACAATGTCTTGGAATCCAGAAGAGAGAAAACCCCAATTTCAGTCCTTGATTCCTGTGTGAAACTGAACAATAGATTTTCCCTCTTTCTGGAATCATTTCTCCTTCAGAGTTTCTCCCAATTTGTAAATATATACATATACATAGATAAATAATTAAGGATTTCTTCAATTTAGAGACTATTTAAATGAGTGAACTCTAGACACATGGAAATATTATTGCTCCTTTCTTTTTTAATCATGTATGTATTTACATATGCATACACACACCTACATTTGTGATCTCATTAGTGTGGTATTGTAGGAAATCCCTAGTATGAGGAAGCTCACTCATCCAAAACAAATGGGCAACTGGTAACAGCTTAAGTGACTGACCCAGAGTCATATCCCCAGTAAGATATTTGCACCCAAGTCTTCTTGATTCTGGGACCAGTCTATCCACAACATCTTGCTGTCTCTTTTTAAATTACAAAATGTGAACCATGTCCATATTTACTCAAACAACCTTTTCCCAATTTCCCATTTCTAGTATTCTCCATCCTCTCATTTTTCCCCTTTCCCCCTTTCACATTAAGTGAAACAGAAGAGGTATGGAGAGGAAGTAAAAGAAGAGAATGGAGAGAAAGATCAATGGACTTGGAGAAGGAAGAAGCAAGAGAGACCTGAACTCAAATTCCCTCAACTGATGATTACTAACTGTGTGAACACAGTGAAGACTCTTTGAAAACAGGTAGAAAAGAAATAAACTTTTAAATGTTTATTATGAACCAAGGGGTGGATGAGGTATTCAGGAGGATGAGAACCTCTGATGTGAAGGATTGGGCTCCCTCAGAGTTAATATTCTATTTTCCAAGAATCCTAATGTTTCATAGCAGGCATCATTTATGAAACACTTTAAAAATATCAACCAATTTGATTGGATTTTCTAAGGCCTCTTTCCATCATTGTTCTGAGATAGAAATTCTGGGTCTGCTATGTGCAACCTGCATGATGTTGGACAAGAATTTAATGGACCTGGGGGCAGTTTCTTCATTTGTTAAAATCAAAGGGTTGGATTAGATAATCTCCCAGCTCTAAGGTTCCCTTCTTTCAGCCCTATCTGGAGTTGGATGAATAACCCTCTACTCCATGTTGTAAGCATAGAATGTCGGCTCTGACATCCCATTTCTCTGTGCTCTCTCTCCTTGCCTGAAACAGCTAGCATGTTATAAACTCTAGTATTTCTATGAGACTTTAAAGAAGGCCAAATGTCTGCCATACATGATCTCATTTGATCCTCACAATAATGCAGGGAAAGAGGTGTAGTTATTATTCCCATTTTACAAGTGAGGAAATTAGAGGTGAGAAAGACTAGATTAGGATCCTAATTTGGATTTTTTCTGTGTTCTAATCTGATTGCATCTCTGCATTAAAAGAATGGTTCCTTTGGGTTAAGACCCTAAATCTTTTAAAACTCAAGGACCCTGATGCCTTTGCCAGCCATTAACAGACATTAACATAACAGCCATTCAATTCAACAAACATTTATTTTAATTACTTACTATGATCCAGGCCCTGTGTTCAGAGCTAGGGGATACAAAGATGACAAGTGACCCAGCCCCTGCCCTCAAGGGGCTTACAATCTACTAGTGGGTGAAAAGGCATACACACAGAGAGAGAAGTCTTTTACAAGGTAGAATGAGATAGAAGCAAAGGAGAGATCCAACATGGTTTGGGAAGACTTAAGGAGTAAAAAACTGGGAGAGTCTCTGAGAGGGTTTCCAGGAGGAAGTGGCACCTGACCTGAGCCTCAAACTTTACCAACAGAACTCAAGAGGAAATATGTTCTAGGTGCTACCAAGAACAACCTGTGTGAATGGATGGGAGCAAAAGAGCATCAAAAGAGACTGGCATGGGCAGATAATACATAGTCCAGTTTAGCTTGGGACATTTAGAGGCACAGAATGAATAAAATACTGCAAAGAGAAGTTGGGACCAAATTGTGAACAATCCTAAATAGACAAAATTAGGAGCTTATCCTGAAGATAATAGGTAACACTAACAGTTTTTCAGCAAAGGAGCATCCTGATCAGAACTATACTTAGGAAGATTAATTTGGTAGCTATCTGATGGATGATTTGGAGAAGGGAAACACTTGGAGGGAGGGAACCAGTCAGCAAACTTATCATAGCAATTCTGGTCAAGTTCATGAGATTCTGCATTAGAACAGCCAAGGTGAAGAGAGTGGATTTAAGGTGCAAGGATAGTTGGGAAAGTAGAATTAATGGGATTTGACAAGTGATTGGATAGGAGAAGGGAAGCAGAGAAGGAGAGGGAAGAGTCTAGGATGGCTCCAAGGTTGCAAACCTTTTGGCTGGGAGAGCCATGGTGCCACTGATAGGAAAAAGGAATTGGGAAGCAGGGCAGACAGGAGAAATAATAACTCACATAGAGTAACTCACGAGTATTCAGTGCTTTTAGGTTTTTCAAAGCACTTTCCTTAGGACAGGTCTGTGAGGTAGGTAGTGCAAGTATTACTCTCCCCGCTTTTCAGAGGATGAGTTCAATTTGGGACACATTGAGCTTGAGATGGTGGATAAGCCAAACAAATGTGCTGAGAAGGGCTAGCAAGAGCTTGGGGCAGAGAGCCTGGAGTTGCCTCCATGTGAGGGGTGATTCCAGAAAAGGCCATGGGAGTGGGTGAGATGAGAGACAGAATGGGAGAGAGAGAGAGAGAGAGGGAGATCATAGAGACTGAAGATGGGGGAAGGAAAGAAAAAAGGGAAAGGAAAGAGGCAGAGAGAAGAAAAAGTGAAGAGAGGGAGAGAAAGGAGAGAAAGGGAGGGAAAGAAAAGAGAGAAGGAAAGAAAGAGAGAAAGGAGAGAGGGAAAGAAATAGTGAAAAGAGGGGGAGAGAAAAAAGACAGGAGAGAGGAGAGAAGGGAGAGAGATGACAAGGAAAGAAAAGAGAGAAAGAAGAGGGAGAGACAGATTGAGTGAAGAGGGGGCAAGAAAGGAGAGAGGGAGATAGAGAGAGAAGAAAAGGGATGGAGAAAAAGACAAAAGAAAGAAAAGAAAGAAAGGAGAAATGGAAAGAAAGGGAAGAGAGAAGGAAGAGAAAGGAAAGAAGGGAGATAGAGAAAAGATAAAGAAAGGAGAAAGGGAAAGACTGAGAAGACAGACTAAAGAGAGGGGAAAGAAAGAAAACAGGAGATAAAAGAGGGAGGGGAGAGAAAGAAAGATGTGAGAAGGAGGGAGAGAGGAGAGGAGAAAAAGAGAGGAGAGAAGGGAGAGATAGAAAAAGAAAATAGAGGCAAAATGAGGAGAGAGGAAGAAGGAAAAAGAGGGCAAGAGACATTCAAAACTAGGGAGCAGGAAAATGAAAGAACCACATGTTTATTGAATTGAACTGAAGCACCCATTGGTGCTCATAGCTTTCTGGAGTTCTTGTCAATAATACCTTAGCACCTTAGAATGGTTGGGAGACAAGGCCCAGGAGGGGACTAAGGGGTCCTGAAAGGGTGGTGGGAGGAACTGAAGACAAACCCAATGTGTGTTGAGCTCCCTGGGCCACAAGACACAAGTGTTCACAGTGCAGGGGCCAGAGCTGAGGTGATGCAGGCAGAAGCAGGGGATGATGTGCTCTGGGGTGGGGGGGGGGGGGGAGGAAGAGGAAGAGGAACGACCCCTTTCCTTCTGGGGAAGTTCAGATGCTTACATCTTGATTCAAAGTTTCCTGCAGTCTTTTGTTTTGTTTTGTAAAACTGCAGAGTAGAAATGGGAATTGCCCTAGGAAACTGCAGGCCAACATTCACACAGCGCTCTTCTTTCTGCCTGGAGGAGGAGGGTCTCCGTCTGCAAAAGAAGCAGAGAATTGAGCATATTAATAATGTCTATCTGGGAAAGGAGAGAGAAAGGGAATCCCTTCAGACCATTATAACTTCTTCCCCCATGTAGTGATTCAATTTTTCCAAAGTCCTTGCCTAATAAATATCTCAGCTAAACTTCATCACCAGCTTCCTCTCCCTCTCCCTTTGTCCTCTTCCCCCACTGGGCTTTTAACATCCCTGAGGGCAGGAACCACAGAAACACAGAATGTTAGAACCCTTTGAGATCATCCCGCCCAGTGTTTTCAGTTTTAACATCTGGAAGCTGACGCCCAAAGACTTGTCCAGAGTCATACATCCAAGATGAGGAAAAGCTAGGATTCAAATTTGACTCCAGGTCCCATATACGCAGTGCAACAGTGCTGTGGAGTTAGATTTTCAAGAAGCATCTGGCTGGCCGAGCCATAAGAGTTCTTTTAATAGGCAGTTGCTCTGTCCAGGGTCCTGAGCTAGGTTACGAATCCAAAGATGAGCACGTCCTCAAGAAACTTCCATCACAATGTATATAACTAAGCACAAACAATACAGCTCTCTCTCTCTCTCTCTCTCTCTCTCTCTCTCTCTCTCTCTTCCCTTCTCTCTTCTCTCTGTATCTCTGTCTCTCTCCCTCCCTCCCTCCCTCCCTTTCTTTTTTTTCATTCTCATTGTGTATGTGTATATGTGTGTGTATGCGTGTATGTGTGTGTATAGAGAAAGAGAAAGAAAGGAAAGAGGGAAGGAGGAAGCAGGAGAGAAAAAAGAGAGAATGAAAGAATGAGAGAAAGAGAGACATAGAGGTAAAGAGAGAAAAGAGAGAAAGAATGTAGATAAGAGGAAGACAAGAGGAAGGCACCAGCAACTAGAAGGAATGGAAAAGGTCACCTGCAGAAAATATGAGAATCTGGAATTTGAAGGAAGCCAAAGAATCCACAAAACAGAAGAGAGGAGAGAAAGCATTCTAGGGAAATTTGTACTTGTGATTTCATTGGTCTAGGGAACTCTCTCTCCCAATGCCTGTCAGCATTTCTCTGTACTTTACTGTCTATTGTCTTAGAGCAGAGCTGTCAAACACTCCCATAACACTCCCAAATAGACCGAAACAGATTAAATGTAATTAGGGAAAATTTTTTAAAAGCAATAAAACACATAACATTACATTTCAAAACTAAGTTAATATATGTATGGATTAAGGGCCCCCATTTCTATTTGGTCTAGAACACCAAGTGGTGAAGCAACTTCCCCAATAAGCAATTATTAATATCTGGATTCAGAGTTTTTTCTCTTTTTATTTCCTCATTCAAAGCCCAGTCTCTGTGGGTCAATCTCTGAAAAATATTTTGGAGAAATGAGATTGTCCAGGAATCCTCTCCACCCAGAGAACCTAGTGGTGAATTCCAGCCCTGATGATGATGTTTATCTTTTATCTTGAAGAAGACCATGACATCAGGGAGGTGATACCATGACAAGCAAGTGAAATGGATTTTAGATAGGGGGTTCTGTGCTAGGTCACCAGCCTCACTTTCCCTTCTGGGACCATCTAGGTTCAAATATAAATCAGGATGACTGGAGCTGACCCTGTAATGCGAAGCAATCTGAGTTAAGTGACTTGTCCAAGGTCACACAGCTAGTATCATGTGTCTGAGGCTGGATTTGAACTCAGGTACCCCTAAGGGGCAGTGATAGAGTGCCTGCTTTGCATGTGTGTGACCCATTCTGATCTCCTGCATTTCCATTAGATTTTTTTGGTTAATCTTAGATTTTAAGTCAATTTACCTTCTTGCACAATATGCCACAAGATTTTGATCCAGCATCTTCCCTCAGGTCACTGTGAAATACTTGTGAATTCCAATCCTAAAAAGCATTAGACTCACACTCTTGAAGCCCCTCCTCCCTAACACAGTTGAACCTGAGAGGTCAGAGTGGAGATGGAGTCTCTTGCCTGGAGTAAGGATGGCAGTTGAGTCTTATGATCAAGCTACCTTCTCAGCAGGAGGGGCTGAGGGCTTTTAGCCCATCCACATCTTAGAAAAGTCCACTCACTCATTAACTGTTAACCAATCAGGGTTGATTTTCATCTGTCAGGGGCAACCTACTTTTCCAAAGTATTTAAGCATTCACAATCTCCATAGTTTTGTCTTTTGTAATCTTATACCCTTAAAAACACTTCCACAAAAAAAAAACTGGAGAAACCCTGATTTTAGATCATAGAAACATGTAATTAGTTATTCAACACTTTGAATGTTAGGGGAAGAAGTGGCACAGTGAATAGAGTGCAGGTTCTGGAGTCAGAAAGAATCCTTTTCATGAGTTCAACACCAGCCTGTGTAAGTGTATTGGCCATGGGCAACTTTATTTGCTTCAGTTCCTCATCTGTAAAATGAGCTGAAGAAGGAAATGGCAAGCCAGGATTTTTGCCAGAAAAAACTCAAATGGAGTCATGAAAAGTCAGTCATAATTGAATAATAACAGCTTTGAATGTAAGATCTTTGTTCTGTGACAATTAAGATGATGCATTCCTGGGGGAAATGGATCATATCTATTTTGACATTCCTGCATAAATGAAACCCAAAGACAAAAGGATTGGAAGAATCACTCATGGGTCATCCTTGGAGGAGCAAAGAAAGAAGATGGAAGTGTAGCCTTGGCCATGTGTCCATAGCCACAAGAAACATTTGCCATTTCATGGGACACTTGGATGTCTCATATTACATTGTCCATGATAAATCCTTGGAAAAAGACCACCCTTAACATAATTGCAACTTGCAAGCCAACATCTGGGAGCAGAGGATAGGGGGACAAAGGAATCTGATGAAGAACTGGATGATACTCTTAAAATTAAATCAATATAGACTTGACTATAAACATATTGGAATAAATTTATTGGAAAGAAAAAAAGACTAAAGGTCTGTGGAAGCCTCTTGCCTATGTATCAGGAATATATCTTCTAGAAGAGAACTGGGAGGCACTGGACATAATAAGCACCAAAGAGAATTACAAAAAAATGAAAAGACAGCAAGTGGCTATCATTGTGGGAATCATTCAGTTGTCTGCACACAATATAGACAGATCATCAACTTATTAGAACAAAGATAAAAATCAATATAATAAATTAGAAGGAAGAATAAAAATGAGAAAATGTGGAGCATAATAGAGATAATTTCAATCCAACATACTTCAACAAGTCATTGAAATGTTGATATCAAAAAATGGGAAATGGTTAAAAAAACAGACATCTATGCTGACTACCACCACTTACTAAGGAATTGTAATCAATGAAATTCAAACCAAAATGAAGAAACTAGAAATTACTTCAGTCAAGAAACACTTACCCACTGAAGAGACGTGACAGCTAAGTACTGTCTAAAATGTAAACTCACCTGTAAAATCTCACACAGAAGGATGATGGAAAAGTATAAACAGAATTATTTCGTAAAACACTGAAAAGCAGTGGAAAGAAAAAAAGCAGCCTATAGAAAACTCAGCAGCAAACTCAACTTAGCCATATCTTTTCAAGGGTATTTAAGAATAAATCTGGAAGGACAACAAACTGTTGAAAAATGAAAAAGATCTATAAAGGTTCTTTTCTTTTTCAATGATAATGGAACTTCCAAATTTGAACTCTTACATCAGGTCCTTGATTTTGAAAGTGTGAAAGGGTAAAGGGTACTAAAGACAAATATTGTAAGAGCCACTAGACTAAACCAAGTAGACACAGAAGAGATTAACACTGGAAAGAACAAAATTTTTGAGGATGCTATTGGTCAACCTTTTTTAAAAATAAATTTATTTATTTTGCATGCATTTATAATTTGTCTCTCCTTTCCAACAATAAAAACCAAACAATAAATAGTCTTATCATAAATATACATATTTGTTCAGTTGTTTCAGTCATCTGCCTCTCTGTGACCCCATTTGGGGTTTTCTTGGCAAAGATACTATAATGATTTGCCATTTCCTTCTCCAGATCATTTTACAGATGAGGAAATTGAGCAAAGAGAGTTTGGTGACTTGTCCAGGTAATTTGTCACACAACTAGTAACTATCTAATTTGGTATCACAAAGTTTAGTCTTCCTGATTCCACTGCACCACCCAGCTGTCCAAACATGCATAATATAGGAAAACAAATTTCCCACACTGGTCATGCTCAAAAATGTATATTTCTCTCTTCATTTTAACCTCATCACCTTTATGACAGAAGGTGAGTGGCCTATTTCATTTTCAGTCCTCTGATCTGCTAGTTTATAATTGCCTCAATCAATTTAGAGTTCTAAAGTCTTTGAAAGTTTTTTTCTTTCTACAGTGTTGTCATTGATCTCTTAGTGAGCTCTGCTCTATCAGTTTACAGAGGTCTTCCCAATTTCCTCTGAAATCATCCATTTCAAAATTTCTTACAGCACAATGAGATCCCATTATATTCATATACCAAAGTTTGTTTAGTCATTCCTCAATAAGAGTTCATTCCCCTAACTTCCATTTGTGGGTTACTATGAAAAGAGTTGCTATAAATATTTTTGTAAATAGAGATCTTTTTCCTCTTTCATTTGATCTCTTTGGGGGATAGGCCTAGCAGTAGGGTCAAAGGATATACATAATTTATTAATTTTCTGGGCATAGTTTCAAATTCCTTTCCAGAATAGTGGGATCGGTTCAAGTTCCCCCAACATCATATTAACATACCTGCTTCCTCAGTTCCTCTAACATGTCATTTTCTTCTTTTGTTATCTTTTCCTGTCCAATGGTTGTGAAGTAAAACCTCAGAGTCTCTTTAATTTTCATTTCTCTATTAGTGATTTAGAATATTTCTGAATGGTTGTGGATAGATTACTTTCTCCCTTTGAAAATTGCTTGAGGAAGCAATTATAGTAATCTGTTGTTTGATAAACCCAAAGAGTCCAGCTATTGGGATAAAAACTCTCTTCAATAAAAACTGCTGGGAAAATTGAACTTAGTATGGAAAAAACTTAGATTAGACCAACACCTCTCACCCTATACCAAGATAAGATCCAAATGGATACAGGATACTATAAGCAAATTAGAAGATCAAGGACTAGTTTGCCTGTCAGATCTATGGAAAGAAAAGCAGTTTATGACTAAGGAAGAGATGGAGAACATCACTAAAAACAAACTAGATGATTTCGATTACATTAAATTTAAAAGCTTTTGCACAGATAAAACCACTGTAACCAAGATCAAAAGAAATGTAGTAAACTGGGAAACGATCTTTACAACTAATGATTCTGACAAAAGACTCATTTCTAAAATATGCAGAGAACTGAGTCAAATTTAAAAAAAAAAGGCCATTCCCTAATTGACAAATGGTCAAAGGATATGCAAAGGCAATTTACAGATGAAGAAATCAAAGCAATCCATAGTCATATGAAAAATTGCTCTAAATCATTACTTATTAGAGGAATGCAAATTAAAGCTTCTTTGAGGTACCACCTCACACCTCTTAGACTGGCCAATATGACCAGAAAGGATAATGATCATTGTTGGAAGGGTTGTGGGAAATCTGGGACACTATTGCACTGTTGGTGGAGCTGTGAACTCATCCATCATCATTTCTGGAGAGAAATTTGGAACTATGTCCAAAGGGCAACAAAAATGTGCATATCCTTTGATCCAGCAATACCACTAATGGTCTATACCCTGAAGAGATGATGAAAAATGGTAAAAACATCACTTGTACAAAAATATTCATAGCAGCCCTGTTTGTGGTGGCAAAGAATTGGAAATCAAGTAAATATCCTTCAGTTGGGGAATGGCTTAGCAAACTGTGGTATATGTATGTCATGGAACACTATTGTTCTATTAGAAACCAGGAGGGATGGAAATTCAGGGAAGCCTGGAGGGATTTGCATGAACTGATGCTGAGTGAGATGAGCAGAACCAGGAAAAACACTGTACACCCTAACAGCAACATGGGGGTGATGTTCAACCTTGATGGACTTGCTCATTCCATCAGTGCAACAATCAGGGACAATTTGGGGCTATCTGAGATGGAGAATACCATGTGTATCCAGAGAAAGAACTGTGGATTTTGAACAAAGACCAAGGACTATTAACTTTAATTTAGAAAAAACAACTGATATCTTATTGTCTGATCTTGCTATCTCTTATACTTTATGTTTCTGCCTCTTATCACATTCAATTTGGATCAATGTATACCATGGAAACTATGTAAAGACTGGCAAATTGCCTTCTGTGGGGGGGGGGGAATTAAGATTAGGGGAAAATTGTAAAACTCAAAATAAATAAAATCTTTAAAAGAAAAAAGAAAACTGCTTGCTCATATCCTTTGACCATTTATCTATTGAGAAATGGTTCAGCCTCATAAATTTGAATCAATTTCTTATATATTTTGGAAATAAAACCTCTATCAGAGAGACTTGAAAATATGTTTCCTGTTTACTTGCTTCCTTTCTAACTTTAATTACATTAGGTTTGTTTATGAAAAAGCTTTTTACTTTTACATAACCAAAATTTATCTATTTTATCCTATATGATCCTCTCTATCTCTTATTTACTTATAAACTCTCCCTATTCCATAGATCAGAAAGGTTATTTCATACTTATTCCTCTAATTTGTTTACAATGTGACTTTTTACATCTAGGTCACATATTCATTTGGAGATTATCTTGGCATATGGCATGAGATATTGGTCTAAACCTAATATCTCTAAGATTGCCGCCCAGTTTTCCCATCAGTTTTTATCAGATAATGAGTTCTTTCCTTAGTCACTGCAGTCTTTGTATTTATCAAATATTATTAGAGTAGTTAAGTAGCACAATGGATAGAGTTCCAGGCCTAGAGTCAGGAAGATTCTTCTTCCTGAGTTTAAATCTGGCCTCAGTTGCTTACTATCTGGGTGAACCTGGTCAAGTCACTTAACCTTTTTTCCCTTAGTTTCCTCCATTATAAAATGAGCTGGAGAAGGAAATAGTAAATCCCTACATGTCAAATAAACAGCAGACAGGACCACAAATAATCAGACATGCCTGAAACAACAGAACAACAATACCAACATGCTACTATGTTCATTTGCTTTTGTATATTGTACATCTATCTAATTTATTCCACTGAACCTCTCTGTTCTTTAACAATGCCAAATTGTTTTAATGATTACTGCTTGTGATAAAATTTGAGATCTGTTACAGATAAACTCCCTTTCTTCCCTTTTATATTTTTTTAATATTATTACCATTTAGAGTCAGTTTTCAAGATTATTGAAAGAGAAAAGAAAATCTAATCATTAGGGGGGGGAAAAATCACAGATATGATTACTACCCTCCCAAAAAATCCCCACAACCAAGAAAATATCAGTCCCTCCTCATCCATGCTCTCTGTCCTATCTCTTCAAAACATTTGTGAAAATCACCTATACATGTTGAAATTATCTTTGATAAAAGTTTGAAAAGGAAAAATGTTGGCTTTTCACAAATAATATTCTGCAGCAGACCCTATCTTTGTAGTCACAAAACTTACTGAAAGATGAGAGAATACCAGATCTCACTGCATTTACTGACTATAATAATGCACCTTATCCTGCCGAGCAAAATTTGGCTGTAAAGGCTCCAAAGGCTCCACTCAGTTGTCAAAATCCAACTGAATTCCTTGAAAAGTGTAACAATAGGAATTACTTTTATAGCCTCTGATTATAAATGTCAAAGAAAGTCTAAAAGAGAGGCATATACTCTGCAAAGGTATTTATTAGTGTAAAGGAAGATGTGCACTAGAGAGTACATATTGAAGAGAGATCCCCTGTAGTCTTCTGTTTATGGATAATATTGGGCTAATCTCATCAAACTCCAAAGCTTTCTAAATGAGTTTTATAATCTCTCAAGTGTTCTGACCAACTATGCACACAGGAAAAACCAAGAGGATGAAGGATGCCTATAGTTCTAAATGTAGTGTACCTTTGAACAGATATTTTAAAGAATACAGTGTAAATAGACACCATCAATGGACAATGACTGGTCCCAGTATTGAAAAATATGAGAACAAATGAGTGCCCTTAAAAACCTTAACAAGGGGCAGCTAGGTAGAGCAGTGAATAGAGCACTGGCCCTGGAGTCAGGAGAACTTGAGTTCAAATGTGACCTCAGACACTTAATAATTAACCAGCTGTGTGACCTTGGGCAAGTTACTTAACCCTATTGCCTTGCAAAAAATAAACCAAAAAAAACTAAACTCACCCAAAAAGCAATGAAAAAATGTATCCTGAATATGGGTGGACCCTAACATAGTACTAAGGAAATGTTATCCAAAAAAAGCATCTTTAGACATGATATCAGAAAAACATAGAACATGAAAGGTGATGAACTGGTCATGGAATAAGAGCAAGGAAAAACCCAATGGATAATTCATGTGCTTTACTCATACTCATATAATGTCAAGAGCTCTAGAGAAAGACCTCCTGCCTACTGGGTAAACACTCTGTGACAGATTCATAGAAGATGTGGCCAAACAGGCACTGGATGACAAAGCTGGTTGGGCTGTAATCTGGCCTGTTAAAGGCAATATCCCGTCAGTGAGATCACAGCTCTAACAAAGTGTTGAAGAAATAAATCGCATATCCATATTGTTTTCAGCTTCATGAAGTGCTTTCCTCACAACCACCTTAAGAATTGGGCAACACAATTATCATTACCCTCATTTTATAAAGGAGAAGAAATCAGTCCAGAGAATGGAAGAGATTCGCTCAAGGTCACATACTAATTAGTGGCACAGTCAGAATTTAAAAACCAGTCTTCTCTCTCTAAGTAGATAGGCTTTGCCTGTCAGAGCATACTGCCTTTCTAGAATATAATGGCTTACATATATGTACCATTTTGTCAAAGCAATTAGTTATCCAGTGTTGAAGCAAAGATATATGCTGGCTTACGTGACCATAGGCAGGTCCCATCCTCTCCTGGGATATGCAGTCATTTCAGTCGTTTCTGACTCTCTATGACCCCATTTGCCATTTCCTTCTCTAGCTCACTTTACAGATGAGGGAACTGAGGCAAACAGGGCTAAGTGACTTGCCCAGGTTTGAACTTAGGTCTTCTTGACTCCAGTCACTGGATTACCTTGGGGCTCTCAGCAACTCTCTAAGACTTATGAGTAACAAAGAAATTGCTCATATAATTTAGTAGAGGGAATTTCATCATGTGGGGTTCCCTATATCAATGAAACCCTAAGTTCAGACCTTATACTCCCCTATCCTTTGTAATTTACAAGCCTTTTTCAGGTAGTCATAAAAATTTGGATCTTAGCGTCAAAAGACCTGGATTTAAATCCAAATTCCTATTTGCCCTTAGGCAAATGACTTAACTTGTCTAAGACACTCTTTTCCCATCTGTAAAATCGGACTAATAAGTACTTCCCTCCCAGAGTTAAAAATCAAAAATCTATACGAATGTTAGCTGTATCATTAACAACAAAAACAAAATAAAAATAAAAGGCATCTGTTTTACAGATGAAGAAACTGAGTCTCAAAGAGGTGAACTAACTTACCTAAGATTACCCAGGGAGTAAGTAATGGAGACAGCATCTGAATGTAGCTCTTACAATCCTAAATCCAGTGCTTTCCTCACTGTAACTTTCACTCTCCTCAAGGGAAAGATGTAAAAGTACTTTCAGCGAGCACCCTCTCTCAAGGCAAGCCGAGACTTCATTCTACAGACACTCACCCGTGAGTCAAGGTTGTAGGCAGTCTTCTTCAGGTCCTGGAGAGCTCTCTGCATGAACTCAAAAGCATGGCAGTCCACACAAGGTCGACCTGGGGGAAACAGAGAGAACCCTAAAATGTCAGGGCTAAGAAAATCCCATTGAAAAACTACCTTAGTGGGGTAGCTAGGTGGCACAGTGGATAGAGAACCAGCCCTGGAGTCAGAAGGACCTGAGATCAAATCTGCCCTCAGACACTTAATAATTGCTTAGCTGTGTGGCCTTAAGCAAGTCACTTAACCCCATTGCCTTGCCAAAAAAAAAAAAAAAAGGAAGAAAAGCTGCCTTAGGGATCCCCAAGTAAGACTGCAGAGTGGTTAAATTATGGGAAGGGAGGAAGCAAACATTGGTTCTGCTTGGGTATAAGAGATGACAAAGAAGGAGAGTCAAAGAAAATGTCAAAACACTTCAGACATCAACTAATTCAAATCCTACTTGAATGAAGATACAGCAACATCCCTAATGAGGAGAAGCAAAGAATTGCAGTTTTGAAACTGGAAGAGTAATTAGTTGTTGTGCTTTTTGTATTTTATTTATTTCTAATTACATGCAAGGATAGTTTTCAACATTCATTTTTTGTAAGATTTTTGAGTCCCAAATTTTTCTCCCTTCCTCTCCTCCTTTCTCTCCAATCAATCTAAGTTGTACATGGATAATTATATCAAACATTTCCAAATTAGTCATGCTGTGAAAAAAATTCAGAACAGAAGAGAAAACTACATTAAAAAAACAAAAAAATTTAAGTAATAGTGTTTTTCTATCTGCATTCAAACTCCATAGTTCTTTTTCTGGATGTGGATGACATTTTTCATCACAAGTTTTTTAGAGCTGTCTTCGATCACTATATTACTGGGAAGGGTCAAGTGTATCCTAGCTGATCATCTTGCAGTGTTCCTGTTCCTATATACAACGTTCTGGTTCTGCTTAGTTCACTCAGCATCAGCTCAGTTTTTCCTGAAATTCATCTATTCATGATTTCTTACAGAACAATAATATTCCATCACATTCAAATACCACAACTTGTTTAGTCAGTCTCCAATTGATGCACATCCTCTCAATTTCCAATTCTTAGCCTCAACAAAAAAAAAAGTCACTACTAATATTTTTGTACATGTGGGTCCTTTCCCCTTTTTTATCATCTCCTTGGGGTATATACCTAGTAGTGGTATTGCTGGATCCAAGGGTATGCACGGTTTGGTTGCCCTTTGGACATAGCTCTAAATTGTTTTCCATAATGGTTGGATAAGTTCATGCTCCACTAAGTGTAGCAGTGTCCCAGTTTTCCTACATCCCTGTTAACATTTATCATTTCCCTTTTCTGCCCTATTAGCCAATCTGATAAATGGTATTTCAGAGTTGTTTTAATTTGCATTTCTCTAATCAATAGTAATTGAGTCATTTTTAATATGTCTATATATAGCTTTAATTTCTAATGAACTGCCTGTTCATATCCTTTGACCACTTAATAATCGGGGGATGATATGTTTGCTTATAACTTTGAATAAATTCTCTTTATATTTTAAAAATAAGACCTTTACCAGAGATACTAGCTGTAAAAAATATTTTCCAGCTTTGTGCTTTCCTTCTAATCTTGGTTGTACTGGTTTTATTTGTGCAAAAATTGTTCAGTTTAATGTAATCAAAATTATCTATTTTGCAATTTATAATGTCCTCTATGTCTTGTTTGGTCATAAATTCTGGAAGGGTCTTTAGTTATCTAAAAGCACTTGAAAACCTCCAATAATGGGGGGAGGGGGACTCACTGCCTCGTGAAATAATCTCTGCCATTTTGTGATAGCTTGACCAGTTGGGAACTTTTTTGCTATAGCATCCTAAAATCTGCCTCCCTGTAACTTACTCATGTTGTTCCTAGTTCTTCTTCTTGGAGCCAAGCAGAATATCCAGTATGAGGAATTTCAAGTCAGGGGACCTGGGTTCCAAATCTGTCTGTCTCTTCTACTTACTTTCTGGATGATCTTGAACAAGTCCTATTTCACTAATCCAGTGAATAGCACAATGCAGGTCTGACACAGAGCAGGTCCATAATAAATGTTTATTGACTGACTGATCTTTCTAGAATAAAAGAATTGGACTAAATGTCCTCTGAAGTCTGAATCTTTGAAAATGAAATTCTCTGAAACAGTCCCAGAGAAGTGAACTTACTTACCCGAGGTCATCACGTAGCAAGTACAACAGGCAGAATCTGAACCAAGATCCTCTTATTCTAAAGCCAGAGCTCTTTCCACTGTATCCTTTGATCTCTCCAAGGGGAGGATATAACAGTGCTTTCCAAACCCTCACTCAAAATAAGGCATAATGTTTAAGTCTAATTACTCTTTCTCCATGCAGCCATCTCTTCCTGATGATTAACCTAGTGAATCCTCCATATTCACTTCAGTTTGTCAATATCCTTGATTTTTCTTGTGCTGATGATCATTTGTGTTATTTTTTATATTTAAATAATATTTTATTTTTCCCAATTACAAGTAAGGACAATTTTTAACTTTTATTTTTTTAAATTTTGCATCCAAAATTTTCTCCTTCCCTCTTTCTCCTCCCTGAGATGGTAAACAATTTGATATAATTTATACAAATACAACCATGAAAAATATATTTCCATATTAATTATGTTATGAAAGAAGACAGAGACCAAAAAAAAGCACACATGCACACACACACACACACACACACACACACACACACACAGACAAACAGAAAATGATAAATTTTAAAAAATTGTAGGCTTCCATCTGCATTCAAATTCCATCAGTTCTTTCTCTGGATGAGTCCTTAGGAACTATCTTGGATCATTGTATTGCTAAGTCATCCACAGTTGACTATCATACAACAATCCTGTTTCTGTGTACAATGTTCTAGTTCTACTCACTTTACTTTTGCTTCAGGTCAAGTAAGTTCTTCCAAGTTTTTCTGATATCAGCCTGCTCATCATTTCTTATAGCACAATAGTATTCCATCACAGTCATTTGTTCAGTCATTCCTCAATGAATGAGCATCCACAATTTACAATTTGATCTGCTATCAATACTTTTGTACAAATAAATCCTTTTCCACCTTTAAAAAAAATCTTTGAGATTTAGACCTAGTAGTGGTTTGGCTGGGTCAAAGAGTTTTCACTGTTTATAGTCCTTTGCCCTTCTTAAAAGGTGCCCTCAAGCCAACTATATACTATCTACATAGCTAGTTTTGGGTCCTCTTTTTTATTTTTTAAAAGTATTTGCTAAGATTTGAGTCTCTAAAGTATGTGTGCTTTAAATGTGAGACATGTTTGAGAAAGTATAGGCAGGTGAGTAGTGAACAAGAATAGCAAGTTGGTGAGGGGTGAGGGAGAGGAGACTATCTGCATATGGAGAAGGAATTATAAAATGTGAAAATTGGGAGGGACCTTAGAATATAGAATGTCAGAACAGAGAAAGACATAAATCAAGGCACGATCTCAGAATCGGGGCGGCTAGGTGGCGTAGTGGATAAAGCACTGGCCTTGGAATCAGGAGTACCTGGGTTCAAATCCAGTCTCATACACTTAATAATTACCTAGCTGTGTGGCCTTGGGCAAGCCACTTAACTCCATTTGCCCTGCAAAAACCTAAAAAATAAAAAGGATCTCAGAATCTAGGATGTAGATGTCAAGGGACCTTAGAGCACAGATTTTGAATGCCAGGAACTTGAGGACACAAGAATATTATAGCTGGGGGCAATCTCATTTTAAAGAAGAGGACACTGGAGGAGATGGACCCATTGAGTTTGGGAAACATTCAGCCTGGCTGGAAAATACAGTTTGGGAAACTGAGTATAGAAAGCTCTTTGATTCACACTATTGACCTCAAATACCACACAGAGTGGTCTGAACTTTATCCGGGGGAACTGATGAGCTTTGAAAGGTTTTGAGCATTTGGAAAATTATTCTGGCAGTCTATGAAGGACGGATTGGTGAAGAGAGAGGCTAGAAAAAGGGTTCTACAAACAGATTTCAAAGGGTCTGTGAAGTTGGATGAGGGGGAAAATAACATCTTTATTTCTACTAATCTCTAACTGAAATTTAGCACTTAGTTAATTATTTCAAAACATGATTTTGAAAAGAAGTCTGTCAGACAGAGTAATGGAATTAAGACTCATAAAATTTTATATCTAGAGCTGAGGTACTCTGAGGTAATCTAGTCCGAATTCACAGATAAGAAAATTGGAGGCCAAGGAAGGCAAGTGACTTGTCCAGGGTCATGCAGGTAAAAAAAAATCCCAGTTGAGATTTGATTTCAGAATTGGTGCTCTGTACTCACAGCCCCCAGAGTTTTTGCAGATAAAATAAACAATTGTTTTGGTTGGAGAGATAAGACAAGAAAGAAGAGCCAAGGATGACTCCAAGGTCTAGAGACTTGCTGATTTGGAGGACTGTACTATCAACAGAATTATTGGGAAAATCATAAATAATTAATAATTTAATAAATGTATTATTAATAAATAAACAATTGGAGGAAGGGACAAGTTCAGTAGGGAAGATGAAGGGCTCCATTTTGAGCAGCCAGTTGGAAGTACGAGCAAGGAATCGAAGTGTAGATTCCAACAGGCAACTGTTAATGTGAAGCAGGAATTCAAGATTAAGATTGAAGTTAGATAAAAATAGACTCGAGAATCATCAACATAGAGGTAATCATTGAGCCCATGGGAACAAATGACATCAACAAGAGAGAGAGAGAGCACAGAGAAAGAATGGAAATGGGATGTTGATAAACCTTTGGAGGAATATGTTTAAAGATCAGAAGATGATGAACCAGCAGGGGAGGCTGAGGCAGATTGGGGGTTAACCAGAGGAGCCATGATGGGGGGGGGGGGAAGGATATCCAGAACAAAGAAGAGGTCAATAGATAGGAACCTCACCATCATTACCACACCAATTCACAGGATTGCCACTATGTATATGGGCAGTTAGGGGTCACAATGGATAGAGTACTAGGCTTGGAACCAGGAAGATTCATATTAACGAGTTCAAATCTGACCTCAGACATTTACTAGCTACGTGATCCTAAATAAGTCAATCTTATTTGCTTCGGTCTCTCATCTATAAAGTGAGCTAGAGAAGGAAATGGCAAACCACTCCAGAAGAGTCAGATAGGACTAAAATGACTCAACAACATCAATAACAATAACCATGTGTACACAACCTTAAGCTAAAGTGCCACAAGAGAGGGTTAATTAAGCGAGCCATGTTCCTGCTTTCTAAAAGGTTATTATTCAGTTGTGTCCAACTCTTTATGACCCCAATTAGAGTTTTCTTGGCAAGGATACTGGAATAGTTATTTCCTTCTCCAGCTCATTTTACAGATGAGGAAACTGAGGCAAACAGGGTTAAGTCCAGGTTCACACAGCTATTAAGTATCCGAAGCTGAATATGAACTCAATGTAGATGAGTCTTCCCTCTTGAAATAGCAGCTCTCCAGGCAGTGGATATTTCAGTCATCCTAGTCACCTACTAACTTACAGATGAGAAAACTGAGATCCGAGCAAAGAATGGGCACCTTCTGAATCACTCTATATTTTATAAAGGACTTAAATAAAATTTTTAGTAGCTTCATTTGTAGTAGTAAAGGATATGAGTCTTGGTATAACTCATTTGAGTATGAAAAACGTCAAGAAAAGAGTTGAGCTAACAGCTACCAGTAGAACATCAAAAGGTACTTTGGTACCTTTTCCTCACCAATAGGAATGAATTTAAAGAAGGGAACCCCTAAACCCCAAACTTATTTCATGATTCCCAGGCAAATGGCTACTGTCTACTTATGACATGACTAGTGATGAAGCATGCTTCCCAACTTCTGGTGGACAGGTAATGAACTACAGCTGTAAAATCAGACATACATTTTCATACCTGACCAATACAACACAAATTTGTTTTGCTTCAGTATACTTCTTTGTTACATCAAGGACTTTTGTTGGGGGGAAGGAAAAAGTGAGGGTAGTAAAAGTGATATAAAAAGGAAAAAAAGCTTTTTTTAAATATTTTAAGAAATTTAGAAACAAATAGAAAGGAATTCTTCATAAGAAAGAGATACTGATAATCAGGGACATATTGATACTATCATTGAAATTTAATGTCTTTTAAAAACATAATTGATTTATAGTTTGATGCAACCTTCTCTTCTTTCTATTTTTTCTATATGAAAATATTCATTTTGTCAAGTTCATAATAATAATTATACATGTATTTTTAAAGAAATGTATTGAATAGTGAATAGTCACCATGAATCAAGGTTAATTCTCTCACAAAAATGATTTAGTTAGCAAAAGTTCCCTAGAAGAAAACCCTCAAAGCTTTACTATGCCAAAATCATGAGTAGCCTTGGCCACAAGTGTTTCCTGTGTGTCTCACTACCACTGTACTCTATGCATGAGCCTAGTCTTCTAATTAAAGCTAGTTAGATGTAGATACCAAGTAACCTTAGAGCACAGGATTGAATGCCAGAGATAGAAGGGACTTTAGAATAGACAAAGCCAGAGAAGAGCACACCCTTAAAGAAAATTTTGTAAGTAACTAGTCTTAGGCCATCTCAGTAAATGCCTTTACTTTCAGCTAATTCTGTCTAGGGGCTGTCTATTGAAGGCAAACTCACTGACAGGGACCTATGAGCTATAATTCAAAAGTACAGACCCATGAAGTACCTTTAGACCTTAGGAGGAGTTGCCCTCTTGGGGCAATTACCAAACTGAGGGGTAATCCCATTAGGGAATTCACATAATCCTTAAATAAAGGCCTATAGAAAATGGATCTCAAGATTCCTCATCTGTAAAATGAATGATTTAACCTAGATGATACCTAGGATCTAAAACACAGAATACAAGATTCTGAGAAATTCAACATTCAACAGAAGTTACATATATATATATATATATATATATATATATATATATATATATATATATATAGTCTAACCTTGACTTAAGCAAGAATTACCTCTGCTCCCCCAAAAAGTGTTCATCCAGCCTTTATCTAACCTTTAGTGAGATAGTACCTACTTCCTCCAGAAGCATCCCATTCTACTTCATGCTAGTCTTTCTTTTCATTTGCTTCTCCACGAATGCCACCTGCTTGTTGTCCCTAGTCTTGTTTCTGAAGCCAGGCAAGACAAATCTAATCCATCTGCTCAAAGTCCTTCAAATATTTGCTATCATGCCACTGTGAGGAAACTGAGATCCAAGTAATTTTCCTAAGGTTACATGGGTAGGAAGTAGCAGACCCAGGATCTAACCCAGTCTTCTCCAGGGTCCTTTCCACCATTGCTTGCCAGTCATGCCCAAGTTTCCATCCCTATAATTGAATGTCATTGCTAAGTGTACCCTGGCATTCAAGGCCCTCCCAAATGGGGATTCAAATTGCCTTTCCAAGTTTTGTCCCTTATTACTTCTCAGGACACTCACGCACTCATTAAACTCTATTAAAGGAGTAAGGCTCATTGCTTCAGTCAAACTAGCCTGGTCGACTCATGCCTTCTCTTCCTATCAAAAAAATAAATAAACAAAGCAAACCATACACACAACATACCTGGCATTTTCCCATCTTCATTCCTCCTCATTGTCCTATCAGAACTCAGGTAGTTTCTATGTTTCAGATTTTGTATGGGGGGAGGGGGTTTCCAGGGAGAAAAACCTTTGAAATGGATCCCCTTTCTCCAATACAAATCCTACCCAGCTTCATGTGGTGTAGTAGAAAGAACAAAGAATTGAGAGACCAGCAGGCCCACATCTGAACCTGGGGGCTCTGTCTCTAGCCATTGTTCTAGGGAAAAACAAAACAAAACAAAAGCCACTGGCCAGGGACCCACAAGACTTGGGTTTGGATCCTGGTTCTGACACCTACTAGATCAGCCTCTGAGCAGTTCATCTCATCTCCCCAAATCTTATTTTTCCCAACTGTAAAATGAAGAGTCATTTCTGCTCCACCTACTTCACAAGGCAGGAATTGAAAAGAATGAAGAGAAAGGGAGTTAGCTATTATCAAATAAAGCAGGGACTACAGTGAAGCCAGACCAGATGGTGAGAAGTTTATGGAAGGGGAAGGGGCACTGGTCAACAGGGGTAAGAAAAGGGAATTGACCTAGGTTAGAGATTCTGATGAACTTTTTGGTTTTTTTTTTTTTAGATTTTAGTCTCTTTTGAGATGTGATACTGAAAATATGTGAGATTTGAAGCATTATGAGATTAGACATTATCCCATGCCTTCTCTTCTATTGTGACTATGAATGATTATTTTATAAAGTTGTGTGGTTTTTTTTTTAGTTTTTTTCAAGGCAATGGGGTTAAGTGGCTTGCCCAAGGCCACACGGCTAGGTAATTATTAAGTGTCCCAGGCTGGATTTGAACTCAGGTACTCCCGACTCCAGGGCCCCTGCTCTATCCACTGCACCTAGCCACCCCTCTGATGAACTTTTTAAACAGTATTTTGATAACTGTATTTCAATGTGATTGGCTTCCTTTGTGATCCCTTGTGTTTTTTATTTTATGCATTTAAAAATTATGCTGAGGAATCCACCATCTTCATCAGACTGCCAAAGGGGTTCAAGAAGATCCAATGGGGACGGCTAGGTGGCGCAGAGGATAGAGCACCGGCCCTGGAGTCAGGAGTACCTGAGTTCAAATCCGACCTCGGACACTTAATAATTACCTAGCTGTGTGGCCTTGGGCAAGTCACTTAACCCCATTGCCTTGCAAAAACCAAAAAAACAAAGAAACCTAAAGGAGAACCCATGCCTGGACTAGTGGGTCTCTAAGCCCTCCTACAGCATCATTCTATCACCCGGGCTAGGACCAAAGCCTCCACCTGCTAAGAGGGCCCATAAATCTCACTCCCCACCCACTGCGACCGACCCCCCAAACCAAACCAAAATGATGCTACTCGAGACCCCCGGGAGGGGATTCCTTCTTCCGACCCCTCCGCGCATCTCCTGGGCAGCTTTCAGGGACTCCGCGGGCGGCTCCCGGTGGGGGTCCGCCCCGAGCCTAGGCTGGCAGGGCTGCGCCAGGAGAGTGGGCAGCGCACGGGGGGAGGACGCTGGATGCGTGGCTGGAGCGGTTCGTGCGCCGCGGGGCGGGGCGCCACGGAGCTGCCGGGCGTGGGGAGGGAGGCCGGGGACGGGCCGGGGCGCGGCCCCGCGGACAGAGGAGGGCAGGCGGGGGGCTGCGGGGCGGGGGGCGCGGAGACGGGGGAGGGGGTTCGGGCCCCGGGGGAGGGGCCGCGGGGATGGAGGGCCGGGGAGGGGGCTCAGCGCCCCGGGCCCGGCCCGACTGCGCCGGCTACAGGACGGGGCTCGGGGGCCCGGGGGGCCCGGGCAGAGGGAGCTCCGCGGGGGCCGGGGCGGGGGGCGGCCGGACCACCTACTCTCAGCCGGGATGGCGCTTCCCGCGGCGGGCTCGGCCCTCAGCAGCCCCGGGGCGAGCAGCAGCAGCAGCAGCGCGGCGGCCCGGGCGCAGGAGGCCATGGCGAGGAGCTGTCCAGCGGCCGGGGCCGGGCCGGGGCCGGGCCGGGGCCGGGCCGGGGCCGGGCCGGGGACGGGCCGGAGAGGGGCGGCGGCGGCGGCGGGCTGAGCGCGGCCCCCTCGCAGCCCCACCCTGCCTGCACCTTTGTGCGGGGACCCCCAGCTCGGGGCGGAATCCCTCCAGCCGGCACGGAGCATGCGCCCCCGGTCTCCCCCACCCCACCCCGTCAGGGTCATTGCCAAGGAGACTCGCCATAGCAACACCCCAGCGGAGTGGAGGGGAGCCTCTGGGAAAGAGAGGAGACTTAAAGGGGCTGCAGCTCCGAGCCGCGAGGCCCTGGAGCTTGGCGCCCCGAATGCTCTGTGAGCACCCGACATCCGGTCCTGGGTCCTCCTACACAAGAGAGCTGAGGGAGCTCCGATGCCAGGGCCCAGCAGCCCCTACCTCCGCCCGGAATAGGACCCGACCCCCCTGCTCCCTGCGGGGAGGCTGCAGGAGGCGAGTGGCTGGCCCTGAAAACCTTAAAATCCTTTAGCAAGGAAGAAAGGGGCCAGGCTCAAAGAAGGGTGCTCCCGGGTAAGAGGGAGGGAGGCTGAGATCCAGAAAGGGGCTGTGACGTGCCCAAGGGCAGACCCTTCACCGGATAGCACAGACTCATGAATTCGCAGTTTCAGAGTTGGAAAAGCCATAGAGGTCATTGTCCTAGCAGAGCCCCTTTCTGTTAAAGCACACTCTGGAGGGCTGAGTCACTCAGGGTCTCAACAGGTTTAGAGCCGGAGCTGAGACTCTAGAACCCCTGGGGGTCTCAAGTGGCTTAAGATCTGCTCTTCTTTGGCCTAACAGAACCCCATTTCAGGGTTTCTCCACCGGGAAGATTAGGAGAGAGGGTTCAGAAAGAGCAGGAGAGCGGTTAAAAATGATTAGAGGAATGGGAAACTGGGCATGACTGGCAAGTAACGGTGGAGAGGACCGGGGAGAAGGACTGAGTTAGAGCCTGGATCTGCCACTTCCTACCTGTGTAACATTGAGGAAATTACCTCCTTGGATCTCAGTTCTCACAAATGAAGGAGTTAGAATGAATGACTTTTAAGATCTCTTCCCATCTCTAAAGCTACAAGCTTCTGCCTTAAAGAACAGCAAAAACTTGGGGGGATTGGAGCCTCATTCATTCAGCCCTTGGAATACTTTAGATTGGGTTTGAGCTAAAATTCCATTTTGCAGGGAAGCATCTGTGAGCAACTTAGGCTTTTTCAAGTATAGATATTTCAGAAGTATGGATGTGTGTGCAATTAAATTTCAGGTGGTTCTTATGGGCTCATTACGGCAGCCAGTTTCAGCAACAATACTAGTTGTCCTAATAATAAAACTACTCTAAAAGTGGGCTTTTTGTTTCAGAAGGCATTTTAATAGTGCTTATTGCGTACAATCAACACACAAGGGAGATGCACCTTTAACAAATACCAAGTTGACATCCTTGAGAGACATAAAATCAACTTGATAATTGCCAGCATTTATAGAAAATTTTAAGGTCTGCAGAAGCTTTACAAATATTAACTCATTTGATCATTCGAGTAACTCTGGGAGGAAGGTGTTATTTCCCCCCATTTTACAGATCAAGGAACTGAAGTTGAAAGCAGTTAAGGGACTTGCCCAGGGTCACACAGCTAGGTAAATATCTGAGGTACATTTGAACTGTGGTCTAAAAGATTCCAAATCCAGAACCATATTCCTGCCTTTATGAGGTATACCATGGGATCTCATGGCAAGTCCTAGCCTTGCCATGTGCTAGATGCATGACCTTGGGTGACTAACTTAGCCTCCGAGTTTTCATCTGTAAAATGAAAATGTTAAATTCTGGAATCCCTTCCATTTCTGAGGTCTATGAGCCTAGTAGCCAAACGAAAATAAATTGATAACTATAACACAAGAATACAAAAACACATTAAAAAGGGGTAAAATATGAGAGAAGAGTGTTAATGGGGGGGAGGGGGACATAAGTTGTATCCAGGAAAGGGTTTCCTGTGGATGATGATAAAAACTAATATTCAACATTATAAGGATTGTAAGATTTTAGTTTACGTACATTTTCTTATTTGACTTATCCTGCAAGGTTGGCGTTCTTGCCTGGGATCATTAAATGACTGAGATAGAATTCTTAGACTTTTCAGAATGAGTAGGAATTCAAGGAGAAAACCTTCCAGGCTTAAGGAATATCATGAGCAGCAGAATCAAAAAGTTAGGAAAACAGAAGGGATGATGAATAATCCAGACTCATGAGGAATGATATGAGATAGGAAAGGTCAGATACTGTAGTAAGAATAATTCAGGCCTTGGGAAGCAGGAGACCTGGATAGGAGTTTCAGCTTGAATCATACTAATAACCTTAGACAAATCATTTTACTAACTCTAAGCCTCAATTTTTTTCATCTGTAAAATAGATACAATCTGATAACATGTACTTTGTATATCTTAAACATTAAAATCCCACTGCCTATACTGCATGTGGATCAACTAGCCAAGCTTGACATCATCCTAATAGTGATGATAGTTTAATAAACGAGTCTATTTTTGTAGCCAAAGCACATTTATCTAATCTCAATTATCAAAAATTTTAAAGTTACACAATGTAGAGGAAAATGTGAAGAAACAGAAATACTTAGGTACAGTGCGGTCAGGACAATTGTCCTTCATTCTCAAGCATCAACTTTTTCTTGAATCTTGAAGACTACTCTGACTTCTACCCATTTACCAGGTAGCATGATAGAACAGGAGTGTTAGACCTGTTTTCAAATCCTTAGCTATAATTTACCAGGTGTATGAGCATGGATAGATTACCTAATCTTTGTAAATGTTAGTTTCCTAGTCTGTAATTTGGGAATAATTTTTAAGATGATGGTGATCAGATGAGATAACATATAAAGTATTTTTCAAGCCTCAAAAGTACTATAGAAATATCAGCCATTATTTAAGCACTACATAAATATGAGTTATTATTAGGGCAGACATTCCAGTTCTGCCCCTTCCTAGCATCTTGTCTCTGTGCAATGTAACCTCCCTTCTCTTTAATCAAATGAGATTATATATAGAAATCACTTTACAAACTTGAAAGTGGTTATATAAATGGATATCTTTTTTCCCAATCTCTCCCCTCTCTCAGCTATCCTATAAATTGCTCATTCATGTCATTCTCCTACATAAAAATTTTTCATGAGTCCCTTTTGTCTCAAAGATAAAACTATGATCTCCTCAGCATGGAAGACCCTCTAAAAGTTGTCTTACTCAACTTTTTCAACCTTGTTTAACGTATCTCTCCTGCATGTTCTACTTTCCGATCAAAAATCTTAGCCCTGCAACTTTTCTCTTTCCTTTGTCCTTTGCACCACACTTATCCATATGTGTTAAACTATAAACTTCCTGAGAGCAGTTTTGGGGGTGTTTTTTTAGCTTTATATGTTTAGTACAGAGCACAAAACATAGTAGTTGCTTAATATGTTAAATTGAATAGAATGTGGTTTGTCTCTGGCTACTCCCCCCCACCCCCACCCCACCAAAACAAGCTAGGGATCTTTGTAAATCTTAGTATAAATAAGTTTATAAGCATTTCCAAAGCTGATCCCTCCTGGGGAGCAGTTTCATAAAGGGTAGAGGGGTTAGCCCTAGGCCTCCAGAGGGCATAGAGGATGGAGAGTCTGTTTTCCAAGTCCAGACTCCATCCCAACCTTCATCTTCCCACATGCACAGGAACATGAACACACAAATATACCCAAACTGTAACTGGCTACTTTCAGGAGTGAGGAACCTCTCATCCCTAGAGACATACGGCAACCTGGATGATCTGTCTTGGGGATAGTGATGAGGGGAGAATTGAACTAGATCCCCTCTGTGATCCTTAAGATCTTCAACAACAAACCACATAGAAAGACATTTCCATACCTATACAACATATTTGGTTTACAATATGAATTGAACGTAATCTCTTTCTCCCACACACACATACACACCTGCCTCATGAGAATCATCCTTAATTAGTGTGAATGATGGCAAAAGGAAGGTGGATGTCCCCAGACAAAACTTAATCTGACAAATATTGTGATGATGATTGTCCTTCATTCTCAAAGATAATGACATGTCATGAATTGGATTTGAGTGAGATGATGCTCTATTAGGTCACCAGCCTCACTTTCTCCACCAGAGTCATCTGGGTCCAGTGGACAGATAGAAATTGGGATGACTGGAGCTGGCCCTGTGTGCAAGGCAATCAGAGTTAAGTAACTTGCCTAAGGTCACACAACTACTAAGTGGCAAGTATCTGAGGATGGATTTGAACTCAGGTCCTCCTGACTCCAGGGTAGGTGCTCTACACCACTTAACCAGAATCCTGCCAAGGACCCTTTCCCAAGTCCTTGAGTGCTGCTCTATTCCTTCACTGCCTTAATTGCCTCCATGAGGGAAGAATCTAGGTCTGCTCTAGCCTGTTGATATCTCAATGGTACTGACCACTGAACTCTGCAAACAGTGGTTGCCTTATACATATTGTTAATAGTAAGGTTCTCTCCACCCCCCTTTATGGCCCCACCCCCACTGGTGCCTAAATTAGGCTTGTCTGTAAGTCGGTCATGGAAGAAGCTCGGGAATTGTAGGCATCAACAGTCAGACTTGTGAGGCAGGTTTGTACACCATAGAGACACCCAACCACAACCCATCTGGGCCAGCTTAGGTGCGAGTCAGCAGAAGTGGTCTGGCCTGGGAGCACCATCTGGCTCAAATCAGCACCAGTCAACTCAGGTCTGGTCAGTCTTCCTCCCGATGTGATGTAACTCTTCCACTGGAAGCAGCATTTCTGTCTAGCAAGGAGGAAGGGGAAATGGAAAGATATTAGCAGGATGCTCATCCACTCAGCCCCAGGAAAGGCTCTGGAGTCTTCCTTGACTTCATTCTTCCTCTGTCATCCTGTTCTTTTCTTTTCACTCTGTTCCCCACCTCCTGTTTTTTTCCATTTTATCAACTGATTCACCAAGTTTTCACCCCTATTGAGCCAAGTATAGGTAAAAGAAAGATCTAGAATCAGAGAGACCCTGAAGAGATTTTAATGGCCAATTTAGTATAACCCCTTCAAATCAGACATAAAGAAGCAGGCATCAGATGAGTGCAATGGAAAGAGTACTGAGAGGAATCGAGTTCAAATCCCATCTCTGCCACTTCCTATTGACAACCCTTTAAGCAAGGCAGTTCATCTCTAAACTTCAGCCTTCCCCTCCTCAAGATTTACTCTTATGGCCCTTCCAGCTCTAAGTCCGGTAGTATGCAAGAGAAGGTCTACATGGTACCTCTGTTTCTGCCCTTGAGGAGTCTGGGATTCTCACCCTATTGGTGAAAGCCATAATATTGTATACCAGTGGAAGCCACGATGGGGGTTTCCTAGCAAAAGTCTCTCTACCTGTGAAAGTCATCATCATCATCATCATAACAATAATGGAGTCCCTAGCAATTAAAGCTATGAATAATGGTAACCAAAAAAAAAAATACACTTATTGAGACATAACAGTGATCAGTACAAAGTCTATATGTCTGGCCAAAAGAGCACTGATATGATTCCAGGTGTCTGGTATCTGAACCCACTAATGAACAGAATGAACCCCATAATATCTGCCAATCTGCACTAACATACTCTGTAACTATAACTTTAACATAGTCTATAACTCTTCTTCCCTTTGTTCAATATCTATAATTACCACAGGAGTTGGAAGGGATCCTTGCAGGAATTCCAATATGTTGTCTAAGGGCTGCCCTAAACTGCCCTGATACAAGTAAGTATCTTCTATACCTAATTTGATTATTAAAACTTTGATTATTAAAATACTTATATAATCAATCTGGAACTCCCCAACCTCTTCAAAATCATGTTGAATCCCTTGTTTTGGGGGGAGTCAAATATCCCACTGAAGGGTAAATTTTCTGCCAAGACATCTGGGATCATGCCAAGAGATGGTAAGAGTCTTGCCTGAGGTTGAGCAAGTAGTATATGCAAGAGAGGCTATCCATTGTACCTCTCTCTCTCTCTCTCTCTCTCTCTCTCTCTCTCTCTCTCTCAAACACACACACACACACACACACACACACACACACACACACAAACACACACAGAATTTAGGATTGGACCAACCACCAGTCACTGCAGGGATAGAGCTCCTCCTCAGGAAGACAGGCCTTCCAGGAGCAGCTCTGTTCCATCTGCTCTCAGAGTTATTTCTCTGAAATAAATCACCAGCAAGGCTGTGAACCAGAAATAAGGTGAGGAGGTTTGTCAGCCCCAGCACTGAACGATCCCCTGCAGCTAATTTATATCATCTTTAAGAGTTCCTGACCAGTAAGACAGTGATTGTCTCTAGGCAGAGCTCTCACAGGGCTTTATGGGACCTAATTCACAGCAAGCCACGTTGTTTTTGTGCTTAGCATAGGATCTGACTTATAGAAGGTACTTTAGAAATACTGTTAGCTTTCACAAGCTTATCCTTACACCAAGAAGATTTTCAGAATTCCTCCCCCTCCCTCTGCTTGTTTGTACTTTCCCCTGATTTCCTCCCTATCTAATTTCCTCCCTAATTTCCTCCCTATCTAATTATAGAAGGAAAGTGTGATATTAATCCTGGTGATGTCATGAGACCATCAATCAGGAAATAATGTGAATAGTTAGTATTTCCATAGCACTTTAGAACTTCAAGGTTTGCAGAATGCTTTGCAAATATTAACTCATCCTATCCTCATAACAACCCTAGGAGATCGGTACTTTTATGGGCCTAATTTTACAGAAGAGGAAACAGACAAGTTCAGTGACTTGTCAGGGTTACACAGATAAAAAGTATCTGAGGTCAGTTTTGAACTCGTCTTCCTAACTCCAGTCTCTGCACTCTATCCATTGTACCAATTGACTACCAATGCCACAATGTCCAAAAGAAGTAAAACTGAGTTATCCAAAGGCTAATGGTGAGGGACAATGAGTATGTGGATGGCCTCAACAAATACATGTACACCAGAAGTGGTGTGAAGGATATTGTCAGAGAGATGTATAACTTGAATGGAAAAATGGTCCATATTATTGCTGGCTAAAGGGTTTTAGGGATTCAAGCCACTGACTCTTGACCCAGAATAATTTAAAGGAAAAAAGTTTATTTATGCATTAATGTATATATTAAAATAACAGGAAATTAAGCAATAACAACCTTTATTTGTTAGGGGAAACTGATGGAATTTACTGGGGAAAGCAGAAAAACTAAGAGAGAAATTAAGGACAGTTGCTAGGGCATTGTAACTGGGCTGAATCAGCAGGCAGCAAGGGATAAGACCAGGGTTACATAAGATATTACAAGGAAATATAATAGAATATCAGAGGTGGAAGGTACCTGAAGGTATAGAACTTCAGAATATTTAAGCTGGAAGGAGTCTCTCAAGATTACCCAGGCCACATTTCTGCCAAAGATTGCATCTCCTCCAGGCATCCTAAAGCAGCTAAGAAGCTTGGCACCATTTCTTCCTGTCTCCCATACCACTGTGCTTGCCAGCATAGCCTAATATGTCCAGTAAGAGAGAGAGACCTGTATAAAGTGGGAGCAAACAAGGCATAAGGTTTCTTTTTTTTTCCAATCAGATATTTTTAAAAAAGATTTTAAATTACTTAACCCCCATTTGCCTTGAAAAAATCCTTAAAAAAAGATTTTAAATTAATTGTATTAATACTTATCAATATATCTAGTAATATTATTTGTATTATATAATAATTATTTGTTATTAATATAGTATGTTATATATTCTTATAAATTAATGCTTATTGTTGTTTAGTCAATTAGTCATATTCAACTTTTCAAGATCCCATCTAGGTCATATATGTATGTGTATATATATATATATTTAGGCTTTTGCAAGGCAATGGGGTGAAGTGGTTTGCCCAAGGTCACACAGGTAATTATTAAGTGTCTGAGGCCAGATTTGAACTCAAGTCCTCCTGACTCCAGGGCCGATGCTCTATTCACTGTGCCACCTAGCCACCCCTGGGTCATATATCTTGGCAAAGACACTAGAGTGTTTTGCCATTTCCTTTTCCAACTCATTTTACATAATAATTATTGCATATAATTCTTTTATTAATAATGAACAAAATATAATTAATACTCTTAGCTATTGATTATACTGATATAATAGTCCATAGATAATACTGTTGATCATATTTTGGTCACTATTAATAATAGAATAATTTATATAATAATTATTGATAATAAACATTGATGTATTATCACAGATTTTTAAAAATTCTGGGCCACCAAATAAAACATGCACATATGAACAGAATGGGGAAAAAAGATTGTACATGAAGCTATGTGAAGCTTGCTTTTCTTTTAATGATTATATAATGACTTCAACATGTAAAGTTATCCTTGTCCATGATTTTTTCTGGCCTTTGTTCTGTAGATTTCTCTTATGTGAGTTTTTTTTTCCATTCCTTTTCTTCTTTTTTTTGATTTAGATGACCTTATCCTTAGATTTCTTCCTTTCTCATAAATCTCCATTGAAAAAAGAAAAACAAAGTCCTTGTAATATATAAACACGGTCCAGCAAATTGGCCAAGTTGAAAAATGTAAAGACACAAGATTGCACTGCAAGTCTTTAAGCCAGCAAAGGGACATAGCTACTTTTTAAACCTACTGACAAGAAAATGAGCCAGAGGTGCAGCCAGGTTGTCCAGTGGTTAGAGCACCAGCCCTAGAGTCAAATCCAGCCTCAGACAATTGATATTTATTAGCTGTGTGACCTTGGGCAAGTCACTTAACCCCACTGCCTTACAAAAATCAAAAAAAGAAAAGAAAATGGGCCAGAAGAGAGGTTTCTGTATAGCTCTAATTTAGCATTTAGATTTAGAGGGAAGATGTATACAAAAGGCCAAACTTCCAAGTAACCTAAAACCACAGGCCTGCTGCATCTGAATAATTTAATTAACAATTCTTTCCTTGCTTATATAAAAAAATCTGCAAACTATAGGCCAATGAACTTGACTTTGATCCTGGGAAAATTCTCAAATGGATCATATATCTCTCTATTGAATTTCACTTTATTCCATGGACCATTAAAGAGATGGCTAGTGAACATCTAGAAAAGGAAACAGTGATCCCAAAGGTCTTGCCAGACTAACCTCATTTCCTTTTTTGAGAGGATTGTTAGTCAATCAAGGGAATGCTGCTGATAGAGTTTACTTAGATTTGAGCAAATAATTTGATAAAGTATCTTAATAGTATCCTTGAAGAATAGGTAGTGAGATATGAATTAGAGTATAATATAACCAGATGGATCTGGTTATATTATTAGTTATTAATAGTCCAGTAACACCTTGGCAAGCAGTCTCCAGTAGAATGCTCCAGGTTTCTATGCTCTCTCCTGTGCTATTTGCACATTTATCAGTGACTTATATGAAGACAGAGATAGTATGCTCATCAAATCTGAAAATGACATAAAGGAACTAGACTTATAAGAAGAATTGTTCCAGTGAGACTTCAGCACAAACAGTTCTACAGATGTAAAAGAAAAAGTTATTAAAGGCAAAATAGACATTACCCATTCTAGAGAAGGTTGGAAGAGAGCATAAAGATATTAATTTGAAATTCATAATGTTGTATTTAGCCACTCCTCCATATAGAATTGCCAAAGAAATATAGGGGCATTGCATGAACTGATGCTGAACGAGATGAGCAGAACCAGAAGAACATTGTACACCCTAAGAGCAACATGGGAGTGATGATCAATCTTAATGGACTTGCTTATTTCATCAATGCAACAATCAGGGACAATTTTGGAGACTTCCAGCCAAGATGGCAGAGAGAAGACAGGCACAGTTTAGAGGAGAAACACCTGAATCTTCTTCTCATCAGACTTGGCTAAAAGTCAACCTACACATACTCAGTTAACTTATAAAACATCTGACCTTTCAAGAAGTAAAAGGGGAAAAGGGGAGGGGGGACAGAGAAAGGGAAGGGGAGTGGAGGAAATAAGGGGGAATAACAAAAGGAAGGGAAGGGAACAGGGAAAGGGGAAAGAAAGGGGAGGGTGTGATATAGAAGGGCAAACACACTGAAAGGGGTGCTATTCAAAAACAAAATACTGGGGAATATGGATAGGGGGGGGAAAGGGGGAAAAATACAAACAGAGGGAAGCTAGCACAGAGGGCAATAAAGAATTAGTAATCATAACCTTGAATGTGAATGGGATGAACTCTCCCTTAAAATGTAAGCAAATAGCAGAATGGATTAAAAACCAGGATCCTACAATATGCTGCTTACAAGAAACTCATTTGAAGCAGAAAGATACATATAGAGTAAAGGTAAAAGGTTGGAGCAAAATATATTTTGCTTCAGCTGAAGTAAAAAAAGCAGAGGTAGCAATCCTTATCTCAGACAAAGCAGCAGCAAAAATAGATAACGTTAAAAGAGATAAGGAAGGAAACTTTATCCTCCTAAAAGGTACCATAGACAATAAAGTCATATCAATATTGAATATATATGCACCCAGTGGGACAGCACCCAAATTCTTAGAGGAGAAGCTGAAAGAATTACAGGAAGACATAGACAGCAAAACTCTACTAGTAGGAGACCTCAACCTCCCGCTATCAGATCTAGATAAATCAAATCATAAAACAAACAAGAAAGAAATTAGGGAGGCAAATAGATTGTTAGAAAAATTAGATATGGGGGCAGCTGGGTGACGCAGTGAATAGAGCACCGGCCTGAGAGTCAGGAGTACCTGGGTTCAAATCCAGTCTCAGGCACTTAATAATTACCTAGCTGTGTGGCCTTGGGCAAGCCACTTAACCTCATTTGTCTTGCAAAAACCTAAAAAAACAAAAAAAAATTAGATATGGTAGACTTATGGAGGAAACTGAATGGGGATAGGAAGGAATATACCTTTTTCTCTGCAGTACATGGAACTTATACAAAAATTGACCATGTACTAGGACATAAAAACCTAATGATCAACTGCAGAAAGGCAGAAATAGTGAATACATCTTTCTCAGATCACAATGCAATAAAAGTCATATGCAATACTGGGCCAAGGAGATATAGACCCAGAGCAAATTGGAAACTGAATAACCTCATCTTAAAAAATGAGTGGACCAAAAAACAAATTATAGAAAGAATTAACCATTTTATCCTAGATAATGATAATAATGAAACAACATACCAAAACCTATGGGATTCATTCAAAGCATCTCTCAGGGGATATATTATAGCTCTAAATGCTTATATGAATAAATTGGAGAAAGAGGAAATCAATGAACTAAACATGCAACTAAAAAAATTAGAGAAAAAACAAATCAAAAATCCCCAATCAAATACCAAATTAGAAATTTTAAAAATCAAAGGAGAAATTAATAAAATTGAAAGCAAAAAAACTATTGAATTAATAAATAAAACCAAAAGTTGGTATTATGAAAAAACCAATAAAATTGATAAACCTCTGGTCAATTTGATTAAAAAAAAAGAAAGAAGAAAACCAAATTGCTAGTATTATAAATGAAAAAGGTGAACTCACCACCAATGAGGAGTAAATTAAAGTAATAATTCAAAATTATTTTGCCCAACTTTATGCCAATAAATTTGATAATCTAAGTGAAATGGATGAATATTTACAAAAATATAAGTTGCCCAGGTTAAATGAAGAAGAGATTAAATACCTGAACAACCCCATCACAGAAAAAGAAATTCAATAAGCCATTAGTGAACTCCCTAAAAAAAATCTCCAGGGCCTGATGGATTCACAAGTGAATTCTACCAAACATTTAAGGAACAATTGGTTCCAATCCTATATAAACTCTTTGGAAAAATAGGGAAAGATGGAACTCTGCCTAACTCTTTCTATGAAACCAATATGGTGCTGTTACTTAAGCCAGGAAGAGTTAAAACAGAGAAAGAAAATTATAGACCTATTTCCCTGATGAATATAGATGCAAAAATCCTAAATAAAATCTTAGCAAAATGACTACAACAAATCATCACTAGGATAATACATTATGATCAAGTAGGATTTATTCCAGGAATGCAGGTTTGGTTCAATATTAGGAAAACTGTTATTATACTCAATTCTATCAATAACAAACCTATCAGAAACCATATGATCATATCAATAGATGCTGAAAAAGCGTTTGACAAAGTACAGCATCCATTCCTATTAAAAATACTAGAGAGTGTAGGAATAAATGGACTGTTCCTTAAAATAATTAGCAGTATCTATCTGAAACCATCAACAAGCATTATACTCAATGGGGAGAGGCTAGAGCCGTTCCCAATAAGATCAGGGGTTAAACAAGGGTGCCCATTATCACCACTACTATTCAATATTGTATTAGAAATGTTAGCATCAGCAATTAGAGAAGAAAAAGAAATTAAAGGAATTAGAATTGGGTAGGAAGAAACAGAACTCTCACTATTTGCAGATGACATGATGGTCTACCTAGAGAATCCCAAGAAATCATCTAAAAAACTACTGGAAACAATTAGCAATTTTAGCAATGTTGCAGGTTATAAATTGAACCCCCATAAATCCTCAACTTTCCTATATATGACTAGCAAGAAACAGCAGGAAGAGCTAGAAAGAGAAATTCCATTCAAAGTAACCTCAGACAGTGTAAAATACTTGGGAGTCTATTTGCCAAGACAGACTCAGAATCTTTTTGAAAACAATTATAAAACACTTCTCACACAAATTAAATCAGATTTAAATAACTGGGCAAATATCAACTGCTCATGGATAGGTAGAGCTAATATAATAAAAATGACAATTCTACCAAAACTAAACTATCTGTTTAGTGCCTACCAATCAAAATTCCAAAAAAAAATTACTTTAATGAGCTAGAAAAAATTGTAAGTAAATTCATATGGAGAAATAAAAAGTCAAGAATTGCCAGGAGCTTAATGAAAAAAATGCAAATGAAGGTGGCTTAGCACTACTCGATCTAAAATTTTATTATAAAGCATCAATCATCAAAACTGTTTGGTATTGGCTAAGAAATAGAGTAGTGGACCAGTGGAATAGACTAGGAACAGGAGATGATTATAGTAAATTGCTGTTTGATAAACACAAAGAATCCAGCCATTGGGATAAAAACTCTTTGATAAAAACTGCTGGGATAATTGGAAGTTAGTATGGAAGAAATTCAGATTAGACCAACACCTCACATCCTTTACCAAGATAAGATCCAAATGGTTACAGGACATAGACATAAAAAACAATACTATAAGCAAATTAGAAGATCAAGGACTGGTCTACCTGTCAGATCTATGGAAAGGGCAACAGTTTATGACTAAGGAAGAGTTGGAGAACATCACTAAAAACCAATTAGATGATTTCAATTACATTAAATTAAAAAGGTTTTGCACAGATAAAACCAATGTAATCAAGATCAAAAGAAAAGTAGTAAATTGGGAAACAATCTTTACAACTAATGATTCTGACAAAGGACTCATTTCTAAAATATACAGAGAACTGAGTCATATTTTTAAAACAAAAAGCCATTCCCCAATTGACAAATAGTCAAAGGATATGCAAAGGCAATTTACAGATGAGGAGATCAAAGCAATCCATAGCCATATGAAAAAATGCTCTAAATCATTAATTATTAGAGAAATGAAAATTAAAGCTTCGCTGAGGTACCACCTCACACCTCTCAGATTGGCCAGTATGACCAGGAAGGATAATGATCATTGTTGGAAGGGATATGGGAAATCTGGGACACTATTACACTGTTGGTGGTGCTGTGAACTCATCCAACCCTTCTGGAGAGCTATTTGGACTATGCCCAAAGGGCAACAAAAATGTGCATACCCTTTGACCCAGCAATACGACTACTGGGTCTATACCCTGAAGAGATGAGGAAAAAGGGTAAAAACATTACTTGTACAAAAATATTTATAGCAGCCCTGTTTGTGGTGGCAAAGAATTGGAAATCCAGTAAATGTCCTTCAATTGGGGAATGGTTTAGCAAACTGTGGTATATGTATGTCATGGATCACTATTGTTCTATTAGAAACCAGGAGGGACAGGATTTCAGGGAAACCTGGAGGGATTTGCATGAACTGATGTTGAGTGAGATGAGCAGAACCAGAAAAAACACTGTACACCCTAACAGCAACATGGGAGTGATGTTCAACCTTGAAGGACTTGCTCATTCCATCAGCGCAACAATTGGGAACAATTTTTGGCTGTCTGCAAAGGAGAGTACCATCTGTATCCAGATAAGGAGCTGTGGAGTTTGAACAAAGTACAAGGACTATTCCCTTTAATTCAGAAAAAAAAAAAACCCAGATGTCTTATGGTTTGATCTGGTTACCTCTGAGAATTCTGTTCTCTTTAAGGATATGATTTCTCTCTCATCACACCCAATTTGGATGGAGGTACAACATGGAAATAAAGTAAAGACTGACGGAGTGCTATCTGTGGGGTGGGGGTGGGGGAGGGAAGCAAGATTGGGGGAAAACTGTAAAACTCAAATAATATCTTTAATAAAAATTTAAATAAAATCAGGGACAATTTTAGGGTATCTGCGATGGAGAATACCATCTGTATCTTTAGAAAGAATTGTGGAGTTTGAACAAAGACAAAAGACTATTACCTTTAATTTTTAAAAGTCATGTAATTTTGCTATCTCATATTTTATTCTTTTCCTTAAGGATATTATTTTTGTCCCAACACATTTGATTTTGATCAATATATAGCATGGAAACAATGTAAAGAGTATCAGCCTGCCTTCTGGGGGGGCTGGGGGAGGGGAGCGAGATTGGAGAAAAAAATTGTAAAATTCAAAAAACAATTTAAAAAGAGAGAAAAAAGTGCTATTTAAAAAAAAGAAATATAGGGGCAGAAAGGACTGAATTAAAACTAATCACCCTGTGAAAACATGATATGACTTATGTTTTTTGAGCCAGTAAGAATGCATAGAATGGGGGAGATAAGACTTCTGTTCCTAGTTGAGGTGACAAACCTCAAAATCTTTGAGAGAATGAAAGAGAAGCTTCTTCTACTCCTATGTTAATGGGGAGGTGCTCTGTCTAAAAGAGTTCTGTAATATTCCAATTTTAGGGAGAACAGCACCACCCAGTCAAGCCCCTGACTGAAGAGGGAAAAAGTCTAACCTGTAGAAAGAGATGTTCTGCCCTGAGAAGAGTCCAGCCTTGGAGCAATCTGCTTGGTCCAGTCTGGAAATAGTGAAGACTGGTGAGGAACCAGCAGAATCAACAAGTAACCTGCTACCCCCAGACAAGGGACTGGTCAACCCTCTCAATTCAATTAAACTAAATTTAGCAAATATGATTTATTAGCCACCAGCTGTGGTTAATCTAGGTACAAGATATGACAAAAAAATCTAAACAATCCTTGCCTTCAGGAAACTTAAATTACATGGAGAAAACAGTAGGTACCCAATAAATACAAAGTGAATTTTTAGTGATGGGGAAGCACAATCAATTTAGGGAAGGGTCAGGGAAGGCATCAGATAGAAATGGCTTTTGAGATGAGCCTTTGAAGGGAGATAAAAATGTCAAAATTTGGAGGTGAAGAGTACCAAAGAATTGAACGAGGAGATGGAATGTCTGCCATATAAAAAGAATAGCAATAAACAAATAGAGACCTAAAGAAGGGAAGGTTATAGTTTATTGATAGCATTTCCATAGCATTTTAAGATATCAAAGTATAAGTTTCTTTAATCTCTATTCCAAATTTAAAAAAAAAAGATTGAATTTTTAGAGTGTTCAGCCTTCGTCTCAGTCACCTTGCCACTAAATCAGAACTTAAGACTCCTGAATATCTCCCCCTGTGTTAATTACAAACTCAGAAGGACAATGCCCAGGAGACTGGTAATCTTGTCCTGCCAGGAAGAGACAACAAGAAATCAGATAATATTATACAAGGATGATAACCTGTGGGTAGCAATTTGGGCAACTTGATAATGTGCAGTCTTCATTGTTAGGCTACAAAGGAGATTAATAATTTTTCTTATTCTTTGTTTTTGCATAAATATTTCTCCTTTACTCGGACCAATGTGGTCATTAGGATAGAGGTAAAATCTTAGAAAAATAAAACTTAAAATGTCTAATCTATATTTTCTGTCACTTTTGTTTTAATCTTATATTTTTAAGGTTTGGGGTTCACAAAGATTAGCAAAGTGCTTCATAGATGTTATATTTGATCCTCACAACCACCCTGTGAATTATTATTATTATGACCATTTTACAGATGAAGAAACTATGACTGGTAAAGGCAAAAGTGACTTGCCCAAGGTCACTCAGCTAGTATCTAAGGAAGGATTTGAACTCAGTATCTTAACTTTAGAGTCAGAAGGAACCTTAGAAGCCATATAATTCAAGCACGGTATTTTATTGATGAGGAAACTGAGACCCAGAAAGACTGATGATTTCTACCAGTATACACAGATGGTAAATGCCTGAGCCAGAATTTTTACTGTCTCCAAGCTCAGTCTTCCAACTTCAGTATTTGGTCTACTTAACTCTATTGCCATAAGGAATTATCTATCCTCATAATGTCAGCAATCATTTTTGAGGTGACAATAAGACAATGGAATATGAAAGTGATGTGTAATACAAATTGTTTCTTAAAACTCAGTTTCTCCAAAATATGCCTTTTATGGGTAGAATTCTGAAATCTCAGTTGAACAAAACCTCAGAAATAATGAATTCAAACAAATCTTTACTCCCTACCACAGTAAGATTGGCAGATGGTCAGCCTGTCTCTGTAAGTACAAATACAGAGACTTTAAAGTGACATAATATTGTATCAAGTAAACTTTTTAAAATCTATAAATGATAATCTTTTAGCCACTTGTGTGTAAAGATGCGAACTGCATTCTTTAAAAGAAAATATCCTATTTTATTCAATGAAAAATAATTTATTTTAGCTTCCTCCCACCTCCACCTCCCCCACCTGCAGTATTCTTTTAGCCAGAAATTCCCTTATTTTAGAAATCTGTTGCATGGTCAGACAGTTTTAAATAAATTCAGTGGATAAATTCCACAAACATCCACTATCTGAATAAAAGATATCAGGTAGCTTTCCTCTCCTTCAGGACATATGACCAAGGGGAGCTGCATGCTTCCTCCCATTCATTTATCCAATATGCATTTACTTAGCCCCAGTTGTGCCTAGAATTAGGCACAATTCTAATGAGGTTCAAAAGAAGGGATAAAAGTCTGCCCTCAAGGACTTTACATTTTACTGGAATAAAACCAGCTCACTTCACCTCTGGATCTCAGTTTCTTTATTTGTACTGTGGGGGTTGGACTAAATAGCCCTTAAAATCTCTTCTAGCTCCAACATTCTATGTTTTGTTATTGGAATCTGTTCCAACTGTCACAGAATTATGGAGGGAACCGAACTCAAATCCCAGCTCTCCCCACACACCAGTTGTGTGTGACCTTGGGTAAGTCCTTGCTCTTCTCTGGGCTTTTAGTTTCTCCTCTACTTCTGAGTCAGATAGTCTCAGGCCCATATGCAGGGGTAGCAAAAGCTCCACTCAACTTTTCCAAGGCAATCCTCTACCTAAGCACTTTGAACTGTCCCAAGCCTGGCCCAACCACTCATTCCCCTGCTGGGAGCTGGGTCCTGAGACAACCTCCCCGGACAGGGCATCCATCCCAGCTGATTGATGCTGGGACACCTTGGGTCAATCCCCTCTCCCAAGGTCATCTTGCTCGCCCCCCCCCCACCATCCCCAACCTGGAAGACATCCTTGTCTAAGGACAAAGGCATCTGCACCGCCTGGGTCCCTGGAGGGAGGGTGTCTCTCGGGCTCCCTCCCTCCCCCTGCCTCCTGCCCTCTGCCCCACATCTCCAGAGAGATGATGCTTACCTGGCTCCCCCTCGGCTTCTCAGACCAAGCGCTGTGCCTACCCGGCAATGTTGGCTTTGAAATGGCCCCTTGGCAGCCAGCCCTCCCTGGGCAGCCCTAGCATCTGTGAGCATGTGCGCTGACTCCTGTAGCCCGCCAGGGAGGGAAGAAGATGGGATGGGGGGAGGAGAATATGAGAAGCTCCCAGGGCTTTGGGGAGACCATCGAGGATGGGGAGATTCAAAACAGTCCACCCAGTCCCACGCCCTCACTTTGGGACACTTTATGGGGGATAAAAGGGAATGGGTGAGGGGTGGGGGAGCACCTAAGGGAGAAAGGGAAGTTTAGAGTCCTGCAAAGAACCAAGGACCAGGAGGCAGGAGTCCTGAGTTGGGATGTGACCTCCAGTATTGGTGACCTTGGGAAGGTACCTCTCATAAACCCTTGGGTTTCCAGGCAGATTTGGAGGGGGCTTTTCATTCCCCTCCAACTCCCCAATATCTGTAAAATGGGAGTAGCAAACTTAACTTAGAGATAGGGAGAGAGCTAGAGGGGAACAATTAGATAGAGCAATAGCCCTGGAGTCAGGAGGACCTGAGTTCAAATCTAGCATCAGATACTTGATATTAGCTGTGTGACCTTGGACAAGTCACTTAATCCTGATTGCCTCTCATCCAGTTGTCCTGATTCAGATGGCTCTGGAGAAGGGGGGGGGGGGGCTGGTGACAGCATCCCTCACTCAAATCCAATTCATAGGCTTGTCATGGCACATGATTTATGTTATGGCATAACCTCCCTGATGTCCTGGTCTTCTTCCAGAATGAAGGACAACCATCATCAAGTCACTTAACCCCATTGCCTTGTTTTAAAAAAAAGGGATCTGGATGTGAAGTTAAAAAAAAGACCTGGGTTCAAGTCCAATTTCTGATGGCATTGCTAGCTGTGTGACTTTGAGCAAGTCATTTAACCTCTTAGTGCACTTCACTCACAAACCCCCCCCATCCCATTGCCCATCCCCCCACCAGGAGCAAATACACTCTCCAAAGTAGACTGCTGATCTGCATTGGAAGTCTTTCCTCCCCAGGGGAGATCCTATGCTGATATTAAATCAGAGTTCCAAATAAATGACTGAATAAATAAATACAATTAATTTGAACAGATAGATGTATAAATGATTCACAGGGCTACTATTGGCCAAACTTACTTTCTAAACCTTAAAGCAATGGGAAAAGAACCTGGACCTGAAGAACAAATGATGAAATGTGTTTATGTCCTCCCCATGGTAAAGTAGCCAAGTTAAAATAGACAGTGTCTAGGATGTACACTAAGTTGTTTGGTCTTAATTGTTTTTCCTTTTACAAGACTGTATAAGGAAATAATTGTGATATTTTAAAAATGCATCAATAAAAATTTAAAATGGTAAAATTTTTTAAGTGAATTAGTTTAGGGGGCAGCTAGGTATTACAATGGATAGAGCACTGGCCCTGGAGTCAGAAGGACCTGAGTTCAAATGGGACTTTAGACACTCAATACTTACTTGGCTGTGTGACCTTGGGCAAGTCATTTAATCTCAATGCCTTGCAAAAATTTAAAAAAACAGTACACCTTCTTTCTATCCTTCAAGGCTCATTTCAAATAATGAGTCCCCTTCCTCTAAAATAGTATGGTTTATAAAGCAAGTTTCTCTGAGGAAAGGTATACAAAGAATATCTTCCTTGTTTGCAAGGAGGAGGAAGTTAAGGCTTATAGTCATTCAGTGACAAGAACACAGTGGCCAACTATTTTTCAGACATAATCTTTTTGGCTCATTTGGCCCCTATTTCACTCACACACTGGCTGCTGGCCATGCTTCATGAGCAGAAACTGAGTTAATAATAAATAATAGGAACAGATTTCAAAGGTGACCAACCACATGGAAAATGCTGAAAACAAAACAATCTTAACCCCCTGTGCCCTGGAGAAACCAAGACTACAGTGTCAAATATTTAAAGGACAAAAAAAAATAGACACATAGCTTCTCATCAGTATGGGGTTTGGAACAGTGTCTGGAAGGATTACCTAGAGTAATAAGAAAGAATATGAGAGAGAGACAGAGAGACAGACAGAAAAATAGAGACAGAGAGAGAGACAGAGAGAAACAGAGTGACAGAGACAGAGATAGAGAGATAGAGACAGGAGAGAGAGAGAGAGAGAGAGAGAGAGAGAGAGAGAAGGGAAAAAAGAAAGAAGGGAGAAGAGAGAAGATAGAGAGAGAGGAGAGAAGCGAGATAGAGAGCAGACCATAGAATATAACTCTGAGCTTCCAGGAACCTCAAAGGGCATCAAAACAAATGTTCTTCTCTAGGGGCAGGAATTACCTCTGCAGACTCCCTGGCTGGCAGTTGTCTGATTTGTCATTCAACCAGTATTTATTAAGTACTTACTCCATACCAAACATTGTGCTACACAAAATACTTACATAATCCATACAAAATGACTAGAAGATAGTTTTGGGAAGGAGGTCACTAGCAGGAGATTAGGGCAGGGAAGCCACTAACCTAAATTCAGATCTTAGCTCTGCAACTTCTTGGGTTCAGGGCCTTAGCAAAACCTCTTTCCCTCACTGGACCTCGGTTTCTTTATCTATATTATGAGGAAGTTGGACAAAACTGTATTTTAACATGAAGCTCCTGTATTCAGGAAACAAGTGGCCAGTCAATAAACATTTATTAAGTTGCTACTATGTACCAACACCATGCTAATCATTGGTAATACAAAGAAAAGAAAAAATTCTTACCCTCAAAGAACCTACTAAAATTCCACCTTGAATTCTGATCTAATCTCTAAATCAAATCTAATCTCTAAATCAAAATTAATATTCTGGATTTTAAAATGCTACATGAAAAGGATATTTACATAGAATATGTAAGATTTATCAAATGAAACTGCAAGCATGATGAAAGGCAATATATTTAAAAACTGCTAGAGAATGAGACCAAAATGAATGCTTCACTAAGTCAAAAAATCAACATTTATTAACTGGGGGACTCAGCTTGGGAGCAATTGTATACAAACATATTATAAACAGTTATATAGTTAAATATAAAATATATATTTATAAAGCTATAAATTAGAGATAATTAGGAGAAGGGAAAACCCTAGAATTCAGGGGGTCAAGGAAGATACTGGGCCTGATAGAGTTCAGCTAAGGTCTGACCTTTATGGAGGTGAGGACTGGCTATTTCTGACTGATGATCAGAAACTAATGGGTCTGCTTCTCCCCCTCTGATGTTCTTTTTTTTTTCTTGGTTTTTTTAAAAATTTATTTTTTAATTTTGCAATTTTCTCCCTAATCTCACTTCCCTTCCCCACCCCCCTAGAAGGCTGTCTGATAGTCTTTACATTGTTTCCATGCTATACATGGATCTAAGTTGAATGTGATGAGAGAAATCATATCCTTAAGGAAAAGTAAAATAAAATATAAGGGATAGCAAAATTGCATAATAAGATAGCATTTGTTTTTTTTTTTTAATTAAAGATAATAGTCTTTGGTCTTTGTTCAAACTCCATAATTCTTTCTCTGGACATACATGGCATTCTCCATCACAGACAGCCCAAAATTGTCCCTGGTTATTGCACTGATGGAATGAGCAAGTCCATTAAGGTTGATCATCACCCCCATGTTGCTGTTAGGGTGTACAATGTTCTGGTTCTGCTCATCATGCTCAACATCAGTTCATGCATATTCTTCCAGGCTTCTCTGAATTCCCATCCCTCCTGGTTTCTAATAGAACAATAGTGTTCTATAAACATACACCCTCTGTTCTTATACCATCTGGAGGCTTCTCTGGACATCAGGGCAGTTTTCATGATCTCTCACTGGTTTTGTAAAGTAAGCAACAATTCAATAAGCATTAATTAAGCCCCTCCTCCTATAGGGAAGCTGTTGTTTTGAGTTCTAGGAGATTAAAAAACAAAACATGAAACAGTGCCTGGTCTCAAAGAGCTTATATTCTGCCGGGGGAGACAGTAGGTAGATCCAGAATAAATATAGACTAATGTGTCACAGCACCACAGCGTGAGTCAATTTACCCCTCTCCCCAGAAGATAAAGTCTGAGTGTTTTCGTATTTAGGTAGAGGCAAAGGAAGGCTACCAGAATCTTAGAAATGCATCAAACTAAGATAAAAGAGAAGGCTTTGAAAGTACTAGGATCAGAACTAGGATAAATGTATAAGGCTTGGTACAATTCTTCTGGGAACAAAGTTGCATCTATCATTCTCTTTATTTCCATCTATCTGTCCATCACCATGAAAGAAAGGAGGCTAGTCTGCCCAGGCCACATCACTTATTCTACTAAAATTCCACCTTGAATTCTGATCTAATCTCTAAATCAAATCTAATCTCTAAATCAAAATTAATATTCTGGATTTTAAAATGATACATAAAAGAGAGATTTACATAGAATATATATAAGATTTGTCAAGTGTAATAGCAAGCATGATGAAAGGTAATATATTTAAAAGCTGCTAGGGAATGAGAGCTTCACCAAGAAATCAACACTTATTAAATGCCAACTGTATGCAATATACTGAGTGTATTGAGTGGTTGGAGGAGACTGGGGGTGGATGGTAAAGTGGGGCATCAAATTCAGATTAGCTAATATGCTGGCCATGGTGGAACCTGTCTAGGAAAAACAAGAGCCATTTTCTGATTTAGGTCCAGCAGAGGGAGCTCTCAGATTACCAGGGTTCCAGAAAATAAATCAGTACAGAAATTAAGGATTTCTAGTTCCCAGAGACTTTATAGTGTTCTTTTAATACAGATTCCTTATTTTAGAGATGAGGAAACCAAGACCCAGAGAGGGAAAGATACGTGAATAAAATCACACAGCTAGCTTGGATCTCAACCCACCATTCTTTCCCACTCTACTGCTGCTCCTATGTGAAGGGCACATCGAATGGATTCTCTAGTCCAGTAGTGACTTTCAAATCATTGGTTGGGGCCAGACCCTTCCCTTTCAGCAAAATTTAAGAATGATGTTGTTCTCAAATGTTCTAATGAATCTGTTTTTCCATTGATTCAGAGATTCCCTCCATGACTCAGATCTCAACTCATCTATGTACAGCCCTCCCAGGAGTCTATCCACAGTTCTGGATTTCACCCAGAGTACTAGTAAAACAACTGTCCTGTCTGCCTGCCATGACCTGCCCTCACCCCAACCCCAGGGCATCTTCTGTTTCAATCTTACATTTCCCAGGTGACCGCCTTCTGTTCTTCAGAGTTCTTCACTAGCTACTTCTCATATCCATGTTCCTCTTCATTTTCTTGTGCTCATAATCATGTTCAGTTCTCTCTCTCTCTCTCTCTCTCTCTCTCTCTCTCTCTCTCTCTCTCTCTCTTTGGTTTTTGAAAAACAATGAGGTTAAGGAGCTAGCCCAAGGTCACATAGCTAATAAATATCAAGTGTCTGAGGTTGGATTTGAATTCAGGTCCTTCTGACTCCAAGACTGGTGCTCTAACCATTATGCCACCTAGCTGTCCCAATCATGGGTTTTAGCTCTTGGGAGACTATTGTGTTCAATGTCAACCCTACAACATATTATCTCAACCCCATCACAACACCCCTAGAATTTTTAAAAGATGAGTCAGAGAAGTGATTTGACATAATGGGTAGTGGCTGTGGCATATGGGCTTCAAGTGTTGATAAACTGAATTCAAATCCTGTCTTTTACATCTCTGGTATCCTGGATAAATCACTTATCTTTCAAATCTGACAACTCTCCAGTTTCTAATCTTGCTAATTAGTACTATTGAAGATAGGGAAGGAGTTTCCTCACCAATACTTCTCTATCTCAATCAGATCATGGATCTAATACTAAAAACTCAAAAAGATAGGTGGGCTTGTCAAATAGAAACTTGGGCATAATGAAAGGAACTTTGCAATTTTCTGAAGGCAATCCAGCCTGTGCCCATCCTGCTGTTCAATTTTGAGCCCAACCAGGGTTTTCAGGGGTGGAGTCTGTCAAAGATAAAATGAGATAACATGTTTTATATACCTTTCTAAAAAACTATTCAAATGCTCTTTATTATTATTTTATGGAAATTGATGGATGAACTCCTTGTCTTTTTACACTGGATTCTTTAATAACTGTTCAAACCCAGCATCAGAATCAATATGACTCTGGGATATTTGCACATGGTTGCCCTTCATTTCTATTCCCCCTTCTAAAAAAAAAAAAAAGGAAGGATTAATGAAAAAAGTCAGCCATTATAATGTGATAGTCATACAAAACAAATCTACATGTTCACTAGGTAAACCTGAAAATATGTCTCATTTAGAACTGTTAGTCTATCACCACTCTGCCAAGAGGTGAAGAATGTGATTAAATGACAGTCTTCTAGAGCCATGACTGATCAATGTATTAACCCAGACAGCTAGGTAGCACAGTACATAGAGTGTTGAACCTGGAGCCAGGAAGATCTGAGTTCTAATTTAGCCTCAGAGGCTTATTTTTTTTTTTTTTTTAGTTTTTGCAAGGCAAATGGGGTTAAGTGGCTTGCCCAAGGCCACACAGCTAGGTAATTATTAAGTATCTGAGGTCAGATTTGAACCCAGGTACTCCTGACAACAAGGCCGGTGCTCTATCCACTGCACCACCTAGCCATCCCTAGAGGCTTACTTCTTGTGTGACCCTGGGCAAGTTACTTAACCTCTGTGTGCCTCAGTTTCCTTAACTGTAAAATGGGAAGAACAACTCTATCCTGGGCTTATTGTAAGGATCAAATGAGATAATATTTGTAATGTGTTTTGAGAAACTCGGGGGTTTTTTAGGTTGGTTTTTTTGGCAAGGCAAATGGGGTTAAGAGGCTTGCCCAAGGCCACACAGCTGGGTAATTGTCAAGTGTCTGAGGTCGGATTTGAACTATAGGACTGGTGCTTTGTCTACTGCACCACCTAGCCACCCCTGTTTTGAGAAACTTAAATGCCATTTAGATGTTAGCTATTTTTCTTATTGATCAAAGTTCTTAAGACTTTTACAATTATTTTTCTTCACAATATTGGAGTCACTAAGTTGTTCTTCTGGTTCTGTTCACTTGACATCATTTCATACAAGATCTCCCTGGCATTTCTTCATATTTTGTCTCTTTCTTCTTCATATTTCATGAAGAAATAATATTCCATAGCAATAATAGTTCAGCTATTACCTAATTGATGAGCACTATTTCCAGTTCTTTGCAGCAACAAAAATTGTTGCTATAAATATTTTTGTACATTTAAGTCCTTAGCCTTTTGTCTCTCTGGAGTATTAACCTAGTAGTAGTATCACTGTGTCAGAGGGTACTCACAGTTTAGTGATTTTGGGGAGATCAACTAAATTGTTGCTATAAATATTTTTGAATGTCCTCCTTTTTTTTGTCTCTTTGGAGTATTAACCTAGGAGTGGTATCAATGTTAGAGGATACTCACAGTTTAGTGACTTTTAGGAGATATACCAAATTGCTGTTATATTTTTGTACACGTAAGCCCTTTTTTTTTGTATTTTCAGAGTATTAACCCTAGTAGTGGTATCAAAGTCAGAAGGTGTTCACTGTTTAGGACTTTTGAGGGATGGTACCAAATTGCTTTCCAAAAATCAAACCAATTCTCAACTCCACCAACAATGAATTTGCCTTCCTATATCCTCTCTCTCTCTCTCTCTCTCTCTCTCTCTCTCTCTCTCTCTCTCTCTCTCTCTCTCTCTCTCTTTAATAAGGCAATGGGGTTAAGTGGCTTGCCCAAGGCCACACAGCTAGGTAATCATTAAGTGTCTTAGGTCCAATTTGAACTCAGGTACTCCTGACTTCCAGGCCAGTGCTCTATCCACTGTGCCACCTAGCTGACCCCCTCTATATTCTCTTAAATATAATTTCCCTTTCTTTTGTCATTCTTACCAGTATAATAGGTGTAAAGATGAATCTCATAGTTTTTTTTTCTCTTTAGAGAAATGATTTTGAACACTTTTTCATTTGGTTTCTGGGAGTTCGATGTTCTTCTTTGGAAAGCCATTTATATCCTTTGACCATTTGTCAATTGTAGAATTGTTTTTTTCTTAAATATTTTAATCGATTCCCTATATATCTTGGATTTTTTTAAAATTTTATTTCTTTAAGACAATGGGGTTAAGAGTGACTTGCCCAAGGTCACACAATTGGGCAATTAATTATTAAATGTTTGAGGTCAGATTTGAACTCAGGGCCTCCTGACTCCAGGGCTGGTGCTCTATTCAGTGCTCCACCTAGCTGTCCCTATATCTTAAATATTAAACTTTTAGTTACAAAAACTTCTTCCCTTTTTAATTCTTTATGCATTGGTTTTACTTCTACAGAAACCTTTTAATCTTGCATAATTAAAGCTGTCCATTTTATGTCCTGTAAATTCTCTCTATTATTTTTGCAGTAAGAAATTTTTCCAAATCTACAGTTATAAAAGATATTTTTCCCCTAGTACTCTAGTTTTATTATGATCTTTAATAATTTATCTTATATCCATGTGGAACTTCTGTGGTATATATTGTCAAAGAAGAGACCTTACTTTCCAACTTTCCCTTCAGTTTTTGTCAAATAGTAAGACCCTACCCCAGTTTTTGGAGTTTTGGGCCACTATGTTACAATATCCATTTGCTTTCTGAGTTTTGTGAATCTTATTTGTTCTGCTGATGAACTTGTTTTTTTAATAAGTAATAAACAATTTTGATGATTACTCCTTCATATTTCCTTCCTTCTGACTTTTTTATTTTCTTTGAGATTCTTGGCCATGTGTTTTTCTAAATGAGCTTTGCTTATTTTTCTTTTTATAAAGTAATCCTTTGATAGTTTGATTAATATAGCACAGAATCACCAAGCTTGACTCACCCTGACAGGTTTACTCCCCAGAAGGCAACTGACTCTGACTCCTTAGGGTTCTATCACTAGTTTCTGATACTTTCATAGGTCCACATCCAGCATGCTTCCCTAATATCAATCAACAAACTGACATAAATTAACTGTAATAATGGGAAATTGTCTAGAAGAAGGGTCATCTTTTCTTCATCAGATATCAGAATAAAGTAGACAAGAATAAGAGATAATATCAAAGAGTTCTGAGATTTACAGAAGGGAAGAAGAAAAACCTCAAAGCAAAAGGCCTCAATTTTCTCAGCAAAATATAAGCAAGGTCCTCTGTTGAAAGAATGGAGGTAGAGAAGAGAAAATTTGGAACTCATAGTGGCAAAGAACAAAAAAATGCCCTGCTTTAGCAAGGTGAGATTGAAAAATATAAATGGTAATTGGCAAAGGTTGTAACTTAGGCCAGTTCTATTTGGCAGCACACAAGTAGGAGAACAAGAGACAGATGGCAGGAATAATCTCAGGTTGGGTTTTGGCAAGGAATTATTGTTTATAAAACAAGACAGTAAGGGACTTGAGACTCTGGGATAGTGTAATGTTCAAAAGCTAAATTCATTACTTTCCCCCACCTAAAACTTCTCTTCTTCCAAACTTTCCTAAGTTACCCAAGCTCCCAACTTCAGAGCAGCTCAATTCTTAATTTTTCTTCATCACTCATATCCAGTTGAAGTATTGCCAAGCCTACTTTGACAACACTTTTGTTCCCTTCTCTCTGGAGAACCTGCTGTGGCCCCCATTCTGCCCATTGCTTCCATAATAAAAGTTCCTTGAGTTTTTTTTTAGGTTTTTGAAAGGCAAATGGGGTTAAGTGGCTTGCCCAAGGCCACACAGCTAGGTAATTATTAAGTGTCTGAGACCAGATTTGAACTCAGGTACTCCTGACTCCAGGGCAGGTGCTTTATCCACTGTGCCACCTAGCTGCCCCTGTTCCTTGACTTTTAAAACTCTTTAAACTAAAATTTCTCTGTCAGGTTCTTTTCACATTTTACCTTTATACATACTCCATGTTTTAAGTAAATTGATTTATATTTCTGTTCTCTGAACAGGAATTCCATATCCCTTCCCTATGACTTTGCCTTTCCATCCAGGCTTTCCCCACCATGTCTAGAATGCACTCACTCTTGATCTCTGCCTTTTGGAATTTCTTGCTGCCTTCCTGGTTTGCTTCATGTGCTACCTCCTACAGTTTTTGTTGCGAGAGAATTCAGCAGGTATGGTATCCAAATAACAGTCCTTAGTGAAACAAGGTTGGCAAATGGTCAGTTACTGAAGTTGGAGCTGGATACACATTTTTCTGGAGTGGTCTCAATGAAAGGGAATGCTGTGAATCTGGGCTTGGTTTTCCAATCAAAACTAATCTAGGGCAGCTAGATGATGCAGTGAATAGAGCACTGGCCCTGGAGTCAGACATACCTGAGTTCAAATATGACCTCAGACACTTAGTAGTAATTACCTAGCTGTATGGCCTTGGGTAAGCCACTTAACCCCACTGCCTTGCAAAAAAACCTTAAAAAAACTAATCTAGTCAACATTCCTGAATGCCTACCAAAAGCAATGAATGACAGACTCATGACAATGAGATTTCGACTTCTAGGGAAATGTCATGCCACCATCAGTAACACCTATGCTCCCACCATGATGAACACTGATGAAGTTAAAGAAAAATTTTATGAAGGCCTGGAGACCCTTATCATCATTGTACCAAAAGAGGACAAGCTTACAATTCTGGGCAACTTTAATGATAGAGTAGGCTCTTATTACCAGACATGGCAGAGAGTCCTTGGGAAGAAGGGAGATGGAAACAGCAATGGCAATAGTCAACTTCTACTGAAGACTTGTGCCTCTCATGACCTTCTCATCACAAACACTGTCTTCCATTTACCTAAATGCAATAAAACTTCCCAGATGCACCCTCATAGCAAATATTGGCATCTATTAGATCATGTGATTGTAAGGAGAAGAGACTGACTGGATGAGAGTTACAAAGGCAATGTGGTGCAGAGTGCAGGACTGATCATAGACTTATCTTCTCTAAGCTAAATATTCATATTCAACCAAAGTGGTGGCCCCAAAGCAAAGTGTCTCTCTGAACAGGATCAGTGTTGCCAATTTGGAGGGAAAGATGAGCCAATATACAGATGGCAACAGTGGAGCAGAAAAGAAGTGGGCAGCTTTCAGAGATCTGGTGTACAGCACTGCATTTGATCATCTGGGCCAGAAGACACACAAACACAAAGATTGGTTTGATGAAAATGATGGGGAAATACAGAAGCTGCTAAATGAGAACTCCAAAGGCTTTACCAGCAGGATAGTTCATCCATTTCTAAGAAAGCAGCATTTAATAGCTTCAAAAGTAAAGTCCAAACAAAGCTTAGAGAGATGCAGGATTCTTGGTTCAGTAAGAAGGCAGATGAAATTCAATTTTATGTAGACAGTAACAAACCAAAATGTTTTTATGATTACTGAAGGCTATTTATGGGCCAAAGACATACAGTGCATCTCTACTACTCAGTGCTGATGGATCCACATTAACACTAGGGACATGATCCCAGAGGGATGAGCTGAACACTTTCATAGTGTTCTTTTTTTTGTCTTTTTTTTTTAATTTATTTAAAGCAATGGGGTTAAGTAACTTGCCCAAGATGACACAGCTAGGGAATTAAGTGACTGAGGCCACATTTCAACTCAGGTACTCCTGACTCCAGGGCCAGTGCTCTATCCACTGCACCACCTAAATGCCCTGTGCCTCCTAGCTGCCCCTTTCATAGTGTTCTTAACAGACCATCATCAATCAGTGTAGAAGTCATTGTCCCCTTACCTCAAATTGAAGTCAATTAGTCCCTAGCTGAAGTTCCAACTAATGAAGAGGTTTTGAATGCCATTAGGCTCCTTTCAAATGGCAAAGCACCCGGTGCTGATTCTATTCCAGCTGAGATCTACAAGGTGGAGGTCCATTGCTCATCCAAAAACTGACTGAAATTTTCCAGATTATATGGCATGAAGAGGTTATCCTCTAAGAATTCAAGGATGCCTCCACTGTCCATCTCTATAAAGGTAAAGAGAATAAATAGATTGTCTGTGACAATCACAGGGGTATTTCTCTTTTAATCATTGCTTGTAAGATTCTTGCCAGAGTTCTTCTAATAGGCTGATTCTTCACCTGGAAGTTGGTCACTTTCCTGAGGGATAGTGTGGCTTCAGAAAGGCTAGAGGAACAGTTGATATGGTGTTTGCTACAGGAAAAATGCCAGGAAGAGAACAGAGGTCTGTAGATCTGACCAAAGCCTGACCAAAACTATCAGTTACAAGGGTTTATGGAAAATTATGTCAAAATTTGGTTACCTGTAAAAGTTCATCAGTATTGTATGGTAATTTCGTAGCAGTGTGCATGCCCAGGTTCTGGATAGTGGACATTGCTCTCAAGATTTCCCAATCATCAATGGAGTAAAACAAGAATGTGTCCTTGCTCCCATATTTTTAGCATGATGTTTTCAGTCATATTATCAAACACCTTCAATGAGAATGAACATGACCTCAAAGTCAGCTACCACACTGATGGCAAATTCTTCAACTTGAAAAGGCTACAAGCCATGACCAAAGGAGAGGGAGTGTTGGTGCATGTTGTTCTGTTTGCAGATGGTTGTACATTCAATGCAGCCTCTGAAACTGAGATGCAACAAAATATGGATTGATTCTCTGCTGCATGTGCCAATTTTAGTCTAACAATTATCACCAAGAAAACACAGGTGCTCCATCAGCCAGAACCACACCATCCATATGTGGAACCATTAGTCACAGCAGATGGTGAAATTATGAGTACTGTGGACTTACCTTGGCAGTGTCCTTTCCAGGGAGATACACATTGACAATGAGGTTGACACTCCCATTGCCAGAGCTAGCTCAATATTTGGGAGACTCCAAAAGAAAGTATGGAAGAAAAGAGGTATTAGACTGACTACTAAACTGAAGGTCCACAGAGGCATTGTTATTGCTCTATGCCCATGAAATCTGGACAGTGTACCAGCACCATGTCAAGAAACTGAATTACTTCCATTCAAATTATCTTAGGAAGATTCTGAAGATCACCTAGCAGGAGAAGATGCCAGACACTAAGTTCCTTTCTCGAGCTAAACTGCCTAGCATTCCAGTATTATTACAGAGAGTGCAACTATGATGGGTTGGACATGTTTTTAGAACATCAGATGTATGTTTGCCAAGAAAACTATTTCATGGAGAACTCACAGAACAAGTGCTCATAAGGAGATCAGAAGAAGTGATACTGAGTCACCCTGAAGGTCTCATTGAAGAAATTTAGAAGTGATTGTACAGCATGGGAGACACTGGCATAGGACTGCCCAGCATGGCATGCCCTCATCAGTGAGGGGGCTGCACTCTATGAGGAAGGCAGAATTGAAGCTGTTCAAAGAAAACGTGGTATCTGTAAGTTTAGAGTAAATACTACAGGTGTTTGAATGGACTATTTTTGCCCTACCTATGGTAGAGCATTCCAAGCTCATATTGGTCTGATCAGCACAGTTGACACACTGCAATTTGTCTCAAACTTAGTGATGTCATTTTGTGTTCTTCGATAATGAAGGACAAAAACCACCTCCCACAAGAAGCCTTTGTTGATCCCCTTGGTTATTAATGAATGTCTCTCTCCCTCCTCAGATCATCTCACATATGCTTATTTGCTTACATGTCATGTCTCTTTAGGAGTATGTAAATTCTTTGAAGCCAATCATGGATTTTGTTTTGTTTCTTTTTTTATTCTTTTTTTATTTTGGGGGGGGGCATTTTCAAGACAAATGGGGTTAAGTGGCTTGCCCAAGGCCACACAGCTAGGTAATTAGTAAGTGTCTGAGAACAGATTTGGACTCAGGTCTTCCTGACTCCAGGGCAGTGCTCTATCCACTGCACCACCTAGCTGCCCCAATATGAGTATTTTTCAATTTAGGACATTTTTACATCTCTTCACTGGCCTGGAGAGGTGGGAAAATGTTTCTATATTCTGAAATCTGGTACTGGCCAGGGTATCAGTCTCAGCTTGGTAAATGATACAAGAGAATTGTTGTGTTTCTTAGCTTGTCATTGTATCTCTTCTGCTTAGCAGAATGGTAGGTACTTGATAAATATTTGTTCTATTGTTTCAGGTTGGAAGCTACAGGATGATCCAAAGAAATGAGCTTTTTCTCCCTTTTCATTTTCACATCAATATCCCAGGATCTTGTTTTGCTGCTTCCAGCTGAGAGTTTCTTTTCTGCCTTTTATCCTGGGTACTAAAGTTCATAATTGTTTCTGATGATTTTTCAAAATCTCTCTCCTTTCTCAAACTTCACCTACCCTATTCTTAAAATGGTTACTGCTTTGCTAGGAACTTTAATCTGTATATTTGTAATAATTTGTAATATATATGTAATAATTTGTAGTTTTAACATCCCAAAGAGCATGCAAATTATTTTGCTTTTCAGTGTCCCCCAAATTCCTATGCTTATCTGGTGACCCTAAAAATTCCAGTGGCAATAATACTATGAGAAGAAAGGGAGGAAGACTGAGAGGAGAAAGAAGAGCATAAAGGACTGGAAGAAGGGTTGAAGATAAACTTTCCCCATCTCACAGTTTTGATCAGAATGGGGCATGCTTCAGCAGCTACCTCAAGTATAACCTTCTAAGCTCCAAACTTTTTGAACCTGGAAGATCACAATTCAATTCAATTTGACAAATATTCATTAAGAACTTATTCTGTGTAAATGCCCTATTTTCCCCTCCAGAATGCCCCAGAACTTGCCCAGTGCTGCTGTGAAACCCATTCCTACTTCCAAAGATAACTTTGGATCTAAAAACTTTTCCCAAAGTAGAACAAGCCTCCAAAGTTAGTAAGACCTTTAGGCAGAAATTAGATTTCTCTTCATGGAGAATGTTGTAGGATTATCCCTGTTCAGAAAGATTAGAGGACCTCTGAGGGGCCTTCCTGTTGATTCCTTATTCAGACATCATATGTTGAGTCCCTTTCAGGACTTTCTTATCTTCCCCAGGTGAGAGTTGAAGGGGAGAGAGACAAGGCAAGACAAGGAAGACAAGGATGACAAGTTCTCCCTTTGTACACCAAGGTCTCCAAGGTCTCTGTTTTTTGAACCAAATATAAGTGCTTAAATATCCTTCCCAGTCTCTAATCCACTCCTACTCCCTCGGCACTTAGTAAAATAAGGTTCTGGTGCTCAAGGACACCAGGTGGTGATAGTTTACAGTGCTCCCACACGCAACAGTCCCTAATATATACCCCTTCTTGTCTTTTCTTGAAACAAAATTATTACATAATGAATGCTACGTACATAATGAATGCTACGTAAGTTGTAAACAAAAGTTCAAAAATAGTATAAACAAATGTCAAACAATAATAAAAACCAATATTCCCAAGTTCCTTGAAATACATTTTATCCCCAACTTACAAACAAAGGTTACAAAGTTTTTTCTTTTGCCAACAAAAAACCTTTCAAGGCCATCAAATTCAAACCCCAAACTAAAAGGAGTAATATCTAACATAAGTAACTGTTAGACAATTATATCAATTTAACATCAAAAAGGTTAAATAGTACAAATATCTCTTTCCCAAAAGAAATCAGTAAATCATATGATCCAATATTCTCAAATTCCTAGAAATATAATTTATCCCAATTATATTTTTTTTAACACACAAATTCTCAAAACTTGTTACAAAACTTAGGTAATTAAATTACTCAGTTTCTTTTTTCTTTAAACACAAGGTAGAGGCCTTTTTCCCCACTCCCTCTTTTCAAAAGAGGGCAGGAAATCTACTCCACTTTGGGCTACATTCCTGAGCAACCCAACTCCAATGGACTTCTGGTGGAAATGTGCTAGGGTTGCATCCAAGGGGAGCCATCCCCTTCCACACCTCACTCCCAGCTGCCAACTGCCCCTTGCAGAACAAAGGGTGGAGGGGTTGGGAAGTCCTTAAAGTCTTAATTAACATAAATTAATGAGAAATTAACATAAATTAACATAAATCAACAATTCATCAACATCAGGTTAACAAAAGTTTAACTCACAGCTGAGATTATTTCACAAACTTTGCAATTTACAAACTTTCAAATGGTACAAGCAGATAGGCTCAGATCCCAACTACATTACTTTAAATTAGACCTTTTTAAGCAATTAAATTCAAAACTCAAACTAAAAGGAGTAACATTTAACTTTATCTATTTCAGAGTTTAGACACTAACACAAACACAGACAACAATTCTCTTGTATCATACATTTACCAAGCTGAGACTGACACCCTGGCCAATATCAGATCTCAGAATATAGAAACATTTTCCCACCTCTCCAGGACAGTGAAGAGATGTAAAAATGTCCTATTGAAAAATACAGGGGCATGGGTGTCTGAGGCCGGATTTGGACCTGGGTGCTCCTGACTCAAGGGTCAATGCTCTGTCTGCTCCCCAGCCACTCGGGGTTTGGGTGCTCGTGGCTCCAGGGCCGGTGCTCCATCCATTGCACCACCCGGCCATACTTACAATTATTACTATTTTTTTTAATTTTAATTTTTTTCTCTCCCCTTTACTTTATCACTCAAGCAAGTCTATATTTATGGGGGGAGGGAATATTTCATTTACTCTTAAACAAGAATATTTTATTAATGTAAAAAAACATTATTTGTACAAAATGAGAATAAATATTAAATAAAGTCACCAGAAAAAAAGCAATGATACTGATTAAAAAAATAAAGAAGTTGAACATTACTTGTACAAAAATATTTATAGCAGCCCTATTTGCTGTGGCAAAGAATTGGAAATCAAGTAAATGTCCTTCAATTGAGGAATGGCTTAGCAAACTGTGGTATATGTATGTCATGGAACACTACTGTTCTATTAGAAACCAGGAGGGACGGGATTTCAGGGAAGCCTGGAGGGATTTGCATGAACTGATGTTGAGTGAGATGAGCAGAACCAGAAAAACACTGTATACCCTAACAGCAACATAGGAGTGATTATCAACCCTGAAGGACTTACTCATTCCATCAGTGCAACAATCGGGAGCAATTTTGGGCTGTCTGCAAAGGAGAGTGCCATCTGTATCCAGATAAGGAGTTGTGGAGTTTGAACAAAATTCAAGGACTATTCCCTTTAATTTAGAAAAAAACAGATATCTTATTGTCTGATCTTGTTACCTCTTAGAATTCTTGTCTCTTCTCTAAGGATATGATTTCTCTCTCATCACACCCAATTTGGATCAAGGTACAACATGGAAACAAAATAAAGACTGACAGATTGCTTTCTGGGGGGGGGGAAGTAAGATTGGGGGAAAATTGTAAAACTCAAATAATATCTTTAATAAAAATTAACTAAAAAAATAAAAAAAACACAGGGGCGGAGCCAAGATGGCAACAAAAGAGGATTGTCTCTTAGGCGCTCTCTCATAAAACCTATAAATAAACTAAGGACTCTAAATTTTCAAGAGACAGAATCCAGAGAGGAACCCAGTGAGGCAGTTCTCCTACTCAAGGCAACCTGGAAAAGAGCAGAAAGGCTCTGCTTCCCCGGGGTTGGAGGGGTAGCCCACCAGAGTGAAAGAACCTCAGCCTCCCAGAGGCAGCCCCAGGGCACTGGGAGCCGCGGCTCACAGCAGCAGGAAGTTTCCTGACCTATGCCGGGGCGCACCAGGCACAACATGGGGGAATGGGGACCTCTGCCAGAGTGAGTACGTGAAGCCCAGCCCTCAGAGCACACAGCGAGCAACATGACCAAGGCAGTCCAGATCCAGGAAACAGAAGCAGGCAGAGCTGGTAAGCAGGAGTCCCCTGGGCATGAGCCCATTGAACCTAGGGAGGGGAGTGAAGAGAGAGACTGCCAAGCTCGATCCTCTGCCCCTGGAACAGGATGCTGGGGTTCTGAACACATTCAGATCCTGATCGCAGTCTAGGCCCCCCAAAGAACAGCAGCCCCCCCCCACCTCAGCCCCATGGCAGAGGGGGTACATATGGTCATTCACAGACCAGGAGGGAGGACAGAGCCTCAAAAAGTGTCCCAAAAGCTCAGGAAGCACCCCCAAAACAGGCTCAGGATGGGAAAATGAGTAAACTGAGAAAAAAGAGGAACACCATTGAGAAATATTTTGCATGTGAACCCAAGAAGGATCAAAATACTGAGTGTGAAGATGAGGAAGCACAAGCTCCTGCATCTAAAGACTCCAAGAAAAACAGAAATTGGGCTCAGGCTATGACAGAGCTCAAAAAAGACTTTGAAAATCCAATGAGAGGGTCAGAAGAAAAACTGGGAAAAGAAATGAGAGAGATGCAGGAAAAACATGAAAATGAAGTCAGCAGCTTAGTCAAGGAGATTCAAAAAAATGCTGAAGAAAATAGCATGCTAAAAACCAGCTTAGGTCAAATGGATAAAACAGTTCAAAAAGTTATTGAGAAGAATGCTTTAAAAAGCAGAATTGGCCAGATGGAAAAAGAGATAAGAAAACTCTCTGAGGAGAACAAATCCTTCAGACAAAGAATAGAACTCAGGGAGATCGCTGAATTTATGAGAAATCAGGAGTCAATACTTTAAAACTAAAAGAATGAAAAATTAGAAGAAAACGTGAAACATCTCATTGAAAAAACAACTGATATGGAAAACAGATTTAGGAAAGATAATTTAAAAATTATTGGAATATCTGAAAGTCATGATCAGGAAAAGAGCCTTGACATCATTTTCAAAGAATTACTACAGGAAAATTGCCCTGATATCCTAGAAGCAGAGGGCAAAATAGAAATGGAGAGAATCCACTGATCCCCCTGAGAAAGAGATCCCAAAAAATCAACCCCCAGGAATATTATAGCCAAGTTCCAGAACTCCTAAGTCAAAGAGAAAATATTACAAGAAGCCAGAAGGACACAATTCAAATACCGTGGAGCTGCAGTCAGGATCACACAGGACTTAGCTGCAACTACATTGGAAGCTTGTAGGGCTTAGAATATAATATGCTGGAAGGCAAAAGAGCTTAGAATGAAACCAAGAATCAACTACCCAGCAAAACTGAATGTCCTCTTCCAGGGAAAAAGATGGATTTTCAATGAACCAGGGAAATCAAATGTTCCTGTTGGAATGGCCAGAGCTGAACAGAAGGTTTGATCTTCAGATACAGGATTCAGGGGAAGCATGGAGATTTGAGGAGAAGGGAAAACTATGAGGGACCTAATGATGATGAACTGCTTGTATTCCTGTATAGAAAAATGACACTGATAATACTCATATGAACCTTCTTAATTAACAGAGCAGGTAGAAGGAGATTTTACTGATGAAGCACAAGAGAAAGCTGAATTTGAAGATAAAATATGGTGTAAAAATAGAGTCAATAGAAAAAAGGTAAATGTAATGGGAGAAAGAAAAAGGAGAGGGGGAATAGGCCAAGACATTTTACGTAATAAGATTTCTCTTTATTACAATGAGCTATTGCAATGATATGGAAGGGGGGGAAGGCAAGAGGGAATAGGGGAATCTTCTCTCTCATCAGAGGTGGCTAGGAGAGGAAACTTATATATATATATATATATATATATATATATATATATACACACATATATATATACTCAATGGGGTATAGACATCTGGAGTAAGAAGGAGGGTGGGGACAGGGGGAAGGGGTGGGGATGTGAATGAAGGAGGAGAGGATGGACCATAGGGGGAGAGTGGTCAGATATAACACATTTTCTTTTTTATTTCTTGCAAAGGGCTGGGATTGGATGGCCTGTCCAGGACCATAGGGCTAGGTGGATGCTGGGCCTAAGGGGTGGTATGGGGGCTCAGGGCCTCTTGGCCCCAGGACCAGGGATCTGTCTGCTGCACCACTCAGCTACCCTACAGCAGAGTCAGAGTGAAAGGAGAGAGAAAATAATAGTACATGGTAGTGGAGATATACGAAAGGAGGGAGTTGCGATCAGCAATGGCAATGGTGGAAAAATATGGAAGTAACTTTTGTGATGGATTTATCATAAAGAATGTGATCCACCCACAACAGAGTTGGTGGTGTTGGAGCACAGACTGAAGCACATTTATTATTATTATTATTATTATTATTATTATTATTATTATTATTATTTTGGGGGGTAAAGGGCAAAGGGGGCCAGGTGGCCTGCCTGGGGCCACATAGCAGGGTGATCTTTGGGTGTCTTGAGGCCAGATTTGGACCTGTGTGCTCTTGGCTCAAGGGCCAGTGTTCTGTCCACCACCAAGCCACCCCACTATTATTACTATTTTATTTTATTTGGGGCCTTTTTTTCTTTTTTTTGGTTTTTGCAGGGCAGTGGGGTTGGGGTAGCTTGCATGTCACACATCTGAATGATTGTTGGGTGTATGGGGCTGGATATGGGCTCAGGTGCTCCTGGCTCCAGGGCTGGTGCTCCGTCCACTGCGCCACCTGGCCATACCTACAATTATTACTATTCTTTTTTTTTTAATTTTAATTTTAATTTTTTTCTCTCCCCTTTATCGCTCAAGCAAGTCTATAGTTTTGGGGGGAAGGGGGTGTTTTCACTCTTAAACAAGAATATTTTATTGATGTATCAAAAAAACATTATTTGTACAAAAAGAGAATACATATTAAATTAAAAAAATTAAAAAAGAAAAAAGAAAAATACACATATTGGGGCGGTTAGGTGGTGTAGTGCATAGAGCACCAGTCCTGGAGTCAAGAGTACCTGAGTTCAAATCTAGCCTCAGACACTTAATAATTACCAAGCTGCGTGGCCTTGGGCAAGCCACTTAACCCCATTTGCCTTGCAAAAAAGAAAAAAGAAAATAAAATTACACATATGCATATACCAAACTATTAGCCAAAAGCACAGGCTTCCTTCAAAAGACAAAATCTAAATTTCCCAATCCCACAAAAAAAGTCTTCTTCCCCTTTTTTTCTTAACTAATTAACTATGAAGCTTCCCAATCAATAACTTATTAAAAAACATAGTCATTAAAAGAAAAAAAGAAAAAAAAAAAAGAAAAAGTCATTGCCTATCCCCACCTCTTCCCCAAACCAGGAAGAAGGCATGGAGGTCCCTTTATTCCTAGAATAAGTTTTTGGAGGGGTCTTGTCCTTATAGCAAAACCTGCATTCCATCTGAAACATAAGCTTGAGTTTTAAAGTTCCAAAAAGGACGATTTCCCTTCTCCCTCCCCCCACCCTCTGCAGAGGGTGGTAGCAGCAGAGAATGAGAGAGAGCATTTGCAATCACTTGAGTTGGTTGACAACAGTACAATTTGGAGTTGCTGCATTTTCTGAACAGTAACCATCACAATTGCAAACTGTCCAGTAGCATATGACATTTTTGCTCTCAACAGAGGAAGTGTAGTTAGTGTTCAATTCACAGCCCTCTGCTGTGGGAGCAAAGGCCAAGGTGCACTATAGGCTGGAAAGTGAAACTCGTTGTGGCTTCTGAAGTGAAATTTGTTGTTAGGGTCTGCATCAGGATCTGTGTCAGGGTCTGCATGAGTGCTGAAAAGTCTCTGAAATTTACTGTAGATTTAGGGGTTTAGATTGCACTTAATGTCCATAGCACAACCAGACCAGCAGCTGCAGCCAAAATGCAGCAAGCAGGTTCTCTGCATCCTGTTCATGGTGCTGGTACTTGGTGGCAGACTGCTGCTTCAGAAAGAAACTCTGTCCCCTGTGGCACTGCCCCAGAGACTCTACTTCCCACTGATTCCTCAATGCTGAATACTATTGTCTTCTCACTTTTGCTTTACTTAATGCTAACTTACTTTCACTAGTTCCTTGATACTGAATACTTGTTTGTCTTCTCATTTTCGCTTTAAAATCAGCCACCTAGTAACAAAACTTTCTCTGGAGTCCTCTACTCCAGGATGAGCCTGGATTCTCTTGCTTGTATCTTCTGGTCCTTATCCCGGACTTCACTCAGATAACTCTGCATTCTTGTCCCTGTACGAATGTTATATGTTGAGTTGCTTTCTGGACTCCTTTAACCTTTCCCCAGGTGAGCACTGGAGGGACAGGAGACAAGGAAGACAAGTTCTCCAAGATCCCCAAGTACTCCAAGGTCTCTGTTTATTGAACCAAATACCAGTGCTTAAATATCCTTCCGAGTCCCTTGATCCACTCCCACTCCCATGGCACTTAGTAAAACAAGACTCTGGTGCTCAAGGACATCAGGTGATGATAGTTTACAATGCTCCCACACACAACAGTCCCTAACATCTTCCAATTCCACTGTGATGCTGGGATTCTAAATCTTTGATTCAGATCAGAATCTAAAGCTGGATTCTAAGTCTGGATTCTGTACTTCAGCGAGATTCTCAAACTTGCACCTTCATAGACACATTGCTATGTCATAGGCTTGTTGTCTCCAAAGGCCTGCGTCACAGAGACCAATTCTGTACCATCCAGGATGTACAGGATCATGCTATAAATGGGTGAGCTCCAATCCTAGATTTTCTCTTGTAGTCCTGTCACAGTGCATGAAATTCCATTTTTAGACCTACTCCTTTAAGAAAGAAGGCATTGAAGAATCTTATTCAGACATTGTCATAAAAAAGATAAGATTTCTATCTGGAAATAACTTTAGAGACCATTTGAATCCAAGTCCTTCATTTATATATTAGGAAAAGGAGGCCCAGAGAAGTTAAATTACTTATCTGATTTTTAAAGAGGCAGAGCCAGAATTTTAAAACTAGATTCTGTGAATCAAATCCAGGGACTTTCCACTATATTGTACATTTTTACAATACTTGTGCAAATCACAAAAGATATGAAATCATAGAATTATAGATGAAGAGATAGAAGGGAGGTCCTTCATTTTACAGATGAAGAAACTGAGACCCAGAGAGATTTTCATTTGATTCTCAAATAGAAAGGGCAAATATTAGCATCCACTTATACAGAAGAAGAAACTGAATCTTGGGGAAATAAAAGTTTTATGTGTAGCAAAATATTCATAGTGTTACTTTTTTCTTCTTTTAGGTTTTTGCAAGGCAAATGGGGTTAGGCAGCTTGCCTGAGGCCACACAGGTGATAATCACATAGGTGATAATTAAGTGTCTGAGGCTGGATTTGAACTCAGGTACTCCTGACTCCAGGGCCGGTGATCTATCCACTGCTCCACCTAGCTGTCCCCATAGTATTACTCTTGAGGATGACAAAAAAATAATCCAAAATGGATTCTTATCATCTGATGAATGGCTGAATAGATTAGTGGGATATGAATGTTGGGGAAGATAATTGTGATTAGGAAATAATAACTGTGAAGAATTCAGAAAAGCAGGGGAAGACATGAATTGATAATGGGAATAAAAGTGGAACTAAGAGAACAAATTTTACAATAACCATAATCGTGTAATTAAAAAAAAGCTTCTCCCACAGATCTGTCAAACTCTGGAATTGGAATTAACAGTCTCATTCTAGGAGAACAATTAAAGAAACATTCCTTCTATCAGTGGAGACATAGGGACTCCAATTTAGTGTGTTCTTAGCTTTCTCCCTTCATTCAGATCATAAAGATTTAGAGCCTGTGGAATATTAGGAATCATCTAGCTCAATCCCCTTATTTTAGAGAGGAAAACTTTGAGGTCTAGTAAGCAGATCACATTTCTATGGCACTTCAAGTTCAACCAGAATACTTTCCTTACCATCTTATGAGATGAAGTAAATCTTATAATCCTCTTTTTACAGATAAAAAAAACCTGAGACTTAGAAAAGTGCCCTTCCCAAGATCACAAGGACAGATATGTAATAGAGCTGGAATTCAAATGCAGGTCTTCTGAATAGTTCAGTGCTCCTTCTACACCATGATGCCCAGAGGCTTGGGTGGCGGGGTGGGGGGTGGGTTGGGGGGTGGGAATGGCAACTGAAGCAATAGAAGGTTTGATCATAGGGACCATACCTGATCCCCTTTTCCTTGTTTAGACATCCTCTGCTTAATCCCCTGCTCCTGGCTCTCCACTGACTTCTAGCTGCTAGTTACAGTATCTTCTCACTAGTAGCTCTGGATAATGAATGCTTGGTGTGGTGGCTACCAAGACCATAGACTTCCTGCTGAACAGTGTATTCTTAATTATACATAGCACTTTGCAGTTGCCAGTTACTATTAAATCATTTTTCACATTATCTGTTCTCTTTCTCAAAACAGTATCTATTAAGAGCAGCTGAGCATTTAGCCAAAATAATGACCATAGGGCTATCCCACCTGTACAAAGAGACAGAATCTCATAACAAGATTCACACAAACATGATATTGATCTTAGAAAAAGATAAACTTAACTAAATCATAAAATCTCAGCAATGGAAGGAAACAGTAGAAAGAGTCATTTGAAGTCAGAGGATGCAGATCATAGATCATAGGATTTATGGGAGGCTGGAAGGAACCTTAGAGATTTATAATAAATAAATAACTGCTCCCTAGCTCCTTTATTTCTCTGAAGCCCAGAGAAGTTAAGTGACTTATTTAAGGTCATAGAACTCATTAGGGTTTGAACCCTGTCTTTTGCCTTCAAATTCAGTATTCTTTCCATACATCACTCTTCTTCCTTCATCTGTGAGCAGGAATCTCTTCAGTAGCTTCCTTTACAAATGGTCCACTTGTCCTCATTGAGGGGATTCTCAGTGAATTGAAATCCCTGCTTCCTAAGGTACCTCTACAGCAAATATACTTCTTATTCCTTCCCAGATAGTTCTGATTTCAAGAAAAGAAAGCATTTTATTTTTATTACAAGAACATACCCAAGAAATATACTTTGTCAGATCACATTCCCCAGCTCTGGGTTTGCCAAGTATAGTTATTCTAGTTAGTCTTGTCCATTTTTCCTTAAATAGGACATGAATCTTCTTCCCTGTTGATTCCACATTTAATCTTCATTGCATCCTTGGTGCTCAAGAAAAATATATCTAATCCTTCCTCCACATTACAGTCCTCCTTCATATGTTGGATGATAGCTAGCCTCTGCTCCTTTAGTCCTTTCTTCCCCAGGTTACATATCCTATAGTTCATTCAGCCACTCATCAATCTTCCATTATCAATGGAAGAGTTTATCAACATTATTCCTAAAATGTGACCCTAGAACTGTACATGATAATCCAGCAGGGGCCAGACCTGGACAAAACATAGCACAAGGTGATTATCATCTTCTTTAATGACACTGAGGATTGTATTAACCTCTCTCTCTCTCCCTTAGACTCTTCCCCATTTTATGTTTGTGACTTTGATTATTTTTTTAACCTGAAGTACAAGAATTCACATTATCCCCATTAAATTCCAGTCAGTTAATTATTCTAGCAAGTGTAGAAGTTGTTGTATTTAAATGCTATCATTCATCTTATTAACTGTGCCTCTGAAATGTTCTGAATAGGTTATCTCTAGCTTCATCCAAATCATTAATAAAATAATGTTGACTAGAAAAAGACAAAAACAGATTCCTTGGATCCACCACTTGAGGCTTCCCTCTAGGGAGGTGTCTACTTGCAACATCATTTTAATAATAAACTTTTCATCTTGTCCTTCTGTGCCAGTGTGGCTCCTGACAACTGGTTTGTTAAATTACGAACATTTATACCACAGAAATAAGCAAATGCTACAAATCTGAATTTGATTTATTATTTTATTTATTTTAGGGACAAAAGAAAGTGTTGGAGAAAATGTTAATAATGCAAATTAATTTTTAAAAATATGAAATAGACACATTTTTGAAGAGGTGATTGTTAAACATTTGACAGCACAACTCTGATCTGAGGTCATTTAGATCATTGTTAAGGTACTTTTTAGCTCTATACCATATTATCCAATGTTTTCAAGACCCTTCCAACTCTAACATCCTTCGATACATTATCCTTTTCATATCAATACTTTTTTATTTTAGGTTTTTTGGCAAGGCAAATGGGGTGAAGTGGCTTGACCAAGGCCACACAGCTAGGTAATTATTAAGTGTCTGAGACCGGATTTGAACCCAGGTACTCCTGACTCCAGGGCCCGTGCTTTATCCAGTGCCACCTAGCCACCCCTCCCTACCCCCCATAACTACCCACTTACCTACTCAGGCTGCCTACATAGTAGGCTGGTCATGTCTTTCATGCACAATGAACTATAGAGGAAGTTACCACGACAAGATGTACCTGCTGCCAGAAAAGCAGCTGTTCCCCATCACTTGTGCCAGTCAGGAAATCAGCTCTGTTGGCTGGCTACTCCCTGGGGGGACTAGGAGGTGGTTAGAAAAGGGGAAAGTGAACCCAGCTGGAAGAGCTGAAATGAGATTGCATGTGTCCAGCAAAGCCACCCATATGCTCCTCAGGGGTGTGTGCATGCAGGTCATTGGCAAAATAAATAAATAAATAAAACAGATGGAAGCTAGCATGTAGTATAATCACAAAAAGAAGAACCAAGCTACCCTGGCTTCTAGATTTGCCTTTGTCACTCAATAACCATATGACATTGGGCATGTCACATCCTTTCTCTGGGCTTTAACTACCTAATCTGTAAAATGAGGAAACAGGACTAAGGTACCTTCAAACTCTGACATCTTGTTATTCCTCTGAGCTTGAGAAGGTAAGTTATCCTTTTGCTTCCTTTCTCTCTGTGAGTTAACAAGAGTGAGGCCTATTGCTAGAAAACTTTTTAGTTTATAAAGTAATTTTTCTCAAAACAGCTCTATGGGATATAACTATAATTATTGCCATTTTACAAATGAACAAGCTGAATCCCAGGGTAGAATCACACAGTCAGTGACAGAACTGAAACTGTATCCCTAGTCTCCTGACTCCAAACCCAGAATTCTTTCTAAAACATCTTTGATATCATAGGGTCGAGTTATTCTTTTTAAATTGATTAATATGATATGTATAATGAGTTTAATAGCAATAATTTAGTTTCTTGAGATCCTTTTCACAGGCAGTCTCTGACCCTGGAAAAACAGGGAGAACAAAATAGTAATTTATTTTAAACAGGGCAGATCTTTCCTTGAACTGTGCTTACCTGTGATAAGTGAAGTATTATAAACTGTATAGTATCATAATAATGTATCCCCAAAAGTCTATAATCAGCTTAGCCATTCCCACAGGATTGCTACTTAGATGGTCACAAATTGTAATATAATTGTTGTATTGTCCGGCATGATGGGTTTGTCCCAGAAAGATCACTCAAGCCCCAAATCTGATTGTTCTGTGATCCACCTTCCCACTTATGATCATATATAAAAACATCTGGCTCCACAATAGCAAGGGGGGAACTCCAGTAATCCCACAATTTGCAAATCAGTTCCTTACAATGGAAAGTAATTAAAAGTAATTAATAAACTGCTATCTGGTTACAGTTCTCTGTCTCTGGCATGCTTTGTCTGCCCAGGTTAGAGACTTAGTGCCAGTAATCTGGTATCCCCAGATATGATTCTTTGTACTTAATTCCCATTTAGCTTGAACTACCAACTGATTAGTTCTGATGACTGTCATACGTCATCTTTCTTAAATCAAGAGACTTGGGAGAGAGTCCTAGTTTCATTGGTGAAGGGAAGTCCCAGATAAGGAGCACCCTCTCAGGGCAGCTAGGTGATGCAGTGGATAGAGCACTGGCCCTGGAGTCAGGAGGATCTGAGTTCACATTCAGATTCAGACACTTAATAATTACCTAGCCGTGTGCCCTTAGGCAAGTCACTTAACCCCATTGCCTTGCAAAAAAAAAAAAGGAAAATCCCTCTCTCCATAAAGGTTATTTTCTTAGAAGTAGTCAGGCATCTTAGGCCATCCCACTTCTTTTGATAGAGGACACTAAATTGAGCTAAAGGCTCCTCATTCTCACCTTGCTGAGCTTCACCCTTGCAGCTCCTGGAAAAAGAAAAAAAGAGGAGAGAATGTTAAGAAAAAATTGGCAAGTTTTATTTTTCTTTGGAATATTAACCAACTTGAGTCATTTGGAGTTACCTGAACCCTCCTTGGAATTTGATGCCACAGCACAAGTTCCCAACACTTAATGTAGCCCCTATCTATTTCTGGGGCTAAGCTCCACTATGCATGGTCCCTTTCCTGTCTCAGCCAGGACAACCATCTTCCCATTAGCAGTGATTTAATAGAACAGCTGCATCAAGTTCTCAAATGATCCAAATCCCTAGCGTCTCTAGGAATGTTCACTCCAGGGAGGCCCCTGGGGAACATGACTGGCTCCCTGCCTTTCACGGCTATTCCCATAGACTTGGGGGAGGTTTCTGATATTCTAATTATGGGAAGGTAAGAACCTTTTCCTCATCTTCTTCAACCCAACCAACTAACCGTTAAATCTCCTACATTGCATAGACCAGTATGCTCTGTTCTGGGGGTGGGGGAGGTTATAAATTTAGATAAAATGTGATGTCGATTATCTAAGGGCTCAAAATTGAATAGGCAGGTGATTGTGACACAATTCTACACCCTCTAGCAATCTCACTGATAATTGGGTTCTATGAAAGGGTAATTTAGATAATAAGTAAATCTCAATTAACTCAAGCCCCCATCTTAGATATTATGGAAATTTCTACAATGAAAGGGTAGTTTGGATAATAAGCATACCTTAATTAGTTAAAACCCCCATCTTGTAGAAACTTCTAGATCATGAGAGTCCAACCTTTTAGCTCTTCTGGGCCATATTGCCCAACAAAAACTTGTCAAGGGCAATATCTATTTGACTGCAATGTAACCAAAATTACCAATGAATATAATAATAAAATAGAATAAAAGAGTGAAAAGAATAAAAATAATGAAATGCTGTTAAAACAAAAAATAAGAATGTGTCATTTTTAATGTGACTATTGAGCCTGCTTTTCCCATAACCAGAGCATCTATATCTAGTCTGATAGAGGTTGTGGTGCAAAGAATATTTCAATTTTTCAATATAACTGTCTGAAATTATTCTATTTTTACTTTTTATTCATACAGGAAAAAATTTGCTTGCAAATATACATATTCCCCTAAAAGGACATTGTGAACAAGGCATTTTCATGAAATGACAGGTATTTTTCTTTAGGCGGATACAGCTTATAAAAGTCCAATAAAGAGACTTGCATATCTGATTATAATTCTATATGTTGCAAGTTTGCAGGCAAAGGGTTGATGTCACCTGAAAATGGAGTAGCAAATATAATGAAACGCAGTTGGGAGTTTTCTCTCAAATATTGAAATCTATTTTCAAAGTCCCATGACAGTGCTACTTATAGTAAAGTTGCTGTTGCGATTGTGACTCATACAATCTTTTAAAATAAAGATCCTAATTCTATATGCATTATCTTTTGTAAAAACACAAAAAAATGTGGTCTATAAGGCAAAATTCTTGAAATCTTATTCTGAAATTTTTGAAGAGCTAAAAAGATGGATTTTTTTTTTGTCCTAAATATTTCAATTGATCCTGTATTTCAAACAAAGGCTGCTGCTTTTCTACAAGAGTTATAAAAATAACTTCAGAGTTTGATCTAAAAAAGCATGGCAAAATTCTCTTTTCCTGTACTCTAGCAACTCTGTCTAGCCAAAGACTTCAGTTAAAGTCAGAAGCTGGAAGTAGAGATGCTACCCTGTCTGGTGGAGCAGCATCTGGTGGAGCAGCCCAATGGCATCACTGTAAGACATGGGTGACCTTGCAGTCACAGAACTATAAATTGCTCATCTACAATTATCCCTTAGTACTTGTTCTTTGTGGGACCCAGACAGGCATGCTCTTAACCACATGTGTTTTCTCTGTGTCCATTCTTCCCATTGATGGAGTGTTTGTTCTTGCAAAATTAATGTGTAAATTTTACCTCAACTTATGGAAAAATATTTTATTCCTTTTCTTATTGTGTTATTTCATTAAATACTTTTGCACTTTGTATAATTGACCCCTTTGCCTTTTGACTTCTAGAAGTAAACACATCAGTAGAGGCTTGGAAGCTCTGGTTTTGGGTGGGTGAAGACCCATAAAGTAGTTTGAGACTTCTCTTGGCACCTACCTAAAGAGTGGTGGGGTATCCCAAGTGCTATACAGAGAATCTTGTGTCCTCTAGGTAGAGACAGGTTTCTGTTAAAATGAGTATGTGAAAGGAATGTTGATTGGAAAATTCAAGGGAACTAAGGAGATTGAAGACAACTAGTACTATCAGAAATAGAATGACAGGGGGCGGCCAGGTGGTGCAATGGATAGAGCACCTGCCCTGGAGTCAGGAGTAACTGAGTTCAAATCCAGCCTCTGACACTTAATAATTACCTAGCTGTGTGGCCTTGGGCAAGCCACTCAACCCCAATCCCTTGTGAAAAAATAAAAAAAGAAAGAAATAGAGAAAACACCCTCAAGTAAATTTAATTGGAGAGGGAATTTTTAGAGTTAATCTTCCCCCCAGGGAACCAGATAGAATGTCGAGCATTGATGGTTCACAGTGTATGAGGACACTTGATTTGAGGCCAAGTATCTCCTCCAAGGGTTCTGAGGCTTCTTGTTCGAGGGAGCAAGGTCTTTGGTCTCTGGGCTCCAGGCCAGCAGTTCTCAAACTTGTACCTGTTTAAAAAATTATTGAAAACCTCAAAGAGCTTTTGTTTATATGAATTATGTGCAGGAGTGTGTTAGAGCTGTCTGGAACTGGTTATTAAGAGCACCTTGTTAAATTTTGAATCTAAGACTTTACATCTTGGAAATTTGAAAAACAAAAACAAAAACTTTGAAGCGTACATCAGGATTTATTGGGTTTTTTTGATTTTTTATACCAAAGGTATCAAATGCACAATGGCTGAACCAGATTATAATTTACTTGGGCAATATTTAACAAATATGCAATATATATAATGTTAATTTGTGGTTTTCTAAGTCAACATGCAGCTCATTATGATATTTATGTAAGATTTGGAAACCTTGTTTCTATTTGAGTTGGACAACACCAAGTGAGATTTAAGTGATAGAGAAAGCAGCAGGGGTCCTAGATTTGATCCTTAACTTTGCTGCTTACTTTTTGGGTGACTTAGGGTAAATCAGGGTCTTTCTCAGCTGTTTCTTCACCTTGTTTTTCCTTATGATGTTCCCTCCCAAGTGGAATGACTTCAACGTATCTGCCCCACCCAGCTCTGCTGGGCAAAAAAAATCCTATTCTATCTATTCCTGCTTTATAGGGAATATATCTATATCTATATAATAGATCATTCCAGCAGTATCCTCATTTTAGAGACTTTAAGGTTCATAATGAAGTGACTTGCCCAAAGCTACCCAATTAGTGACAAGGTTTGATCTCCAACTCAAATAACTTGATTCCAGATTTGAGGACTTTTCTGCCACTGACACTTTTACTTTGCATAAATACTTCAAATGTTAAATTCACAGAATTAAAATGGAGATACAGGGTAATGGAGTGATAAAAGCACTGGGTTTGGAATTAAAAGACCTCTTATTAAATCCTGTTTCTGTGACTTGATTACCTATGTGAGTCTGGACAAATGATTTCCCTTGTCTAAAGATGTTTTCTATCTTGAATGAGGAGATATCTTTAAGTCCTTTCCAGCTTTAAATCCTACAATGTTGATATTGAGAAGAGAAAGATGTGTGATATGTCCAGTAGTACGCCTCCCAGCCGGAAGAAGATCAAAGTAATATCAGCCTCTTTTCTGAGAGATATCTAAAAGAATGGCAAAGGGCAAAGGGCCATTTCCACTAAGCTTCCTTTAGGAAGAGAAGGCAGCCTCCTGGGAAGCCTCCCTCTGTTTATGTGAAACACACCCTTGCACCCAGATTTCATCACATTCTTGACTGGCTTTGGGAGTAGTTTTTTGCCTTTTTTTTTTTTAAAGAAAGGGTGGGGTTGGGTAAACGGGAAGGTGGTAGTAAGAGAGGATATGGAATAGAAGCATAAGGCAAGGCGTTTGGAAGCTGACTACAAGTAACTAGCAGAACAAAAGGAAGGAAAGGCTCAGGAAGTAAGGTGAGGTCCCAGGCAAAAATGGTGTCTATTCAAGGAAGCAACAAAGGAGTGGATAAGAGCTGAGCAGAAAGTAAGGGAAGCAAAATGAAGGCCGGTGAGAGAATGTGGGAAAACTTAGATAAGAGAGAGGAGATACATTTGAAGGGACTTTAGATAAGGGAAAGTGGAAGAAGGGCTGAACCAATAAAGAAAAATGGGCAGGGAAAGCCAAGAATGATGAGAGGGAGGGTAAGTGAATTAGGAGGACTAGGAAGCCGCTCTTTACTAGGAGTATATGTGTGCAGAAACATATGCATAGTTCTCTGTGTATTGTTTGCTAGAGTAATGCATATATGTGGGTGTGCATCCCCTATAATTTCACTGTTTATATCATACTGTGAACTTCTCTCTTATTTATGTATAAATTTCACTGCTTATGTTACCATGTGAGTGCACACCCTAGAATTTATATTATACCATGTATGAGTGTGCATCTCTTATTTATCTGTTTCACTGTTTATATCATGTTGTATACCATTTGTGAGTGTACATCTCATATGTTTATCACATCATGTGTGAGTGTCTGCCTTAGATTCAGTGTCTAGTTTACTGTTTATAACATGTTACCATATGTTGAGTGTACATTTCATATATGTTTATCACATCACACGTGGGTGTCCACTGTAGATTTAGTGTCTATTTTACTGTTTATAATATGTTACCATGTGTTTAGTGTACATCTCATGTTTATCATATAACCTGAGTGCCTGCCTTAGATTTAGTGTTTTACTGTTTATATTGTGTTACCATATGTTGAGTGTATGTCTCATATATGTTTATTACATCACACGTGGGTGTCTACCTTAGATTTAGTGTCTATTTTAATGTTTATAACATGTTACCATATATCAAGTGTACATCTCATGTTTATCACATCATGTGTGAGTGTCCGCCTTAGATTTAGTGTCTGTTTTACTGTTTATATCATGTTACCATATGTTGAGTGTGTCTCATATGTTTATCATATCACATGTGAGTGTCTGCCTTAGATTTAGTGTATATTTTACTGTTTATATTATCATGTGTTGAGTGTACATCTCATATGCTTATCACATCACATGTGAGTGTCTGTCTTAGATTGTGTATATTTTATTGTTTATATCATGTTACCATGTGTTGAGTGCATGTCTCATGTTTATCACATCACATGTAAGTGTCCATCTTACATTTAGTGTCTACTGTTTATGTCATGTCACCATTTGTGAGTGTGCACCTCATATATGTTTCTCACATCACGTGTGAGTGTCTGCCTCAGATTCGGTGTATGCTTCACTGTTGATGTCATGTTACCATGTGTGGAGTGTGTGTCTCTCATCTTTATGGACACGGCACACCTTGTGGGAGCATCCATCTCCTCGATTTCTGCTTCACCGTCTATATGGTGTGCCACGCGTAGGTGCACATTTCTCAGATCCATGTATAACTTCAGCGTCATGTTCCCTCAGGATAGCGTCTGTGCATTTATAGAACCAGATATGTGAATATATACGGTATTACAACCCTATATGTACGCGACCAGGCGGCCCACTGGAGTGTGCTGACGCTGGTCCTGGTCCTGGTCTTGGTCCTGGTCCTGGGACTGGTCCTGGCTCTGACTTTGCAGCCCAGCTCAGACGCGCACTTTGCGTTCCTGGGCAAATACTTAGCCTTGCCTTCAGTTTCCCATCTGTGAAATGGGAATAGTTTTACCTTCCCTGGGGTGGTCGTGGGGATCAAATGAAGGGGCGCCTAGGTGGGGCGGTGGATGGAGCACCGGCCCTGGAGTCAGGAGGACCTGAGTTCAAATCCAGCCTCAGACACTTAATAATAACCTAGCTGGGTGGTCTTGGGCAAGTCACTTAACCCCGTTGCCTTGCAAAAAAAAACCCGCTACATACAAAAAAAAAAGAAAAAAAAGAGGATCAAATGAGATTTTTGGAAAGCGCTTTGCCAACCTTACCGAGTTGTCTTTATGACGTTTCTGTGTCTGTGCGTGAGACACAACGAGGCATAGCGGAGACCGGGCCAGGGTTCGAGTCCGGCCCCGGCCGGGATCCGTTAACGCCCCTTCCGCGCTGGCGCCAGAACCGTTATGCGGCGGCTCCGGTGCGGGGCCTGGAGGCCGCCCGCCCCTCCCCCCGCCGCGCACCAATTCCCTCGGGACAAAGTTCCCTACGGACGGCGCAGGCGCCGTCCCGGGGCCGCCCAATGGGAAGGCGGGAGCCGCCATCTTTGGTTACGGACAAAGCTCCGTCCGGCGAGGACGACGGGAGCCGCCATGTTCCGTTCGGGAGCGGGCCGTCCCTCCCCCCGGCGGCCGCGGCCCTCCCGAGCCCCGACCCAATAGGACGCGGGCGCGTGACGTCACGCGGCCCCGCCCCCCGCCCTCCCGCCTGCCTCCGGGCGGGCGCCGCCATGTTGCGGGGTCCTCGCTCCGGGCGTGTAGGTGTCTCCATAAGATGCCGGCTGAGCGTTTCCCCCCTCTTTTCTCCCCCAAGATGGCGTCCATGCGGGAGAGCGACACCGGCCTGTGGCTGCACAACAAGTTGGGGGCGACGGACGAGCTGTGGGCGCCGCCCAGCATCGCGTCGCTGCTCACGGCCACGGTCATCGACAACATCCGCCTCTGCTTCCACAATCTCTCGTCCGCCGTGAAGCTGAAGCTGCTGCTCGGGACCCTGCATCTGCCCCGGCGCGCCGTGGACGAGGTCAGGGCAGCGGCGGGGCCGGGCCGGGCCGGCGGGCGGCGGGCGGGGACCCCCGGCCTGGGCGCGGCGCCCCGCTCCCCGGCCCCGCGGGAGCCGCCCCTCCTCCCTCCCCTTCCCTTCCCCCACCCACCCCACCCCCGGCGCTGGCCGCGGCCCCTCCCCCGGCCGTCCTTGGACAGCTGGGGAAACTGAGGCCAGGAGTGCCCGGGGCGATTCTCCCCAAGGTCGGGGAGGAGGATTGGAACTCGGGACCCGGGCCCGGACTCTGCCTCTCTGGGGTGCAGGAAGCGCTCCCTAAGTGCAGGTGGGCTCCCCCAGGAGAGGGTCACCCGCCGGTATGGAGCACCTCGGATGCGTTTTTACAGTGCCCGCCTCCCGTGGGGTCCACTCGGGCCGTAGTTCCTGTGGTAGGCGCCTGCTGTATGCCCCCCAAAGTAAAGAAGGTGCCGGGTGTCCTGAGGGGGAGGGGCGGGGAGCCCTGAGAAACACACGTCCGGGAGCCTCGGAGCGGCCTGAGGGGCGGAGAGGAGGCGCCGGGCCCCCCACTTTGGTCCTCAACCCCCGCTGACCTCTTTCCCTCCGGCCCTCGCCCTCACTTGAGTAATGCCGCCTGCTGGCCCCCTTCCGGATCCCCCACCTTAGCGCGTCCTAAAGTCGGGAGAGCCCTGAGAGGGCTAGGTGTGCCCCGCAGCCCCGGCCCCGCGGCCCCGGCCCCGCAGCCCCGGCCCAGCTGTCCCGGCCCCCGCAGCCCCGGCCCCCTCTGTCCCGGCCCCGCGGCCCCGGCCCCCAGTGTCCCGGCCCCCGCAGCCCCGGCCCCCGCAGCCCCGGCCCCGCAGCCCCGGCCCCCTCTGTCCCGGCCCCGCAGCCCCGGCCCCCGCTGTCCCGGCCCCGCAGCCCCGGCCCCCGCTGTCCCGGCCCCGCAGCCCCGGCCCCGCAGCCCCGGCCCCTTCTGTCCCGGCCCCCGCTGTCCCGGCCCCGCAGCCCCGGCCCCTTCTGTCCCGGCCCCCGCTGTCCCGGCCCCGCAGCCCCGATCCTGCAGCCCCGGCCCCCGCTGTCCCGGCCCCGCAGCCCCGATCCTGCAGCCCCGGCCCAGCTGTTCTGGCCCCCGCAGCCCCGGCCCCCAGTGTCCCGGCCCCGCGGCCCGGGCCCCCGCAGCTCCGGCCCCCCGCAGCTCCGGCCCCCGCAGCCTCGGCCCTCTGATGTCACGGGCTCACCTTTGTCTGTTTGCAAAGGGCTGGGGCCGCCCCGCCCCCTCCGCCTGGGCCTGAACTCGGAAACTTTGTTTCCATTGTTTTGTTTCCCACGTGGGGCGCGGAGCCGGGCGCCGGGGTGCTCTCCCCGGCCCGGCCCTGGGGTTCCAGGTTAGAGGTTTGAAAAGCTTAGCCAAGAAGGGAGTTCGGGAGGACCGGTGCCGGCAGAGCAACCCGGCGTGCGCGCTGTCTTCGGGGAGACTGGAAATGCCGGGTTTTCACCTCTTAGCCAGAGGAAGTCGATTTCTTAGGATCATTGGCTTCAGTTGCTGTAGCTCTCCTAGCCCGTTTTCTTGAGCCAGGGGGTGTTGGACTAGAGCGTTTAATAAGAACTTGGAGTGGTTCTGAAGTGGGCAGCTGAGGGGACCCGCGGAGATTGAGAAGCGTGTGCAGGGGAGGGGTATCTGGCAGCGCACGGACCGGCCTGCTGTAATTTTGGACAGTTCCGGAAACTTCTTCCCATGATTTTTACGTGCTAGATTGAGAAAGATCCCCATACTTTAGGACAGAGACCTAGAATGTGCAGCCTGGAAATCATTTGGTCTGGCGCTGCCAGGCCAATGGCAGGAGGGACTCAAAATTCAATAAATCTAGGAGCTTTTTAGGGGTGAAATTAATTTTAAGTTGATAATATATATAGCTCTTGAATGATATTATAAATAACCAAAAGCCCCTGGCAAAAAAATAAAAGTTCCCTATCCCTGCTTTAGGGAATCACTGCTCCTTATTTTCCTCTCAAAACATTTTGTAAGCATCCTCTCAAAAGATGACAAAAAATAAGATAGTATGGAGAGACTGTACAAATAAATCAGCAATGGTTTGATAGAGAACTAGAGATTTTCTGTGAAATCTTAAGGTGATTGAGGAGAACATTTGGGAAGTGTAGGTTGGTGATAACTGATGCCTGCAGCTCATAGGGAAGCAACTATTGCTATTTTAACCTTGGTGTTGCCTGAACCTTGGCTATACTTTTATGCTTTGTTGAATTAATCTTATGTTGTTTAGTACAGGAGATCCTAATCTTTTTCTGTCCTGGACCTCTCTGGTAGTCTGTTGAAGTCTTTCTCGGAACTTAATGTTTTTTTAAATGCATAAAATTATAAAGGAAATCAGTACAAATTACTTAAACTTTATTAAGAACACTTTTGTGTTCCCTAGTAAATTAGTGTCATAGATTTTATAACATTGATCCCATAAGACTTCCTTTTTCTTCTCCATACCTCTGAATAAGTATCACAGTGAATCTTTAAACTAAAGTAGACCTGAAAGACTGTCAAATTAATCTAGGGAGAAATGAATTTAATGAGGTCGCTAGAAGGAAAACAAGTAAGCCTTTGGGTCTGATTGATACTTCTTGAGAAGATTAAGATTGAGAAGTGGTTCCATAATAATTTGAGCCAGTCAAATAATCTTTGAGATACTAAGATTTACTCACTCATGCTCAAGTATATATTGTCTCAATTAACCTCAAAGGGATGTTAATGAACAAGTCCACAGCTATAGGGATGTGCCGTCCCCAAAGACTTCCCAGTAAACTCAGCTAAATGACCTGATCAGAGCTGAGACCCAGACCTCCAGGGTGGTTGGAGCCCAGTCTTAATTTGTCATGATTCACTTAGTATTCCCCCACAAAGGGAAATAGTTCTTAAGTGGAGGAAGTCCATATTTCACATTCCCCAGTCATCCTGATCCAGGTCTGGCCACTGGACTTAGCTCCAGAGGAGAGAGTGGAGGCTGGTGCCTTAAGTGCAGCATCCCCTCACTCAAATCCAGTTCATGTGCTTGTCATCACAGCATCTTCTCCCTAATGTCGTGGACTTCTTCAAAAACAGACCAACATCATGTTACAACCTCTAGAATAAAATTAAAATGATCTTAGCCTGACATTTGAAGTCCTCCACAATTCGCCTACAATCTATCTTTCTAGGCTTATTTCATATCATTCCCCTTATTGGCCCTGTCTTCCCAAAGAACTTTACTACTCTTCATTCCCCACCTCTAGTTTCTGTCCTTTTGCATAAATCATACTCCTTCTTTCCCTTAAAATCACTTACTACTTATCTTTCCCTTTCAAAATTCTTGTTTTTCTTCCAGTCCCTTCCATAATTACCACTTTAGTTATTAATAAGCTTGCCATCCTTTCTCAAACAACTATCTTCTGTACTTATTTTGTTTTTTCCATTTTTAAACATTTTTATTGAACATTTTGAGTTCAAATTTTCATGTTAGTGATTTTGGGCAAGAAAATTCAAATCAGAGGAAAAATGAAAGTGAAAAATAGCATGTATTCATACTATTTTTATGTATTCATGTATTAAAACTTATCAGTTCTTTCTCTGGAGGTGGATAGTATGGTACATCATTAGTCCTTTGGGATCGTCTTAAATCATTGTTTGCTGAGAATAGCTAAGACATTCATCAAAATATAGTACTGTTACCGCTTACAGTGTTCTGGTTCTGTTCACTTCACTATGCTTCATGTGAGACTTTCCAGGTTTTTCTGAAATCATTCTGCTTCCCATTTCTTATAGCACAATAATAGTCCATTACAATCACATGCCACAGCTTGTGTAGCCATTCCCCAATTGATAGGCATGCCCTCAATTTCCAATTCTTTGCCATCACAAAAAGAGCTGCTATAAATATTTTTGTCCTTTCCCCTTTTGGGATGTTTTTGGGGTACTGACTCAGTGGCATTGCTGGATCGAATGGTATGTCCAGTTTGGTTGTTCTTTGGGCATAGTTCTAAATTGCTCCCCAGAATGGTTGGATCATTACTACATCCATAGTGCTTTGTTGTTCCAGATTTCCTACATCCCTTCCGGCATCCATCATCTTTTTTGTCATATCAGACATTCTGATAGGTATGAGGTAGTACTTCAGAGTAGTCTGAATTTGCATTTCTTTGATCAATCGTGATTTGGGGCATTTTTCATATGACTATAAATAACTTTTGACTTCTTTGCCTAAAAACTATTTATATCCTTTGACCATTTATCAATTGGACAATGACTTGTATTGTTAAAATTTTTGACTCAAAGGCCTCATTTCACAAATATATAAGGAATTATCAGAGATAATTTTTTCCCTTCCCTCAGTTTTCTCTTTTCCTTATCATTTTGGTTGCCTTGGTTTTGTATAAAAATTTTAAATTTTAAATAATCAAAACTACCTATTTTACATATTGTAAATGCATGATGCTTGGTTGGTTTTTTTTTTTTTTAGATTTTGGGTTTTTTTGCAAGGCAATGGGTTAAGTGGCTTGCCCAAGACCACACAGCTAGGTAATTATTAAGTGTCTGAGGTCAAACTTGAACTCAGGTACTCCTGACTCCAGGGCCAGTGCTCTATCCACTACACCACCTAGCTACCCCCATAATGCTTTTTTTAGAACGATTTCATTTTGAGTTTTACAATTTTTCCCTTAATCTTGCTTCCCTCCCCCTACCCCCACAGAAGGCAATTTGCCAGTCTTTACATTATTTCCATGGTATACATTGATCCAAATTGAATGTGATGAGAGAGAAATCATATCCTTGAGGAAGAAACATAAAGTATAAGAGATAGCAAAATTACATAATAAGATAAAGGTTTGTGGGGGTTTTAAAATTAAAGGTAATAGTCCTTGATCTTTGTTCAAACTCCACAATTCTTCTTTGGATACAGATGGTATTCTCCATGCATTCAACCCCAAATTGTCCCTGATTGCTACACTGATGGAATGAACAAGTCCATCAAGGTTGATCTCACCCCCATGTTGCTATTAGATGTGCAGTGTTTTTCTAGTTCTGCTCATCTCACTCAGCATCAGTTCATGCAAGTCCTTCCAAGCTTCCCTGAATTCCCATCCCTCCTGGTTTCTAATAGAACAATAGTGTTCCATGACAGACATACATATATATACATACATATATATACACAGTTTGCTAAGTCATTCCCCAATTGAAGGACATTCACTTAATTTCCAATTCTTTGCCACCACAAATAGGGCTGCTATGAATATTTTTGTACAAGTGATGTTTTTACCATTTTTCATCATCTCTTCAGGATTATAGACCATTAGTGGTATTGCTGGATCAAAGGATATGCACGTTTTTGTTGCCCTTTGGGCATAATTCCAAATTGCTCTCTAGAAAAGTTGATGATACAGCTCCACCAACAATGCACTAGTGTTGCAAATTTCCCATATCCCTTCCAACATTGATCATTGTCCTTTCTTGTTATATTGGCCAGTCTGAGAGGTGTGTGACAGTACCTCAGAGATGCTTTAATTTGCATTACTCTAATCAGTAATGATTTAGAGCAATTTTTCGTATGACTATGGATCGCTTTGATGTCCTCATCTGTAAATTGCCTTTGCATATCCTTTGACCATTTGTCAATTGGGGAATGGCTTGATTTTTTTTTTAATAAAGATTATATTTATTTTGAGTTTTATAACCCCCCCCATTCTTGCTTCCCTCACCCCCCTCACAGAAGGCATTCTGTTAGTCTTTTCATTGTTTCCAATGGTATACATTGATCTCAGTTGAATGTGATGAGAGAGAAATCATATCCTTAAGGAAGAAAAATAAAGTATGAAATAGCAAAATTACATTATAAAGATAACGGTTTTTTTCCCCTAAATTGAAGGTAATACTCTTTGGTCTTTGTTCAGAGTACTGGCTTGATTTTTTTTTTTTTTTATAAATTTGACTCAGTTCTCTCTATATATATTTGCAAAATGAGACCTTCATCAGGTTATTGTTGCACAATTCTTCCCTTCCCTTCCTTATCATTTTGGTTGCCTTGGTTTTGTTTGTATAAAAATTTTCAATTTTATATAATCAGAATTACATATTTTATGTATTATAAATGCATAATGCTTTTTATATCTTCTTTGGTCCTAAATTCTTTCTAATCCATAAATCTGACATACTACTCTATACTCTCTTAATATGCTATGGTATCACCCTTTAAATGTAAATCATGTGCCCATTTCTCTTGGTATATGATGTGAGATGTTGGTCTATACCTAGTTTCTGCCATACTGTTTTCTAGTTTTCCTAGCATTTTTGTCAGATAATGAGTTTTTGTTCCAGTAACTTGGGTCTTTGGGTTCATTATATACTAGATGAGAGTGGTCATTTCCTCTAATTTCCTATAAATCAGGTGACTTGTATCTAATCCATTACACTGATCCATTACTCTTTTCCCTCCCCCCACCCCCACAGAAGGCAGTCTGTTAGTCTTTACATTGTTTTCATGGTATACATTGATCCAAAATGAATATCCCACACTTTTTTTAATTGATTGTCTTGATATCCTTGAACTTTTATTTTTCCAGATGAATTTTGTTTTTTTCTAGTTCTGTAAATGAATTTTTTGATAGTTTTGTTTGTCCTTGAATAAGTAGATTAATTTTGGGTAGAATTCAGTCTAATGCTCAGCATATATTAGGTATTTAGTAAAAGCTTACTTCCCTGCCTCCATGACAGTACTTACTCATTAGAATAGGAAGTATATCATGGCAGCTCTAAGAGTGAGTGACCAACAAATGAAACAGGATGAGCCTCTGAACGTGGCTGTGCAGCACTTTGGATGGCACACAGCTCTCTGCCATGGGCTCTGAGCTGGGGAGTATCTGTTGGTTCAGGATTCCCCCACCTAAGCTACCTCTGCTTATAGGGAGCTAGATGTGGTGGTGGCCACAACCATAGACTTACTATTTACAAGCTGTGCAGACTTCAGGCTTCCAAATTCAAGTAGTCCAATGCCATGGCCTGGACAGGACAGCAAGAAGATGCTCCCAGACCAAACAATTAAGAAGGATCATTTGACTTCATCTTGCCTCAACTTTATACACAGGAGCACTGCCTGCCTCCGTCCTTGGCAGTAGGGGAGGTAGGGAGAGGAGAGAGTTTGGAGGAGAATCTAATTTGTTTTCTTTCATCTCATTCCAATTGGATATTCATCTGAATTATTAATCGCAACAATAATAACATTTCTATAGCATTATAAGTGTGTAAAACTTGAAAGTACAAGTATCTCACAAGTTCTAAGTCTTCATAAGAGATGTGATCTAAAGGTGAGAACTTAAATGAAAGGTATTACTGTACCTTGCCTTGGGAAAAGGGTCAGCTGACCCAGCCCCTGACCATAGCTGACCCCTCCCCCTTTAAGCATTACCTCCCTCATTTCCACTGTGTCAGGTCCCAACAGTTAAATGACTAGTGAGTCCCTTCAGGGAAACTGTAGCTACTGTGAAGACCCCAGTACCTGCCTCAATCCTGCCCTTCAGAGACAGAGCAGGGCCTGAGTCAGGTGGACCTGACTTCAGATCTGATTTAAGATACTGAATATTCAGCCCAGTGACTCTAGGCTAGTCACTTCACTGCTATCTGCCTCAGTTTCCTGAACTGAAAATAGAGACAATAGTAGTACCTCCCCACAGGGTTATTATGGCTAAATGAGATGTTTGTAAGAAGCCTGTAATAGTGTCCAGTACACAGTAAGGATCATATCAATGTGCTAGAAATGTTCATTCAGGGATTTTTTGTTGTTGTCCAGTCATTCCAGTTGTGTCTTGACTCTTGGTGACTCCATTTGGAATTTTCTTGGCAGACATCCTGGAATGCTTTGACATTTTCCTTTTCCAGGTCATTTTACAAATAAGGAAACTGAGCAAACAGGGTGAAGTGACTTCCCCAGAGTCGCACAGCTAGTAAGTGTTTGAGACTAGATTTGAACTCTGGTCTTCCTGACTCCAGGCTCAGGGATGTGTCCCATCTCTCTGCCTCTTCATTCTCTTAACTTTCAGCACTTTTCCTATCTCCTCATGCAATTGAAACTGTTCTCTCCAAAGTTACTGACCATCTCTTAATTGCCCAGTCCAATAGACGTTTCTTCCATCCTCATTCCCTTGATTATTTTATAGCCTCTGACTGCTAAAGTCAGTCAAACTAGTCACAAATATTTATTAAGCACTTACTGTATGCTAAGAGCCAGGAAGACAAATGCAATATAAATGACAGAGGGGAGCCAACCAGGCATAGCTGGAGAGTAAATTTAGATAGATGCTAGAGTGTCGTTTATCCTCACCTGGTCCTTGAAGGCTTGATGGTCTAAACGGTATCTAGTGACACCTAATTTTAGACTGTTTTCAAACCACCCCTAGTCAGCAGCAACAGCATGGAGAGGCCCCAGATCTTGTAAAAATCACCATCACCCTTCCAAGTAAGGAGATGTGCCCTTTCCAAGAGTCAGGAAACAATCAAGCCATCAGAGTGGGCACCATGAGCAGTGAAAAACTGGAGTGACTAATCTGTTGTTGTTTTAAATAAGAGTGAAACAGTGACTCTGTGCATATGTCTGTGGGGCAGAAACATCCGAAATAAGGCTGACAAACCACTTTGGTTGTTTTTTGAGTGGTCAGAAGGTGAGCTTTTAAAGAATATTCAGGTTTCTGGTGGAAATATGCCTTTTTTTTTTTTAACAGGAATTTTAAAAATCTCAGATACTGCTTTCCTCTGTATTTGTGTCTGATATTAGGCATGGGGAATGAGATGTGTCTCAAGAAATTCTTGATCAGGATACTGAGTATTTTTGCCTGTGGATTTTCCTAGATATCCTAACTCCTCAGATTATGGGGGGGGGGGTTCCCCACTGTACTTAGGCCAACTTCCTTAAAAAAAGTTGTCAGGGGCAGCTAGGTGGTACAGTAGATAGAGCACTGGCCCTGGAGTTAGGAGTACCTGGGTTCAAATCCAATCTCAGACACATAATAATTACCTAGCTGTGTGGCCTTGGGCAAGCCACTTAATCCTATTGCCTTGAAAAATCTAAAAACAAAAAAAACAAAAAAAGTTGTCAGGGGGTGGCTAGGTGGTGCAGTGGATAGAGCACCAACCCTAGAGTCAGGAGTACCTCAGTTCAAATCCGGCCTCAGATACTTAAAATAATTACCTAGCTGTGTGGCCTTGGGCAAGTCACTTAACCCCATTTGCCTTGCAAAAACCTAAAAAAATAAAATAAAGTAAATAAAAAAAAGTTGTCAGGAAACAAATGGAACTTCTTTTCATTTGTTTCTCCCCTGAATGGGCAATCAAGGAAAACCTGTAGGAAGAGATCCAACAGATCTCAGGCACTCATGTTCTTCATATTCTTGAGATTTCGTGGCTTCTGGATAAGATGCCTGCCTGACCAGGAGGCAAGCCACCCTGTCCCCATACATGTCATACAGTAAAATCCTGAAGTCCTAGACCAAGTATGAGAAACTACATAGTAGCATCTTTCACACCCAAACTACAGAATCATCTCTCATCATGGTCAGAGAAGCAGCATGTAGGGCCTGCAAGGCTTTGTATGAAGACACCAATAGGGGAGGGCTCTGCTGAGAGAGCTCCATGGTTGTCAGGAAGCTCTTGGAAGTCCCTAGAAGGGCAGCAAATAGCCTGGTGTCCCCCACTGCAGTCATACTGTATACAGACTAGGAAGACTTGGGCCCCTGAGGAGTCTGAGATACCAAAGAGGACCGTGAGAGTCCCAACATTCAACCTAAAAGATTCAGGGGGTACCTGACCATGGAGGTAGAGGTCAGGACAGGAACCCTGTTTAGGAGTTTAGGAACTGCTGGAGAAATAAGTAAATGAAAGAAAACACTTGCCAGCCTTAAAAATGATTGTAAATTTAATTCTGTGACATATACATGCTAATATATAGAGGAGAAACAATGAATTTTCCCAAGGATTGCATCAATAAATAGAATTAAAAATGAGATAAAAATGAAATAAAGATCTTGAAAGAATTAGTAGAGTCTTGAGCACTATATTTCAAGGCAATATAAGTAAAAATTTCTCATATCTATTAGAACCAAAAGGCACTGAGCAAAGAAAGATTATACCAATCACCTTCTGAAAGAAACTTCAAAAACAAAAATCCCAATTATGTGGTAGCCCAAATTCAGATCTCAAAGACACAATATTGCTGGGATTTAGTGAGAACTATCATTAGGATCACATAAGAACTGGCAGCTTCTACCAACAATGGGGGGAAGATCTTGGAATACAATATTCAAAAAAGACAAAAGAGGATTACAACCAAGAATAAGTTTATCCTGGCAAAATGAAGCCTAATTTTATGGGGGTGTGGTGGGATTGGGAGAAATGGACAATGGACCTTTAGAGAGATATCAAAACATTTTGGGGGTGAGGAATTAAGTGACTTGCCTAAGGTCACATAGCTAAGTAATAAGTAATAAGTGCCTGAGGCCAGATCTGAACTCAGGTCCTCACAATGGCCAGGTCCCAACTGTACCACCTAGCTGCCCCAGTATCAAACTTTTTTTTTAAGGTTTTTTTTGCAAGGCAATGGGGTTAAGTGGCTTGCCCAAGGCCACATGGCTGGGTAATTATTAAATGTCTGAGGCCGGATTTGAACTCAGATACTCCTGACTCCAGGGCCGGTGCTCTATCTACTGTGCCACCTAGCCACCCCTGTATCAAACATTTTTGATGAAAAGACCATTAGGAAAAGTGGAAGGGAGGGCAGTTTGAAAGTAATATTTGGATGCTTTTGATGTTCTGTTGTGTACATAGAAATATTCTTTTTTTATGTTTAAATTCAAAATTTTTGAAAAACAAAGACTAGAAAAAGAAGATTAATGGTTAATAAGTTTTTATTAAATACCTACTCTGTGCCAGGTGCTTTTGAAGCCTGGGGATCCAAAGAAAGACAAAGACTTGGCCATGCCCCAAGGAGCTCCCAGTCCAATGAATCAACAGCTTTTAATGTTCATTCAACAAAAGACCTGTCTGAAAGCCTTTTATATTTTGGAGAGTGGCACCAGAAATTTGTTGTGGTCTTCGTGCAAAAGAATGTATGAATGTTTCCAGTGTGTGCTTTGATGTGTCCCCAGGTAGCAACAGTGAGGGCATAGCCTTAGCATTTGCTTTTATTTCATATTAGAATTAACCATTTGGGGATGCATTTGAAACTTTTAAAATTTAAATTTGTTTTCTTCCTGACGTTTTTATGTCTTTGAATAAGCAGCATAGGGTAGTAGGGGCAGCTAGGCACAGTGGATAGAGCACTGGCCTTGGAGTCAGGAGGTTGAGAATGTGAATCTTGACTTATACTAGCAGTGTGACCTTGGGCAAGTCACTTAACCTTGTTTGCCTCGAATCCCAGGCCATCTCCAGTCGTTCTGATTCATATCTGTCTACTGGAGCCAGGTAGTTTGGGAGGAGAAAGTGAGTCTGTTGATTTAGCACAGCACAAACTCACTCAAATTCAATTCATGTGCTTGTCATGGCATCACTTCCCTGATGTCATGGTCTTCTTTGAAAATGAAGGCCATCATCATCATCATCATTAATTATCATAGTATAGTAGGAAGAGATTGAGTTTGGAGTCAGAGGATCTGGCTCTGCATTGGCAACAATTGGAGTAGCCTTGGGCAAATCATTTTGCCTCTCCCGGCCTTGTTTATTCAGTTTTTTAATCTGTAAAATCAGTGGGTTGGATTTAATGTTCTCTAATGCCCCTTCCCAGCTCTAAACCCATAAATCATCTTTAGCTCCTATAGTTTGCTTTTAGTCAAAATACAGGACAAATGATTTTTCAGAAGTAAAGGATTAAAATAGCTCCCCTCCCTCCTTTTTTTCTTATGATTTAGACTTCCTGCTTCATGGGTAGAGCTTTGTAAAGTAGAGTGGGTGGTCTGGGAGTGCAGTGTCAGCTCTCTTGGGGGTACAGCCCCATGGGGAGGATCACTGCTAGTGCTGCCTGCAGAAGGGTCTTGGTTTTCTCATTAAGTTTTGGCATTAAGAGTTTTGGTTGGATGGGGGCAATGATCAATGCTCATTCCATCAGTGCAACAAGCGGGGACAATTTGGGGCTCTCTGCAATGGAGAATACCATCCGGAGAAACAATTGTGGAGTTTGAACAAAGACCAAGGACTATTACCTTTAATTTAGGAAAAACAAACCTGATATCTCATTGTCTGCTCTTGCTATCTCTTATACTTTATGTTTCTTCCTTAAGGATATGATTTCTCTCTCATCACATTCAATTTGGATCAATGTATACCATGGAAACAATGTAAAGATTGACAAATTGCCTTCTGTGAGGGGTGGGGGAGGGAAGTAAAATCAGGGGGAAAAGTGTAAAACTCAAAATAAATAAAATCTTTAATAAAAAAATAAAAATTAAACAGAGTTTTTTGTTTGGATTAGCCATCAGCATGAAAAGTAGAACTAATTCCTCTTTCTGCAGAACAATCTGGTTTTAAATCTGTTACCTGAAGCAAGAACATTGCTGTCCTTTTAGTGTACTCTAAAACTATTCAGATTTAAGCTGGATGTAAGGAAACATTTCCTAAAAATCCTAGTTCTTTTCCAGAGAAGTGTTCCATGTCCTACTCCCCATTCCCATTAGAATTCTTCTTTAAGGCTGGGTCACTGCTTGTTGAGTACAAGGAAGGGAGGATTTTTGTTAGGATGAAAGTGGATCCAAATGGTCTCTGAGGTCCCTTCCACTCTGAAATTCTTTAGTGTAGTTGCCTGGTAAGGATTTGTGTGGTTTACCCATATCTGGAGCCTCAGAGCAAATAGTCCAACAGGAAAAAGCCATTGCCAAATGGACACTTGTGAAAGCAGCCTAGTCAAAACCTAGGTTCATAATGTACTTTAACTGTTTGTGAGGCAACCAATAATAATGTTTTATAGTTGAGGAAGTAGGCTAAGACAGATGATTCATCTTTTAATTAAATAATCTGGAGGAAGGAACAAATTTTAGCCAGTATAAGTGATACATGAGACTTTTGTCATTTTTGCTTAGAATTGTTTCCAATTTACTTTTCCCCCTCTTTTTTTTTCCTTAGATGAAAGGAGCATTGACTGAAATTATCCAGCTTGCGACCTTGGATTCAGACCCTTGGGTCTTAATGGTAGCTGATATTTTAAAATCCTTTCCAGATACAGGTTCACTTAACCTTGATCTTGAAGAACAGAATCCCAATGTTCAGGATATTTTAGGAGAGCTTAGAGAAAAAGGTATGTTGTATTTTCATTGAATTGGGGGATCTGGGTAGGTAAGTGCTTTCTTCATCTAAAGTGAATTGACCGACTTCTGCATAGTCGATACCTTGTTCAAACAATTCCCCTTTTAATAAGTAAAAGGGAAATAGAGGATTTAAGTGTTCAGAGACATAATCCAGTGCTCCCAGGAAATATAAAATAAAAACCCAAGACTTAGTATTTTAAGTTCATCAGTCAGAGATTACAGATGCATCCTAAAGTTAAAACCAATGTATTGTTTTAAAAAGCTATACTTTTAAATTTATTTTTAATTTTTTTCCTGTTCCATGTAAATACAGTTTTCAAAATTTATTTTTTGTAAGATTTTGAATTTCACATTTTCTGTCCCCCCCTTCCCTCTCCCCTTCTCATGACAGTGAGTAATCTAAGTTATATATGTATAATCATAAAGTTTGAAGTTGGAGGTAATCTTAGTGACCATGTGGGCCAAGTCCTTAATGATCCATTGTGTCATCATCGTTTCATCTAATTTGTAATGTGATCAAAGTGGTTATTTGCTCTTGGTAATAATCAGAAGCTAACCTTGCCTCTTCATCATATGATTCTGGTCCATGATCTCTCATAGATTCTTTGCAGAAGGCTTCTATCTGGGAACAGTATAGACCTTGCACTATTCATCAGTTATTCCTTGTTCTTGCTCCCTTTCCTGTTCAACATTTTCTCGATTGAGAAAAATAGTAATTGACCTTTCTTGTTAGTATTTTATTTACTTTAAAATAGATGAATTGGTCACATGAAGAGAGATTTGTTCTCAAGCAGACTGTGGGTCCCCCTCTGGCCCATTCATGGATGAACGTTGCCCAGGATGGGCAGGCATGGATGGGGTACCACTCAAACTTTTGGAGAGATTGCTCCTATCAGATCACAAATCTACTGGAGCATGAGTGTCCAACTCAGACAGATTTAGGGACCACTAAGCCATGCATAAGGATCTCTGCTGGAGATGTTGACTTATTTAAAACATAGTATTATCTGTATTTTAGTGTATTTTTATTTTAAATAGTTCCCAATTACATTTTAATCTGGTATGGACTGCCTGTTTGACACTCCTGCCCTGGAGTAATTCTTTTTTTTTTTTTTTTAAATCTTATTTTAAGTTTCCAATTACATGCAATGATAGCTTTAGATGAGTTGTTTTTTTTTTTGCAAGGCAATGGGGTTAAGTGGCTTGCCCAAGGTCACACAGCTAGGTAGTTATTAAGTGTCTGAAGACCTGATTTGAACTTAGGTCCTCCTGACTCCCAAGGCCAGTGCTTCATTCACTGCGCCACCTAGCTGCCCCATAAAAGAAGTTTTAAAAAAGTGAGCATAGCATCCATTTAGACTCCTGTGGGGTTTTTTTCCCCCCTCTGGATGAGGATGGCATTGTCCACAGCAGGTCTTCCAGAGTTGTCCTAGTTCTCTGGACTGCTGAGAGGAGCTGCATCCATCATAGATGATCAACTCACAGTGTTGTTATGTGTACAATGATCTCTTGGATCTGCTCCCTTTGCTCAGCATCAGTTCCTGTGTTTCTTTCCATGCTTCTCTAGAGTCCAACCATTTATGATTTCTTATAGAACAGTAGTACTCCATAACATTCACAGACCACAGCTTGTTTGGCCATTCTTCAATTGATAGGAAACCTCTCAATTTCCAATTCTTTGCCACTAATAAAAAGTGCTATAATTAGTTTTGAACATGTGAGATTTTTCCTGTTTTTTGTGATTTCTTTTAGATATAGATCTAGTATTGGTATTGCTGGATCAAAGGGTATGATCAGTTTTATTGATCTTTGGGCATAGTTCTAGATTGCTGTCCAGAATGGTTGGATCAATTCACAATTCCACCAACACTGTAGTAATGTCCCAATTTTCCCACATCCTCTCCAACTTTGATCATTTTCCTTTTTTTGTCATCTTAGCCAATCTGTTTAATTTGCATTTCTCTAATAATAATGATTTGAAACATTTTTTTTTATATGACTATAGCAATTTCTTCATCTGAAAATTACCTGGTCATATCCTTTGACTATTTATCAATTGGAAAATGTAGCACACTCTGTGTGCTCACTCTTTTCCTTACTTTTATGGGATGTCTCCTTTTTGTATATTAGGTTGGGAATGGCTAGCTTCTCTGTAGACTTCAGACTAATCAGTTCCCTCAACCTCCCAAATTACCGGTTTTTCCTTCCTAAAGCATCCTTGTCTTTTTAGTTGCCCAGGTTAGGAAATGAGGAGAACAGCAGAGTCGTGAATTATGTCTTTATGATGTTACCGAGTTCACTTGTAAAGCTCCCCACTCCCCCCCAAAAGAGGGGTGATCAGTGCTGTTAGCCTGTGGAAGTGCTTGGCTCAGTGGATAAATGGGAAGACTTCTGAAACAGAAACATCATTTCATAAGGGAACTCTTCAAGACAGAAACTTCCATTAGAGAGACTGATGCTAAGATAGTGAGTTTGAGGAAGAAGCCCTTCCTAGAGCAACTAATATGAACCTGAAGGTTAGGTCAGGGCTACTGTAGAATGTGATTAGTAAAAATTCTAGTTACTTTGAACTACATAGATTATATCTGATTCATTGATTATGGTGAAGGAGATAGAACTACTTTCTGTTAATGAAGTGACATCATTAGAATTTTAAACTACAGATTTTACTGTGATTTACCATGCATATCAATTAGAAGAGAAATGTATTTCCTAATGTGTTGTCTTGCTCTTTACTGAACAGTTAGCGAATGTGAAGCATCTGCAATGTTGCCTTTGGAGTGTCAGTACTTAAACAAAAACGCCTTGACCACCCTTGCTGGACCCCTCACGCCCCCCGTGAAGCATTTTCAGTTGAAAAGAAAGCCTAAAAGTGCCACTTTGAGAGCAGAGCTCTTGCAGAAATGTAAGTGTGGGTATATGTCTAGGAGACTGGGCACCTGTAGTCGGTGCTATATTAATCTCACTGGGTTGTAGTTTTGTTTGTAGGGATTTTTTTTTTTTTATGTTTTAAGGGAAAGTAAACAGGATTTCCTCCCTGCGGGCACTTGATAACCTTTCAGTCTGTGGCAGAAGCTCCCTGGAATATACTAAGACATCACCTAGTCTTTTTTTCTTAAAAGAAAATTAGAAGAAGTTGCCTTCATATCAGGAAATCTCAGCATCCACTTCTGTTCTTTCCCTGGTTTAGATTTAGAAAGCAACAGGTTATCATATAATTTAAACTGGGAGGATCTAACCCCTGTTAGACAGCTAAAATAAATAAATTCTAAGTTTATTTTCATTCTTTATATTCTCATTATCTAGCATCATACAGTGTTATATTTCCTTAATAAATCTTTGTTAGATTGAAATGGCAGATTGAAGAAACTGTGGTCCAAAGATGTACAGGACTTGCCCAAAGTCCCACAGTCAGCTCATGACAGAGCTTGGACTAAAATCCAAATATTCTGCTTTGGTTCACAATATACAGGAAGTAGCATACCTTCACTTTTTTTTTTTTTTAGTTTGTGCAAAGCAATGGGGTTAAATGACTTGCCCAAGGTCACCCAGTTAGATAATTATTAAGTATCTGAGGCCAAATTTGAAATCAGATCCCCCTGACTCCAGGACCAGTGCTCACTGTGCCACCTAGTTGCCCCCATACCTTCACTTTCAATTTAAAACTCCCTTGATAAGAATTTTGTTTGTTTGGGTCCAGAAATATGATGTTTATAAATTTATCAATTAATCCCTCCACCACAGTTTTCTTTGTAGCTTGGAGAATGATTTGGAGCCTTTGCTCCATGAATAAATGAAAAGCTTTTAAAACCCCTGCACAGTTGGATTTCAGCAGCAGGTAATAGCTTTAGGAACAGGTCCTTCCTCTCCTCCCCCCTGGGAGCATTGCCATTGGGACCTAGCTTTAGTTCCAAAGCTGTTGTGTCAGAGGAGCTGGCACCAAAGTATGCTTTACCATGTCATGTACCTGTTCTCTTTTCTTTTGAATGCTATTTGATTTTATTTTTCCCAATTCCGTGCAAAGATAGTTTTTTACACTCCTCTTTTTTGTAAGCTTTTGAGTTCCACGTGTTTCTACCTTCTCCCCTGCCATGACATCGAGAAATCTGACATAAATCGTGCAAATACCTATCCTTGAAGAGTATTTTCACTACATTGAAGGAATCTTTTTAGACATGAGTTCTGGGTTTGGATCTGACAGGCTTAGATTCAAATGCACCTCTGCTACTTAACTCCCTCTGTGACCTTGGTTGGGCACAAAATCTCTCTGTACCTTTTTCTTATAATCTGTAAAATGGTGGGGGGGGGGGGTGAGGCAGATATGATCCTATAATAATTTGAGGATAATTGAAGAAAGGGTCTTAGTTATTTTTGTAACTTTGGACTTTTCTTGAGTCAGATAGCAAAATAATTTCACTTTGACACTTAAGCTTTTTACTAGTTATGAAAAGAGCAAAGTGGAGCTTAGTTTTTCCAGAAATGTGTTAGAGCTAAAATATAGTGCCCCCCCCCATGGCAGAGAGACATTGTATGTAGGACCTAGCATTGTGTCACAAGAAGTTTGCCTCTCCAGAATGACTAGGAGGCGAGATGTTTTGGTCAATTTAATATTCTGGTATTTTCAAAGAATTAGAATAAGCTATGCTAACAGAAGCACTTGTTTAGAATACCCTTTAGAGCCTTCAGGTGTCTTCAGTGTTTTATACTTACCTTAAAAGTAAATGGTTTCATGCCTTCCCCTTCCCCCTTGGTAGAACAGCAGGGCTGCCCTGGCCCCAGGGTACTGCTGCCAGCTTGTCAGACCATCCTCCCCCACTTCGCTCTTTCTGGCTGCCCTAGATTGGTAATGATGATGTCAACTGGACAGAACCAGTCTCTAGCCTGTGGATGGCTGGAGAGTCAGGAACCAAACCAGATTAAAGTTTAGTTTCAGGGGGCATCTAGGTGTCGCAGTGGATAAAGCACCGGCCCTGGAGTCAGGAGTACCTGGGTTCAAATCAGGTCTCAGACACTTAATAATTACCTAGCTGTGTGGCCTTGGGCAAGCCACTTAACCCCATTGCCTTGCAAAAGCCTAAAAAAAAAAAAAAACCCAAAACAAATAAAGTTTGGTTTCAAAGGGAGGGAAATAGCAGCAAGCAAGGACTCCTGTGCCAGAATCCAGTTCTTAGTGGGGGGAAAATCTCAGTACTGGAGCAGATGGTAGGGGGTAGCAAGCAGCAAGTGGGACAAGACTAGGGACAGTACTGGGACAGAGCTCCTCCAGATTCAGGCTGCAGCCTGCTTGCTGGGCCTCAGCTCTGGAAAACGGGCATCTCCTAGTAGCTTGAGGAGGATGACAATGAGGAGAATTCACTTTTATTGATCATCTTCAGATTTTTCCAAGCACAGCGCCAAAAAGCACTCATCTCTCAGTCATTTAACCAGTGACAGATTGAGAAGTGGTGCCTAGTGATAGGCCTGCATGGGAAGTTGGAATTGAAAGGAGAAATATTGAAAAACTAGGGCTGCCAAAAAGTGACCACAATTTCCATTTGTATTCTTCGACTTTTTAGAAATTGCTTTTCTCCCCTTCTTATTGTAGTTTAGATTTATGTTTGTTCAGGCACCAGCATTCATGGGTAAAACACAACCATAACTTTTTTTGTTTTTCATGACTCTTGCATCAGGTTCTTCTCCTTCAGTCTCCTTGTGATCAGTTGGTATCGCATCACTTCTGGTTTAAGCAGGTTTACTTAGGCTGGCCTTGTCACGTATCCACAGAAAGACCCTTCCTGGTAACATGGTCCATTTTTAAGTGCACAGACTGCCTTTACCAAAAACCCCGACTCTTTGACTCTCCTTGGGCTGCATTCTGAGACGCGGGGCCTGGTGCTCAGAGAAGTGGTTCTGTGGGAATAGGTGTTTGTGACTCATGCCCTTCTTTTTTTTTTTCTCATAGCCACAGAGACTGCCCAGCAGCTCAAGAAAACAGCTGGAGTACCTTTCCATGCCAAAGGAAGGGGCCTGGTCAAAAAGATTGATACCACAAGTAAGAGTTCCCCAACTTCTGGTATTTCAGTTAGAGCTAATGTTTGTAGACACAAGTTTAAGGCATTCCTATCTTGTTTCTTGAGTATTGTAAGGAAGAGGTTAGTGAGTTGCCCCATTATCATAGGGGGTAGTTTGATTTGAAGATCTTTATTCTTTTCCCATTTGAAAAATTTATTCAAAATATAAAATCTACAAAGCATAGAATTGACATTATTTTACTAAACTGCATCAACTATCCATGATAAGACAAGATGACTTGTATAAACCTTTCCCATAGACTCATTGCCTGCAGAGTAGTGGCAGGATGCATAAAGAGAAGCACCTGTATCCATCTCAAGTTCATAGATAATATCCACAGCTTAGTGATAGGATGTTTTTGCTTTGGTGGTTCTATTTTAATTATATAGTATGCTGACCCAAATCATTCTGTTCAGATCACTCCAATATACAGAGCTGTCAACCACTTGATTTGCTTTTTTCAAGTTTTTTTGGTCCTATTAGAGAGCAGGGGAGTCACTTGGCAACCTGGGCCACATTCCCATCCCTCCTCCTGCCCAGGAGGGAAGTTTGCTTTATGCAATTTAAAATAGATTTTATTGTGTTTTAAAATGTAAAGCCCATTTTTAGCTTGAAAAGTAGGCTGTGGTTTGCTGCCTCCTGCTTTAGAGCCACAGCCTCCACTAGATCCCATTAAGCTGGCCTCCTCAGGACTCCCTGGTCAGTCATCTGTGCAGTGGAAAGTAGGGGAGATGTAGACCGCATCAGGTAACTGTATCTTACCTGTAAGTTACTGACCATTGCTCCATTTGTCTCCCCCTTCATTGTCTTCCTCTTCTAGCACCTCTTAAGGGCATCCCCAAACAGGCTCCCTTCAGAAGCCCGACCACCCCCAGTGTGTTTAGCCCTGCTGGAAACCGGACTCCAATCCCCCCTTCTCGTACCCCTCTACGAAAAGAACGAGGAGTGAAGGTGGGCACGTCACTTTGGACTTCCTTAGTATTTCTTCCTTCTTCCCCAAGATGGCAGCCTTTGAAGCAAAGTCATGTTACTTGTTGTGTTGTCTTGTTTTAATGAAGGTTTTGGATTTTGGTTTTTTGGCAGTTACTAGATATTTCAGAGCTGGATATGGTTGGTGCAGGTCGAGAGGCAAAAAGAAGAAGAAAGACTTTAGGTGTGTATGATGGGTTCACCACCCACCTCCTCTCTACTCAAAGATGTTTGAAAATTTTACTTGACTGATCAAGGAATTGGGGAAATATCATCTTGCAGAACTATAGAACCCCAAGATTATAGAACTCCAGATCCTAGAAGGCTCCTCTCCTCTTTGCCAAGGAGGAAGCTGACACCTAAGCAAGGGGAGGGGGGGGCCAGAGAGCCCTCTCAGTCTGTAAAGTGAAGGGCTTAGAATCTGTAACTATCCTCTAGCTCAATTATTTTTGGGACTAAATCACTTCCTTGAAAGTCTGCATTTACTGTGGTCCAGTTGTAATTTGTTTTTACCCCTAACAAAATATTTCTTTTTCATATTCTATTTTACCACATATTATAGTGTCTTTTTGATCTCATCAGTGTGGGTCCTCCTTGGTGAGAACTGCCACCCTCCAGATGGAGGGCTTTAACTTGGTTTTTGTTGACAGTCAGTGGTATTGAGATTGTCCTTCTGCTATTCCTGCTGTCTTGTTTGATGACTGCATCACCTCCCTTTCTGGTTGCCAGGCTGCTCGGTCTCTCACCACACTCCCTGTCCTGGGGTGTTCATTGGAGACTGGTTGTCTGGTAGAGTGAGGGGTGGAGAATCACATCCGTCTTCTGCTGTCTCTAAACTTCAGTTTTCTCCTCTTATTTATTGATAGTGTTTCTGTGAATTAGCGACAAAGTCACCCTGAGATTGAAAACAATTACTTTGCAAACCTTAGATTTAGAACACTATAAATGCTAGGAGCAGCTGTATAAATATTAATACAATGTGACACTCAAGTGGGAACCTTTTATTGAGGATATCAGGGTGACCTTCAGAAGTTATTTTAAGGATGAAATGGGATTTTAAGCAAATAATTGTTTGGAGATTTCAAAAAAGTCTGGAATTGAATACATAGACTATAATATATAAAATTTCAACATCATACTTTCTCTAGAAAGGAGATAAGCATCCAGATTTGTTTCTTAATTGTGTAAAATATTTTTTGACAGTTTAACTTAGGCCTTTTTTAAAAATTGTCAATAGATACAGAAGTTGTGGAAAAGCAAGCCAAAGAAGAAACTGTTGTCGAAAACGCTACTCCTGATTATGCTGCTGGCCTTGTCTCTACCCAGGTTGGTCTTCTCATCATCTATCTTTTTGATGATAGTTTTATTAAAAGTTAACTTGGCCTTTTATTTTGACAAAAGAATACTTTTAGACTTGAGCTCATGAACTTTTGTTGATACTCTGTTTATGCAAATCCATCAAAGAATACTCAGTATGTCATTACATTTATTTTAAGACACTGCTCACATGGAAAAGGATCTTCTCTGGCTGGTCATAGGTCATGTGACCCAGATTTGACATGTGAGATACAGATGGAAAATATCTTGTCTTTTTTCACTTACAAGAGGAGGATTATATCTCCTGCCTCCTCTTCTGAGAAACCCACCAGCAATCTGAGTCTAATAGAAAGAAGGGTCACAAGCTTCTAGGCCTGGGTGTGCCACTAGCTGTAGTCACAGATCATCTTACATTGAAGAACCCAATTTCCACATTTTTTTCAAGATTGTTGCAAGGATAGCAGTATCTGTGAAAATTCTTCAGACAGCTCAAAGCCATATACATATAAAGTGGTGAGACTAGTAAATAATGGAATTTGGAGTGTCACTTTTTCAAATTTAAGATGAGGCTTTTTTTTTAAGTTCTGTAACCCCTGAGGAATTGCAAAAACTTTTACAGAAACTTGGTTCTTTGAACAATGAGCCTGCATTACCCTCTACAAGCTACCTGCCTGCAACTCCTAGCGTAGTTCCATCATCTTCTTATATACCAAGCTCTGAAACACAGCCAGGTAAGTAATCTTTGACTTGTATTATCCTTTAAATACTTTTCTGGATAACTAATTATGTTCACTTAACAAGTATTCTTTCATTCAGAGAAAGAAAAAAGTACTCTTAAAATAGGACTTTCCAGGTCACTTCCATTCATACAAAATCATGAATTTTATTTTTCATTTTTTAATTGAATGAATTTATTCTGTAACATATTAAATTTTTAGAAGTAACAAAAAAACACAGATCCTGAATTTGATGTGGAACAGAGACTAAAGTCAGTTGGTTAGAGGGATTAGAAGCCAGAGAGCTATATGAGTAGGAGGTGAGGAAATAGAGACATCGAATCTGGTTGTCCTTTGCTAGGTGTTTGGCTGTGAAAGGGAGCAGAGTAGCATGGTAGAATCCATGAAGATTTGGTGGGGTTTTTTGTTGTTGTCGTTTGAAGGTTTTTGCAAGGCAATGGGGCTAAGTGGCTTGCCCAAGGCCACATGGCTAGATAATTATTAAGTATCTGAGGCCGGATTTGAACTCAGGTACTCCTGACTCCAGGGCCAGTGCTCTATCCACTGTGCCACCTAACCGCCCCTTGTTGTTTTTAAGACCTGACATGACTGGGGCATGTTTGAGTGTCATAGTCTGAAAAGAATAAAAGAATGGCCCTATGGGATGAGGGCCAGCATGAGATTGTTTAGGATACAAATTTGTTAATTAGCTCAGTTACTACTGGCTTCATCTTTGAAACTCCCCTGCTCCCTGGTGTGTCCTTACCATCTTGTTCACAGTCAGCTCTCAAGATGTGTTTGCTCACTCTGGGAAAAAAAAAATAGTAAAGCAACTTCTCTGATGGACTTAAAATAAAGAATTATATCCATCTCAGACAGAGCTGATGGTATCTGTACACTTTTTTTTCCTTCACTTCATTTTTTTTTTTGTTTCTCTATCTTTGTGGGAAGAGGGGGAATTATATTTACTTTCAAACAAGACTGTGTTAGTAATGTGAAAATAAATAAATTAAATGTCAGACTTTTACTGTAGGAACTGTGGAAAAAACAGATCAAACTAAATTACCCAATAAATAGGACACTGTTAAAGTGCTTTGACTTCCAAAAAAAAAAAAAGTATTCAGAATAGAATAGGAGAGGATTTAGCACTGCAAGGAGCCCCAGAGCCCAGCTGAGTCTAGCACTCTCATTTTGCAGGCCCTGCCTGCCCCACTCCCTAGGACCATGGCAGTTACCGCCTCAGGGGCCCCCAAACCAAGAAATGATAAATGGGGCACAGATGGCTGCTCATGTGCCATGATGGAATCAAGTCCTCGACCCACAATGTTCATGGCTTTATTTGTCTTAATCTCTTAAGCCAACTAGAATCTAAGCTGGAAGCCACGGGACATTGCCTTTTTTTTTTAATGGGGGTGCGTGAGGTCTCCACATCTTCACCAGTAAATAGAAAGTTCTGGCACCACTGACCAGGGAAGGATAGGTGTAAACCTGCTCCCCTGATCTAGCTGGCTTTCCATTCTGGTCTGAAATACTGATTATTCACCCACCCATCTGTTTTATTCCCCTTTGCAAAATCCTCTGCCTCTTTTGAAAAATTCTGAGTTGTCTTTGAGTGATGATATTAAGAAGCAAGTTTGGATTAGATTATACTTTTATTCCTTTAACTTTATACCTGCAGCTCCTTCAGCTCGAGAGACCTTGCCGACCATCCGGCAGCCAGACGAGCCTGCAACCCCAAACTCAACTCTTCCTGCTCAGTTCAAGCAGAGAACACCTATGTACAACAGCAATGCCAACTCTGCTCCTGCAGCCGCTGCTCCACCTACCTCACCTCTGACTCCTACTACCTTGCCTGCCATCGCCCCTGCAGCACAGACTCCACCAGTGGTGCCACAGACCCAGCCAGCCCCGCAGCAGCAACCCAAGAAAGGTCTCTCACTCACAGTAAGTCTGCTCTTTCCCTTCATCTCCTCCTCTTAGAATCTCTTACTCCTTTAAATCTTTAAGGATTCAGCTTATACGCCACTCTATTTTTCTTTTCTTTTTTCTTCCAATTTTTAAGTTTAGAGTTCCAAATTCTATCCCTTCCTTTGCTTCCTCCTCCGGGAAATGGTAAGCAGTCAGTATAGGTTATACGTGTGCAATCATGGAAAACGTTTTCTTATTAGTCATTTTTCATAAGAAGATATGAATAAGAGGAAAAAAGAAAGAAAAAAATGAAAAAATGGTGTGCCTTGTCATTTGTCCTTTGGGATTGTCTTGTTGAGAATGGTGAAGTCTTTCACACTTCTGCATTGAACAGTATTGCTGTGCAACATTCTCCTGGTTCTGTTCACTTGGCTATGCATCAGTTCATGTAAGTCCTTGGAGTTTTTCTGAGGTCATCCTCCTTGTCATATTCTTAATTCTATTACAATCATAGGTTACAGTTTGTTCAGCCATTCCCCAATTGGTGGGCATCCCTCAGTTTCCAATTCTTTGCCACCATAAAAGTTGCTGCTATAGATATTTTTGTATATGTGGGTCTTCCCCTCCCCTTTTTATGCTCTCTTTGGGATAGAGATCTGGAAATGGTATTAATGAATCAAAAGTATGCACATTTTTGTTGCCCTTTGGGCATAATTCCAGATTGCTCTCCAGAATGGTTGGATCAGTTCACAACTCTACCAGCAATGCATTTGTGTCCCAGTTTTCCTATATCCTCTCCATCATACAATGTTTTCCTTTTCTTTGGTATTAGCTAATCTGATAGGTGTGAGGTGGTAGTACTTCAGAGTTGTTTTAATCTGCATTTTATGAACTATAGTGATTTTTGAGCATTTTTTCATTGACTAGAGATCGCTTTGTTTTCTTTGTCTGAAAACTGCCTATTTGTATCCTATGACCATTTATCAATTGGGAAATGACTTGTATTTTTAACAAATTTGTCTCAGTTCTCTTATTTATTTGAAAAATAAGGCCTTTATCAGAGATGCCTTTGCAAAATTCCCCGCTTAATTTTCTGTTTTCCTTATAATTTTCTTTGCACTGCACTGGTTTAGTGGAAAACCATACATCAGTGGAGATGCTCTCCGAGGAAGTCTCTCCACTGTTGTGAGTTATCCAGAGGGCCTCTATGTTGACTGTGCCAGGGAGGGCAGCTTCCAGTCCATATGCCCAGCTGTGAAGCTTCTACGGCCTTGCAGATGGACCAAAGTGCACATCAGCCTCCAAGAGACTGGCCCTGGCGGCAGCCCAGCACATCCTTTGAACCAGAGACCGTTTTCAGATTGGGTAGAGTTTGTTGCTTTCTCTGATGTGTTCATATTTATTTTCTTGCTTTTAGAGAGAGCAGATGTGTGCTGCGCAGGAAATGTTCAAGACTGCGAACAAAGTGACCAGGCCCGAGAAGGCCCTTATCCTGGGCTTCATGGCTGGATCCAGGGGTGAGGCAGTCTTTTCTCTGTTCAACTGTGGAGGCTTTTTAGTGTTTTCTTTTATCTTTTCCAGTTGCATTTAAAGATATTTTCATCATTCATTTTTTTTTTATAAGATTTTGGGTTCTACAGTTTCCCCGCCTCCCTGCCTTGGAAGGGTTTTAATGATCCATTTGTCTGTAAAGTGGGTTTTCATTGTGTTGATGCTTGTGTGTAACCACCCCACCTCCACCAGGTTGGCTGGTCCTGCTGACCCCAGGTAGGGTAACAGTAGAAAGGGAGGACCTGGGTCATTCCAGATTTACAGGATCTGTGACTTAAATGGGAAGGATTCCCCTCCCACCCCCAACTGTAGACCTGAGCATGTCTCAGAAGCCAGTCACCCTAGTTCCCCTTTGCTGTGTTCCTTCACTAGCTGAGGCCTGTTCTTGGACGGCCATCCTGGAAGCCTCGTCCCCTGGAAGCCTCTGAGCAAGGGCTCAGAGGAGGAGATGATGTGACCCTGAATGTAGGGACCTCCCAGAGCTATGTGATCCCTTGAGTAATCTGGACCCCCCCATCTTCTGAGGTTTCAGGCCTGTTCCTAAAGGATGGATCAGCACATTTCAAGTCTTTGTTTTCATTGTTTGCTTGATTGTATTTTTCTGTTATTCATCTTCCACACAGAGAACCCTTGCCAAGAGCAGGGTGACATCATTCAGATCAAGCTGAGCGAGCACACGGAGGTCCTTGACAAGGCAGATGGCACAGGGAGCACCACCATGTTGGTTGACACAGTCTTTGAAATGAACTACGCCACCGGCCAGTGGACCAGGCTCAAGAAGTATAAGCCCATTACCAATGTTTCCTAGAAGACGCAGGACAAGACTGCGGGGACCAAGCCAAGCTCAGGTGGCCCCCTCTGCTGATGAGAGAGCAGATGCCCCTCTCTGGTCCTTGTTCCCTTCCAGGCTGCCCCCTCAAGGGAGCTCTGAGGGCCAGCTGCACACATCAAGGCCTGGGAGAGGGGTGGGGAGGTTCCAGATTGGAAAAGATGGACCGAGCGTGCCAGGCCCTAGTCCTCCTTCCTCTGAGAACTTGTTCTCTGGCTGAGCAGAGCTCTAGTCCAAATGTGGGGAGGGGAAATGATTTATAGGTTTGCTTTTAAATTTTCTCTTAAGCCAAGATGATAAATTCCCTGCAGATTTATTTGACCTTGTGCTTAGCTTATTTTGCTAGGGGAAAAAAAAGGGCCTGTGAGGAGAGTTGGGGAATTCTGTGCAGTGCGAATGTATTAGTATCCGACACTGTAAAATAGGGACTCCCAGAAGGAACATCACTCACTAGCTTAGATGAGCACCGAAGAACCCATTTACCCCTTAGTATTGGGACATCAGATATTGCCAAAACTCGCACTAATTCTGTTTGCAAGTGACCTGATTGGTCCTTTGCCCACTGGCAGCAGTCTGGCTGGACCTTGGTGGCATCTGCCCCCGGGCATCCAAGGTCCAGAAAGATCATGGATATGTGAGAGGATGGGTTGTCCTGTGGCCTTAGACTATTCCTGGCAGGGATGTTCACCTTATGAGGGCATGGCTTTTGTTTGGGGGCATAGGAAAGAAGTGAGAATGTTAGAAGACATGAGAATGCCTATCAAAAGCTGTACCCCAGCCCTGCCTACTAAGACCTGGTTAAGACTGAAACTGTAGGTCATTAGAATGCTGTGGGACAGGTCGAGTTTATCTGTCTTACTCCAGGACCCCTAAGAGAGGACATGAGTGGCTCTCTGGCCACTGACACTCCCCTTGCTCACTGGGTGAAGTCTTAAGAACTATTTGAGGTCTTTAAAGCTTTGTGTGCATTGTCGGTGGCTGTGGCCCTCACTGCAGGTTCCTTCAATCATGTCATCATGAGAGGACACTTGGAGAGGGGCAGCACTTTTATTTAAATCAAATCTAGCTTTTCCTTTTTGGTTCAAGTCTGAAACAATCAAGACCTGTCTTTGGGGGGGAGGGGGGTTTGGAGCAATAATTCAGAGGTGCAAAGCCAAATTCTTACTCTGAAGACGAATGTTTACATGTGTAGAGCTTCGGCTGGAAGCAGCAGCACAAGGATCAGAGGCCTTCTGTGACTGGTGCTTCTTGGGGGGGGTCATTTCAGAGCCACCCTGTGTTGTATGACCACTCCTGATTGTGCATTGTGGGGGGGGGGGGGGGCAGCGTGTGTTAGTTTTCAGAATGAGTCCTCGGGAATGAATGGGAAGGTTGTTTTTAGCTATTTCTTGGGGAAGGAGTGGAGAAGATTTTGGTTTTTTAAGATGTTTTGTTTTGGTTTTGGATTTAATGTTACATTTTGAAAAGCTAAATTTAACCAAAAAAGAAGTTTTTCTTAATTTTAGTGACTGATATTCCTGTTGGCCTTTTATTCAACTTAAGTTTTTTAAAAGAGGAGTTCTGGTAATTGCTGAGTTATTTTTCTATTAATATGTATCTGCTGGTAGAAAGTTAACTGCTTAGCACTGCAGGGGCTGGCTATGTGCATAGCACATGAATGAGACTTGGGGCTCTTCACCTGCCACGATGTAGGGTCTGATCAGACTTGGGTCAACGGGGACCACTCACAGCCCCTCGCTCCTTGCAGAGCTGAGTTGGTGTCTTTGGGCACCAAGAGATGGGCAGCAAGAGAGCCTCCAGTAGAAGTGAGGATTCCTGTGGGGTCTTGGGGCCAAACTCAGTCACTGGAGGAGCAGCTGGGCAAGAGGAAGGGATGGCTACAGCCTCGGGAGAAGGTTGTGTGTGTGTGTGTGTGTGTGTGTGTTAATATTTTCTTGTATTTCAGTAGATACTGAAACGATCAGATTTAAAGAGTAAACGGGAATGTCCCGCCTTCCACATTTACAAAAACAAAGGCCTTTCATTGCTGCCCTTTAGCAAAATAACTTGTGTCTTTAACTTTCTCGGCCCGGCTAATATTTGGCAGGAGGGCTTTAGTTTAGTTTTGGTAGGTTTAATGACACAAAAAAGGCAACAGTAGTCCACCTGTTTTTAAGACACTTATATTAGGAAGTTGCTAAACACAGAGGATTATCCGTCCCTTGGTTGGGTCAGTCCATGTTGCATTAAGGGGCCATCACAGCGTCAGACAATTCAGAAGAAAGCAAGATGCATTTCCTGGATTTGATTCTTTGGAAAGGAGCATTTTGCAGTTTGTTGAGGAAACGCTCTCACCTCTGAAATTTGAGTTTGCTTTGATGAGCTGCTGCCGGGCCCTCAGCAGCTGGCCGGGTTTCTGAGAGCAACAGGGCAGGGTCCCAGAGCCAGAGGGCAGCACTTTTCCTGGAGCCATAGATGAGAAAAATCGCTTTTCCATCCTCTACCCTAAACACTGAACGGTTCCTCAGCCTGAATCATGTGAAATGCAGATGGCTTCTCTGGCTGGACCACATCTGGCTCCACCCAGGTTTGCAGCTCTCAAGGCTGAGAAACATTTTCATTGCAAGATTTGACTGGTAAGAGTTGAAACATCAGCCAGCCAGAGTGCCCCCATCCCATAAATCTGGTGCCTTTGATTATAAAAAAAGAAGAAAAAGTCATTTTGTAAAATGTTTCATCTCCAACAGAGCCCCTTATGTTTTCTATTTCTTGGTTTTTGTACAGTTGTAAAAATATTACAGATCTTCTGTCTCTGGGTACGTATTTTCAGTGTAATACAGTCTGTATAATAAAAGTTTAGATTTTTCTAAAGAAATTGTGTAAAGTTTTGAACATCCAGAGGTGGTTAATTTGGGGCAGTTAACTAAACTGTGATCTCAAAAATGTTTACCACTGGGTGTTTGGGGAGGGACAGGTAAGGAAAAGGGGTCTAAGAGGTGGGCAGCAACTTAGTAAAAGAAGGGATTGCTATAGGTGTTTTTTAGGCTGTGCCATCCAAGGATTCCTGGGAATCCTCACTTTCTGGAAAGACAACCAGGCTTGATTGCAGTCGGCATCACCACAGGCTTAGGAAAAATCAGGTGGTGAACTGGTTGTGGGAACTATATATTCTGAGGCTGTGTTTCTTACAGTTCTCAAGAGCAGAGATACCAAGGTCATCCAGATGAGTGGCCAAACACACCCTCTCACCTAGGTTTTCAGACCCCAGGCTAATTCCCATCTTTGAGGAAGTGTTAAATTTCATTCTGGGACATCTGAAACAGGAGCACAGGTGGTTCTAGGAATGATCCAGAACTAGAGAAAGGGATGCCATGAACCTGACCCATGTCTATCAGTTTCTGAGGGGATTTGTCAATGCAACAACCAGAGGTGAGCTGGGTGAAGTCTAGGTCTTGCAGGAAGGGGATGAGGGGCATAGTGTCTTATAAGGGGCATCTTCTTCCCCCAGCAGAGCTTCTGGCTTCAGGGAAGGAGTATAGTTTTTTTTGGGGGGGGGTATTTTTTTGCAAACCTCTAAACTCCCATTTTTTGTGTATTTAATAGTATTTTACTTTTTTTCCAATTATACATAGTTTTCAACATTATTGTAAGATTCTGAATTCTAAATTTTTCTCTCACCCTTCCACTCCCAGAGATAAGCAATCTAAGTAATATAGGTTATATATAATTACATTAAACATATTTTGAGAAGGATTGTCCTAAGGGTCCTCTGGAGGAAAAGGATCATGAGTTTTTTCCTTCCATTCTCCATACCCTTCAAGACCTAAATAATATTTATCCCAGGCTCTTTTCTCCCTACGCCTCAGAAGTTATTGTTTAGTGTTTGTTTATCTGCATCCTCATGCCTGTGTTTTATCTTTGTATTCTAGTTCTAGCCTTGGCACCTGGCTGTCTTCTGGTCACCTAGCATGGTGTTTCTAGGTGTATTATACTTAGGGTTTCTCTCTGGCAGAGTCTCCCTAAGTATTGTCCTCTGCTCTCACTCCATCTGGAAGTTAAGTCCTGATCTCAGCCCTGCCACTTACTGCCTTGGTGAACTCGGGTAAATTATTTAACTTCTTTGGGCCTAACTTGGCTCTTCTATGAAATGGGGTGCTCTAGGTGACCTTTCTGATCCCTCCCAGCTGTAGCAAACTCCAATAGGGCTCCCTGCTGGGCTACATATTCAGTAAATCACAGGTCAAACTTGCCTAGGTTGGGCTTGTATTTTATTTTGTTAAATGTATATTTCCGAAATCACACCGGGGCTGCTCCTTTGGCACTTCTGATCTAGATCAACACTATTTTACAGACCAGGAAAGTGAAACCTAGAGGTTTAGGTGAGGGATCAAATTGTAAATCATAGAAACAAGATTAAAACTATAAGACAAACCCCATGATGTAGCAGAGATGGCCACCTAGATTCAGGTTTGAAAAGAATAACCAGTAAAATAGTGGATTGAAAGTAGCTCAGAATCAGGAATTCTAACCATAAAAAAATGAAAGCCTATTGATGATGTCAGCTATATTTTTTTAAACACTAAAGTATGCTATTCTTTAATTTAGTAAGCATTTTACCATCTGCCAAGCCATGCTAAATCCTGGAAATAACAGATACCAAAAAAGCAGGTCCTGAACCACAGACCTGTCCTAGGCATTGTATTGGTTTGTTTGGATGAAATGTTTGTTTTCAAAGGAGGGAATCTTGGGGAAGGGAGGTTAATGAGGAATGATAAGAATGCAAAAAATTAAAAATATCAAGCGTAATAATACTTGGTTAGACGTCAAGACAACCTTCAAGAGCCAGCTGACCTAGGGAAAGAAATGAGCCATGCAACTTATGTGTACAAATCACTTTGAAGGAGGCAATTGCTCTATAGAATCCTCTCATCGCTTGAGTTGGAAGGACACATAGTCCAACCTATACCTCCACAAAAACACACCTGGCAGCTCCTGCTTGCTCCAAGCTACAGCTGACAGACTCAGAGCGGGTCTCAAACCTTCATTAGCTGAGTGCCTGCCTGCCTGCCTCAGTTTCCTCATCTGTAAAACCAGCAACAACATCTACTTTAGAGTTGTAAGAATTAAATGAGGGAAAAGTAAATCCTGAAGTCCTCACACAAAGCCTAAATCTGCCTCTAACTTGCACCCCATTACTTTTATGTTCCACACCGATATCAAAACAAATCTAACCCTCCCTTCCCATGATAGACATTCAAATACTTAATCTTTCCTGTTTCCCCTAAGTCTCCTTGTCTCAGGCTAAATAAATCCAGTTCCTTCAACTCATTTTTATATAGCAGAGTCTCAAAGCCCTTCATTCTGGCTTCCCTCATCCACAGGGCCTTCAGTGTCTTTCCTAAAGGGATGGCACTCGTTACTGAATGCCATATTGCAGTCATGGTCTGCCTGGGGCCAAGTACACAGCAGGACCCTCAACTTCTTAGCTGGGGTGCTGGGACTCAATGTAATCTCAGCTTACAAATATTTTTTGGCTGGTATATCACACAGCTCTCTTGCAGGTGAACTTCTGCCCAACTGTACCTCATCTTGTACTTGTGAAGTTGATTTCTAACCCTTTATTCCTATTAAATGTCCCATTTGTACAGTATTGTAGCTGGTCAAGATTGAGGGAATTCTGACTTTTTTTTTTTTTTTAGGTTTTTGCAAGGCAAATGGGGTTAAGTGGCTTGCCCAAGGTCACACAGCTAGGTAATTAAGTATTTGAGACCGGATTTGAACCCAGGTACTCCTGACTCCAGGGCCAGTGCTTTATCCAGTGCGCCACCTAGCCTCCCCAAAGTCTGACATTGTTAATACATGTATCTATCTCTCCAGTTTTGAGTGAGCTGTGTGTCACTGATACCTTTTCCAAGTTACTAAAAAAGAAATCTTAAGGAACATTAAGCCAAAGACAGACTCCCAGAGTTCTTTACTTAAAGTCTCCCTGTTGACACAACCAATAACATCTTTTTGGATCCAGCCATTCTCAGTCCTCTTAGCAATACTATTGTTAAGCACCCCAGGCACAAAAATAGCACAGTAGACTGACAAACTTTCTTGGCTACTATCCCAACAGTCTAAGTAAACTAGTAGGAACTATAAAGAACAAGAGAAAGACTAGAGGACTGGAAGTGGATGTTTCAATTTTTTTTGTTAACATTATTATAATCTTGTGAGAGTAAACATAAAGCCCCCTCCTCCCTACCCCCAAAAGATGAGAAACCTCAAAAATAATGAGAGAAAAAAAAGTTACTTCAGTCTATGCTTAGGTTCCAATGGCTCTGTCTCTGGGATGAGTTACCCTCCCCATCATAGTCACCAGAGAAGTTGCTTCACTATTATTTTTCCCACAGTTGATATTGCTAGCTGTGTTTCCCTCCACTCTATTCTACCCTACTCTCATTTATTCTATTCTCTCTCCTTTCACCCTTACCCTGCTCAGAAGTGTGTTGTATTTGAGTACCCTCTCCCATAATCTTCCCTCTCTTCTATCACCTATTCCCCCCTTCCCTCCCCCCACTTCCTCTTATCCCATCCATTTCTTCTCATTTTTCTCTAGGGTAAGATAGATTTCTATATCCTATTAAGTGTGAATGTTATTTCCTCTCTGAGCCATTTTTTAAAGCTATATTTTTAAAAATTCTTTATTTGAGGCAGTGGGGTTAAGTTACTTGCCAGAGATCTAAGGCTGAATTTGAACTTAAGTCCTCCTGATTCCTGGGCTGATACTCTATCCACTGTGCCACCTAGCTGCCCCCTCTGAGCCATTTCTGATGAGAATGAAGGCTCACTCATTCCCCCTTGCCTTCCCCCTTCCACCCCATCGTAAAAGCTTTTTCTTGACTCTTATGTGAAATTTCTTATCTTCTCCTTCCTCTCCTTTCTCTTCCTCCCAGTATTTTCCTTTATCACTCATTGAATCCATCTTTTCATTATATTATACCATTATATTCTGCTCCTTCCTGTGTCTTGTCTCTATATGCTCCTTCTAAACAGCTCTTGTAAATGAGAAACTTCATATGAGTTATCAGTATCTTCTTCTTGTGCAGGAATACAAACAGTAGGGGCAGCTAGGTGGCAAAGTGGATAAAGCACTGGCCCTGGAGTCAGGAGTACCTGGGTTCTCAGACACTTAATAATTACCTAGCCATGAGGCCTTGGGCAAGCCACTAACCCCATTTGCCTTGAAAAACCCTTAAAAAAAAAAAGGAATACAAACAGTTCAACATCATCAAGTTCCTCATAATTAGTCCTTCTCAACTACCCCCGTTATGCTTCACCAGAGTCCTGTACTTGGAGATCAAACTTTCTCTTCAGCTCTAGTTGTTTCAATAGGAAAGTTTGAAAGTCCCCTGTTTCATTGAAAGTCCATCTTTTCCCCTGAAAGAGGATGTTCAGTTTTGCTGGGTAGTTGATTCTTGTTTGTAAACCAAGATCTTTTGCCTTCCAGAATATCATATTCCAATCCCTATGAGCCCTTAATGTAGATGCTGCCAGATCCTGTGTAATCCTGACTATAGAGCCTCAGTCTTTGAATTGCTTGTTTCTGATAGCTTTTAGAATTTTCTCTTTGACTTGGTAGCTTTGGAATTTGGCTATAACATTCCTGGAAGTTTTTCTTTTGGGATCTTTTTCAGGAGGTGACCGGTGAATTCTCTCAATTTCTATTTTGCTCTCTGCTTCTAGGATCTCAGGGCAATTTTGCTGTATTATTTCTTGAAAAATGAAGTTTAGGCTCTTAGCTTGGTCATGACTTTCAGTTAGCCCAGTAATTTTTAATTATCTCTCCTGAATCTGTTTATGATATTAGTTGTTTTTCCAATGAGATAGTTCACATTTTCTTCTAATTTTGGAGTTTTTGGAAGAGTTTTATTTCTTCCTGATTTCCTGCAAAGTCAACAGCTTCCTTTAGTTCCATTCTACATTTGAAGGAGTTATTTTTCCTTCAGAGAGCTTTTTAATCTCCTTTTCAGATGGTCAGCTCTGTTTTTTGAAGGCATGCTTCTCATTTGCCTTTTTTTTTTTGTGTTTTCCATTTGGCCTAAACTGGCTTTTAATATGTTATTTTCTTCAGTATTTGGGGGGGGGGGCGGATTTATTTCACCAAGTTGCTGACTTGATTTTCATGGTTAATCTGCATTGTTCTCTTTTTTCCTCTACCTCCCTTAATTGCTTTTCAAAGTCTTTTTTGAGCTCATCCATAGTCTGAGCTCATTATCTATTTCTCTTGGAGGTTTTGGATACAGAAACTTCAATTTTATCATCTTCTGAATCTTCCATGGGAGTTATATATAGTAAGATTTTTCTTTTTCTTTTGTTTGCTCATTTCCTTAGTGTATGACTGATTTACTGCATTTCCAAGGTTTTGGGTGGTTTGGGGACACCCCACAGGGACCTTAATTCCTCCAAGGTCTTATGAGAGGCTCTGACTGCTCTCTTGCCTATGTTCAGGCTCTCCCCTCTGCCCTGGAGCTGTGAGGAGAGTCCTTGCTCAGCTATGGTGGTGTTGGAGCCCAAACTACAACCTGGATCTGAATGCGGGCGCACAGCAGAGTCCTGCCCCAGGGAGAGCAGAGAGACCTCTGTGGTCTCCCTTGACCCCCCCCCCCTTACCATCTGTGGGCTGCACTCTAGGCTTGTTGGGTGAGCTCTGCTCCCCACTTGCTCTGGTTTGGCAGAGTTCTCTTACCACCCCTTCCGGCCAACCCAGTGTTCCCTGGGCCAAGAGGTCTGGAAACCGTCCCCTCTGGCAAAGAACCAGACGCCTGGCTGGCTGTACTGCACAGCAGCTGCACTGAACAGCAGCTGCATTGCAACTTTTTCCAACCCCTGATCCTGGTAGAACATACCTTTTCTGTGGAACTTCTAACTTGTCTTGGACTAGGAAATTGTATCACTTAGTCTTTCTGTGGCTTCTGCCTCTCTAAATTTTGACTAGAGTCATAATAAGACAGTTTTTGCAGTTTGGGGGGGAACAAGTTTCCAGGAATTCCTGTCTTCATGCCACCATCTTGGCTCTGCCCCCAGATGGCACAATTTTCATGAAAGGGTGGAATTCATGTTAAAAAAAAAAGACCTAGGGCATTTGGTGAACTGCAGATGCAATATGAATCAAAGGGATTTTCTTGGCAGTGCTTTGCCATTTCCTTCTCCAATTCATTTTTTATAGATGAGGAAACTGAAGCAAACAGGATGGTTAAGTGTCTGAAGTCAGATTTGAACTCAGAGATGAGCCTTTCTGGTTCTGAGGCCAATGTATACTAGAGTTGTCACCAAGTGCTCATAAAAGAGATTGGACTGATTCTTTTCCTTCCCACTGGAAGCACCGGATGGATATTAGTGCAAGAAATCAATTTTGGTTTGATGAAAGGAAAAACATCCAAACAATTAGCATTGATCAGAAATGGGATGAACTTTCTTAAGTAGTGAGTTCTGTTCCTCTGGCAGTCTTCCAATGGAGTAACCAACCACACCTGAAGATACTGTCATAGAGGCGGGTTGCTGTACCTGCCCAAATTGTCTCAAGATTGTTATCACTGAAGATCCAGCTCTGAGATCCTGTGAATTGGTGTGATGGAGAGAGAGTTGTGAAATAAGAATTGAGACATGGGTTCCAGTTCCAGCTCCATCACTTTTTAGGGACACTACATTTTGGAGTTCCAGACTCTGGGACTCACTTTCCCGCTTGGTAAAATGAGGTGAGAGGTATGTGGAAAGGCTGGGATCCTGAATTAGATGTTCTGTCAGCCAAGCTAATAGAAGCTGATTTCAGTCCCTCATTTTACCTCTCTGTCATTCCTACCCAACCTGGTCTTTATCATTCTCTTAATACCTCTGCTCATTATTAGCTCCTTCCTGACTTTCCTTACTTCCTTCTTTTCATATCCTTGACTCTAAGGGCAGTTAGATGGTGCAGTGGGTAAAGCACTGGCTCTCAAATCAAGATGACCTGAGTTCAAATGTGACCTCAGACACATAAAACCCTGGCGAGTAGCTTAACCACCTCCTGCCTCATTTTTCTAAACTGTAAAATGGGAGTATCTTACAGGTTCTTGGAAGAATCCAATGAAATGATTGATTTATGCAAAATACTAAATAAATACCAGCTATTAATAGAGATTCAAAAATAGTAAATTGTTGCCCTCAACAAATTTGTTTTCTCAAGTCAGGAGAGTGAAATTTTGCTTCAGTAGTTTCCTGGCAGTTGGATATAGACAGTGGATTAGGGCTGATGTTTTATAAGTTTTATAAGGGGTGTATCTCAAGCTGCTGCCCACCCCCAATATGGATTTAGAGCCAAGGGGGGCCCTTAGAGGCCATTAATTCCCATTGTCTCAGTTTAACTTAGAGGATAAGTGACTTGCCTACAGTCATACAGCTATATAGTGTGTCTGATTCAAGAGTCAAGCCTCCAAGTCCAGAGAACTATTCATTGTAGCATATCAGTCATGCACATCTTAGTCAAAATCGCAACACTGGTCTTGGAATTAGAAGATTGTGGCCGGACTAACTGCTGTGCTCATCCACAAGTGACTTGACTCAGTTTCCTCATCTATAAGATGAGTCCATGGTTGTATGAAGACACTGAACACTTGGTGAGCCAGGAGGAAAAGCCAGGAAAGACAGTAGGAAGCAGCCTTAGGTACAATTCACCTCCGTTAGACTATGAGGTTGGTTTTTTACCTTTCTTGGTATTTCCAGTGCCAGGTATGAGCAATGGTCCATTCAATTTTGCCCCCTGATGGTGGCTCTACCCCAGACCTTACATGTACTCTGTGTGTTACAACCACTGTACCACGGATTCCCTCTGGGTAACATGGACCCCTAAAGTGTATGAGAGAAATAGAAAACAACAAGGCAATTATCCAAAATGGCACCACCAAGGAAAATTGTGATAATTCAGGAAGAGTGATTGGAGTGTCTGATCATTCAGCTAATAAAGAATCAAAAACATTATATACATGGATCTCCATGAAAGTCATTTTTTTTTTTTCATTTTCACTAGTGATTTTTCTTGGACTTTAAAATAATTTCATTGTAACTGTTGTAACTTACCAGTTTAATCCTGTCCAGTTGGGTCTCCCTTCTCAATATTGTGGCACAATTTTAAAGGCCCAATTTTTATATTCTAGAATTCAGGTCTTGAAGAGATCATTTTCCCCAGTTAATGGTTCTCTGATTAGAGAGAAATATATATACATACACACACACACACAAAATTTACATTATGTATATATATTATATATACATTCATTTGTATAAATACCTATATTTAGCTGAATATATGTATTGTGTTGTTTGTCTTTCATTTTTATTTTTTAGGTGTTTTTTTTTGGCAAGGCAATGGGGTTAAGTGACTTGCCCAAGGCCACACAGTTAGGGCAGGTACTCTATTCACTGTACCACCTAGCTGCCTGTCTTTCATTCTTGAAGAGGACCAAATGTGTGTGTAGATAAATAGATGTCTATAGATCATATCTATGTTTCATGTAGATACACATGAAAATATTTAAAGATGTGTAGCTGTATGTACCAGATATGTATGTTTACTATATATTAGATAAAACATAAATACAAATGCATAAATACAGATACATAAACACATATTCACATCTGTGTATATCTATATGCACAAATATACACATATTTAGGCAGGTAATTTGCCTAGCTCTATATATAAATATATAAAATCTCTAAATAAATAAAGAGATATATCTGAACAAAAATAGAGATACAGCTGGGCAAATTAGGTTCACCTAAGCCTTGGTTTCATCCTCTTAATAGGGATGATCACACATCCCTCCCACACAGGATGGCATCAAAGCTATGAGGACTTTAGATGTGGATTTTAACAAAATGGCAGCTTGCAGTGCCCAGGATGGCAGAAGGCTCGGACTCAGGTTAAGCCAGTAAATGGCAGAGTTAGAGTAAAGGGAGTCACATCAGCTGTGTCTCAAGAGTGGAGAAGGCCAGGCTCTTAGAATAACCCCATGAAGATGACCAGGACACTTTCCTTTTCTGGATCTTATCTTCATTTTACAGTTACGAAAACAAATCTTTGCTCTACCTGTTGGGACTGTGAACATCAAATAAGATGGAAGAAAAAGGTGTAAAAACACTCTATGATATTGAAATTCAAGGTATTCATTCTCAGAGGGCAGTTAATCTAAAGACAAGGAGACAACTGGCCACCTCTCAATCATTTAGAACAGTAACTCCTATTTATAAAATACTTGGAAGGTTTACAAAGCACTTTTCTTAGTAGAACCCTGTGAAATAGAAAGTATTAGTTACCGGATTCAAAGGCCAGTTTTGCCATTTCCTACTTGAGTGGGCAGTTCCTGACCTATAAATCTATTTCCCCATTTGTCATCCAGAATAAAGTGATTGACTGGATTCCATCTCACTGGGATGTTTGGAAGAAAGTTCTTGGCAAACTCATCAAGTAGCTTAAAAATGTGAACTATGACTGATACCTTTCTTTGTTTAAGGGATGTCTATGGCCAGTGTTTATAGCCCACTGCTCCAAAGATGCTTAATCTTTATATTTTATCTGTTTTTAGAATCTTAATGTTTACTGCCATTGCCCCTCATTTTAATATAACCGAAAGGGCAAAGTTCCATAGGTATCCATAGACATTAAAACAAACTTTTTTCAAAAGACCCCAAGATCCTCCCAGCCAACCCTTGTATTTGAAAAACAGGTAGTTAGTACTTTACTAAGATAATTGAGCCTGCTCCCCCCTTCTCCTCAAGTCTCTTGATCATAACTCCATTCTTCCTCTCTTCCGGTCTCTGATAAAGTGATCCTTCTATGGCCAAAGCCAACCCCTTCTTACATGCTTTCAATCTCATCAGCCGCTCTGAGTAGATTTCCCTCTCAAAGCATCCCCTCCACCTCCATCTTTACTAATGGCTCCTTTTCTGCCCTTAAACATGCCCAGGACCCAGCATTTCTTACAGAATCTTTCCTGACCCCTGATCCCCTCAAGCTATCATCCTGTATGTCTCCTATCTAAAGCAGCCAGAATTGTCTACACTGGTGACTCCCACATCTTCTTTTACTTCTCAACCTTACTTAATCTGGCACCTGATCTCATCACTCAACTCAAACTAAAAATCACCAGCTAATTGCCAAATCTGATGGACTCTTCTCAGTCCTACTCCTTCTGGAAAACTGTGCAACACATCTGACAATTAGTCATCTTTTTCTAGATGTAAGATTAACACTGTCCTCTACTGGGCTTTCTACTGACCACTCCGCAGGTTCCTCGGCAGCCAAATCACATCTCAAAAGTGTTTCTCCAGACATTGCCCTGGGTCCTATTCTTTATTTTGGTGACAATTCATAATTCAGCCCCACTCTGTCTCTGACATAGCATAGGATGGTAACTAAAAATTCTGAAATTCAGCCAGTCCAAAACTGAGTTCATCTTTCCCTCAAAATCCATCCACCTCTGAACTTCCTATTCTGTTGGGGGCATAATCTATTTTTTTATTAAATATTTTTTCAATTAGCAATTTTCTCTCCTTCTCGTGATTAGAGGGTGTGTATAGGTGTAAAGAGAAGAAAATAAAGACCATTGTTCCAAATTGCTTTCCAGAATGACTAGAATGTATCTATTTTCCTGCCACCCCTCCAACATTTATCATTTCCTTTTTTAAAATCTTTGCCAATCTGCTGGGTTCTGAAATGGAACTTGAAATGCTTTAATTTGCATTTCTCTAACCATTGATGCAAAGCATTTAAAAGCTATTGATAGCTTGAATTTTTGACAGCTTTTGTTCTTATCACTGATATCAACTGAATGATTCTCATTGCTTTAAATTTGAATTCTTTGAATATTTTATAAATCAGACTTTAATAGTGAAACTTGCTTTGTCAATTATATTCCTTCCAATTTTAGTCACATTAGTTTTAAAAAAACCTTTAAATCATAAGTAACCATAATTGTCTATTTTATGATCCCTTGATCAAGAATTTTTCCTGTTAAATAATTTGTTCCTTAATTTGCTTTTGTGACCCTTTATGATCTAAGTTGTATATCTATTTAGAATTAATCTTGGTCTATGTGATGCTAGTTTAACATTTTGCACTTTTCTGTTTGAGTTTACTTCCATATCTGTCATGCTATTCTGAGGTTTATGATTTTAGTGGGATCTTCAGTTCCTTACCTGACTCACCCTACATGCCTAATCAATGACCAAATATTTCCATTTTTATTTAACATCCCATTCAAGCATTTCACCTTATTTCAGACCCTCATCACTGCTTGTCTATAATAGCCCAATCTCCAAGCTATAATCCACACAACCACCATATAGTACTCTTCTTAAGCCCAGGTATCTTTTTTTTTTTAGGTTTTTGCAAGGCAAATGGGGTTAAGTGGCTTGCCCAAGGCCACATGGCTAGGTAATTATTAAGTGTCCAAGACTGGACTTGAACCCATGTACTCCTAACTCCAGGGCCGGTGCTTTATCCACTGTGCCACCTAGCCGCCCCCTCCAGGTATCTTATTTACTAAGTTCCAGTGACCTCCAATTACCTCCAAGTCTTTAGAGCCCAAATTGACTTTAATAGACTACTTAACCTATATTTCTTAATTCATTTTACATAGTTCTCTGCTGTTCTTCTGTTGTTCATACAAGCATCACCTCACAGTACCATGATCTTGCATTGACCATTCCTGAAAAGTACTTCCTTTACACCTAAAGGACAATAAAACTATGCATACCTTTGATCCAGCAATACCTCTACTAGGTCTGTATCCCAGAGAGCACAAAAAGGGTAAAAATCTCACACATAAAAATATTCGTAGCAGTTTTTTGTAGTGGCAAAATACCCATCAATTGGGGAATAGCTCAACAAATTGTGGTATAAATGTGTGCGTGTGTGTGTGTGTGAGATGGAACACTATTGCTGTATAAAATCATGAGGGACGGGAGGACAACCTAGCCCAGAAGGACTTGCATGTTTTGATGCTGAGTGGGATGAGCAGAACCACAGCATTGTCCACACTAATTACCAACAACATGGGGTGATGATCAACTGTGATGGGCTTCTTCATTTCAGCAGTAAAAGACTTGTGATGGATGTTGCCATCCACATCAAAGAAGGAACTATGGAGTTGAAATGCCGGCCAAAGCTATCTTCAATTTTAAAAGTTGTCTTATGTAGTATGTCTTTCGTCTTTTTCTGATTTGTATAGCCTATATCAGATTGCTTTCTGTCAGACAGAGAGGAGAGGGAAAGAAAGGAGGGAGAAAAATACACAACTCAAAACTTTGCAAAAATTGATCATTGAAAACTACCATTGCATGTAATCGGGAAAAAAAATCGTTCCTTCTCACCTCTGCCTCAGAACACTTTCCATCCTCCATGATCAATTAAGCTCCTTCTTACAAAAGCCTTTTTCTGACCTCCCCAAACCTACTGTATGCTCAGTATACCCAGATCCCTTCTATTTATTTGGTATTACTCTGTATGGATTAATGTACACATCCACATTGGCAGAATGTGAGCTCAAGAATAGGGATTGGTTCATTTCTGTCTTAGGTATCCCAGAACCTAATAGTACCTACCAGAGTAGGCATTTGATAAATGAGACAGTGAACAGACCAACTCGACAACTTGGAGAAGTAAAAAGAGCTTGAACCTGGATTCAAAACTCAGATCTGCTAGTTATATCTTGGGCAAGTCAGCTAATTTCAAATGAGGGGTTTAGATGATCTTAAGCTTCTTTTCCATTCTAAATCCTACAAAATCTTTAATAGTAGCTCAGCTTGTTTCTCATCACCTAAACTGGACAAGAAGGTTGACTAAGTTATTTATGACATTTGTTTTTTTCTCACAGTCTTTTATGCCATGTTATTCATAATGTTATTCATCAAGTCTATGCCTGTATATTGGCATTCTGTTTTCAAGGCCTATCTTAGAAAATCTTTGCTTAATTGAAGCACTTCACCTACTGGACCTATATGGTGCTCCTTTAGATGCTTAACTGATTCCTGTAATTTCTCACATGCAAAGTCTGAATTAAGTGGTAATAAAAACAATTCCAATTAGGTCTTTGGTATGTGAACATTTCACCTTTAATGAGTACTTCTTGAACCAAATTGACTATAAAATTACATTTTTCCAAAATAAAACAGTAATCCACATATAATAGCCCAAGTAGAAAAGTTATAGTTATTGGCACTGTTAGGAGTCTATGGAACATGTGCAGCACATGTCTGGAATACAGAACTCTGCAAGCCTCAACAATGCCATGCACCAAGCTATAAAATGGGGTTAATTTTTGCCACATATGTTGTAGTAAACAAGGTAAATAAAGGGATAATTTTGTAAAAAGCTCTAGAGCATGGTTTGGAAACTGAGAATTGAGTCCACAGTCACAACAACTAGAGAAGTTTCCAGGACTTTCATCGTTTCACCTTGCCCCAACAAAAAGACCTTTTAAATTTTGTCCCAAAAAGTGTTTCTTCTTAGAGGGCCAATTACATCTGCCTTGTAAATATTGGCATTCTGTACAGGTTGAAGATTCTTTCTCAAATTAATTTGGATTTTAAAGCACTGACTGACAGCGATCAAAACTTCATGGGAACTTTAACAACACTTTCAAGATAGATATTTATATCAGGATCCTTGGGATGAAAAACACTTGAGTCAGTAGCATTTGAGTCCTAATAAAAAGTAACAAATAGTCAATAGACAATTAAAAACATCGAACAGACTTCTGTAGAAAAGAAGGTTAAAGACAAACCTCTTCTTCATTTTATACAGAAAAATAATCACACACTTTTCTCAAACACAAGTTTCCCCTTTAAAAGCTATTCTTCCATTCCCCTCCCACCCCCTCCAATGTTAGGCAATTCAAAAATTCTACATCTCATTATGTCCCCCAAATGGAATATTTATTCCTAGGCTAACAACTTAAATTTGGGGCCATCATCCAACAACCATAAAACTTTCTAATATCTGACATGACTGTAAAAGGAACTTGTTTAGAGGTAAACAAACAAAAACATAACTTTTTTTTGTTGTTTCTAACAACATTATTTCACATCTCAACAGTAATAGAATGTATACACCATTTAGCAAAATGGGTTGTACAAAAATCTGACTATATTTTTTCCAACATTCATAATAGTACCATGCAGGTTCTGTTTCACATAGGATGAAGATATTTGGTAACTGATACAAAGTCTTTTGCATTAACATTCATCTGATTTCCTGAAAATAATAGTCTGAAAGTTGGAGGAATGTATATACCTTGGGCTCATCAGGGTAAATACTTCAAAAAATTCCACAAACTCAAACCTGAGCATGCAGTCCTTAATATTATTATAGATAAACATTTAGGAAAAAAAGTAGCATTTAATGTTAATTGGGATATAAGCAAAAATGCAACTATATCCTATTATATTCAACTGTTTAGAGGACTGGACAATTTTATTAAAAGTTCAAAGAGACCCAACTATCTCACAAATATTATATATCCCAACTGCAGTTGTAATCTGTACAATTATCAAGAGTAGCATCTATATCTTACTTACAAAGGCCCGAAACAGCATATATATATATATATATATATATATATATATATATATATATATATATATATGGACTAGAATTAGATGCTTTATAGAAGACTGGTTTTAAAACAAGATGGTTGGGTAAACTCTTACATATTTCAGACCTTTTGTCAATCCCTGATGCCAAAAGATTAAAGTAATAGCCTAAATTTTTTTCTCTTAAAAAATTCAAAGATAGAAGCACCCAAAAGATGGAAAGCTGATTTTTGGGCAGTCATAATCAAAATCTCTATAAATGTTCCCAAAATTCTCTGAGAACCAATTAAGTTAAAACTTTGAAATATTAGCTTAAAAAAAACTAGCTGATGCAATAGCTAGTTCTTTCATCCAACAAAAGAAAATTTCATTTTGTCAATGCTTGTGCCCTTACTCTGAAATATAAACATGAGAATTATTACTATGTGGAAAATTAAATTTTTTAAAGGGTCACTGAGGAAGGAAATCTATAAAAAAGAACATTTTTTAAGAGGCTTTCCATCCCAGATCATAAAAGAATTTGGAAAAACTAAAATGAGGTCAATAGAATTTACTTCTTAGTGTTAAAAATCCTGCTTACACTTTTTATTTACTATTAATGTTTCAAAGCTTGCCCATTAGTTAGGAGGAAATAGCATATTCTGACTTATAAAAACCAAATTTTGTTGCTAGCCAGCCACCTTCACAATAGGTAGATAGATAGGTCTACAATAATACATTTTAAAGTCCTTAAAAATTGATTATTATAAGGAAAATGATCTAAGTTAACAATTTTCCACTGAATGAGTATAATTTCTAGAAATTAACAACATAAAGAGGCAGAATGTTAATGCCACTAAATGATTAAGTGCCCCAAAATGTCTTGTAGGGGTGTGTATACACACACACACACACACACACACACACACACACACACACACACACACACACACATATATACATATATTTTAGTTGGGAATGGAAGCAGTGGGATCAGGGAACAGCACCACAGTGAAATCAATTTTTTTCTTAAACATTCAGTGCTCAGCAAAGTTGTTTAAGAGTGGCTACACATCCCCAAGCAGGTTATATTTATAGGACTTGGTCAATTGTACTGTACACTTTGATGGCTTCCCCATATGCTACAAAAAGAGCCTTAAAAAAAGGCTGGATATAATTAACATGGAGAAACCAGGTCTCTCTCCATCCATGGTCTACCTCTCAAACATTTGGCAGTTTCTGCAGAGAAAGCTTATGCTAAAGTCATCTATATAGTACCTATTGATGTTAACCTGCCTGGTTACAAAATGGATCATTACAGTGTTCTAATAAAGCAAAGAATATAGTAAATTTGAATTCAAAAGCCACTTGACTTCAGTATCAATCTTCATAACAATCATGAACAAAAACAGGTTTTTATAAATTCCTTTTCAAAATGAATTTTATTCTCAGGAGATGTTAAAAGAAGTAGCTTTTTCAAGTATTTCCTTCATTCTTAAAAAAAAATAGAAATGCTCACTTTTTCTTCCCATTCACTCACCTTGATGCCCCATGCCCCTAATTCCTATCTTTTACATCAAAAACCTTGGGTAGAATGAGAGAGGGAAAATAGAGGGATATGAAATAAACTGAGCTCTTTGGAGTTTATACCTCAAACTTCCAAATATCAGATTGAATTTTCAGAGCAGGGGGAAAATTTTTTTTAAAAGGGAACATGGTATCTCAAATAATACAATATGGCTGGGTACTCTTACTTGCTGAAAAAAATATAAGCCCCCCCCCAAAAAAAATTTCACAATGGAAATTAGTGTAAGACTTGCTTGTCCCATCTTAAAAAACCTTAACTCAAAACAGACAAAACTGAAAGAGGATAAAAGCTAGCCTTCCCCACATTGTTTATAAATTTTGATCCACAAAGCAAAACAATTACTCAGCTTTACCCCCAAATGCTTTCATATTATAATGTTGGATAATGGCTTATTTTAGACTAGTATCAATTCAAGTTTTAAATGAAAAAAGACCCACAAAATTTGCATGTAATGGAAATAGCTTTAATCATCAATAATTCTAAAATCTAAATCTTTCAAACCCTGAAAAAATAGTTTTGAAAAAATATACATTTTTATGATAGACTATGCTTCATTTTTTTAAAGGGCTACATAACAGATCTGTACTATAAAGGCAAACTATGCTAGTACGTATAAAACATTAAATTGGGCATAAACTAGGGGCATCTGGGTTGGATCATGATTGCACAGGTCAGAACTTGTTAGCAACTCTGCCCATCCTTATATCAAAACACCTATGGGGCAGGAAACAGTACATAAAATCATTTTTCCCTCAATTATTTATTTTACCTTTTAGCCTAAATAGAAACATATACATGGCAGGTCTAATGTCCCTATAATAGTCAAGTTCACATTTTTTTTTGTAATGAAAAATCAGGATATCATCAATAAACATACATTTCAATTAGTAATAATTTGTGAAATGAGGCTTAGCAAATATATATTTTGAGATTAAAAGCCAAAATAAAAAATCATTAAAGAAAAACCAAATGAAAAAAACATATAAAGCGTTTTCCCAAAATGGTGAAGAACGATGACAAGATGACTGTGCATTCAAAAGATATGCCCAATAAAAGAGGTGATATGATTCTCACCATGGTGGCCATTTTAGGAAAAGTTGTTGTTCCAAGTTTGAGACTCTTACAGTTCTGAAGACTAAAGTGTTACTTATATTTTAGTTGTAATCTATAAATAGGAAAAAAAAAAGAATATGAAAAAATCCTCTAAAATCCCCCCTCACTATCCTAGGGTGCTCCTCTCCTTATAAAGGGATGTACATTTCTGAGAAAATAGTTCACATTAACAAAAAAAGTTTTACAGTTTGCTGTTTTTATAAGAGCAGGAGAGATGACCAAACTCACTGTTTCAGAGAAAACCCAGTTCAAACTTGAAAAAGACATCACTGTGGTATCTTCTGAATAAAGACACTGAGCAATGGTCAAGCTATTTTTGTTAAAACACTAAAAGTGTTTTCTTTTAGAAAATATGGTTTTCCATCCACCCCATATATCTTTCAGGTGAAATGGAAAATAGGCGTCAAATTTTTCCAATCATGCCTTTTTTTATCCCCAAATGCAGGAGGGAACCATTACATTCTTAGAAATTCAAGTGTAACTGTAATGTTGTGTAATAAGTTTTGTTTGTCCTGAAAAATTCTGAATTGTGTATATCACAATTCATTATCAGTGCAGATACAGCAGAAACTGCTAGAGATGGCTCAGTGGATTTAAAAATGCTTTCCCCCAAAATGAAACCTGTACACTTATTAGATATGTAAAACTGTGTCCTTCGTTGACCCTATTCACAAGATAGACCCTTGTATCTACAAGATAGTGTTGGCAGTTAAAAACAAACAAAAAAAAAAAACCACGCACAAACACAAAACCCCTGAAGTCTGTCACTATTTGCACTCTGTTTTTCTCCTCCAACACCTTCTTTTCTTTCTCTTGGGCTTCAACTTGCTTGGTTCTGGGAAGGGTTTCTCAGTCTTTGGGTTTCTAATAGATTCCACCCCAAACTCATGTTCAGAGCAGCATAACCGTCCATCTTGTGTGGTGCTGAAGACTGTCCCATCTTGGTGGTCCTTGCAAAAGGAATTTGGGCAGAAATGACAAAAAGAAACTGATGGTTTGCCGCACACATCACAATGATGCCAAGGGCATTCCCATTTCCCTGCAATCAAAGATGAAACAATATTCACAAATATTAGAATTTTTAAAAACACAAACACAAAATGCCAATAGTTTAGACTTTTATCTATGTATTGACATTATCTGGAGTAGAATAAGTTTCAAAAGAAGTTGGAAATTAACTTTTATTATCATACCAATGGCATAATCATCAAATTGCATAAATATGACAGTCTTCCCACATGTGAATTTAATTCACTTAAGACAAATTCATAAGTCAGAGTAAACAACTGGAAGAACCTTGGTATAAAAATCATTAGTTTCACAGATCATAAAAAGCCCACAATTTTCATGGTATTTTAATAGTAACTATAGAGCCACAAAAACCCAAGGTTTTTTTGGGACTAGAGATGATTTCCCGATATAAGGAACTCCTGATGAGGAAATGCCCTCTACCAATGTAGAATGATACCAGATCTGCCACTTAATTCTAGAGAATTGTTTAAGGGTATAGAATAAAAACTTATAAGATGTGACCTGGGTAAAAAGTGAGTACATGTAATTTCATCTTAAATCCTCCAAAAGGCTTTATCATTCATGATGAAAAGTTGCCTCTTGGTTACTTGCATTTTCATGTGGTCCACAACTATGGTATTTCTGAGGTTCCAGTAAGAATTACATTTCTTAATATAGTGCTGTGTGTGACTCAGACTCTTGATGAAATCTAGTCATTTCTTATGAGTTAAAAATATTATATCACATGCAGACCTGATTATTTGAATCTTCACCAATTTTTATTTATTGCTCTCAAGGACTAGCATTATGCCATGTATATTAAATTAGTATGGTGGTTTCTTTTTTTAGTTTTTTTTGCAAGGCAATGGGGTTAAGTGGCTTGCCCCAGGCCACACAGCTAGGTAATTATTAAGTGTCTGAGACCAGATTTGAACCCAGGTACTCCTGACTCCAGGGCCGGTGCTTTATCCACTGAGCCACCTAGCCACCCCTGTATGGTAGTTTTTTAAATAGTGATTTTTCTTGAAAATATTTCTAGAAAGCAGATTTTTCTTAAACCACACTTTTGAATAAAGCAATACTTAGTAACTTAAAAGAAAAACTGGGAATTCACAAAATTATGGATTCAGAATTTAGGAAGACTGGTATCAAACTGAAATTTTCTAACAAATTGGCAACTAATTTTGTAATTAAAAAAACACTTTAAAAGAGATTGATATCTTATTTTAACAAGCTAACTGAGCATTTGGTTTCTCATAACCAGAAGTCTTCAAAAAGAGGCTAAATTGAAACTTGTTAAAAGTATTATGATAAATATTTCTACCCAGATAGTATAGATTGAAGGTCTCTTTGTAGCTCAGATTCTGCTCTCACTGCTCTCTTGAAAAAGAACTGAATGTAGTAAAAAGTTTCTTGAAGTAGTCATAAAACATATCTAGGTTCAATACATATTTCTGTATTGTTTTGCCAATGTTGTCGAGGAAAGGTTTGTATTTCCATTTTCATGAGGAAATTTGTTGCTTTCAGTCAGGATTTCATCTAAAGATTCAACAATGCCATCTAGTGGTGGAAAAGTTACCTTTGAACTATTTGTAGCAATGAATGATCAAGATCCAGGAGAAGATGGAGTGCTTATCAAACTGGGACTATGACCCAAAGGTAGGAGGAAAAGTATAAAATGATGGAGGACAAAAATCAGAATGAGAAAAGATCTCAACTGTATGGAAAAATGGGCAGATTGTAATATATCATTTGACAGGCCTATTAATTTCTGAAAGCAGGTTCAAATAATTTGTACTCCAAGAACAGAAGGGAGAAGACATGGCTAAACAAAAGTTTACATAAAAGGAACCAGGAGTAGTGGTCTCTACAATGAATGTGAGCTGATAACAAATGAGTAGAAGTCAAAATACCTGGAACCTGGAATGTAATAATCTGTCTGTTCTCTATTATGGATAAACAACATCAAGCCTATATTCAATTCTGGGGATGTTGCATAGAATGAATCTGGACAAGAATTGTGTAGGCAAAGGGATGAACTAAGGAGATTCAATCCTGTGCCACATATGCACTGGATGAAGAAGTCAGGACATCTAAAAACTTGAAGCAGATTTCAACCAGAAATGAAATGTTTAAGATACATCATTTATCTAAAGAAATCTCATATACAAAAAAAGGATTTTTATTATTTTGTGGGGCCTGGAAAGGTGGAACCAGGAATGATGAATATAAACCCAGAGGAAATCAATATAAAGAGTAAGCACCAGAATAACAGTCAGAAATCTACAAAACGGAATGGTCTGCCTTGAGGACTAGTACAGTCATCACTGTTTGAGCCTTCTGAATGACCAGCCTAGTAGGGAGATCACAGAGATAATTTATTCCTCAGAGAAAAGCAGAACCAGATAATCTGGGACATTCCTTCAACTCAGATTCTATAATTATGATTTGACTGTACAGGCACTTTAAACAAAATAAAATTAAGTATTTAAATATTAAAATCAATCCACAATTAATTATAATGGAATAAGATTACTTATTTAAAAAATGAATGCTAACTGAAAGCAAATAGATGTTCAACTGGTTAAAAGCAATGACTTGAGAGTTAAAGTTTGTAACTGGTTTGTAAATCAATATCATTTTCTTTATCCTATCTGTTAAATAATAATGCATTTGCAATTTGATGAAATTAAGATGAAATATATCCATTCAAAGTAATATCTCAAAGCATACAAATACAGTAATTTAAATATTCTAAAAAGAACGTGTGTGAAATCCAGTTATGACTTAACTTACCAAAAGGCCGTTTAACCAAATCCAAACAGGAGAGATGATAAGCTTTAGTACAACATTTCCGATCACATAGTACCAACTGACCTCCATCACCACAACGGAAACAATCATCTTCAGATTCTTTCTTTCCTTCACCTTTTGTTCTACGTCTTCTTGTTTTTTTCTTGGTCTTTTTGCCCTTTTCCTCTGAAGAAAGAGCAGCTGAGTTCTAGGATAAACAATAAAATGGGTTTACTTAAATTTTTTTTTCTAAACTAAAAAAAATACACAATTAGTAGGTTAGAAGAAAGAATGATAATTCAATAGATGAAAAATTACAAGAAGTAATTTCAGAAAATTCCCTATTGGAACATAAAAGAAACTAAGCATTTCATATGGCAGAAAATTTTTTTAAATGACTGTTATTAAATCAGTATCTCATATAAAGCTTTTTCATCTTAATTTACCTTAAGATACAAAAAAGAACAATGAAATTGAAAAACAGCATATAAAAACTAATGAGATAGCCCTCTTACATCAAAGATGAACAGATTATAGAAAGGATGAAGGATTTTTTTTCCTCCCATTGGGGTTAACTACTAACAACAAATTCCTTATTTTATCATTCACTTAGTGATTTATTCTCAACTACGTGAAGGAAACTGAAGAATGGAAAGTTGATATGACTTGCTCATAGAGTTGGAGCCTAGATTCAAAGCCAAGTCTCCCCATGGAAGCAGAGAAGGAATCACTGAAATGTCATCCATATATATAATTTATATTAATGTTTTACTTTTCTATTTTCAATCCCACTCTCCTCCCTAGGAGAGATAAAAATATAAAATGTTTTTCTCACCTAATTCTAAGATAAAGAACATAGTACATAATGTAAAAGCAACTGTTCTGGGCTGATGCACAAGTAATTTGAATAATATTCTGAAAACCAGGTAAAATTGTATAAACAACTGAAACTGACCCCCCAGGTCAAAGATTCCTTGTGTCTCGGATAGAGCACCGGCCCTGGAGTCAGGAGTCCCTGAGTTCAAATCCAACCTCAGACACTTAATAATTACCTAGCTGTGTGGCCTTGGGCAAGCCACTTAACCCCATTTGCCACACACACACACACACACACACACACAGAGTGTATAGCCTTCCTATTCCAGTCATGTAGATTAACAAATTTAAAAAAAACCCATCTTTAGGAATTCTCTTCAGAAATGTCCAATCAACAACTTTCTACATGCCATCATTTTTTTTAAAGATAGTTGAAGCAAATAAAGTTCTTGGGGGAGAGGGAGCATTAACTTGTACCATATAACATGTATCTTCCTGTATGTATTAAAGAAATTTATTTTGCCACATATCTTGCTAATCAATTTAATTGCCCTTGCTTAAAAAAAAAGAAAAGAAAGTTTAATTAAATTATTGCTATACCTTTGGTCTATCACCAAGGAATCCACTACAGTTAGAGGCACCACATCGACAGACAGTCTTTTCATTGCCCAGACAATCAAGGTTGTAATTAAAAGTCAGTTCTGTCCCTGGAAAAAGAAACTCATTAGCATGAAAATGTTTATCTTTTTAAAATAAACTACTCTGCATTATGACCCCAAATTACATTCTATATGTAGACTTGAATATACCTAATACGTGAATCTTCAAATTTGTTTATTGAGATTATCATAAAGTCCAAGAAAAGTAGAATCCCTCACAATAAAATACAAGTGCTGAAAGAAAACTATGGACATATTGGGGAATACACTATCCTATTTTCCTTAATCTTTTTGTAGAAACTATACAAACTGTCTTAACAAGGCAAAATACAAAGCAATTTTTGTATGGCTCAAATCCTTAGCTTGCTATTACCCAATATCATCCACAATTTGGTGTATTTCACCTTTTAAAATTATATTAATTGTCACACAATCTATATTCTTGGCACTTCCATTCAAACTACATATTTGTTTATGCTACTAAGTCTCTTCATGTCATCCTAGACTACTTCCTTTCAAATCACAACTCAAATGTCAAATTACAACTCTAAGAAGTCTTTCATTTCTATTGGTAAATGATCCTGATGATATAGCCACATTGAACTTTATATGACATTGCTTTTCACTATGTGAATTTATGAATTAGGAATTTAGAAACTTGGGAATTACTGGGTTCTATACTTTCTTAATAGTATATATCTAATCCAAACTATCAACTCATGGGAAAGAACTAGTATGTAAATAATGATAATACTAATAACAATAACAACAGCTTACATTTAGATAGTGCCTTTGGGCTTGCAGAGCGCTTTACACATGTTATCTTTTTATAAAGATGAGGTAACTAGGGTTGAAAGAGGTCAGGAGAATTACCCAGGGATAGTTGATGGTTTAAAAATGGTTATAGTTATAGTTATAGTTATAGTTAAAACTGAATTTCCTTGGGTCTCTCCACAAATGTTGGAAATAGGTCTATACCCCAAATCTAACATACCTGCAGGAATGTCACATACAGCAAACAATCCCACACGAGTGTCTCCATTTACTGTCCATTTCAGAGTCTCACAATTTGGCTGGCAGCTGTGGTTCATAAATCGGGAATAGTTTCCTTTGGGACCAGCATCAATTATCCGGTCCTGAAAGTTAGAATACCAATTTTAAAACATATGTTAAGTAAAACTTGAAAAGCCATATCTTTTTTCTTAAGGAAAATAAAAACTGCAGATAACAGTTATTTGTTGTACTGAAAACTGTGGTGTATCATATGAGCTGGTATATGACACCCCCAATCCAATACTAATTATCTAGCTCACTTATTGACTGTCACAATCACATGGAAGGGACTAAGTTTTAGTGAGCACTGTTAAGATAACAGAATGACTAAGACATTATTCAGCATCAACCCTGCACATAATCCTAAACAGGAGTTATGAATTATCTGGTTATTATGGTAAAATCAGATTTATTGGAATAGAAAAAAAAATTAGTATCAAATGATGAGGAAGAATGAGAGAAGATATTCAATGAAATTAAATGAAAAAGGATTTAATTCATTTCAACCAGGCACTGATGCCAAAAGCATAATTGAACTTATCCTGTTTTATCTTTTGTGAGATTCAAGAACTCTCCCCAAACTGTACTACTCCATATTTTAAAATCTTCTCTGATTCTCTTCTAGAAATTTTTTTTAATGACATAACTAAGTCACCAATCTATCTGGAGCTTTATAAAAAATTTTTAAGTTTGTGTGGCCTTGGGCAAGCCACTTAACCCCATTGCCTTGCAAAAAAACTAAAAAAAAAATATTTAAGTTGTTGGTATCAACCTAAATTCTGAAAATTGTTTTCAGTTTAACCAGAAGTTATGAAGTAGATAGTTTCTGCAAGTTAATAATAGCCTGCAGTTTATTAAACCCAACTGCTTCCCATTGTTTTCTACTTGTTCATCATTTTTAATACTAGAACTGATTTGAATATTGATTTGTGGTATAATTTGAGGTCTAAAAATATTATTCGCATTTGGTTCCTTATTTTCTTCATATTTCCATTAAGATTCTAGATATTTGCTCCTCCAAATTTATTTTGTCTAGTTCTACGCTGTATTCTCTGATGGCTCGATTGCTATACAGCACTAAGATTGTAAATTACTTTAGGGAATATTGTCATTTTTATTATATTGGCAGGGTCCTTTGATCATTCTTCTAGTTAAATTGTTCTTTATATCTATACAAGTGTGTGTATAAATATATATATATATATATATATATATATAAATAGATTTCCCTGTTGTGTACTTCCGAATTTTGTAATTGTGTATAATGTAAACTCTTGGTATGATTTTTTTTGTCTTTTGATGCATTATTGAGAGCTATTGTCTGAATCAATTTCTTTTTTTATTCTTTAGGATTTCCTAAATAAAGCAACATGTTGACAGGAAATAGGATTTATATTTTTGTCTTACTTTTTCTCATCTTGTTGCTATTGCTATCATATCTAGAAATATATGCCTTTAAATAACTCTTGAGGTATTGTCTCACACTATCAGATTGGCTAATTTGACAAAAAAAGGAAAACAATAAACGTTGGGAGAAGATGTGGGAAAACTGGTATTCTAAAGCACTGTTGGTAGAGTTGTGAACTTATTCAACTATTTTGAAAAACAATTTGGGACTATGTCCAAAGGGCAATCAAATTGTATATAAGCCGCTGAATCAGCAACTGCTGGATCTATAACCCCAAAACATCCCCAAAAGGGGCAAGGACCTATATCTACAAAAATATTTACAGCAGCTCTTTTTGTGGTGGCTAAGAACTGGAAATTGAAGTGATGTCCATTGGGGAATAGCTGAATAAGCTTTGATATATGACTGCAAGATTATTCTTGTGTTATAAGAAAATGATAAGCAGGATGATCTCAGACAAGCCTAGAAACACTTAAACGGATACAAAGTAAATTAAATGGATGCAAAGTAAATTGAGCAAAACCAGAACAGATATAGTGATAGCAATACTATATGATGAAGAACTGTGAATGACTGGGCAATTCTAAGCAATACAATGATTCAAAACAATACCAAAGACTCATAATAAAACTGCCTCCATCGAAAATTGATATTGTTTGAATATAAACAGAAATATGCTATTTACACTTTCTTTCTTTCATTTTTCTGTTGTTTGAGTGTTCTTGTACAAAATGACTAAGATGGAAATATTAGACCTGAATACACATACATAACCTGTAATGGACTCTTACTCCCAAAAACAGGAAAGAAAAGAAGAGGAAGGAATAGAATTTGTTAATCAACCCCCCCCCAACAATGTTAAAAAATTTTATATGTAATTGGGGGAAAATAAAATATTTTTGAAAAAAAAATATTCTTAATTTACTCCTGTATTTATTAGGAAAACTTCTAGTATTTCACCAATGCATATATAATTATGTAGTTTCAACTTAACTCATCTTCCATACTTTACTCCCCCTTCCTATCTCACAGTCTATTCATAATGGTCTTGCAGCTGTAGTTCAAACAAGACAGAACATCTTCTCATTCAAGAATATTGCCACTAGCTATTTCCCATTCTTAAAATATTATTTCTGCCCCTCATCTCCCAACTCCTGGCTTCCCTAAAATCCCACTTTCCCAATCCCTTTTATGTATAGAGCTTTTTTGTGCATAACATTCTCCCTCTAACTGAGTCTTCAAGGACAAGGACTATCTTTTGCCTTTCTTTGTATCTTCAGTGTATTACACACAAAATAGGCACTAATTTTTATTGACTGACTTCAAAATTATCTTGGCTCTATTACTATCTTCAATTTCTTCTGTGTATATCATGTTTGTATAAAATTTTGTTTTGTCTCTTCTATTAGACTGTACTTTGACTACCTTGAAAGCAGGAAGTTTCTTTTATCTTTCTTTGTATTCTCAATGAGTATAAAGACTAGAACATGAGCACTTTAAAAGTGCTGACTGATTACTTATTGACTAAAATGTAAACAAAGTAGTCCAGCGAATGGAGAACCAGGTCTGGAGTGAGAAGACCCGAGTTCAAACCTAGCTCCAAGATGTTTACCCAGTGACCCTAGTCAAGTCACTTAACGCCATTTACTTCAGTTACCTCATATGTAAAAAGAGGTGGAGAAGGAAATAGCAAACTACTTTAGTTTCTGGGGTTTTCTGAAACAACTGAACAACAGAGTAAACAACAAGTATTTATTAAATGCTCACTACATATCAGACTCTGTGCTGAGCACTACAAACCCATTGTTATTGTTTTCTTAATCTGAGCTATCCTAATTATAAATCAAATTTAATTTTTAAAATAAATATTAATTAGTCATATTGATCATATGTTCTCTATTTCTGCTTTATTCTTTTCTGGTTAAGATTTTAAGAATATTTGTCTCATGACAAGAGCAACTTTTCCCTTTTGATTTCTGAGAATAATCTGTATAATGTTTAGCTTGATAGAATGCTATAAATTCATCAGACCATTCCCTACCCCCATCCCTCTAGTTCCTTAAAATTAGTTTCATTTCTCTGAAATTATTTGAAATTATTATTTAGGCATTTTATTTATTTTTGAAGAAACTTTGTATTAATTTCTTTCAAATTCTCTGTTGATCATTTAAAAACCTTCTCTTTGTTATGCTTTCACTTTGTTTGGTTTTGTTAACTTTATTTTCTCTACTTTTTCCTATTAATGACATAAACTAACAAAACCAAAGCTTATCTTTTCAGTTTTCCAATATACCTAACTTTCCTTTCCCCTTGTGCTTTGGGTTTATTTGTTGATTTTCTAATTATTACATTTCATATTTCATTCCTTAGTCTGTTCTCTTTTTCTATTTTGTTGATGTATGTTCCAGGATATAATTTTTCCTTTGAGGATCACTTTTGCTACATCACAAAAATTTTGATATGATGTTTTTCATTAACAGGCTTTTAAAACTATTATTTATTAAAGTTTCTGGTTTTTTTTTTTACTTCAATCATTGTACAGAATGTCATTAAATTTGCGTTTTGGTTATCTGTTTTCCCTATATTGATTCTAATTTTTAATTATGCATGATCTTTTAAAGTATGTTTAGTGTACTGATGACTTTTTAAAAAAATTTTTTAGGCTTTTTTTTTTTTGCAAGGCAATGGGGTTAAATGGCTTGCCCAAGGCCATACAACTGGGTATTTATTAAGTGTCTGAGGCCAGATTTGAACTCAAGTACTCCTGACTCCAGGGCCGGTGCTCTATCCACTGCGCCACCTAGCTGCCCCTATTGATGACTTTTAAAAAAATTTCTCTATTCCCACATTTTATAAAGATAATTTGTGGTTGATTGCATATGTACAAGCTAAATCTGATTCCTTATTGTCTTAGGGAAGGGGGAGGAGAGAGGAAAGGAGGTTTAGAATTTAGAACACAAAACTTAAAACAAAAATTTTTAACATGTAATTGGGGGGAATAAAAATATATTTACACTTACATATTTGTGTGTGTGTGTGCATGTGTGTGTATGTGTGTACTTGGGGGGGTGGGAAATATGTAGTGCTAAAATTTTAATATAATGCCATTTGTTATATAAACTGTGTTTCAACACTAGTTCATTATAGTTTCTTTAAGCATAATATTTTCCTCCTTTATTTCTCTACTGATAGTCAATTTTTGTTTTTTGCATTTTTATCTGACTGTATTTGTCTGGTTACAATCCCCTGCTTTAGGGGGGTTTAACAGTATGATTGGTAAATGTGACAGTTTTATCCTGGCTTTTAAAAGTTTTTAATTGTTTAACCAAATTATGTTTAAAAACTATGATCATTAGGACTTCTAAGTTCTTCATTTTCTGCTTGAGTATGGCTTTCGGATTTTATCCCTTTCCCTTTTAAAATAAGTACTTATTTCCAAGATTAGTTCTGCTGATCTATAACCAAAAGAGCTTGCTTTCATCCCCTTCCCCTCATTTTTGCATTTTCATTTGCTTTATTTTACAAATCTGACCTTTTCTGTTTCTGTGTTTACCATTTTTGTCTAACTTTTTCTCTATTTCTGTGCTTACTATTTCCCTACTCAATCAAGTTATGTTAAAAGTCTTTCCTTTTCCTTTTGAACTTTTATTTTCTTAATTTTCTTTTACTGAGTCTTCTTTTTAAGAAGTTTTCTTTGTTCTCTTCATCATTTTCCATTCTAGTGAATTACTCCTTTATCCTTTCTGAGTTGTTCTTGAAGTTAAAACTTCTAAACTTCCAATTTTGAGCTCTCTTCTAATCAATTTCTACTTTATGGCCTTAATACACCTTTCTGCATCCTTTCTTCCTGCTCCACCTCAATTTTAGAAATATTTATGAGGGAAGATAGAAGCAATGATACCTAGTAATTATCATGTGACCCTAATCATGCAGGCCAGCCTCAATCCTTGCGTTTACCAGGATAAGTCCCTTCCCCAAAATTATGCTATCTCATTTCTGCCTTTGTGTCCCAACTCTGCAGCAATCCCTCTCTCCATTCTGGGTGCCAGTTCTCTCTACAAACTCACATTATCTCTTTCTCTTTGGGCAGAGTACTACTAACAGAGGCATACACCCTTCTCAGAAAATGGTTTTCAAATGCACCTATTCCCTCCACTCTAATTCTAAGGTCCCTGTAACAAGAATAACATACCTCTCCTCCCTTATCAGACTTGTTAGTCATCAGAATCCTCAAGTTAATCCTCCTGAACAAATTCACCCATTCTCCTATAGCTCCCTCCTCTCTTGCCAAGACTACAGAAATCACTATTCTTTCATAATTCATCCACGGATTTGGGAATACCATTTATTTCCCTGCATAAATGCTGGTTCAATTAATTTAGTCAAATAATAAAAAGGTCTGCATAGTGATTTAATAATGATTAACATTTCTATGGAACTTTCAAGTTTGCAAACATCTCATTTTATTTCCAACAAGCCTGACAAGTAGATGTTATTAGCATTCCCATTTTACAGATGAGGAAAGTAAAAGGTGGGAGAAGTTAAGTGACTTGCCCAGGGTCACAAACCTAGTAAATGTTTTCCTTACTCCAAATCCAATTCAGACACTTCAATAGAAGCTACTACAGAACGGACCAAATTTTAAAGAAATTTCCCAGACAATTTATACTGTATCTAAATTGAAGGTATATTCGATCCATGGCCCATGGGCTACATGCAGCATTCAAAATCCATTCATGCATTATTACATTTTATTATATTCACTGGTAACATGGGTTACATTGTAGTCATGTATTCTTTTTTCTAACCCTTGATAAGTTTTTTTGTAGGCCATGTGGCCCTGAAAAAGGCCCTGAAAAAGGTTGGACATCTATAATCTAAAGTTCAGCTAAGTATTTAAAATGAAGAAATAGATTAACAATGACTCAAAAATGAAAAATTAGCATTGTCTTTGTAATGGTATATATTAATGTCAAGGATTAAGATGTTGGTTTTTATTGTTTTTAAAGATCTCCACTAAATTAATGTACCAATACATAAATGGAGTGTGCAAACAACCCTGGGTTCCTGAAACATATGGCAACTAAATGTGTGAGCTCTGGCAGATCTTACCAAACTAGAAAGGGCTTGAGTACAAGTTTGATTTCTGACTGAAGGCCAAGCATCTAAGGATCAATTTGTTTTTGTTTTTTACAAGGCAATAGGGTTAAGTGACACACACGTAGGTAATTATTAAGTGTCTGAGGATGGATTTGAACTCAGATCTTCCTGACTCCAGGGCCGGTGCTCTATCTACAGCACTACCTAGCTGCCCCCAATCAATTTGTTTTAAGTTTAAAAACTTTGTCAATAGTATGGCATCTAGGTAGAGAATTTTTCACAAAAGAAGCTTTCAAAGACTATCTAACTTTATACAGGGATACATACAAAGCAATCAGTAAAAACATTTGCACTTTTTTTTTTGGTTTTTGCAAGGCAATGGAGTTAAGTGACTTGGTCAACGTCACACAGCTAGGTAATTATTAAGTGTCTGAGGCCAAATGAACTCAGGTACTCCTGACTCCAGGGCCAGTGTTTTATCCACTGTATAATCTAGCTATCCCCAACATTTGCACATCTTATAAGTGCTGTTTCTTGGGCAGAGTGTCAATCAAGAAGGCTCTACTTCATGAGTTCCAATCTGGTCTCAGATACTTGCTAGTTGTGTAACCTTGGGTAAGTCACTTAATCCTGTTTGTCTCAATTTCTTCATCTGTAAAAATGATCTGAAGAAAGAAATGGCAAACCATTCCAATATTTTTGCCAAGAAAATACCAAATAGGATCAAAAAGACAACAACAAAATGTGATCAACAATAAAAGTTGTTTCCAATATCCTTCCCTTAGTAGTCAGAAACTGATATGTTCTTTAATGAGGAAAACTTTGAGATGTGACAATTTTCTATTGCGACCATCTTGCCATCACACTGAACACACAGACCCTAATAAGATATTCCGTTGCTGGGCTTTGTTAAAGGATTGGACTCTACAATAGTAGTGATGTTGGTTTCCCAAAGGCCTGCAGTAACTTCTGGGGCTCTGCCAGTTATTCCACAAGTGCTTCTTATGCACCAGGTCCTATGTTTAGTGCCGGTCCTATCCAACTAAGTCAGCTCCAATGAGAGTGAGGTGTCCTCTAGATTATTGTCCTCTTAAAACAGCCTATTTTCTGGAACCCACAAACCCCTTCAAACAAGTAGGTTATGAATTTTCTGCCCATGAACCAGTCACAAATTCTTAACATCTCCTGCTTTATACAAAATGTCTTTTAAAGATGTTGATTTAATTTCCCTTTAAGAAAACCACTAAACATTTTAAGGAATGTAATAAACATCATTAACCTTCATTTTTTAAAAATGTATAACTATCAAAGTTTTCTGCAGACAGAATATAAGCTGCTGGGGCATCTGTTTCATTTTCTTTTCTTTTTACTTCTTAGCATGGGGCACAGGAATCTGGCACATAGTAGATAGACAATAACTGGCTGCCTGCCTGCCAAGCAAGGCTGACTTTGTGTTTTCCTTCAAAGACGGGCAAGTCTGCTGTTCCAGAAATCTTTCACCATGATTTGTCAGAGTCTGATGGATTTCTAAAGTATCTTTCCTTGATCTGTTTGCCAGGTCAATTGTTTTTAACATCATATATCTCTCACTTCCTTCTACTTCAGGTTTTTGATTTTGTTTTTACTATTTCTAGCTGTCACATGAAATCACTGATTTGTTTGCTCTAGTCTATAGTTTTTAGGGAATTCATTTCTTGGGTAAGGGCTACTATATTCTTTTCCAAGATATTTTTCTCCTAATATTTTTTTTATTTATCTCTTCATTCTTCCCAGAATTTTAGGTAGTTATGACTAGTACTGGCTGATGTGTTATTTACTTTACTCATCTTGTTGGGACTTCTCCCTGTTTGTGCCCCTGATTACTGGGTTACCTGCCCACCCCTCCAAACTCTGACATTCAGAAAGAGAAATTGTCAGGACTTACTCTGGCATCTGAGGTGAGAGTACTCTGGGTCTCACAGCCATGAACTTCCAAATCATTCATCATTTCTGGCTGCTGTTCCCAAAGTGTTCCAATTTATACAACTATTCTGACACCTGCATTACTAATCCCTTTCAATCTCTTAATCATTAAAGAGGTTATTGTTTAAAAAATATTTATTGGATTAAGTGGGAGGTAATAAAATATTTTGCTTCAAAAAAGAAGATAAATTCAATATGATGTTAATATGACTTATTAGTAATTGGATAATTTGAAGGAAAGATTGGGATTAAGCTAAGGAAGATGGGATTCTTAAAAGTAAAATGTTATAGGAAAAGAGTTTTTAAAAAAGTTATTTTGGGGGCAGCTAGGTTGGTGCAGTGGATAGAGCACCGGCCCTGGAGTCAGGAGGACCTGAGTTCAAATCCGACCAGATTTACTTTTATTCCTGAAAAGGGTAAAGAAGGAGGCTATAATTTCAAAAAAGAAAGGAAAAGTATTATTTATAATGGATTAATAATGTTATAAATGCTATTATGGCACAAAATACTAAGAAGCATCAAATTTACAACATAAATTCACCTGGAATTACCTTATCAATAGTTAGCATATAGAAATGCGTGATGTCATTTTCATGTGCATACTTGATTCTTGCCATGCATTCTTCTTCATCAATTAATTCACCAACATACTCATTCACAAACTCTCCCTGTAAGTTAGAAGATTACCATAAGAAATAATAATAAATGACTATAAGAAACAAGAAAATCACTCACTGCTCAAAGAGAATACCTTATATCCTCCTATATCACTATCAAGTTAGGACAGATGGTAATAATATGGTCTCAATATTAAAGTACTGATCAAAAGATACTCTGTGAACTGGTTCTCTCCTTAGATAGCCCAGGGCTTAGAATATACTTGGTTGAAGCACAAAAACCACATTCCCCCAGCTCACATGCTTAACTTTACCTTAGATTACCAGTCAAAGCAGGGAATGCTTGATTCCAAGAATGAAGAGATAATGATTGGCAGCAAAGGATGTGCCATTTAAACTTTAAAGGATTTTTAATCCAAGCCATCTCTAAGCAATTGTTGCCTCTGTAAGAAAGCTTTCTCCCATTCTGTTCATTAAAAGAGCCACAACTACTTCAAGTAGCATGCACATACAATGTTTTTCAGCTTTACCCCTCCCAGACCAAATAACTGCTTTGAGACCTAGGGCTCCAGGAGAGTCACGGTAATCTCTCAGGCATGATTTCTCATTAATCCAGTTAGTACTAAACTTAACTCTAAGACTAGGGTCTTTAACAGGTCTCAGTCGACAAAGTCAATGCCCATTTAGTGATTAAGGAGAGATAAAAAGTAAAAAAAAAAAATCAATCTGGGAGCTGAAGGGGTTTCTGGTCAAAATAAAAACAATTTCTATTTGTATTCACTCTGAGTCAATCGAGTCTAAACATTGACCCCGTGGGATGTGCTAGGACCTAATATTGGCCAGTCAAAAAGAGTCAAAATAATCTAGATTTAAGGAATGTTACTTAAGAAAGAAATCTAGCTCATAAATACCAATCTCTAGGTTCAGACTAGATATATTCATTTACTGCTTGTTGAACTAAAGCATCAGTTTCCTCATATATATTATATCAACATTCTTTTTTGAACTCTGAAACCATAGCAGCAAAGAGAAGCAGGCATTGAAAAAACATTTGCAGACACATTTTTTAAGTGATAGAACAAAAACGAATTTAAATATTTTATTTGAATCCTATTACTTGAAAAATGTTTAGAACTAAAGTAAATACTCTTTTCCATTCTGTCCCTTTCAACAGCACAAGTATTAAATAACTAGTGATTACTTCTTCCCAAGGATAGGGCTGTCTTTTTGAGTAACATTCCTTTCCCATAATACAAAACTTTTACTTCAGGACAGAAAGTTTAAAAGTAACTAGTTAAAAATATTTTACATGAAGTGATCATTTTAAATTAAGTACTAAGGGGCAGCTAGGTGGTGCAGTAGATAGAGCACCGGCCCTGGAGTCAGGAGTACCTGAGTTCAAATCCGGCCTCTGACACTTAATGAGTTTCTAATTGTATGACCTTGGGCAAATGCCTTAACCCCACTGCCTTGCAAACCTCACCCCACCTCCAACATAAATAAATGAATGAATGAATGAATGAATGAATAAAGTGCTAAAAGACCATTCTTTTCTCATTCTCTTAAAGGGGAAAAATATTACATACCTTTTTAATATCCCTCTTGGCAACCAAGCCCCAACCTTTGCCATCTGTTTTGATGATCTTTGTCTCTGGGTATTGACGTTTGGTAAAACATTGGTTTTGGCATTGCTCTCCTGCTGGACAAACTTGAGGGTGGCACTCATACATTAACATCCGATTCAAACACTCTGAATCAAAACCACAGGGATTTTCATCTGTGGGCTTGCAATTGCATTTGGGGATTTCAGAAATATCAGCTGTATATATCTGAACTTTTCCACAAGGCTTATTCACCTGTATGTAGAAATTAAACTACTTTAAAAGAAAGCAGAACACCTGAATCCCTCAAATTCCTTCACTTTCAATGAGTTTTCTCAAAATTTTGTACATTATAGCTAAAAATAAGAATCAAGCTAACATTTTATTAATATTATTAATGTTAGTTTCTCTTCTGAGACGAAAAACAGGACCTTGAACATCATTAGGGTACAACAGTTTATCAACAACACAATTATAAATTGTCTAAATTCAGTTAATACCAGTCTGGGGAAGGAAATAGAGGACGAAGCAGAGAAAAACCAAAATGTCTCCAATGAAAATGATTCTTCTTCTATCTATAATTCAAACTCATCTCCAATAATGGAGGGTAGCCAAAAAGATCTAGATGTATGGCATTATAAAATATAAGGGAAAGAACCTTGATGGGTCCTTCTTTATAAAAATCAGAGTAGATGCATGTATGTGTACATAAAAACATCATTATACATACATGTATGTATGTATTTACTTATTTTAAGGACAATCACACACCTCAAGAAACAACAAGTCAAAGAGCATAACAGTAGTAGGAAATGGCATGTAATGGTCAAGGTGCCCAATTGAACTCCTGTTACTGGGCCACTGAAACGGAAAAGAAACAATATATGAAGGGGGCGAGAGAGAGAGAGAGAGAGAGAGAGAGAGAGAGAGAGAGAGAGAGAGATGTTTCTTTGCTCTTTCTGGTCCTGATACCTAAATTGTGATCCCAATGTGTATGAGACATTTGAAAACAGGGATTTTTTTAATGCATCATTAATTGGCTCTGAACAAAACATTCAAGTAGTTAAATCCACTTACTAGTTCCTTTCAATTCCTGTACTATCCTTCTATTTTGGATTGTTTTTTCTTACCCATAGAAAACTACGACTTACCTTTCATCTGAAACTTCAATGATGAAACCTATCCAAAGCTACAACTACTTTTCATCATGCTCAAAACTAAGATCCTCCACAGGCTACCTATACTATGCCTTCCATACTTTAGATCCCATTATTTTACTATAAATGAAGTATCTTATTTCCCTCACAAGCATACTCTTGGCCCTATAATAGTATTTGTGAATTCCAAGACAATTTGTCTGAAATGTTTTTTGTTCATCCTTATATTTCTTGAAATTCTTTCTTCCTCACGGCAAGTAAAGCTTAAAATTCATCCTTTCTATGCAATAATCTTAATTTCATAAGGGGCATTCAGGCACCCTTAATTCTAAAATGACACAATTTTGCTTTTCATCTGGGTAAGCTTTCAATGAATTCCTAAACAACAACAAAAAAATCACTCATTCATACTGCACTTTTCACTTTGCTTGTTAAAGTTCTTTTATATTTGTCTTAGGCTTAGCCTATAATATTACATGGAAGTATTTACTGAAGATGATGATAGCATAATAAATGAGTGCTTGACCATAAAAAACTACACATTCTTGGGATTCATATCTATTTGCACAAATGTTTAACATTTTAAATTTCATTAATGCTTAATCAATATCAAGTTTAACGAGTATATTCTATTTCTTTAAACATTTATACTTAAAAGCCTCACCTTAATATGTTTGTAAGGTGGAGGTTTACGTTCATTTTCCTGGGTTTCTCTGGCTTCCCGCTGAAGCTTTATTTCTCGAAAACGGGCTTCAGCTTCTTGCAGGGCTAAAAAGTCAATGAAATTTGGGTAAGAAATCTTGCTAAGAGAAACAGTGCGTCTCTTTTTGGTTCTACATTTCTTACAATTTCTCTTGCTCAAATGTCATTTTATGGTTAAAACTGATCCAGAAAACTGGTTTATATTACAAAATAACAAGAATTTACAATTTAAATATATACTAAAATATTTTTAGAATAATTTTTTTGTGGTGATAAAGAAATGGAAACAAAAGTAAATGCCATCAACTAGAGAATGGCTTAACTAAGTAAATGAATGAAATGGGTTATTATTGTGCTCTAAGAAAAGATGAAAATGATGAGCATAAGAAAGCATAAAAAGACTTCTAAAATGAAGCAGAATTGGAACTATGCCCAAAGGGCAACAAAAATGTGCACACCCTTTGACCCAGCAATACCACTACTGGGTCTATACCCTGAAGAGATGAGGAAAAAGGGTAAAAACATTACTTGTACAAAAATATTTATAGCAGCCCCGTTTGTGGTGGCAAAGAATTGGAAATCCAGTAAATGTCCTTCAATTGGGGAATGGCTTAGCAAACTGTGGTATATGTATGGCATGGAACACTATTGTTCTATTAGAAACCAGGAGGGACGGGATTTCAGGGAAACCTGGAGGGATTTGCATGAACTGATGCTGAGTGAGATGAGCAGAACCAGAAAAACACTGTACACCCTAACAGCAACATGGGAGTGATGTTCAACCTTGAAGGACTTGCTCATTCCATCAGTGCAACAATTGGGAACAATTTTGGGCTGTCTGCAAAGGAGAATACCATCTGTATCCAGATAAGGAGCTGTGGAGTTTGAACAAAGTACAAGGACTATTCCCTTTAATTTAGGGGAAAAAAACAGATATCTTATTGTCTGATCTTGTTACCTCTGAGAATTCTGTTCTCTTTAAGGATATTGTTTCTCTCTCATCACACCCAATTTGGATCAAGGTACAACATGGAAACAAAGTAAAGATTGACAGAGTGCTATCTGTTGGGGTGGGGGTGGGGGTGAGGGTGGGGGGAGGGAAGCAAGATTGGGGGAAATTGTAAAACTCAAATAATATCTTTAATAAAAATAAATTTAAAACTGAAAAAAAGAAGTTAGTGGCAATTCCCACGTAACCTTGAAAAAAAATGAAGCAGAATCAAGAAAATAATATATACATTGACAGCAATATAAATAGGAAGAAAAATAAATCTGCAACTAAATGTTGCCAAATTATAAAGAGTATTTTGGACCCAACGAAGAGAGATGAGAAGACAACTAATCCCATTTCTTTTGCAGTGATGGAGAACATGGGTACAGAACACAAATAAAACCTTTTTCTATGTTTTCAATATGTGTGTTGGTTTTGCTGAATTTTCCCCACCTTTTCTTCTCAAAAAAATTCTTTATTATAAGGGTTTTCTGGAATCAGGGAAAGGGATTAATACTAGGGGAAACTGTGTTACAAAGGCAAGAAATATCAAGAAAAACCTATTTTACAAAATTTATAATTTACCTCCAAGAAAGAATACTTCCTAGTTTCTTACTCGGCTGACATAGTGTTTATGGTTGAAAAATACATTTTTCATTTCCATTTAATACTTAAATATGTAATAATTTAAAAACTCGATTAATATAAGTTTCAAATTCCATCAACAAATGCATTCACAAATATAGAAGAGAATATTTTAAAAAATCAAGTCAACAAGCATTTATAAAATGTCTAATATGTTCCAGACACTGTGCTAAGTTCTAGGGATAAAAAAAAAGCCAAAAGGAACCTCTGTCTTAAAGCTTAGTCAGGTGGAAAATGAACAGGAAAACAAATTACATACAAATAATAAATACACAGAATCATTGGAGATAACCTCAGAGAAGAGAAGCACTAAAGGAAACTGGGAAAGGCTTTGTGCAACAGAGGGGATTTTTAGATGAGACCTGAAGAAAGACAGAGAAAGCCAGGAGGGAAAGAATCTTAGGGCGGGAGAACAAGTCAGTGAGAGTTGAGGACAGTCTTGTTTGAGGAACAGCTGGGAAGCTAGTCAGTGGATTGAAGAGAATACAGAAGATAGTCAAGATGTAAAAAAGGAAAACCAGAAAGGGGGGGGGGGGCAAGTTATGAAGAGTTTTAAAAGTCCAATACGGTCAACATTGACCACCTTCTTCACCTCGATACTCTTCAAATTTTTGTGATCCTACTTCCCTGGTTCTTCTTCTACCTATCTGACTGCTCTTTCTCAGTCTCTTTTGTTGGATCTTCATCTAGGTCATACCCACTAACCATGAATGTTAGAGCTCTATTCTAAACATTCTTTTCTCTCTCTCTAAACTTCACTTGGTGATCTCATCAACTCCCATGAATTATTACTTCTGTGCTGATGATTCACAGTTCTATCTTAGCCTAGACAAAATATTTAATCTTCTGTTTCATGTTCAAAACTCTTATTCCCCTATTTTGCCCCACCCCCAGCTTTTCAGTCTTTTTATATCCCACTCACAACATGTACTCTGATAATGACTTTCTTGCTGTTCCTCACAAAGAATTCTGTATCTCCAAGTTTTTGAGTATTTTAACTGGTTGTCTCCCATACCTGGAATGCTCTCCTTCCTCATTTCTGCCTCCTAGTTTCCTAGCTAAAATCCCACCTCCTATAGGAAGCCTTTATTAATTATTCTTAATTCTAGTGTCCTCCCTCTGTGATTTCCTACTAATTTACTACATAACTTGTTTGTAGATAATTATTTGTATAGTCAGCCCCATTAGAATGTGAGCTTCTTGAGGGCAAGGGACTGTCTTTTGTCTTTGTATTCATAGGACTTAGCACAATGCCTGGCAGAGCAGGCAGAAAAACTGTATATTAACTTTGTTAAGATAGAGCAAAATTATCTTATGTAACATGGTACTTATTCTTTTTTAATATTGTATTAACAAAGCTATGGTAGTTGGGATATATTTCCCTTTAATTCTCCCTTCTCTACTTTAAGTCATAGAATTTTTCCTATTTCTACTTTTTTCCAGGTAATAATAATAATACTCTATTATACTCACACTATAATTCAGTCTCAACTATATCCAAATTGTTAGGGTACTTTTATTTCTAGGGTTTGTTTGGCTATACAAATACTGCAACTAGGATTATTTTTATACTACATATTGATCTTTTTTCTGGTCAGTAACATCTTTAGAGTATAAAATATGAAGTGGTATTAATGAAAAAAAGGCTATGAACATTTTATAAATCTTTTTTTGGAAAAAGGACTAAACAATTCACAGAACCACAAGACAATTAGCATCAATTTTTACGCAGTCACACAAGCACTGAATTCTATCAACTAATCATGTCTTTGCTAATTTAATGGTAATAAAGTTATATGTCAGAGCTAGTTTAATTTTCATTCTCCAATCAATAGAGATATGAAACTCTTTTTTCAATTTTGTTTTCTCTTGAGAACTTCCTGCTTAAATTCTATAACCATTTACTTTTTTGGAGAGTGATTCTTATAACAAATTTCTTACAGATTTTAAACGCCAGAATTTTATCAAGCAAGTTTAATATAAAGATTAATTCCCTAGTCTGTATCTTCCTAATTCTACACATATTGTTTATAGTTGTACATCTTTTACATAATCAAATAGATCTATTTTGTTTAAATTTCTTTTTTTGTATATGTTTTGGGCTTTAATACTGATTTTTTACTTTTTTAAAACTTCTATTTAGTAACTTAAGTATTCAGTTACATCTGACAACACAGTAGTGCTCATAAATTTGGACAAATATTAAAATTGAATTATGAAGTCAACATAGTACAGCAGACAAAGCACTGGCAACATGATTGTTGTTCATGACCCAAACTGAATGTGTGAACCTGGGAAAGTCTCATTCTCTCAGAAGAGTGGAGGCCACTCTTCAAAACTATAAATTAAAGAGAAAGTGTCCATCTGCACTGGTAGAGTTAAAGTGCTTATCTACCTTGGTAGAGAGTTTTCCTCTCAACTTCCCAATATCAGTGAAATCATGAGTCTCATTCCTATTTGAAACAAATTTAATTCAACAAGAATTATTAAGTACTTATTAGATGCCAGGCACTGTGTAAGGAGTTAAGAATGCAAAGGTAATCCTAAAGAGAATATATTTTATTGAGGAAAAAGAGAATAAACTCTATACAGAGGCTAAAAAAGGGTCTGAGGGGAAGAGATGCCTTCTTTTTGATAGGGAAGGAAGAGAAAATTAACAACTAGAGGCATTTGGAAAGGTTTATGACTTAGTGGGAACCAGGTATTCTAATTAAGCTAAGGAAAAAAGCATCAAAGGCTCTCAAGGCTGTGTAAAGTCACTGAGTCAGGAGATGGAATACTATGTTTAAGGAAGAACAAATCAAGACAATTTAGCTTGAATAGATGGAATTAAGTGTGTGAGATACAATAATGTAAAATTGATCTAAAAAAATATGACAGAACTAGATTATAAAGGGGCTTTAAATGTAAAGCATGAGTCTTATCCCAGGGCTAATAAAATACTACTGAAGCACACTGAAAAGGAGAGTGACCTGTGTTAGGAAGATGAATTTGGTGGCTCTGTAGAGGAAAGGCAAATTAAGAGGTTCCAACAATCATGCATGTAAGAGGTATAGAGGGCATGAATTAGGGTGCTGACCATAGAAGCAGAGAAAAGAGGATAGACGCAATAGATGTTGCAGAGGTAGAAGTAAGATTTGGCAACTGATTGGCTATGGGGGAAAAAGTGAAAAGGTGAGATGAAATAGGTTACAAACTTGGATGACTAAGAACATTATGGTATTTTTAAACAGGAGAATTAGGATGAGGGCTGGATTTTGGGGAAAGGATAATGAGTTCAGTTTTTAGGCAAATTGAGTTTAAAATGTTTAAAGGAGACAAATTGAGTGAGATGTCCAAGAATGCAATTGGTGATGAGAGACAGGAGCTTAGGAGGCTCTCAAAGCCCATCCATGTGGACCATGTCACATGCCTGGAAAATGAAGGGTGCCAAATGAGCTTTGGTTCAATTTCTTCTAATATAATTCTAATAGTTGAAACAATCCAAGTTTCCAGAATAGAGTTTTCTAAAAAGACTGGACCCTCATGAGATAGATGAAGGCTACATAAGTAGATTTGGGAGTCATCTGTATAGAGATGCTAACTGAACCCAGGAGAGTAATAAAGATATTTCTTTATTCATCTTAAAAATGAATATGAATGAAGGAAAATCTTCTGTAAGTTTTCATTACAAACACAGAGGATACTGTAGACTTGTTCTGTAATAGATTTTGAATACCTGAATGTAGTTCTAAGGATAAAACATGGAAAGCAGTGGGTTACAGTGGAAAGAGCCCTGTGTAGAGCCACAGGATAGAAATTTGAATCCTGGCTATCACTTAACTCCACACTCCTGGGGAAAGTCCTATTACTTCTCTGGAGTTTCAGTCCTACTTAATGACAATCTAAGGTCCCCTTCAAGCTCTAAATCTATGATGCTTCTGAGGATGATAGATAAGGATCAAAGCTAACTATGTCCAGTCAAAAACCGTAAGGAAAAATGATTACAGTGAAACTTTACAATAAAAGATCTTACTGAATTATAAACCTGACTATATTGCAGCTTAAATTATGTTTTCAAAATACATAGTGATTTATAGTAACAATATGTCAATAGATGTTTTTCCTTTGCATGAAACATGAAAACGTTATTTACAGACATCAAACTGAGAGTCAAAATATTGATAAATATGCAATTTGTAAGATAAAAGAATCTTTTCCAGCCAAGATGGCAGAGAGAAGACAGGCACACAGCTAAAGCTCTCCGGATCTCTCCTCATATAGAATATGAAACTAACCTCTTAACAGAAATCCAATCTACAACACCCAGAAAGAAAAACCAGGAGAACATCCACCTCAGGATCTGTCAGGATCTGTCTTCCACTGTCCTGGCTGAGTCTAGGCGGGAGGATTGACTCTGCTAGGAGCAGGGACCTGACCTGTAAGAACCAGGGAGCCTGAGGGCCTGAGAACTGGACTGGCTTGATAAGTGGCAGTGCTAGAACCGGGTGGGCCAAATGGGACATGGGCTAACTAGTGACCAGAGGCACTGGTTGTGGTGCTGACCATCTGGAGCTTATGTGCAGGGCTGGAAGGAGAGTTCGGGGCAGGAGAGCAGCAGACTTTGATCTGTGGACTCCACTGGTCTGGAGGAACTCAAGACTCCATACCTTCATTTGAGCTGAGGCCTCTTCCCAGAACAAACACAATCACAGACTACCTTCCTCCCCAGGCTATGGCCCAGCAGCAAAACCAGCTCAGCAGTGAATAGGGAGAATAATGACCTCACCCCAGGTTATAGCCCACCATTGATCAAAGATAAAAGTATTCAACAACTTCAACAACTCCCTCCAGGCCAAGGGAGAGGGCCTCAATCAAGGTCACAGATGCTCCAGAGAAAGCAACCAGCACCCACTACTGGCCAGCTAGAGATATTGCACTCAGTAAGCAAAATGTCTACAGCACCTACTGACCAGCTGTAGATATTGCACTCCGTGAGTAAAGCCTCTAGGGATCCCAACACCAAAGCTCAGGGAACCAGCCCCTCCCCAACACAAGGTCTTAGGATAAAGAAGAAAGGTCAGCACAAATGAGGGTCCATAGAAAAATTCTTGGAAGGCAAAGACACTAACTCAGAGAGACCTAGAACCTTTGAAGAGAATATGACAGGCTCTCCAGCACAGAAAGACTTCCTTGAAGAAATAAGGAAGGAATTTAAAAATCAAGTGGATGTACAACATGGAAATAAAGACTGACAAATTGCTTTCTGTTGGGGGGGAGTACGATTGGGGGAAAAATTGTAAAACTCAAACAAAATCTTTAATAAAAGAAAAATAAGAAAAAAATCAATTGGAAAATTTGGGAGAGAAAATTAACACTTTGCAAAAAGAAAACAATTATCTCAAAACTTCAACTGGTCAAATGGAAAACTCTTACAAAAATAGAACTGACCAATTGGAAAAGGAGTTGCAAAAGGTAAATGAAGAAAATCTTCATTAAAAAAAAAGAATGGGATAGAGAATTGGGGGTGAAGCCAAGATGGCAGCATGAAGACAGCATATCCCAAGAACTTCCACCGCCTAAAAATCAAAGGATGACTCTAGCCAAAATTTAGAGGGGCAGAACCCACAGAAAGACTGAGTGATACATTTTCCCAGTCCAAGATAACTTAGAAGTTCTGCAGGAATGGTGTGTTTTACCAAGACTGGGGGGTTGGGAAAAAAGCTGCGGCACAGGCCAGCCCAGCAACAGCTTGAAGGGGCAGTGAGAGAACTTTGCTGCACTTGGATGAGTGCGGAGTGAGGAGCAGGGCTGCAGAAGCTGCAGCAACAGAAAGCAACCTGCACCCACAGACACAGGCAAGGGAAGTCTGTAGAGATTTCTCTGTTCTCCCTGGGGTTGGACTCTGCTGTTTTGTCTACACTCAAACTCAGGTTGCACTTTGTACCTCCATACTAAAGAACCAAGCTGGATCTCTCCTTATAGCCCCAGGGCATAGGGCAGTGCCGTGGTCATCTACATATCAAAGCACAGATTACACAGCATAAGACCTAGGAGGAATAAAGGTCTCAGTGGGGTGCCCCCTCCCAAAAAAAAAAAACCCCAAAGCCTTGGAAGTGCTGCAAATTAGCCTTAGGCTGAGGAAATGAGTAAACAACTGAAAAAGAAGAATCTGACCATAGAGAATTACTTTATTTCCATAGAAGATCAAAACACATATTCAGATGATGACAAAATCGAAGCTTCTATATCCAAAACCTCCAAGAAAAATAGAAAATGGGCTCAGACTATGGATGAGCTCAAAAAAGACTTTGAAAGGCAATTAAGAGAGGAGGAAAAACTAGGAGGAGAAATGAGAGTGATGCAGAAAAATCATGAAAACCAAATCAAAAGCTTAGTGAAAGATATACAAAAAAAATACTGAAGCAAATGTTAAAAACCAGTTTAGGCCTAATAGAAAAAGCAAAACAAAACAAAAGGCAAATGAGAAAAATGCCTTAAAAAGCAGAATTGGCCAGCTGGAAAAGGAGATTAAAAAAAAGCTCTCTGAAGAAAATAACTCCTGGTAATGAAGAGGGATGGGCAGAGCCAAGATGGCAACAAGAGAGGATCGGGTCTTAGGCGCTCTCTCGTAAATCTTCTAAACTAAGGACTAACTAAAATTTCAAGAGACAGAACCCACAGAGGGACCCAGTTAGGCAGTTCTCCTACTCAAGGTAACCTGGAAAAAGAGCAAAAAGGCTCTGTTCCCTGGGGTCAGAGGGGCAGCCCGCCAGAGCGAAAGAACTTCAGCCTCCTGGAGGCAGCCCCAGGGCACTGGGAGCTTCGGCTCACAGCAGCTGGGGAGTCTCCTGAGCTATGCCCCAGGGAGCACCAGGCACAAATTGGGGGAACAGTGGGGGACCTCTGCCAGAGCGAGCACGTGAAACCCAGCCCTCAGGGCACACAGCGAGCAATGTGGTCTTTCAGCAGCCCAGATCCAGGAACAGCAGGTGGAGCCAGTAAGCAGGAGCCCCCAGGGCATGAGCCCAATGAACCTAGGGAGAAGAGTGAAGAGAGAGAGACTGCAGAGCTCTGCCCCTGGAACAGGACTCTGGGGCTCTGATCATATTCAGATCCTGATCCCAGTCTAGGCCCCCCCTACTCAGCCCCGTGACAGAGGGGGGTGCTTATGGTCATTCACAGACCAGGAGGGAGGACAGAGCCTCACACACTGAGACCCTTGTGGGAGTGTCCCAAAAGCTCAGGAAGCACCCCAAAAACAGGCTTAGGCTGGGAAAATGAGCAGAGAAATAAGAGGAACACCATTGAAAAAATATTTTGCACATGAGCCCAAGAAGGATCAAAATACTCAGTCTAAAGATGAGGACGCACAAGCTCCTGCATCTAAAGACTCCAAGAAAAACAGAAATTGGGCTCAGGCTATGACAGAGCTCAAAAAAGACTTTGAAACCTATTTGCCTTGCAAAAAAAAAAAAAAAAAACCTAAAAAAGAAAGGGAAAAAAAGAAAATCAAATGAGGGAGTTAGAAGAAAAACTGTGAAAAAAAAGGAGAGATGCAGGAAAAACATGAAAATGAAGTCAGCAGCCTAGTCGAGGAAATCCAAAAAAAAAAAAATGCTGAAGAAAATAGCATGCTAAAAAACCAGCTTAGGTCAAATGGATAAAACAGTTCAAAAAGTTATGGAGGAGAAAGAAAAAGGAGAGGGGGAATAGGCCAAGATATTCCATATAATAAGATTTTTCTTTATTACAATGAGCTATTGCAATGATATGAAAGGAAAGAAGGCAAGGGGGAATGAGGGAATCTTCTCTCTCATCAGAGGTGGCTAGGAGAGGAAACAGCATATATACTCAATGGGGTATAGGCATCTAGAGTAAGAAAGAGAGAAGGGGGACAGGGGGAAGGGGGGGATGTGAGTGATGGAGGAGAAGATGGACCATGGCGGGAGAGTGGTCAGATATAACACTTTTTCTTTTTTACTTCTTGCAAGGGACTGGGATTGGATGGCCTGTCCAGGACCATAGGGCCAGGTGGATGCTGGGTCTAAGGGGTGGTATGGGGGCTCAGGGCCTCTTGGCCCCAGGGCCAGGGATCTGTCTGCTGCGCCACTCAGCTACCTTACAACAGAGTCAGAGTGAAAGGAGAGAGAAAATATAGTACATGGTAGTGGGGAAATAAGAAAGGAGGGAGTTGCAATCAGCAATGGCAATGGTGGAAAAATATGGAAGTAACTTTTGTGATGGACTTATCATAAAGAATGTGATCCACCCATGACAGAGGTGTTGGTGTTGGAACAAAGATTGAAGCACATTTTTTATTATTGTTATTTTGGTTGGGGGGTGCAGGGCAAATGGGGCTGGTTGGCCTGCCTGGGGCCGCATAGCAGGGTGATTGTTGGGTGTCTAAGGCTGGATTTGGACCTGGGTGCTCCTGGCTCAAGGGCCAATGCTCTGTCTGCCACCCAGCTGCCCCTACTATTATTACTATTATATTTTATTTAGGGTCTTTTTTTTCTTTTGGTTTTTGCAGGGCAGTGGGGTTAGGGTGGCTTGCATGTCACACAGCTGGGAGATTGTTGGGTGTACGGGGCCGGATGTGGGCTCAAGTGTTTCTGGCTCTAGGGTGTCCATTGCACCACCTGGCCATACCTACAATTATTACTATTTTTTAAAAATTTAATTCTTTTCTCTCCTCTTTACTTTATCGCTTAAGCAAGTCTATATTTTGGGGGGGGGCATTTTGTTTACTCTTAAGAATATTCTATTAATGTATAAAAACATTATTTGTACAAAATGAGAATAAATAAATGTTAAATACAGAAAAAATAAAGTGATGATTATTGGGGCGGCTAGGTGGCACAGTGAATAGACCCCCAGCCCTGGAGTCAAGAGTACCTGAGTTTATATATGGCCTCAGACGCTTAATAATTACCTAGCTGTGTGGCCTTGGGCAAGCCACTTAACCTCATTGCCTTGCAAAAAAAACCTAAAAAAAAATTTTTTTTTAAATAAAGTAATGATTATGAATACTATGGCTATAGCTTTATACAAACCATTTCACTCTACTAAAAAAACCTCATATTAAAAATTTTCTAATCTCACCACAATATTAAAAAACTTCATTTCCCTTGTCTTAAAATGTAAATATTTCCTGGCATAATAATAACTGTCAATAACATAATAAATACAACTGCCAATAACATAATAATAACTATCAATAGAGTGAACATAAGACATATTAGAAGAAAATTAAACAACAATTTTTATCTCGATACCATTTTTGAAGACTTTTCCAATTCCTTTAATTCCTTGATATCTGCTTCCCCGATCGCCTTCCATGTAGGGAAAGACTCGTGCCTGATGTGTCCAATAATAATCTTTAGACCCAAAGAAAAACACGGGGAACTCTCCAATCTCGTGCTTCATTTTCTGAATATTTGGAGGAACATTTTTTGGATGACAAACTTCTGCAGGCCACCATCTAAGTGATAAATGAAAATTATATATATATACACACACACACACACACACACACACATATATACAACACTGGGGTTAAATTTTATGAAGGGTATTTAAGCAATAACTTAAAAAATATATTAGGAGCTATTCCATAGCAGCACCAATTACTTTAATATATGTACACTTAATAATTGCCTATGTGACCTTGGGAAAGTTATTTAACCCCATTGCTTTAAATAAATAAAATTTCAAAAAATTAATATATGTAAATTATTATTTTAAAACCTTTCACAGACAGAAATGACAAATTCAAATATTTTTCACAATTTAATCAATTTAATCAAAACAAACTAAAAAGAGGGAAAAAAAGCAGAGATATAATCATCATGAATTTCAACTAATCACACAGACCTGTAATTTCCAAGTTTGACCCAAATGATGTCTTGAAAATGAAGCTTTTTTCCAGCTCTGCAGTCATTGCAATACCAACTGCCATCTGGCATTTCAATATTCAAACAGTCTGGATGGAATGCTGCTGGACATGACTCACAGCATAACAGGCTTCCCCCTATGTGAAATGGAAAACTTAAGTAAGCATTTATTTATTCTAATTCAGGTCTTGCTTTAACTTCTCATAAAGTATAACAAAATTAATTGTGACAATCTGACTTTGAAATAATAATTCAAGAAAAATAAGACACTATATATAAATGCTGACATCTTGATATGTTAATGGTATTAGTATTCATACAACTACTACATTTTGCTGATTTTAGTTTGAGTTACTTTTATGGTACTAATAAAGGTAAAAATGTCCATGTATTGCAAAGGAGTTTTACGGACTATTGCTTTATGTTTTAACACGTTAAAAATCTGATAATCATTAAATGAGTCATTCTACTGAAAGTTTTTAAATGAAAAGTTTCCAAACAATAGATTAAATAAGAATAAAATTTTAAAAATGCCTTACCTTTCGAGCACACAAAACACCAGCTCACATTCACATGGGCATGATGACTTTTTCCTTTTCGAGCAGTGAAATGATTAGTGCAAATAATATTGTTGGAAGCAATCACTGAACAGCCTGCAGCCAAGCAGCCATCTCCTCCATGATAAGCAACAGGACAGCGAACACATCGCATCATTTTACCTGTCAAGCAAAAAAATGTTTAAATGCACCAATATTTCAGTATCTCTTGATTTGATCCAAGCAGATGCATCCTCCTCTAAAGCAAATCACAACCTTTCCATGCCTTAGAACATGGTCATCATGGGTTTATGTGGCTAAAATAATTCATCACCTGGTAGAGCCAGGCTCCTAGTGATAAACCAAATTCAGCTAGGTTGATCCTCCAAAAAAATAAACAACGCCTTTCACCAGGCCTATACTTAAAATGTCAGAAAGCCAGATAGGTGCTGCTGGACCTGGTGTTCTATTAATGTAATCTTCAAGTACCAGCATAATCATCATGCCAATATCCAACATTGGAGTAGAATTTTATGAAGGGTATTTAAGCAATAAAAAAAATATGAGTTATTCTGTATCAGCACAAATTACTTTAAATTAATATATGTACACTTAGTAATTGCCTATGTGACCTTGGGCAAGTTATTTAACCCCATTGCTTTAAATAAATAAAATTTCAAAAAATTAATATATGTAAATACTCAGAAACTTGAGCCAGGAGGCAGAGAATGATGTAAAATTGCACTGGAACATTTCAAACTTGTATTAATAGTACTCAATATAACTGGTATATTACTGCTAATTGAAAAAGAGAAAAAACAAAAACAAAAAATGATGTTACACATTATCAATGAGAGAATCCTGTGCTGAATTATATAGAAAAGAGTACTATGACTTGCTTTTCTAAATTAATTCTTCATGAAATATCACAAACACTTTAGGGAAAAAAATTCTCAATGCAGAAAAATCAGCAGTAACTTTTAAGGTGAAAGCAATTAACCTAAACTTTAAATCTTCTTTCAAGAATATTTTCTCGCATTTCAGACTAAGAATAAAAAACAAGGTAAAAAATTCTGGCCATTTTTTGTGTGTGGGGGGGGCCTGTGGCACTTGTCTAGTGTTGCATGTTCAAAAGGTTAAAAAAAGAAAAAACTGGAAAAGTCCTATTTATAACAAAAAACCTCCTCACTAAACTCATTTGAAGAAAAACTAACTTTACAAGACTCTAAACCCTTTAAAGGGAAGTGAGGTGGTTCAGTGGACTGAGGACCAGGCTTGGCTGGATTCAAGAACTCATCTTTGTCAGTTCAGATCTGGCCTGAGACACTTATACTAGTTGTATGACCCGGGCAAATCACTTATCTCTGGTTTGCCTTAGTTCTTTATCCGTGTTAGTATAAGATGGAGGAAAAAAATGACAAACTACTACACTATCTTTTCCAAAAAATCCCAAGAAGGGTTACAAAGAGTCAGACATAACAAACAACTGAACAACAAAATACCTTTTGATGTTCTTGGATTTGAAGGATTTGTTACATGACAGCTTACGCAGCTATGGAGGGGACAACGAAATCCTCGGCTCTCAAATACAGTAAGGTGGTATTTTTTCACACATGCTTCATGGTAAAATTTTCCACATTGGGATACAACACAGCGTTTCACTTCTGTTTTTTTCTCCTTACAAACAAAACACGAGTGAATCCCTAATAATGATCAAAGGGAAAGTTGGGCAGAGAGAAGTATTAGTTTTAAGTTAAATTATAGTTAGTTAAATCCTTCTAAAATCAATTAATTCTAGCAATGTTTCTTTTCTATGAGGGTTATGTTTTCAAGAATTTTCGAAGGGGGAAAGAGGGAAATAAAAAAACTAACTACTACTGATAATAGGCAAGTATTCTTCAAAGTTTCAGTTGGAAAAACAATAATCACAGAATATTAAAATTGGGAAGGATCAAAGAAGCCAACAGCCAAAATGTTAGTAATAATAATACACTCTAAAATAATTTCAATCTGCAATCATTCAAAATTTGCCTAAAGACCTCTACTGAAGGGAAAACAAAACTTCTTGAAGCAGCCTTTTGTACTTTTGAAAAGATCTAGTTATCACTTAGAGAAAAGCATTTTGAGTTATTATATATATTGTAAAATTTGACAGGATAATTAAGGGAGAAGCTTAACTAAATTAGCATTAATGTCTGAATTATGGAATATTTTTGGAAGAATTGTAATTTTGTACCTCTTACAGGTATAGAGTATTAACAGTATTGTGGGGAAAAATATCATCTGATAATAAACATTTTACAATTGCACAGAAACAAATGTTTCTCAAAGGATTATAACACTTTTGTGCTTATTCCTCCTTTAACCTTATTACGTAATTTGCTAACAATCTTTTTTGGGGGGAAGGGTAGATAGACATGACTTGCCTGTGATTTAGGGATGTTATAATTTCATCAGTAGAATAATTTTCTTATGAATAAATTTCCTCTACCAATGAACTTGTCCTACAACTTGTTTCTCAGAATACTGCCATAGAGCACTGAGAGGCTCCTTCCTCTGCTCAGAAGCAGAGTCAGGATGTGTCTGTGGCAGGGATAGAGGCCAAGCACTCTACTACATTCTGCAAGATGACCTCAGCAAACCCTTTCTACATAGACGAAACTGAACCAAGGTGAAACACAAATCAGAAACCTCACGACTGTACAATTGGAGCTAATGTAGTTTTCACTATTATTTAAAAATAATTCTGAGAAATCCTCAAAATCAAATACATGTCATTTCTCACCAAATTTTCTATTAATAATTATAATTTTGTGATATTCTAATCTGAAATGAGTGGGTCACAAATTTAAACTAAGATAATAGATGTTTTTCATCATGATTATTTTTTATAATAGGTACTGACCTTTATAATGAAACATTTCCAAAATTCAAATAATGACCCACTGGTTACAATAAACATCAATCACAATTCCAGCATAACCAGATAGTTAACATTCTTTACATTGAGTTAATTTCATGAGCATAAAATTCTGACTCTAATTCTAAATTTTAATTTATTACAAGTCCTTCAAGGGAGTATCAAAGAACCACATTTTTTAGTAATCTAGTTTTTAAAATGACAATTCAATAAACTATTCTTTAAAAATTGAATACTCCAAGTTAAAAGTCAATTTTACTGCAAAGATTTAAAAATGTCATCTTTTTTACTAAACCATTTTTAAAAATGTATTATTTATTGCTTGACATAACTGAGAGATGAAAAGAGCATACACAGTAAATCATTCAATTTGCAGTAAGATGCAAATTCTACAAATTTATCAGGGACAATAGTATTTTGAAAGACGAAAAGTTCTTAGGATTGAAGAAAAGGAAGAGTTAGCAATAACATTAAGGGGAAAGGGCATTACTTGTTTTTATCAATGTCTTAGGAAGAACAATTTCAATAGGTTCAAACAGTATATATATATATATATATACACACACATATATGTATATATATATATATATACATATATATATACATACATGCGTCTATAATCTAGAATACTATCATGAGAAATTCTGTTAATTTTCCTTTTTAAAAACAAAAACTTTTTTTTAAGGCTCTAAACACAAAACTTGCCTGAAGTACATTCACTGCAAATGAATTTTCCTTCTGGTCTTCTAGAAAGCCCAAGGCAGGATAAATGAAAGGCTCCGTAACAGGGTCCTTCACAAAGTAGGAGATTGCCAGATTTCTCACAAAGCTTTTAAATAGAAAGTAGGAATATTGAATATATACAGAGACCTCTCCCCCTCCCTATTTTTCTCCTCCTAAACACAATTTGTTATTTAGGGGGGGAAACACACATGGAAAATACTATAGATTATAAAGAAAGACATAAATTAATCCATTATAAACTCTGCCACTGACTAGTAACCAAAATTATAAAGACTTTAAAAAGAAATTTCAAGTCAGACATATGAACAAAATATGCAGAAAATTCCACATCATGAATTTTTGATATAAAGCCAATGATGTCTAATTCTTAAGGTTGCTATCTCTGACCAAAACATTATCATATCATACTTGGACCATAATAATAATCACTTATTCACCTCTCACAATTGAAGTTGAACAATTCAATGATCACAACTAATTAGGGCAATTTAATTATATCTTTGATAGATAACCACAATACAAGAGTTCACAAAATCTAAAACAGACATATTAAAGCCTGATTAAAAGCCCAATATCATTGAACTGACGAATGAAAGCTTTCAGCTTACCTGACAAACATATTCTTTTTTAGCTGTGGTTCCTCGCTCAGACTTTTTGGAAGATATAGATATTTCAGTTTGAGTCTCATCTGCGCTTTCATATGGGGACTCTGAAGGTTCATCTCCTTGACCATCTGAGATCTGAAGATGAAGCGTATGGATTATATTTCACTATAGCCATGGGAAGAAACAAGGGGTTATATTCTGCTTTAAAAAAGGCACTAGTTATTTGTTAAATTATTTAACAGACATACAGAATACCTTATATTTCCTTTTTATTACTGAATCTAAATGTGACAACTTTTATACATACATGTATATAAGTTGTACTATGCCTAAGATTTAACATCCTTAAATAACCTTATATTAAACTATAATAACAAAAATATTAATGCTATTTTATATTTGAAAACTGTAACATGTCTTAAAAATTTGGGGCTTTGACTTTCCCCACTAACCATTTCAGTCCCAAACCAATTCAAAGGAATACAGTAAAAAAATTATAATATTAAGTATCCGATTTTTATTTTTTTCTTAATTGGGTAAAATTGGAATACAATTACAAGCCCCATAAATGTACTGCTATTTGTTTTATTTCAGTGCCAAAACTCAGTTTTAAAGGGGTTCAGAAAAATATTCAAAATGGGATACACTCTTTTTCTAATATTTCTTAAAAATATTCACTAAACTTAGTTTTTGAGACTTATTATCAAGTTTGTGGATTATCCATGTCCTCTGTTTCTCTTCTTCTCCCCAATGCTTGTCTTTGGGACATTTCACAGCTCATTAGTACCTCCCCCAGAGGGTGGGTAGCTGAAGGGAGAGAAGGTGAAGAGAAGGTGAAGTCAAATCTGTCCATTTTACTTAACAGTTCTGATTTAAAAAAAAAGAAAAAGAAAAAGAAAAAGAAAAGTTTGGGAGGAAGAAACTCAAACTCTTGGCCAAATAATATGACTAATCTTAGAAGTTTGTTTAGTCATACTAAACCTACCACCCTTTATTATCAAAGATAATCCAGCCTAGACGAATACTTCCCCACCCATCACTGAAACTTTTCAGAAGTCATAACTCCAATTAAATTCATACATGCTTAATTAAAACAGGGAAACCCTTTGCCATATAATTTTTCTGTTGAAGACTTGTAATGAACTTTGTAAAAACAAAATTTTAAATACCATATGTGGAAGCTTTTACATGTACTTAAACTTAATTTATTTGTCCTTGTGTAAAGTAGTAGACTTGGGAAACTGAATACAGAAAACTATAATTTAGAATTTAGTGATGTGTCTACACTGCTGCAAAAATAACAACTAACTTGTTCAGTTATGTAGGTTTATGCCTCAGCAACTGACTTTCAGCAAAGCATTTAACTTGTATATTTATGTAATTTACATTATTTAATAGGACATGTTGGAAAAAGATTATAAGAATTATCACTAAGTGTTTTCCTGATTTTAAATCAGTAACATTTTAAATTGGTTCTAATTTTCTAGTGACTTTTTAAAATCCTTTTTTTAATATAGGAATAAACTTATAAAAAGGCTAATTCTGAATTTTACTTTGTGATATATTTAAATGTTTTGCAATATCTAAGATATAGTTATAACAAAATGTGCTTTTTGTTCATTATTTTACACTATAAATCTTTTCCCTATTATTCCCATAAGTATTCCCTTTGTTATTCTACAAATATGGAAAAAGCAGTAATTTTTAAAAGTCCCAAATTTATATTATTATTATTATTATTAATAAAGTTCCAAATCAAGTTAAAAGCATTCCAACATAAAGGGACACAAAATGTCCTATTTATGTCAGTACAAGCTTAGTAATCCCTTTTTTACTGGGGTTGCCTTTCAAATACAAACAGAATTATGTGTTATTATCACCTTATTCACTATAGGTAACTTTGGGGGGGGTGAGGAGGGAAAAGACCCTCAAAGCACTTTACAAACCATTTTAGAGACAGAAATTGAAATACAATAAGAAATAATAAGGGACTTTAACCAGAATCTCAACTCAAAGAAACCAGCTGGCAGTGCTTTATCCACAAAACCATGTTGTTACTATTTTCCAACAATTTTAGAAAAGGAAAAAAATGGGTGGGAATAGAGACAGAAAACACACATCAGTCCTGATACAGAGGAAGAAGCAGCACCTTTTATTTAAAATTTACAGAAAAAGTTAGCATGTTTCCACTTGGAGAAGATATTTCCTAAAATTAACAAAGTGTGTTTAAGGAAGAACACTGAATACACTTTTTAAATGCAAGTATAAACTTTAAAAGACAAAATATTAAGTTAATTTTCTAATAATTGGAAGGGGATATACATACAGGATAATATATAAAAATGAAACCTTACAAAGTTACAATCAGTAAAAGTACAATTCCAGGATTTTCTGACTTGTACCATGTGTTCCACCCTCTTTTACCATTCATTTTTTGGGAGCTGTATTCCAATGACTATTTAGCAAATCACTAGGCAAATGTAGACAGATAAAATAGTAGGCTATAGTTTCTTTACTAAGGAGTCAGACTTCTTCACTTCTACTTTATCATATAACATTACTTACTCAGAGATGCCAATTGTGAAAACGATAAATTCACCTTTATGGATCCTATGAACACAGTCCCAAAATCCCAGTATACGATATTTATGAACTATTCCATATCCAATATGATGCATTTGGAAAAAGAAAAATGTAGTAGTTGAATGGACACAAGACTAATTTAAAGACTATTCTAGTTGCTTTTCATATTTACCAAAGTTATTTTAAGTACTTAGGTTTTGTAGCTCTTTCCATTTTTAAAATTTAATTTTTAGCAATTTTCTTGAAACAGGAAATACTTTCTCCAATATCTGTTCTCTTAAGGATATGTCAACCAGTCAAATTAATCTAAAAAAAATTTTGGAACTTTTTTGGAGTAGAGAAGTGTTTTTTTGTTTAAATATACCCTTCAAACTGTTTTAAAACAACCTCATCAATCTGATAAAGAATATAGTTAACACAATAATCATTTAGAAGCAATAGAGCTACTTAAGACAGGAATAATTTTGCCAATAAAAGTTGATGTTAATGCAAAAACATTTTATCTAAGGTCTTAAAGAATTCAGATACACTTAAATTTTTGCCAACTCTCTTTACAAGGTAAGGATTATATCATTTTTTAGTCATAATTACTATGATTTACAAACAATGAATATATCAACAAATTAGTTTTCCTGAATCCCTGGCTAAATTATGATTTTACATTGAAAGCTGGATAGATAAGTTTATGAAGTTTAATAACTTTTATGATGGTTAGGTTCAACTAAGTGATTCACCCTAACTTTATATTTAAAATAATAGTCACTTGCAGATGCAACATTTTACAATAAAGCTGGTTATTAGAATTGGCATATGATTTTAGAGTCACTGATCACATTTCAGAATATGTCAAAAGGACAGGGTGGGTTAGGGATGGGATTTGGATCTATGATTTAATGGGGTAGAAGGAACTCCCAGTGAGGAAGTAGTTCTTCTGCCAATCCAAGCTGTCCATGGTCTCCCCGAGTGCCCAGAGCACTGAGTGCTTAGATGACTTGCTTGGGGTCACACAGCCAGTATGTGTCAGAGGTGAGACTTGAACCCAGGTTTTCTGGGTCTTGAGATGAGCTCTCCATCCAGTTCAACAACCTGCTTCTCTACATAATGTTATAAACAACACCTAGATAAGTTATTACTGGTCCAAATAGACTCCAACATGAAATCTCCTGAAGGAACACCAAACCAAACCAGACAGAACCCTGATTTGTAGGAGGCACTCTAGGATCATACAAGCCAAGTTTTTGGAAAAGAACTGGCTAAGCTCAAACCACTCTACTTACAGAATTCCAGGAGAACACAAATAAACCAGCTACCTTGTGATTCTTTTCACAAGCACCAAGATTACAAATATCATTTGAATAATCTGGACAAATAAAAATCTCTAATGAAAATACTGTATGTTTCACTAGCTTCTAAAAAGTGAAAATCTAAAAAAAACATAAAAGTGAAAACTATTTTTTCACCAGCGACTAGTCACACCTTTAAGACTCAGAAAAAGACATGCTTATCTAACTACCAACACAAACCACATTCCATTATTGGGCTTAAATGTAAAAAGAAATATACTTAAAACTTCCTACAACATGAATCTCTCAAAAAAATAGTCACTAACTTCACTAATGTAAAAAACTCAATAAAAAATCATTTCAAAAAGGTACTGCATGCCAGATTTGTAATTATACTTCAAAATACAGCCTACTAAATTTTCTTCAACGTTTACTCCGTCTGTTAATAATGTAAAAATGAAGAGAGAAAAGAAAAAGATCAAATCTTAAATCTGATCACGATTCAAGATATACATATATATATATGAATATATATACATATATATGGACACACACACAAACACAAACACACACACACACACACACACACACACACACACTTAACTACAGAGCTCTCCAACTCAACAAAAGTTTCATTAGTGAGACTGCAGGACAACTTTTAAAAAGAATTACCTAGAATTATGAATATATAAAATCCTAAATCAAAACACAGCAAGGGGTCCTGTTTTTTTCCTAACTCATCAAAGATATACAAGATAGTGAAAGAAAAACAACAAATATCTTTTTCATTTAACTAAAGTAGAAATAATTGTTATTTATTATAGTAATACAATAATCAAACGTTCCAATAGAAAATACACTATTTTTTTTTCTTTGCGAATGGGGGGAAGGGGAGAGGGGCAGGAAAAAAACTGCTATTTTGGGTGGAAATCTTGAGAATATTCAGATTCCCAATATCATAAATATAGTTAGCAAATTTTCTCAACAATCACATAGAACACTGTATTAATGAAATAGAAGTATTTCAAGAGGCTGAGGTATGGAGGGGCTGCAATCTGAATGAATATATAAAAAAACTATACTTATGAAATCATAACTCTAAATTATAAAAGTTTTTCAACTATCTTGGAAATGACAAGATTCATGGGACAAAGGGCCTGAGCTTTTGTCCATGGTCCTCTAGTTAAATACAACTGGAAAGAAGTATTAAATCACTAATTAGATTTTGCAATTTTTTTCCGTTTTACATTGCTCTATTTTTTTTCTATCAATTTTCTAAAGGGTAGACATTTTCTTTCATTAGAAAATTATATATATATATATATATATATATAGCATTTTTTGGTTCACTACCATCCTGCATAGTGGTCCTGAAGACTTAGATGATCTAGCTAGGATCAAAATTTTGAAGGGTAAAAAGTGCTCTGTAAGCTCTTATACACCATACAAATAAAAACTCTTATAGGATTTTCTAAAATAACTTTTAAGCCAACTCAAATGTTAATTTAGAATTAGAAAAAGCTAAGCATGTAACAAAATGGATGTAATATGCATGTAACTAAGTTTAAAAAAAGCCACTACAAACTTTTTCTACATCTACCATTAGTACACAGAAAATATCTATGAAAACCTTTCTAATGTTAAAAAAAATACATCATTTCAAATCATTTCTACTGGAGCACCCAAACTAGAATAACAAATAAATTATGAAATTACTAAAAAAAAAAATTGCCTTACATTTTAAAAGAAAATGCTTCTCAAAATTGATTTTTCACAGTATAAACTCATTAAAAGGCTTTATCTCATATTGACTTTGAGGGAAGAAATGAAATTACTTTTACAAAACCACTGTAAAAAGGACAAGGGGACTAGAACATATGGCCTCACAATAACTTTATGGAATAGGATTTCTGTGATATTCATAAAAACTTTAAAAAAGATTTAGATTTTCCAAATTGTTGCATTGCCGCAATACTATCATTTTTGTAGTAATTTTTTTAAATTATTTTGGGGGGTAATTTACCATTTGACATTCAAATATTTTGTCTACTTGGGCACCTGAAACTCAGTGAAGTAGTATCATAAATGGGGACTTAGAGTCACTGAAGTCAGAATACTTGGGTTTGAATCCCACATCTGATGCACATGATCTGTGTGGGCAAGTCACAACCTCCATGGGACTCAGTTTTCTCATCAATTATCATGAGGGGAGTTGGTTGCACTAGAAAGACCTCTCAGGTCTCTCTCCCAGTTTTAGATGTGATTTTTTGGGTGTGTGTGTGTGTTTGTGTGTCTGTGTGCGCACGCGCTTGAAAGTTCTGGTGAGGATGCTAAAATCCTTATATTTAAAGTAACTTCATGGATAATTTTAGGATCAATCAGTTTATTGGTTTTACAAGAGAATTTAGATAGAAGAAGCCAGTTTTTAAGAAAAATTTTTTTCAAGCTATTACTTTTGTCTTAATACTACTAACATTTCACTAATAAATTTTATTAACAAACATTATCAACTTGCTTGCAGCAGTGGGTACAACAAACAATTTTCTAAGCAGCTGAGGTTTTCTTTTTTTTCTGTAACCCTTTACCTTGGCTAGTTTTTAAAGTCTCCCTGCTATCTAAAAATATTCACCTATAAAAAAATGCTGGATATTACTGGAAAAGCTGGAAAAGAAAACAGGGATTGTGTTTCTCTAATACCCTGAAAAAAAAAAAGACAACATTAAGGACTCATTTTTTTTCTCCCGAAATTAAACTTCAACACATAAGAGTTATGGATTAGAGGTTGAAGATATATTAGAAATGAAGAAGAAACTTGAGACTGACTTATCAGAGGTCATGTGGCAAAGGCAGAGTAATGATTATAATGCAGATTTCTTGGCAACTGAATTTTCTATTACATATTACAATTTATAGATGTGTCCTGTGCTTATTTTTAGTGACTTTTAAAAAAGTTCCTAGTTTTCTAGTATATTTTCTTTAAACTAAATTAGATATAATTAAACTAGCCAGATTTTTTTCTTAGAATATAGATTAATAAGAAACAGATGAGGGGCGGCTAGGTGGCGTAGTGGATAAAGCACCAGCCTTGGAATCAGGAGTACCTGGGTTCAAATCCGGTCTCAGACACTTAATAATTACCTAGCTGTGTGGCCTTGGGCAAGCCACTTAACCCCATTTGCCTTGCAAAAACTAAAAAAACAAAAACAAAAACAAAAAAAAACAAAAACAGATGAGTAGAATAAAACTTGTTAATTGCATACCTTAATGCAATTAAGACTCCATTTAAAAACTTAAAGCAGAACAATATTATGGAGGTTCAATAGTTCCATAGGAATGAATGGATAATCAATCAAACAAAGTTATAGAACAGTTTCATTTTATAATAGGATTTAATTATAATATGTAAAAAAGACATTGGTTAGGTTAACACTATATGAGATATGTTTATACCACTAATTAAAATTCATGGTGCATCTAGACAGAGTTTAAGTGTAATTTATAAGAGCTATGAAGAAAGATGAATTCCTTCCTGGGATCTTCCCACAGTTCTCTAAATGTAAGAGCTAAATAACTTTCTTAAACAACTTTCTAAAATACTTATCAATGTATCACAGTAATCAGGATTTGTGTCTTATTCTTAATTGAATTATAAGTTCTTAAAAGGACAAGTGAACTGTTTTAATCTAAATTCTGAACTTACTCTAGTCCCTAGCATGTATAAGATACACAAAAATATTTCAACTTTGCTAGTAAACATAACTTCAGAACATAAATTTAAAGCCCCTTAGGGGTACTAGGGAAAAAACTCAAATATTAAATAACATCTATTCAGAAAAGAAGGCCAGACAGATGCTCTACAGGCTGTTACTATATATTCAAAGTAACAAAATTACATTTTTCCTTTTAAAAAAAATTTAGAAATTGGATTAAAAAACCCTTCATACTTGTTGACAAATTTAATTAGTGAGGTATAATCAGACTTTTGACTAATATATTTACAGCCCTTCAAAGGGCATATATTTGATAGATATTTCTAAGAAAATCAAATGGAGTCAATACTTCAGACACAGATTTTACATGGTGAATCCATAGTACAAAAAGGATTCCATTTCTATAGATAGTAATTAGCACATCAGAGTAACAAATTTTGTTGCAGAAAGACATTTAATTTTTAATGAAAAGCACAATGAATCTTAAAAAAATTAATCGGAAATACAAACTACTTTAATCTTCGATCCCTTCCAATGAACACAAACTCATTTCTCCAAAAACCTTTTGACTATTTCCCAAATAGTACTATTCTTGTCTTTACTCACAGATGTTCCCTTTCCCAACGACAAAATTATGGAGTCTGTTCATAAAACTTTCACTTCATGAGGGATTTGATACAGTAATTCTTCCTGTATTATGTGTATAAAATAAGCTCTTCAACTAGAACACTTTTGTTTTGTTTTTTAATTGCCTTCATTGCTACATATAGAAGGCAATAGATAGTGAAAGCTCCTATCCTACTTAACCCAGCCTCTATAAAGTTAATTCACACTTTTCATTTCATACAGCATCCTTAGTTTCCTTCCCAATACTTTTTATTATTGTGGTCTTCAACATTAAAAAAGAACTTTATATTAGTGATACTTGTTACATGCTCACCTCAGAGCTATGAATCTATTCCTGAGCTTTTTGGAATGTCAGTGGAGGTTAGGGTGTTTATGCTTTAGGTTTTTTTTAATGTTTATGCTACTAATTTTAATTTCAGCCAACATTATAACTTTTCATAGACTTGTTATATAATGAATAAACACTATCATATTCAATAGATTTTGCTTTAAATTTATCCTCACATATAACTGATTCAAATAGTTATTTATATATCAAAGTAATTTTTTTTTTACTTTTTAGTAAAAAGAGGAAATGATTTGGAAAATATATGCTACATGATTCATATGAACCTAATTAAAGGCTTTTAGGAAAGTTAATATTGTTCTGAGATGATTATGGTATATCATAACCAGTAAAATGTTTCACATTAACAGCATGTAACATGTTACCATGGCCTATCTTATGATAATCAATTGAGGGGGCTAAGCAATTTTTCTTCATCATGCAAACATGCTGAAATAACACAGCAAATAACCAACGCTTAAAACACTGGAATATATAGTATATAGTATCATTTTAAGTAAGCAATTAATATATCAAGCAATGTAGTTAATGTAATTATGGCATTTTCTGGCTAATTTTATAAATGAAATCAACAGACTAACATAAAATAAATATTTCATAACATTTGACTAACTCAAAATATACTGCATTTAGTGTTTTATTGAAATTGTTCAGTAAAAAGGTTAGGAACAAAGTATTTCCTGCACATTTAGTGTAGAGCACTAGTTTATGTCTATAAGTATGAATATATATTACTGGCTAAACTGGTATAAAGAATGACTACTTGAATAAAATTACTCATTTTGATATATGCTGTTAGAGAGAGGAAGGAAAAAAAACAATATACATGTGGATATTTTTCCAATACAGAAAGCTATGTCTTTAATGTGGAATTGCACCCACGTTTAAAATTTAGTCAGTTTTACAACCTAATGGTACCACTTCAATCAGTCTGAATGTTATGCTGATCACTGGAATGAATGCATTTTTATTATGAGATGAATGTGGTTGATTAAATGACCTTGATTAGGCATCTTACCTTGGTCTTAAAATTTGTGTATCTGTTTTCTTCATTGTGTGTGTTTATTAATACCAGTAAAAACAGAGTATCATACATCTTCCATAAAATGATTGTGATAGAAATGTCATTTTAGTGTATACGATGATAGTACAACTTGCAGCAGACATCTTGGAATATTACATCATTTTATGTGCAGTACATTGCAGCAGAGCTCAAGTCCAACTTGACTGATGTTGGTTCCAATAAAAGCTGTTACCCGTGAAGGTGAAAAAAATAAGAATTTTCTCTAAGGGAAAAAGTATTACTGTTATGAAAACACTTAAATAACATTCATTCCTTCATAGGTCTTTGTCATGCAGGTGTGGAAATTTATCATTCTTTTTTGTTAAAGTGGTAATTGTGCAAAAGTAAAAACCAAGCAAACTTGGGAGCTTGCATATTCACCATTTGTTATTTTGTTAATGTTAAAAAGTAAAAAAATATATATTCCTGGTGACATCTTCAAGTATTTACTTTAACAAAATGTTCTACTTCAAAAGTAGATTCCCCACTGGGCCTGGAGTCAAGAAGACCTGAGTTCAAATTCAGCCTAAGATACTTACTAGCCATGTGACTCTGGGCAAGTCACTCTGTTTACCTTGGTCTCCCCATATGTAAAATAGGGATATTAATAGCACCTACTTGTCAAGGTTATTGTGAAGATTTAAACAAGATATAATAAAGCTAAGCTGTGCTTAGCATAGTAACTTAGCAAATAGTAAGCACTATATAAATGTTATTGTTATTATTTCTCATTTTGTTTTCAGCATAGAACATGAAACTAAATAGCTAAAGACCACAGATATCCTTAAACACAAGGAAGAAATTTTTCAAAGAAAATCTACAGCTGAGTATGGAATCTTTTTAAACTAAGAACATGTTATTTAGAGGCATTGATGCAGTTGAGACTAAAAGTGGGCCCACTTACTTTTTCTCCCATTTTTTTTTCAAGGTGACGGATGCAGACTACTTTCTGCCTCACAAGCCAGAATATTAAGCACACAACAATTAATGCTTTTCACAAATATCAAACTTTTATGACATACTAGATTGTTAAACATAGTATACATGACTTCTATTCCATTCAAGTTTTAACAGTATTTTAATTACAGCAATGTAATTCAGTAAAAAAGTATTTTAATGATGAATTTCCAAAACCCACACAAAAGTAATAATATAAAGGCCAAGTGAACAGAATGACTATACACTCAAAGATACTTGGATATGCCTCAAAGTTATCTGTGAATCATTTTTCTATTTTTTTCTACTAAGAGTTTAATATCAAGATTATCTAGAAGCTTTTCTTCTCCTAAATATGAATTCTTTATAAGTTTAAAGAAATTTCCATGACATATAACACAGAAAAATAAAGCTACTCTCAAAAACATGTCAAAATATTACCTACAAAGTGTATGTTGATATAGTGGTACTTCAAAAATTAGTGTATGTCTATAGTATAGTAAAAACCCTGATCTTTCTATTATGTATGAATCTAGTCTGCAGTATTCTTGATTAAGAGTAAATGGCCAGGATGATTACTCTACATTTTCAAATTTTCAATCTTATTGGAAGACATGAATTATCAGTAGATTCAAGTGTATAAAAGTGACCAAACCTCAGATGCAGTTAAAGTAAGATGATTATGTCACATTAAAGAGCTTCCCTTTCCCTTGATTACCTAAGATATGGACGGGAAGGGAGTGCTATATAACAAACCACTAAAGAGGTGCTTTTCCCAATAATTCCTTAGACTAAAAGTCTAAACTTTAACCAAAAAAAATGAAAAAAGGATTAAACATTATTATTGATAACATTACATTTTAACATTGTTTTGTGGACTCAATACAGTAAAGAAAGAAATTTCTACCATAATTCTCTTATAGTACCTAAATTTATATCTTTAGTGCTATTGTTAAATACTTTTAAAATTCTATGTTATTGTATACTCTTAGGCTTATCTTCTATATTTAGAAGTAAAATATAAACTCCTAGAGGTCAGAAACTTATTCTTTTATCTTTGTATCCCCAGTACCTAGCACAAGGCCTTGGCACTAAATGTTTGGTAAGGTTTAAATTCAATTTAAATTTCATTAGAAACTAAAGGAGGAAAACCAGTATGTTTTCTTTACTAACACCACAAATGTCAATACTATATACATTATATGGGAGAACTTAACTAAGTTTCTTATTTCCAAGAATTCCTTTTAGTTTATATATAACACTGAAATGCCCCATTTAACAATAGCCATCACACCACCTAACCATCCCACCCCACCCCACCACCCAATCAGTCCTTTCCATATTTAATATTTATTGTTGGTCTATGAAAACATGGAAATGTTTTCTTTTTCTTCACCCTTCCCTATATGCTAATAGAATACACTTCAACTATTAAGAACTAATGAGAAAATCGATAGTAAATATTATAGCATAATAGCTTTCACATAGAAAAAAAATGGAAGGGTAATCGACATGGAAAAAACTGGGACCACAGTGAAAAATGGAAGACATCTGGTAGACAAGAGATAGCTTAGTAAACTACGGACTCAACCTTTCTCTTCCTTAAGCAAGAAATACTTGCCATTCCTGAATTTTGAGCCTTTTTTTTTCCAGGTAAGGACACAGACTTATCTGACAAAACATCTATTTCAGTCTCATATAGTCATTATGATCTTCTGCCAAATTTAATAGTTCAAGAAATTATAATCCAAATTCACAACAAACTAAAATTTAAATATTTCAAACTTTAAATTTTCCAAATTATGGTATGAAAGACACAATATTGCTATTTATATGCGTAGAAAACAGGAATCATAAAAAACAATGTTGAGAACCTGATTTTACCTATCTCTATATGTGTGTATGTACAAATACACAAACACATCCACATTTCACCATTATGAGAGTACAGAATTTGTGCTCAAGACCAAGAGACCATTTTATGTCACATAAAACAAAAAGCAGACTTGCTTCCATATGAAAAATCATGACATGAAGATGAATAAAAACAAAGTTTTAGAAGAAAAAGCACACCATTAACATTTTACTTTGTTTCTGAAAATTACATCTCTAAAATGTGTATTTTTAGTACAATTAAATTGCATCAATATATAGTTGTGTGTGTGTGTATATATATATGTATATATATATATACATATATATATATATATGTATATATATATATATATATATACTTGAAGTACCCAACTCGATCTTCACTACAGCGAATGTATTGTGACAATGCATGTAATTCAAAAGAGCTACAGAGATGAAAAGCTTTAACTCACATACAGAGTTAAAGGGAGCATTAATTTTAAAATTGAGTCTGATTGTTTTTTCCTTAAAAATGGATTTTTAAATCACAGACTTTTGACAGCTAAATGGCTTTCATGTAAATGCCACTTTTTTTTTTACCTCATTCTCAGTTAAGGAAGTTGAAGGAGATGAACTTTTGCTAAACCCAAGAGTTGAAGATTCTGCTGCTGAAGCCCGATTTCGCTTCTTCAGTGGTTTACATGCATCAGACAGATTTTTCGTTGCTGTAAAATAATTTTGGTTTACAAAGTGAAGTTTGGAACATTCAAAACTGTCTATTGTGTTTCTGTTTTAAAATAATCCCTTTCTTAACAACTGAAGATATTTTAAAGAGGAGTCTTCTCAGTTCCTGTGTAGTCTTCAAAGCATATTTTATTTTTAAAAGTTAATTTAGTCCGAGGACAAGAATCAATAAAGACGATGGATTCCCCACTTAATAAATAACCTGTATCAGATTATATAAATGTGTCAAGAGCTAATCATAATACTTGTTCATACAAATAGTATGATTACATTTGGTCAAGAACTTTTTCCATCTTGGAAAGCTTTCCTGTAGAATATTTTATTTATATATAGATATGCAACTTCAAAAATACCAAAATATTAACTAAAATTGTTCCTTTTATCTTCTAAGTTCACAATCATTGAATAAATGATAAATTATGACACTTGGATAATGCTTAAGATCTTTAGGCAGCAAGTGGCATTTCAAAAAAGGAATATAAAAGTAGCTGTTTTCAAAGTCTAATAACATGCTTCAACAATTTAACAACCAAAAAAGTCTTAGATTATGCCCTAACTTGCCCTAAAATAAGAATCAGTTTTAGAAAAAGTATCAGCAAAATTTAGCTGAGTATTTAAAACAAACTGATTAAATGTAAATGGTTTATTTAAATGTTAGAATGTAAACCATTCTGACCATATTACCTGACTGGTTCTTTAGGGAAGAGGTTGTTTCTGTGACCTTAGTAGAGTTTGTTTTGGCTGTTTTGTCATTGCTTGTCTCCCTCTGTTACAAAAAGAAAAAATAAAAATAAAAATAAAAACTCCCACTGTAGGCAAAAAGAAGTAGAAATTATTTCTGGAGAGTTACTGAAAAATATAAATTTCTTTGTTTGAAATTCCAAAGATGTTCGGAGCAAGAGTTATTTATAGGATTCCCACAAAATCAAGTTTGATTTAACAATACAGAAGGGATAATTTAATACCTTTAAAGTAAATAAAATAACTTACAAATCTTTACATATATACAAATCTTAACATCTGTTAAGGAATAAAGGATTTTAATTTCACTTGAAATTTATTTGATTTATATAGATTTTCCTATGAACTATTCATGTTAGTATTCAAGATACCAATATAAAAATTCAGAAAGAAACAAAATATTTCTCTACACAGTAAGAGCTAATTTAAATTTTACCTTCCAATCACTGTTGTTTAACATTGCAAAGTCAAATTAGTGCCAAGATTTTCATTGAAATCGGGCTCCAGATTAAACTGTAGTTTAAATTATTTGCCAAATTGAATTGTGTACTAGGGAGCACAAACTTTTTTATGTAACTTTCCAAAAAGTAAAGGGTACACTTAGTGTTTGAAGAATTGTCTTAAAAATAGCAGTTTTCATCTGATAACTAAATTATAGAAAGAAGTGCTATACTCCACATTTCTGATAAGGATATATAAATGCTCTGAAATTTAAAAATAAGAGTTTTGACATATGAGGAATATTGACTAATATTTTATGTAAATACTGAGTTTAAAGTGAAATATCCTTAACATATTTCTTAAGGATGTTTTAAATACAAAGATATAGAAACAGGCTCATTTAAGGACAAAATATCAATGAGTATTACAAGTATATGCTCAATAAACATCTAAAGATTTATCTCTAACAATTTGGTGTTGATTTCAACCATCTAGTCTATCAATGAATAAGTATTTAGAAAAGTATAGACATTGACTAAAATATAAGAATAAACGACACAATAAAAAGAAAGGAAGGCTTCTTGTTTTTGTGCTACGATTAGTTTTAACTTTGGACTTTTCTGAATGTGTATGTATTCTTCTGATAAAAACATAAAAATCAAAGAAAAAACTAGCTGATTACTTTCAGATCTGTGAGAAGGAACAGAGCCCCAGACAAAGTAACATACATTCAACTCTTCTGTTAAGAGCTAAAGTCAAATATATATTTCAATATAAGTTAAAGTATAATGCTATACCCCATGTTTGTATTTATTATTTTAAAATATTTTCATATAAAAACAACTTCTATATAAACAGACACACACACATACATATGGGAAATAAACATAACTGGGGAATATCATTAAACAAAAACTTCAAGGAGTTAACATACATTTGCTATTCACATAAAATATGTAAAATCCTAGGTTTTCATAAGAAATAATCCAACAATTTTAATGGCTGATTTATCCCTGGAATAAATAAAGATAATTCTTTGTTTCTTCTGAGGTGTGATATAGTGAGGGAATGGGTTACAATACAAAGAGTTTATATGTAATGTATATTGTACTACCAATTTACCAAGCTACTGGAAGTCACAGATAATATACTGGACAACTAGATAAAGTTCTATAAAAGCTAAATAATTTGTTTAAAATTTTAAAAATGACAAGAGTTAGGGATTTAACTAAGGTCTAACTCCAATCCATTGAATTATATTGTCTCTCAAAAACCTATGAATAACTACTGAAAAGAAAAATAACTTTTGAGGAAGGAGATTCATGCCTGTGATTTCACTGATGCGTAGGAAATTAATAATGTCCTTTTTTCGTTTTTGTTTTTGCAAGGCCGTGGGGTTAAGTGACTTGTCCAGGGTCACAGCTATGTAATTATTAAGTGTCTGAGGTCAAATTTGAACTCAGGTTCTCCTGACTCCCAAGGCCAGTAGGCCATCTAGCAGCTAAACTTCAATTTTTCTCAAACTTCTATAGTATTGCAAAGTTGCCTGGGGCACTGTAAATTTAAGAGACTTGCCCAGGGTCACAGACTGTTAAAAGCAGATCTTTCTGACTTCAAAGTCAGCTCTCTATTTGGCACCCTCTCTTAATGATTTCAGATTTCAGAAAAAAAAATGAGTTTCTTTGTATTCAATTCTCTTTTAGAGCTAATGGAAATCCATCTTAAACCAACTGTGAAGCATTCCCTTTATAGAGCAAAAGCAAGATTACAAAATTGTAAGGTAATAATGACAGATACTCAGATCTCACTTAGATGAATTTACTATGCTACTAGTAAAATCTTTATTTGGTTAAACAGATTTGTTCCCCAAAAGCTAAATATTCAAATAAATATTTTCCGAATAGCTTATTATATTGGCAAATTCAAATTTTATGTAACTAAGTCTTAAAAATGAAATACTAACAAATTTAATCATAATCATGTGACTGGTATTTTTATAAACAACTGAAACAATCCAATAATATAATTACCTTCCGATTATTGTGTTTATCCATCCTGAGTCTTTTCCTAGCTGGTTCCTGAACTTCAAAATCTTCTGTAGGGTGCTGTGTCCTCTTTGTATGGTTTCTTTTTTTTCCATGTAAGTTACCTTGGAATGGGGGATGGGGAAACTTACATGAAAAAATACTCTTAAAGCCCAATTTTAAGTATTGTGAACCTATGTTAAGGTAGCAAATTTAAAAACTTAAATGTTCCTTCAATTTTTTTATAAGTTTCTTTAATCTTAATAGTACCTCTAAGGCCTAGCTGTTACAGATCAAATTCATTTACCAAAAATTTCAAGAACTGTCTAAATTCTTTAAGATATCAAAGATCATATTATATCATATATTGGAATTTTAAAAGTGTTTTCTTTATTTAAAGATTTATTTAGTAATCATTTTTGTTATACTAGTATCTAACTTCTTTGATATAATACTAATTTTAATACAGGGTTCAATAAAACTAAATAAAATCCTTTGTTCCTTAATAAGTAAAAATTGTATTTTTCTTTGGATGTATAAATATGTATATAAATTCTTTGCAATTCTCTTGCATTTCAACTGTGATTTAAAGTAGCAAGTGTTTCCCCAATCATATTAAGGCTTCTTAAAATTTCCTCTAGTCTGAAATGCATTATATCCTCATATATATCAATTAGGATATATCAATTAAAGAGTCACATGAAGGAATAAGATATTCAACTAGATAAAACAACTGGCTTTAATTTTGGAGCAAATGCTTTCATCTACACAGCTGTCTTACGGAAACAGAAAATTACACACTGGATAAGAAACTTAAAAAAAAATTACACTTCCACCAGACAATCTTTAGATTTTTAGTTGTGGGAGAGAGGTCCAGTCCACCTATATATGCAAACACCCTACTCCTACTGACTCCAGTAACAGAAATCCACTAACAGGAAAGAAAAGCATTAGCTGATCACCAACCAATAGCTTAGTACTTTACCCATGCACTGATTCCTTTTTGAAAGCTGGTGTCTATAAGTACAGAATTTGAATCTTGAGGATCGGAATTATTTTCCCCAGATCCAGGTGTATATATCTAACAGTCTACCAAACTAAAAGATAGAAACATCTATTGTGCATAGAGAACACTATGGATGTTTTAATAGTATAATACAGATGGATCAACAAAGGCAGGGTCTTTCCTCATATCAAGTGTGAATACAATATCTAAAAGGTAAAGTCTACCTAGTTCAATGAAATGACCATGACTATATACTGTTTCTAGAAATCCACCTGCTAGATGACAGAAAAAATACAAAGAATGGTCTCCAAACTTTTGATTTATACTCTCTAATACACAAAACAATATGTATTTTGTTGACAAAATTAAGCTAAAACAAGAGTTCCACTACTCACCCTATCAGGCATCTGTTTACCTCAGTACAATCACTAAATCATTATAAATTGCCAGTATCACAGTCTTTGATCTACAGCAGGGGAGTCCAACATTTTGGGTTCCATTGCTAAGAACTAAAAGGTTGGACACTCATACTCTAGATGGTAGTAAACTACATAATCTACTTGGAAATCCTTTTCATAAAAATCCTTTTCATTTTCTTTCAAATACCTGTAGTGCTTTTAAAGGTCAAAGAAGTAGCTCAGAAGCAGATTCTCTGAATACTATTAAAAAAACTAATACTCAAGTTAAGATAGTAAATGCCATGAACACTTCATAACTTTGTCAGCACCAGGGTATTAAAATCAATATTAAAAGACATCTGAAAACAAATACCTTCCCTAAACACCATTTTCAAAAGAGGACTATACATTTACTTAAATTCTGCTAGCTTTCTAAGCACAAAGAAATTTTAACAACAAATTTGTGATAAATATTCTCTGAAAAATCAAAGATAAAAAGCAAGGATTACTTTTATCTTTGGTTATCATCAAGCAGATAATTTTTTTGGGGGGGAATAACTTTTTCTTCTCTTAGTTTTAACCAAATATGGCCAAGCTTTTAAAATCATGACACTTTTCTAAACTTAGGTTTTTTTCCCATAATTTTCCCCAAATTATCTGTATTTATTGACTGCTAAAACCTTCTCACTAATAGAATCACAATCACTGCAAAAAAGACACTGACCAAATCAATACCACAGTATATAGAAATGTAATCTGGGATCCATTAAAATATTTAAAAACAAGCCAACAGCCAGCATCTGAAGAAAAATGAAGATGTTATGGTGGTGGGGATTACATAAAAGATAAACTCAACCACTACTTAAAATGATAAGCTAATTGTACACAATACAAATTTCAATTACTTCTGGATCTTGATCTCCTTTTAGGTGAATCTTGAAACACTTTACGTTTGGTCTCTCCAATATTCTTCAATGATGAACCTTGAGAGATACAGAATTTTTTTGTTTTTTAAACCAATATCCAAATATTTTAAATTTATTCTTAAAATGGTGTCAATTTCCCCACAAAAAATTTCTGCACACACATATGAAAAGAAATATGATCATCTTTGTACAGTTAAAAAAAATCTATCAAGACTATCTTCATTCTTGCCATTGCCCTAAGCAAGGTATCATATGGTAATTTTTCAAATACTGAAATCTCTCTCTCTCTCTTTTTTTTTTTTGCAAGGCAAATGGGGTTAAGTGGCTTGCCCAAGGCCACCCAGCTAGGTCATTATTAAGTGTCTGAGACCAGATTTGAACCCAGGTACTCCTGACTCCAGGGCCGGTGCTTTATCCACTACGCCACATGGCCGCCCCCTGAAATCTCTCTTAGAATGCTATAAAGAACTAATGGTTCAAAGATAATTTGATTTTAAAGATCAAGTAAGCTTAATATCCTATTTATAACTTTTCCTCAAGTAATTTAATCAAAAGAAATAAAATTCAACAAATAATGAATGAAAAACAATTCTCACTTAAGACAATTCCCAGGAATCATCCTATAATTGCCAATATTGCCATATATAAAATAGCAGTGAAACAACTTATTTTTTTTAAGGGAATATGTTCCTTGGGATTATAGCTTAAATTACTTGCATTAAAAGGTATTACTGTTTATAAATCTTAGACCAAATGATCCATGAATCTGCACTCATAGAAAACATCTTAACTGACCCAATTCTTCTCTCTTCAAATCTTTCTCATACCTCCCCTGGAGATAAAAAAAAAAAAAGGCTAGAGTGCAGTTGCTTATAGGCAGAAGAATGAGAAAATTATAATTTCAAGAAAACAGGTGTATGTACATGTTACAGCTCAACTAACAATAACCAAGAAATGTAGACTTCAGAGAGTGCTTTTTTATTGTAATCATTCATATTTTTTCTTACTGGGACAAACACTACAAATTAAAACTGGAAAACAGTGAATGACTGCTTTCCCTACAGGTGACATCATTAGGCATACAAATTTAAATTAGAGTACACTAGCACAGTTTTATGTTTACCAGAGTCTTCTTCAGATTTGGGAGAGGTCACTATGGCAAACTTTGTGTTATAACGAGCTTTCTGCTTTTCATTAAGCATATTCCACTGTGATTCAAGCAACTCTTCAATCTCTTCAGATGAAGCATCTGGATGTTCAGTAACTACCTACGAATACAAATATTAAATAATTATTAGGAGTATTATTTTTAAAATTTTTATTTAAAAGTAATTCATTTATTGTTTCTATAATCAATTGAATGGATAGGCAACCTTAGCCTCAAGAAAGAAATGAGATTTAATTTCTTAAAATGACTATACTAATAGGCCAGAAATATTTAGACAAAAATATACACACAATATAGAAAACTGGTAAGCCAAAACACTTACACTCAAACATATTTATTTTTTTTAAAAAAACACAAGAGGAAACTATTAAAAATTTTATTAAAAGGTAACATGACTGTTTATGTTTACTATTATCAGCTTGGCAATAATTGGGAAGCAATTGTGTGGAGAATGGATTGGAAAGAGTTGAGAAGGGAAGCAAGGAAATATAAATGTCATTTTTGGTACAAGTGAAAGGCAACCAGGCAGTGCTGTGAGTAGAGTATCAGTTCTAGAGTCAGAAGGACCTAAGTTCAAATCCCCTCAGTCACTTGACACTTACTAGCTTTGTGAACTTGCGCAAGTCATTTAAACTTTTTGCCTCAACAAAACAAACAACAAAAAGTAGGTGATGAGGGCTTAAATTAGGAAAGAGGCTAAAGGGATAGAGGACAAAGGTATGAGATATTATGGAAGTAAGAGTAATACAGGTATCAAGTGACCTGGCTGTGGGATGTGAAGGAGAGGGAAGAGTCAAAAATGACTCCAAGGTTGTCTAGGTTGGTAGTGTTCTTGAAACAAAAATAATCAATTAGATGAGATGTGCTTAGAGGAAAGTGTGAGTTCTGGTTAGGAAATGCTGAGTTTAGGATTCCTTTCATAAACTGTTTGGTAGGTAGTTGGTAATGTGGATCTGGAGCTCAGAAGAGATACAAGGACTAATTTGTATTTCTCTGCATAAAGATATACTTGAAACAAAATGAAATGATGAGATCAATAAGACATAGAACCAAGAGAAGGATCAAAACAAACCCTCAGGCCAGAGAGGGAGAAGATAATCAAGAAACTAGATCATGGGGCAGCTAGGTGGCACAATGATAGAGCACCAGCCCTGGAGGCAGGAGGCCCTGAGTTCAAATCCGAACTCAAGACATTTAATAATGACCTAACTGTGTGACTTTGGCCAAGTCACTTAAATCCACTGCCTTTCAACCCCCCCCCAAAAGAAGAAGAGACTAGATCTTATTAGTCAAGAGAGAAAAGGAAAAGGAGGTGACAATGCTGAAATGCTGAAAACTATAAATAGATCCAAGAGAATAAGCACTAAGAAAAGACCACTAAATTTAGCTATTAAGAGTTCCATTGGATTTTTCAAGGCAATGGGGTTAAGTGGCTTGCCCAAGGACACACGGCTAGGTAATTACTAAGTGTCTGAGGTCGGATTTGAACCCAGGTACTCCTGACTCCAAGGCCGGTGCTCTATCCACTGCGCCACCTAGCTGCCCCCTAAGAGTTCCACTGGAATCCTGATGAGGGCAGTTTCAGTTGAATGACAGGGATTAAAAGAATTCAGGATACTGAGAAGTAGGACAGATGTGGGAAATACTGGCAATAAATGCTGTTAAGTTTTTGTAGAACTCTTGTTGCAAAAGTGAGAAGAGACACAAAACAATTCATCTAAAGGAATGAACTATGACATCTCTCTATCCTTCCTGATTGTTCCTATTTGCAGTATTACATCTATCCCGTTACATTTCTGAACCAATATCTAATTCAGCTACTAGAAATCCTGGTTTTGTTCTCATGAGGAAACCATGAGTACATTTGTAGGAAATGAAAAAGGAGCAAGAGATTAAAATGAGAGAAAGAGGGAATGATCCTGAAGCAACTTTGGGAGAGAGAATCAAGGAAAAAAATAGAAAAAGACCCATCTCTCTTCATCAGAGCTTGAAGAAAAGGAGAAAGAAGGGGAAGGGATTTTTAAATGCAATTGAAGGGGCAGCTAGGTGGCGCAGTGGATAGAGCACCAGCTCTGGAGTCAGGAGTACCCGGGTTCAAATATGACCTCAGACACTTAACAATTGACCTGGGCAAGTCACTTCACCACATTGCCTTAAATAAATTAAAAAAAATTTTTTTTAAATGAAGATGGAGGAAGTAGAAGAAACTTACTATAGAAGATCCCTTTTCTCTTAATAAAAGATATGAGTCTTCTGCTAAAAAGGGAAGAAGAGGTTATATATAAGAGGTCTTAAGAAGAATGAAGGTTTGAAATCCATAAGAATTATCATGTGACAGGGAAAATCCATTTAAGGTTAGAAAATGAATTTGTGATGAAGCCTACTCAGCATATGTAACTTTCTCAGGAATGTTCAGTAGTGAAAATGAAAAGGGATAGGAATAACTCCAGGTTTTATCTTGCTAAATTAAAACAAAAGATAAAAAATAAGCAAGGGATTCAAGGGTTGCTAATGGATGAACTAGTCAAGTCTAAAGTCAGTAAGATGAAGGGAAGACAAAACTTCAGAAAGGGTGATATGAATTGATACACAAAGGAAGGGTCTAGGGATTAGAGATGTCAATAAAGAATCTGTTTAGGAAAAGTGAGGCAGGGGATTGAAGAGCAAGAATTTACAGCAAGAAAGCGGGTTCTTTCAAAGGATATGAACAGGCAGTTTTCAGAAGAAGAAATCAAAGTTATTTACAGCAATAAGAAAAATGATCCAAATCATTACTGATTAGAGAAATGCAAATTAAAACAACTATGACATACCACCTCAAACTTATCAGATTGGCTAAAATGACAAAAAAGGAAAATAATGTTGGAGAGGATGTGGGAAAACAGACACGAACACACAACTGACAAAGCTGTGTATTGATCCAACCATTCTGGATGCCCAAAGAGCAATAAAACGGATCATACCTTTTGACCCAGCAATACCAATCCTATCCAAAAGAAATCATAAAAAATAGGAAGAGTCTCATATGTTCAAAAATATTTATGGTAGCTTTTTAGAGTGGCAAAGAACTGGAAAATGAAGAAGATGGCTGAACAAATTTGGTATATGAATATTATGGAGTTCTACTGTTCTATAAGAAATTATGAGTGATTGGGGGGCAGCTAGGTGACACAGTGAATAGAGCACTGGCCCTGGAGTCAGGAGTACCTGAGTTCAAATCTGGCCTCAGACACTTAATAATTACCTAGCTATGTGACCTTGGGCAAGCCACTTAACCCCATTGCCTTGAAAAAAAAATTATGAGTGATGGAACTTTAGAAAAGCATGGAAAGACTTGCAAGAACTAATGACAAATGAAGTGAACAAAACCAAGAAACATCATACACATTAACAACAAAATTGTGAGTTGATCAACTATGATGGATATATAGCTCCTTTCAGCAGTTCAGAGAGCAAGGACAACCCTGAGACCTGCTGTGGACAATGCCATCCACATACAGAGGCGGGAAAAAAAAAATCACAGGAGTCAAAATGAATACTATGTTCACTTTATGTTTTTACTATCTTTCTCATTTTTTTTCACCTTATTTCTAATTCCTCTTTCAAAACATGACTAATATGGAAATATGTTAAACACGAATATACTTGTACAACTTTTACCACAGTTTGCCACAATGGAGAGGAGGAAAGGAAGAGAAGATGGTAGAAAAATGTGGAACTCAACTGTAAATGCAAATAACTGACAGGGAAAAACTACCATTGCATGTAATTGGAAAAATAAACCAAAATTTTAATTTAAGAAAATGAATTCTTCAAGTTTTAGTTAATGGAGAAAGAAGATTAAGGTTATGGTTAGATCAAGGATATGACATTAGTATGTAGAGCTAAAATGGAATAAAGTCATCAGAGTTTGGAAACCAATGACATAAAATAGGATAATATTAATATATGTATAAAACATTGTTAAGCATGAAGCCAAGTTGGGGGAAAAGGGTACAAAGTAGGGAACTAAAAGTTTCTTGAGCAAAAAAGAATAACCTAGTGCGTAGTACATTGGTGACAAGGTATTGGGTTGGATGATAAAGATAAATGTAATGAATCTCAGAAAGAGGAAAGTTGTTGAGTAAATAGAAAAATACAGTCTAGAACTAAGTGTGACAAACAACTCTTCCCACTCCTGGTTCAGTGCTTTTGGGGTTATTTTACTTTCTACTCTCAATTTGGGTGGTTCCTCCAATGACAGAGATCACAATTCATCCTACTAAATTTTTATCTATGTCTTTCCTTAAATCTGCCTCTGGAAGTCAACTCAAAGTCCTGGGAACCCTTCTTGGAGTCTCTGTGATATTGGGAAGAAACAAACAGAAGTTGTCCATAAGTTATCCTTCAGTCTGTTGCCAACAATCAGTCCCATACTTTTTTTAATCAAAACATTTCTTTGATGACATGCTTTTCATAGTTTCTTCCTTCTAATGTCTCTTTTCTACAGGGTGTTGCAGCCTACTTACACTCAACATGCACCTTTCCATCACTGAGAGAAAATTGACATGAAAAATATGGAGTTTTCCTTCTGGTGAACAGTTTGGAATTAAGCCCAAAGGACTTACAAACTACATACATTTTTATATAGCAATACTACATCTGCATTCCAAAGTGAATTTAAAAAAGGAAAAGGGTCTTTATGAACAAAAATATTTATACCAACTCCTTTTGTGACACAATAAAGCACTGGAAATTGAAGAATTCCCCATCAATTGGGGAATGGATGAACAAGTATTATTTTCATATAAGAAATGGCAAGTAGGACTCTTTCAGAAAAACTTGGGAAAACATATTAACTAATGTAAAGAAAGTAAAGTGAACAGGAGAACACTGTACACAGTAACAACATTATTGTATGATGATTAACTATGAATGACTCGGCTATTTGAAACAATACAATGATCCAAGACAATTCTGGAGGACTTATGATAAAAAAAAAAATGTCATCCATCTCCAGAGAAAAAGCCTGATGGAATCTTATTGCAGAATGACAAAAACTTAAAACTTGCCTTTTCTTGCTATTTTTTTTTGCAGGGGGAGTTGTTTTTATTCTTTTACAACATGGCTAATAAGAAAATGTTTTGTATGATCACATGTGTACAATCTATATAAAATAACGTGCCTTTTCAAGGAGGGAGACAGGGGGGAAAGAAGGGAGAATATTTTGAACTCAAAATTACAAAAATGAATTAAAAATTTTACATACAATTGGAAAAAATAAACATTTTCACTTGAAAAAATAAATTATATACACACACACACACACACACACACACACACACACACACACACTAGGGGATTTTGTTACCTTGGGAGTTTTATTATAGAGCTTTTAAAATTTCCCAAAAGTAATTCAGCCTGCTTCTTCCTCATTTTCAGGTCCAACTCTACTTGTCTACTTGAATTATCTAAGTAACTGATTGATAAAGTTTTACAAGCTATCCATCTATTTATGTAACATAATTTGGCCAATAAGATATACTTAATACACTTAACTTGTCCTATGTTGTTACTTCAAATTCTTTTTAAGTGATTGCATTTAGAAGGCTCTGCACCATTCTGGGGTTTGGTCCCAATAGCATGTTATCCACAGATATTAACAACTAGGAAATATCTCTTTAATGTGGCCTTTGGGTACAATTCCCTCCTAACAGTAAAGCTTAATATTAATAACTTTACAGCAATCTCTGCTGTAAGAAAGGATGAGTAGGATGCTCTCAGAAAAAACCTGTAAAGACTTATATGAACTGATGCAAGATGCAATGTACTGTTTATGAAGTAAAAGCAATATTGTGAGATGATCAGCTGTGAAGGACCTAGCTTTTCTCAACAATTGTATGACCCACAACTCTTGAAGGACTTTTGATAAGGAATGCTATCCAACTCCAGAGAAAGATCTGATATTGTCTAAATACAAATTGTAGCACGCTTTTTTTTAAACTTTATTTTTCTTAAGGTTACTTGGGGGAGGGGGGTTCTTTCATAATATGACTATAATATAAATGTTTTACGTGCCTTTACCTTTATAACCTAAATCAAATTTTTTGCTTTCTCAACAACAGGGGTGGGGCAGAAGGAAGGGAGAGAATTTGGAACTCAAAAGTTTTTAAAATAAACATTAAAAATTGTTTTACATATAATTGAGGAAAAATAAAATAAATTTATATTAATCAGGGGATGAAGGAGGTTCTTATTGCTGTTGTTTTAATTTCTAAGGAATTATGTATAATTTTACATACACACACACACACACACACACACACACACACACACAGAGGCAGACAGAGACAGAGACAGAGAGAGAGAGACAGAGGAAAGACAAGGTGCTCACTGGAGTGGTCTACCATCTTATTTACCTACAAACTTGGTGACTTCCATTTTTTCAGTTCACTTCTCATATACTTGAGAGGTTACTTAGATACTTAACAGAACAAGTTCACAAGTAATTTTATGAAAATATTTTCCTTTTTGTGGATATAAACAACACAATTACACCTTTCATTTTTTTGTGGGTTTTTTTGCAAGGCAGTGGGGGTTAAGTGGCTTGCCCAAGGCACAGCTAGGTCATTATTAAGTATCTATGGGACCGGATTTGAACCCAGGTACTCCTGACTCCAGGACCAGTGCTCTATTCACTGCGCCACCTAGCTGCCCCCACCTTTCATTTTTTTTCTCTATTGCATGCACCACACGCATCATGAATGTTAACCTAAGATGCTGAGGAGTAACAGTATTGTGTTTGACACTTAAGGCAGAGCTTCATACTAAGAAATCAAATATTAATTAGCACAATAGTGGTCTTATACTCTTTATTTCTGTCAATTGAATGATGGCAAATGCATGATTTACCACACTTTTCTTGAATAATTCCAAAATGAAATGAATGACTGGACCACTTCACTGCTCCAACACTGCATCAGTGTGTGCCTGTCTCAAGACCCTCCTACATTTATCATTCCTATTGTTTGTCATCTTTGCCAATTTTCACAGTATGAATTTTGTATTAATTTACACTTCACTGTCAGTCATTTGGAATATGTTTTTATGTGATCATTTTAAGTTTGAAAAACTTTTGGAATGGCTCTTGGTATATCAATTCTCTATACGTTTGCTATCAGACTAATATTTTGATGCAAATTTTTCCTTAATTCCATCTTTTCATTTGCTTTTCACTGATTTTATTCAAACAAAAGATTTTTAATTTTTAAAATTTAATTTTAAAATAATTATTTCTTGTATCCCTGGTTTAGTTAAAAATCCTTCTTAGCAATAACTTTGAAAAGTAGTTCATTACGTATTCTAACTTTTCATAATGTAATCTATCACATTCAGGTCACATTCATTTTTAAGTTTATCGTAGCAGAAAGTCTCAGATATTGGTTTAAATTCATTCAGTTTCTGCTAAATTGCCTTTCAGTTTTCTCAACATTCTTATCCAAAAAGGAAGTACATCTCCCAATTAATTTTACTCTTGGTTTATCAGATTCCTGGCTACTTTTATTGCTTAACATAATAAAAACATTCTCCGCGAAAACAGACAGGACATGTTCAACAATGTATAGTTTTCTTTTGGCACAAGAACAATTAAAAACAACAAATAATATATGATAAAATAAACACTATATGGCAGCATGCCCAAACACTCCCAGGCCCAGACAATACCCAGACTCGACAGAGACTATCTCACCCTATTACTTCTAAGAAAGTCACAATTTGGTCTTTTGGTGTGCTAGGTATTCCTCAGAGTGTGTAAAAGAAAGCTAGAAACATAGCACTGTTCTCAAATGATGCACTCTTGGAGAGTTGATTATTAGTTGAAAACTCAAAAAGAGTAGTCTAGCCCCTGGATATGCTTACTCAGAGAAAGGCATGGTTTTGGGTTACTGAATACCGCTATCTCTATTGAACTTACCACTTGTAGAACAGAATTGTATAAATAGAATAAAGCAGACTGGGGGGGGGGGGGGTGTATGCACAGAATTGCGTCTGGCTTGGTATTTTGCCTATTACAACCCCAAATTCTGTCTCTGATCTTGATCTTCATATTTCCTCCCTAGTTAACAGCTCTACACCAATGTTGCTTTGTCTCACCACTTCCAAAATTCCACAATATAACTCTCTACTAGCAATCAAAACCCATATGCCTACACACAATACAGAAGTGAGAGGGGCACGATATTTTGATTTAGAGAATATCATATCAAGCTCTTCATAAGAAAAAAAATTCTGCATCTAAAACATTTGGTAATGCATCAGATGCTACTAGTTTTGTGTGACCTTTATGCAAATATTTGTGAAGAGCACAGAACTGGAAGATGACCAAATGTTCCATGAAATAATGTTTTTTCTTGCCTTTGGACTTAAGACAAAACCAATTTCTTATGCTCTTTATGGAGAACCTGTGAACCATTTTCCCATTCAGTTGCAATACTGACATTATCCATTTCTTCTAGCAGCATGTGCTCCTGTTTATCATTAGACAGATGACACAGAATAACTACAGCTTAAGCTAATGTTATATTTTATATCTTTTTTGCCTACTATTTCTGCATAAACTAAAGAGGCCTCACAGAACTAAGAATCATCTAAATTTTTTCTATTTACAAAATGTTATATGATTAAATATCAATGAATTAACTGATAATTAGTAGTAAATGAATTATCAAATGGTCACTCTATTAGTAATGATTATCCTCATATTTAGATTTTCTTCACCTTTCTGAGGACAAAACTTGCTATTACCTAGTAATTTAGACTATTTCACCTCAAGAGAAACAATAACTGAAAAGGAGTACAATATCCAACAATTCAAACTACTCTAAACTAACCAAAAATTCAATTTATCTGACCTATTGATCAAACAACTACTTAATACCAGCAATATAACTTAGGGTCCACAAGAGGAATATGATTTGTAAAGCTGGTCAATTACCCATGTTTATTACACTTAAGATTAGAAAAGATCATCTTTTTTGGATGAACATTAACTGTATTACAACTTTATAATGACAAAGAAGAATAATGGTTAGCTTAATGAAATATCCAGAAGGCAAATTCTAGTAAATTTTGCATGGAAAAATTATTGAAAAGTAGGCTAATATTTGGTGCTAAAATTTCAAATATGCAAAGCATCATCATTTTAAAGAGATTAAGTTTAGGGGCTGCTAGGTGGCGCAGTGGATACAGCACTGGCCCTGGAGTCAGGAGTACCTGAGTTCAAATCCAGCCTCAGACACTTAATAATTACCTAGCTGTGGCCTTGGGCAAGCCACTTAACCCCATTTGCCTTGCAAAAACTAAAGAAATAAAGATATCAAGTTTAATAAGCATTTATATGAGGCATTGAATAAGGATGTTGAGCATACTACAGTCAAAAAGACCCAAGTTAAATAAAATCTGGTCTCAAAAGCTTACTAGCTATATGATCCTAGAAAAGTTACTTGACTATCCTGGAGGCAGTTAGGCAGCTTTAAACCCGTTTGCTTCAGTTTCCTCATTTTGAAAATGAGCTGAAGATAGAAACAGCAAATCTTTACCAAGAAAACCCCAAATGGACAAATTTACATATTGGTCTTTGCCTTTGTAAAACATTTAATTGATTCAGATGACATCAAAGATTTAGAGCCGGAAGAATGAGAGAATATCTAGTCTAATTCTCCTTATTTTACAGATTAGGAAATTGACACAGAGGTGGAGCAGCTCACCAATCAAGGTCATAAAAATATTAAAGCAAGCAGAAATACATGAATTCAAGGCTTGTGACATAAAATTCAATACTGTCCACTATACAGTATTGCTTTTCTCATTTTAACTATTTCCCTCTTGGTTTTTTTCCTTAGGGCTTATAAATATCAAATTAAAATACTATACTTAGCTCAAAAAAAAGCCCAAATATACACCTTTACAACATCATTTTCTTTTTTAAGTTTTTGCAAGGCAGTGGGGTTAAGTGGCTTGCCCAAGGCCACACAGCTAGATAATTATGTGTCTGAGGCTGGATTTGAACTCAGGTACTCCTGACTCCAGGCCAGTGCTCTATCCACTGCACCACCTAGCCGCCTGTTAAAATACTAGGCTGAATCAGCCTTGTACTACTTTTTATTTATTTTTTATTTTTTTTCAGGTTGTTTGTTTCTTGCAAGGCAAATGGGGTTAAGTGGCTTGCCCAAGGCCACACAGCTAGGTAATTATTAAGTGTCTGAGACCAGATTCGAGCCCAGGTACTCCTGACTCCAAGGCAGGTGCTTTATCCACTACGCCACTTAGCCGCCCCCTTGTACTATTTTTTAAAAACTTTTTGTTTAAATGTGTTCTTCAAATTTTTAATGGAATTTTGATATACTACAGCACTGATATATATTTGGTCATCCACCACTTTGTTGGTGGTGTTTGTTTACTTCATTTCCAGTTCTTTTTAATTTTAAATAAGGTTATGTTTATTTATAAATATATATCTATATGGACATAGATTTAAATCAAATCTCTATTCTGATGACAATATTTTTAATGTATACTTGCAAAAATATAATCACTTAGCCATAAGATATGATTTTTGACTTAATTTTTCAAATTTTTTTTTAAAAAATGTGTAGGACATATTTATCCAATGTTGATTTTATGCTGTATTTAATAGTCTTATTGGTTCCAGTTTTAGATGTTTTTATCTTACACATTTATTGTAATTAATCCTGCCCAAACTTAGGGTTTTTCTTGATTATATTTTTGGGAAAGACTTTTAATGTAATTAATTCTAAGATGATTTAAAATCTATCCTTCGGGGCGGCTAGGTGGCGTAGTGGACAAAGCACTGGCCCTTGAGTCAGGAGTACCTGGTTTCGAATCCGGCCTCAGACACTTAATAATTACCTAACTGTGTGGCCTTGGGCAAGCCACTTAATCCCATTTGCCTTGCGAAAACCTAAAAAAATAAAATATAAAAAATAAAATAAAATCTATCCTTCACAAGGGTAATAATTTATTCCCTTTTCCCCTCCAATTGTTTAATGATTCATTTCCATTTGTTTAATTCTATAATCCAGAAAGAGTAGGTCAAAAGAACCAAGATAATGCCTCAAGGTTATTTGATTTAGGACATGATTTGATTTATAATATTTTCTCCATAGTACAATGAGACTTAAGAAAAGTATACCTTTCTAATACCTTTCTTTCCAGTTAATGTACTCTGCCCTTTAGTTAAAAAGGCCTAATTTTAGTCCTTTAACCACATATTGCACTTTCCCGCCTCCCTACTACTCTGACTTGGGAACATCTTTCTACATCTCTATGTACTATAAAATAATTCCCTTTTTTCATGGTTCAACTCAAATGTTATCTCCACTAATACTAGAAATAAACTTTCCGTCTAGTAAACTCAAGAGTGCCTTATTCATATAAATTATTCAATTACCTGTAATACCACTCCCAAAAGGAACAATATTGAGCTATAAGTCCTATCACCCATACTACATAATTCATTATGGGAAGATGTAAACTGCATCTTGAAAAACTCTGTATCTTCCCTGTGCTTAAAATAGTTAAGCGATTGATAAAACTGAGTGTGGAATGCAAGAAAAAAAAAATAGTGAAATTCCAATGGTACTTTATTTTATTTTTTTAGATTTTCGCAAGGCAATGGAGCTAAGTGGCTTGCCCAAGGCCACACAGCTAGGTAAATATTAAGTGTCTGAGACCGGATTCGAATTCAGGTACTCCTGACTCCAGGGCCAGTGCTTTATCCACTGCGCCACCTAGCTGCCCCACAGTGGTACTTTAAATACAGACAATGTTACCATTAAAGCCTTCATGAAAAAAATAAGAGTTCTTGACATTAATATATCCCATTTATTTACTAGAAACAATACTACATTAGAAATTTTAAAATACTACTGTACTTTGGTGGAGAAACCTCGACACCTATCTGAATGTGAGCAGGTTCTACCCAGGAAGTAACTCCCCCACTCTCATTTCTCTCATCTTGCCTCACAAAAACAATTTGATAAACATGCAAGGAGAAAAGAAATAACTATGTATTTTTACCCAAAGGCTAACATTTTTAAACATTCAAACTATAAAAATATTCCAATTTTGATGATTCTTATCACTAAATGATAAAATTTATCTAAAAATAATCTGATGCTTTTTTGGTTGGAAATGTTCTAATATAGATGATGTAATACCTGGTAGTTTTACAAATTCAAAGAACTAAAAATTAGTTTTATATATTTATTATATTACTTATAAATTCAGTAGGATACAAACCTCATCTCTGTGCTTCTGACAGAAGACCAAAAACTGAGACCCTGAATCTCCCTTTCTGCTTCGTGGAGTAGATGCTGCAGCCTTCTTTCTACCAACAGGAGAGCCCAATCCTCTTTTTGAATCTGCTTGTTCAGCTGCCCTTTGAGGAGTAATGTTTTTAGTCCCTGAATCACTTTCTTGGTTATCAGTACAAGTTGGCAATTTTGATCTCCTCCTCCTCTTGATAGGGATACCTAATTCTTTATGCTTTGGATTTTGAGCAGTTTCTTCACTCACGTCTGAAGATTCATCTACTTCTAACGGATCCACAGCAATACCAGCTTCCTTAGCTACTTGAGGATTAAGATGAAGTCGGTCCCTAACATAGACGAAAGTAAACTTGGCTTTCCGCTCTTCTACTGTCATACTCACTGCTTCTTTTGCTTGAATAATACCCATTTCCCATTGGGATCTCAATTTCCCTGAAATAGGCTTCAACAACTGAAAAAAAAGAAGTGATAAACTTTTAGAAACATAAAATTATATATATTAAGGAAATACAAGTTTCGTTAGGAGCAATGAACTACTAGCCAAACATCTGAATTGATTCTTCAAAGCTGAGAACTGAATCTCCAATTTGTCAGAGTTTTCTAATTTCCCCCAAATTAAATTTAAGCTTATTTGTACATATGAGGAAAAAAAATTCCAAAATATTATTTACTTATCTTGGGCATTATAGAGTTTATGAGATTTTTTAAAAGTATAAATAATTGGGGCGGCTAGGTGGTGCAGTGGTAGAGCACCAGCCCTGGAGTCAGGAGTACCTAAGTTCAAATCTGGCCCCAGACACTTAATAATTACCTAGCTGTGTGGCCTTAGGCAAGCCACTTAACCCCATTGCCTTGCAAAACTCTAAAAAAAGAAAAAAAAAAAGTATAAATAATTAAATTTAGCCATATTTTAGCAAAACACTGTATTATTAGTAAAACAATGTATAATTTTTTAAAGGAAAACATACCATAAACTATCCCCCAAGATACAATTCAGACAACTGTTAATTCTACAAGATTAAAATACTTCAAAGGTATTAATTATAGCAATACTTCAAGAATCTGTACTTTCATTGTATACTGGTTTTTAAGAGATGTTAAAAATGAAAATTTAATTTCTTTGAAACCAGTCTGGTGATAAGCTTCTCCAAATTGGCAAGACAAGTTATCTGACCACAGACAAGTGATATATCACCAGGCCTAGAATCCCAAGACCCTTCAAAAGAGCATGTGCTCCAGATAAAATTACTTACTGTTTTAGAGAGGAAGCGAGAAGAAGAAAAAAAGAGAGAAGGTGGGAGAAAATTTGGAATACAAAATTTTATGAAAAAGTTAAAGATCGTCTGTTATTGAAAAAAAATTCTATTGACAAGAAAGGGGAAAAAAAAAGAGCATCTTTTCCATTGCCAACGGCTTCTAAAACCCAAGGCAGCAGAAAAGGCTTTTTGTGGGACTTCACAAAAATGATTTTTAAAAATTCTCTTCTAGATCAAGGACTAGTCTACCTGTCAGATCTATGGAAAGGGGAACAGTTTATGACTAAGGAAGAGTTGGAGAACATCACTAAAAACCAATTAGATGATTTCGATTACATTAAATTAAAAAGCTTTTGCACAGATAAAACCAATGTAATCAAGATCAAAAGAAAAGTAGTAAATTGGGAAACGATCTTTACAATTAATGATTCTGACAAAGGACTCATTTCTAAAATATACAGAGAACTGAGTCATATTTTTTAAAACAAAAAGCCATTCCCCAATTGACAAATGGTCAAAGGATATGCAAAGGCAATTTACAGATGAGGAGATCAAAGCAATCCATAGCCATATGAAAAAATGCTCTAAATCATTAATTATTAGAGAAATGCAAATTAAAGCTTCTCTGAGGTACCACCTCACACCTCTCAGATTGGCCAGTATGACCAGGAAGGATAATGATCATTGTTGGAAGGGTTGTAGGAAATCTTGGACACTATTACACTGCCGGTGAAGCTGTGAACTCATCCAACCCTTCTGGAGAGCTATTTGGAACTATGCCCAAAGGGCAACAAAAATGTGCATACCCTTTGACCCAGCAATACCACTACTGGGTCTATACCCTGAAGAGATGAGGAAAAAGGGTAAAAATATTACTTGTACAAAAATATTTATAGCAGCCCTGTTTGTGGTGGCAAAGAATTGGAAATCCAGTAAATGTCCTTCATTTGGGGAATGGCTTAGCAAACTGTGGTATATGTATGTCATGGAACACTATTGTTCTATTAGAAACCAGGAGGAACGGGATTTCAGGGAAACCTGGAGGGATTTGCATGAACTGATGCTGAGTGAGATGAGCAGAACCAGAAAAACACTGTACACCCTAACAGCAACATGGGAGTAATGTTCAACCTTGAAGGACTTGCTCATTCCATCAGTGCAACAATCGGGAACAATTTTGGGCTGTCTGCAAAGCAGAGTACCATCTGTATCCAGATAAGGAGCTGTGGAGTTTGAACAAAGTACAAGGACTATTCCCTTTAATTTGGGAAGAAAAAAAAAAAAACACATATCTTATTGTCTGATCTGGTTACCTCTGAAAATTCTGTTCTCTTTAAGGATATGATTTCTCTCTCATCACACCCAATTTGGATCAAGGTACAACATGGAAACAAAGTAAAGACTGACGGAGTGCTATCTGTGGGGTGGGGTAGGGGGAGGGAAGCAAGATTGGGAGAAAATTGTAAAACTCAAATAATATCTTTAATAAAAAAAAAAATTCTCTTCTAGGGGTGGCTAGGTGGCACAGTGGATAAAGCACCGGCCCTGGAGTCAGGAGTACCTGGGTTCAAATCCAGTCTCAGACACTTAATAATTACCTAGCTGTGTGGCCTTGGGCAAGCCACTTAACCCCATTGCCTTGCAAAAATCTAAAAAAAAAATATATTCTCTTCTAAGAAAAGTTTTTACTGACATTGATTACCTTGATTTTCTCAGCTTTTGTGGGTGCCTGTTTTGCACTTTCCTGGCATAATTTTTCAAATTGCTCTTCTCCTTCAAATGATACAAGGCTCTTCTCAAATATCCAAGCTCTTTCTGGAGCATCACCAAAGAACTGTACATGATACTGACGAGCACTCTTTTTCTGTCCTAATTTCACAAAGAAAATAAATGTGCATTTAAAAAGAAAATTGATGTTGTAAGGAAACTGGGAAAATATATCTAATTGTTTTTGCATTATATGAGTAGAAAAAACCATCAAATTGCCTTATATTTATTAACAAATTCTGTTCTCATCAAAAGGCTATACAACTGATCATTTATTATTTCCCAAAGCAGAAGTAAATGGAAAAACTCCACTGAGGATTTTAAAAAGGATAAAATGCTCAGAAATGATTGAATTGTAAAAGATAATTTTTAACAAGCAAAGTTTTGACTTCAATTGCTGACTAGAATTAAACCAGTTTTACTGGGAGGAATTAGACCAATCTTTATAACTTTTGAAGGTTATTTATTTAGATACCTACAATATGCAAATTTTCATAGGTCTTTTGAGGAATTCATAAAGGGAGATAAGGAATCCAACCAAGGTTGGATTAGATTAATACTGTTTTATCAGTACACTATCTAATAGTGTGTTTAGAGGGACAAAAGCTGCCATCTGAAAATAAAATACTGAAGGAAATAATCAAATGCTGATTATTAGCCAGAGATTTGAAATGAAGATTCAAGAATGTTCAACAGTTTAAACAACAAATCTCCTGTTCTTAGAAAGATGCCACAAACCAAATTGAATGAGGCTTAATCAATAACGATCCAAAAGATTTAGAGTACTATGAACAAATGGGAGTTTTCTCTCAAGAGAATATGAATAATTCCCTAAGACCATGAAGGGTATAGGAAGATAGATAAAGTATTCAACAATAGAATTGTGACACTCTCTAATTCAACACAGAGCTCAGCATTGAGGATACAATTAAAAACAGTCAATTGCCCTAAAAAAGTTTATAACCTACTAGGGGATTCAATATGATTGACAAACGAATTCAATATAATCTGAGGAGGAAAAGAGCATTAACAACTTCAGAAATCGTGAAAAGATTCCTAAGAGGACATAAATTGAAACTTAAATGAAAGATTCTAGGAGGTAGAATTCTCAGAAGTAAAAACGAATGCATTTCCAGGCACTTGGGGAAGAGCCTATACAAAATAATGGAGATAAGTGATGGCAAGGCAACTTTTAAGTAGACTGAAGATGGATTAAAAGGAACTTTATTTCTTTTTTTTTAGGATTTTTTGCAAGGCAAATGGGGTTAAGTGGTTTGCCCAAGACCACATAGCTAGGTAATTATTAAGTGTCTGAGGCTGGATTTGAACTCAGGTACTCCTGACTTCAGGGCCAGTGGTCTATCCACTGCGCCACCTAGCCACCCCTATAAGGAACTTTAAATGCCAACCTGAGAGGTTTCCTTTTTATTTCTAAAGGTAATAGGGAAATGCCAAAGATTCTTGAGCATGGGGATGACAGTCAGATCTGTGTTATATGAAAGATTATTTTGGCAGTTGCGCAGAAGATGAATTGGCAAAGAAGAAGCTGAAAGCAGGGAGAACATTTAGGGGACTATTACAAAGAGACTTAAATGAAGATTGATGAAACTGTGAACAGAAAAAAGGGGATAATGAATGAATGTTCAGAAAAGGAAGAAAAAGGCTTTGGCAACTGACTGAATATGGGGAGGTGAAGGAGTCAGAAAAATTAAAGACAATGTATCATACATTATGTACTGGATTACAGAAAGAATGGTATTTGAAGAGAAATCGATAAATTGGAAGAAGGCTACTTTGTGAGTAGAAGATTATGAAGAGAATGGCAGCATCTTAGAAGAGAGGAGAATACTCCGTGTAGTTCAATTTTAGTAAAGAGCAATTCAGATAGAATCAAAATTTTAACTTCTTAAAAGGATCAATTCATATATCCTATGGGAAAGTCTAGCATAACAGAATACCAACCATCAAATATACCATACAGCTGACTGGAGAGTATGAGCAGGAAAAAAATAGCTTTCACAAAAAAGAAAATTACTCAAGTGAGAAGAGGCAAGCCTACAGATAATAAACTATAAGATAAACCATCTAAAAACAAACATCATTAGGTTCATATTGTCTCTGCTTAACTTGAAATGTCTTTCCATTTTATTTCCTTTTGGTTTTTTTGCCCCAAGGCCCAGCATACATTCCACTTCCTTAGACCATTCCCTGACTATCTCTTCCTTCAACAAGATTCTGTAGCAATCATTTAATAATATAAAACCAACTGATACATTTTTAGCACTAGGACTTCAATTCTTAGGTTTGATCCATAGCACCTAGCATAACGCTATAACTGATGTTATTTTTTATTTTTTATCCCTTATATTTACAAGTGAAAAAGAACCAATAATCAGGCCAAAAAAATTAATAAATAAAAGAGAGGGAGCTAGCCATAGAATTGCTAGAATTACCTGATATTCCTGGTGACAAATAATAAAGAAGGCAACATTTAAAGGACAAGGGCTGGATGCACCAGCAGAGCAAAAGGGAATTTCAGGAACTCATGGGAATGAAGAGTTATTTTGGCAGGGCTGTACGGTAAACAGATTGCATTTCTTTAGAAAACTTGCAGCAAACGTGAAAGTGTTTTAAAATATCTAAAAACATAAAAATAAAATGAAACAATTCTTAGGTTTCATCCTACTACTCAAACTGAACACTTTTGGTAGAGCTATAATTTTTTTCCCAAAACAATCTGAAATTATGTTTACAACCTTTGAAGCCAAAATCCCAGTACTACTCATGTCAAAAAGGTACTACATATATGAAACAGTCATGGTTGTACTCTTCTGTAGTAGAAGAAGCCTCTTGTTACCCCCAAAATTGGAAATTCTCATCAATAGGACTATGGTAAAACAAATTGTGGCATAGGAATATTATAGAATATTTTTATACCCAATGGACAATAAATATGAAGATAGAAGAGAAATGTTGGAAAGCTTATATGAGCTGATACAGAGAGAAAAGAGCACAACTAGGAGAAAAATGTACATAATTTACAATAACAAAAATGAAAATAAATTTAAAAGACATCAAAACTTGCATCAGATGCAATCACCAATATTTCAGGATGACTGATATTAAAAAATGCTTCCTTCAAGAGAGGTTAAACTAATATAAGAAAGCAGTCGATTACAGTCATGAGCTGGTCTTGCTCAAATGCTTTTGTGGAGTTATGGGCAGTGATGGTACTATAAAAATAAACCCCAATGCATTAATAAAACAAGAGAAACTTGGGACCAAAGTAGTGGAACTAAACCTTAAGAGTGGCTTTTAAAGTATGTGGTTTAAAGTAGGAATTTTCCTTTTCTTCTTTCCCAATTTCTTTCCTCATTCTATTTCACTGCTTTTTTATTTCTCTGTTATCCTCTTCTTCCCCAGAAAAAATAAAAGCTAGTTTAAAAATCAAAGACTTAAAAAAAATCTATTTTGGAGAAAGAAAATTTGATACTCTTCTTTGAATTACATCATTTAATTTCATAGTTTCTGGCATATACTAGGGGTTTAGTAAAAGCCTGAAGTCAAGAAAACGCCTCTTCATGAGACTAAAGGCAGTTTCAAACACTTCTTAGCTGTGTGACCCAAAACAAGTCACTTTACCCTGCTTGCCTCAGTTTTCTCATCTATAAAATGAGAAGGAGAAGGAAATGGCAAACTACTCCAGTGTCTCTGCCAAGAAAATCTCAAATGGGGACACAAATAGTTGGACATGACTGAAATGACCAATACCACTAACAGATGCTTGTTGTCTGATTGCCAGCTTCCATCTCCATTAACAGATGAAAAAAGAGACCAGAGTTAGTTATTAAAGGTTTGGTAAGTGTTAATGACTAAAAACAGGACTAGAACTTAGGTTCTAATCTATTCCTCTTTTCTTTCAATCTGCAAGAAATTCATCAATTTGATTTGTTTTTTGATCTTTACATGATTCTTTGCTGAAAAAAATCAATAGATTTCAATAGAAAAGATGTTTCCCTGCCTTGGGCAAATTTTATAAAATTTATAAAAGTCATATCTAAGAGTGTTCATAAGTCCTGATAGCTGATTTTACCTTTCTGCAAAAAAATAAGTGAAACATTCAAGGCTTTTAAAAATTGCAATCTGGAAAAGGTTTTATGGATACATCATGCAATAATGAAAAACTTTTTTTTTTAAGAGACAGATGAGCAGAACCACAACTTGTTTTTAGGCAGTATGCTCAATTATACTGTAGCTAAAGGATCAAAAGGAAGCCTAGATTAAACTCCTTTGATCCTCCAAATCACCCAAAAGTTTCAAGGATAAGTCACTAAAAACATTTTTTGAGCACCCATGTATAAATCACTATACTGTTACTGTAAATACTACCTCTCCCCCACCAAGACATAGCCCCCAAGTTTATAATCAAATTGAAAGAAACATTATATATGTGTGTGTGTGTGTGTGTGTGTGTGTGTATGTAAAGAAAATCAACTTAAGCAATTACTGAGAAATTTATGACCATAAACAAAATAATACGGAATGAAGATACAAAATATAGTTAAAGTAACCATCAAGAAATGTTTCCAAGAGCCAAGATGGCAGCAGGAGAAGAGCCTCTCTTAGGTGCTCTCTCCAAAATATTTCAAAAACCTTAAAATTGGGGTGGCTAGGTGGCGCAGTGGATAAAGCACCGGCCCTGGAGTCAGGAGTACCTGGGTTCAAATCTGGCCTCAGATACTTAATAATTACCTAGCTGTGTGGCCTTGGGCAAGCCACTTAACTCTATTTGCCTTGCAAAAAAAAAAAAAAAAAACCTTAAAATTATGACTCTAACTAAATTTTTGAGAGAGAGAACCCACAGAAAGATCCAGGTGAGGCAATTCTCCAGTCCAAGGTAACCTGGAAAATAGTAGGAAAACTGTTTTCCATAGGGTTGGAGTGGCAGGACCATGCCAGAATAAAGGAACTTCAGTCTCCCAGGATCAGTGCCAGGGTGCCTGGAAGTGGCGGCTCCCAGCAGCAGAAGCAGTTTCCTGACCTGCAGCCCAGGGAGCACCAAGCACAACTTGGAAGATCAGCAGGAAGAACTCTTACAGAGAGAGAGCGCAAAGCCCAGACCAGATCCTAGGAAACAGAAGCAGGCCCGAGAAGCCACCCAGCAGGAGCCTCCAGGCACCTGCACCCTGTGTGCTCAGTCCACTGAAGGTAAAGGGAGTAAAGGGAGACTGCCCAGGTCTGCCTTCTGTCCCCGGAACAGGACTCCAAAGCTTTGGTCACATTCAGACCCTAGACGCAGTCTAGGCCCCCCAATAGACCAGGGACTCCCCCCTCACAGCCCTGTGGCAGAGGGATGAGCTAGTCATTCATAGACCAGGAGATTAGTCAGAGCCTTACACATGGAGGTCCTTGGGGGGGGGGGGGGTCCCAATAATACTCAAAAGCTCAGGAAGCACCCCCCAAAACCAGACACAGGCTGGGAAAATGAGTAAACAGAGAAAAAAAGGAACCTGACCATAGACAAATTACTTTGGTCCCATGGAGGACCAAAATACTCAATCTGAAGATGAGAAAGTCCAAGTTTCTAAAGACTCCAAGAAATAAAGAAGTTGGGCTCAGACTATGACAGAGCTCAAAAAAAGATTTTGAAAATCAAGTAAGGGAGATAGAAAAATTGGGAAAAGAAATGAGAGATGAAGGAAAAACATGAAAACAAAGTCAGCAGCTTAGTCAAGGAGATCTAAAAAAATACTGAAGAAAATAACACGTTAAAAACCAACTTAGGTCAAATGGATAAAACAGTTCAAAAAGTTATTGAGAGGGGGTGGTTAGGTGGCGCAGTGGATAGAGCACTGGCCCTGGAGTCAAAGAGTACCTGAGTTCAAATCTGGCCTCAGATACTTAATAATTACCTAGCTGTGTGGCCTTGGGCAAGCCACTTAACCCCATTGCCTTGCAAAACAACTAAAAAAAATTAAAAATTAAATTATTATTAAATTATTGAGAATGCTTTAAAAAGCAGGATTGGCCAGATGGAAAAGGAGATAAGAAAGCTCTCTAAGGAAAATAAATCCTTCAGATATAGAATGGAGCTAAGGAAACTGATGGACTTTGTGAGAAACCAAGACACAATAGTTCAACACCAAAAGAATAAAAAATTAAAAGAAAATGTGTAATATCTCATTGAAAAAACAACTGATCTGATAAACAGATTCAGGAAAGATAATTTAAAAATTATTGGGCTAGATTTTTCTCTCATCACGCTCAATTTGGATCAGTGTACAACATGGAAACAAAGTAAAGACTGACAGATTGCTTTCTGTGGGGGGGGGGAAGTAAGATTGGGGGGAAATTGTAAAACTCAAATAATATCGTTAATAAAAAAAATTTTTTAAATTATTGAGCTATCTGAAAGTCAGGATCAGTAAAACAGCCTTGACCTCATTTTTAAAGAATTTCTACAGGAAAATTGCCCTAATATACAAGAGGGAAAAATAGAAATTGAGAGAATCCAACAATCTCCCCCAGAAAGAGATTCAAAAAAACCAACCCCTAGCAATATTATGGCCAAGTTCCAAAACTTCCAAATCAAAGGGAAAGTATTACAAGCAGCCAGAAGGACACAATTCAAATATCATGGAGCTGCAGTCAGTATAACATTGGACTTAAGGGCTCATAAGGCTTGGAATATGATATTCCGGAAGGCAAAAGAGCTTGGAATGCAACCAAGAATCAACTGAACATCCTCTTCCAGGGGGAAAAAATGGACTTTCAATGAAACAGGGGAAGTTCAAATGTTCCTGTTGAAATGACCAGAGCTGAACAGAAAGTTTGACCTTCAATACAAGACTCAGATGAAGCATAGAGAGGGCAGATGAGAAGAATAAATTATGAGGGACTTAATGATGATGAACTACATGATATTCCTGCATGGAAAGATGATACTGATAATACTCATATGAACCTTCTCATTTAATAGAGCAGGTATAAGGGACTTGTATAGATGAGATACAGGAGAGAGCTGAATTTGAAGATATTGTAAAAATGGTGTCAATGGATGAAAGGGAAATGTCTTGGGAGAAAGAGAAAGGATAGGTAGAACAGGCTAAGATATTTGATATAAAAGATATTTCATGTAGCTTTTTTAATGGTATGGAAGGAAGGTAGGCAAGTGGGAATGAGGGAGTTTTCATTCTCATCAGAAATGGCTCAGAGAGGAAAACAGCATACATACTCAATAGGGTACAGACATCTAGAAGAAAAAGGAGAAAAGGGGGATATGGGGAAAGAGGGGGATGTGGGTGATAAAGGAGAGGGCAGATCACAGGAGAGGATAGTCATTTCTTTTTTACTTTTTTCAAGGTACTGGGATTGGGTGGTGTATCTAGGTCACAGGGCTGGGTGGTTGCTGGGTCTCTGGGGTGGGATGTAGGCTTGAGGCCTCTTGGCCCCAGGGCCAGTGCTCTGTCTGCTGCGCCACTCAGCTGCCCCACAGCACATTTTTGAAGGGTGAAAGGAGAGAGAAAATATAATAGATGGTAATGGGGAGAAATGGATAGAGGGAATTATAATCAACAATAGCAACTGTGGAAATATATGGAAGCAACTTCTATGATGGATGTATGATAAAGAAAGTGATCTACCTCAAGACAGAGCTGATGGTATCAGAATACAGATTGAAATACATTTTTTTCTCTTTTTATTTTTCATGAGGTTTTATATTTTTGTGAGGGAGGTTTTGTGTTTACTCAAACAACAATATTTTAGTAATGTGTAAATAAATTAAAGAAAAAAATTTAAAAAAGAAATGTTTCCAAGAAACAATGAATATGATTTGGAAAAGTATGAAAATGAAAGGACAAGAGATAAGGTATAGAAACCGGTGAAACTTATTCTCTATTTTAAAGTTTTCCCAAAGTGTATTTGATGTAGATTACATTAAAATAAATTATCTATTTATAAACAATAGCATCGATCTGGCTCTAAGAAAAGGAAAAAACATTAATCTAAAAATTATACAGCAAAAAGAAGTTATAAAATACTTATGAAAACGCAAAAAGGAAAACAAAGATTCAGGAAAGAATGAATTAGAAAAGGGGGCAAAAACTCAATAAAAACAATCACCTATATACTCCTACCTTTTAGCTTGGTATAGCTGTGAAGAAGAGGATCTGCTGAAACCATACATGGCCACCAAGGATAACCTGAAACTTTTGACCATACCAAATCTCCAACATTGTACTTCAACAGATGATCTTTTTCTTTGTTGATGTTTGGATATGATTCTCTCTTAGTTAGTATCTTTAAACAAACAAATGAAAATGTATGAATCCTAAATCATCAAAAACTGTTAAAAAGTTTTCATTCACACAAATGTTTTCTGAGTCTTGTTTAATGGTTCTTCCTCATATCAAATGGCAGCTATTATCCACAGGGAAGTGAACCTGAACTTTTCTATTCATAATCTAATAGCAACCACACTTAAACTGCTCCCATCCCTTCCCATCTGAACTCCCAAATTGCCTACAAAAATCAGAGATAAATTTGTTCCATACTTTCCCACCCTCTTTGAAACAATCCTTAAAACTCATTAATTTATTAAACAATTTTTGAATATAATAAAACTTCACTAAAGTATCAAATAACATGAAATAAGTATAACAAAGTTGTCGTAATAGTTTTCAGGATAGCCAGTTCCACTCAGATTACTAAATTTTATACATATATATATATATATATATTATATGTATAGAATATATATATATATCTTCCATGATTTAACTACTTAAATAAGATATATCCCTTCATCTCATCTTTCTCAACAGTTCTTAACCTTCTCCTACTATGAATGTTTGTGCTTTTAAATACTAGAGAGGAAAAATATTCTAAGAATAATTACTGAATTCGCCAGGAAATCCAGATACTGAAATAAGTTAGAGGCCAATGGCCAAGAAAAGCAACTTCTATTTGTTAGTTTCTATCCTCATTAACCAGATAGCAGGGACAACTTAAGGTCCCATAAAGGATTACAATTGATGAGGTTCTTCCTGATTTAAGTCATAAGGATATAAATTTTTCATATTCTAGGGAGTCTAATTTTCTATACCAAATTTCTTTAAGGTACAAACATTAATTTTCATTTAATTCATTTAATTTTTCATTAAAACCCCTCTATTCTAATCACTCTCAGATAACACAGCATAAGAAATAGCACATTCAAAGGTAATGCAATTATAAATTTCTCAGAGTCCTTTATAAGCCTAAGAGCTTAAAAAGTCATCTTTATGGTTGGAAGGGAAAGTACATTTTGTCAGCATTATCTCTATTTGTCCATTTTCCTACCCAAAATGAAATTTCTTTCATGATAATGTAAACCAAGTTCTCACCATAATCCCTTGAAGTCTATGAGACTATGGTCTGGAAAATCAGCTGTCTCTTTAATCCCGCCCTTCCCTCTTTTACCCCAGAGTTACCTTCTTTTCTGAGGGACTTGAAGCCTTAGACACCAAAGCTGCTTCAACAAGGCCCTGTTCAAGTAAGGAATCATACTTTATGCTCCTTTTCCTATTCCTTCTTGACTTGTTTTCTAGTTTTTGTTCATTTTCTTCTGACTGGGACACATCTGGACCATTGTCTCCACAAATAGAAGATTCAAAGAGAGGTTTTCCATTCATGTAAGTTTTGGTGATTTTCAGTTTAATCTCAGGAGAGCCATTTTTGATAGGTGTAGTGTGAGGGGGTGTTCCAATTCCCTTTATTTCCTGGGATTCAAAGCGCAGCTTGGCATCTTGGGCACCTGACTCCCCATTGAAGACTCGAGAGGTTAGATCTTTCAATTTATCAGCTGGAATGAATGGTAGAGCTTCATGGCCATTAAATTTTTGCATGACACCTTCTGGTAGGGTAGTAGAAATCTGGGCTTTGCTAAGGAACACTGAACATTCCCGATTGACTTCACAATTTTGAGTCTTCCCATTGGCATTTCCAAGGATCTCTGGAACTTGCTTCATTTTTTCAACTGACTAATAAGTCTTCTTAGTTATTGACGGATAATTTTTTTAATACTAAAGTTCATTCAGTCCAGAGGCCTCCAATTTTACAACACTATGGTTAAAAAAAAAAAAAAAAGGTTTTTTTTTTAATTCCTCAAACAAGAATTTTGGCATTTTAATAATAGAAGCTTTTACCCATTTATTTAGTTTTACATTTTAATTCAGATTACAGGTTGTGACAACTATAGTCAATAATATCAAAGAATTTTTATAGAGATACTGTTATGCATAGTCTAAGATTCTATCCTAGTTCAGTATCATTTAAATGCCTACTCCATGACAAGGACAAGCTTTCAGCATCTTACAAGCTAATCTAAATATGTACAAGCAAGTTATCAACAGAGAAAATTCAAATTAGTTTTGGAGGGACCATGATAGACTTCTTGCAAAAGGTGAAATTCCATTGAAACTTGGAAGAAACCATACTTATGAGTTATGTAACCATGTTACATACTTGATACATCACACATAATTATCATATAAATTTTAACAAAATATTAATTAGGTAAAAATGCCTGAAATCCGGTACGCTTTGAATTAAGAGAATTCCTACTCTAAAGAACAAACCAAACTGAAATCATCCAGCCTTCCTTTAAAATCTACAATAAAAAGTACTCACTAATGACATAAGCATTTTAATCAGAAATATTCTATTCTCATATGGGAAAAAAAGAATAATTGTTCATTTAGTATCAGTAACTTTAGATGATTGGAGAACAATAACTTAAGAGATTTATCAACACTCCCAGTTAAGTGGTAAAGGTATAGAATTTTATTTATTGAAGGCAATGGAGTTAAGTGACTTGCCAAGGTCACATAGCTAGGTAATTATTAAATGTCTGAGGCTGGATTTGAACTTAGGTCCTACTGACTCCAGAGCCAGTGCTCTAACCACTGCATCACCTAGCTGCCCCCTGATTTTAGTTTTTTTAAACACTGGGTCCTTAAGGAAAGGGGGAAGAATAAGCATTTATTAAATACCTATTATGTACCAGGCTGTGTACTAAGTGCTTTATAAATATTATCTCATTAAGCAAGACAATTCATATTTTCACATAAGTAAGGTTGCAATTAACTTTTTTATACACTTGAAGATCATGCCAGAAAAATATTTGACCCATAAAGCATTTAAAAGGCCCCTAATGACAGCATTGGATAGAACACCTATAGAAATATTATGTGAGGGAATAGACAAGAATCACACAGAATGAAGAGTGGATATGAATATAATCCTTAAAGAAAATAAATATGATATCCACCCTTTTAAGTACTGACATAATTTAGATCATTCTAAAGTACTCTTCAGGGGCAGCTGGGTGGCAAAGCAGATAGAACACTGGCCTTGGAGTCGAGAGTACCTGGGTTCAAATCCAGCCTCAGACACTTAATAATTACCTAGCTGTGTAGCCTTGGGCAAGCCACTTAACCCCATTGCCTTGCAAAAATGAAAAAAAAAATTCTATACTAAAGTACTCTTCAGAGCAGAAAATGTTACAGGTCCAGAAATTCAAAGAGATTCTGGAAAGAAGAATATAAATTTGATAAAATGAGTGAATTATTATGGCAATATCAAGGAACCTCTTCTTTGCTAAGAATCCAAGAAGAAGGGGTGGCTAGGTGGCATAGTGGATAAAGCACCAGGCCCTGGAGTCAGGAGTACCTAGGTTCAAATCCAGTCTCAGATACTTAATAATTACCCAGCTGTGTGGCCTTGAACAAGCCACTTTAACCCCATTTGCCTTGCAAAAACCTAAAAAAAGAATCCAAGAAGAATACCAAGAAATTACTAGGAAAAAGACAGTCAAGCGCACTTGGGAAAAGTTATTCTAGAATTCAGTTTGATTTTAATCCTGGCTTTGCCACTGAAAAAATGAAAAGGTCATAGGATAAACTACTTCATTTTGATCTTCAACTCTTTACTATCTCTCACTGCTATAGATTTTGAGCAGTTCTGCTTCACTTAAATACAATTATCTCACAAGTCATCCACTGCCCTCTTCCAAAATGAAGAACTTAATTAACACTCTCACCAACCCTCCTATCCAATCTGCTGCTCCTCAATATACCCACCTTCCTCCAATCCCAATTTTATCACATCACATCACATCTGGACTAGTGAAATATTCTGATGGGTCTTCCTGCCTCAGTCCCTCCCTGCTTCAATCCATTCTCCCTTCAGACTCTAAAGTGATTTTACTAACATTTAAGTCTAATCATGCACTATTACACTGTTGGTGCAGCTGTGAACTCATCCAACCTTTCTGGAGAGAAATTTGTATCTACGTCCAAAGGGCAACAAAAAGGAACATACCCTTTGATCCAGCAATACCACTACTGGGTCTATACCCTGAAGAGATGATGAAAATGGGTAAAAACATCACTTGTACAAAAATATTTATAGCAGCCCTGTTTGTGGTGGCAATGAATTGGAAATCAAGTAAATGTCCTTCAGTTGTGGAATGGCTTAGCAAACTGCGGTATATGTATGTCATGGAACACTATTGTTCTATTAGAAACCAGGATGGATGGAAATTCAGGAAAGCCTGGAGAGATTTGCATGAACTGATGCTGAGTGAGATGAGCAGAACCAGAAAAACACTGTACAGCCTAACAACAAGATGGGGGTGATGTTCAACCTTGATGGACTTGCTCATTCCATCAGTGCAAGAACCAGGGACAATTTTGGGCTGTCTGCAATGAAGAATACCATCTGTATCCAGATAAAGAGCTGTGGAGTTTGAACAAAGACCAAGGACTATTCACTTTAATTTAGAAAAACAAAACATCTTATTTTCTGATCTTGTTATCTCATACTTTTTGTTTCTTCCTTAAAGATGTGATTTCTCTCTCATCACACTCAATTTGGATCAATGTACAACATGGAAACAAAATAAAGACTGACAGATTGCTTTCCATGGGGGGGGGGAGTAAGATTGGGAGAAAAATTGTAAAACTCAAAACTCAAACAAAATCTTAAATATATATATATATATATATATATATATATATATAAAACAAAAAATAAATAAAAATACCTATCTGAAAAAATAAAATAAAATAAGATAAATTTTTAAAGTGTAATCATGTCAACCCCTTACTCAATAAATTCCAGTGGCTATCTATCTTCTCTAGGACCAAATACAAAATCCTCAATCATTCGAAGTCCTTCATAACCTAACCTTCTCCCATCTTTTTAGTCTTCTTACACTTTTCCCTCAGACAAATACACTTCAATGCAGTGAATCTAACCTCCTGGTTATTCTTCCATCTTTTGGCTCCAGGAATTTTTGGTGGCTGCCCCAATGCCAAAAATGTCCTCCTTCATCTCCACCTTCTCAAGCTTTAAGTCCCAACAACGATTCCATCTTCTGAAACTTTTTTTTGCAAGGCAATGGGGTTAAGTGGCTTGCCCAAGGCCACACAGCTAGGTAATTATTAAGTGTCTGAGGCTGGATTTGAACCCAGGTCCTCCTGATTCCAGGACCAGTGCTCTATCCACTGCACCACCTAGCTGCCCCAACAATTCCATCTTCTACAGGAAATCTTTTGCAACATCTAATAATTCTCCCCTCTTTGAACTATTTCTTATTGATCCTATAGAGTTTTCTAGCATATATTTGTTGGCTTTTTGTCTTCCCTATTTTTGAGATCCTCAAAGGCAGAGATTTCTCTTGCTCTTTTCTGTATCCTCAGTGCTTAGCACAGTGCCTAGCAAACAGTAAGTGCTTAATAAATGTTCACTCACTGCTGACTAGTGGTACTAGTAAAAAGAAAATCCAGTAAAATGTTTATTATTCAATTCAAAACAATGACTCATAACTCCTATTAAATCAAAATTTAAAAAAAATTTATAACTCTATATAAACTGTTACCCAAGCATGTATTAAAAAAAAAGGATAACTAAAGGAAAAGAGGGGAGGAAGGGAGGGGGAGGGGGAGAGAGAGAGAGAGAGAAAGAGAGAGAGAGAGAGAGAGAGAGATATTCCTTGACAAACATTCTTTATATTTGGATTCTGGTTTTCAAGGAGTCAGGGCAACCTAAAACCACCCACTTTTTTTTACCCAACTCTGATGTTAGTTTGGATTCTTATCATCAGTCTTCAAAAGGCAAAAATGGGTCAGCTGTAGTTCTTGTTACATAATACTAATATGACAAGATAATAAAAGGATGAGAATACGGAACAAGGCTAGGCTGGCAACAAAAGTTTGGTTCCCAAAATACAATATGCCTTTTTATTATAGTTCCTAGCTCTATACCTTTCAGGAAACACCACAGAGGGTGTCAAGAGATTCTGTGAAGGTTATGGTTAGTAAGGATATGTGATGCAGTAGAATTTTACTAACCTAGTAGATTATTAGGTCAGGTAATCTTTCTTTTCTTAGGTTTCTCTTAATAAATACAAGTTATTCCCATTTGTAAGTAAAAATATTAAGAGTAATATATCCAAAAGGCAAAAAATTCAATAAAAGTTCTTCAAAAATAGACTCATTGAAAAGAAAAAATAACAATAGAAATCTTTATTGAACACTATGATCAGCCTCTACAGCCTTGTAGAGCAAGCAGCTTTCACTCAGTAATTAGTACATTTTCTTCACTTCAAGGATGACTCAAGTATCTGCAAAATAAAGCTTTCAAACCTGAAGAACATAATTTAATAGATTTAGAGCTGGAAATCATTATCCAATATCTAACACAGAACCTTCTACTTATTAAGCATTTAAGCTTTTATTGAATGGAACTAAAAATTAGTATTTATTGCCATGTCAGGTAATGGTCATTAAAAAAAAACTTTAGATTTAGGAACATTTGTAAAATAATGAAAATTATTTTACAAGACATAAATAAGTACAGGTATTTTAAAAAATATGTATTTTGGGGCGGCTAGGTGGTGTAGTGGATAAAGCACCGGCCCTGGAGCCAGGAGTACCTGGGTTCAAATCGGGTTCAAATCTGGTCTCAGACACTTAATAATTTGTGTGGCCTTGGGCGAGCCACTTAACCCCTTTTGCCTTGCAAAAAAAAACCCTAAAAAAAAATACACACACACACACACACATATATGTATGTGTGTATATATATATATATACATATACATGTATATATACATGTATATATATATATATATATATATTTACTTATTTCAGTTTTTAAACAGTCACACAAGTATCCTTTGCCTTTGGGCATTTACTATCTTTCAAAGGACATTCCAGTAGAAATTAAGTTCTTTGAGGGCAGGCATAATGCTCAGTTTTGTCTCTGTGAACTCTTCTACTCCACACCCTCACCAATCATCCTGTTATATGTTTGCTACATATTCAGGAACTTTGCAGATGTTAGACACGTGCAAATAATAGGTGCTTAATAAATCGAAAAAATAGATTTAGAAGTCATTGATTACAATTCAGATTAGGGGAAAACGATTAAAAATTTTGGACCTTTGAGGGGCAAATTAAAAAAAAATTTACTCAACACCCTAACAGCAACATGGGGGGAGGGGGGGGGGGTGATGATCAGCCTTAATGGACTTGCTCATTCCATCAGTACAACAATCAGGGACAATTTGGGGCTATCTGCAACAGGGAATACCATCTGTATCCAGAGAAAGAACTGAGAAGTTTGAACAAAGACCAAGGACTATAACCTTTAATTAAAAAAAAAAACAACAACAAACCTGGCATCTTCTTGTCTGATCTTGCTCTTATACTTTATGTTTTTCTTCCTTAAGGATATGATTTCGCTATCATCACATTCAATCTGGATCAATGTATACCATGGAAGCAATGCAGAGACTGGCAAATTGCCTTCTGTGGTGGGGTGGGGGGGGTGGCGGGAGGAAAGTAAGATTAGGGGAAAAACTATAAAACTCAAAACAAATAAAATCTTTAAAAAAATACTAATCTCATAAATATTATTTGGTGAATATTAGCTGCAGCAAGATTGTACTGCATAACCTATATTAGAGGGAGGAAGAAGAGCGTAGAATTTGAAACTCAAAACAAAAATGTTTTAAAATTGTTTTAACATGTAATTGGGGAAAAATAAAATATTTTTAAATTTTTTTTAAATTTATTCAGTATGCTATTAAAATACTATAGAATAAATTAGAGAAATAATTTTTACATATGCCACTTGAAATCATTATATCTATTACCCAGTCTGGTGCTAGTAAAAAATGAAATTTCTCATACTTTCTTTGAACTAAGTCGAGTTTTCAGTGCCTGAATGAAAAGTATTTTCTATTGATTTTTTTCAATCAAATAATCAAATCAAAGCTAAAACCCTGTCTTCAAAAAGAGTTTCAAATTATGTTGATACTAGCTGGCTCTGAAAAGCTATCTTGATTCTTCACCAGGACTTAATTTCACATTAAGACATAGTATATTCCCAGGGAATAAAGCACCTGACCTAGACTCAGGAAGGCCTAAGTTCAAATCTAAACTACAGCACTCACTAGTTATGGGATCCTGGACTTGACCCTGCTTGCCTCATGAGGCTATATCTCAGTTTTATCCAAAGCAATAGAGAGGCCTGAGTCATTGAAGGCAAGTGTAGTTATAAGAGTTCTGCTTTAGGAAAATTAATATGGCATCTGTATGGAGGATGTCCTAAGTGACAAGCCATAAATTTAGGGCAACAGAAATGAAGGCCTGAATTATGGTCAAGTAGGCAAATCTGAAAAGGGAACGGGAACATTCACAGACATTAAGAAAGGAGAATTAACGGAACATAGGAATAGAAATTTAGAGAGGGAAAAATATAAAAGGCAATAGTTTCGTTTTAGAACTGATTGATCATGACAGAAATAGTCAAAAGTAATTATTTTAGGAGAGAAAATGAATTTAGTTGGGGTTATTAATTTATATTACTGGATACAATTCAATAAACATTTGTCATTTACTTACTATGTACCACTCACTGTGTTGGGCCGTTTGGATACAAAGACAATTAATAGTAATAATAATAATAATCCCTGTTTTAGGGCAGCTAGGTGGCACAGTGGATAGAGCACTGGCCCTGGAATCAGGAGGACCTGAATTCAAATTCAGTCTCAGACATTTAATAATTACCTAGCTGTGTGACCTTAGGCAAGTCAGTTAAACCTATTGCCTTGCAAAAACCTAAAAAAAAAATAACAATAATAATCCCTGTTTTCAAGAAGCTTTTATCCAATTGGCATTTAAAAGATTAAGAAAGAGGATTAGAATTCAAATAAAGATTGGTAAATATAAAGAAGTCAAAAGTATATACAAAGTAATACACACTAGAACAGGCCAACAAAAAGCAACTTAGTAACTTAAATTCAAATGATTTATTGTGGTATTCTAAATGATATATTATTAATTTTTAAGGTCATTTCTCACTCAAAATTTATTTTTTTTTTTTAGGTTTTTGCAAGGCAAATGGGGTTAAGTGGCTGGCCCAAGGCCACACAGCTAGGTAATTATTAAGTGTCTGAGACCGGATTTGAACCCAGGACGGTGCTTTATCCACTATGCCACCTAGCCGTCCCCTCAAAATTTATTTTTTAAAAACACTAAAAGAACAACATCACTTGGTTTAAGGATAAATTAATATATTACATTAATTGATTTAAGGGAACAATACATTCCGCAATATAGCAGCCAAGTGAAATAAAATTTAATTTAACAGCACACTGACAGGGTAATCACTAAACAGAGCTAATTCTAGGGAAGGAATCAATAATTGACTATAGCTAGACAAAACAGGACAGGGGAACTTATTTTATATAGGTGTTTCCATCTTTCCTGTTTCCAGCAGTCTTAAAGGTTTATGGATTACATATCAAACATTACATTTCAAAACCTATCTATAATTTGCTTGGGAAGAAGGGTTTTGGAACTGAAAGGGATCTGAGAGATCATATATTCAAATGTCTTTAAGAGATGAGAGAATAGCTCTAGGGAGCTGCCTTTCCTAAGGTCACAGAAATATTAGGTATTAAAAACCTATGTTGACTTTAAGGCAAATTACCTACCCAGATTTCAGGTTCCTCATGAACAAAAAGGATGGACTAGATGGCTGCTTAGTTACCTTTAAATTCTAGATCACTATAAACCTTAGTAACTTGCCCTAAGTCACATGAACAAAGTATTACAGTTGGCTCCCTTCAACTTCAGTTTCAAACTTAATGGCAGTAATTCTAAAGATGTAAGGATCAAATATTTTATAAATCTAATACTACAATAAAGAAAGAATGATGAAAAGCAAAGAGAATTAGAACCTTAATTCTAAGCCTCTCAGGAAACCATTAAGATTAAAAGCACCTTCCAGCTCAAATACAACATCCATCTCCTCTCTCTCTCTCTCTCTCTCTCTCTCTCTCTCTCTCTCTCTCTCTCTCTCTCTCTCTCTCCCCAAGACAAAAAAGGAATTAAAGATAAATTACAATTTTTATCAAGAACTTAACAATTCAAAGCTATGATCTTCATGTTTGAAAAATTATTTTACATTCTGTTAAACATTTTTGATGCAGTAGCAGTAGCAAGATAAACTGGTCACTCAACCCAGTCCTAGAATAGAGATTCTTAACCATAAACCAAGTCCATAAATTTAAGTCAGTAAATTAAAAAAAAAATACTTTGATAACTGGCTTCCTTTCTATCCTGTGAATTGTACTTCATGCATTTAAAAATGTTTTTTAAATAATAAAGAATTCATTGGCTTCAACAGACTTCCAGAGGAGTTCATGACCCAAGAAAGATTACAAATACAAACCTTTGCCTGACAGGGAATCAGTTTAGTGAAAATGAATAAGTTTAAGAAGGCTTTTAAAAGAATACCTTTGAGGGGCAGCTAGGTGGCACAGTGGATAGAGCATGGGCCCTGGAGTCAGGAGGACCTGAGTTCAAATTCAGCCCAAGACACTGTGTGGCCTTGGGCAAGCTACTTAACCCCACTGCCTTGCAAAAAAAAAAAAAAACTAAACTAAAAACAAAACAAAAGAATACCTTTGTAATCATTCTATTTAAAAAAGCAATTATCAAGTCCCAGGATAGAGCTATAAGAAGTGATTCACTTAACTGTTTTTTAACCCAATCTATTACATAAAATTATTTAGAATACAGATATGATGATGATTTTTGTCCTTCATTCTGATGTTTTATTGTTTTTTGCAAGTCAATGGGGTTAAGTGGCTTGCCCAAGGCTACACAGGTAAGTAATTATTAAATGTCTGAGGCCAAATTTGAACTCAGGTACTCCTGACTCCCAGGCAGGTGCTTTATCCACTGCACCACCAGCTGCCTGTCCTTCATCTCAAAGAATACCATGACATCAGGGAGGTAATGTCATGATAAGCAAGTGAATTGGATTAGAGTGAGGGTGAGCTGTGCTAAGTCACCAAGCTCACTTTTATCCTCCTCCTTGAGTCCATTGGTCAGACATGAATCAGGACAAGATGGCTCTGGATGAGAGGCTATCAGAAATAAGTCACTTGTCCAAGGCTACACAGCTAATAAGTGTCAAGTATCTGAGGGCAGATCCTAACTCCAAGGCCACTGCTTTATCTACTGCTCCACATGGCAGCTAAGTGATACAATGGATAGAGCACTGAACCTGAAGTCAAGAGGATCTGAGTTCAAATCCAGCCTCAGATACTTAATAGTCTTAGTGGAACACAATGAAAGGAGCAGAAAGAGATGAAAGTGGAATTACTCCTAAAATAATGCAAGTTATAAAATAATGTAAACTATTCCCTTATTCTTCACTACTGAATATTTACTTTGAAAGCATAATTTCCTAACAGCAACATGAGAGGGATGTTCAACCTTAAAGGACTCGCTCATTCCATCAGTGCAACAACTGGGAACAATATTGGGCTGTCTGCAAAGGAGAATGCCATCTGTATCCAGATAAGGAGCTGTGGAGTTTGAACAAAGTGCAAGGACTATTCCCTTTAATTTAGAAAAAAACAGATATCTTATTGTCTGATCTTGTGACCTCTTCAACTTCTCTTCTCTTCTTTAAGGATATGATTTCTCTCTCATCACACCCAATTTAATTTGGATCAAGGTACAACATGAAAACAAAGTAAAGACTGACAGAGTGCTTTCCGTGGGGGGGGGGGGGGGAAGATTGGGGGGAAAATTGTAAAAGTCAAATAATATCTTTAATAAAATAAATTTTAAAAAAAAGAAAGCATAATTTAATGATGGGGAAATAAAAATTGCTTTTATTTCCTGTTTCTATTTACTTTCTCAGAACAGCAATAGACACTGTACACCGTAATAGCAACATGGGGGGATGATCAACCCTGATGGACTTGCTCATTCTATCAGTGCAACAATCAGGGACAATTTGGGGCTCTCTGCAATGGAGAATACCATCTGTATCCAGAGAAACTGTGGAGTTTGAACAAAGACCAAGGACTATTACCTTTAATTAAGGAAAAAATCTGTTATCTTATTGTCTGATCTTGCTATCTCTTATACTTTATGTTTCTTCCTTAAGGATATGATTTCTCTCTTGTCACATTCAATTTGGATCAATGTATACTATGGAAACAATGTAAAGATTGGCAAATTGCCTTCTGTGGGGGGAGGGAAGTTAAGATTAGGGGAAAAATTGTAAAACTTAAAATAAAATCTTTAAGAAGTCAAAAAAAAAAAAGAGAGAGAACAGCAATAGAAACATAAACCACATTATTGGTCCTTTCAAGCACTCCTTTAAGATTTCATATAGTTTCATAGATTTAAAGATGAGGGGACCTAAGAGCATCCAGACAAAACACTTAATTTTAAAGATGAAGAAACAGACTTAGAAAGGTCAAGTAACAGAGACCAAAAGTGAACCCAGGTGATCTGATTCCAATTCAAGGGATCTTTCACTGCATAATATTACATCTTCCTTTAATCTTCCTCTTAAAAAAAAACCCCACTAAAAACAGCAAACCAGTATTTTGTGGTCTTAATTTTTCTTTCTAACCTCATACCATGCTGAGCTTTAGTGCTCGACATTGTCTTTTTTTTTTTTTTTTTAGTTTTTGGAAGGCAATGGGGTTAAGTGGCTTGCCCAGGGTCACACAGCTAGGTAATTATTAAGTGTCTGAGGCTGGATTTGAACTCAGGTCCTCCTGACTCCAGGGCTGGTGCTCTATCCACTGCACCACCTAGCTGCCCCCTGACATTGTCTTTTATAGAACATGTTTTTGCTGTCATCCGCCTGTGTCTACACTTGTAGTTATTTTCTGTATACATTTTGAAAAAATCTAAGTAGATGAATGAGTCCACTGTCACTCTTCAGATAACTTTCAAAAACTGTTTCCTTATGTCTTCAATTTTTTTCTTGAGAGTTCCCCATTTTTCTTCTGACCAACTTGCTCAGTGGAACTCTAGGCCTCCACATTTCCTATCCCGGAGCACTCATTTTGGACTTCTTTGCCTTTGTCCCCTTGACACCCTCTCCCCTCTCTTCTGCTTCTTTTGGGTTGACTTTACTGACCATGGAATCCTAAACTATCCTATCTCTGGACCCTACAAATCTCCTCTCCTACTGTCCATGACACTAGTCAAACAATGTGCAACTTTCTTATCTATAGTGTATCCTAAGACAAAAAGGTCACTTTAAGGTTCCCATTCTTTTTTTCCCAATTATTTTATTATTGGTGAGACTAGGGTGTAGTTACTCTGCTATGGGCAGAATAACCAGATCCCTGGAAACCCCCTTCACTATCAGATGATGTTATCTCTTTGCCAGGTTTCCTCTAAACGAGGTCCATGAAATTAAATATGTATATATATATATATATATATATATATATATGTATATATATATATACACATACACATATATGTATAATTTTCATAAATTTAAATATATATTTATAATAATTTAAATGTGAAATTTGTATTTAATCTCAATAAATAATAAAATAATTGTTAATGATGTATTTCCTTTGTATTCCTATCTTATTTTATTCATTTAAAAATATTATTCTAGCAGATTTCATCTAGATTTCATCAAAATGCCAGGAGTCCAACACACACACACACACACACACACACACACACACACACATACTTAAAAACCCCTGCTTTATGTCATTAAAGTCTCTTTCCTACTTTCCACAAACACAAAGACACTTTCTACCTTTTACAAACTATGTTTCCACTTAAAACAAATTAAGCTAGTTCATGAAATCTTTTTCCAATTATATAAATATAACATGGATCCTAGTTATTTTGTAAGTTCCATCTGGAAGTAACCTACTTTTAATTACTTTTGACAAATCCAATAGTCTGTATTTGTTATCAGCCTTGACTACTGCCAGGTGAAGTAATGTTTCTTTATGTCAAAATAATTTCTATGGGGTTTTTAATGTCTATCAGTGGTTATTACATATATAAAGTATTAAAATACTTCAAGGAAAAATGGAGATTGAAGGCTTTTGAGCTTGAATTCAAAGGTCACCAACAAATCATGAAGGTGACTTTTACAAATATCTCTTCTAAGCAAGGCATATATGCAAAGAAATCAAAGAGCAACTTATAACTGAATATTAGACTACTTTTTTGTATCCTGAAATACAAGCTAAATGGAGAGAACAAGTTTAAAACAATCAACAGTACCAATCTTAGGGTACATATTCAAAACTGTATAATGGACCATACAACAGTTGTAAATTACTCTAATAAAATGCTGTATATTAATGAACTACAAGGTCCATCATCCTATGACAGCTATATAAAAATTAATAATTCACACAAAAAGGAGGAAGCTAATACCTTAAAAAGTTAAAACCATAAAGAAACATTTTTGGAATAAGAAAACAATTTAGCGGTGGCTAGGTGGCATAATGGATAAAGCACCAGCCCTGAAGTCAGGAGTACCTGGGTTCAAATCCAGTCTCAGATACTTCATAATTACCTAGCTGTGTGGCCTTGGGCAAGCCACTTAACCCCGTGCCTTACAAAAACCTTAAAAAAAAAATTTAACTAGCAAAATAAAGGAGAAGAACATGTACACATCACTGAATATGTCAAATGTTAATGAAAGTGGCTGATATTCAGATGAAGCCTATGAAATGACTAAGATGCAAGTGTGGAATAAAAAGGCCCTCCTCTCCATTCACATGAACATAGTCAATATGTTCAACAATGAAGTGATGAATAAATGCCTGTGTCTTATAGATTTGTTTTTGGAAATAAAGGGGTGGATGATGACAATTCAGGACCAGGTCTATGTCACTAGAAAATACAAGAGGATTATAATTAAGGAGCTTATACTTAGAGATCAATGTAAATTAGATACAAGGGAAAGGTAGAGATAATTTATCACCGCAGACTATAAAAATGTAGCACAAATCAAAGAGTTATAAGCAATACCTAGTGGTGAGGGTTAAGACATCAAAAGTTCACTATTTTTAATGGACTGATATACTATAAAGACAGATCTCGTTAGATTATCAATTCCTTGAGGACAGAAATCATCTTATACATTCTTTCCCTCCACAGCACTCAGTATAGTTACCTGGCATAAATTATTAATAAATTACTAATTAATAAATTATCCTTGATGGACTCACTCATTATCACCAATCAACTACTGTCTTTAATTATTAAGATATAACACTCATAGAAAATTAAGGACTTTTAAATAGATGCCATACCAAATATCCAATCCTCAAAGTAAATACAACAAAAATATTCAAAACATAGAAACCAGGTTAAGAAATAAAAATCATGTGGGAACAAGATGACATTCAGATTATATACCTGTTTTTCTATCTGCCATAGGAATTTTACTAAAGATACACTTATATCCTGATAATTTTATTTAACCACAAAAGCAGTTATTTTTGTCTATGAAAGTCAACTAATATAAAGAAAAGCAGGAGAGTAAATTAGACTGGAACTCATTTCATCTAAATCCCATTAAAAAATGCTGAGAAGATTAAAAATAGTAATGGTAATTCCATTACGGGATCTTGAGTTCCTTATAGGATCACAGATATTAAGAATGTAATACTTAACTTGAATGGCAATTAAAGAAAAGGTTGAGTCTAAATTATAAAAGGTTTATTCCCATGAAAAGTAAATACATAAAAGACATAGGCAAAGATTTTTAAAGGCAAAACTGCCCAAGAACTGCAAAATACAACTTTTTTTAAGATTGCATGCAAATTTTACTTAGAATTCAGTAATTATTCAACTTTTTTCTAAAACTGATCTCAAAATCTGTAGACAGACTATTCTTTGTTTTATGAAAGTAAACCTCAAGAAATATCAAAATATCCTACTATGCAATACAAACTTTAGAATCACTTTATTAAAAAACAAGAAGAACTCAAAAAGCATTAAGAACTGAAAGCATATCTACCTCTCTGATTATATTTTTTCCTCAAGGATACGATTTTCCTCAACACGTTCAATTTTGATCCATGTATAGCATGGAAACAATAAAAAGATTATCAGACTGCCTTCTATGGAGGGAGTAGGGGGAGAGAAGGGAGGGTAGGGGAAAAAATTGTAAAATTCAAAACCTTACAAAAACAAGGATAGGTAGAAACTACTATTGTATATAATCGGAAAACAAAATATTTTTAAAAAAGAATTGAAGGGGCGGCTAGGTGGCGTAGTGGATAAAGCACCGCCCTGGAGTCAGGAGTACCTGGGTTCAAATCTGGTCTCAGACACTTATTTACCTAGCTGGGCAAACCACTTAACCCCATTTGCCTTTCAAAAACCTAATGTGTATGTGTATATATATATATACATATACATACATATATATATATATATATATATATATATATATATATATATATATATGCTTTAAAAAAAGTGATTACATACAAGGTGCATATGCTTTGACTCCTAGATACTATTGCTAGGGATATAGATTGATAACAAAAATAAGGATCTCATATATAGGAAAAATATTTACAGAAGCACTTTTTGTAGCAAAGAAAGAAAAATATCCACTGACAAATAAGGAATCAACAAATATGAAGAAAAACTTGAGAATATGTGCATGAACTGATGCAGAATAAAGCCAAGAACCAAGAAAATAGCATATATGACAACAATGTAAACAAAATACTGTATAATTATAATGACTAAGGTTGGCCCTGAAGAAGAGTTAAGAAAATATATTTCCTTAACTTCATTGCAAAGGTAGGGACTATATAGCTACAGAAGACCACATAGGTTATCAAGCATGATCAATGTGGTAGTTGCTTTTGCTAACCCCTTTTGTCTCCACTTTCAATCAACAAGCATTTATTTATTGTCTTAATATTATGTTCCAGGGATTGTGCTAGGTACAATCCCTATTCTATCAAGAAGCTAATGAACTACGGTCTATTTGGGAAAATATATATAAATATACAGAAAATACAAAGTAATTAAGAGAGGTGTTCTATGAGGTAGATGTAAAAAGGAAGTGTATTCTAGGAATGAGAAAAATCACTATAAAGTTCCAAGGTGGGAAATGGAGTGGTTCCTGGGGAACATTAAGAAGGCAACTCCAGCTAATTCAAGAATGTAAGAAAGGAAAGAGTAATGCATAATAAATGGATTGGAAATATTGGAAAGATGAGGACAAAGTTGCAAAAGACTTTTTTAATAACTAGAGTTTACCTTTTATCCTAAAAACAACAAGAATCACTGGAGTTTATTTAAAGTCACATGGTCAGGGAAAACCACTTTGAAAATTGTGTGAAGGCATTTAATAAAACCACAATAATAATCTAGATAAGAAGTGATGAGAGCTGGAACTAAGGTGGTGACCATATGAAGAGAAAGAAGGGAATAGATGTGAGATGCTGTGGAGGTAAAATGGCAACATTTAACAACTGACTGAATATGGATAGTGAGGGGAAGTGAGCCTAGAATAATGAAGTTACAAAGAGACAGATAGGAAGCATGAAGATATGTGGGTTTTGTAGGTAAGACATTAGTTCTGTTTTGGACATGTTGAGTTTGGGGTGTCTATGGGTTATTCAATCTGAAATGCAAACTAGTTGCTATAGGACTGAAGTTCAGGGTAGAAACAGGCTCTCAGTCTGTGAGTCACCTACATAACATTAACATAATACCTAAGGAAGCAGATGAGGTAACCCAGAACTTTGAGGAACACTCTCAGCCAAGGTGAATAAGAAGGAAACAAAGGTACAAAGAGAACCAGGAGGGTAAGTGTCAAGGAAACCCAGAGAGGAAAAGAGTAGCCATGAGAAGAGAGTGGTCAACACTTGTCAAATGCAAAAAGTCAAGAATGAGAACTGAGAAAAATCTTTGTACAAGGGACAGGTAGGATAGGAGAAGGAATATATTTGGAATTGAAAGTGATATAAAAAAAGAAGGCAGCAATAAAAATATTTTTAAAATAGAGGTAACTGATTAATCCTTCAAAAGAGGGAATGCTTCTATATAATAAATTTAGCCATATGAAGTCAAGTCTCAGTCAAATCTGAGACATAGTATATGCAAACATAATTAAAATTTCTCTGAGTTGATTTTTATAATTCAAAGGCATAACTGGCACAAGAAATTAAAAAGTATTTATTCCAATTATGCAGTAAATCTTTTCAGAAAATAAGTATGAAACTAAGGAATCCTGTAGCCTACAGAAACTAAATAAGAGAAAAAGTATGCTTAAAGAACATAGTAAATGCAGACATTATAGTAACAAGGGAACACTAAGTTTCAAAATCATAGCAACGTCCAAGTTTCTAAAAAATGCAAAATGAACAAAATATAACCTAGGATACAAAATGAAATTGGGAAGAAGCTGAAGGAAAAAAAAGTCAAAGAAAAAAAGATTCCTCTTTGGAACAGACAGCTGGAAGGAAGGAAGAAAGGAAAATGTGAAAAAAACTTAGCAAAATTGTGGGTATTTAATATGGCATGGTCTGCTGGGGGAAGGGAGTAAAGAAATAAGTTCTTAATCACTAGAGATATTCAAGCAAAGATTGGATGAGCACTCTATATATGAGGTAGATAGATTTTAGGTAGGAATTAGACAAGATAACCACTGAGATCCCTTTGCAATTATATAATTCTTTTTATAAAATCTCATAACTAGAAAAAGAAAGGATAGGAAAGCAAGGGGCCTTATTCCAATGTCAAATAAGAGTAATGAAGTTGGAAAATATCATTAAATGCTAATTAATATATCAAATATATCCCCAAACAAAATAGGGTTGGTATGGGGGAAGGGGGAGATTTAAGGGCAAAAGCCTTAGGATCCTAAACTATTAAAAAAAAAAAAAAAAGGATAACATTTGTCTAGCTGTGTGGTCTTGGGCAAGCCACTTAACCCCATTGCCTAAAAAAAAAAATACGTATTGTTAGAATCGAGTTGGAAAATTCTTGCTTTGCAAACCTGTTAATGGAAATGATTTAAGATAAAATTTCAATATAATAGATGAATTTTCAAAACTGAAATTATCCAACATGGGAGAATTATTTTGGACTTTGATTTTGTGAAATTCATTCAACATCACGAAAAATACAGATCCTTAAAGGGTTAATTAAAAATTTATGTTTTCTTGGAAACAAAGTAAAGACTGACAGAGTGCTATCTGTGGGGTGGGGGTGGGGGAGGGAAGCAAGATTGGGGAAAACTGTAAAACTCAAATAATATCTTTAATAAAAATTTTTAAAAAATTGTTTTCTCATGCATGCTTCACAATCATTAATTAGTATTGAAAAATATGAGTAACAGGCTATGAACATTTTTTGAAGTTTTACAAAGTCAACTTTACAAAAACCAATCCATTAAAAGGAATGCTCTTTGCAAAACTATGTAATGATAAGGGGGCAAAGTGCAGAACACTCTTATTGCAAAAACACACTGGATTTCTCTTTCTAAAGTTCTTTGAAAAATTGCTAAGCTAAAAAATCTTGTGAATTTGGTGGCTATTTTGAAAAATTGAATATTCTAAATAAATCAATGCAAAGTGTTTAAATTCATACTGATCCATTTATAAAACTATTTGAGCCTGATAAATGAATAAAAAAATAAAAACAAAACCCAACCCATTGAGTATATGAGATGAAGAAAAATGAGGAAGCAGATAAAATTAGGATTTTTGAATCTGAATCAACAGCACATATAGAAATTCAATTCAAAAAAAGACTAAGAAAGGAGTCAATGATTACCAAGGATTTATCTCCTAGAGCTTAAATGTCAGCAAGCACCCTCTCTGTAATTTACAGATTTAGAATTTCCTAGGCCACTGAGAGATGTTTTGACAAAGACAAGCACTTGAAATCATGATATTTAGACTCTAGAACCACTTTTCAATCCACTGCTGCAGTGGTCTCTCACTCTTCTCCCAACCAGGATATTTGCCTATTCAAATTCCTACAATTCAAAGCAATCAATCAACCAACAAGCATTTTGATTAAATGCTTTCAATGTGCCAGGTACATAGTACTAAATACTAAGAATACAAAAGGAAACCGTTTCTGTCCTCAAGGAGCTTATATTCTAATAAAATATTCAGAATATTCTAGTAAAGATATGTAAATGTAAATATTTCACTTACCCACACCCACACTCACACTCTCACTCACTCACCACCAGGAGGTAGTTTGGGGAGTCACTGTACAGATTGGGGAAATCAGAAAAGACTTGTAGATGGATGTTTTCACTGAGTCTGGAAGGAAAAGATGAGTAGGTAAACAGGAAGTACTCTCTATTCTTAGAGGGAAGCCAGTGCTACATATGGAGATGGAAATGTCCTGTGCAAAGAACTGCAAGCAGGCCAACAAAGTCAGACTGCAGAGTAAGATGAAGGTAGTAAAATGGAAGTATACTTGAAAGGTAGAAAGGGCCTAGGTGGTTGCAGAGATTTAAATGGCAACCAAGATTTTATATTTGACCCTAGAGTCAACAGGAAACCACTAGAGTATATTGAGCAAAGGGGCTGACAATCAGAACTGTATTTTGGTGGCCTTGTAGAGAATGGATTGCTGTGGCGAAACACTTAATGGGAAGTAAACAAAATCAAGTCTACTGCAATAAGCCAGGCAAAAAAGACAACCTGAACTATAGTGGTGGTAGGTGAGTGGAGTGGGGATTGATTGATGGGAAAATGTTGAGGTAGAGAAAATAAAATCTATTTGGACACATGTGACAGAATAAGGATCATCACTCAACAGCCATAACCTCTTAAGTAATGTAATCTATCCCTTTCTTCCCCACTTCTCCCCTCCACTTATCATATTCTAACTTTTATTATTTACATACAAAAGCAAGCTCCCTGACTGCAGGTTCTATCACTTTTGATCTGTAATCCCACTCCTAGCATATATAACTCGTTCTTAATAAATGTCTAAACTGAATTGGTAAAAAGCAAGCTAAAAGGGTCTGTGTGCCTAAAAGAATCATTCAATGATATCAGATTGATGACAACAATGTAAGGTGTCCTGGTCAGAAAAAGGAGTATACCTAAAGACAAGTCAGGCATGTTCTCTTCCATGGACAAAATCATGAATTAGAATCATAATTTCTTATGGCCTACTCACATCCCTAACATCTTGAACTTGTCTCCCATTTTTTCTAAGTCAAAATTTTCTCATATCTTCAATGACTCTCCTCTTCCTCTCAAAAGCCTTAACCTAGGGGCAGCTAGGTGGAGCAGTAGATAGAGTACGGACGCTGGAGTCAGGAGTACCTGAATTCAAATTTGACCTCAGACACTTAATAATTACCTAGCTGTGTGGCCTTGGGCAAGCCACTTAATCCCACTGCCTTGCAAAAAAAAAAAAAAAAAAAAAAAAAAAAAGCCTTAACCTTCTCTAAATTTCCTCTGGGCATGTCTTTCCTCTTCTGGGACCTATGGCATATGAACTTCACACTGTGTATCTTTAATTTAGGGAACTAGAAATTCCTACATTCTGAAAGCCACCAGTAGAGGATTAGATTAGTCCATTCTTAGAAGTGAATCCCACTGACAGATGTAAAACAAGTACATACCTGGACACTGGAATAGATGACTTTTAAGGTCTCCTTTCAACCAGTGTTCTATGATCTTGCTGACATAGTGACATATTCCTAGTCTTTCACATTCAAGTACCTACTTTTAAGGTTATGAGCCCTTTACAAAGATAAATTACCTGGAGGATTCAGTTGATAAGCCTTTGAACATTTAACCACAATAATCTAACAGTGAAAAGTAGGACTTTCTTAGGAGCTTCCCCCTAGGGCTAATACCTTAGGGCCTTTTCAACCATCCATCAAACTTAACTAAGGTTCAAAAGATCCCTCCTGGCAGTTTTAGGATCTTTGTTCCTATCAGATTCCCAGTTTGCAGTAAGAAGGATAGGAGTGCGAAGTGTGAGAAGGCCTTAATTGAGCAAACCTGGTTTGTCTAAACAATACAGGACAAAAATTAACCAGAAATCCCGTTTCCACTCTTTTAAAATCATACTCTTCTTACATATTTGCATATAAAAAGGTGATGGGATTATTTTCAAAGTTATATTAGGAAGTGTCATACACATACAACACACTCCTCTTGGTTATGTTTCTCTACTTTCATTTTCTTCATTGTTTTCCTTGATATCACTTTCTGGTTAAGATAATTGCCACAATAAATTTTCTCTGCAACAATATTCCAGATAAAGGTCAAATTCCAACATAAAGATTACCACTACAAAACCTCCTGAGAACAAAACAATGTTAAAACAGTTATTTATTCTGCCGTCTATGTGATAATTTCAATGTAATCTAATTCTGACACCCACTGAGCTCAGTGTTAACTACATTTGACCTGTAAAAGTATGTCAATTCCAAGTGTTGCAATGCAAAATAAACAATTTTTTTAAATATTTGTAAATGAATTTTATATTAAGGAATCAGATTAGAGGACAATTTCAGTGGTTAAAAAAAAAAAAGTTAGATTCAGAGTATGAATTAAGCCAGTCTGAGGGTTAAAAGGTTTCTGACAAAGAATATAATAGAGAGGCCACTGAATTTGGCACTGGAGGACCTACACTTCAATTCTGGCTATGCTTTTTATAAATATAATATTCAGCAAGTCTCTTCACTTCTCAGCCTCAATTTTCCCATCTTTCCCATAAAAGGAATTGGAGAGGGGGGCGGCTAGGGGGCACAGTGGATAGAGCACTGGCCCTGGAGTCAGGAGTACCTGGGTTCAAATTCGACCTCAGACACTTAATAATTACCTAGCTGTGTGGCCTTGGGCAAGCCACTTAACCCCATTGCCTTGCAAAAAAAAAAAAGGAATTGGAGAAGATTTTTTCCAACTCAAGCTGTTTCTAGAAATCTTATCCACTTAGTTAAAAACAAGGAAACTAGGCAAAATTTAATTACTCCCATGATTTATCATGCTTAGCCTTATCTACTCTACAGTACTCTATTCTTTCCCTATTCTCCAAGATCATGACTCCCATTTTCCCTAGTTTTTTTTTTGGGGGGGGGGTTAGGTTTTTGCAAGTCAAACGGGGTTAAGTGGCTTGCCCAAGGCCACACAGCTAGGTAATTATTAAGTGTCTGTGACCGGATTTGAACCCAGGTACTCCTGACTCCAGGGCCGGTGCTTTATCCACTACGCCACTATGCCACCCCCCATTTGCCCTATTTTTGAAAAGTCAGTACCTATTTCTCACATTCACAACAAAGCTATCAACAGCATTCTAGAAATCATAATAGGCATGGCATAAGGAACATGAAAAATTTCATAAACAAGAATAAAAACACACAAGTAAATTCCTAAATGTGGCTAGTGGAGAGACAGAAAATATACTATCCTAGGATCACAATGGTCATTAAAAGGTAGAAGTACAATAGGAAGAGTGGACAAAGAAAAAGAATCAGAAAGGAAACTAGCAATCTACAGAGACCTCTTCAATAAGTCTATATTACATCTATGTGTTCCCACTGATTATCTCTAATCCTAATTTTAAATTATATATATATAGATACATAGATAGATAGATATAGATTGTACATGGTTCTTTGTATTGTTTCTGCCATTAGATTGCGAGTTCCTTCAGATCAAGGACTGATTTTTTCCTTTGTATCCCAGGACTTACTTCCATAAAAGACGCTTAATAAAGAGCTAAGAAGTCACTATTTGAAAAAAATTCTGAGGTACCACTTCACATGGATCAGGATTGTCTAATATGACAGAAAAGAAAAATGTTAAATATTGAAGAAGATGTGGAAAAACTGGAACAAGATATGTTATTGGAAGAGTTGCGAACTGATCCAACCATTCTGGAGAAGAATTTTAAACTACGGAAATGAACGGAACATCTTCAGCATTAAAGCTCTCTTTAGTCATATGAAAAAAAATACTCCCGGGCAGCTAGGTGGCGTAGTGGATAAAGCACCGGCCCTGGAGTCAGGAGTACCTGGGTTCAAATCCGGTCTCAGACACATAATAATTACCTAGCTGTGTGGCCTTGGGCAAGCCACTTAACCCCGTTTGCCTTGCAAAAAAAACCTAAAAAAAAAAAACTCTAGGTCACTACTAATTAGAGAAATGCAAATTTAAACAACTCTGAAATAGCACTTCACACTGATCAGATTGGCCAATATGATAGAAAAGGAAAATGATAAATGGGAAATGGGAAAACTGGGACACTAATGCACTGTTGGTGGAGGTGTAAAGTGATCCAACTATTCAGGAGAGCAATTTGAAACTATGCCCAAAGAATAATAAACCAGTCTACCATTTAATCCAGCAATACTACTGCTAGGTCTGTATTCCTAAGAGATCATAAAGAAGGGATAAAGAATTCACATATATTGCATCTATGTGGGTTCTCCAGCAAAGCAGTTTAACTCATCCATGATTTTTAATCCTGTGTCTATACCCTCTCAAGATAAGAACCATCCAATATCTTTGAGATATCTCAACAATACAATAAATTTGGGGGCAGCTAGGTGTCGAAGTGGATAGAGCACCTGCCCTGGAGTCAGGAACACCTAAGTTCAAATCCAGCCTCAGACACTTAATAATTACCTAACTGTGTGGCCTTGGACAAGCCACTTAACCCCATTGCCTTGCAAAAACCTAAAAATAAAATAAAATAAAATAAATTTCAATGGAATACACATGTGTCCATCAGTTATCACTGGTACTCATCACACAAATAGTCCATTTTTCTCTGATGACATTCTTTTATTAAAGATTTTATTTATTTTGAGTTTTACAAATTTTCCCCCATCTTACTTCCCTCCCCCCCCACAAAAAGCAATTTGTCAGTCTTTACTTTGTTTCCATGTTGTACATTGATCCAAATTGAGAGTGATGAGAGAGAATATCATATCCTTAAAGAAGAAACAAAAAGTATAAGAGATAACAAGATCTGATGACATTCTTTACCCTATTTCTCCTGTAATGTTCCATACTGATCACACAGTCAGAAAAGGAACTGAGAAAAAATATCACATGGACCATTTTTAAAGTTTCATTTTCTGAGCCATTGCTATTATTTATTATGTACTATAGCTTGTTCTCTTTCACGATGTACTTTTATCTTGAACATTAGGTGATCTTCCACTTTAATGAGGCACTGGGCATACAAAGACACAACAAAACATAGTTTCTGCCATCAAGAAACTGACATTCTACCTGGGGAAGGGAAAGAGGAAATATGTAAACAGGTAAGTAAGCAGATGAAAAAAACAAAACAAAAACCTAAGACACCAGAAAAGACCTCCCATAGAATCTGTCTTATGAACTATGCTTTGAAGGAATCTACTAAAGATTCTAGAAGGCAAGCTGTTTGCATCAATTTCCTCATCTATAATGAGAATAAAAATAGCACCTACCTCCAAGGTTTATTATGAAGATCAGTGAAACAATATTTGTAAAGTATTAGTATACTAATTGGCACATAGCACTAGATATTATTATTATTACTACTGAGTTACCTATTTATTGTGGACTTAACTAGTTTTTACTTTGGGAGGGGGAGGGTGGAAGAACAGCTTGTCTTAAAAATAGAAGTTCTTGTAAGAGAGAATTTCTTAATTCAGTGAACTTGGAAGACGAAAAATTTGCAGAAATTTTAAAGCCAAAGGAAATATCATAGGGTTGGGATGGTGGAAGAGGAGGGATGGATTTAAAACTGATACAGTAGTTTATTAAAACAATTGCAAATTTAGGGGCAGCTAGGTGGCACAGTAGATAGAGCACTGGCCTGGGAATCAGAAGTACCCAAGTTCAAATCTGGCCTCAGACCTTTAATAATTACCTAGCTGTGTGAACTTGTGCAAGTCACTTAACCACAATGCCTTAAATAAAATAAATTAAATTTTTAAAAAATTACAAATTTATTAAATTATTTGTAAAGTTTTTATTATAACAAAGTGAGCCTCTGTCAATCAAGAAGCATTTACTAAATGTCTCTTTTGTGCACTACTGTGCCTGCTCCAAAGATCTGGGCTTTAAAGTCTACTTTTGCTAATTTATGAGATAGTAAGTATTAAGACAAGAGTAGGGGCGGCTAGCTGGTGCAGTGGATAAAGCACCAGGCCCTGGAGTCAAGGAGTACCTGGGTTCAAATCCGGTCTCAGACACTTAATATTTACCTAGCTATGTGGCCTTGGGTAAGCCACTTAACCCCATTTGCCTTGCAAAAACCTAAAAAAAAAAAAAAAAAAAAAAAGACAAGAGTAGTAATCACTAATGTTACAATAAAGCAAAAGCTATCTTGGTTATTTCTACCTTGGTTTGCCATGCTGATCACACAGAAAAGGAACTGAGAAAAAAATGCCACATGGACCATTTTCAAAGTTTCATTTTCTGAGCCACTGCTATTAACTGTTAAGTTTCTGCTTCTTTTGTTGCTTCATTTTAACCTGTTTACTGACCCCTGAAAATTAAGTTGCCATATTGCAACAAGTGTTTCTAACCTTCCACACGTATTTATTTTAGGATTAGGTGTATTTTCAAAACACTGGAAAGTGTCTTTCATTAGAGGCAAAAGATGGAAGGACCCAAAGTTAAGGGAAAAAACCATGGAAGCTAGAGATGGTCAGGTAGCCAGATGGTGAAACATATGTAGCACAACTATCGGACTTGGGAGTCAAGAAGGCTTCAGTTAAAATCCTAGTTCAGACATCTACTTGCTTGAGAGATGTGATCCCCACATCTCTCAGTATTAGTTTTTTTCCATCTGTAATCATAGTAAGCTAGCATGTATCTGGCACAAATACTCCCCATGTTTTAAAGATGAAGATATTGAGACAGCCACACAGCCTGTGATTTAATTCGGGGTTTCTGGACTCCAACTCCAGGACTCTGTCCTCTGCAGTTGCCCAGCCACAAGACCAGCTTGTTGCTACAGTCATGCAATTCTACCATAATGTCGCAACAATTTGGGAGAACCCTACTCTACAGCACTAGATATTGGAAAGCTGTTTTATCGAATACATTTCAAAATACCTTCCCAGGGTCAATCAACTCCTGTTCTAATTCAAGTAAGCATTGAGTCAGGAGGGTCAAACCCCTGAGAAGGAAGGATTAAAGAAGGGATCGTGTTGGTCTTCACCCTCTCCAGTCCTAAGTATCTCAGCTTTCTTGTTTACCTGACAGGGAAAGGTCAATTTGAGACTTCCCCAACATCACTTCATTCCACTTTTCTGATCCTCTGGTCTTCCCCCATTAACATGTAAGCTCCCTGAGGTCAAGGATTTCTCTTGCTTGCTTATATCTATATCCCAGTGCCTATCATAAAGTAATTTAGTAAATGTCTTATCTGCTCATCTTGATAGTTCTATTGCATTTGACTAGATTATATTAATTACATTTTTACCTTTGAACTATAGATTAGCAGCAACGTAATCCATTCAGTTACTGACCTTATAGGGCAGAACTATGATCCAAAGAACTGTTCCAATTTTAAGACCCTGGGTTGTAAAATTTCCTTTTTTCCAACCAGTTTAGTTCTACCACTCCCAATTACTAGCATCCTAAACCCTCACTATTCTTTATTCCCATCACTCCTCTTTCCATATACTCTCCATTCCCATTCCAGTATATCTGCCCCTTCTGGTTTTCTTTCTTTCCAGCTTGATTTATTAGCCCTTGACTCTATATGAGCTACAATTCTACCTTCCACAGCACACTCCAATCCCTCATCATCTTTCCACAGTACTAACTTGAACATTTCCATCTCTAGGTGCTTTCTTCATTTCTGTCATGAAATTATGAAGACTAGACTAGCTTTTACATGACATTTAAGGACTTTTCATATCTTCTACTATTCCCCCCCCCTTACCTACCCTATACTTTAAAACAGGGCTGTCCAAAATGCAGCCAATGCTACTACAGTGCGATTTTATGCAGCCCCCTATGGGTTTACTAAATGTTTTAGTAAATGAAGCTGAGCTACCAGAGAGCTCTCACTAAAATGGCAAATCAAAATACATTGTCTATGGTTTCAATAAAAAAACTTTTTAAAAAGTTAAGATTGGACAGCCCTGCTTTAAAGTCTCACACTTACAATTCAGTAGTTTGTCTGAAAAAGATCTGAGGATTTTAGGAATGTATAAGTATCCACTGCGTTCTGTCCGTCGGAAGTATTATAGTCTGCTCTGGGCAACATATTTTTGAAAAGTTTAGGTTGGAGAATGTCTAGAAGAAGAAGAAAACCAGGATGGTTAAGGGACAAAAAAAAAATCATGTCATATCAAACTTAGTTGAAGATGCTGGGATGTCAAACTCAGATGAGTCATGAAGGAACCATTACAGTCTTCCAAATACTGGAAGAGCTGTCATGTAAAAAAAGCTTCTATCATTTAGCCCTACTTAGGGCTACTTAGCAGAAAAAAAAAATAGGTGGAAATTACCAAGATACTGTATAAGGTCAACAATTACAGTTTATGCTAAAGTGGAATGAGATGTCCTGATGTTCTCTCTCATTTAATTAACCAATAAACAATTATTAAATATCTATGCATCAGTCATTCTGGGGCAGGTAGGAGACACAGTGAGTGGAATGTTAGATCTGAAGTCTTCGATGAATTCAAATCTGGACTCAAATGTGTAGCTAGTTGTGTGACACTACGCCAAGTCAATTAACCCTGTAAGCCTCAGTTTCCTCTCCTGTAAAACGAGCCAAAGAAAGAGATGGCAAACCACTCCAATATCTTTGCTAAGAAAACCCCATTACAAAGAATCAGAACACAACTGACAAACAAGTGAACAACAAATTGGATAGTTTGTGAGGTGCTGGAGACAGAAAGACAAAAATAAAATAGTCTTTCTGACCCCATCCCAAGAGCTTACATGCCAGCAGGGAAGATAGGCACATTTATAATACATATAAAATTTAAAAAAAAAATAATTTCTTTAGGAGAGAAAGGACACTAGCAGCTGAGAAGGAAAATCAAGAAAGGAAATGCAGTTGAAGCTTGTGCTTGAATTGAGTTCTGAAGGAAAAATGAGTTTGTAAGAGAAGGAGTGTATTATAGGCTTCGGGGACAGCAACTGTATGTACAAAGGCAGAGATGGGAGGTAGAGCATTGCTTGGGAGAAAACAGTAAGAAGGTTAATTTGGTTATGAGGGAAGTGATAGAAAATAAGGTTGGACAGGTAGATTATAGGCTCAGTGTAAGAGAGAAGTTTATATTTGATTCTGAAAGTAAGGGGGAAACAACTGAAATTTACTGAGTAGGAAGGAATACATGATCCCTTTAGGAAAATTACAAGATCATACATTTAGAGATAAAAGAGAATTTTAGAAACCATAAGTTCAACCCCCTCAGTTCACAGATGAGGAAATGAAGCCCAGAGAGATTGAGACTTGCCCAAAGTCACAAATATAATTAAGTATTTGAGCAGGATTTGAAACCAAGATTTCCTAACTACAAGTCGAGTAACCCTAAACACTGCAATATCCTGCCTCCTCACAACTGTATGAAGGATATCTTAGGGACTGGAGAGGGCAATAAGAAAGCTCTGTAAGAAAGAGAAAAAGAGGGGCGGCTAGGTGGCGCAGTGGATAAAGCACTGGCCCTGGAGTCAGGAGTACCTGGGTTCAAATCCGGTCTCAGACACTTAATAATTACCTAGCAATGTGGCCTTGGGCAAGCCACTTAACCCCATTTGCCTTGCAAAAACCCAAAAAAAAGAGAGAAAGAAAGAGAGAGAGAAAGAAAGAAAGACAGACAGATAGACAGAAAGTTCTTGTAACACATCTCTCTTCAAGCAAGAGGTAAGGTCTTGAACTAGGATAGTGGTAGCCAGGCAATAGAGAGACAGGATTGATAGGAGAGATGCTGAAGAATTGTTAAGATTTGTCAAATAGCAATACTGTTGAGGGAGACTTAAGAATCAAAAAATAACACCTAGTATGAAAACCTGGTTAACAAGAATGATGATGGCATCTTCAACAAAAATGGAAATTCACAAAAGAAGTGGATTTTTGAGGGAAAAAGATGAATTTACCTCACTGAAGGTATTCATAAATATGTTTTGCATGATTTCACACATCTAACTGGTATCACATTTCTTGCCTTCTCAATGGATAGGGAAGGGATAGGAAAGAAGGAAAGAATTCAGAACTCAATTTTTTTTAAAAAAGTTGTTAAAATTACATAATTTTGGGGGCAGCTAGGTGGCATTGTGGATAAAGCACCAGCCCTGGAGTCAGGAGTACCTTGTTCAAATCCGGTCTCAGACACTTAATAATGACCTAGCTGTGTGGCCTTGGGCAAGCCACTTAACCCCGTTTGCCTATAAAACCTAAAAAAAAAAAAAAATTACATAAAATTTTTAATAAAGATATTCAACTAGAAGCTAGATGACTACTTGTCAAGTACGCCGTATGGCAGTAGTATTAACCTTAAATATAAACTGGGACCATTAAACCCTACAGCCATGTGTTAACTTCAAAAAGTATATTCTAATATTATTTAAATTCTATATTCTTTTTATTACATTTTAAACTGTGTCTGGTCATACTTAGGAGTGTTGGGATCATCAGGAAGCCCGCCATTGAGAGAACTATGCAAGAATTTTTGGAATAGATAGCCTTTTCAAATCTCTACTAATTTTGAGTTTGTGACTATTAGCATTGTATAAGGCTCAGTAGACACTTTAATGTCCATCCCACATTTGCACATGCTTCCAACTAAAACTGCTTTGAAAGAGCTGAAGAGTAAATTATGTAATGGAACAAATTATACCACTTAAAATCAGGGAAAAAAATACTGTATCTTATAATATATTGTTGATAGTTGACCAAGTTCACAAATTACCACTGAAAACCGATTTTTCTCAAGGACTCTTTTATCCCCAAAGTTGCTATCCTAAATTTTTCATGACATAATAAAAACCAGTTTCTAAATATTACATTCCCATTACCAAAATTATAAATATCTAAATGTGATTCCACGTATCAATTGGTTTCTACAATTCCAAATATAAAGATGCATAATGATTTATTGAAATTTGAAGACAACCAGAAAGGTGGAGTGGTATAATAAAGAGAAGAATGGGTTGAAAGTCAGAAGATGGGTTTAATTAAATCCCACCTCTCTACCATTTAGAAATCTGAGGTAAACAGCTTAAGGTATCTGAACCTCAGTTTCCTCCTTGGTAAAAGATGGCTTCTAAGAACATTTTCAGCTCTAAATCTGTAACACCATTCAATGGTTATGCTAGTACCTACAAACAACTACTTATATCCTTGAGATATGGGAACTGAAAATGTCCACGTTGTAGCTAATATGATTTTTAGAAATAAAAAATTACAAAGCCTTTAATGAATACCAGCTAGCATTAGATGCTACCTGAAGCATACTAATCTAATTTCATAAAGAAATATGCTTCCTACCACCTCACACCTCTCAGATTGGCCAACATGACCAGGAAGGATAATGATCATTGTTGGAAGGGTTGTGGGAAATCTGGGACACTATTAGTGGAGCTGTGAACTCATCCAACCCTTCTGGAGAGCTATTTGGAACTATGCCCAAAGGGCAACAAAAATGTGCATACCCTTTGACCCAGCAATACCACTACTGGGTCTATATCCTGAAGAGATGATGAAAAAGGGTAAAAACATTACTTGTACAAAAATATTTATAGCAGCCCCGTTTGTGGTGGCAAAGAATTGGAAATCAAGTAAATGTCCTTCATTTGGGGGAATGGCTTAGCAAACTGTGGTATCTGTATGTCATGGAACACTACTGTTCTATTAGAAACCAGGAGGGACAGGATTTCAGGGAAGCCTGGAGGAATTTGCATGAACTGATGCTGAGTGAGATGAGCAGAACCAGAAAAACACTGTACACACACCCTAACAGCAACATGGGAGTGATGTTCAACCTTGAAGGACTCGCTCACTCCATCAGTGCAACAATCGGGAACCATTTTGGGCTGTCTGCAAAGGAGAGTGCCATCTGTATCCAGATAAGGAGCTGTGAAGTTTGAACAAAGTTCAAGGACTATTCCCTTTAATTTAGAAAAAAAAAAACAGCTATCTTATTGTCTGATCTTGTTACCTCTTAGACTTCTCTCTTCTTTAAGGATATGATTTCTCTCTCATCACACCCAATTTGGATCAAGGTGCAACATGGAAACAAAGTAAAGACTGACAGTGCTTTCTGGGGGGGGGGGGGAGCAAGATTGGGGGAGAAAATTGTAAAATTCAATAAAGTACAGGATCTGAAAATTTGTCCACCACCATGTCACTTCAAAATGATAATCTGAGGGCAGCTAGATGTTGCAATAGATAAGAGCACCAGCCCTGGAGTCAGGAGGACCTGAGTTCAAATCCCAGCTGCAGACAATTAATAATTACCTAGCTGTGTGACCTTGGGCAAGTCACTTAAACCCACTGCCTAGGGAAAACAAAAAATTTGCAAAATCTGAACCACAAATCTGATTTACAGTGGAATCCTGATATAATCAGCATAGCAAACTTCATAAAAATTAGTCAGTTCCTTCAAAACTTATAAGTGGTAGAACAAAGAGTCAAATACAAAAAAATGTCAAGCTGTCAATATAAAGCAATTTCATTTTTTTGGCTATCCAATAAGGCATTTGTTTAGAAAACCAGGATTAAAAATTTTTTTTTAATAAAACCCAATTATATAGGTTACTGGAAGAGAAAAAAAAGAGAAAAGAGGCTGAGAAGCAAGCATTGTCTACATAAGATATTTTTCTCAATTATTTTTCTAACATTCTTTTCATACTCTCAATTTAATAACAAAAACAAAAATGGCATAGGGAAGAGAAGATTTGGAGAACTTTGGAGGCTGCCACCATTACTTTGTGACCTTCAGATTAATCATTTAACCTGGAAAGGCCAGAATTGTTCTTGTCTGTAAAACTGAATGGGATCAGACTGATGAGGTTCATCTTCAGTATAATTAAGGGAGAGGATTAGGTATTGTGCTAGAGATGATTTCATTTCCAAGTCAGGAGGTCTTAGGTTCAAATTCTAGCCTTCTATGACCATAAGCCATCACAAAATCTGCTTCTCAATTTTTTCCTGTCCCACAGAGCTATTAGAAAATTATACTTTGAAGCCTTAAATATGCCATATAAAAATGACTTATTCCAAGTTTTTTTGTCATAAAATTCTATTAAAGAGAAATGAACTTCTACTCAGTTCATGTTGCATGCCTACTTTCTCAATATCATCCTGAAATATACAAGACTAGTAGTGCATTTATCCTAAAGTGTAATTCTTGTATTCTAAACAAATTTCAACATTAAAAGGAACATATGCTTACTATAAAACCCAAACTACTCGAGTCATACCCACAAGTCACCAAATTTAAAGGTTTCAGTTAGGTAAAATGCCCTCCAAGATCAAGCATACAAAACAAAAAGTTTGGATCACTATCTTTGGTGGCATTTGTTAAAATTGCACATTGACGCACAACTTTTTATTTATGATACTTCCTATTCTCTGAGAGTAGTTTTTAATTCTAAATATATATTATTACTTATATTTCAGAGTTGTGGAACCTAATCATCAGTTCACAATATGTCATTCATGATCACATTTTAAAGTTTGAAGTTTAAAGAGAAATCTTTATCACCTGAATGGGTCTTATTCAATTTATGATCTAAGCAGCTAGGCAAACAGCAGGGATGGTGCTCCAGCCTTGGGCTAAGGAAGACCTGAGCTAAAAATCCTACCATAGATGCTTACTAGCCATAGGATCCTGGAAAAATCACTTAAAATCTCTTGGGCTCATTTTTGTTATCCACAAAATGGGGATAATAATTGTATCTACCTCACAGGGTAATGAAGAGAAACAAATGAGATAAATTAAGCATATTAATTTAAAACAATTTTGCACTTAACTTGCAGTAAATAAGTTCATTTATTCTTCAGAAACTTCAACTATTAGTACCCAGGTATACCAAGCATTCCATTCTTTGGTTTCTATACCATTCCAGAAACTGATAAAAACAATTCTGACAAACTAGTACAATGCATAATTAACAGTATGGTTACTGAATGTCTACAGAAGAGAGAGATGACAGCAGAAGCCATCTTGGTTTTATTGAGAGCAGGTTTCCATTCTGCCAGTTACTAGAGTTACAATTAGTCTGCTGGAGAGCGGGTTCAAGTTTGGTCTTTACTATGTACTGACTGTGTAATTTTGGATCAGTCAATTAACTCTCCCCCCACCTCCACCCAAACTCCCAGGTAGCTCTTTTAAGAGTTCCTCTTCATAATGAAATCACTTGTCTGGTCCCCATCTCTAAGTCAACTAGAGGGGAAGATCGGGAAAAGGCTTTAAGTTAGACATTTTCCCAAAGTCTTCAAGTAGGGTTAAGTCTTAATAACTTAAAAGACATGTCATTTTGCGAAAGCATTATACAGTATCTCCTCTTTTTTGTGGAAAACATGGAAAGATGGAAACCAGACATTACTATAATTGGGTGTATTCAGAACTAGCTAAATCATTAGAGTTAAAAGAAGAGATCTGGGAAGACAATTGAGTGAAGCAAGTAGAACAAAATGTACACAATGACAATAACATAAAAGGGGTAACAATTAAACTGAAGCCCAATGCTGGGAAACTGTAAAGGTTGATTTCAGCTCTAGAAGGCCGGTCAATGGAAGACTTGTCAGGCAAGGAGCATTTATCAAATGGTGTTATGAACTGTGCTAAGTGTTGGAATAAGGAAAAAGGAAGCCCCTACTTCCCTTTGTTGGTGGGTGGCAAAGGAAATGAAGGGTGCCCAGTGTCACACTCTCAGGTACCTGTACTGTCCTGGTTGGCGTTACTTAATCAAGGCTCTGCTTATTTTACTGGGTTTGGGAGAGGGGCAGGGGCAGGAATGTAATAGGGATAAACATAGGTTTATAAACATAGGCACTCAGATTCAAAAAACAAAAACCATCTACAAGATGGGAAAAGGTTCTGATGCTTTCACAGCTAGATGGCGCAGTAGATAGAATACAAGGCTTAGAGTCAGAAAGGCTAGAGTTCAAAATAGGCCTCAGGCACTTTTGTGATCCTGGACATGTCTCTTAACCCTGTTTCTCTCAGTTTCCTCATTTGTAAAAAAAGGGCAAACCAGTTCCACTAGCTTTGCCAAGAAAACCCCCAAAAGGAGTCAGACATGACTTGAAACAAATGAACAACAATAGAGGTTTGTCTTTGAGGAATGGTCTTCAAAGCTTAAGAGGAATCATCAATGTAAAGTGACAAATTAAAGCAATAACTGATATCTATTAACACTTAAGATTTACAAAACAGTTTACCTGCATTCCTTAATTGGGCCATCATTTTGTAGATGCTGTAAATAAGGCTTAAGAGAACAGCAATGATATGGTCACATAAACTACTAGGAGTTAGAGGCAGACTGTCATTCTGTCCTGGTCAGACTACATACTAAACAGTGCAACCTATTTCAGGGAACCCCATTTTAGAAAGGCTATTCAGAAGACAGCCAGGGTGTCGAAAGAGACCAAGATTAAGTCAGATGAGAATCAAATAAAGCAAATGGGAATGTTTAGCTTGGAAAAGAGTAGTTAGGGAGACAAAAGGGGCAGAACTGTTCACAATGGCCCCTGAGGAGAAAACTAGGTACTACCTATATAAATAAAGAAGGTGAAAAGAGGCAATTTGAACTCCACAGTGAAGAAGGCCTTTCTAACAATTACAACTATCCAAATGTGCCATGGGTTAAAGCAGTGGGTTCTCCCTCTCTGGAAGTCTTTAAGCAGACTACAATATTTTGTCAGGTTAAATACTGTAGTAGAAAGGGTTACAGTGGAGTATGAGTTGCAGAGATGGTCTCTAAATGCCACCTCTATGCTTGCTTATCTATTTTAGTCAAGTAAAAAAATTCATCCCTTGATTAATACTTCAGTTTAAAAACCATAAAATTAGTTGTTTCACCCTGGTCCAATGTCCTTTTATAAAGCCAGAGTTCTCCCCACAAAAGTTCAAATGAAAATCAAAGTACCAGCATGAAGACTATCTACAGAGCATTCTAGGATTTTCTCACATCCTTTAGAGTATATCCGTTTTATGTTTATGCTTACCCCTTATAATTAGATACTAACCTATCCTACAAGGATGCATGAAAATATCTGCTCCTTATCTTACAATAATTTCACAACTTTGAATGTTCTTGTTGCTACCCTCAACCTAGAATATGTGTTGTGCAAATATCAAAATGGAAAAGAAGAAGAGGAAATGACTCAAAGCTATGGTAATCCTCTTCATTTCCAAATCTAAACTGCAACTACTATCTTTATGAAAAAAAGTATCATTTTTAATTTTCATACAAAAAGGACAGTTATTATTTTAAATTAGGAATATACATTTTGTATAAAAACAAAGACTACCATAAGTTACAAAGAAACAGCCAGCCTTTTGATTCTAGTTTGAGGATTTTTTTTTGTCATGCATTTCAGTCAAAGAGAAATACATATTGCTTACTATTTAACAACAATAAAGCATTAAGATAGTTCTCTCTGAATCCATCTGCAAACTTACTTTCCATAGAAGCAGTCAAACTGCAATTCTTAAATTATCTGAATAAACTAAGCCATGCTTGAATACAAATAGCACCATCACACCAAGAGTCCACTTTAAAATCCAAAATTGTGTTTTTTTAGCACAATGACCCAAAGTCTAAAATTTCATAAGCTAAATTACTAAGTAACAATTTACTTCATTGTTTACATTGATTCAATAAAAGTATCCTATCAAAATGTTTCAACACATTTCTATGACAACAATTTTATACATGATTATTCTCAATCCTCTAGCCTAACACAACTACAGACAGGAAAGACTTTCTTTAGTATCTCAATTTAGCAGCATTCTAATTTCTGAAGAATCCATACAATTTCTGTAACTAGATAAAAAGATACCTTAAAAGAAATACTCACAACTTTTCAAAAGAGTCACAAAATAAGCTAGAGTTATTAAACAGCTACAGCCAACAAGTCAGAAATTTTTAACTAGACAATATCAGCAAACTTCAGTTTGACAAAGGGAAGAGCTTCCTACTATTAAGGTAGTCTATAAAGATGTTCACCAAGCAACACTCCGTATAATTTTGTGCTACTTATGACAAGTATCCTAAGAACTTCAAGGCCTATAAACTAGAAAAGATTTCAAAAAAAAACTGCTTTAGTTGCTTTTTCCTGTGAATTAAAATGCTCAGGCATAAGCATCAGTCCTTAACTCCCCCTTCAGACGACAAATAGATATAAAACTGAACATGAATGGCAAAGCCCAATAGATTCAGGAAACAAACCTCTCATTCTCTCCTAGGCTCATTTAGCTCTAGCAAAATGTTGTATTTAGGTGGATTTTTTTGAATTAAAATGCACTCCTCCTTTAACAGACGTTAAGGATTTTCTACATACTCATTCAAGCAAAGATTAAATTCCATTCTTTACTTGCTTCCTTACACACACACACACACACACACACACAGCAGGAGGACAAGTTATCATCTAAGCCAAGGAACTACCTAGGAAGGGTTTGGAAAGAAGTCTCTTCTTATACCTGCAGAGCTCTCCAGCTTTCTCTCAGCCACTCTGACTGTTAGGAATAAAGGGGAGGAAATCACGGACGCAGCAGAGGAGGTCAGGATTCCTTCTGTCTGTCACCCACACCCTTTGGCCTGTGATTCTGAGTGACACAGGTGCAGCCGGACCCCAGTGAGGCTACGAGGAGAGGATCATCTCCTCGGCTGGTGCAGGGATAAAGGATCTGGATCTAACATGGCTGCTTCCCCACCCCACCCCCCTTCTTCTATACAGGCTGCGAGAATTAGAGAATTACATTTTCCCTGGCTGCTGCCAGATCATCATCCCCAAATCTCCTCCAGTATAAAAAAGGGCTGCACCCGGCCTCCCTGGAATCGGCTCCTTTACAGCAATAAATAAAGGAAAAGGGTCATACAAAGCGCTGGGGGGAGGGAGGCCAGGCGGCCGGGGGGGGGGGGGGCATGTGCGGCTGCGGGGGGGGGGGGGGCGAGGGGTGGAAAAGGAAAATCACCCTCCCCCATCCTTTCACTTAACCCGGGGGGGGGGGGAGTTGGGGGGGGAGCGGGTTTTGGGGGAGGCTGCTTCTTTTTTTTCTCATTTTGCGCCAGCGCGGGGGCGCGCCTGGAGGGGGAGGGAAGTGACCGTTCCCCAAGCCCTCCGTGCCACCCCCTCCTCCATTCCAGGGCGGGGGGAGGGCATCGGGGCCGCGGGCACTCGGCGTGCGCACGAGCTGCCCGCGGGGGGTGGGGTGGGGTGCCGCTGCCCGGCTCGCGGCGGCTCCCCCCGGCTGCCCGCGGGGGGAGGGGAGGGCATCTCCGTGGGTCCGCACCGCCGCCCCCCGCCCCCCGGGCCAGGCCCCCTCCCCGCCCCCCGCGCGCCCGCCGTTGCCCGGCCCGCGGCGGTTGGGCCGGGCGGTTGGGCCCGGGAGGGGGCGCGGGGCGCGCAGTGACCTGGGCCGTGGCGCATCCTCCGAGGGGGCGGCTGGGCGGCTCGGCGGCGGCTCCGGGGCCGGCGGCGGCTCCTGCGGGGTCGGCACCGACACGCGGACGGCCGGGCGGCGGCGGCGGCGGCGGCGGGGGGCGGGAGGGGGCACCGCGGCTCGCCGGCCCAGGCTGAGGCTGCTCCGCGCGCGCCGGCGCCGACCCCGCCTCCCGCTCCTGGCCCCGCGGCTGCGGCAGAGACAGAAGCAGCGGGAAAAGTGCGCGCCTCTGATTGGCTGCCGGCCTGGCGCTGCAGGCGGACCGGGCTTTTCAAATCCCCTCCGTGCTGGGCTGCGGGGGAGAGGGGAGGGAGGGGCGGGGGCCGGGCCAGGGCCGCCGGGGGCCGGGCGCGGGCCGGCCGGCTCTCGGGGCGCCAAAGGCCAGTGCGCGCGCGCGGGCCCGGAGGGAGCACGGGCGGCGGCGGCGGCGGCGGCGGCGGCGGCGGCGGCGGCGGCGGCGGCGGCGGCGGGCGCGGGGACGGGCCCCGGGGCGCGGTGACGTCGCGCCGCCGCCGCCCAATCGGCGGCACGCTCCGGGCTGTCCCCCGCCCCTCCCCTCCGCCTTCCCCGGGCGCCCGGGCCCAGCCCCGGCCGCTCCGGGCGGGGGAGCCCGGTGACGTAGCGGCCCCCCCCCCGCGCGCGCGCGCACACGCACGCGGCACCCCTCCCCCCCCAGCCGCGCCGGGCCCAATGACAGCCCCGCGGGCCCCCCCCTCCCCCGGCCCCACCCCGGCGGGAGGCGACCCCGGACTCGCCAGGGCGGGGGCGCTGCCGGGCCCGGGACCTCGTGGCAGCCGGGGCTCGGGGCGCCCCCTCCGCGGACGGCCGAGCCCGGGCCGCCTTTGTCCCTCGGCCAGCCCGGGGCCCTTTGTGGCGGCTCGGTGCCCTCGGGGAGATGGCGGCCCAGCGGCCGGACCCCTGGCCACCTCGGGCCCGGGCCGGCCCTCCGAGGGCTCCTCGCCCTGTGGCGGCTCGGTGCCCTCGGGGAGATGGCGGCCCAGCGGCCGGACCCCTGGCCACCTCGGGCCCGGGCCGGCCCTCCGAGGGCTCCTCGCCCCGCGCGGCGGCCGTCAGCGCTACAAAGGGCGGGTGTGGGAAGGGCGCCTTAGCGAGGACCCGCCGCGGACGGCCCCGGCACGGATCCCTTACCAGGGTGCCAAGCTTGGGGCAGGTTGGAACAGCGTGTGTGCGGGCTCTTCGGCTGCGGATAGGCTTCATCCAGCCCCAGAACGGCAGGAAGGCCGGAGCCGGGCCGTGCCAAGGCAACAGAGAGACCCGGGCGTGGGAGCCCCGGAGCCCAGGGCATCCTCACGGCGTGGTGAAGACTTGCCTAGGCAGGGGCGCCTGGGTGGCGCAGGAGTTCAAATCCGGCCTCGGACACTTCAGCACCCAACTGTGTGGCCTTGGGCAAGCCACTTACCTGCTTTGCATTGCAAAAACATAAAAAAAAAAAGTTGCCTAGGCATCCGAAAGAACAGGTTTCCAGTGCCGCCTCTGACAGTTGTGTGACCTTGGGCAAGTCACAGAATTTCTCTGCCTCCGGGGCACTCTCTAAATTAAAGGTTCTTAAAGTAGTTTGAGTCTCAGGTTCAGCTAAATGGCGAGGAGATAAATAGAGCATCAGATTAGGGGTCAGGAAGACCCGAATTCAAAACTAGCCTCAGGCACTTATTAATGGCGTGATCCTGGACAAGTCACTTAACCGCCCCTAGCCTCAGATTTCAGCTGTAAAACGAGAATGATAATAGCACTTCCTGTTGAGAGGATCAAATGAGCTATTTGCAAAGTACTAAGTACCGGTCCTTATTAAATGGATTGTTTCTTTTCTTTCAGACTGTCAAATGCCCTTGGGCCCCCCTATAGAATACTTTTAAAGGCATAAAATAAAACTTTAATATTTTAAAAGGAAACTTATATTGAAATCCAGAAGTAGTTTTTAAAACTAAATTCACAGGGGGAAACTAAATTCACAGGGGGGAAGGGAGGGAAGAAGAAAAAATGTAAAACTCAAAATTTTGCCAAAAAATGATTAGTGAAAACTACCATTGCGTGTTGTTGAAAAAACAAAAATAGTTTTTAATAAACAGAAAACTAAATTCACAGACTCCGGGTGAAGAACTCCAGTATTCTGTATGCTACAGATCAGCTGGAAATCTGCAAGGGTAAACAAAGTTCCCACACTTAGAGTTCCCTTCACAAAAAAAAAAGTCAGAAGTCTAGACTCCACCACAAGAATTAGATAAGTGACAACTCATAATTATAGACCAGAGGTAGTGTTGCAATGGGTTCAATTGTCGAGATTTATCACTTTGGCTGGCCCGGCCCTCATTCAGACTCTTGGAGTAAAATGGCCCCATTCTTACTGCTCTAATTACAGGTAAAAGAGTCCCTCTAATAGTTAAGGATTGAAAATATTTTGAAACTGCCCCATTTGAAGCAGCATCACTATTATGGGTCAAGTTCTAGAATGTGCTTTATGACAAACCAAAGCTGTCCATGCCTAGGATCATTGTGTGACAAAAGATTTCAAGGGGTCATCTAGTTCATGCCCCTGCCTTCAGGAAGGATGGGATTTCAGAACTATCTGAAATCTGGCCTCAGAAATGCTTTATGAGCCTCTTTCCAGGAAACACTATACAGGAAGTTGGGTGGATAGCATGAACAAAAGAGGTTTGCCCTGTTTTGCTTCTTGTGAAATGGAGGCAACAACCACAGAAGTTTTCAAAGGGGCTCTACTTGGCACCCATCACAAGATTTCTTAGTTTCACTAATGTCACATTATCAAGGATACATCCATAGGAGATCCAAACAATGTTTGCCACTGTTTACTGTCAGTCAAGAAAAATGTATTAAAGCATCTGTTTGTGCCAAGCACTGGGGATACTTGGGGGGCAGCTAGGTGGCACAGTGACTAGAATATTGACTCTAGAGGCATGTGGATCTGAGTTCAAATTCAGCCTCAGACACTTAATCCTTAATAGTTGGGCAACCTTGGGCAAGTCACTTAACCCTACTGTCCCATAAAATAGATAAAAAAAAATTTTATAAAACACTGGAGATGCAAAGAAAGAGGAAAGACAGTCTGTATTCTCAAGGAGGTCACCGACTACATGAAAATAACTATAAACAAATAAGATACAGGAAAAATTAGAGATAATCAATAGAACATTGTTTTGTCCCATCATCCAGGCTTTTCATCCTTAACAATGCATGATCTCCAAAGCTCTATCGTGGGCCTTCTTTCTACTGCCTCAATGATCTCATCGGGTTCCATAGACTCAATTATCATCTCTATGCAGATAAATTCAGATCAATATATCCATCTTTAATGTCTCTCCTGAGCGCCAATCTCACATTACCAAAGACCTATTAGATATCGCGTGTCTCATTAGCATCTCTGGCTCAACATGTCTAGCACAGAATTCACCTTTTCCCACAACCCCACCAGTCTTCTTAACTTGCCAGTTTCTGATAAGAGGGAAAAAAAGAAAACATATATTATCAAGTTCTCACTATGAACCAGGAAGAGCAGCTAAGTGGCAAAATAGAGTGCAAGGCCTGAGTTCAAATCCATCCTGAGACACTTATCTAGCTGTATGACCTTGAGCAAGTCCCTTGACCCTATTTGCCCCAGTTTCCTCTTCTGTAACATGAGCCAGAGAAGGAAATGGAAAACCACACCAGTATCTTTGCTAAGCAAACCCCAAATGAGATCATGAAGAGTTGGAAATGACTGGCACAACTGATCAGCAAATAATATATCAGCGCTTAACAAAGATCCTCTCTCCTAAAACAAAGTTCTGACTCTGGTCCAGAACTTTAAAATGAACTTTGTAATATGACTGCCTCATATCTGCCCAGTGGAGAGACCACTGGCTCTGAACTCAGGAAGACTTGAATTCAAGTGCCTGAGTCTGTGCACTTACTCAGCTGTGTGGTCCTGGGCCAGTCACTTAACTCTCAGGTTTCGTTTCTTCATCTATAAAGTAAGCACTTTCAAACTTCAAATGGTTATACAAATACTAGCTATTAAAATCCACCCTGCTTGTTTAAAAAGTATAATTTATGAAAAGAAAAAATCTCATTGCTTAGCTGTTGAACCCTGTAAATCAAAAACATGCTTTCAACTGTAATCTACAGTGTATGTAGACTCTGCCCACCTGGGGGGGGGGGGGGTCTTCCTGCCTCCTGCTGCCCTTTGCTCAAAGCCCCGGGGTGTCCAGGGCTTGTCTGCTTCCCCTATCCCTGCTCAGATCTCTCCCACTTCAATGCCTGGGCTGATTTTAATCTGGCCAGAGGAGGAAGCAAACCAATTGACTCTGCTGGAGGTGATGGGGGGAGGGAAAGAGCATGGGGGAAGGGTTAAATTTGAAAGAGTCCCTTAGCCAATTTATTCTCTTGATTGGGACTTCACTTAAAAGGTCCTTACTTCATACTCTTCAAGGGTTCTTAATCAAGGTGTTCATAGTTCCCCTATACTTATTATATATATATATATATATATATGTGTGTGTGTGTGTGTGTGTGTGTATACATATATATACATATATATGTATATATATAAAATATATGTGTGTGCATAATATAGATATACAAATATATAAGGATGTATATATAATTTTATATGAATATGTATATTTATATATTCATGCATGTATATATGTAAATTATATGTGTTTGCATATATCTACATATGTGTATTGCATTTCTATATGGAGGGGAAGTCCATGGAACCTTGGATGGGAACTGAAACATGACTCTTGAATAGAGCTCTCTTGGCTTTACCAGACTACCAAAGGGGTCCATAATGCAGATTTGGTGACCGCCTTGTCCTGTTTGTCATGAGAGCCCCCCCCAAAAAAAGACTAGAAAAAGCAGATTTTACCACTAAGCTAAAATTTCATTACTTGAAAATTTTTGTCCCTTAATTGTCTTCTAACCTCATATATTTGGGGAAATTCCAAAGAAACTACTGTTTTTAGAGCAGTACAGTGAAGGTTGGGAAATAAGTTCAACTTAGCTTAGACACTAGTTCTTGACTTCATAGAATTTACAATCTCTTTAAGAGGTAAATAAGTCATCTACATAGCATTAGACAGATACCAGATAAAGTGCCTGTTAAGGAGGGGCTACAGGGGAGTCAGGGTAGCATTCTGAGGGTTTAGACAGAAAAGAGAACTATATAAAGCTTAAAGGGCTCTAAATGTTAGCTTTTGTTATTTAATCTATTACCATCAAGTAGGTGCCAAGCCTAAAGTTAGGCCCAAGAGGAAAATTCAGTGGATTCTGGTCCCCAGGGGCTCAGACAAATGCTCACAGGTAGGATGAAGTCAGGAGACCTGGGTAAAATCCTGGTCTTGGGTGACCTTGGATTTTCTAAAATTCTAAGTTTCCCTTGCATGTGAAATGATGACAATACCTCCTATCTCCTAAGACTATCCTAAAGTGCTAAAGAGATTTTTTTATATATATAATCTTGAGGGTGTCTCTGAGTTCTAAATTCCCTGTTTCTGCATTAGAGAAGAGGAAACCATTAGGGAAGAGGAAATTACCAAGTACTATGCTGCTTGGTGTGGTCAAGTTCTAAAGAGATAAGCATTTCTTCAATTGAAAAAGAATAAAAGCTCTCATTTAGATAAGTTGTGCAGAGCACTTTACATAAATTACCTTACTGCCTGTGGGTTCTATGAAGGGGGCCTAGTATGGTTAGCTTAGTTATTTTGATTGCATTACTAATCAAGCCAGGATCATAAATGTGAGCTCTGTATGATCCAGTTCAGTGGTCCTGACCTGCACCCTTAACTTCACAATGACAGCATGATGTGGGGGCCAGAGTGGTGGAAAGAGAAAGACCTAGGTTCAAATTCTGCCTCTAACACTAATTGGGTGAACTTGAGCAAATCCTCTTGGAACTTCAACTTCCTGGTCTATAAAGTGAGAATAATTTGAGCCTGCTTTATGAAGTAGTGTGAGACTTAAATGGGGATAATGAATGTAAATGTTAAATGCTATATAAATTTTCCTTTTTGTTTTCACCAGATATTTTGGGACTAGGGAAAGAATAACAATGACAACAATAGCTAGCATTTATGTACTTCTTGGAAGTCTGTAAAAAGCTTTATAAATATCATTACACTGTAACCTTACAGCCCTAGGAGACAGGTACTGTTCATTTTGGGGATGAGGAAACTGAGAAAGAAGTTAAGGCACTTTTCCAGGGTTACATAAGCAGTAAGTGTCTAAGATAAAGCTAGTTTGGAATTCAGGTCTTCCTGACTCCAGATAATACATATGCAGCACCTATCTGGAATACCAGTCTTACAGCAAAATAAGAAAAAAAAAATCCAAAAACAAAGCACCCATGGGGTCATGATCTCTATCCATAGGACACTTGGCCTGATCCAGCCCAAAGCTTTGTCTGATTTCTGGTTTCCTGAACACCTGTTTTTCATAGATTTGCACTAAGCCACCCCTACATTTAAATTCACAAACAGGTTCTCTGCCAAATAGAAGCTTAAAGTCTAAAGGAGGCAATTCAATCAAGGAAGACATGAAGGGAAAGATAAAAATAGCCCGATGAGAGCCTGGACCTCAGCTTAAGTTTAAGCACAACTTTCTAATCCTTTTAAGCACCCCAACTCCCCTTCCTGGTATCTTCTTACAAACCTGGTAGGAAATGGTAAAGTTCTGGCTCCAACCCACCTTTTCAGACTTATTTCACAAGATAACTAACTCACTGCTATACTTCAGCAAACCTAGACTACTCCCAACCTTGACTTCTCAATCTGCCTCTCCTACATTCATCCATACCTGTCTTTAGGGAGGACTCTTCATCTACCTCCTGAAATTCCTTCAATGACTAGCTCAGGGGAAACATCCTTCAAGAAGCTTTCTCTGATTCAGGTTAGCTCAAAGTGATCTCTCTCTCATTTGCTTTTATCTTTCTTTTACATTCTGGTTTGAATCATAATTAGAGTGTATATGTCTCATCTTGCCCTCCCCTAACCCAACTAAATTGTAAGCTTCTTCAGGGGAGAGATCAGATTTATTTTCTTTTTGTATTCCCAGCACAGTGCTTCCACATGGAAGACATCTAGTAAATAGCTATCCAAATAACAGCCTTTGAAACTGTAGGAAGAGCACAGTAGGATAGCAGCTAAGGGTCATTTTCTGCCTGCACCAAGTCCAACCTAAATCTTTTGATCTATGTATAAAATAGATCCTATCCAATTTGGTCTGATTGCTACCTCTAAACCTAATTTGTGTTCCACTTCTGAGTTCTTGAGATAACTTTCAGTGATGGGGGTCTTAGGAGCAGGCTTGGTCAAAAGAAGGAGAAGATAGAGTGCCAACATTTGTCAGATGTGGTAAACTGATGTGACACCTGCTCCAGGCTCATTCTCCCACCCCATTTCAATTGATGAGAAGAATCCTGGGGCAGCAGATGACTATATCTTTACTCTAGGTTCTAGGGAGAACATTTCTATGACTATCCCTCATAAAGTCCCTATCTCAGGTAATCCCCCTATACTGATCATTAACCGACTGGTATTTGTCTTCTTTTATAGAAGAATATTTACTGAGAAAGTAGAGCAAGGACAGAAATTATAGAAATATCCTTGAAATGGATGTTGTGCTCCCCACTCCATTTACACAGAGTCCCCAAAAAGAGTGGGCTCAAATTTAAATACCATGTTAGATCATGCCATATGTAGAAAACATGGGCCTCAGTTCAAGATTATTGGTTGTTGATAGTCCTTTTCCCTCTCCTTGGAGACCCAAGTTGACCTCAGAGCCAGCCAAGTTTTAGTCTGGCTCCTTGCAAGGGACAACAAGCTCTTTACTAGATTTGACTGATATTTTTCTTCAATCTAATTGTTGGGACCTCTCTGGCAGGTCTAATGGATTCCCCCATCTTACTCATGGCCTGAGCAATCTTTTAGATCAGGAAAGAATGTGTACACACACACACACACACACACACACACACACAGAGAGAGAGAGAGAGAGAGAGAGAGAGAGAGAGAGAGAGAGAGAGAGAGAAAGAGGCTCCATGCATTCAGGGACACATGGTGGCACAGTGGGAAGTAGGACAGCTTCCTTTTCCTTTGCTTGGGGGCTCACAGCAGTCCCCTTCACTCATTCAAAAACTGCCAAGGAAGAGTGGAGTACAAACATGGGGAGGGAAAGATATACCAATCCTTTCATATGAAAATACAGTTCTGGCTTTAACATTATTCCTTCCGGCTCAAAAAACAACCAGAAAATTCATCATCTCCCAGAACCAGCCTCCAAGTCACTCATGGCTAGGAGAAGGCTCCCCAAAGCTCCATGTGACATATTGAAATCATCAGGGAACACTGCACCTCCCAGGCAGATTCCCCCATTTTTCTGAGATCAGTTGCAACCCTGGATCAGGGTATTCCAGATGTAATGAGTATTGCATGAGCAAACCATGGTCTGGGATTTGTCCTTCCCAGTCAGGAACTATAAATTTTTGGATGGGGGAAAATATCTACAATCTCTCCATCTTCTTGTGGCTAGGCTCTTGCTCTGTCCTTTTTTCTTTCTTTAGGTTTTGCTTTTAAGCTGGGAATAATAAGACATGGAGTCCAATTCAACATTTACTTAGCACTTCTATGTTGAGCAAGGCACTGGTGATGATAAGAAAATTTAGATAAGACATGAATTCTACCTTCTGGGAGCTAACAGTTTAACAGGAGGACAAGTCACATACTCAAATATAACACCAAAAAAAAATGCTAGGTGCAAAAGACAAGCATAAGCAAAGAGCTATGGGTTGTTCAGGGTTATGGGTAGGAAGATTTCTTGGAGCTCAAAAGGATAGGTAGAAATTCAACAGGCAAAGAGGTAAAAGGAAAACATTCCAGACACAGGGAATAGCATGTCAAATGCTCTGAAACAGTTGTCCAATTTGGCTGGAGTGTGAAGTGGGTGGAGAGGAATGTAGTAAGATAAGACTGCAAAAATAAGGCGGAGCCAGCTCAGGTAGGCCCTTGAATCCAGACAGAAGAGTCTGAACTTTTTAATAGTCAATAGGATCAATTGGATCAGAACTATGAAATGTCTAAGACAGACTAGTCTGACCATCTATGAAAAGTGATTTAGAAGGGGAAAGAGTGGAAGTAGGAAAAAGCTATGGGCAGCTATTGGAATAGTCTGGGCTAGCTCTTTTGCAAAAGGGAGTAGCAATAGAAATGGAGAAAAGATGGGATGCCAATGAAACATAAGATGCTTGGTAACTGAATAGATAAGAAATGAGGGTTCTCTGGCAATAGGAGTCACTGAATAGAAACATCAATGTTAAAAAAATTTCCAACAAAATATTTATCTTAAAAATGAAAATTATTACTTATTTTTACTATGGGACTCAGCACTTTTGGGTTTTTTTTTTTTACGCATACTCATTTTGTTTCCCCAACTTGTAAATGCCTAGCAGGCAGAGATGTCTTAAATTTCTTTAATAGATCCTTTAGTGTCTAGTTCTGTGTAAAGTATGCAGGAGAGAAGTCCTTCACAAATATTTAAAGGTTTTAGAACTGGTAAAAGAAAAGCACCTTAGTACTTAGATCAATCCCCTCATTTTCTTTTAAATTTTATTGATGTATTTTGTTTTTTTACATCACATTCATGTTTAGATATATATCACCCCCTTCCTCTCCCCATTTTTCAATAATCTTTCCCTTGAAACAAAGAAAAACAATTAAGCAAAACCAACGGAAGCAGAGATTATATCTGGGGCCATAGATAATATTCCATAGCCATTCTTTCAGCTTTTCAAGGACAGAAATGAGGTCCATTTCCAGATGGAAATGATCTCTTCATACCACCTCATACCTATCAGATTGATTAAAATGACAAAAATGATCAATGTTGAAAAGGATATGGGAAAAAGTGGGACACTAATGAATTGTTGATAGACTTGTGAACTGATCCAACCATTCTGGAGAGTAATTTGGAACTATGCCCAAAGGGCAATCAAGCAATATATTCTCTTTGATCCAGCAACTGCTTCTAAGTCTGTATTCCAAAGAGATCATAAAAATGGGGGAAAGATCCACATGCACAAAAATATTTATAGCAGCTGTTTTTATAATGGTAAAGAATTGGAAATTGAGGAGATGCCCATCAATTGGGGAATGTCTGAACAAGTACTGTTTATTGTTCTGGAAGAAGTCTTCTGTAAGACTTTAGAAAAGCCTGGAAAGACTTGCATGAATTGAATGAAATGAACAGAATCAGGAGAACATTGTATACATTGATGGCAACATTGTGAGATGAGCAACTATGATGGGCATGGCTCCTTTCAGTAGTATAGTGAGTGATCAAGGATAATCCTGAGAGAACTGTTTATTGATGTATTTTGTTATGGAAAATGCCTTTTAGTTGTTTTTTTTTTTTTCCTTTACAAGGCAATGGGCTTAAGTGGCTTGCCCAAGGCCACACCGTTAGGTAATTATTAAGTGTCTGAGGCTGGATTTAAACTCTGTTACTCCTGACTCCAGGGCCAGTACTCTATCCACTGCACTACCTAGCCACCCAGAAAATGCCTTTTACATACACAGGAAAAAACTATGTAGAGCACAGCATATTATGTTCACATTTTAGAACTTCTTTTGTTTCTTACTCTCTCTCTCTCATGATTTTCCCCCTTAGTTCTAATTCTTCTTTCATAATGTGACAATTATGGGAATATGTTAAATCTTATTGTACATATATAACTTACATCAAATTGTTTGCTGCCATGGGGTGGGGGGAAGGAGGGTGTAGAAAATGTGAAACTCAAAAACTTGCAAATTGATGAATATCAGGGCAGCTAGGTGGCACAGTGGATAGAGCACCAGCCCTGGAGTCAGGTGGACCTGAGTTCAAATCCGACCTCAAGCGCTTAATAATTCCCCTAGCTGTGTGACCTTGGGCAAGTCATTCAACCCCATTGCCATAAATAAAAGATGAATGTTGAAAATTACCTTTGCGTGTATTTGGAAAAAAATAAAAGCCCAATTTAAAAAGAAAATTATCAAACAAAACAAAACAAAACAAAACAAAACAAAAGGGGGTGGCTAGGTGGCATAGTGAATAAAGCACCAGCCTTGGAGTCAGGAGTACCTGGGCTCGAATCTGGTCTCAGACACTTAATAATTACCTAGCTATGTGGCCTTAGGGAAGCCCCTTAACCCCATTTGCCTTGCAAAAACCTAAAAAAAAAAAAGAAAAAAGAAAAAAGAAAAAGAAAATTATCTCCTTTCCAGTCCAAGACAAATTATTTTAATTATAAGGTGTTAGGTTTCATTTTATTGTTTTTTTTCACTTCCATTATTGTGATAATTGTGTATGCTTTTCTCCTCATTATGCCTAATTCATTTTGTATCAGTTCATAAATATCTTCCAATGTTTGAAATTCCTCAAATTTGTTGTTTTGTATTTTACAATAATATAACTCTACATTCACACACCAAAATTTATTCCGCCATTCCCCAGTGACTGCTTGTTTGGTTTCCTGTTCTTTGCTACAATGTAAAATGGTATTATGAATACTTTAGTGTATATGAATACTTTCTGATTTTGACATCCTTGGGGTCTTTGCCCAACAGTGGGATTTCTATAACTCCCTAATTTTATGAATGTGGAACACTAAATGCCAAAAAAGGGAAGTAACACAAAGACAAACAGATGTTAAGCAGCAAATCTGATATAAGCCTGAGTCCTAAAACTACAAATTTACTGTTCTTTCCATTACAGAGATTGATTCAATATTGGGTTGATGACAGTGATCTTTCTTTGATACCCACATATGAATTTTTTTTTCCTGTGTCTCCCAGCATTTTTAAGAACACACTTTCTTCCATCTGGAAGATGGAGATTAATTCTGAATCTCGAAAGGGGGCCAGGAGAGAGGCTGAATAAATGCTAGCACCCCAGATGCTTTCAGAAGAATTTTACAGCTGAAAAGTCTGACAGATTTGACATTCATAAGTGAAACTGTTGGCTGGTCATTTTTCATTTTTCTCCCTAGCAGGTTTGGAATTTTATCTACCATGAAAAAATGGCGAATGGAACTGTTTTTTTCACAACAGACTTCAGCATGCAAGCACCATATGTGTTTTGACAGGAGTTAGCAGTAAGTGACGCTCTAGGCCCCAACACAATATTGCAATGCAGTATGCTCAGAATTCCGACTCTTCTCCATCTTGGGAGTCTGCACAGAGAGCCTTTCAGGAACAAAAAATGCAAAGATATCCCCATTTCATAAACCATTCCCTATCCCCCTCAGAAGAACAGAAATTCAATATCCAGAAAGAGATGATTCTGAAGGGTATTGACTCACAAACAATAACTCCCAAAAGATAACATAGCATGACAGATAGAGATCCTGTCTTACAGTCAGAAATAACAAGGTTCAGTTTTTACAGTTAGCACAGACTAGCTGTTTGATGTGTGATGATGGGAAAATCATTTAGGCTGATAAGTGAAGAAATGGAGAGAGAGAAGAGGAAGGAAAGAAAGAAAACACAGATTTTTAGGAAACTCCTATGTAACACTTTATAAATATTATCTCATTTGATCCTCACAATAACCCTGGGAGATGGGTATTATTTTTCTTCCCATTTTATAATTGGGGAAACTGAGGCAGGAGGGAATGCCTTGCCCAGAGTAAGTGCCTGAGGCTGGATTTGAACTAGGGTCTTCCTTTTTTCCAGGTTCACTGTGATACCATCTAGTTGCCTTAATATTAAGGAATACTTATTCATCTCTATATTATCATGTATTATGTAGAACAGAGAACCATGTCCTATAGATACCTAAAAGGCCAAAAGGAATTCCTTCTGGTTGACTGATAGCAATTTATAGTAGAAATGTATGGTGAAATTGTGAATTTGTATTCGACCTGAGAGGAGACTTAAAGAGATTAGGCTTTCTTCTCTTGAGATAATATATGGGAATTGATGTATATATGTGTATATATGTAAATACATATATGTATTTACATATATTTGTAAATTGTTTGTAAACCTTAAAACACTATATTAATGTGAGTTGTTATTGTTATCTTTACAGATGGCAAAAATTAGTGCCCTGATAATTTCCTGCAGAAGCAGAAGACAGATATAAGCATATGGAAGGAAGTTCATGGACAATATTTGTGATCCCCAACCCCTGTTGGGGATATATATATATATGTATATATACATATATATGTGTGTGTGTGTGTGTGTGTGTGTGTGTGTGTGTGTGTGAATGGGGGATTTTTAATCCCTTAATCGGAATCCAGTAATCCTCTTCAACCTTCTCATCAGATTAGGTAAATTTCTCATGAGTAATTCCTGGTATAAGAGTTTCCATATTTGAGAGTTCAAGGATTGAATCTTCTAAATGAGGCAAAAGGGGATTTCCTGGTGCAGCATGTTTCTTGGAGAAAGAAGAATTTATATAGTTCCTGACCAGGGTCTCATGAGAGAGCAAAGCCAGCAAATTATTCAGATGGTTCAGATGTGATGAGAAGGGGGGTTGTGTTTGTTCAGTAGCCCCCAAAGTATGTTTACCTTCTGAGAGGAATCTAAATCACAGGTGAGCACTATGAGTCTTAGGGAGTCTGTGTAGGACTCTGAGAAAGAGAAACTCATTGGTTGTATTGGTAGCATCCCCAAATTCCATTCCTTTTTAGGGAGAAATAATAGGACATTTGTGAGTTTTATGTATTTCTAATCCTATTTGTGAGCTCTTATGAGTCTGTGTTTTTATACATTTTATGAAATGTAAAATAAAGGCTTTCCTATTCCTGAGTTGTCTTTGGTATTATGCAAACTTGTATCCAAGATGGTGACTCTGTTACTACATTTGGGGGAAGTATTACTTGGACACAAGCAATATTCTTTACATGAAGAGATTTTCCTGGAACAACTCCAGGTAGGGCTAATGAGTCCAAGGAAAAACTGATCCTCCTTCAATTAGGTAATCAGGTCTTCTTGACTTTGAAGACATTTCTCCATATCCACTAACCTATGTTGTCTCTAGAACTCAATAGGCAGAAATGGATAAAAAAAAAAAATCTTATCTCTGACTTCAAATAATCAACTTCACAAGCACAAAATAGGGAAGACCTTAACTATCTAGCAGTTTGCATAATACTACTTTGCATCCATCTCCCTCTCAGACTTGCCAAGAGCCTGACCACACCAAAGATCATTCTCTTAAAAGTTTCAATCCTTTCAAGTCCAGAACTTCTTTGTCAGAAATAACATTGGCAACTATGACTCCACCACCTTTATTTCAAGAAGACTGTAGTTATAGTTCACTTCGATTCCTACTCTTCAGGCATTTCTCTTCCCTAAGCCTCACCATCCCTCAGACACACACTATTTTCCATCTGCAGTTCAAAACAAAGAACCATGTTCAAGTAAGTCCATTCATTGTCCCTTCATAGGTTGTATCAATCTAGTCTCTTACAGATTCATTCACCATGTTTGGAATTTTTTGATTAAAGTTCCCTTCCCTGGCCAGCACTACCCTTTCACTTTGTAAACTTTGAGGGTAAGAATTATCTTTATTTTTATATCTGAATAATCAGTGTCAAGAGTGTGCTTGACAATGGGGCAGTGGATAGAGCACTGGCCCTGGATTCAGGAGTACCTGAGTTCAAATCTAACCTCAGACACTTAATAATTACCTAGCTCTGTGGCCTTGGGCAAGCCACTTAACTCCATTGCAAAAACTAAAAAAAAAAAAAAAAAGACTCGAGTGTGCTTGACACAGTGTATAATAAATGTTTTCAATCCATTTATTTATTCATTAATCCATGATAAAGAACATTTATGTGGCAAAAATCTATGATAGATATGATATATATATATTATATATGTAATATATATAATATATATGTATATATATATATATATATATATATATATATATATATATATATGATATATGACTCCTCCTTGGAGTCAGGAGGACAGGAATTCAAGACATTTGACACTTACTAGATGTATGATCTTGGACAAATTACTTAACCTGATGGCCTTGTATCTAGAGCCAACTCTAGGTGTCCTGATTCGTATCTGGCCACTGAATCCAGATGGCTCTGGAGGAGGCTGCTGATTTAGCATAGCATCCCCTTACTCAAATTCAATTCATGTGCCTGTCATGGCATCACCTCCCTGATGACATGGTACTCCAGAAGGAAGGACAAATATCATCATCAATCCTTGATAATTAACATCTATAAAGCACAAACAACATGGCCGTTTTTATGAATGGCAAGCTCCATATGAGTTACTAGTGAAATATGGCAAGGAAAAGAACCAATTCAATCTGAGGCTGCATTACCAGAAGCAGAATATGGTGTCCAGGACTAGGGAAGTTAGAGTCTTTTTGCACTTTGTCCTGATTGGAACACAACTGTGTTTAGTTCTGAGGATAACAGCAAGATAAAGTTAATGGGATGACCATAGGATCAGAGAAGAATTGGAGGCAATTTAATCCAGTCCCCTCATTTTAGAAATGAAGAATTTGAGGCTCAGAGAAGTATTAGATTACTAGCTACACAGAACACAGTTGTGGTCCTAGATTTTCCTTCTAATTAGTCATATAACTATAGACAAAGGACTTTCACTCTCTGGGACTCAGAGACCTCTGTAAATGAAGAGGATGACCTAGGTTCCTTTTAATTCTAATGTTCAAGAATTCTTGATCTTCTCTTTTCTGTGACCCTCAGGTTCTGTCAGTAAGTCAATAAATATTCACTATTTACTTTTTATTATACTATGTCATGGAATTGCTTGCTTTATTTTCATAAATTAAAAATAAAATAAACTGAGTTCTAGGGAAACAATAGCAAAGGTCAGTTTCTATTCTCCAGGAGGTCACAGAGAAATGGGAGAAATAACATGTAAACAAATATATATAAATAAGATGTTTATAGGAAAAATTGGAGCTCAACAACAAAATTTCATCCTCCATAAAATTGGATGTCTCTGAGATCCAATTAAGAGGAAATGTAAGATACTGTTAATTCTGTGGCACATGAGTGGGGGAGGGGAGGAATAGGATTTTAAAGTAGCTTTCACTCCCCCTGCATTTTCTAGGTCAAATGTATTGTCCTGAAATAGCACTCTGAGAAGAAAAATAAACGCTTTTCATATATTAAAAAAAATCTGTGCTTATTCCCAACCATTGTTTTAAAAATACCCAGTGTTTATTCCTGGTCATTTAAAAAAAAATATGCCTGGTGCTTATTCCTAGCCATTGTTGATACCTGAATATTTCAGGGTTGTCAACAACAGTTGTGCGCTCTCTAAAAAGAACTTCAAAAATAATTGAAATAAGGGGCAGCTAGGTGGCTTAGTGGATAAAGCACCCGCCTTGGAGTCAGGAGTACCTGGGTTCAAATCCGGTCTCAGACACTTAATAATTACCTAGCTGTGTGGCCTTGGGCAAGCCACTTAACCCCGTTTGCCTTGCAAAAACCAAAAAATAAAAAAAAATAATTGAAATTTTAACTTTTTTTTTAGATTGGCATTTTTTCCTTTTTAGTAGATTTTATCATCTTTTAGTTTTACATTAATCAGTTTTAGAACTTCCTCAATGCAGTTTTTAAAAAATTTATTTTAAAATGTATTAATGTCTTCTATTTTTACATCACTTTCATTTCCTAATATATCCCTTCCCCCTGCTACCTACCAAGAAAGTCATCCATCATAACAAAGGGTAAAAAAGAGAAAAATAGATTTAGCAAAACCAAATAACCATGTCTGACTGTATAAGCAATATTCCCTAACTGTAGTCCCCTCTCCTCCCAATAGTGCCCCCTTTTAGATCTCTTTAGTGAAGCCCTTCCTTAGCACAATTTTGAGGCCTAATCTGGTCACTTAAGGGATAAATTTAGTCTGGGGGTTCTTCTCTCTTACAGTGTTGTCACCATTATGTATATAGTCTTCCTGGTTCTCAAGCAGTGTCTCCTAAAAACAAAGTTATTCTTATCTATTGAAGGGGCAGCAGATTCTTTGGCTGGGGGAGGGTTTCCCCAGCTGACAGAAAGGAAATGGATTGAATATTTTTAGTAAGCTCCTATTTCTGCAGTTACCTGGTGAGGGCCAGCATTGGAATGAGCTTCTGAGTACCTCTGTCCAAAGCTTCTGGCTTGGTTCTCAGAGCTGCCAAGGCAAGATTTACAGAGTGAAATGTCTCTGTAGGCATCCAATCACAAGAGAAACCCTGTGGCCTGGCCTGCCAGGATCTCACGGTGATCTGCTTCCCTTACCATCCTACCTGATTCTCTCACTGTACAGGCCTAAGCTTCTCAGCTTCTGGCTGGATTCAGACAATCTCCCTGACTCCATCCAGGTGACAGTAATCCCCTTGCCTTAGGTGGGGCCAGCTAAATTAGTTTTAAAGCCATTCAAGTCAATCAACATTTCTAAAAGCTCTTACCATACATAAACTGTAATGCATAACCTTAGAGAAAACACCAAGTTTAGAGGTCTGCTGCCGGTATTGAGCAGGGTTTTATCTAGGGAAAAGATACCAACACAGATAATTATAATGGATGATAAGATCAGATAAAGACGTCAGAGAAGGGCAAACAAAGCAGCTTCCTTCTTTGTGAAATACAAAAGGGTGGACTCTGCCATGTCCATGACTCTGCCATGTTTCTAGCTCTAAATTATGGAATGTCTTTTCTATGAGAAGTTTAAAAGAGGGAAACTTTGGAAAACAGAATTAGCCCGAGGTGGAGGTGGACCCAAACCTTTCCTCTAAGTATTAGGCTAAAAGTCTGAACTTGGCAGGTTTCAAGCTAAAGGTCCACTTGAAGTTTGGGGATCTGTTGCTAGGGAAAGGCAAGAAAACAGAGGACTTAAACCCTTCTGAAACTTGGGTCACTGAATTTGAAATGCACAAGAAACTACCCTCAAGGAATTTTATAATGCTTTTGAAAATAGGAGTCAGATCTTTAGAGGCTGCTTGGTACCCTGGAGAGCACCTTGGCCTAGTAGTCAAAGACAAATACCCATACCTGGGCAGCTAGGTGGCACAGTGAATAGAGTGCCAGATTATCTGGCCTCAGCTGTGTGACCCTGGGCAAGTCACTTTACCCTGTTTGCCTCAGTTTCCTTATCTGTGAAATGAGCCAGAGAAGGAAATGGCAAACCACTCCAATATCTGACAAAACTCCAAGTGGGGTTTCAAAAGGTCAGACAAGACAAAACAACAAGAAAGTATCCATTACTAGTCCCACTTGCTATATAACCACAAAGATTTTTCTTCTTGCAATTTTGGATTCCTCATCTGTAAAATAAGGGAGTTGGATGATCTCGAAGGTCCATTCCAGCTCTGACATTTTAGCTTCTAAGGCCTTCCTTCCCAGCAGACCTGATTAACTCCTGAGAACTAGAGGAAGATCTCTAACATGCTGAGTAGACTTTCTGTGGCAGACTTAAGGGAGGACACAGACAAAAGTGACACAGGATGGACAAGTCTGGATGAGTCACAAACTGCATCATTGAAAGGAGTATTTATAGTGATTAAAGCACAGATTCATCAAAGCAGTAGGGCAAGTTCCAGGTTTCTTCCTCTATGTGTTTGTTTTCTATTTTGTGCAAGTTTATTACTCTGCTCTCCAGGAGGCTGGGTCCAAGGAACTATTGTTGTTCCTCCAGATTGGACATTCTATATTCTAGAATTCCATGAAAACAATTTGAAAAATAAAAGTGTTTCCTCTTTTATCACTGACCTGGATTAAAGATAGTTGACTTCTATGCCAAAATAAATTAAATAAAGTCTGTATCATGAAATTCTACTTCCTCAAAGCTGAGCTATTTGCAGAAGTTGTTCATGCATGACTTGCCCATTATTTGTTACTGAGATTTCTATGACTTAGAGCTTGGGGGGAGGGGGAAGAGAAGAAGTCAGCCTTAGAGTTAGGAAGATCTGGGTTCAAGTCCTAACTCTGACACATACTACTGTGTGACCATTAGCAAGTTACTTAACCCCTAGGAGCCCCAGCCACTAATTTTTAAGTCCATAAAACCCAGATAAATTGATTAATTACATTGGGGGAGGACATTTCAACATTGGAAGATCTCTACATAGGTGAAATCATTTAAAAAATGCTACCAAATGTGAAAGGAAACAGTGAACTGAAAGTAGTCTAATGATATCCTTTCATGGACTTCAGCCACAATTGCTCAATGAAGTATAAACTTTGTTGAAGGAAAGGGTGTTGTGTTTTTTTTTTTTTGCTTTTTACTTACATGCCCAAAGCTTAGCATAGTATCTGGTACCCTTGCCTCCCACTTTAATAACTAGGAGGGAATGAATTGCTTCATCTCCTGATGCCTGGAATAAGACTGGGGAATTGAAAGGAGTGTGAGTTTATCCTGGCCCTAGAGAGTAGATCACCAGGTATTTATTGACCTTGACACCCAGCCTAAATGCTTCCAGACCTCTGGCCCTTATTCCCAGTGTTTAGAAGGAGAAGTTATAGATAGTGACACTTTATGGCTGACATGCTTCCCTTAATCCTTGTGATTTAGAGTTGTTGCCTCCTAGGAAAAAAACCCTTTCTCCACTTACCTCTCCATGAACTCTCATCTCTCTCCAGATTAGTCCAATTTCTCCCTAATTCCTATGTCTAGATTTTAGGTTCTGTCATATATTGGCCTATTTTCTCAAGAAATTCAAGACTTGGCTTTTCACCTCTCCCCTCTTCCCCTGTCTTCATACTTGAAAACTTCAATAAATACTTTAACAACTCCTCAAACTCAAAGGAGTGTCATATTACATTGTTAATCCCTTAAATTTCTGTGATTTTTTTTCCTTCTTGACTTCATTTCAGTCACCCTCAGAGATGATAGGCATGCTTTAAATCTCACCATGTCATGATCTTGTATCCTGAAATTCCACTTCCTCATCTTAATTTCCTCCCATTTATTTCCAATATAGCATTTGAAAAAGGTATTGGAGCTGAATTTAAAACCCAAATTAAAACCTTACTAGGAAATGGCCTTGGAAGCACAAGACAAAAGGGAACCAAGATAGGTCATAGAAAGGTTCACATGTAGAGGGATTAGAAGGGTTAGATTTATTTTATTAGCCTCCAAAGGGCAGAACTAGATATAAATGAGAATATGTTCCATGGAGGCCAGGTTGGGTTCTGTACAACTGGCTAAGAGGCAGAGCTCTTTGAAAATGGCAGAAGAGCTGCCACCAATGGTAGTTCCTTTGGTTTCCTCCTGTGGTGGGTTCTCCTTACTATAGGTCTTTAGCCAAAGGCCAACTAGTAAGGACAAAATGCTATGTATCAGGCACTGTGCTAAGTGCTATGGATACAAAGAAAGGCAAAAGATAGCTCTAAGACTTAAGGAGCTCACAGTCTAATGAGGAAGACAAGATATAAACCACTACAGGCAGACTTCCTTTTATTGAGCTTCACAGATATTATGGGTTGTTTTTTTTAAATAAATTGAAGATTTGTGGCAACCCTGCAACGAGTAAGTCTATCATTGCCATTTTTACAACATGTATTCACATTATATCTCTGTCACATTTTACAATATTTCAAATTTTTTCATTATTATTATACCTGTTATGTTGCTCTGTGATTAGGGATCTTTGACATTATTACTGTAATTATATTGAAGCACCGTAAACTGACCCATATAATACTATGAACTTAATCAGTACATGTTCCATATGTGTATATGTATGTGTGAGTTTTGACTCTTCTACAGATCAATATACCAACCTGTCTCCTTAGGCCTCCCCATTCCCTGAGACACAATAATCTTGAAATTAAGCCTGTAAATATTCAAGTGAAAGGAAGAGTCCAGTGATTTGGCAAATTTCAATGTAGTCTTATTTTAAGAAATTGCCATAGACATCCTAATCTACAGTTATCACAATGCTGATCAGCCAGCAGCCATCATCAAAACCCTCCACCAGCAAAAAGATTACAATTTGTTGAAGGTTCAGATGACAGATTTTTAGCAATAAAGTATTTTTCATAAAGGTATGTATATTTTTTAAGATACAGTAGTATTGGGGGCGGCTAGGTGGCCCAGTGGATAGAGCACCATCCCTGGAGTCAGGAATATCTGAGTTCAAATACCGCCTCATATACTTAATAATTACCTAGCTGTGTGGCCTTGGGCAAGCTACTTAACTCCATTTGCCTTGCAAAAACCTTAAAAAAAAAAAAAAAAAGAATAGCAAGGAAGTCATTGTCACTAGATTGTGGAGTAAGATTTAAGAAAATTGAAAAGCTAGGAAGGGGCCAGGTTATAGAGGCCTTAAAGACATGCTAAAGTTTTCAATTTTGATCCTGGAGGTAAGAGAGAGAGTACCTGGAGTTGACTGAATTGGAGAGAGTGGTGGTGATATGGTCAGATTTGCATTGGGATGCTACATTTGGCAGCTCAGAGTAAGATGGACTGGGGTGGGAAGAGATTTGTGACAGAAAGACCAACCAGCATCAGGGTGAAGGAAATATGAGAAGAGAGAAGGGTGTTTATACAAGAGATGTTAGGAAAATAGAAATCACAGGCCTTGGCAACTGACAGGAAATGGTGGGTGAAAAAAGAGTGAAGAGATGATGATGCTGACTAGGTAGTGAGCCTGGAGTCTGAGAGGAGAATGATATCCTTCATAGTAATAAGGAAATTAGGAAGAAGGAAGGTATAGGGAGGAAAGATGTGTTCAGTTTGGGACATGATGAATTTAAAATGTCTGCAGGACATCCAGTTTAAGATGTCTAATAATCAGTTGGAATTCAAGATTGGCAGTCAAGAGAGAGGTCAGGGCTGGACACATCTGAAAATCATCTGCATAGACATGATTATTGACTCCATGGGAGGTAATGAAATCTCCAAGTAAATAGTACAAAGGAGAAAAAAAGCCATAGCAAAGAATTTGGGGGGGGGGGAATATGATCCTACAAAGGAGATTGAGAAAAAACAATCAAATACATAGGCAATCTCAATCTTGACTCTGAGATTCTGGATTCTGTAAAATGTCCAAGTCATCCAACTTTTGATGAGAGCCAGAATTAAAACCAAAGAACTATAGAACTCAGTGATGGAAAAGTCTCTAAAGATTATTATTCAACCATCTCATTTTACAGGTAAGGAGAGTGAAGTATAGAGAAGAGTAGAAATTTACACGGTTAGTGGCAGAGCTGAGACTAACTGTAAAAAGGACAAGGGATGACTTGATGGTATTGAAATATCAGGGGAGTTTTTAGGTAAGTTTGGGAGAATTATTTATATTTCTAGGCAGGTAGGAAAATTGGTGGGCGATGAGAGATGCTTGATGTGAAGAGGGAAGTGATGATTGCTGAAGTAAAGTCCTGGAGGAAGCTAGAGGGAAAAAATGGGATCAAGGGCACAGGAGGGATTAACCTCTTTTATAGTTGTCCTTCCATCTGGAAAAAGACCATGACATGAAGACAATGATGTCATGACATGCCTCTTATTTGGATTAAAATGAGGGGGTGTTGTGCAAAGACAAATCTCACTATCTCTCCAGAATCATCTTATCTTAGTGGCCTGATATAATAGGAAAAAGATGACAGGTGTTGGTCTAGATACAATGGAAGACCTTGGCCTTTCAGAGATAGATCTTTCCCAGACCACTAAGATACTTCAGTATTGCAGTGACTAGCAGAAAGGTGATGATGCTGTAAAGGTCTGAAGAATGAACAATGGGAGCTAAGATAATTTATGCTGGCTTCAATTTTCTCATAGAATAAAAATGCTGGGTCATGTACTGAGTGTCTGGCACTGGATTATATAGTTGGCTGAACAAGTTATGGTATATGAATGTTATGGAACACTATTGCTATATAAGAAGCCATGAATGTTCAGATTTTAGAGAAGCATGGAAAGAATTACACTAACTGATGATGAGTGAAGGAAGCAGCTTTGCACACATTAACAACAACATTGTGAGTTGACCAACTATAATGTATGCAGTTCCTCTCAACAGTTCAAAGACAGAGGACAATCCTGAGAGACCTGTTATGGATAATGGAAAACAAAAGACAAACAAAAAACTCACAGAAACCAAATGGATTCAGAAACTAAATTAAATTCAAGCCTATCAACAACAATCCCACATCAGTGAATTCTAATGTTCACTTTTTTAAAAACTTTTCTAATTTTTTTCTTTTATTCCATAGTTTTCTTTCTTTTCCCTTAGACATAATTCCTTTGACTAATATGAAAATATGCTAAACACAAATGTATATGTACAACTTTTATTAGACTGTTCACTACTAGGGGAGAGGGGTAGAAAGGGAGGGTGGTAGAAAAATTTGTAACTTATAAATATGCAAGTGGATGAAAGTTGAAAAACTTTCATAACAAGTAATTGGTAAAATTTTAAAAAAGAATTAAATTCCTTATGGCAGGAATGATATAGAAAGGTAGACAATGAACTGATAACTAAATCCATTGAGAAAGTTGGGGGAATGATCTGGAAATAAGTAGATGACAACAACAAAGATGATGATTGTACATGTATAATAGAGTTGTTTCATTTAGGACCAGATGTCTTTTTCCAGCCCTGGATGCTTTTTCTGTATAATATCATAGCTGAATGTAAATGAACTCCATAGATTTTGAAAAAAAAAAAAAGGAAAGTTCAGTGAGGGGTAAGCCTAGACAAATGGTTTGGAAGAAACTGGAAATAACATTTGGAAATGAAGCAAGGAATACTCACTCCTCCTCCTGGACCTTTAAGTTTGGAATAATCATAATCAGAGAAGGAATGACCATCCAGTTGAAGGTTACAAAGGGTATGATGTCCTCTCTGGAAAACCAGTTTACCATTTAATTGAGGAGACAGAAGGAGTGTTGGTTGAAAAGCTAAAAATATAGGACAGTTTGTCAACAGAACAGGTAGATTACAAAAGGAATGGCCTAGGAAAAATGTACTTCACATTGGAGTGGGGGTGGGGAATTAGAGGAGTACTAATTAGCATGGGGCTCTGGGGGGGAAGGATGTATGTTGGAGATAATGCTTGCTTCTAAAGTAAGTCAATGAGACTAGATGGGATGAGTATGAGGAGCCATTTGAATGGAATAGTAGATTGGTGTGGCAGGCTTTTTTGATAACAGATGTACAAAAATTATCTGTTTCTGAATTCCAAATAAATTTTAGAATGTTGGTATTTGCCTTGCAAGGCATGCTTTTCTCCATCATGAGAGATGAAATTTGGAGCTTAGGAATATAAGATAGAGTATGGTCTAGTGACTCACTGGCTCCATTAGTTTTGGTCCCTTAGAGAACACTAGTTCAATTGTAGTAGGCTGAACTAACTTATTTGAATTGCTTTTCCATTTTTAAAGTTAGGTATCTTTTATTTCCCTAACATCACACATAAAATTGCTGAAATCAACATGCAAATGCATGCAAATGACAACCAAATCTGTTTTCCAGAATTTTCTTGTGGTAGAAAAATGTAGTTGTCTCTTTTGGGACCAGCTGTCTTTTTCCAGCCCTGGACACTTTTTCTGTGTAATATCCTGGCTGATTTTAGAAAGCTCAGAGATACCTGTTTACCCAGATGTTGGGGAGGTGGTATGTAAATAGGATTAAATACAAGCCAATCAGCAACAATCCCACATCAGTGAATTCTAAACAAAGTGAGCCCATTAACCATGTGGAAAATATTTGATAAGATTGAGTTTCTCCACAAATTCCCTTTCTGGCAAATGTTCTATCTGTATTGAAGGGCATAAAGCCACAGAGGTTTCATCAAAACCAGCAGGTGCTTCATCATGTGCTTATTTTTATGGGGGCCCATAAACACACCCAGGAGTCAGCTGCACATCCCAGTAAATCTTGTTTTGTTTGTTTGTTAAAATCAGAATCATAGAGGTCTAGTGTTAGAAGAGACCTCAGAAAGCAAATAGTTTTTTTCTTCCTCCAGAAAGCTTAATTCCCACCCACCCACCCTACTGTTCGGCCACACTTCATTTAAAAAACAATAGCAAGAATAACTTGAATATTCAGTTCCATAAGCATTTATCAAACACCTGCAAAAAACTCCTATGTTCTGGGATGGGGATGTAAAGACAGCTACAAGTCCTGGGATTGATCATAGAGTTTAGATCTGGGAAGGACCTCAGTTGTAATGATAGCTGAGATTTCTATGCTTTAATATATTATCTCATTTGATGCTTGCAACAGCCGGGTATGGGAGGTTCCCTTCATGTAAGTAAATTATCCATTTTATAAGTGAGGAAGCTGAGACTTTGGAAGTTATATGACCTGAACAGGCAGGGTACATGCAACTCTAATTCTTACTAGGGAGGCTGAAGCTAGCAGATCACTTAAACTCTGGAGTGGGCTAAGCTGAAGGTATGTTCACAGTATGCCTAGCATCAATATGGTAAGCCCTTTGGAGATGGCAGAAAGGGTATCCCCTTTTCAGGCTTTTTGGGGAGGAGAAAAGCACTGAGTTTGGAAACAGTCAATCAAAGCTTCCATGCTGATAATTAGTGGGTCCTGGCTGTAATATTTTTTAAAAAATTAAAACAATTAAATGACTTACCAAAGGGTCATACAGATAGTGCAGGTTCCTAAAACAGGATCTGACCCCACATCTTCCTGTCTCCAAGTCCAGGGTCCTAAGCACTGTGATGCACTCACTGCCTGATGATGGACTGTTGAAAGTTGCAGGGATGTCCCAGGATGGGCTGCTGGGCAAGACTCAAATAGAACTCAATATCTTCCTGACCCTCCAGCCCAGTACTCTTCCCCCAGCTTCCTGAGCTAACATCATTTGAGGAGAGTTATGGCCCATGAAACTTTTCTGTTAGAAGTCTGAACCTGCCTAGATTTACAACTTAAGTCAATCTTTTGAAACCCTCTCGGGGCCAGACTACTCAAGTGAGGAACACAGTGCATCGGGCCAGTAGCTGAAGATCTCTGCAAACCCCTCTCTTTGAGTGTGCTTTCACCCAAGCCCTGCAAAGATTCAAGCAGGGGCTTTGACTTTACAAAGGTTGGCAGGGAGAGGTTTTGATTTCTAAATCCGCATCTTGCACAGAGCTCATTCCCAATGCAGGCTGAAAGGAGAGGCCGGGAGAGGAGAGGGGATTAAGTGGCATGCCCTGTGGGGGGTAGCCGGGGAGAGGACAAAGCTCCCCCTCCGCCTTTGTTTCCTAGTCATTGGAAGCAGTGGGAACCAAGGAACCACTCTATGGACTTCATTAAGAGAAGAAGCACTTCTCTTCTAAAGGTTACATAGTCTACAAAATTAACCTGAAATCCTTTAACTTGGGGCTGTGCAGAAACTCAGTTCTTAAGAAGGGATGAACCAACTTCTTATGGAATCAGAGAGATCATCTACTCCAAACCTCTCATTTTACTGAGAAAATCCAGGAATATGGAAGGAAGAAACTTATTCAAGAGCACAAATGTGATAAAATGATAAAGTAAAAATCCCTTGATTTTCTCAGTAAAATGAGAGATAAGGAAAGAAAGAAACTTGTCCAAGATCACATGTGATAAAATGATGAAGTAAGAATTCCTTAAATTTTTCAGTAAAATGAGAGGTACAGAAGGGAAGAAACTTAATCAAGAGCATATATGTGATAAAGTGATAAAGTAAGAATCCCTTGATTTTCTCAGTAAAATGAGAAATATGGAAGGGAAGAAGCTTATTCAAGAACATGTGTGTGTGTGTGTGTGTGTGTGTGTGTGTGTGTGTGTGATAAAATGATAAAGTAAGAATCCTTTGATTTTTCTCGGTAAAATGAGAGGCTTGGAAAGGAAGAAACTTAATAACAGCATATATGTGATAAAACAATAAAATGAGAATACCTTGATTTTCTTGGTAAAATGAGAGATATGGAAGAAAAGTAGCTTGTTCAAAATCACATCTGATAAAATGATAAAGTAAGAATCTTTTGGTTTTTCTCAGTAAAATGAGAAATATGGAAGGGAAGAAACTACATAAAATGATAGCAGTAAGACTCCTTTGATTTTTCTCAGTAAAATGAGGAAAAGAGGGAAGAAACTTATTCAAGAACATATGTGGGTTAAAATGATAAAGTAAGAATCCCTTGATTTTCTCAGTAAAATGAGAGATATAGAAGGTAAGAAACTTATTCAAGAGCACAACTATGATAAAATGGTAAAGAATCCCTGAATTTGTGGAGCTTGGCATTGGAAATTATTTTTTTTCAGTGGTTTGAATACTTCAAAAGGAATGATGATTTTACTGATAATAACAGTACCTTAAGTTTTGCAAAAGACTTTCCTCAAATGAGCCTTATAGATGAGGCAAGTATCATGATTCCCATTTTATAGATGAGGGAATGGAGATTTCAAAGTGTGCTTTTTTTAAATTACTATCATTGCAAAAGTTATATATGGCAAAACTATAATGCATAATGCAAAATCTATTCTTCTAACTGCAAGTCCAGTGTTTTTTGCCTAATACCACATTACTTCTGTTTCATTCAACAAGTATTTATTAATATATTCAATTAAAATCTGTTAGGTGCAATTCACTAGGCTAGGCACCCTGTATTCACAGACAAAAAGCAAAAGGAGTTTTTACTCTCCAGGAGTTCCCCTTCTATTCAGCAGACAAAACAAGTGCACAGAAAAGTAAACACAAAGTGTATACAAAGAGTACAAAGTAATTTTAAGAAGAAGAGAGTAGTAACAAAAAAGGCAATGGGGATCAGAAAAGGCTCCTTGTAAGAGGGGCAGCTGAGGTATAGCTTTAGAAAGCTGGGAATTGCAGGAGGCAGAATTAAGGAGGGAGTGCATACCAAACATGGAGGACTGAACACCTATTCAAAGGGACAGAGGTGGGGATGGATGGAAGGGTGGGTGACATGTTCAGTGAAGATCATTCTGGCAGTTGTGGGGAGGGTTGATTGGAGAGAAGAGAGAATGGAAGCAGGGAGACTATTTAGAAGACTATTACAACAGTCCAGGGGAGAGGAGAGGTCAGGTTTGAATTCGGAGAGAGGCCATGTGAATGGAATGAAATGGATAGATGCTAGAGATGATATGGAAAAAATGAACTTCTTAATTCAATTCATCAAACATTTATTAATAGTCTATAGTGTGCAAAGGTACTTTGCTAGATTCTAGGTATACAAAAAATAAGACAAATTGTAAAGAAAATAGTAATCTAGGGGTAGATATGGGACTTCAGGGCAAAGAGCAAGAATTCCAGGTTTACTAAGTACTTTTAGGAAGGTATGGATGAAAGTCACAAGGGATGAACAAACATAAATAGGTTGTACTCTGCATTGTAGGAAGGAATGCCTAACTAATTCTTCCTCCATTAGAATTATTATGGGAAAAAAATATCTCTTCTCTGAGTTCATGTGGCAAGTACCTACTGCCAAAATATATTCACTACAAAATAGAAATTATAGAAGTAAAAAACTAGGTTTTATTATTATGTTTAAGCATTGGTTTAGGTCTTAGAGAAAACCTGGACCACTGGGATTTTAATAAGTTCTCTTATAGGCAAAATTATATCAGAGTGAGAGAAATAATTATTTATATATTGCAATCTTGTACATTCCTTTTAGGCCATAAAAGGTAAAAGGAGAGGTAGATCTATAATAGTATGCTGCCTTCAATATCATAAAAATGGAACACTCATTTATCCTTTAAGAAACAAACCATATCAAACAAATTCTAGAGGTAAACTAGGTTAGGTTATAGAATAAACTACATTTAGAGAGCTCACAAACAAGCTAATAGAGGGGGAAGATTTACAGGTCACCAAGAAAATCAGCAAGATTTGGTGGCAGGGGAATCCTTTCTTCCACAATTATCTAGAGGAATTAACAACAAAATCACTTTGGCTACCCTTTGGCTTCCTCCACAGACAGGAGTGCTGGGAAGTCCTCAGCACCTACTGGGAAGCTTTTCTTTATCTGAGCTTTTCACTGGACTTCCGTCATAATGGCAATTATGGTGACCCTAAGTCTCCCTAATTTAGACTTTGCCTGATGCTTATTATCTGAGTTATTGAACAAGGTTATTGATGTTATAACTTCCACGGAATCTTGAATAATCTTGTCTAGAAGATGAGAGAAACCTTGTTGTAAAAGAGCCTGGAAGATGAGATTTTGTTGAATGTTTATTTCACAATCAACAAAGAATAAACATGGGGGCAGCTAGGTGGCACAGTGGATAGAGCACCGGCCCTGGAGTCAGGAGGACCTGAGTTAAAATTTGACCCCAAACTTTAATAATTGCCTAGCTGGGGTGGCTAGGTGGCGCAGTGGATAAAGCACGGACCCTGGAGTCAGGAGTACCTGGGTTCAAATTTGGTCTCAGATACTTTAATAATTACCTAGCCATGTGGCCTTGGGCAAGCCACTTAACCCCATTGCCTAGCAAAAAAGAAAAAAGAAAAAAAAGAATTCATTCAATAATTGCCTAGCTGTGTGAACTTTGGCAAGTCACTTAACCCCATTGCATTAAATTTTAAAAAAACAACAACAAATAATAAGCATAAAGGCTCCTTATGATATATTTAAGCTCTTAAGATCTTGCCATCAAGTAATCAACTGGAAGATGGTAAAGACTTGATCCATCATTGAATTCTTAGTAAGGCTGGCTTTTTCCTTCTGTCTGTGCCAGGATGTCTTCAATTTATCTATAGGTGCCTCTCAAAAAGATTTTGTGTAAATGATAAAGCACGTAAGTAAGTAACCATTAATGTTCTCTCCTTCTTTTGGGGGGAATCAATTCCTCTCCTTTAACTACCTTGAAATTTAGTCTTATAAATAAATTTCTTTACAATTGTAATATTTACAACACATATATCTCTTTACACAGACGTGATCTAATATGGTTGCTTTTCCAATATTTAGTGCTATTTCTACTTCTTCTATAAGCACCTCTTGGATGTGATATTAAGGTCCAATAGTCGTGGTTTCTCTGTCCTTAATGGAGAAAAGTGTTGTAACAGTTTGGGTAAATCTTTTCTAGGGAGTAGTATGTAATAAAACTGAAAAGATAGATGGAAGCAAGATTGTGGAGGTCTTGAAGTGCCAGGGGATGAGTTTGTATTTTATCCTAGAATCAGAAGGAAGCCTCTTGATCAAGAGAGTAACATGGTCAATACTATGCCTTGGGGGAATGAATTAGGCAGCTTTTTGGAGGAGGAATTGGAAAAGGGGAAAGATTGAAAGCAGAGAAAGTCAGAGAAAGAAGTTATTGCAGAAGTTCAGGTGAGAAATGATGAAGATTTGAACTAAAGTGGAAATCATGTGAATGGAGAGAAAGGACAAGTATGAAAGAGGTGAAAGTAAAAATCAGGAAAACTTGGCAATTGATTGTATTTGGGGGCTGACTCCAGATTGAAACACTGAGTAGAATGGCAACATGGTGAAACATTCAGAAATAACAGGAAGTCAGAAAGTAGGAAAGATAATGAGCTCCATTTTGGACATGTTGAGTTTGAGATGCCTATGGAAAATCCAGATGGAGATGCCAGCAGGCAGTTGATAAAGCAAGACTAGAGTTTAATCCTGCATTCTGAGAGATTTGAGCTGGATATATAAATTTGGGAACCATCTGTATAGCAATTATACTGGAGTTCCTGGGAATTGATGAAATCACAAGGATTGAGAAAGTAGAGAGAGGAAAAGAGCACAAAAGGTAGACTTGGGGGAGTGGCTAATAATGATAATTTTTACTGAGCAGTGGAGACAACAATTCTTACATAGTTTTATGATTCCATGTAACCAGACTATTCGTTATGAAGAAGAATCAATCAAATAAGTTAACAATTAGTAATTACTAATTACTAATTAGTAAATATCTACTGTGAACCAGACATCATACTGAATGCTAGTGATACAATACAAAGAGTGTTAGGGTCTAGGACAGAAGCTTGGAAACACCCTCAGAGGGAGTGATGTGGATGATGAGCCAGCTAGGAGATTGAGAAAGAACAGTCAGACAGGTAGGAGATGAAGAGGAGAGATTAGTTTCATAAAAACCCAGAAAAGAAAGAGCAGTATCCAGGAACAAAGGATGATTAAGGGTGTCAAATGCAGTAGATAAATTGAGTAGGTTAAGGGCTGAGAAAAGACCACTAAATCTGGCAATTAAGAGATCATTGGTAATTTTGGAGGAAGCAATTTCAGTTGAATAAGGAGATCAGAAGCCAGACAAGGAGATCAGAAGCCAGATTGCAAAGCATTCAGGAGTGAGAAGAAAGAAAAAGGAATCAGAAAGTATAGAAAACTTTTTTCTGGAGTTTGACTGAGAGAGGGAAGAGAACCTATCAAAATATAAAAAGAATCTGGAACACTCCCTCCTCACTAATGGAAGTTTATAAGGCTAGGGAAGACATGGGTATATTTGAAGGTAGTAAAGAAGCTGAGAACAAGAGATCAGATAGGTAGAAGGAGAACTTTTTGAGGTAAGTGCCATAAAAAAATCCAAATAGGAGAGAATGCCTAGAAGGAAGTGGTAAATAAAGAATAAATAAATAGAAGTAAATTAAAGATGAGGATTGAGAAAAAATATTGAATTCAGTAGATTAAATTTAATATTGAATTTAGAAGATAGGTAATTGTTGGTCACTTCAAAACAAGCAGTTTCATTTGAGTGGTGTGATTCAAATCTAGGTTGAAAAATAAATGATGAGGTAAAGAAGTGGAAGAAATTATCATAAATACTTTTTTTTCTCCTCAACAGTTTGGTCATGAAAAGGAGAAGAGGTATAAGATGGGATCTTAAGGAGTAATGCAGGGGCGGCTAGGTGGTGCAGTGGATAGAGCACCGGCCTTGGAGTCAGGAGTACCTGGGTCCAAGTACGACCTCAGACACTTAATAATTACCTAGCTGTGTGGCCTTGGGCAAGCCACTTAACCCCATTTGCCTTGCAAAATCTTAAAAAAAAAAGAGTAATGCAGTCAAGTATAAGTTTATTTGGTTGTTTAAATGAATACATGGGCATGCTTATAGGTAGTAGGGAAAGGGAAAAGAGTCCACGATTGAAAGGGTAAACTAATGGAGATGAGAGAAAATAGGAGGAGGGCATAGATAAAGAGGTTGATTGGCAAGAATAAGGACCATTTCTCCTTCTAACAAGGATAAAGGAGGAGAGAGTGAGAGATGATATTGGAGGGGAGGGACTTCTGGATTAGAAGAAGATAAAAGAGTTCCTAAATAATGGCCTCCTTTACTGAAAGTAATGAGGGAAGAGATGGCATTGGTGGCTGGAGGAGAGAAGAGGTTTGAAGATGAGTTGAAGAACTGTGTAGAGAGAAGATGCTGTGGGAAGTGTAATAGAAAGCCAATTAGGGAAAAGGAAAAAGATTGTCATGCAATAGTGAAGGAATTAGATAGTGTGAATTTGGACTTTTTCAGCATGGTTGTGAAATTACCACTAACATCATTCACTAGTTTGTGAATATTAATAGATAAGGCAAGTGTTGAGACAGCTGAAGGTTGGGTTTGGCAATGCATGAATTGGGCAGAGGGGAGGAGATTCAAGATTGGAGGATAGTGTAAAAGTGAAATGGATTTTGAAGGGAGGGCAGCTAGGTGGCGAAGTGGGTAAAGCACCAGTTCTGGAGTCAGGAGGCTTCAAATCTGACCTCAGACGCTTAATAATTACTTAGCTGTGTGACCTTGGGCAAGTCACTTAACTCCATTACCTTACCCAAAAAAAAAAGATTTTGAAGGGAGAAAATTGAGGCCAGAGAAGCAGTTTCAGACTGGAAAACATGGAGGATTATAATTTATGAAGTTTGCAGAGAAGACAAAGATTAGGATCATGTAATTAGATCTGAAAAAAGCCTTAGGGGTCATTTAGTCTAATTTTCTCATGTTTCAGATGAGGAAACTTTTGATTCTGTTATTTTAAGTGATTTGCAGTGGGAATAAGCTATGGAATCAAGATTTGAATCCAAGTTCTCTGACTTCAAATCATGTCTCTGTTTCTCCATTTGCTGCAGCTTAATTTTACCTGTTGATTTGGGGGCTAGGGAGAATATGTAATTTAAATTCTTCAGATACTGTGACTTAACAGTGCTCCTTGAGATCAGAGACTGTCACATAGTGACATAGTGCCAAGCACATAGTAGCAATTAATCAATTAATAGACATTTATAAGCACCTACTATCTTCTATTACTACTTAAGCACCTATTATATGCACATTAATGTCTTAGAAGGAAGGGGCAAATTTTTTTTTAGGTTTTTTTTTTTTGCAAGGCAAATGGGGTTAAGTGGCTTGCCCAAGGCCACACAGCTAGGTAACTATTAAGTGTCTGAGATCGGATTTGAATCCAGGTACTCCTGACTCCGGGGCCGGTGCTCTATCCACTGCACCACCTAGCTGCCCCGGCAAATATTTTTTTGAGATATATATATATATATATATATATATATATATATATATATATATATAGGTAAAAGTATGGATATATGTTTTATCCACTTGGTATTCATGTGTGAATAATTAGGCTGTCTAAGAATATAAGAATCTGAAGACTTTCACTGTTGTAATATTTATATATACATTGAGTAAACGAATTTGACACTGGGGTACTGCAGCAACATTAGTTGTCCACATCAGCTCAAGTGCCTATGGAAAGTCAATGTGCTACCATATTAATTATCCAAGAAGGAAGTGTAACTTATAAGATATACACCAGGTGATGCTGTTCTCAAGCCAAGGTGGTCATGTGCCATGAGTATATGTGTGCCATACCTGGGACAACTAAAACCTCTACTGATTTGATTCTAAATCATTTAGGCTAAAGATGAATGGCATATTACTCATAATTATTTTAAAAATAGGTAAATCAATGGCTCTGTTCTCTCCCCATATTTGGACTTCTCTAAAAAGTGATCTTAACAATAGACAATAACCTACTGTAGCCATGAAGTTCATTAGGTATGGTAAAAGGAAAAGGAAAAATGGTTATGTACTCACACCTGTATAGTCTTCTTCCCAACTATTTCCTGCAACTCCTCCAGTCTACTGTCCCTGCTCTTTGAAGTCTTTGGGAAAAGGTCCTGAAGCCACCTTTAGCTACAGAACAGGGATAAGGAATTATGGTGATGGTCTTTGTTTCTAGGGCTCTAGACTTCAGAATTTAAGCCAGGAAAATAAGAGAAGCATGGGGAGAGATGTCTGACTTACTATACCATCAAGTCTTGTATGGACTTAGAACCTTAGACCCTTCTCCAGCTCTGTTTCTGCTCTGAGTTGGTTGCTTCTTCAACACTGGATTGATCATTGGGCCTGAACACTGCAGAATTGGACTCATCTGGACAATTTAATTTTTTAAAAAATGTTATTTTGGGGCAGCTAGATGGCTCAGTGGATAGAGCACCGGCCCCGGAGTCAGTAGCACCTGAGTTCAAATTCAGCCTCAGACACTCAACAATTACCCAGCTGTGTGGCCCTGGGCAAGCCACCCAACCCCATTGCCTTGCAAAAAAAAATATTTTAAATGTTATCTTATTATGTAATTCTGCCACATCTCATACTTTATGTTTCTTCCCCAAGGATACGATTTCTCTCCCATCACACCCAACCCAGATCAATGCACACCATGGAAACAATGCAAAGACTAACAGACTACCCTCCGTGGGGGGTGGGGGGAGGGAAGCAAGACTGGGGAAAAATTACAAAATTCAAAATAAATAAAATCTTTCAAAAAAAAGGGAAAGAAATCTAGCTGGTAAAAACCCAAGATATCTCGCCAGGTTTCATGATCAAATTTACATTCCTTTGGGCAGAACACTTACAAGTAAGGCAGAAGAAAGGAAAGGAAGGAAGGAAAGAAAAAAAGGAAAGAAAGAAGAAAGATGAAAGAAAGTTGACCCTACTGGACAGTTCCTACTAACATAGGTTGTTTGTCCTTATTCCTTGAAAACAACCATGACACCAAGGAGGTGATGCCATGACATGCAAGTAGAAAAAAAATTTAAAAAAATCCAGGTTTATATTCTAAACAGAAGTAAGATCTCCTAGTTGGGAGGGGTCCCCCCCCATTGAAGAGCATGTTTCTGGAGAACAAATAATCTTGTCAATCAAGTCTAGCCCTTTAGAACCTGACATCAACAAATGCTTGGCCTTGATGAGAAAATTGAGGAGAAAAGCCTGGATCTCATTTTCATCATTGGTTATTAAAATAATAATATTATAATAATGATTCCTCTCAGCCAGGATAAAATAATGTATGATTGAAGCTAGAACAAAAGATTTGACAGAAGAGGATTCTATAGGATGGGAATGGTTCACCAAGACATGGATATTGGGAAGGGAAAAAGGTGTATCCAGAGCAAGAATGATGTCCTGGGAAAAAACTGGTAGAAGGAATGGAAATGAGAAATGATAAAAATGATGTAGTCAGACAAAGCAACTTGAGAACTCTTGAACATGTAAGTGGAACATTTGTGGGTGACAACAAGATCAAACCTAGGTTCTTTGTGGTGTGTACCTGAGCTGGAGCAGAAGAGGAAGTACATGAGTAAACACTATATGAGGGAATGAGAAGTTAGTGGAAGCATCTATAGGAATATTTGAAATTCTCTAGAATCCAGGTCACACAGATATTTACCTGTGACTCTGAATCAGTTCATATAAGTCTCTGAATTCTTCATATTTATCCCTACCTTGGAACAGTAATATTTCATTTACATCCATGTACCATGATGGGTTTCTCCATTCCCTAATTGATGTCCTCAGGTTTTTCTTTAAGGATTTTAGATTGTCTTCTTAAAGGGTCCTTTCATTCTGCAGGACTGGATTTCCTAGGGACCTCAGGGCCAATGATGCTGCTGCTGTTTGTAACAACTGGGCCATACCAGCCAGCCCAGAACTGAGCATCTTTACCTGCATGCTGGAAGTGGATGTAATGGACTCTTGAGGGGTAATTGGAAAATGTGTAGGAAACCTCTTTCCATTCAGCCCCACTCCACTGCTCAATATACACTGGGGCTGGCTTAAATTCAGCCAAGACTTCATGGTTATCTGACAACAGTTTCACACAGATACAGTAGGTGCAGTCACAATCATTTCTGACAGCAAACCAGTCCTTGATCACAATGTCTGGCTTCACTATGTCCATCAGTTCTTTCCAATACCCCTCAGCTTTCAGGTCCACCAGATGGGACTTGAGGCAGGTACCATAAGAGGTAACAAAACATTTCTTGACCTTGGGATCTGGAAATTCTGTCCCATGTTCTCTAGGTACATCTTCCACTTTCTATTTATGTCCTTTGTTCTTGTCAATTTTCCAAAGTTTGAATCCCTCTTCAGCACAGGGATTGCGGATTAGGTTCCTCTGGAGGCTGCAGAGGAGGTAGAAGACTTTCCAGTCAGCTACTGCTTGGTCCCAGTTCTCAGAGATGAGGCCCTCTCACTGGCATTTGCGTTTCCACAGAGACATCATCAATGAGGTCCCTCCACAGGCTGCAGACTGGGTGGCAGTGCCTCAGCAGGTCCTGGGCTGGCACCAGGCAGAATAACTGTAGAGGACATTCTCAGGCAGCTCACTGATGGAGGTCATGGTCCGGTTCTATGTTGGTGTTCCTCTGTGCTCTTCAGAAGAGCTTCTTTCCAGAAACCCTTCCCCTTCAGGGGCTTTTGATTAGTCTCTTTAAGGAATCAGTTTTGAAATGTTTAGGTAAACCCCACAGTATTTTCAAATTCTTTCCTTCATGGGTTATCCTGATTCTCCCAGAAGTCAGTTCCCTGGAAAGGTTGCATCAGCTGAGCAAATTGATAAGGTCTGCAAATAAGCCAGACCCTTATTACAGAGTCATCATCAGAAAATCATTCAATATTTTATCTGCTGTTGTGAACTTGAAAATGAAATTGAGACATTTTATTCCAGACAACACACCTCTCCCCTAAAACATCTAAGTCATACCTCTTATGGAGAGCATTCCCTGAAGAATTTTGTTGATTTTTAACAGCAAGGAGCCATTGGTACTTAAACTTTAGACAATTTGACACTTTGGTGCTATCTCTTTTAAGGAATCTTGCGTTATCTTCACAGTCTTGTTGTAGGAGAACCTTTAAGTTTGTATCAACAAATAATCAAAATAGGAGCCTTAATTATCTGCACTTTCAGTCAATTGTGTGATTATGAAGATATAATCTGTCATAGAACCTTGAAATTACCATCTTTTCAGGAGAGTTTCCATAAGCTTGCAGATAATTCTCATAAGGAATGGGAAAGTAAACACTTTCCCATTTTTTTTCAAACTGAACAAGATTTTTTTCATTCACTTTTTTTTCCATTTAGAAATCAAAGCATTTATAATTCTTCCCTTTCCTACCCCCCCCAACTGTTCTGGCATTTAGCATCTTTTTTTTTCCTATCAGATATCTTGAGAATGGATCCCTCAAGGCTCTCAAATTTCTTTTCCTCCTCACTGTATACATCCCATTGTCCTTAACTAGGCTGCAAAGACTCCAAGTGTGAGTGGTGAGAGACCATCTCTGTAATTCCCAAATCAGCTTAACTGGAATGAGAGTGTTGCAAGTTCCCAGACTGGCAATGGGACCAGTAATGAATGTTCTAGTTACAGCTACTGATAAAAGGCCATGTACTAAGTCATAAAAAAGATGGCCATTTTTAATGGTAGAAGAGTTATCCTCAGCACTAATACCATGGGTTAATCTTTTGGCCATATTGAAGTAATTGTTGCTATTATACTTAATGCTCACATAGTTATATAATTTTATTTGGTAATTTTATAATAGTTCTATGGTAACCTTTCTGAGTTCTATCAAATGGGGGGAGGATCATTTGAGAGCCTACAATCCTTCACTTTTCTCCCTGATGGAGTTCCTGAGGGTATTAAGTAAATGGAGAAGGGCCATGTGTGTTGGAAAGTATAAGACAATGTACAAATTTAACAGATTATTATAATTGCTAGGTATTACTCAGAGCCCTTCTGAGGAATACCCAGAGGGGGTTTAACAGTGGCCAGACTGGGGGAAACTGGACATTGTGGGAGTCTGCCTCACTCTTTCTCTCACCGGCCAATGCCTCTTTGCCTCTACCAAGCTATGCTGCCTTGGGTGCTTGTCTCTGTTATTCTTCCAGTCCAGGAGGTCCCCAACCCATATGGGAATCCCTTTAGCCATATAGAGCATACCCAGACTTAGATAAGAACTATCCCTTCCTCCCTCATTGCTTACACACACACACACACACACACACACATTCCCCTCCCACTTGTGTCCAACTGTGCCTGGTTATAATTTCAGGCTGTGAGGGCTTGAGGGTCTCTGTGATGACCATTTCTGTCCTGGTTTCCATGGTGACACCTGCACTTTGACCCCTAGCCTTTCTCTGTTCCCAGGGCAGAATAAAGAGGTCTTCCAAGTGGAAATCCCACTGTTGGGGCCAAAGCAGTACCTCCGGCTTTGTGTGCATGTGTGTGGGGGGAGGGGGTGTCCTCCTCCTCCTCGTCCCTCTCAGCCAGTCACAGAGCAGATTCTTAAGAGATGGGAATCTGGCCTTCAGGCCCTTCACCTTCTCCCCTCTGACTGTGAAAGAGAAGGCAATGAACAGCCAGGAGGCCACAATGCATGGACATTACTGGCAAATAAGGGGGAGTGGAAAGAAAGCCAACAATAAAAAAGAGAGTGGGGGGTAGGGAATGTGCTGGGGTGCAGGAGAGGAGGAGCCTAGAGCCCGGGAATCTCCTTGGAGAGGTAAAAGGAACCAGGTCTTGATGCACAGAGTTTGGCTAAGCATCCAATTAAGGACTGGACCTGGGATTTAGAGAGCCCCATAATGTCAAACTAAAAAGGTGCTGAGAGTTCATTGGAACATAGGAACTCCAACTTCCAGCTGGAGGAAATCTCAGAGGATGTCTAGTCGTCCAATCCTCTCATTTTAAAAAGGAGGAAACTTAGGCCCAGAGAGAAGTGACATTCTCAAGGTCATCCATGTAGTACTGTAGTCAGATTTCAAATCCCACATGCCCCGACTCCTAAACTAGGGCCCTTCCCATTGCCTTGCCTCCCCTGGAGATTTTGATCTCAGCAGCAGGGATTGTAAAGTACTTTCTTCTCAAGATCATTCTCTTCTTCTCTGTCTTCTCCATCCTTAGGACAGATGCAGAGACCTGAACTGGCCTTCTTCAGAGATTAAGGCACTCACAACAATCCCCCAATGGGAATTTGGGTCTTACCTCTTTTTCAGTCTTCCCAGGTACCCATCCTGTCTTTGAAAAGGGTTACTGGGGGGCCGCTAGGTGACGCAGTGGATAAAGCACTGGCCCTGGAGTCAGGAGTACTTGGGTTCAAATCTGGTCTCAGACACTTAATAATGACCTAGCTGTGTGGCCTTGGGCAAGCCACTTAACCCCATTTGCCTTGCAAAAACCTAAAAAAAAAAGGGTTATTAACATAAGATCAGGTTGGTTATCCACATCTTTGCAAAATCTCTTTCTTTAGTGCAGGGAATGGGCCTGTCATTTGTTAGTTTAGGTGCAAACTCACACCAAGAGACAGAGGACGAGTGCATAATTGTAACCAGTTATCAAGTATAGCTACAAATTTGCACATACACACACATGCACACATGCAAAACACACACAGATATACACACAGTATATAATGAGAAAGAGACTTCTCTGTGCTTCGGTTCCTTCCTTACTAAAATGAGAAGGCTGGACTAGAAGGTTTTTTGATGCCTCTTCCCTCTTCACACATCTATGTGTTGAGATACATACATTCCAAGGCAGACACATACAAATCCATGCACAAAGATATACACTTGTAGAAAGAGATATATTCACATACAGGGATATGAATACAAAAATACATATAATAGATGTAAACAGAGAAACATATAAATATTAAATCCAGACACCTTTTCTTATAAACACATATTCATAAATATGCATACCTACATTTATATACAAATGTAAATACGGGAGTGCATAGAGTCCCTGATTTTATATATGTTTAAATATGTATATACATATAAAAACATAGGAAGAGAAATGTATACACAAATACATTGATACACAGAGATGGATCCTTGGTTAGGCTCACATAATTACACAAAGAGCGGCTCAAAGATTCACATCCGTGCAGGAGACCCTGTACAGTATTCATTTGCTAATCACAAATTGCAGACCTACCATGGATTGAGGCCCTAGGACCAGTGACCTTCAAGAGTCCTTGGATTTTACCTGGTCAGTGTAGTTTGTTTCAGTTTATTATTATATTCAGTTTATTGCAGGCAATCTGAGTTCTCAGTTGGAAAAGCTAGCTCTCCATTTCTCGAATTGATTGGTTCAATTTCTCCACTTGTGCTACTTTGGGGACAATCTTACTTTTGGCTCTGGTCTACAGTTTTCTCCAATAAGAGGGAAGTAAAAGATATACTTGATGCGTAAATATAAATTGTGTATGGGACCAGTGATTTATTACTACTTGAAGAAAGTCATGATAAGCACAGGGGAATCATAGTATACGTTACCAGATTTCGTAGCTCAGTTTTTACCAATAGCACTGTTGGCTGTGAGGCCGATACCATAGCCTTGTTGGGACATCAAACAGTTACTGCAAACCTGCTGATTAGGCAATTCACATTTTGCCTCTTCCCTGAGAAGTATCCCAATCAAACTGTCCAGATGGATTTTTCTAGTGGTCCTTCACTAATGTTGTATTTTTCTTATCCCAAGATAGATCCTGCTAAGTGCTGCTGCAATGATAATTGCTCAACTAGACTTTGTCTTTTTTCTTTGGCCATCTCTGGTCAGTCCTTAAACCATTTACTTCCTGAAGAAAAAGAAAGATAAGGTTAGAGATTTAGGCAGTCAGGGACCCCTGCATAGGCAGATATGGTTAAGTCTCCTGGTCCAAGAAGCAAGATCACCATGACCCTGAAATAGGAAAAACTCTGGCTTCAACATTCTTCACTCTCATTATATCTTATTACCAGAAAAGGGATAGTCAGGGGATGGCTAGGTGGCACAGTGGATAGAACACCAGCCCTGGAGTCAGGAGGACCTGAGTTCAAATTTGATCTCAGACACTTAATTGCTTAGCTGTGTGACCTTGAGCAAGTCTCTTAATCACATTGCCTTAAATTAAAAAAAATTAAATAAATAAATAAAAAGGGATAGCCAGGAAACTATTACTTAATAGGAAAAAAAATAGTCTCTTGGGTCTTCCCTACTTCTTTCATAGTAGTTAATCAGTGGACTCTTAGAGGATAACTTATAAGTGACTTGAAGGTGGCCCCCAAGGGTCCATTCTTTATGGAAATGTTTATTATTTTTGTATTTACTTAATCTCTGAACAAGCTACTTCTCCCTAATAGATTATAAACTCCTAGAGGGCAGAAACGATTTCCTTTTTTTCTCTTTGTTATCTTTAGAGTAGGTGTTCATATTTTTTTTGGTTTTGGGACCTCTACACACTCTTAAAAATTATTGAGCAGACCCCAAAGATTCTGACCTATGGGGACTATAGCTATTGATGTCTACTTAGTATTATTGATGTCTACCTTAGTATTATTTAGTGAAAAAGCATTCATTAAGCACCTACTATTTGCTAAGCATTGCTTGAAATGCTTAGAATACAAAAATGGCCAAAAAAATCAGTCCCAGCTTTTTAGGAACTAATGCTGAAAATAGTTTTGGGGCGGGGTGGCTAGGTGCACAGGGGGTGGCTACGTGGTGCAGTAGATAGAGCACCAGCTCTGGAGTCAGGTGTACCTGAGTTCAAATCTGACCTCAGACACTTAATAATTACTTAGCTGTGTGGCCTTGGGCAAGCCACTTAACCCCATTGCCTTGCAAAAATCTAAAAAAAAATAGTTTTGACTTTGTGGACTCCCTGAAAGGGTCTTGGGGACCATTTGGGCTCTAGAGCCTAGTACACTGCCTAGGACATAGTAGGTGCTTAGTAAATACTTGAATTGACTTTTGTGGTGGGTAGGGAGCTTGGATGTTGATTGGTAAGAAAGGAGGAGATATTAAAGATTTATGAAGAGAGAAATAATATGATCAGAGCTTTGCTTTTAGCAGCTTAATCTGGCAGAAGTAAATCACGGAAGAGAAACCAGAACTGGGAAATCAGATACAGAAACAGAACTTCCAAATTTTAAGAACTCTGAAAGGTCATCTAGTCCAATGGACAAGGTACACTCAACTTTTGCTTGTATACCTCTAGTAATAGGCAAGTCACCACCTCATAAGGTGGTTTACTCTATTTTCAGGCAGTTTTCATTTGCTTTGTTGTCTTTACATCAAGTAGAAATCTGTACCTCCTTGTGACTTCCATCTATGGCTTTTGGTTCTGTCCCCTTGGGCAACCAGAACAAATGTAATTCCTATGCCCCATAGTAAACTCTCATCTCCTATCGCTCCTGAATTTTCTCTTTGCTTGTCCATTTAACTGACCCTCATATGGTCTGATGCTGATAGCCTTTAACCTTCTTGCCACTGTCTTCTATATGCTCTCCAGTATATATGATTTTCCTAAAATATGGGCCCAGAATGGAAGGCTACCTTGTTAAGATGATGCCCTCACAAGGAAAGAGCCACTTTAGTACTCTTCATTTGCAGCTTTGTATCAGTTATTTTTGTCTAAGATTCAGCCCTAATTTGAGATTGTAAGTTTCTCAGAAAGTCACTGAATTTAGAGCTGGAAAAGACCCAAGCAGGTCAGTCTCCAGGGAGTCTTACTTTGGCTCAGTGCCTCATGATTAGCTTTGTTCTTTTGCCTGGTATTTGTTGATCTGCTCTTTCCTTTGCTCACCAGGACAGGCTGGCATTTCTGTTTTTCTCTCTTCCTACCCAGCATATTTCTTCCCTTAGAAAGTGTTCTCTGTCTCCTTTAAATCTATACTTATTTTTTAATGCACTTCCATGAGCATTTTTATCACTCCTCATTGATCTGAACTGAACAAAAACAAAATTTAAAATTTAAAATTCAAAACCTTTATAACCAATATACACAGCTCAGCAAAGCAACAACTTTATATTTGACCATGTCCCAAAATGTATGTCTCATTCTGCATCTTAAATCTGTCACTCTTCTGGCAGGGGTGGGGAGGGGAGAGAGAGAGAGAGAGAGAGAGAGAGAGAGAGAGAGAGAGAGAGAAGAGAAGAGAAGAGAAGAGGAGAGAAGAGAAGAGGAGAGGAGAGGAGAGGAGAGGAGAGGAGAGGAGAGGAGAGGAGAGGAGAGGAGAGGAGAGGAGAGGAGAGGAGAGGAGAGGAGAGGAGAGGAGAGGAGGGGAGGGGAGGGGAGGGGAGAGGAGAGGAGAGGAGGGGAGGGGAGGGGAGAGGAGGGGAGAGGAGGGGAGGGGAGGGGAGAGGAGGGGGAGGGGAGGGGAGGGGAGGGGGAGGGGAGGAGAGAGGAGGGAAGGAGAGAGAGAGAGAGAGAGAGAGAGAGAGAGAGAGAGAGAGAGAGAGAGAAAAAAAAGTGAAAGGGGGGAGCTATGGAGGAAGAAGAGAGAGATAGATATCTTCAGTCCTATGTACTCAAGATATCACATGACATTGAACATAATTCTGAAGTTTCAATCTATGCTTGTACATATATGTAAAACAATATAGATATATAACAATATAGATATCCTGTATTTCATGATTCATATTTATTTCATTCTTAAGATAATTCTGTGAAGATGGGCAGCTAGATGGTGTAGTAGATATTGCACTGGCCTTGGAAACAGGAGGTGATACAGTAGTCTTCTTCAAGGTTGAAGGACAAACATATCATATATATCTATATATCTATATCTATATCTATATCTATATCTATATATATATATATATCTATGAAGGAGACAATACAAGTTTTACTATGATCCCCCATTTGACAGATGAGGAAACAGAGGCTCAGAAAGTTTAAACAATTTGCCCAAGGTTGTACAGTTAATAGGTTTCAGAATCCAAATTCATATCTAGGTCTTCAATTTAGTTACAATAATTATTAAATATATCTTATAATTATAATTGGTTATAAAACCAGATCACATATTTACATTACTGTAATGTTTATAAAGTGTCTTCCTCAAAACTGCCCAGTGGTGGTAGGGAGTGTAGGTATAATTGTCTCTATTTTATGTGAGGGGATAATTTGGGAAGAGAAGTGATTGCCCACATTCAAAAAGACTAGATGTGTCAGAGTCATATTTTGAAAGCAGCTTTTCTGCATCAATGATCTTTCCCCAACTTGCCCCTCTCAAGTTTTGTTCTGTGGCAGTTTGTCTTTTTTTCCTAGCTGAATCTCCCTCCCTGCTCAACCTATCTGAAATTTGAAAGTCCTCTTTCAACTCCCAGACAAAATACTGCTTTTTCCACATCCAGGACAGAACTTTTAAGTTAAATTGCCTCCTCTGTTTCATTAGATTCCATTTACAGAGAATTGTGTCTGAATAGATTTCTTTGCCATACATCACCTTTAACTGAAGTCAGAATAGTTTTAGTTTGTTAACTGTTGCTGAACCAAAACCAAAAAGTTTTTATTTAAGCCACACTAAACTAAGATCTATTGGGTGTGTGTTGGGTTTTGGTGGGCATATTAATAAGCAGATCCCCATTGGTTATAATAGTAATCACTTCCTTCTCCCACCATCTTTTTCTTTCCCTAAATGCTTATTTAATGTATGCTAAAAGAAGTGTGGTAAAGAGGGAAGAGAACTAGCTTTGGAATCAAGAAACTTGTGTTCAAATGAGGCTTAGTACTTGGATGATAAGAGAGCAAATCCCTTATCCTACCTATGGTTCCATTTTCTTATCTATAACATAAGAGTTTGAACAAGATGGACTCTAAGATCTCTTCCAATTCTTATTCTCCAATTTCATAATGGAATGTTCTCCACAGGAGGGAATGATGGAGAGGAAATTATCTGGGAAGCTTGACGAAAGATGCAGAGGTTTAAAACAATCTCTGTGGGGAGTGAGGTGGAGAATGAATTAAGAAGGAAGTGAAGACTTCTTGGAAGAGGAAGAGAGGAAGGAGTATTTTCAGGCATGGTGAAAGCTCAGAGTTTGGAGTTCTCATAAGTTTTGGTAATAGCAAGCGGGGCAGTTTGGGGAGAAGAGAAACTTGGAATGTAGACTGCAGTTATATTGAGATGAGCTTTAAATGCTGAACTGGGAAGATTTTAAGGACCCGAGGTCACATAATCATAGAATGTAAGAGGTGAAAAGAACTAAAAGGTCTCCTGTCACTAAGTTACCTTTCAAACCTTTCATATTATTTTTTCTAAATATTCCACACTAGAAAAGCTAGATAACGCTGTCTTTTCAGCCTGTCCCTTCACCTTCTATGTTTTTTGCTTATGCTCTTGTTCCCTCTGCCTGGAAGATCCTTTCTTGACCTTTTTGCCCTTGAATTCCTTTCCAGGCTTTGAAGCCCATCTCCAATACAACCTTCTCAATAAGAATCTTCCCTGATTCTCACTAGGGAACAATGTAGCACTTTGTAACTCTCTAATCCTATATTGATCATAGACTATGGTGCATTATAGCTTTCTCTAATGTTTTATCTCCCTACTAAACCAGTTAATTGCTCCAGGAGGGTTAATAAATGCATCTTGCCTAAATTTTGTTTTACCCCTAGTTAGTTCTGTACTCAAAGATTTCTCAGAGCTACTTCTCTCTAAAAATAAAGCATCGATAAGGCAATGTTGAAAAAGCCCTTATGCTACTAACATGTTTAGTTCCTTGCTCAAGATATTATAATACCCAGCAATAATATATTATGATATAATAATTAATACCATATGACACCCTGATAATATCCTATTTGACTAATGGATCATTAGAAGCAGTTAATGGTCATTATGTTTGACAGTCTCAAGAAATTCTCTGAGATGTTCTGTCTTCTTATACCTTTCTCCCTTCAATGTACTCTTTAATCCAGGGACATTGGCCTTCTGTCTTTTCCACAAACAAGACACACTATCTCTTAGCTCTGGGCATTTTCCCTGGCTGATTTCCATTCCTGGACTTCCCCCCTTCCAGCTGAAGTTTTACCATCTACAAGATGCCTTCCCAACCCCTCTTCATTCTAGTGCCTTCTCTTTGTTGTTTTTCTTTTATTTGTATATGGTTCATTTGTACATTTTTTTTATCTCTCCCCCCCCTTATTAGATTATTAGTTCCTTAAGAGCAGGGACTGTATTTTACCTCTTTTTCTTTTTTGGTCAGAGCTTGGCACAGTGCTTACTTGGCGTATAATATGCCAAAATATTTAACGTTTATACACTCTGGAAAGAATGCCTCCAGTAACAGGTGACTATGTAACTTCTTCAGGATTCCTCACCAAAGAATTGTCTAACCACCATGATTCCTCTTTCTTATTTCTCTACCCAATACTAATAGCAATGACAACTTTGTATCTTGGTTTTTAAGGTGTTTTTTTTTTTGCAAGGCAAATGGAGTTAAGTGGCTTGCCCAAGGCCACACAGCTAGGTAATTATTAAGTGTCTGAGACCGGATTTGAACCCAGGTACTCCTGACTCCAGGGCCGGTGCTTTATCCACTACGCCACCTAGCCACCCCTCTTCATCATTTCTTAGAGTAAGAGTCATACTTGGGAATTTTGGCATCCATCCGGGGCAAATTAAGTTGAGCTGGTAGCGGCAGGCCCTGAGATTGCTATCATGTCAGGAGGAAGTTCCTTGTCTCTGCTGGCAGAGTTGAAACCAATTTGTAAAAGGTACTAATACTCAAGGGACTCTGTCAACCTGTGACTTTCTGTTCATTTCCTTTGGTTGCTTACTGCCTGGGGAATGCCTATTTGTGTTATTGATTTATGAGATACATTTTTAAAATCCTCTCTCAAATTCACATTCTGGAGAAAGCTGTCCCTGATTTCCTTAGTCTTCCTCTGAGGAAGGAATTTTTCATCCCTCAGACTTCTCCAATAAATGGTCAAAAGACAGGGAAAATCACTTTTATAAGGGTGGTTGCAAACTATAAACAACTACATGAAAGCATGCTCTGAATAATGAAAGAAATGCAAATCGACATAACTGAAGTTTTCCCCTTACACTCAGCAAATGCGCAAAGATGACAAAAAATGGAAATGGCCATTATTGGAGGGGCTTTGGAAAGATAGACACACAATTGTAGGAATGCAAAATTGAAAATCATTATGGAAAGTCACTAAACTGAATATATATAATATATAATATATACATATAGATAGATAGATATACTCTGCTGTGCATATATTCTAATGAGGTCAAAGATGAAAGATTCTGATTACATTAAAATATTCACAGAAGCATTTTTTTGGGGGGAGAAGCAGCAAAATTTGGAAACAAAGTAGCTGATGACATTCAGGAATGTCCAAACTATTACAGATTAAATTAACAGATGAATGTGAAGAATTCAGAAAATCATGGAAATACTTATATGAACTGAGTGAAATAAGCAGCACCAAGAAATAATGACTGCCGTGCCTCAACAATGTAAATAAAAAAACATCCCCCCCCCCAAATGAAACTGAATCCTGTGCAATTGTAATGGACAGTTTTTGCCAGAGAGAAAAGATGAGACAGTAGAAGTCCCTTCTTTTCTTGGAGAGCTGGGGGGAGTGTGGGTGTGGACCACACATATTTAGTCAGCCATTGTCACCTTCTTGGTTGGTTTGCTTAACTGTTATTTCTTTGTTACAAAAGAAGGCTCATGAGGTGGGTAGTGGTTCACTTGGAAATGACAATGATATAAAAAAAACCCCAAAAGGCACCAATGAAATATTAATTTTTAAAAGATAAATGTATTTCTCTTGGGCACCATTTCCTGCACATAGTAGGTGCTTAATAATGTTTTAAAAGGGGAAAGAAGGAAGTAATAATGTTATCTATAAAATAAACATTAAAAATCCAAAACGAGCAAATTAAAAAGAAAAAATGAGCCAAAAAAACTCCAAAACTCTACAAAATATCCAATGTACTTGTTAATAAAATATCTCTTTGATTTAAGTCCCTTTTGATTTTAAAATCCCATTAAATATATTTTCTCCCCTGTTCCTCCCGCAGATGATGGAGAGAGAAGGTAAGCTAATCGCAGCTGGTTGAAATCTATGAGAGGAGACAACCTAGCCCGTTGTCATGGCAACAGATTCCCCAGCCGCAAGGCTGATAAAATTTCCCTGCGCCTGCAACTGCAGCGGAGGATTTTATGAGCTCTGTGGCTGCGTGTCCCCACAAATGGGGAAGGCGCGGCTGCTGCAGGCGAAATGGGAGGCAGGAATATAGGACAGCACGCTAATGGCCGCAAAAAGCACTCGGTGCGTGACTCTCGCCCTTCTTCCTCTTCCCCACCCGCGAGCCTCCATGAGCCTGTTCAGACCATTGCAGCATCCTCCCTTCCTGCCCTTCTGGCCAGCATCCAAGAGCATCCAAGATCTGCCCTGCCTGGCTCTGCCACGTTTAGTTCCTAGGAGCCAATCTATTGCCTTTTTTGTCCATCTCCCACCTGATTCTCCCACAGCCATGTAGCTATCGGAGCCAAGAAGGGATCTCAGAACATGGAGGTAGAAGGCCCAGCCCCAAATTCCTTACAGAAGGATGATCTAGTCTGAAACCTTCATCTTTACACTAGGAGGAAACAAACTAAAACAGAAAAAATGATTTTCCCTTCAAGAACATGCCAAACTTTAACCCTTGTATACCAGGTCATTAAAAACTTGAAGCCCTCAGGCACGTTTTGGGAAAATTTCCTCCTCTCATCCTCTCCTGGAAATCTGGGAAATTCACTTTAGGGCCCCATCCTGTGGGATCTCACTGATGCCTCTGACAAATACATAGTTCACAAAATCCAAAGAGAAAATTTTATTGACAGGTAGCAGAAAACAAAAATAAATGAATACAGAAATCATGGAAAATAGTAATAGCAGCCAATGAATGCCTCTCCCCTAGGACCCTTGTGGGCCTCTGTCCCACCATACAATGGACTGACTGGTAGGTCTTCCAGCAGGTGCAATGCCTCGTGGCCCTTCCTGCACTCTTAGGTATCTCCAGCAGGTGGCGTGGGCATGACTTTGACGCATTCCTCTGACCATTCTGCAAAGGATGCTCCAGTTTGCCCACACCTCTATATCTATATTAGTGTTCAGAAAAGATGCAGAGTGCTGTGAGGGACTGTGTGTTGGGGTATGGATGTTTTTTGGGTGTCTCTGGTCATGGATCCCTAAATGGTTGGGTTGTCTCTAGGACAAACCTTAACTTAGAGAGGAGAATGGAAAATTAAGGCAGCACAAAGGCAGATGCTAGTTTTTGTATCCAGATGGCAAGTGCACTAGGAGAGCTGTAACTAGGGTGGGGTGACAGGGGTTTGGTCCAAAGTGCTTGCACAGTTACTAGCATCTGAAGCAATTATCTATATTCTCAGTTCCTCTCTGGCCTCGGTTACAGTAAAATGGAGAAGTTACAGCAAATGGAGTATGTGGACAGATTCACTTATCTTGGCAGTGTCCTTTCCAGGGAAGGACACATTAACAATGAGGTTGACATACAAATTACTAGAGCTAGCTCAGTATTTGGGAGGTCTAAAAGAAAGTGTGGGAGGAAAGAAATTTTATTAGTCTAACTACCAAACTGAAGGTCTACAGAGCTGTTGTGCTGACCTCATTGCTATATGCCTGTGAATCCTGGACAGTCTACTAGCACCATGTCAGGAAACTGAATCACTTCCATTTAAATTGGATTAGGATAATTCTGAAGATCACTTGGCAGAAGACACAAGAAACTGAGGTACATTTTTTTTTAGGTTTTTGCAAGGCAATGGGGTTAAGTAGCTTGCCCAGGGCCACACAGCTAGGTCATTATTAAGTGTCTGAGGTCAGATTTGAACTCATGTACTCCTGACTCCAGGGCCAGTGCTCTATCCACTGTGCCACCTAGCCGCCCCACTGAGGTACATTCTTGAGCTAAACTGCCTAGCATTCAAACTTTACTACAGAGAGGGCAATTATGAGGGGCTGGTCACATTGTTAGAATGCCACAGGTACGCCTGTCAAAATGACTATTCTGTGGAGAACTCACACAGGGCAAGCGCTCACAAGGAGGTCACAAGAAGTGATACCAGGTCACCCTGAAGGTCTCTCAAAAACTTAAGAATTGATTGTTCAGCATGGGAGACACCGATACAGGACCATCCAGCATGGCATGCCCTCATCAGTGAGGAAGGCAGAATTGAAGCAGCTCAAAGAACGTGTGACATTCATAAGTTAAGAGTTAGCACTTCAGGTATTCACATGGACTATTTGTGCCTAGCTGTGTTTTTAGAGCATTCTGAGCTCATATTAGTCTGATCAGCCAGTCAGGCATATTGTAACTCATCTGAAACATAGTGATGTCATTTTAGGGGGTCTTCAATAATTAAGGACAAGAACCAACCAATCCTCTCTACCACTTTCGTATGTTATACCTGCCTCCTAGGGTCTAGATCACCATGTTTCTCTCTATATTCTGAGGTTGAAAGATGACTGACATTGTGTGCTTCTCCTATTGCTGCCTCCCTCTACTGATTTTCTCCTGGAGGGCTGGGGGCCCAGAAACACATCATGGAGAAACTGTCTAGTTCCTCCTATTTTTTATGAGAAACTGATTGTCTTCCTCAGGTAATACATCGGACCATGAGTAGTTCACATCAAAGCCCCCGTGGTATTCTAAAGGTCAGTATATATTATCTAAGGTGTGAACTTGAGTATTTCTATTACTATAGGTGACCTTTTCCCTAACTCCTCCTTGCCTTCCTTCCTGTCTTTTTCTCCTTTATCATAGTCTGTGCCAGTACTTCCACCACAGCACTCTGGATCCTAAAGTCCAAATTATTTTCTTAAGGAATCCTCCCCCCCCCCAAGCCCCCAGAAGTCACACTTGTCCCAGACAACAAAATTGTTTAGTAAAGTCCATTGTTTTCCATACAGATTTGGCAACAGTGATGGAAGAATTCTGACAGATGACCTATCTGATTGGCAAAGTTTTGAGTCTCTGTATAGGAAAAGAGAGTGGTCAGGGCAATGTGAACAGAGTCAGAGCCAGAGCACTAGAGTGGAGTGTGAGTGGGTTTATAACAACCTCTATTAACAGATTCCATTGACTCCCAAGGCAGCCCTTTACACTGCTGAAAAATTCAAATTGTTAGGAAGATCTCCCTACTACTGAGCTGAAATTTTCTAGCCTATAACTCCCCTTCCCCCTCCTGCAGTCGTCCTAATTCTATTCTTTGGAGCCCACTAGGACAAATCCACCCCTGCTCCTTATGGGCTGTAGTATTTCCATTTTCCTACCTGAGACCCTAGAAAAGCTCAGTTATAAATTCAATCATAATACCTGATTAAATAGCTTTCCTGAGGAATATAAAGCAGTTTGTAAACCCATTAATCTTCACCTATAAGCCTCACCACAGTCTTAGAGGCAAAACAGGGAGGTAGCGTTATTAACCTGATTTACGAGGCTATAATTTATTTGAATACAACACAATTTTGCATTGTGTGACATTCTGTATGTAAACTGTTTTCCAGGGTGTCTCCTGTGGAAAGAGGAAGTTGCAGCAGAAGGAAAGAAGCAGGAGTTTGGATGGAAAAGAAAAGGTCACAGAATGCAGGAAATGCTTCCCCCCCTTTTTTTTGTAACAGGTCTTTATGAAAAGGAAGGCTACCCCAAAACAGTGACAAATGTGTGACTTATGAGTATCAAAATGTAGAAGCTGGAGGAGACTTAAGGGTTTGTGATAGCTAAAAGTAAACATTACAAAAGGGTGCAAATCTTGTTTAATAGTGAATTCAGAATGAGCATTTAGTCCCTACTCCTGCCTAAAAATAAATTTCCTTAACAATTTCTAAAAATGGGTTATTCAATTTTGGACTGAAGATTTCTAATTTATGAGAGGTTCATCTATCTCAGATAGCTGCTCAGCTCTTATTGTTAGGAAGTTTTCTCTTAAATATAAAAATCTATAATATGCCTTTCCATGACTTGTCCTCATTGCCCTTGGTAGCCAAATAAAACCGATCTTTTTTTAATTTTTTAAATTTTTTAGGAAAGGCAATGGGGTTAAGTGGCTTGCCCAAGGCCACACAGCTAGGTAATTATTAAGTGTCTGAGGCTGGATTTGAACTCAGGTACTCTTGATTCCAAGGCCAGTGCTCTACTTACTGTGCCACCTAGCCATCTCCCAATTTTTTTTTTTAAATTTATTTTGAATTTTACAATTATTCCCCTAATTTCACTTCCCTCCCCCACCCCCACAGAAGACAATCTGTTAGTCTTTACATTGTTTCCATGGTATACACTGATCTAAATTGAATGTGATGAGAGAGAAATCATATCCTAAAGAAAAAAATAGCTAAATGCTATAAGTAGTGATTTAGACCAATTTTTCATGACTATGGATTGCTTTGATTTACTCCTTTGTAAATTGCCTTTGCATATCCTTTGACCATTTGTCAATTGGGGAATGGCTTTTTTTTTTTAATTTGACTCAGTTCTCTGTATATTAGAAATTAGTCCTTTGTCAGAAATACTAGTTGTAAAAATTGGTAAAACCAATCTTAAATAAGGTTATGACAGCAGAGAATACTCTTCCTCACCTTAATCTAGGAAATCAGGATTACTACTGTGTGTGATAAAAATACACTAAACAAAATCTTCAGGGATTGTTCTGAGCAAAAGAAAGATTTTATTGGCTTTTTTAGAGAGAATGGCACACTTCAAATCTCACAAATGTAGTGAACATCAAGGAGCTGCATCCAAGGTATAGTCAAGCAAGATTATATGGCCTACGTTCCCCAATTGACAAATGGTTAAAGGATATGCAAAAGCAATTTACAGATGAGGAGATCAAAGCAATTCATAGCCATATGAAAAAATACTCTAAATCATTAATTATTAGAGAAATGCAAATTAAAGCTTCTCTGAGGTACCACTTCACACCTCTCAGATTGGCCAATATGACCAGAAAAGATAATGATCATTGTTGGAAGGGTTGTGGGAAATCTGTGACACTATTACACTGTTAGTGGAGCTGTGCATTCATCCAACCCTTCTGGAGAGCTATTTGTAACTATGCCCAAAGGGCAACAAAAATGTGCATACCCTTTGACCCAGCAATACCACTACTGGGTCTATATCCTGGAAGAGATGATGAAAAAGGGTAAAAACATTACTTGTACAAAAATATTTATAGCAGCCCTGTTTGTGGTGGCAAAGAATTGGAAATCAAGTAAATGTCCTTCATTTGGGGGAATGGCTTAGCAAACTGTGGTATCTGTATGTCATGGAACACTATTGTTCTATTAGAAACCAGGAGGGGCGGATTTCAGGAAAGCCTGGAGGGATTTGCATGAACTGATGCTGAATGAGATGAGCAGGACCAGAAAAACACTGTACACCCTAACAGCAACATGGGAGTGATGTTCAACCTTGAAGGACTTGCTCACTCCATCAGTGCAACAACCGGGAGCAATTTTGGGCTGTCTGCAAAAGAAAGTGCCATCTGTATCCAGATAAGGAGCTGTGGAGTTTGAACAAAGTTCAAGGACTATTCCCTTTAATTTAGAAAAAAAAAACAGCTATCTTATTGTCTGATCTTGTTACCTCTTAGACTTCTTGTCTCTTCTCTAAGGATATGATTTCTCTCTCATCACACCCAATTTGGATCAAGGTACAACATGGAAACAAAGTAATGACTGACAGATTGCTTTCCATGGGGGAGTGGGAGTGGGGGGAGGGAAGTAAGATTGGGGGGGAACTGTAAAACTCAAATAATATCTTTAATAAAAATTCATTAAAAAAAGATTATATGGCCTAAAGTTATCCCCCCTCCCTAGCCTCCTCTCTTCCAACCCAATTGGTTGAGTTTTCAGAATAGTCTTTATGCAAAAAAATCTACCCAGTAAGAAAGAGAAGAATAGAACCATATCATCTATCTAAATGAAATGATGGGGGGCGGCTAGGTGGCGTAATGGATAAAGCACCAGCCTTGGAGTCAGGAGTACCTGGGTTCAAATCTGGACTCAGACACTTAATAATTACCTAGCTGTGTGGCCTTGGGCAAGCCACTTAACCCCATTTGCCTTGCAAAAAAACAAAAACAAAAACAAAACAAAAAAAAACTAAATGAAATGATGTCTGAGTATGCAAGGTCTTCTAAGAAAAGTCTACCATTCTCCTATTCAGTACTTATCATCAAACAAGAGGAGGCTTATGAGCTTCTTTGGAATGTAAGGTTTTTCATTCAGAATAGTCTACTATTCTCCCAGTTAGTAAAAATAGTTTTATCATAAGATATCGGCTAACTTGGAATGCAAGGTCTTTCTAGTAGTTTGAGAATAATAGTCTGTTCTTTCTTTAATATTTCTTAACCCTGAGAGGACAGCACTAGGAATATTAACCCTGAAGTGGTTTTATTGGAAATATTCCATTCACTACCAAGTGAATTAAAGCATCTCCTTGCTTCTAGGTACATTCACCATTTACAAGAGATAATTTTACCTCCCTGATGCTGTTAAAAGGCAAGGACCTTCCAACAATACCTTCTCTTGGTTGCTCAAGCCTTATCTGGAAGAATTTGTTTGGACCATGAGATGGGGTGGAGGTGGAACAGTAAATCTATCAATTTTTTAAGGGAGATATGAGCTATTTTCTCAGGATATTTAAGTCTTCTGAGGGGAAAGAGACTTCTAGGTTAAAGAAAGGAATAAAGAAAAATGGGAGAAGAGCAACTAGATCTACATCTACAAACAATTATCTTTAATGGTTAGTCTTCCTGGAGTTTAAATTTATGAAATCTTTGGAATGAGAGCTTGTTCTCTCCCTTCCTAGAATAGAATTGACTCATCAAGACGCATAATGGGAGGTGGTACTATCACCTATCATTCTGTTTAACAATGTTCTCTAATTCATCTTATTAAAAGGGACATCTTACTTTACCTAATCCAAAATTGGCAATGTTGGATGAAGGGTGATTATGTAATTAATCCTAGTTCAGTACTAACTAGGACCTAGTAATATGTAAACAATTGCTTTTCAGAAGAGGCAATGCAAGTGGCTATAGGTACGTGTGTTTGTGTATGTATCCATTCCCACTCTGAGGAGATTCTAGTTCTAGAAATCTAATAGTCATTTTGTCTGGCTAAACATGGTGTCTGCCAAAGGTTTCACTCAGCCTGGTCTTTATGAACAGAGACTTCAAAACATTTAGGCCCTGTGGGGGTAGTAAGGGTCTACAGGCACAAACTGTTGGATGGCCTGTTTAAGTTATTCTAATGTTCTAGCCTTTTGGATCTCACCTGAAAGAGGTAGACTTATAGGTGGCCAGTCTGATAAACAGAGGTCAACAGAGGTCAACCATGTTAGGTCATAGAGATTATCTGAAATCTGCTGAGTCCAATAAATTTCTGGGCTTTTCCTTTTTTAGATTGTGGGAAAGTAGTTTATTCTGGATTGTGTCCTGAATTATCTGAGTTTTCTCCACATAATGTGTTTCCTAAACTTTGACTGAACTGGCTAGTACCTAGATTATTTTAGAGCTAATTTTCTACCCTTTACTCCTCACATGGGTCACCATTCAATCAAGGGCCTCTGCTGCCATGGTCTGATCTGGCTTAGTCAGTATTCTATAATCAGTGTGGTAGTGATGTATATCAATCAGAGATGTCAAACACTTACCCTGATACTCCATAGTAATCTGAACCAGATTAAAATGTAATTTGGAAACATTTAATGAAATTTAATAAAAAATACAATATAACATAATGTTGATATGAGATTTTCTAGGTCAATATACAATATACAGATTGGATTTATGTACGGTTTAGTAATCCAGTTTTATTTGAGTTTGACACCCCTAGTATACATTAATGCCTTCAAGAATGGAAGTCACTTTCAAATCTCTGCCCATCAGACTTCAACAGTATAAAAGAATATTCAACATTGAGAAAGATGATGAAGGGTATATTAGAATCTTTCTAAGGCAAAAGTGAATTGTTCCTAACTAGTAAGCATAAGTCATAAGACTATAGAAAAAAAGTACCTGGTAAGGGAGATATAATTCCATATATTCATACTGGGTCTAGGCTATCTGGATTCAGGCAATGACGCTATCTGTCATCATCATGGGTCATGCAGTGTTATTATAAGGCTAGGGTTCTTCACTATTTTTGTATAACATACCCCTTTGGAATTTGGGTGAGTCTGTGGATCCCTTCTCTGAATCATGTTTTTAAATGAATAAAATAAAATACAAAGGAAAGCAGTTGTATGGAAAAAAATAATTATGAACATATTTTTAAAAAGTATTCATGGGGGGTTGGTTACGTGGTGTAGTGGATAAAGCACCGGCCTTGGAATCAGGAGTACCTGGGTTCAAATCCGGTCTCAGACACTTAATACTTACCTAGCTGTGTGGCCCTGGGCAAGCCACTTAACCCCATTTGCCTTGCAAAAAACTAAAAGACAACAACAAAAAAAGTATTCATGAACCCCATGTTAAGAACTCTTGCTGTAAGGAGAGTTAACATAATGAAGTACTCCAGACTCATTTCATATCTTTCACCTTTCTGGGGACCCTATATTATTTGGCTTTAACGTTTAATTAACATAAGAATTTATGATGATTTGGGCAACCACAAGGATTTCTATTTGACTATCCTAAAGTTAGTGAAAAGGCCCATATATATGGATTTCTCTCAAGATCTCATTAGGCTCCTTTTCTTAGTGACATGCCTTTAGTGACAGCATTGGTCTTGAGTCAGGAGAACAGGAGCTCAAATCAGATCTCAGACACTTGACTCTTACTGTGTGACCTTGGGTAAGTCACTGAACCTTGATTGCCTCACATCCAGGGCCATCTCCAGTCATCATGATTCATATCTGGTCACTGGACCCAGGTGGCTCTGGAGGAGAAAGTAAGGTTGGTGACCCAGTACACCCCCCCCCACTCAAATATGATTCACATGCTTGTCATGGCATCACTTCCCTGATGTTGTGGTCTTCTTAAAGCCCCCGTAGAAACAATCATATCCAATGTTCTGTTGGGAGTATCACAGTTTGATAAAGCCTGACTTCCAGAATCCAAGAGCTCCTTATATCCAAGGCTTTAGGAAATGTTTTAGTCTTTCTTAGGGATGAAGGGCCCTTACTGATCAGAGTTCTTGTCTTTCAAGTTTATTTTGCTTTATAATGTTATTGTATAATTGTAAAAACTATTAAAATTATATTATTCTTGTATAAATTATATGTATTGCATAAATTCCTTTACTCTGAATCAATATGATTTCTGTATCTTATGGTATAATATTATTGCATTACATTTTTATACCATAATTTGTTCAATCATTCTTCAATTGAGGGTTATCTTTGTAGTTTCCATTTTTTTCCTAAAACAAAAATTACTGCATTGTTATTTGTGTACTTGAGTCCTTTTCTTTTTCCTTTCATCTCTTTGAGGTGATAGGCACAGTACTGGTCTTGTTGGATCATAGGGTATGCCCAAGTTAATGTCTTTTAGCTCCACTAACATTGCTACCTGTGCCTGTTCTGCCATTATCACTTTCCTTCTTTTGTCATCTTTTTTTTTTGAATTTTACAATTTTTCCCCCAATCTCACTTCCCTCCCCCCACCCCACCCCCTTACAGAAGGTAGTCTGGCAGTCCTTTTTTTTTTTTTTTTGTCATTGTTACCAATCTGATGAATATGAGGTAGAGATGCAAACAGGATGACTTCTAAAGCACAATAAGACATGGGAATGGAGTAGCAAGTTTGGAGAAGGCACTAAGCCATTTTATTAAATCCTGATTTTTATTACTTTCTAGTTCCTTCAGAGGCAGCCAAGTGCTATAGTGGATAGAATGACTTGCCTGGTACCAGTGAGTTCAAATCTGGTCTCAGGCATTTACTAGATGTGTGACCTTGGGAAAGGTTTTCCTCAGTTGTCTCCATTTGTAAAATGAGCTGGAAAAGAATTGGCAAATCATTCCTTAACAAGAAAATTGGAATCATGAAGAGTCAGACACAACGAAAATGACTTAACAACAAAGCTATTCCAGATATTCAAAGATCTGAAGTTCTATTAGATGAATCAGGGATTGTTCTTGATCCTGAAAAGCAGAGTGAGATTTCAGGGAGACATTGAATGAAAACTGCAAAGAAATAAATATTTTTTTTTTGGCAAGGCAATGAAGTGACTTGCCCAAGGTCACATAGGTAGGTACTTATTGTCTGAGGTTGGGTTTGAACTCAGGTCCTCCTGACTCCAGGGTTGGTACTGTGTCACCTAATTGCTCCAAATATAGGGCCTTTAGGAGCAGTTTTTCCTAGCAATTAAAACTATTCCAAGGAGGAACCAGGAAGCAGTAGGGTAGATACTTGTGGAAGATTATTTGGAAAGGGGATTCTTTTGTCAAGGGATAGCTTGGACTAAGTAGTTTCTGAGATCCCTTACAATGCTGAGATTCTCTAATCTATAATCACAAAATTCAAAAACCATTTCTCCAATTTTCATTGTTGATGATTCTGCATATGAATTCAAGATCCATGTGGCACTAGAGCATACAAGAAGGATGGAGAAACACATTAAATAAAATTATATGATCTGTGACTTGGCACTATAAAAATAAGAAATGTTTTGTCATTGCTGGTACATTTATAATTATACTTAAATATAAAACTATTTTTCTGGAGAGGTTGCCCATTAGTTGGGGAATAGTTAAATGAGTTATTATATAGGAATGTGATGAAATCCATTGTGCTCTAAAAAATGAAGGGGATTGTTTTAGAGAAATCTGAGAAAACTCATGAACTGAAGCCAAGAGAGGACAATTTATATAATAACAATGTCAAAAAGACAAACAACTGTGAAAGACTTAAGAATGTTGATCAACACAACAGAACTAACAACCATTCAAAGAGTTTATTATGAAACTTACCCACCTTCTAACAGAGGAGAAAGACTTGAGGTGCTGATTTTGGGGATATGACCAATGTAGGAATTATATGTGTGAGAAGGTGAAGTGCAAGTGAAAGAGAGAAAGAGATCTTTGTTTGAAAATAAAACCATTCACAAGCCACTACTCTTTGGTTATCTTGTAGCTTAAGTACTGGAATGAGCATCGAATTTGCAAGTCAGACCCCTTGGTTTTTTAGTCTGGCTCTGACTGTGGTACTGTTTGTCAAGTCATTTCATTCCTATGCATCAGGAATATGAAGATGATAATGGGACAGGCATGATGGGGAAGAAGTATAAGAAAGAACTCATTCCCCCAGAATCCACAGGGTTTGTGGTCCAGATGCTAATTGGAGAAGGGAACTGGAACTGCCTTCCCATGATGCCTTGAGCCCCAGGTCCAGTCTCGGCTTCAGGGAGCAGGCGCTGAGCTTGCTGGAAGGTCAGTCACTGAAAGCAGGCTCTTCTAGGCTGGAGCAGCAGGGCGATGCGGATTTGAGCCCAACCTAGAGGATGGGGACCACAGGGGAACTGTCCAGATGGCAAAACTGGCTCCCCCCACATTCCACAATTTCACTCATGTTCCTGAGACTGAGTGGTTCTGTCAGTTACTTTATGTAGGGATGGGGGGAGAACAGTGCCCTTCCTTCTAGATCTGAAGGCGAGTCTCACAGTCTGTCCTTAATGCTTGTGATAAACAATGTGGGGTACAGAGAAAGGGGAGGGAGGATCAGGAAAAACTACCTAGTGAATGAAGGTGGCCTCTGAGCTGTGGGTAAAGATGCTAGGAGGCAGAGGTGCGGAAGAGGAGGGCTTACCTGGCATGGGGAACAGCTTCTGCAATGGTACAGTGACAAGGAGATGGGACTAGCAGGTAGGGCAGTTTGACTGGATGGAATGATACTCAAGTGGAGGAAAATGCCATGAGTCTGAAGAGGTGGGCTGGAGTCATGGTCTGGCCAAGGAGTTATCTGCACATCGTCTATTGAATACAGAGGCAGCAGAGTCCAGTCCAAAGAGGGCTACAGCTGGAGCCTGGGTTAAAATCTGACCTTCAGCCTACATCCACCTTAGTGCCCTCATCTTCAGAATGAAGATAAAATGGCTTAAATCTCTACCCCTCAAAAGGGGACAGCTAGGTGGTCCAGTAGATAGAGCACTAGTCCTGGAGTCAGGAGGACCCTAGTTCAAATTTGACTCAGACACTTACTTGCCTAGCTATGTGACCTTGGGTAAGTCACTTAACCCCACTGCCTTAAATTAAAAAAAAATCTCCACCTCAAAGGGAAGTACTTTATCAACTTTGAAGCCCTTTCATAAAGGATCTCCAATTACTATTGTGTGTATATCCTTGCTGATTTTGTTTTTGGCAAGGCAATGGGGTTAAATGATTTGCCCAAGGTCACATAGGTAATTACTGACTCATTTGATCTTGTTGAAATTATTAAGTGAGGCTGTATTTGAACTCAGGTCCTCCTGACTCCAGGACTGGTGTTCTATCCACTGCATCACCTAGTTGCCCTTGTATATCCTCAACTTTTTGTCAATTGTTCAAAGGTCTAACCTTGCTAATTGTGGAGAGATTCATCACTAAAAGGTTGATTTTTTTTCTGGTCACAAGAACTCATAAGTCTAAGGGATAAAGGAGTTATAATTGGCAAAAGTAAGAGGAGAATTTGTATCAATGCAAAAAAAATTTTTCTGGGTAATGAAAAAGAAGTATGGGATTGTGAGGGTAATAATTCAGTTCTTGGCTCTGACCTTGTCTAGCTGTGTGTCCATTGGTAGGTCCCTTTGCCTTTCTGGGCCCAAATTTCTTCCTTTATAAAATGAGTTGAACTAGATCCTACTTAAGATTTTGACTGACTTTTGTACTATGATTCTAAGGATTGTCTAAGAACTATAGAGGATATGAGAAATAATAACTAACATTTCTCATTTGATCCTGTTGAAAGTAGATTTTGGGGAGAACTGACTGCATCTTGTGTTATATTTGCTATTATATAGATATAGTGAACATCTCCTTCAATACTTCCTTTTCTGGGAGAGTCTAATCACTATGTAGTTTTTCTTGATCCTCCCTCCACTTTCTCTGTACCCCATATTGTTTATTACAAGCATTAAGGACAGACGTGGAACTTACCTTCAGATCTAGAGGGAAGGGCACTGTCCCCCCCCCCCCATCCCCACATAACTGACAGAACCACTCAAAGTCTCAGGAACATGGGTGAAATTGTGGAATGTGGGGGAGCCAGTTTTGCCATCTGGACAGTTATGAAAGAAAACTAATAGGACTTTGAAAAGATATGGGAACTCATCTACTTTTCATTCTAATAAGACACATAATAGGAGCTTTGTTGTCTTCAAGATCCCATTCGGGGTTTTATGGCAGAAACTGGAGTTGTAAAGACCTTGCTGGTTTGAATTCTCAGATTCTCTTCTTTAAAAACTTACAAAATGTGCAGAAAGGATGATTTCACCAATTTGGAAACTTCTGAAAAAGTTGATAAAGTTGTAGTCCAGCATCTTTGTGCTTTGAAGAAAACTAGAGATAACTTAGTGTTTGATGGTTCTATATTGTCTGCTTTATCTCTTGCACCTGAGAAAACTTTGTCTTTCTATTTCTAGGTGAATACTTGAAACAAGACTAGGAATTTTTCTAAACCTAGTGCCTCTTCACCTTATTTTTTGCAAGCTAATAATAGACTCCTCTATCTGATGATTGCCACTTTGTCACTTTTTTTTTTTTTTTTTTTTTTTTTTTAGGATTTTTGCAAGGCAAACGGGGTTAAGTAGCTTGCCGAAGGCCACACAGCTAGGTAATTATTAAGTGTCTGAGACCGGATTTGAACCCAGGTACTCCTGACTCCAGGGCCGGTGCTTTATCCACTGTGCCACCTAGCCGCCCCACTTTGTCACTTTTGAATATTGTTTTTTGTTTTGTTTTTGCAAGGCAGTGGGGTGAAATGACTTGCCCAAGATCACACAGCTAGGTAATCATTAAATGACTGAGGTCACGCTTGAACTCAAGTCCTCCTGACTCCAGGGCCAAATGTTCTATCCACTGTGCCACCTAGCTGCCCCAATATTCTATTGTCTTAATCATCCTTCCTGCATAAATTTTCTGTTCAGTTTCTAAGTAAATGTAAAACTTAAGTATTAACAGAATTCTTATTAATGAAATAAAGCTCACATGAATCTCAATTTTGACTTGAATAGCATTTTTTTATTATAAAATTAAAAAAATAAAATCCTTTGTATTTTTTCCTTATAGAAGAATCCTTTGCCAAATGATTCTGAAACTCAGATAGTAATTCTGATAGAAATAGAATGAATGAAATCTTCAATGGTCATCATGGAATCTAATCTGCTGCAGAACTAATATCAGTGGTGAGTGGAATATTCCCCAATAAAAGTGTTTCAGGGGGGCAGCTAGGTGGCACAGTGGATAGAGCACCGGCCCTGGAGTCAGGAGGACTTGAGTTCAAATTTGACCTCAGACACTTAATAATTACCTAGCTGTGTGGCCTTGGGCAAGCCACTTAACCCCATTTGCCTTGCAAAAAAAACCAAACAATTTCAGGGTGTGAAGTCAGTTCCTAGTGAATTCTTCCCAGGGTTAAGAAATATTAAAGAACAAACTATTATTCTTTTGTTTATTTTTGTGAAAGGCAGTGGGGTTAAGTGACTTGCCCAAGGTCACACAGCTAGGTAATTATTAAGTACCTGAAGCTGAATTTGAACTCGGGTCCTCCTGACTCCAGGAGTGCTCTATCCACCTAGCTGCTCCCCAACTATTATTCTTAAACTATTTCTAGAAGAAAGGCCCTTATATTCCAGATGGCTCACTCTCCTAACTTTTGATAAGACTGTTTTTACTGACTAGGATAATAGACTTTTCTTAGAAGACCTTGCATAATCAGACATTATTTCATTTAGATAGACATAGAAGGTCATTAAAAGTCTTTTTGATGTTCTCACCATCTGGATGGTGAGGTAATATTTTATGAAAAACTTTCATTCTTTTCTTTGTTGATGGGGTAGATTTTCAAGAGTAGAATGTAACTTCAAAGACTAATCAATGAGTCAACAGACAGAGAGGATAGGGAGAAGGAGGGAATCAGGTTAGGCCATATAATCTTGTTTGACTGTCAATTTGGGGCAGCTCCTTGATCTTCACTATCTTTGTGAGGTTTGGAGTGTGCCCTTCTCTAGAGAAAAGCAAATAAAAACTTTCTTTTGCTCAGACCAGTCCCTGAAGATTTTGTTTAGTGTATTTTTATCACGCACAGCGGGGCTTCTATTGGCAAATTTCAAAATAAAAAATATCCCAGAAAGGGCTGATTTGTCTGTGTTGAGTTAGATATATTGAGTTGAAAATTTATGAAATTGGGGCAGGCCTGCCTGATTCTTTGGGTCCATGATAGCAATGGGAAGTGGAATTGCAATCACATTTTAATAAAGCACAGAGGAGGGCGGGGGAAGGGGGAAATTAGATGGTGGAAGGAAACTGGTCATGTGGGGAAAAGAATGAGAAGAAGATAACTCATATAACCAAGGATTTGAATTGGGAATAATAGGCATCATTCTTTGGAGGTTAGAGCAGTGCTTGGGGGTCTCCTCTTGGGGGCAGGGAGTGGACTAACTCTTCTTTGTGTTGCCTTGGGCTTAATTCATTAAATCATCTCAAAGTTGTTGGTTAAAAAAAAACATACCTACATCATCTCAAAATGATCAACCCCTTTTTGGTGTTCTGCAGGTTTTGCTACTGAAACTAGTCTAAACTTTACATATCTTAGGACCAAGGCTTGACAACAGTTGACTTCTGATTTGGCATCTACTTCACAATGTGAATATATGTTAACATATGATCCAGTTTATAAATTATGTCCCTTTGGAAGAGATTGTATGTAACTTACATGTTCCCCTTTGCCATCCTCTTTCCTACTACTGGCCCCTTTACATTGGCTAAATAAAGTTACTATATTGAGTAGAAGGGGGAGGGAAGTGCTCACAATAATCAGAACACAGTAATCAGGATACAATTTTAAAACATCAATCGAAATGCTACCTTTTACATATTCTAAAGACTAAAAAAGCCAATTCTAATGCTACCCTCAACTTCCCAAAGAACAAGCCAGTGGGAGATAGGTTTTAAGATTAGGCTGGAAGGCTGGGAAAAGTTTCAGTTGCAAAATTCAAAGCTGTGAGTTCTCCTTGAGGGCAAAGACTGTCTCGTTGCTTTCCCTCCCCCTCAGTTTAGCACAGTGCTTAGCATTTGGTAAACACTTTATAAATATTTATTGATTGATTTTCTTTGTATTTCCAATTCTGGGCAAGTTAGGAAAGGAGAGAGAGAGAGAGAGAGAGAGAGAGAGAGAGAGAGAGAGAGAGAGAGAGAGAGAGAGAGAAATATTTTTTTAAATAAATGATGAAATAACAGTGCATGCTTTGGGTTATAATTCCTCAGCATTTTAACTTTGTGAAATTTTCATACAAACAGCCTACTTTTATCATTTTCTCTCTTCTGAAGAGAGACAGAAAATACTCAATTCTTTAACAGAACTGAAGTAGGTTTAAAAACTTTAATCTTCCAAACAAGGCAAGTGGTTTTTGAGTCTGAAGCTGTACCTAGTTCAACTATTAACTTTTCTCCCATGTAAGAGAAGCCTGGTTAAATGTTGTCTTTTCATATTTAAATGGTATGCTCTAGATTGGAAAAACAAACTTGCTACCTAGGGAAGTCACATAGTCTTGGAGACCTTATCAAGACAGAATTTTTAAGGGAGCTAAGAGTCACTGTGGGGTGGGGGAAGAGTAACTACTTGGAAAAGGTTATCTTTTGTGGATTCCACCCAAAGACTGGAGATTATACTGGAGCTACAGAATCCTGTTCTCAATACACAAGACCAAGTGAAAGATTATGTAAGTTTGTTTATAATATAGAAGATTTATATGGGTCTGAATATGAAAGAATATGGTTTCTGAATGTGAAAATGTATAAGTTTTACCTAGAATAATATATATTGGGGTTAAATCTTTGAGTCAACTTGGTATCAACAGTTTAAAAGATTTTTTTCCCCTATTTTAAGGAATATGCAATAGTAAGTCGTTTTTTCATATTATATATTTACTTTATGTATAAAACTCTAGAATTGGAATAGCTCATTGATTTCGTAATTGATTTTTATATCAATTACATATATATTTAAAATAAAAAAGAAAAGTAAAATGAATGAATGCTTTTGGAAAGACTAAGGGCTGAAAAATGTTTTTACTTATTGTGATTTATTATTGCAACATGAAAAATAACTATATCTTACTCTAAATTGTAAGGAGTGAAACCTGCTGTGTGACAAAGGTCTATAATGCAATTTGTTCTGAGTTCTGGCAAAATTGTTTAGATTGTTAAGCTCTACCATTCAAGGGAAAAGTCGCAAGTAGCTCAAAGATTATCTGCTGGAAAACATTACTGGTAGATGTAAATGACTGAGAAAGTTGAGGAGGTGGCCTTTCCTATTATGCTATTTCCTTTGTGAAAAGTTAAGTTAGTTAGTTTTGAGCCTGGCTATGATAATGTGGAACTCTGTTGCATGATTAGCTATTCCAGGAAAGATAATCTATATTTTATACCTTATATTAACAAAAGCCAAACGAGTTTTCTAATCCTATACATACTATAGGTAAATCTGAATAGTCTTAATTTGATATTTTACCACTATATATATACACATATATATACATATATATGTGTGTATATATATATATATATATATATATATATATCTGTTTCATCCTCTTCTCCTATCACATTTTTTCTGATCAGGGATTGAGAACTGCAAAGGTTTTATAAGCGAATGTTATTGGTACCATCAGGGAGCTATTACAATGAGATGCAAATATACAAGACTTAATTGCTTTGATGTTTATTGTTCTGAATATCTGATCATTCCTTGTTTCAAATTCCTAATCCTTGCAAATTAGTTCTTAGACTTGCCATTCCTTGCTTATTGGTTTAATTAGCTAAATATTCATGTATTAAGTTTATGCGCAAGTATTCCATCTTTACTGAGAGATTTGAGAATGAAATATATCTTTAAAAAGGGGGATATGATAAAGATAAAATACAGTTTCATTTTTAAGGGCAGCTAACTGGTACAGTGGATAGAGTACTGGCCCTGGAGCCAGGAGGGAGAATTCGAGTTCAAATCCAGCCACAGACACAATATTTACTTAGCTGTGTGATCTTGGGCAAGTCACATAACCCCATTGCTTTGCAAGAACCGAAAAAAAAACCTTTCTATTTTAATGGAGTATTAACTTCAGTTTGAGAAAAACAATGATTACACTATTTAGATATATGATTGGCTACCAAATGTTTTCTATTGGGTTAAAGAATATATTTAGATTCTAGATAACTATATTTGTGTTAGCAGCCTTAAAAAATGTCTTTTGGCAGCTAGGTGGAGCAGTGGATAGAGCACAGGCCCAGGTATCAGGAGGATGTTTAAATCGGCCTTAGACACTTAATTGCCTAACTGTGTGACCTTGGGCAAGTCAGCTAACCCCATTGCCTTAAATAAAAAAAAATTTTAAAAAATGTTGTCATTGGTCCTATATGAAATATTTTAAGTTTGATCCTGGAAGATATAGAGAATATGACTGGAAATGATAGAGGAAAATATAGAATCTCCTTTAGGTTCATTTGAATATATAGATATTTAGCTATATAAATTTCTAAATATACAGGCTTTAGATATGATTGAAATTATGTATTAAAGTCTCAATTTGTATTAAGGCTCTCTTCTATAGATGTGCTTTAATTTATTTTAATTTAATTACAAAGAAAATTTTAAATTATGATTTTTTTTTCTGTTTGAGGTCTCTGATAACATCAAGATAGAAGGGGCTTACTTTACAATGTCAGGTCCTTTTTTAACTTTTACTTTATAGATAGCATTATCCACGCAAAGTATAGGATTCAAACAAAGAAAGTACAAATCATACATGCTAATAGAAACTTCAATTCCAGATATATTATCTATCTATCTATCTATCTATCTATCTATCTATCTATCTATCTATCTATCTATCTATCTATCTGGAGAGAGAGAGAGAGAGAGAGAGAGAGAGAGTTCTTCCTATAATCCTGATATTGATAAGTGAACTCTGTAAGATACCTTTTCAGATATTGTTGACAACTGACACCCAATTAGAGACAACTGAGATGCTGATTCAGGGATATAGGCCTCTGAGTCTGAGTGGATCAAGTCTGACAATTTGTGGCTTTAGTGGTCTAGGGCAGACTCTTGGTCACAGAATTTCCATGGGAAAAGGATTCCCAGAAACAGATGACTTCAAGCAGAATGTTGCTTTGTTCAGACAATTTTTAATTTGTTAAATTTATTATGTTAAATCATTGTTATTATTATTATGAAGTTATCCTGCAGTATTGGGAATCTTTGGATGGCCTAATGATTGAAAGAATTTATTTTTTAGTGCAGGACCAAAAGAGAGAATTATTGAAAGTGGACTTTTGGGAGTACATCTTTAATTCCATTTCCTATCCATATCTACACATTTATAATGCCTTCTTCAGTACAAATCATAAACAAAATTTTTGAATAGTTTCAGGAACTCACCCACTTTTCTTTACTCTATCCAGTAAAGCACATGGAAGAAACTTCACAAATGTTAACTAAATGACTGATGCTCTTTTCTTTGGTCTGGTGCAAGGGGGTCCAGGGTTTTGGAATAGTTAGGCATCCTTATTCTTTTTTTTTTTTTTTTTGCAAGACAGTGGGGTTAAGTGGCTTGCCCAAGGCCACACAGCTAGGTAATTATTAAGTGTCTGAGGCCGGATTTGAACTCAGGTACTCCTGACTCCAGGGCCGGTGTGCCACCTAGCTGCCCCCATCCTTATTCTTTTGTTAAAAACATACCTTTTCCTGTCTATATACCCTGGCTATCCTATCCAAAATTACTTTGTAGGCCTACCATGTGACCTACCTGATCTTATACCCAAACTCTTGGGCCACATACTACAATTTATAACATTTGAGACACATAATTTCTAGATTACTCATTTCACTTATTTTTTTTTGCAAGGTAATGGGGTTAAGTGGCTTGCCCAAGGTCACACAATTAGGAAATTATTAAATGTCAGAGGCTGGATTTGAACTCAGGTACTCCTGACTCCAGGGCCAATCTGCCACCTAGCTGCCCCAGATTACTCATTTTATTAACAATGCCAGGATTTTAATAAAAGGAAGTCTGGGGCATTTTCTAATGCCAGACAATCATGCCCTTGAAAGAGGGATGTGTGACAACTCTGATAAGTTAACAATTAACGAGAAAATGAATATTACAATGAGGGATGAAACCTATTTAGATGATCTTTGATTGTGTCATTTTCTCCTAAATTACTCCCAGCATCCTGCAATCTATTCTAAGAAATTATCACTAGCTGAGCCTGAGCAGAAGGGAGTTTTATCTTAGATTAGAAATCTGATCCAGTAGAGTGGAGATTGATTTTTATATTTGACTATCCAATTGGATCTAAAGACTTCATATTTTGCTTATCATTTCCTGTATATTCTCATTTAGTCAAAATAAAGAGGCCATTCATTCTTTCCTTCCTTCCTTCCTTCCCTCAATCCTTGAGAAACTCAGGTCTTCCCCTCCAAATTTGTTTGGTTTTTTTTTTTTGGACTGGATAAAAGTGCTTAATCTTTGCTTTATCTCTTTCTTACCTTACCCTAATCACTGAATGGGCATGGTCTCAGTCAAAATGGGAAGGATCTTACCTTAAAAAAGCCAAGGTCTCCCATTGCATCTGGGGCCATTCCCAGTCTTCCAGATCTATAGCTGGCCATTGGACTCCTGATGGGTCCAAAGGGAAACTGAGGCTGGTGACTTTGCACAGCCCAGTCTCACTTAAATCCAACTCACGTCTAAGTCTTCTGAAGGAAAGACAAACAACAAGTTGGGATTGGACAAGAAAATAAGGCAGATGAAAAAAGTTCCGGGGTTCCTTATTTTAAAAATTGGCTATTATGAGAGAAAAATATCCATTTCTCTTAAGAGACCATCTGTGGAACAGTGAGACACATGTTTGTCACCTTCCACTTTGGGGTGGATAAAGCAGCTGCAGGGTAGGTACCTGACTGCCTGTATCCTTGGGCCGGCTTACTTGTCCAGTGGCTGAACCTCAAGGACCTAGAAATGTTTGCAACAATTCTCAGAACAATGTTGCAAGGTTGTTGTTACTAACACCTGTATCTCACAAAACTGAGGCAAACAGACACTAAATGACTGGCCCAGGGTTGCGCAGCTACTATGTGTCTGAGGGGGCATCTGAACTCACATCTTTCTGACTCCCAGCACTCTATCCACTTGCCCACCTCCATGCCTCTGCCCTCTGCAGGCTTACTAGTATGGGAGAGAAGATCTATTTTTATGGTCCATAAACAGCTAGCAGATGCTATGGGAGGCACTGGAAATCACTCTTCATATGGAGATAGAAGACATGACTTCTATTACCACCATGTTTATAAAAATGATTTAAACATATTCCTTACCCTCCAGGAGACTGTTTGCTCATTTGTAAAATGGGAACAATATCTGTACTCTCTCCCAAAGTTTTGTGATAAGTCAGTAAATGGGCTTATCATACACTTCTCAAGTCCTTAAAATAATATTCTATTTGAGAATTCAATTTTCAAAGTAGGAGGTTCCCCAAGTACCTCCTCACTTTTCTTTGATTTACCGGTTCTGCGTCTCCCACATGGCAGGCCGTGATTTGGACTGCCCAGAAGAGAATTCCATTAGGGGTTACAAAAGAATGACAAGGAATTTTAAACTCTAAATGGGGTTGGGGGTAGAAAACACCAGCTAAGCTTAGCCCATTGGCTATGGACTTGGAACGGAGTGCGCAGAAGAGAGATCAAAGTCCAATTCAATACCTTCCGGCTCTCCTTTTATCAGGGCGGTAGTCCTTAGTTTCCAAACTGGGGCGCTGGGAGCAGAGAATTTCCTCCGGGGGAAAATGGCCCCACCCCAGCGGAGCCTGCGGAAGGAAGGAGTGAAGGTGGACTTTGGGGCTGCCTTCCCTACCAAGAAAAGTCCCCGGCTCTTGGGCTCCTCCTCATCGGAGGAAGCCGGGGCTCATCAACCAGTCAGAAACCACTTAGGAGGCGCCTGGCCCTGGGAGGCGGCTGCTCAGCGGGAATCAGGGCCTAGGGGGCTCCGGACCCCTAAGGGACACCATTGGAGGCTCTGCAGCCCGGCCCTACCTAGGGTCACAGCCGCTAGCGCTTTAGGGTTCCCTAGTGGTTGGATCCTCACAATCATTCAGTCTGCAAGCACAGATGAGGCTTCAGGTCCAGCCTAGTGACAACAACTGAGATGATGCGCTCCCCCCGGGGAGGTGAAGTTGTCTCTCTTTGGTAGATCAGAAACCGAGGCTATTTATTCCCCCCGGGGTTACCCGTTAGGTCTCCTGCTCCTTTTCCAGCTTTGCTCCAGGTGGGACCTCCCGTTACCTATCCTCTAGGGCTCTCAGTTTCATCACCTGAAAGATGGGGAAACGGTGCAGCTGACCTCCCAGCTCTAGATCTTTGATCCTATCTGAATAAATGCTTTTATTCAAATGCTCTTAAAGCGGTCTGGGCTTTCAGGGAGGCCTAACTCTGCGGGTGGAGGGTGCCCTCTGGGCTCTATTTCCTTACCTGCAGCCTGGCGGGCTGGCTGGAAGCCTGGGCTTGCAGTCAGCGGTCGGGGAGCCCGTAGGCGCATGCGCACACCGGCCGAGGGCTTGAGGCCGTAACTAGCCTAGGAGGGACGCATTCGCACGAAGCGGGAGGGTGGGGGCAGTTTTCTATGCCAACCAAGTCAAAGATCCGATCTCCAACCCACAAAAACCTGCGTAAGTTATGATGCAGACTAAGAGCCGGCACCTTTGCCATAAAAGATTAGGGAATCCGGTCTTGCTTGAAGCTCTACCTCAACTACAAGTCCCAGAGTTCATTTCGGCCTGCCTCCCCGCCCAGCAAACCTTGGGGCTTGGCCCGTGGCCTGCCGGGACTTGAAGTCCTCTCCGTGGGTCCTCGGCTTCCCGCCTCACCCGGCGCGAGGCCAGGGAGGGAGGCGGGGCCAGGGTCCGTAGCGAGACCGGCCCGGCCCAATGGGATGGGCCGCGCGAGGCGAGGGGGCGGGGCTGTCGGTGCGTCCTCGCCCCGCCCCGCCCCACGCGCTCCGTCGGGGAGCCGCCGGGGCCTCGGCTGGAGCCGGGGTCAACCGCCGGAAGCCAACGGCGAACGTGCCGCCGCCGCGCGTGCGCGCTGCGTCCGACGTGCGGGCCGCGAGCCTGCGAGGCCGGGCTGGGCCGGGCCGGGCCGCCGGGAGGAGCCGGGAGGAGCCCGCGCCGGAGCGGAGCGGAGCGGAGTCAGGGCGGCCGCATGGCGTCCATCTTACTGAGGAGCTGCTGCGGACGCGCGGCCGGCCGCCTCGCCCGGCCCCACGCCGGCCCCGTCGCGGCCGCCGCCGCCGCGCCCCGGAGGGGTAAGCGCGGGCCGGGGTCAGCCGGGGGCGGCCCCCCGTGACCGGGCCGACCTTTGTCCCCGCCGCCTCCCCTCCCCCTCCCCAGCCCTGAGCGCGGGCCGGCGGGATGCGGACCCCCTCGCCCTTCCCCGCCTCACCTTGGCTTTGCCCCCTCCCCCCTCCCCCCCTCAGGTGGAGGCAGTTCGGCTTTTTTCTCTTTTACTTGTTTTTTCCTAGTTTTTTTTGCAAGGCAGTGCGGTTAAGTGGCTTGTCCAAGGCCACACAGCTAGGTCATGATCAAGTGTCTGAGGTCGGATTTGAACTCAGGTCCTCCTCACTCCAGGGCCGGCGCTCTATCCACTGTATACTTACTATTATTGGTATTTTTTTATGTTTTTTTTCAAGACAACGGAGTTAAGTGACTTGCCCAAGTCCACACAGCTAGGGAAGTATGAAGTGTCTGAGGTCGGATTTGAACTCAGGTCCTCCTCACTCCAGGGCCGGTGCTCTATGTACTGTATACTTACTATTATTGGTATTTTTTTATGTTTTTTTTCAAGACAACGGAGTTAAGTGACTTGCCCAAGGCCACACAGCTAGGTCATGATTAAGTGTCTGAGGTCGGATTTGAACTCAGGTCCTCCTCACTCCAGGGCCGGTGCTCTATGCACTGTATACTTACTATTATTGGTATTTTTTTATGTTTTTTTTTCCAAGACAACGGAGTGAAGTGACTTGCCCAAGTCCACACAGCTAGGGAAGTATTTAAGTGTCTGAGGCTGGATTTGAACTCGGGTCTGTTCTGCCTCTCGAGGTGGTTGCTCTTCAGGCTTTAGGCCTCTCTTATGCATCGGCACCTAGACCGAATGCACGCTGAACTTTGTGGAAGGAGGGGAAGGTGAGGTCTTTCTCTTTGGTGTTGCCTCAAAAGAGCCGGGAACGGGAAGGGGTCTCAGAGTTCATGCAGCCCAGCCCTCTGCTTTTCCACTGAGGACAGATCCCGAGAGCTTAATGATTTCCCAAGGTCACAAGCAGTATAAGTGGAAAAGCCCAGGTTTACTCCAAACCCTGGACTTTCCACTTGATAAAACACAATTCTTGGAATGTCCTTTCTTGGGGACAGCTAGGTGGAGTCAGGAGCACCTGAGTTCAAATTCGGCCTCAGACACTTAATCATGACCTAGCTGTGTGGCCCGGGGCAAGCCACTTAACTCCATTTGCCTTGCCCCCCCCCCCCCAAAAAAGAGAGAGAGTACTAGGAAATGTACATTCTTTTTTCTTTTTAGATTTTTGCAAAGCAATGAATTCAGCAGTCTGTCACTTTTCATCTTTTCAGTGCCCAGTAACTATTTTTTTTGAAAGACCAGGGCATGATTTAAGGATGAAAGGAAAAATGAATACCATATATAGTATGATTTTATAAACACTGAAACTTGGCAGTTAAATTCATAAAAGAAATATTGACCATAGTAAAAGAACAATACACCCAAATATAATAGTAGGAGATAGCAATTCTCCATTATCTGAATGTGAAAATCTAACAAAAATGATTAGCAGCGAATATTACTAAATATGCATGTCTTTACTGTATATTTAGTGAGAATTAATTGATATTTGAAAATAATTAAATACTTAACACTAGGGACTTAGATGCAGTATACTCTTTCTAAGTGTATGTTAAAATAGTTCTAAGACTAGTCATATTTTCATGAGAATAAGGCCCCAATATCTCCCCCTTCCAGGGTTGTTCCGGGAATCAAAGGAGGAAAGGTATTATGAAAAATAGGGAGTTGTTATTCAGTTTACTGACTTTTTTTGTTGAAAGTGTGACCTAGCTAATGATTTTGAGACCTAGTGCCAACCTGTTAGTTGTATAGTGGAAAGAACGTTTAATTTGTCTTTACCCCTAGCTCTGTCACCTCACAGCATCATAGTATTTTGTTTTCAGTTCTGTGATCTCAGTCAAGTCATTTGACTTCTCAGATAATCCACTTACCTGCCAGTATAAGATAGACACATAATACTTGTACTCTCCTTTATAAAGTATGAGAAAAGGATTTGGTAAACTTAAAGATTGTATTTATTTTGAGTTTTACAATTTTTCCCCTCATCTTACTTCCCTCCCCCCACCCCCCACAGAAGGCAATTTACCAGTCTTTTCATTGTTTCCATTGATCCAAATTTGGCAAACTTAAAACAGTAGGCAAAAGGGATCTATATTTACATCTTACATTAGTTTATTTTTATCTTACATTTGATTTGATGTTAGCTCGTTAAAGCTGATCCTTTGACTAGCTTTCACATTGCTCTGCTCTCTATGTCCAGTTCTGGTCATGACAGATCACCTGAACTCCGGGCAATTATCAGGCTAGTATGAGTAGCCTTGTGTGAACTGAGACCTTCCTCACTCTGGACCCAAACAAGTGAAGGCCAAGAAGATAGAATCTAGACCTAATTACAGTGATATTTGGGCAAGGATGGTCAGTTAATATTTGCAGATTCACAGAGGGATCCCTGGTGTTGGGAAAATACGACATGTTTGTATAGTTGTTTTTTTTTTTAAACAAGGCTATATTTTGAGAGGAATGATTGACTTTGGGGGGGGATATCAGAATTGTAATAACGAATCTTGCAAAAACTGAATTGTAGAATGATGTTCCTATGTTCCTACTCAACCTCCTCTGCTATACTGTCCCTCAGGTCTTAAAGTTAACTGGGTTTATGAAGGCAGTGTCTGTGGAGTGTGACCTGGCATTGGACCTGCAGAGCTGCAGCAGCTGTTAGTATAAATGTGAAGATACTTTGTGTTGTCAGAGAGTCAGCCTAACTGAAGGCAGACAGACTTCATCAGATTGCCTGCAGGATTATGGATTTTTTTGGGCCACAGTGACATTCAAAGACCATCTACTATGGCATAGAATGATTCTGGTCTATTTTGGTGAAGGAATTATCCATAGTGACGAATTATATTTTTCTATTAATTTGTTTAGCAACCAAAAATCCCCCCCAAATAGATAGTTTTTGCATAATCACAGGGTAAGGTCAATGGACTAACAAGCAAAAAATAAGGAAAAATGGTTTGATTCTGCATTTTTTTCCTGCTTTTTTATAGTTGAAGTGCATGCATATCTAGTTCTGCTTCTGCAGGTTGCACTTTCTGAGACTTTAGCTCCTTCTAGATCTTCTTACTTTTTTTTTTGCAAGGCAGAGGGGGTTAAGTGGCTCGCCCAAGGCCATACAGCTAGGTAATTATTAAGTGTCTGAGACAGGATTTGAACCCAGGTACTCCTGACTCCAGGGCTGGTGCTTTATCCATTACGCCATCTAGCTGCCCCCTTAGTTACTTTTTTTTAATAGCACTGTAGTACTCTAAAATGCTAATATACCATAGTTGGGCATATGTTGATAACTTTTTTTTTCCATTACAAAGCTATAGATATTTCCATAAAGGTTAGGTGGGTTTTTCCTTCTTTATTTGCTAAAGACTTTAGCATAAAACCCTTGCATGAATCGTTGAGTTGGGAGGTCTAAAAGTTGAAGGCACTTGTATATACATACTGATGTGTGCATTTTCCTGGTGAGACAGTCTGATATAATTAAACCATTGAATACAAAACAGATCTTGTCTCATAATGCATGGATATGATGTGCCCCTGATTGGAGTCCAAGTTCCCTTAGAGCAATAACTGCCTCTTTTTTGTCTTTGTATGCCAGAACAATACTGGATACAGAGGAGGCGTTTGATAACAGCAAGGGCAAAGGGATTTGGTTACAGACATTTCTTGCATGCACGAGATTTTACATTTGCAAGTAAACTAATAATCATAGTGCTTCATGTTTATATAATACTTCAAAATTTCATTTGAATCTTATAAGTCCATGGGGAAACTACCACTGGGAGCGTTAGTTTTGCTTTATATGAGGCAAGAACTGAACCCAGATCTCTGCTGACTCCAAGCCCAGTCAGTATTCTTTACACTCCCATGCTATTGCTTTTAACTTTTAACATATTTGGTTTATGCATTTCTGGCATTGTATGCACTATTATATTCAGTATTCAAATTATAACTATAGTATTATGTCAATCATGATAGGAAATTGATATGTATGGGGAACTCCTCCACCCCTTAGATTATTTTTTTTTAGGTTTTTTTTTTTCCCCCAAGGCAATGGGGTTAAGTGGCTTGCTTGAGATCACACAGCTAGGTAATTATTGAGTGTCTGAGCTGGATTTGAACTCAGGTACTCCTGACTCCAGGGCCTGCGCCACCTAGCCGCCCCAACCCCTTAGATTTTTAAAAGAAACGTACACATAAGATGGAAGTAATAGTAGGCAATAGAGGATGACTCAGAAGTATGACATTATTCTTTAAGAATGGTATCAGGTAATTCTGAAAGACTTGGGATGGAAAATGCCATCCATATTCAGAGAAAAAAACAATGGCATCTATTGCAGACCAAGTGTACTATTTCTGCTTTTTAAAATTTCTTTTATGTTTCTTTCTTCTCATGGGTTTTTTCCTCCCATTTGTTCTATTCTTCTTTTACAACTTGATTAATATGGAAATAGTCAAATATGATTGTACCTAGATAACCTAAATCAGATTATTAGCTTTGCATGGGGAGGGGAAAGAGAGGGGGAAGCAGAAAATTATGCCACTCAATCTTACAGAAATTATATGTAATTGGAAAAAAATGAAAAGTATACACACACACAGTAGATATATAATAAGAATAATGTCAGGAATATCAAAATATTTGTTTTCTCAGGGCGAGAATTTGGAACTCAAAAATCTGCTAATTTGTTTTTACATGAAATTGAAAAAATTAAAATAACAGTGTCAAGAAACCTAAAGTTTTGAATGATCTGAGGTTGGTAAAGACAGACTAATGAAAGTTTTAAAATATTGTAATGATAATAAAAATAATTTTTTTAAAGCATATATTAGGCAAAAAGAGAAATTCTTGATTTTAAAGAGGAAGATAATAGAATTGTCAAACCATATACAAGTGGCCAAAATTCTCAAATTTATTATTGAGGAGCGGTTAGTGAGCATTTTTTAAAGAAATAGGTGATGGCAGAGCCTGTTGACACCATTAATAAGCTGTTAGTTCTGGAAATGCTTTAGATATTTCCTATATAACTCATGACTTTGCTTAGAATTATCAATGTCATCTTGGAAGGAAGTTGTTAGTTGAGAGCCTTAGTCATTTGTGTTTGGACTTGTATTGCTTAACATTTTTAGTCATGACTTTCATGAAGGCAAAAATGTCATGGCTATCAAATTTATAGATGACAAAGTTTGGAGAGATAGATAATATCACCAATTGGCAAAGACAAGATTCAAAAAGATCATGGCCAGTTGTAATTTTGATCCAAATCTAATCAGATGAAATGTAATGGTGATAAATGTGAAGTTTCACACTTAGGTTTGAAAAATTAGCCTAATAAGTACAGGAGATAGGAGATGAGGCTAGGGAGCAGTTGGACTGTGAAAGATGTGAGGAGTTAAATAGGGTAAAAAACTGATATGATTTTCAATATTGAGAAATATGGGGTGTAGGAGATAGCATAGTCCCATTATACTTGACTTTAGTTATAGAATCATAAGATTCTAGCTTGAAAGTTTAGACAGGATCTCAGAAGTCATCTATGCCAACCACCTCATTTTACAGGCAAGGATACCGAAAGGATTTGTTCAGGGTCACATGACAGGAAGCTTCAGTATTTCAGTTTGACCCCAGTTCCTCAGGCTGCAGAGATAGTGGTTCTACTACCTTTGATATTGTAGTCACCTCTGGGTACAGCTACCTGTTTAGAAAAGACCCATCGCTGGACTGGAGAGGCTTGAGATCATATACCACAAGAGGTTCAGTTTAAGGAACTGGGAATGTTTGTTTATCTTGGATAAGAGTAAATTCAAGGAGACCCTGATATAAACCCTCTTTAGGCATTGAATGTGCTGAAATTTGGAAGAAGAATTAAATTTCTTTTGCTTGACTCCAAAGGATAGAACTAATAGTAAAAGTAGAAGTGGAAGAGAGGCAATTTTAGACTTAATGTTAGGGAATATGATTAGAATACCTTTGATCCAGGAAATTCTTGTCCCAATCTGGTTGGAATAGGTGATTACTGAGGTCCCTTCCAAACTGGAAACTGATTCTATTAAATGAAGATAAATTTAATTAGAATGTTTCTTAAAATCATATTTATTTTAAGCTATAAAGTGCTTTTCTTTACATGAACTTTTTGAGATCTAGGTAGTACATACTCTCTACAATTGATCTAGGTAGAACATACTCTGTACAATTGAGAGATCCAAGGCTAGAAAGCTAATGGCTTGCCTCCCATGTCACACAACTGGTGAGTATTTAAATTGTTTACAAACCTGACCTAATGAATTCTAAGCCAATGGGACCTCAGAGTCCTAACCTAGCTGCTTCATTATATAGTTGAGGGAACTGAGGCCTAGAGCATTGAGTGACTTACCCAAGACTTGTGATGTATAAGAAGGTTAGACAAAACATTCAGTATTGATGCTAGGAAAAAATAGTACTTGTTGGATGCACCAGCCTTTATTGAACACATATGAATTATGGTAATGTTGATGTGGAATCTATTTTCGAATTTCACACCTAAAAACAATTATAAAGTGACATCTAAATAAATGCAGGCTAACATAGTTTACAAATTGGAGGGAAGTAATATTTGAAGTGAAGTGGGCAGAGTTGTAACTATCTGATGAGATGACAACATCTGGCCTGCCTATATGGCCCAATAGCCCTTTGATTACCTTCCCAGTGTTTGACTAAGAAGCCCCTTTTCCCAGGGCTCATTTTTCCCCCTCCAGAGTCCTTGTTGGTAAGGAACAATTTGTATTTTCTCTTGATACAGCTGTATTCAAAGTCAAGCTGTCTTCTATCTATGAGGGTTACTTCACATTGCCCTTTCTTCCCCTCTAATTGCTTTTGCTCCAGTTGAAAAAAATTCCTCATTATAAGGAAAATGTGGCCAAAACAGGATCATATAAGAAGACAATCAAGTTGTCAGTCGAGAAGTGAAATACGTTGTGTTGAAGTTTTGCTTACTCTTGTCTCAGTCAGGATCTTACTGTAGAACTGTTTTAGTCACTAAGATGATGTGGGAACATCATTAGAAGAAAAGATTTGGAATTGGGAGAGAGCTTGAATCAGTCTCCAAGTATTAAATTCCTATTCAGTCAATCTTTTGCTAGGTACTAGGAATACTGGACCTGTTGTTTTTCAAAGAGGACAGGATGTCACGGGGTGATGTCTTAACTTGCTCATAAATTGAATTTAAGTGAAACAGTTGCACAAAGTCATCAGCCTAACTCTTATCTTCCTGAGTCTTGAAGTCTAGTATGGCAGGACAAGAGTCAAGATGATAGATGTTGCAGCGTCATCAATCTCTGCACTACACAGTGCCACTTCATCTATCTTCATGGGATTTGGAACCAATTGTTCCCATCTGCCCATTCTGCATGGGAAGTCTTCACATGCTTGGGGTAGACATCTCCCTAACTCATCAGTAGGTTTGAGACCCACTTGGCTACTCTCAACTTGGTTTAACCCTGTTCGCTGAGATGGTTTACTGGGGTGTGGCCATTGCACATGCTACAGCTTCTTGGAGCCATAGGTGGGGGAGTTGGGGGAGTCAGGTGGACACCAAAGGTGGTTGAGCTGTCCTGAAAAGGGATCACCAAACCCTTCTTGAGCACTCCTTATAAGGTAAAAAAAACAATGAAACAACTTCTATTGGAAATTTGAAGATCAACCACATTACAGAGAAGGAAAATAAAATCTAGTTCTAAGAAATGACTGAGTCATGCAGGCAATAAGGACCAGAGATTGGATTTGAACCAAGTTCCTATGTTGCCAAATCCTGGGTTTTTCATATAGCCTAGCAGAAAATAGATTACTGAGCTAATTTATTAGACTTGGTGTGCTTTCTCTTTGGTAGATTTCAAATTATTTGATGTGAAAAGACTTGTTTCATGGCTCTATAGTATTGATCTTGTTTATTGCATTCAGTATGCCATAAATAACACATGACTTGTATTTTTCTTATGAGCCGAGTTCCCCTGACTTCACAGCCCACAATGGACAGTGTTAGGCTATCAGCCTATGGGGTTGTGTCCTCCAGTAGCATAACGGTTACTATCCCTCCCTTAGTGCTCAACACAGTATCTAGGACATAGCCAGTGCTTAATAACTGCTTATTGACTGAGCTATGCCTTCAAGGTGGTGTAATTTATTTCTCTCATAAGTGGTTTGTAAACATTTTCTAAATTATTTGTTGATAATTTGCATTTTTTTTAAAACAAATTTGTATTCTTTAACCATGTCTCTTAAAGAATAACTCTTATAAAACATCTCATAAACATCTGTTAGCCAAAATTTTTAAGACTGAGCATCATTTTTCATTGCATAAGTGGTCAAAGGATATGTGCAAATTACTGAAGTAGAAGTGGAAACTCAACAACCAAATAAAAATACTCTGAATCACTAATAAGAAAAATGCACATTAAACAATACTGAGGTAATACTTCCTAACCATCAAATTAAGCCAGTTTTTTTTTTAATCTGGAATCAGTATTTTTATTTTTAAGGGAACTCTTAGGAAGGAATTCCATCTACCAGTGCAGGGCTTTCTCAGAGCTTGCTTGAAACTCTGGGGTGCTTAAGCCAGTGTGAGGCAGAAGTAGAACCTGCATATGGGTCTCCCTGACTCTGGGGAGCTATGCTGCTCCAGCCAGGATAAGGGATGAGGGAAGGACAGACACAGGAAGAAACAGAACCAGAGAAATCAGACCCAGTGACAGCTTGGGTAAAGGCAGAGAACTCAGGAAAGAATTTAAATCAAGTACAGGGGCAAGTGTTGGCTCATATGACTTCTGTTATCCTAGAGGCCTGTCTTTGCTGTGAAGAGAAAGAAGTAGTATCACATCCCAATTGTTACATAAGAGCTTGGTGCTTAACTGGTGGCTACTTTGTTTTGAGGGAAGGACTACATAGCAAAATCTATTTAATAAAGAACTAAATTTCAGTTTTAGGGAACTCAGAATCCCAAGGAAGTGGTATGCAAAGAAATGGAAAACCATCCCCAGCTTTCCAGGGGCTCACCTTGTTATTAGAAGGCCTTTCCCATTCATAGGGTGCTGAAGAAGTTCCCCTTCAGCATAACTAGTATAGTTTCTTTGGGTTCTTGTGAAACCTTGAAACTACTCCCCCCCCCCCCCCTTCAATAAGGCTTCCAATGCAGCTGTTGCAGGGATGCTGCTAGGACTAGCAAGGTAATGGGAAAATCCAATTTCTTTGGTCTTAGGAGTTCAAAGAAGAATGAAGAGACTGAGACCAAAGTTCCTTTCCTCCCTTCTTACCCCTCACTCCCTTTCTTTACTCCTCCATTCCTTCTTAGGATGTTTAGTCAGAATACTCCCTTCTCTTTCCTCTGGTATGCAAAGGCAATCTGTTGGGACTCAAAGGCCAGAAGTCTGCCATTGACCCATGCTGCTTCCCTAATAATGTTTATTGGATTGTATTAATAAAAAATAAGTGAATTTTATAACATTTTAGTGCTTTATTAACCTTTTTTGATCCTTATAATAACTCTTTGAGGTAGGTATTATTGTCATTTTACAAATGAAGAAAAAGCCCTAGAGAGCTTCAGTGACTGGTTGGTAGTCACATAGCCTTTTCAAGTTGAAATTCAAGCCTTTCTTTTTTTTTCCTTTTTATTCTTTTTTTTTTGTATTTAATATTTATTCTCATTTTGTACAAATAATTTTTTATACATTAATAAAATAGTCTTGTTTAAGAGTAAACAAAATACCCCCTCCCCCCAAAAAATATAGCCTCGCTTGAGCGATAAAGGGGAGAGAAAAAATTAAAATTAAAAAAAAATAATAGTAATAACTGTAGGTATGGCCAGGTGGCGCAATGGACTGAGCACCAGCCCTGGAGCTAGGAGCACCGGAGCCCATATCCGGCCCCATACACCCAATGATCACCCAGCTGTGTGACATGCTCAAGCCTTTCTTGGTTCCAAATCCAGTGTTTTTCTTTTTTCACTGACTGCATCTTTAAGCCTCTAGCCTTGGGGGAAGGGGAGGAATTTTGGGCCTAGTTATCCAATTTAAAAGATGCCATTTTGGAGCCAAACTCCTGAGGATATTAATAATCTACCTGAAGTAATTTCTTTTTTTAAAATTATTTTAGGGTTTGTTTTTTTTGTTTTTTTGTTTTTTGTTTTACAAGGTAATGGGGTTAAGTGGCTTGCCTAAGGCCACACAGCTAGGTAATTATTAAATGTCTGAGGCAGCATTTGAACTCAGGTACTCCTGACTCCAGGGCCAGTGCGCCACCTAGCCACCCCCTGAAGTAATTTCTTAGTGCTTAACAAACTTCTACCCAGTGACTCAGAACCCTCGGTTGTTATTATTCATACTCCTTCTCTGACATCCCCCTTTTCCCCCCCCTCACTTTTCCTCTGACCCTCCCAACTTGCCATCTTATTCCTATAACCCTTGACTCAACCCAAACATGTCCACTCTAAAGCTGCCTATGCTTTTGGCTCCTCTTGCTGGAATGCCTGCTCCATAGGTTAAAAAAAATTGCTTTTATCTTAAATCTCTTTTTTTCCCATTCCTTTCAACTTTTTGTTCTCAACCGGAGACCTAGTTGTTTCCTTAATATGGAGGGGATCTTAGAAATATACCTACCCCCCCATTTTACAAGAGAGGTTAAGTGGTTTGCCTAGAGTCTCATGGGCTATAAGGAAAAAATTTTCAGTTTCTTGCCAATTTAGGCATATTTTACATTTGATTGTAATGGAGAGGGAAAATATCAGAATAATGGTGAAAAATAAGGCAATTTTGTTCACAAAACCAGGTAATTAAGAGACTATGAAAACTACCAACTTATAGTCCTATATCTTTCTTTATAAAATCTTTGAGAATTAAGTAGTAACAGATAGGTTTTTGTAAGCAGTATTCTATGTTGGATCACACCTTTATCTTCAGAATTAATTGAAAGGTATATGGGATATAAGAAAGCCATTTTTGCTTATTGTCTGTTATGTCAAGCATTAAAATGCACATCTAAAGATTCTCTTGTCAATTGAATTAAATTAGGGAAGTATATGCTTGGTAAAGGTGTTCAACACTGTCATGGAGAATGTTCTATTTAAGGTCCAAGTAGAAGGATTCCCTAAGATTGTGAGGTCTTCCAGGTGCTCTCATTTTATTGTATCAAGTCCCTGAATATGAAAGTGATCCAGGCTTACTTAGTAGGTCAATTTAATAATCCACATAGGAAAAAAAATCAGGTGAAGAATAGAGTAGCAATTGTTATTGTCTGTAATCTAGCTGGAAAATGGCAAGTCTATTGAATTGATTTGTCTTAAACACACACACACACACACACACACACACACACACACATTATAGGACAGGTTTTATCAATGGACAGTGAGGATGGGATGAAGAGGATAGGCTACCTTGCATTTAATGAAACTGTTTAACAATCTTAAAGGGCTTCCTGATACCAAAGTACATTTTTTAAATGAATGATGTTTCAGTGATACTTTGTGATTTGTAAATCTTAGGGGGCAGCTAGTGGTGCAGTGGATAGAGCACTGACCCTGGAATCAGGAGTACCTGAGTTCAAATCCAGACTCAGACACTTAATAATGGCCTAGCTGTGTGGCCTTGTGCAAGTCACTTAACCTCATTGCCCTAAATAAATAAATAAAAAATGATTTGTAAATCTTGGAAGAATCCAGTTTTTGAAAACTGAAAGTTACAGGGGACTCAAAAGCCAGGTTAGAGATGTATGGGGGACTAGGTGTGCAAATAGATCATATAATCTATGTGCAAGAAGTATTAAGAGACAATTAACCAGGAAACATGCAGTTGGGATTAAACTAAACAGAATGAGTATTTTGTAACTTACATAATGATACCTTTTACAATAATTCACTAAATATTTCTTTAAAAAATTTTAAATAACTTCACTGCAATGTAAATTTGGAATGGTAGGGATTTAATTTTTTTTCTTTGTTTTTGGTTTTAGGTAGTCTGGGAGACCGAGCTTGTCTTAGCTGTAGATCTCTGAATTTGATAAACTATACGTAAGTAAAATTAAACATGACTTCAGATTTTTTATAATTTTTTTAAGTTCCTGACAATTTAAGAGGAGTATAAGAGATTTTTTCCTTCATTGTTATGAGATTTGAGAAACTACTTATTCCTTAAAAAAAACAAACAACACACCTTGTTTGTTTTGTTTAATCTTTATTTTTTTCTTAATATCTGGAAATGTTATATGTTTCTTATACTACTGACAATAGTATCAAATATTTATGTGGGCTTTCTTAATTGTCTGTGTACTTTACATATTGTTGGATGTATATAAATCAATAATCAAGGACAGTATATTTGTGATCAAATGAACAAAACCAGAATTGTGAACATTTCTGATAGATAATTTCCAAGAAAGAAGTAGTTTCTTTTTTAAAAAAATCATTTTTTAACATTATTTCTTTTTAAATTTTGAGTTCTCTTCCATTCCTTTCCAATCCACTGAAAAAGTAAACAATATAATATCAGTTATATATGTGAAATCATGTAAAATGTATTTCTATATTAGTCAAAGCACAAAAATAAAGAGAACAAGAATATTATATTTCAGATTGCATTCAGTTCATCCATTCTCTGGAGGTAGATAATATTTTGTCATTATGAGTCCTTTGAAATTATCTTAGATCACTGGATTGATCAGAATAACCTAATCTTTCATAATTGATCACATACAACATTGCTGTTATGGTATACAGTGATCTCCTGGTTCTTATCACTTCACCTACATCAGTTTATATAAATTTTGCCATATTTTTTCTGAAAGCACACCCCTTGTCATTTTTCATAGTTCAGTAGTACTGTATCACAGTCATATGCCACACTTCAATTCTTCCCCAATTGATGAGCAGTTCCTCAAAAAGAGCTGCTATAACTATTTTTATGTATAAATAAGTCCTTTCCCTTTTTCTTTTATTTCTTTGGAGTATAGACTTAGTAATAATGTGCCCAGTTTTAGACCTTTTTGGATATAGTTCCTGATTATTTTCTACCAACAGTTTATTAATATACATATTTCCTCTCATCTCCCTGACATTTTTTATTTTTGATAGGTGTGAGGTGCTACCTCAGAATTGTTTTAATTTGCATTTCTTTAAGCAGTAGATTAGAACATTTTTTCATATGACTAGAGATAAACTTGTATTTCTTCTGAGAACTGCCTGTTCATGTCCTTTCACTATTCACATACCCTTTTTAATTGGAGAATGGCTCTTAAAATTTAACTCAATTTTCTATATATTTGATAATTGAGACCTTTATCAGAGAAACTTGAAGTAAAATATTTTATTTTACTTTGTTTTCTATGGTTCCTTTTTGCAAAATGTAGTTTTCCTGATTATGTCTTTCAGTTAGATATACTTTTGTTTTTGCTTGTCTGAGATCATGATTGCCACCTCTACTCTATTCACTTCAGTTGAAAGATAATAAACAATGCTCCAGTCCTTCATTTCAATTTTTTATCTTTCTGTTCTAAGCATGTCTGTTGTACACAACATATTGTTGAATTATGGTTTCCAATCCATTCTACTATCTGCTTCTCTTCTAGAATTTGTTCATCCCATTGACACTCATCATCATGCTCACTAACAGTGTTATTCCATCCCATTTTCCTGTTTATCCTTCTTTTTCTTTTTTTATGCTGTTCCTCTTCAAAAGTCTGTCTTAGTTCTAACTACTACTTCTTCCCACCCATCTCTTTTATTCCCTTCCCTTCCTCTTTTTTTTTAAATTTTAAAACTTTTTCCTTCTCTTCCTCTTTGCTTTTAGGTTAAAATTGATTTCTTTATCCAGCTGAGTGCATGCATACATGTATAATACATGTGTATATTTTTTTGTGTGTGTGTGTGTGCACACACACACACACTTTTTCCTCTTTGACCCAATTTTGATAGTTTCAAGAATTACCTGTTCCCTCCCATTTTCCCCTCTTAATTTTTTAATTAATTTTATATTTAATTTTTTTCTGTTTTTGGTTTAAAACTCTTCTTTGTGCCTATAAGCATTCTTTGTGCATCTCTTCTCTCTTCTCCCACTACATCCCTTTTTCTTACCCTTACATTCTTGTTTTGAAAATCATCCCAGTATAATCAACTCATTTGCATGCCCTCTCTATACAGACTCCTTCTAACAGCTCTAATAAATTTCTAGGAGTTACATTTATTATCATCCCAAATAGAAATGTAAACAGTTTAATTCCATCAAGTCCCTTATGATTCTTCTTTCATGTTTACATTTTTATTCTTCTCTTGAGTCTTTTCTTTGAATTTAGCTCTGGTCTTTTCATCAAGAAAACTTGGAAGTCCTTTATTTCTTCAAATGTCCATGTTTTTCTCCAGAAGAATTATATTCATTTTTGCTGGGTAGGTTATTCTTGCTTATAATCCTAACTCTTTTGGCCTGTGGAATATCATTCCAAACTCTCTGGTCTTTTGAATTGGAAGCTTCTAAATCTCATGTCTGACTGTGACTCCACAATATTTGAATTACTCCTGTATGACTGCAATATTTTCTACTTGATCTGGGGGTTTGGAATTTGGCTATAGTGCTCCTGGGAGTTTTCATTTTGGGATCTTTTCAGGAGGTGATGGATGAATTCTTTCATTTTCTGTTTTCTCCTCTGGATTGAAGATAGCAGGGCAGTTTTCCTTGATAATTTTTTTTCCCCTCTTTTTGATAAATTACTTGAAAGATGATGTCTAGATTATTTTTTTGACTTCTAAATAGTTCAATAATTCTTAAATTAGCTCTCTTTTATCTATTTCCCAGATCAGTTGTTTTTCCTTTGAGATATTTCATATTTTCTAGTTTTCATTCTTTTGATTTTGTTTTATTGCTTCTTGAAATTTCATGGAGTCATTAACTTCCCCTTGCCCAGTTGTAATTTTTTAATTTTTTTTTCCAGTTGTAACTTTTAAGGAATTATTTTTTTCAGTGACCTTTTCTATTTGGCCAGTTCCTCTTTTTAAGGAATTCTTCAGTTAATTCAGTTAATTTTTGTACCTTATTTTCTATTTGATTATTTTTGCTTTTAAAGGAGTTCTTTTTACAGTGAATTTTTATATTTCCTTTTGCATTTGATCTATTCTGCTTTTTTAGAGTTCTGCAGTGATTTTTTTTTTATGATTAGGCCAGCTCTGTTTTTTCCCTTATTTATTTATTTATTTATTTGTTTGTTTGTTTGTTTATTCTTATTTTGTACAAATAATTTTTTTTATACATTACTAAAATATTCTTGTTTAAGAGGAAACATAATAGGGGCGGGGTGGCTAGGTGGATCAGTGGATAGAGCACCGGCCTTGGAGTCAGGAGTACCTGAGTTCAAATCTGGCCGCAGACACTTAATAATTACCTAGCTTTGTGGCCTTGGGCAAGCCACTTAACCCTATTTGCCTTGCAAAAACCTAAAAAAAAAAAAAAAGAGGAAACATAACCCCCCCCCCCCAAAAAATATAGACCCACATGAACAATAAAGGGGGAGAAAAAAATTAAAATTAAAATAAAAAAAATAATAATTGTAGGTATGCCCAGGTGGCACAGTGGATGGAGCACTGGCCCTGGAGCCAGGAGCACCTGCGTCCAAATCCAGCCTCGGACACCCAACAATCACCCAGTTGTGCGGCCCCAGGCAGGCCACCCAGCACCATTTGCCCTGCAACCCCCTCCCCCCCAAATAATAATAATAAAAAATGTGCTTCAGTCTGTGTTCCAACACCACCAGCTCTCTTGTGGGTGGATCACATTTTTTATGATAAGTCCATCACAAAAGTTACTTCCATATTTTTCCACCGTTGTCATTACTGATCTCAACTCCTTCCATTCGTACTTCTCCACTACCATGTACTATATTTTCTCTTTCCTTTCACTCTGTCTCTGCTGTAGGGTAGCTGAGTGGTACAGCAGACTGATCCATGGCTCTGGGGCCAAGAGGCCCTGAGCCCACATACCACCCCTTAGGCTCAGCATCTACCCAGTCCTATGGTCCCGGACAGGCCATCCAATCCCAGCCCCTTGCAAGAAGTAAAAAAGAAAATGTATTATATCTGACCACTCTCCCCCTCCCCCTCATGGTCCATCCTCTCCTCCATCACTCATATCCCCCCTCCCTTCCCCTTGTCCCCCTTCTGTCCTTCTTACTCCAGATGTCTATACCCCATTGAGTATTATATGCTGTTTCCTCTCCTAGGCATCTATGATGAGAGCGAAGATTCCCTCATTCCCCCTTGCCTTTCCCCCTTCCGTATCATTGCAATAGCTTGTTGTATTAAAGAAAAATCTTATTATATGAAATATCTTAGCCTATTCCTCCTCTCCTTTTTCTTTCTCCCATTACATTTCCCTTTTATCTATTCACTCCATTTTCACACCACAATATATCTTCAAATTTAGCTTTCTCCTGTGCTTCATCTATAAAAGCTCCTTCTACCTGCTCTATTAAATGAGAAGGCTCATATGAGTATTATCAGTATCATTTTTCTATACAGGAATACATGTAGTTTATCATCATTAAGTCCCTCATATTTTCCCCTTCTTCTCCACTCTCTGTGCTTCACCTGAGTCCTGTATTTGAAGATCAAACCTTCTGTTCAGCTCTGGCCATTCCAACAGGAACATTTGAAATTCCCCTGACTCATTGAAAGTCCATCTTTTTCCCTGGAAGAGGACATTCAGTTTTGCTGGGTAGTTGATTCTTGGTTTCATTCTAAGCTCTTTTGCCTTCTGGAATATTATATTGCAAGCCCTATGAGCTTTTTTTTTTAGCTTTTTTTTTTTTGGCAAGGCAAACGGGGTTAAGTGGCTTGCCCAAGGCCACACAGCTAGGTAGTTATTAAGTGTCTGAGACTAGATTTGAACCTAGGTACTCCTGACTCCAGGGCCGGTGCTTTATCCACTGCGCCACCTAGCCGCCCCTCCTTAATAACTTTTTGAACTGTTTTATCCATTTGACCTATGTTAGTTTTTAACATGTTATTTTCTTCAGCTTTTTTTGGATCTCCTTGACTAAGCTGATGATTTTGTTTTCCATGTTTTTCCTGCATCTCTCATTCCTTTCCCCAATTTTTCTTCTATCTCCCTCACTTGATTTTCAAAGTCTTTTTTGAGCTCTGTCATAGCCTGAGCCCAATTTCTGCTTTTCTTGGAGTCTTTAGATGCAGGAGCTTGTACTTCCTCATTTTCAGATTGATTGTTTTGATCCTTCTTGGGATCACAGGCAAAGTATTTCTCAATGATATTCCTCTTTTTTTCCTCTGCTTACTCATTTCTCCTGCCTGTGCCTGGTTTTGGGCTGCTTCCTGAGCTTTTGAGTATTATTGGGACATCCCCCCCCACAAGGATCTCAGTGTGTGAGGTTCTGTCTTCCCTCCTGGCCTGTGAATGACCACAAGTGCACCCCCCTGTCATGGGGCTGAGGTGGGGGGTCCCTGCTGTTCTTTGGGGGGGGCCTAGACTGCAGTCAGGATCTGAATGTGGTCAGAGTCCCAGAGTCCTGTTCCAGAGACAGAAGACAGAGCTCAGCAGTCTCTCTCCACTCCCCTTCCTAGGCTCAGCACTCATGCCCTGGGGGGCTCCTGCTTACTAGCTCCTGCTTCTGGTTTCTGGATCTGGGCTGCTTGCTGTGTGCCCTGAGGGCTTGGGCTTCCCATGCTTGCTCTGGAAGAGGTACCCCCACTGATACCCCAAATTGGGCCTGGTGCTCCCTCAGGTGTAGGTCAGGAAACTGCCTTCGCTGTTGTGTGCTGGCTCCCAGCTCCCTGCGGCTGCCTCTGGGAGGCTGAAGTTCCTTTGCTCTGGCAGGCTCCAACCCTGTGGAGCCCAGCCTTTCTGCTCTTTTTCAGGTTACCTTGGGTTGGAGAACTGCCTCACTGGATCCCTCTGTGGGTTTTGTCTCTCGAAAATTTAGTTAGAATTAGTTTATAAGTTTTGAACGAGAGCACCTAAGAGACAATGCTCTCCTGTCGCCATCTCGCCTCCGCCCCCCCAATTCTGGTTTTTAAGGTATTATTTTCTTCATTATTTTTGGTGCATCTTTTATAAAGTTTTAATTCTCTTTTCAAAATTTTCTTATATTATTCCCATTTCTTTTTTTTCAGCATTTTCTTTTTTCCTAATTACATGTAAAGACAATTTTTAATACTCATTTAAAAAATTTTGAATTCCAAATTTTCTCCCTTTTCCCTTCACTTCTCCCCTCTGAGACATCAAGCAATTTGGTATAGATTGTACATATTGACTTATTTTTCTTTATTAGTAATTTTTAAAAGATGAATCAAAAGAAAAAATCATGAAAATAATTGTGAAAATGCTTTGATCTGCACTTAGACTCCATCAGTTCTTTCTGATATCCTTTTTAGACCATCAGGTCTTTCTCTGAATGTATATTGCATTTTTCCTTTGTCACTCTAATCTTTGAAACTTTTCTAGGAATTCTTGGAACTTGGCTCCAATCAGCATTTTTCTTTGAGTCTTTGCCTGTAGCTGTTTTCTGAGTTTATATCTTTGGTTTTTCCTGTCATTGTAGCAGCTTTTTTTTTTTTTGTCATTTTATAACTTTATTTCATATTTATAACAATACAATAAACTATCTGGTGGTACAGAAAATTACTCCTACAATCACAAAATATTCACTTAAAAGTTCCTCTTCAGGAAAAATGACCCTCTACCTCTATATCATTCTTCAACTTTATCTTGACTTTAATTTTTTTTTTTAAACACAGGAGCAATTTGATGAAATAAGTCATCTGGATATCCAATCTTTGTCCCTCACCTCTTTATTAAAACATAGAGAAAATATGAAATGAAGAAAATGTTTGGTATTTTCCATTTCACCTATAACCCAATACAAAAATGTTATTGTGTAAGGAATTAGGTAAGAAAAAAGGTAAACAACAAAACCTACAATTTTTCTTTAAAAAATCCAAGCTTATAATAAGGGCATTCATCAGTTAGTAAGTTAATAAGTGAACAAGGATTCACAATGGCCACTTGTTTTCTAATCGACAAATGCTTTTAAAATCAGTAGCACAGGTAAGTATGGATTTTAAATGGGTTTTAAAATCCCCTCAAGTTCTTACAGTGAGCACTTTTGATGTTATAACTGAATTACTGAAGTGTTATGACACACAAAAAATTCTAACCAGTGAATGCAATTCAGAGAAGGTTATTTTCTGTCCCTAGATTTGTGAGGAATTGTGATACTGTCACTATCCAAATCCTCTAGTGTATTAAAAAGTGGCAGTAGTTACTGTCAATCAATTTCACCCCTTTTTTAGTTCTTTTTACAGTAGATTTTTAGGTACAGTTCTCAATCATGGAAACAGTAATGACAGACATCTAAATACAAAATGCTTGAATTATTTTGTCTGCTTTAAAAATATGGTCAACATATCATTTATTCATTATTAGTACAACAGTAATTTTGTGCTGAGAATTACAAACCATAGACTCTGGGTCTTTTACTTCACAAAGAGTCTGATAACAATTGAAAAAAATCAATATATTTCTTAAAAAAAACTCATGGCAATTTGTTATTAAACTGAAACTACTACAAAAGGAACAACCAATGACCTGACAAAAAAATGCACCAAAAATTTTTAAAATTTTAGCCAAGAGTAGTCAGAATTTTTAGTTTACTAACTAATGTTTACACATTTTATGTATTATATTATGAAGCTACCACGCACAAGAAATCAAAAAATAAATCACTTTGAAACCTAAACTGCATATTCGAGGAATACAAGCTGTATAATAAAAAATGTTTGCGCACAGTAGTTAGTTGAGAAAAGCTGTTCATTCACCTCTTGGCTTGTAAAAAATACTTTCCAGAATCCACTCCAGATGATTAACAAAACTTTTAACTATTACGTGTAGCAGGTACTCTGTTTTCCCCTTCTATTTCTTCCACCCCTGCTTGGGTCATAAGGTCAGCGATGTTTTTCTCCAGATCATCAATGCGACTGCTCATATCATCAATTCGGCCAATAATCTGATCTGACATGGTCTGAAACTTGTCCTGCATCTGCTGGAGCAGGGTCTGAACCACAGCGGTCAGGTCCTGTACAGTTTTGGGGTCTGTCTCCGCCATCGTGCCAGCTTCAGACCGCACTCAGCTTCCCAGTTTCTGTAGCAGCTTTTTTATGGTCAAGTTCTTTTTTTTTTTTTTGACTCATTTTCCCAACCTGTTTCTTCACCATGAACTTTATTTAAAAGTTGAGCTAGTTCATTTGAGGATGGAGAGAAACTGTGCCAAGCTTCAGGCTTTTTTTTTTGTGTTGTTATTTTCGGAACTAGTTCTGGGGGGGTCTGCAAGTCTTTGGTCCTTCCAAGGTAGCATGATGCTGGGACAAGTGCCATCACTTCTCCCCTTTTCTGTGCTCTTCTATACCTGCAAATGGTGGCGCTCCTCTTGGTTATAGAACTTGTGAACAATCACAAGCAAGTCTTTCCATCCTGGAATACAACCCAGAGTTGTGAATGGGCAATGGTGTTGCTGATCAGCTGCAGCTAGAGCCAGCAAATCTTATTCTAATGACTTGTCCGGACCTCTCCATCTTCTGGGCTGAGAATCCCAAAGCTGCTTGCATGGCCCATTGTTTGTGTTCCTTCCGTGTTTTGGCCTGCACTCATCCTCTTCTGTAGTCCTCCCAAGTTAGCTTAGATTGGAACTGTGTCTCTCTTTGATCTTTTGTTGGCTGTGCTGCTCCAAAATTTCATTTAAAACAAGTTGTTGGAAGAGAATGTTGGTGAGTTCATCTGGATCCTAGCATCTATTCAACTATCTTAACTCTGTCCCCATGGTGATTATTTCATGAAAACATTATTTATAATTGTGCTTAAAATGATGGAAGTTTGATTTTCTGCATCTTATGACATCTTTTCCTAGATGTGATGATTTATTCATGAGAGACAAAAGATTACAAGGATGTTAGGATGGTGAATTGAGAGAAATAGGGAAGAGGAATGTGTTGTAAATGGTGGACTAAATTGTAGTTAAGTTGAATTGGAGGTGATGATAAGATATCTAAGTGGAGATGTCTTAGGCAAATTTAAAGCTGGAACTTGGGTCTGCTAGGTTTGGAAATTGATATAGTATTGTATTTAAAAAATAAGCAATTTACATATAGACATGAGTATTGAACCTTTAATATTAATATCTTGCATGGTTATATACTTAACTGAGCAGGGCTGCCACTTTTCTTTTTTTAAATTGTAACTTTTCTTTTTTCCAATTATATACAATTTTTTTTGCTAAGTTTTAAATTTACAATTTTTCTTTCGCTCCCTTTCCTCTAACCCCCAACAGAAGGCAGTCTGAGAGTCTTTACATTTGTTTCCATGATATGCATATATCAAAATTGAATGTGTTGAGAGGAAAAAAAACTATCCTTAAAGGAAGAAAGAATATTAGAAATGGCAAAATTATGTAATACATAAGATGACTTTTACAAATTGTTCTGGATACAGATGATACTCTCCATCACAGATCACCTAAAATTGTCCCTGAGGGTTTTTTCCCTTTTCCCATGATCTCTTCAGGATTTAGACCCACTAGTGGTGTTGCTGGATCAAAGGGTATGCACATTTTTATTAGGGCTGCCATTTTTCAAAACATTTTTGAAAGTCCCTTTTAGAAAACTATCTCCCCCCCCCCCCCCCCAGGCAATGGGGTAAAGTAACTTGCCCAAGGTCATATAGTTAGGTAATTATTAAGAGTCTGAAGCTGGATTTGAACTCATGTCCTTCTGACTCCAGGGCTGGTGCTCTATCCACTGTGCCACCTAACCTGCCCTCTTTAGAAAATATTTCAAGTCACATTCTTTTGGAATATATTTAGTGGTCAGAAATATTTGCTCTTTTAAGATACATTTGAATTTTGATTGGAGCTTAAGCTGGTAAAGAAAGTTGATAATTAAGTTGAGTGGTAATCTTTTAATTAATAAGTGAGATCTTGTTAAATAATGATGAGATTTGTTTTTTTGTATGGCTAATAAACTGATTCTGAAAACAGTTTCAAAAGAGATTTTCCATGTTGTTTTTGAGAAACTGTTGAAGTGTGCATGAATGAATGAAAAACATTTATTAAGGACACTATGTTCAGAGCTCTAGGGATGCAAATTGAAAAGCAAGGCAGTCCTTGTTTCAAGGATCTCATTCTATTTTGAAAACAGCAAAAGCACAGTTGAATTTATGTCAATAGATTTGACTCCAAAAAAATTTTAACCATTGGATTTTTTTTCACCTGTCTTGACCTTTCTGCAGCATTATCTACTGTATCCTTATGATAGTCCCAGTTTTGAAAATCAGGAACTATTCTATTGATCAGAACTACTAATAATTGAAGACTATCACATCTTCCTTCTATTTTTTCTCTGCATTGAACTATCATGATATTGTTCTCCTGATTTTGCTACATATCTGGTCATTTTTCAGTGTTCTTTTATGCATTATTCTTCATATCCTTCCTGTTGAAGATTTCATAACTGTCCTGGGCCTTCTTTCTATATACCGTCTTTAAATTTATTGTTTTAAGTTCTCATGTATCTTAAGTATCTTTACGTAAATGACACCAGAGCTACATGTCTTACTCATTACTTTTCAGAATTAGAGAATTGTCTTTTATTGCCAGGTGCCTGCTAGACATATCTTGATCTGTACTCGCCATCAGTAACTCAAACTTAGCATATCCAGATTGTTAATGCTTTGTCTTTCCCCTTCACTTGATCCTTTTCTAGACTTTGCCCCATCTCTGTTGAGGGGCCTATCATTCTTTCAGTGATCCAGGTTCATACCCTCCATTTTCCTAATTCTCTCCTTTTTTTCCCTCCCTTCCCCAATATATATTTAGTTGCCAAGATGTTGTTAGTTGTACCTTCAGAATAATTTTGCATCTATCCCTTTGTCACCATTCATATAACAATGATCCTTGTTAGTCACCATTGCCTGCATTATTGAAATATTCTTTTTATTTGTCTTCCTTGTATTTCCACATTAGTCATGTTGTGATGGAACACATAGAACCTTCCCCTCCCCCAGTCAAGATAAAGAAAAAAAAGTATGCTTCTGTCTTTATTCAGACTTCATCAGTTCTCTCTCATGAGACTTTATACTTGTCTTATATCATTTTATTGCTGAGAATAGCTGTCATTCACAGTTGTTCATCATACAATATTATGGTTATTATGTATAATGTTCTGTTGGTTCATGTATCAGAACTCCGTCAATTCATGTAAGTCTTTCCAGGTTCTTCTGAAAGCATACTGCTCATCAATTTTTTATAGCATAATAGTTTTCCATAGCAATCATCTGCCACAGCTTGTTCAGTTACTATTCCCCAGTTGGTGGGCATTTGCTCAATTTCCTGTTCTTTGCCATCACAAAAAGAATTGCTATCAGTATTTTTGTAAATACCAGTCCTTTTCCTTTTTTTTAAAATCTCTTTGGGGTTTACAGACTTTGTAATTATACTAAGTATTCCTGAGGTGAGAAAAGTCTTGAAAAGGAGAACTTTGGATAGAGTAGATAGGTAGTGGGTCTTGGGTTTTTGCAAGGCAAATGGGGTTAAAGTGGCTTGCCCAAGGCCACACAGCTAGGTAATTATTAAGTGTCTGAGACCGGATTTGAACCCAGGTACTCCTGACTCCAGGGCTGGTGCTTTATCCACTGCACCACCTAGCCGCCCCTGATGGTGGGTCTTCGAAAAAGATTTCTGATTAGAAATTTAACATCAGAGGACTTATATTAAGTGGGGGAAAAGGAAAAACCAAAATGTTCTTTCGCTTTTCTGTTATGATTATTAAAAGAGAGAATGAAGCTTTTTTAGTTTGTTTGAGATCTTATCTAAATCTGGCTACATTTTGAGAGATGTAGCATAGTCTTGCTGAGGAAGAAAGGGAGAATAAGACTATGACCAAAAGTGTAATATAACAGTCTTACTTATATGACCAACATAATCATTTGGTCTGGTGTTCCCAGGGCAACCACAGATTTTTTAGGGGTGAATTAAATATTTGATCAAAAACAGTAGGCTAATTTTTAAGTTGATAATTTTGTATGACCTGTGAATGATGTTATAAATATCCAAATGGCCCTTGGCAGACTAAAGGTTCCCCATCACTAGTCTAAAACATGAAGGAGCTATCTGTAGAGACTTTTGTTTTTGTTTTTTTGCAAGGCAGTGGGGTTAAGTGACTTGCCCAAGGTCACACAGCTAGGTACTTCAAAAGTGTCTGAAGTCAGATTTGATTCCAGGGCTGGTACTCTATCCACTTCACCATCTAGCTGCCCCTATCTGTAGAGACTTTTTAAATAAGCAGTACCATGTCAAGCCAGAATTACCTCTGCCTTGACATGAATGACCTTGGAGATTTGCTATACTAACTTTAGAATAATGCTTGGGATATTATTAAGTAGTGGCTGATAACAAGTAGGCCAAGCAATGAAGTACTTGTATTCTTTTTCTTATTTCGTTTTTCTTTTTAATTCATTTTATTGAAAGTAGTTATATAAAACAAATAGCTTTTACAGTTATTTTTGTAGAATATATTAATCTTCTGTGTGTTGGTTTTAATCTCACTTATGAAAGTCACTAATATTTGCCGAGCTACAGAAGTAAGTACTTGGCACTACTGTTTGTTGCCTGGTGATATCTACTAGAATTCTAGGCATAGGTTTTAGGAGGAAACACATGAATAACTGGAGTCAAGTCTTAAAATGCTAACCTATTAAACTGAAAAAAATACTTCTATAGGAAATTTTTTCTCTATCAAAGACCTGATGTGATCTGCAGCATGTCATTCACAAACTGAAATATTTGAAAGATCTCCTTATAGAAATTCCTCTTCAATTTGAATTTTGTAATAAGCTTTTTTTCTGTAACAAAGATGAATATAAATACTTTGTTGAGGAAGAGACATTTAAGGCCTTTAAGAGTATGTGTGTTTGTGTGTGTTTTAAACAAATTTTGTTTTTCTTATTCTTGGCTTTTGAACATAATTTTCTAGTTTTTATTCATCTGTAACCTTTACCTTTGACCTTCTTTGTATTTAGATCAAACATCAAAGTACTAATTCATTTCATTTGAAAGGTCTTAGGGGGGTGGTTAGAGAACTTAGGTCCTGTAGGCAACATATTTGGATGAACAGGTCTAGACCTTGGAAGAGACATTGGGGAAAACAGTGCAAAGGTTGGTGAGATATCCAGAATTGGGGTATTATAGAGAAGGGCTGCTCTGTGACATTAATTGCAGAGAAGTTGATGAAGGTGAGACTGAATCATTTATAGTTAACTGATTATATCCTGAATATAATTCCCTTGTATTAAAACTTTACAAGTAGTTAAAATTCACCTGGAATTTTTGCCTTTTTATGTAATGAAGGAAAAAAATCTTTCTTCTCCCTTTTCCTGAAGAATTGGGTTATGGGAATATTTTGGATGCTAAATGGTTCTTGAGCATTACACATTCAAAACCTACCTATAGTTGGTAAAGATAAGCATTTTTGGATTATATTGGGGTTTAGGAGGAAGAGGAAAAACCTTTTCCTCAAATATAGAATAATCCTATAATCTTGTCTGTCTTCATTGGTATCATGTCTTAATTGAACTAGCTAACCAAACCTCTTCTGCTTTTTCTTCTTGTTTATTGTTTTTTTTTTTTTTGCAAGGCAATTGGGGTTAAGTGGCTTGCCCAAGGCCACACAGCTAAGTAATTATTAAGTGTCTGAGACCAGATTTGAACCCAGGTACTCCTGACTCCAAGGCTGGTGCTTTATCCACTAGCCGCCCCTTTTTCTTTTTGTTTAAACTCTGTAGGACCTAGCAGTTCAAATATTTATAAACAAGTCACCTTGGAGACTAGAGACTACAAAATTAATATTATTTATGTAGATTTATGGTAATAGAAGAGTGATTTGCTTCTTGACTCAGAAGGAATTTTTCAGTAAATAGTTTACAGTGAATGACTGAAACCATTTTAATAGGAAGCATTTGGTTAGTTAGTGTTGCCTTAACTGATTTTAATGTTATTTGTTTAGAGCCACTTCACAGGTTTTTACAAAATTTTTGAAACGTTATTTTTATTTCATTTTTTTCCAATTATATGCAAAGACAGCTTTTAACATTCATCTTTTTTTTTAACTTTTGAGTTCCATATTTTTCTATCTGATAAAGCTTGTATATGTACAATTGTACTTAATATTTCCATATTAGTCATGTTATGAAATAAAACATGAGAAAAAGAAAAAAACAAAACAAGTTTGAAAAAGTTTAAATAGTATTCTTTGGTCTGTACTCAGCTCCATAGTTTTTCCTCTATATGTGGATGGCATTTTACGTCACAAGTTTTTTAGAATTGTCCTTGATCACTGAACTGTTGAGAGGAGCTTAGTCCATCATGATCACACACACATTAAATTATCACACAGTGTTGCTGTAAATGTGTACAATTGTTCTCCTGGTTCTGCTTACTTCACTCAACATCAGCTCATGCAAAGTCTTTCCAGGCTCTGCAGCAATGATCATTTTCCTTTTCTGTCATTTCTGTCAGTCTGATAGGTGTGAGATCGTACCTCAGAGTTTTCATTTGCATTTCTCTAATCAGTAGTGATTTAGAATATTTTTTAATGACTAAATAGCTTTAATTTCTTCATCTGAAAACTACCTGCTCATATCTTTTTTTTTTTTTTGCAAGGCAAACAGGGTTAATTGGCTTGCCCAAGGCCACACAGCTAGGTAATTATTAAATGTCTGAGACTGGATTTGAACCCAGGTACTCCTGACTCCAGGACCAGTGCTTTATCCACTATACCACCTAGCTGCCCCTTCTGCTCATATCTTTTAACCATTTATCAGTTGGAGAATGACTTGTATTCTTATAACTTTGACTCATTTCTCTATATAAATGAGACCTTTATTAGAAACGCTGGCTATAAAAATTGTTTCCCAGACTTTTGCATTACTTCTGATCTTGGTTACATTGTTTTTTGGTGCAAAGCCTTTTTAATTTAATGTAATCAAAATTATTCATTTTGCATTTTGTAATATTCTATATTTCTTGTTTGGTCATAAACTCCTCTCCCCATAGGTCTGACAGATAAAATATTCCTTGTTCTTAAATGGTTTATAGCATCACTCTTAAGGTCTGAATCTTGTACCCATTTCGACCTTATTTTTGTAAAGGGTGTGAGATGTGGGTCTAATGCTTAGTTTTCATGGATCTGTACTTAGTTTTTACAAGTATTTTTTGACAAGTGTATTGCTTTTCAATTTTTCTTGCTATATTATGTCTGTGTATAGTTTTTAGATCATAAGCTAAATTCCTTGATTGTTCACTGCTTTCTCTCTCTTTTTTTTTGAAGGAATACTAAGTTTGGTTGTTGCACTCATGCCCACTCTGTTTACATTTCCTTCAAAAGTAATCATTTAAATTATTGGACTAAAAGACCTGAACAAACATATATGGTAATAAGATCTCCTGAATCATGGACGCCTCTTTCCAATTTGCGCTCTCTGGAATCTCCTCATGTTTCTGTGCGGTGCTTTCATTCTTCTTGTTCCCTTCGAGATGACTCAGTAGTAGAAAAGTCCTTGAAGAAAATTAAGGATAAAAATAAGAAGCTTGAAGAAGGTGGGCCTGTCTACAGCCCCACTGTAGAAGTGCCTGTGAAGAAATCACTTGTTCAAAAAGTTGTGGATGAGCTGAAGCACTATTATCATGGCTTCCGGTTATTGTGGATTGATACAAAGATTGCTGCAAGGACACTTTGGCGAATTCTCCATGGTAGCACCTTATCTCGGAGAGAGCGTAGACAGGTAACAGGGAGTGAATGACTTTGATTACCTGTGTTTGATTTTGCTTGATTTAATATTGCTTTCAACTTTCTTAAATTTGAGAATTAGGAACAGAAAGACCCTTTTTTTTTTTTTGTATAAAATTGTGTAAAATTTTGTGTAAAATGTGTAAAAATTGCCGTATGAGTATTACTTTGTGGCTATCGTTGTATGGAATAAAAAAAAAGATCCTTTTCTTCCCCCAAACCCCACTTCCTTTTTAAGTGTAAAGAGGAATATTTTGAGAGTTAACTGAAGGTACTATAGAGTATTGGCCTTTCTAGATGATTGGACTTGATGTTAAAAGACTTGGATATCTTTTTTTCTTGCCAGGTTATCTCGGGACTAAATGCTTCATTACTTTCTTCAACACTTAAAGAAGGGTATAAGCCTATTCTCTCAGCCTATTGTGTAGGAATATTTAAGGAGATTTCAAGAACACATTTGTTAAGTTCTTTATGCTCTTGGAGTTAAACAAAATAAATGTAGAATTATGAATAACTGGCTTGCAGCGTTAGTACTTATTGGGGAAACAAAATTCAGACACATTTAATGCCCTAAAATTTACATTTAAAATAGTTGTTTAATACTGTAGACAGAAGCATCATTAGAATATACTGTGTTTTTATTTCATTTTCACTGAGTGCTATACAGAGGGATATATCTGGAAAATATATTGGATTTTTGTCAACAGTTTTCATCTTATAAAACTTGAAGAAGAAAACAGAAAAACATATTCTGTCTAGGAGAACTTTTTAGACTCTGGTCTTTTTCCTGAAAATGAATGTTAGAATAAGAGGGAAGGTCAGATGAACTTCGTGTACCCCCAAAACAAGAGAGTTGAGACTTTGGTGGAGAAGAGGAAGGATACAAAGATTACTACTTTACTACATGCAAGTCTTGGACTTCTGAGGTTTGAGAGGATCTATTAATTTATTCACTACTTAAAATCTAATGAAACATTATCTTTATTTGGGTATTTAGAATACAAAAAACTATGAATTTCAGATTCTTTGTGTGTGTATAAGCACAGCCTTTGAAATGAAAATAATAGAATTCTTAATTTAGATTTCATATTTAAAACATTTGCTGGTTTTATATTTTTATATATTTTATATATTTTTATTATTCCTTGTTTAAAACAGTAGGATATTTGGTTGTAATTTATAAAAAAAATTTTAATTCTGCTTTTCAAATTAGAAAATTTTATGGAAGGGAAATGCAAAATATCTGTATGAATAATCTCAAGTAGTAAATGAATTCAATTTTGAATGATTTAATTTGTAGGGCTTTTTTAGTTGTAATTCATATCATTGAATACTTGGGATTGTCAGAATTATAGCTGTTGAATATTTCTGTAAATATATGTTTTCTTATGTATATTATGGTTTGAGTCAGGTATGTATTGATCTGTGGATTAATTTTAACATCAATACTGGAAATTATACTTGTATGTCATGATTACTAATCTGAATAACATGTTAAGTAATTATCTTAGTAGATGCCTGCATTAATGAATAATTCAAAATTGATATTATTAATAATGGATCTGTAAATGAAAGCTCTTAAGAAAAAATCTAATATATAAACATAGTGTCTGTTAATTTTTAATGTGATTTTTTTTTAAAGTCTATTATTATGTAGTTTTTCTTAACATATTTCAGTTGGAAACTTAAACAGCAAAGATCGAAGGATGATTCAAATCCTTATGATGATTCAAAGTAGCTGCAGGAAACTGACACAATGAACTCTTAGAATTTAAGAACCTGGGGAATCAGATTGACAGCAAATTTGGTGTGTAATGTCTCCAAGGGCTTTTCTGTTTTTGTTTTTTAGATCAATGAAGCAATTAATTAATCTTACTATATAGAGTATTTCAGTTCACTTTAAAATGTCTGAATAAATGAATTGCATTTTTATATTTCTGCATGTAGTTAATGGTATAGACTTAGGAGATAGTTAGGAGCAGTTGTTGCCTGTAATTTTTTTTTTTGCCTCAGTTTAAGATTTCATATTCATTGTAATTTGAGGATAGATGCATGATCAGAGATGTCTTCTGAAGCGAAAATGTATCCAGAAAAGGGTAACACTGAAATGATTGAGGAGGTGCATTGCAGACCATACAGTGTTTCTTGCCTTTTTTTTTCAGGGAAGTAACTGGTAGCTCATTTTATTGTCAGCCAGCCTTTTGTCTCTATTTTCTAAGGCATGCCACTGCTAATGGGGAATGTTTTAATGGTGGTCCTAGTCCTGACTGCAGTGAAAATGGGGGATATTATGTTAGATGCTTAGTATCAAATGATTATTATGTAGTTCAGAAAATTTCTATAAGAAATTCTTTTACGGGTCTTGATGTTAAAAATATTTTGATACCTTTATAAGAAATTTCATTTTCTAAATATGAAGTCTCTCAGAAACTAAGTTTTAACAAAGGAAACATTGTCAGAAATCTGATTTTATTTTTTTCAATATTTCTTCAGATCACAAATGATAGACTGTGTGGAACTCTTTAGAACCAGATAATTAGATGAATATTTATAGTAATAATATTTTTAAAAATTTTCTTTAATTTTACAGTCCCCCCCATCTTTCCCTTCCCTCTCCCTACCCCTCACAGAAGGCAGTCTGATAGTCTGTAATAACTGAATTTTTTGAGAGCAATTTGAGAGCAACTCTAAGGAATAGCAGTGCAAGTTTTTTTATTTCCCTTTTTAATATGAGATAATTGAGATGGTGAAGTGACTTGCCTGAAATTACTTCCTTGATGGGTAAGCTCAGAGCTGGGCCTGGAGCCCAGGGACCTAATTCCACCTCAGCCTTTTAGGCATTAGTATGGACACCTTGGAGCTCAAAAAGGATCACAAATTGCCCACAAGAAGCTGATGTGTGAAAGGGCCCCTCTCCCAAGTCATCTCGGGAAGTCCCATTGTTTTGCTGTTCTCTGCGTAGATAATGAAAAGATAAAGACCTGGGGAGCATATTTATCCGGGAGTCATTTTCTGCTTTTTTCCTTAGAGCAGGAAGCAAAGGCAGCATGTGTGAAACCCATCTACCATCAGTTGTTAGGTGGCAGACATTTTGAGACAAGAGATCACTACTAGTTAGAAAATAAATTGAATGATATCTGATGATTTGGCATGTAATATAATGATGTGAATACTATAGTGACAACAATTTTGAATAAAATGTCAATAATTATACTTGCAGAAAAAATCTTCTTTCTGTGTCTTATTGTTTAGTGTATTTGATTGTAATTCAGACACATTTAATCCATCCCCTAAGTCTGTTCCATTAACTGTACACAGAAATGTAAAACTGCAATTCATTTATTCACACATTTCAAAGTGAACTGAAATATTTGTATTTGATTGTAAATCTGAAGACCAACCTGGCTAAGTCTGGAGAAACTAATTAAATGGCAGGCATTAGGTTAATGAATGCTTTCAACAGTGGCACCTAATGACAAAGAAAACTTTTAGTTTCCATCTGTGGAGAGAACATTCATTCTGATGAAATCATAGATCCTTGAAGGACTGAAAAAGAGAAAAATCACACAGTGAAATAAAGTTCACATGATGATAAACTGAGTTTCATTTAAAGAAGTCACACAAGAAATCCTGCAAAATGAGATCATGGATATAATCTGAAAGTACTTTATAAATAACAGCAATTGTTACCAATATCAGTCTGACCATTATTAAAGAGTCTTTGGAAATTATATTTGTATTGATCACAATAATAAAGAGGTAGACATTATTTTGCAGTTCTGTATACGTGTAATCTTAGAGACTTTTCTGGAAATTTCCTAAAATTTGTTTTATATTCCATTTTTCCCTTGACTTCCTTATAAAACAGGAGAAATATTCATGTGATTGCCCTAGAGTATAGTAAAATCACAAGAGTATGACAAAAAAAATTATTTTAATGAATTTTACAAAATCTGGTATTAACAGTTCTCACTATGTGACAGTAATATTGAAACTAGACATAACCATGATAGTCATAGTGTGGGAGGTATTATGGACAGAAATAGAAGTCTTAATGGCTGGCTTCCTGATTTGGCTTTGTTCCTGTACTGCTCTAGCCAGTCACTTCTTCTAATTTTACATTAAGGTAACTTCTCAATGATCTCTTTTCCTTAGACTGTCCCTGCTGTTTGCTGGTCATTTTCCTCACATCAGGTTTAAAAACCTGAGATCTGGTTTTTGGTATTTTTGGTCATTTTAAATACCGGTCCCTGATCAATTGAGGGCCAATTGAGAATGATAGCCTTTGTATTCTCATCCTGAATTCCTTGACCTCTGTTTTTAGATTAGCTCTTGGGGATAGTCATCCCTCAGCTAGAGCTTTCAATATTGTCAGCAAAGACTTGTTAGATTTGACTAGGGGTGAGTTTTTAGAACTCTTGTTAACTTTGACAGTTTGCCTTTTGCCTTTGTCTTTTACAATTTTCTGCATATTGTCTTGCTTTATAAAGGGATAGCTAAATAGTAATCTGCTTGGTCTGGTGATTTTTTTTTTTTAAGTGAACTATAGATATTCATTCAGCAAATTCCTGCTAAGCACTGTTTTAGGCAGTAAGACACACAAAGACAAAAATGTGATAGTACCTGACTATTAGCTTCCTTTGCATTCATTGATTATCCCAGTATGAGACAGGTTTCTTTTGATTTTTAGTTGTTTTGACAATGACAGCATAGATTTTCAAAGCCTTGCTTCATTGCTTAGAGGGAAGGATTCTTTTTTTAATATTTTCTTTCTGAGTATTATGTTTTGGAATCTAGTTTTGTTATAGGGACTTACATAGATATAATTTAAAAGTTAAATGTGGGTTAATCTTTATTCTCCCTTTTGATTTTTGTTTTAACTTAAAATATAGGTAGAGTTTTAATTATCAACAAACATCATATTACCTAATCAGTCATGTTATCCTGATTATGTGAAAGAAAATTAATGTGATCAAATTGATTTTCTTCATTAATAAAGACTATTACACTGTCAAGTGATAAAATAATTAAAAAAATTTAAATTTCTAAATGTTATTTTGTATCTAGTAATTACTTGTATTGTTAAATTTGCTCTTATATGACAATTTTTGCCACAAAGTGAATGGTGTTTTTTTCAGTTTTGTTTTGGATTTTTTTTTTATTTTTGCATTGGGGTTAGGTATAGGTGTCTTGCCCAAGGTATAGCTAGCTAATTGTTAAATGTCTGAGGCTGAATTTCAACTTATGAGTCCTCCTGACTCCAGGCTGATGCTCTATCTTCTGTGCCACCTAGCTGTCCATTTTTTCAGTTTTGAGATACTTTTCAATCTCTATTTTTAAAATCTCAGGTTTCTGGAATGTCTATGTATTAAAATCATTCATGGCTGTGGTGGCAGTAATGGGATCTTGGCTTTGGTTATAGCTTGATTGAGCCTAGCAGAAGCTCACCTGGTGTGCTGTCCTGGGAATTTGTCTACATAGAAGAAAAGCTGCTTCTGTTTGATGGTGATTGTGATGGTGAAGCATTTGCTAGAATCTTGTGGGATAAGCAATAGAGCATAAAAGAAAGGAATAAATGGAGGTGATCAGGAGCTCCCAGGAGAGCAGAGGCAGGTGCTTTAATATTGGAAGAGGAGAAAGACTGATAAAAGTAATACAAGGGGTGCTGCTCCTCAGGGATACTGAAGAATTAAGGTGTCTCTTCCCTGCCCATTTGTAACTATCCTAGGACTGCTGAGAATGACATGAGATAATTCACTAAGTGGTTTTGATTCATGGAAGGTGTTGATGTGCCTGATAGGAGCAGTATGAGAGGCAGCATTCACTGTGTACAATGATGTGTGAGTATGGTGGCAATAGTGAAAGCCACAAGGGTTGGAAGACTACTGTAGCTGGGAAGACAGCATAGACACAAATAATCCACAGAGATTCCCTTGACATGACTCATCTGTATCTTTCTGTATTCATCCATTCTTTTTTTCCTTCCCTTTAATTCCAAAGGACATGATTCCCTGTCTCTTAGTTCCTTCCCCTTGCCCTACCTAGGTCAGTTTCCACTCTCCTAACTTCACCCATAACACCCCCTTCCCTCCCTCTAATACCTCAATCTTTTTCAACTTTGTCCTCAGTTAAGGGATCATCCTTTCCTCTCCCTTTTACTACCAAATTTCTAAAAAGAGTAGTTTGTACTTTCTATTTCTACTGTACCTACTTATTTCTCAGCTCCTAGAAATTTAGGTTGGGACTAGGTGACAGAGGGCTTCAAAAGCTAAGCAAAGGAGGTTATATTTGAGGCAATAGGAAGCCATTTTTCTTGAATAGGAGAATGACATGGTCAGAACAGCTACTTACGAGGTTCACTTTGGAAACTAGAAGATATATTGGAACATGACAGAGAAATTCCAGTTGGAGAATTTCAGATGAAAAGTGATAAAGACTTGCATTAAGGTGATAGCCTTGTGAGTAGAGAGATGCATGTGAGAGATTGTGGAGGCAGGAAGATTTGGGAAAAGATTGACTATGGAGAATGAGGAATCAAGGATAGCACCAAGATTAGAATTGTTACTTGTGCCCTCAGCAAAAATTGGGAAGTTCTGAAGTGGAATAAACTTGAGGGAAAAAATAAGATGTCTGTTTTAGACATGTTGAGCTTTAGTTGGCTATAGACATCAGTTGGAGATTTGAGAGCAGCTTAGGAGGGAGACTAGGACTGGACATAATTTGAATCTAGTAGGGGTCATGTGAATAGAAATGATCATTAAGTGTTGGTAGCTGATGAAGTCATAAGGTGAGAAAGTATCGAAAGATTAGACACCAGAATATATATATCCTTGAGGCATTGTATTGGCAGTAAATCAGTAAGAGAAAACAGACAATAGTAGAACCAAGAGAGCAAGATTAGGAAAACCTTGAGAGGAGACAGTATCCAGGAAATACTGGCCAACAATATTGAAAGTTGCAGAGGTTGTGAAGGATGAGGATGGAGCAAAGACCACCAGATTTGACATGTAAGAGATGTGTAAATTTGGAGTTTAAGTTGAATGTTAGGTTTAGAAGTCAGATGATTAAAAAGTTGAAAAATGCAAGGAGAGGAAGTAGAAAAAATGAATTGACAAAAATGCCCTCTGCCCTCCCCAGGCATGCCAGTGAAAAGTGGTAAGTGATATGACAGACTATAGGATGACAGTTTTGAGGAGGTGGTAGAATCTAATGAAGGATTTTTAAGGGTGGGTAACTTGGGCACATTGGGTAGCCAGTTGACGGGTAGTGAAGTTGAAGGTGGTGTGTCTGAGGGAAGAAAGGGCTAAGCTGCTAGAGAAGATAGGAAGAGAGAGAGAGTAGATAAAGGCTATTTGTTGATGAGGTTAGCCTTTTTGAGGAGACTCGAGTAAGGTTTGGAGAGAATGGAGGTTCATTTTCATTGGTTTTAAGATGGAGAGAAGAGAAAGTGATGACACTTCTGGCAAGTGGTTCTTAGTGCAGTGCTCTTATTATTCAAGTCAAGATCTCTATTTTTCTTCTTAAGAAAGATGGAAAGGGGATAGTGTGAAGGAAGATGGTCTTCATGGTGATTGAGAAAGAGAATCAGTTAAGTCCAATTAAAAGAATTATCATACTGTGGTTAAGGGTCCATTTGAGATTAGAAAATATAAATTTGTAGCAGACTGTGCTACTCATTTGCATTATTTCCTCAAGCTTTGTTAGTAGTATGTTAGAGTTGAAGATATAGATGGTAGGAATAATTGATTAGGGTTCCATCACAAGTCCTTTAGAATTATCTGTTTATTGTACTGTTGAGATGAACAAGTCCATCATAGTTGATTATCCTGCAATGTTGTTATTAATGTATGGTGTTCTTTTAGTTCTGCTCACTTCACTCAGCATTAGTTCATTAAAGTCTTGGCTAGAAATAATATAAATTTTTGTTTGTTTTTGGAGGGCAATGGAGTCAAAGTGACTTGCTCAAAGTGACACAGCTAGGTAATCATTAAGTCTAAGTCGAATTTAAACTCAGGTCCTCCCAGGACTGGTGTTCTATCCATTGCGCCACCTAGCTGCCTGAAATGAATTAACTTTTTTTTTTATTGAAAACAACTTTGAGGTTTTTTATCTCATTCCCAGAAAATTGACAAAGATCACAATAATTAAAATAGTCCATGTTGAAAAAGATGGGGAAAAAAGTCATACAAATAAACTGTTGATGTTGATCCGATAATTCTGGAAGACAGTTTTAATTTTGGAAAGAAATTATGCTTAAAAATATAACCAAGATATGAATGCTCTTTGATCCAGATATGCCACTACTATGCATATATATCCCAAATTTGTCAAAGACAGAAAGGTCTCATATACACCAAAATAATCATAGCATCAGTTTTTGTTGTTGTACCAAAATAATGGAACAAAGGAGGTATCCACTGATAAAGAAATGGTTAAAGAAATTAGTACATAAAGTTAACAGGATAAAATTATGCCATTAAAAATAAAATACTTAAAATATCCATGAAGTGATTAATATGAAGAATTCAGATAAGGATGGAAATAGGGAAAAACTCAAATGAACTGTTGCAAAAAACAGTAACTAGGACAATATATATATAATGATTACATCAATAATACATGGGGAGAAAAAGTTAAAACTGAATGCAATATAAATTTTAATTATATCCCTATATTGACCTTAAAGAAGAGTAGAGGAGGGGAACTGTAGGTATGGAATACTGCATGTTATATATAACACATGATTATTGTTTTGTTTGATTTTGCCAATTCTTTTCCTCTTTTTTAAAAAATCTATATTATAAAGTGTGGCTCATTGGAAAGGGGGAGAGGAATAGATTTAAAAATGTTAGTGCTGTGAAAACCCAAAATAGCAATAAAAATAAGATTTTAAAAAGTTCAGTATCTAACTTATAACCTTTCTCTAATCCTACTCCTGTCTCCCTATTTGAAGACTTTATATTTAGATGGCTCTTTGAACACCTTTTTTATTCATTAGTTTCCTTAATTTCCAGGCCTTATGTATCTTTATTTTATTTCAGTCACCTATAGATCTGGTCATACAGAATTTAGAACTCACTGGTCACAAGATAAATGCTTTGAAAACCTTAAAGTTCTCTATAAATGAGTTATAAAATATAGGTGTGGAGGTTCAGAGTAGTCTATAATCTTTGGGCATATTTTCTCAAAACTGAACATGTTTTCCAACACACTTTTCACCATCCCTTCCTGTATCTGCCTTGCCATTGAATCTGCCATGTGAAGGCAGAGTCAAGATGGTGGAGAACAGGCATCAAGTTGTCTTAGTTCTCTCTCAAACTCCTCCAAACCCCTTTAAATAATTCCATAAAACAATGTCTGACAAGGCAAAACCAACAAAAAGGATGGAATGAAATGGTTTTCCAGTCAAAGATAACTTTGAAGGTCAGCAGGAACCTGGTTGAGAGGAGAGCACAGTCTAGCACAGGTTGCACCAGCATTGACCACCTCCAGCAAACTAGAAGCAGATCTTGGGAGCCACTGAATCGGCAGACAGTGTCTAGTTCGAGAGGTCTCATCTACAGACAGGGGCTTGAACACTTGATCAGAAGGAGATTCCAGGGGTCTCTTTGTTGGGACTGAGAGCAAGACTCTAGGTCACAGTCCTGGGTGGTAGTCCCAGGGTGAGGAGGAACACAGTGCCCACCAGAGCTTGTAGCCACAGTGGCACAGACCCTTGTCACAGTTCTAGCTGTGTAGCCTTGGGCAAGCCACTTAACCCCATTTGCCTTGCAAAAACCATAACCGCTTTGCCTTTGATTATCCTCCTATGAAGAATTACAATTCAGAGACCTGGGAATGCAAGTGTAAAAGAAAATAGAGCTTTATTAAAGAAGTTACAACATAAAAGAAAGTGATAGGAAAGTTAAGTAGAGATTAAGGAGTCTGGAAAGGTAGAGGAGAGCTGAATTAACTCTTTTTTTAAATTAATTTTTATTAAAGATATTATTTGAGTTTTACAATTTTCCCCCCAATCTTACTTCCCTCCCCCCATGAATTAACTCTTAAAGAGGACAAACAGACTTGCTTCTAAGAAATTTTAATATTGTACCTTTTTTACTCAATGCCTTCTAAGTTTTGCATTGGAAAAGTGAGCAAATTGAGAAATAGAATCATATACCACACCTTACAGTCATTCCCTAATTGATTGGCATCCTCTCAATTTCCACTTTATTGTCTTCAAGAAAGTTAAATATTTTTGTACATATGGGGCAATTATCTTAAAAGCCCACTATATGTTTTGTAGATTGCCTTGTGTAAATTCTGATACTGCTTGCCCCTTATTTGATCAGTTCAATGTTCTTGGTTTTTCTTCCTTTTTTTTTTTTAAAGGCAGTTGGGGGAGAAGTGACTTCTAGACTCACACAATTAGTAATCAGACAGTGACTCTTCAGCTCACTTCATCTCAGATCAGTGGTGCTTTGGGTCCTTTCCTTCACTTTCCTTCTCTTTCGTTCCTTGCTTAAAAAGGGGAAATGTGAGCTTTTTTTTCCCCATAGATTAACCTGTAAAAAGTTAACTTGCTATACTTTAAATCACCTATAATACATAGAGTTGTTTGTTGTTCTATTGATGATCTATAGAATGATTACATTTTGGAATTAGTATGCCTTAAAGAAAAGAGGTTGTATGTAGTTTAATTTGCTTTTTTAAAAAAATTAATCAAAATTTATAGAATGTATATTAAAACTTAAGAGATTCAGAATCTTTGATTTTAAAGAAACTTAAGAATAGAATTAGATGGAATCTCTCTCTAGTCTAGCCCTTATTTGAAGCTGTAAACCTTGTACAACTTACCTGGCCTGTGGTTTTCTAGCCCTGCTTGAAGTTCTTTGGGATCAGAAAGACTTGATATTCTTGGTATTTTCTTCTTAGAAGCTCTTCCTTATAATGTACTGTATGTCAATGATTCTTATGTAGGGAAAAAAAATTCTTCCTTTGTAAAAATTACTTTCAGTTACCCACTAATATTTTTCTTTTCCCCAGTTTCTTCGTATATGTGCTGATCTCTTTCGCCTGGTCCCTTTCCTTGTCTTCATTGTGGTCCCATTCATGGAGTTCCTGCTTCCGATAGCTGTTAAGCTCTTCCCAAATATGTTACCGTCAACATTTGAGACACAGTCCATAAAGGTAACAATAAATATGAGTCAAAATGAATGATATTTAAATTTGCTTAAAATAGCTTTGTACTTCATTGGCCAAATTTCAGACATTAACCATAGTTGTCCATATGGAAACTGTTAATTTTAAGCTGCAGTGCAATAATTTTCAACAGACTTGAAGATTTTGTGGTTATGCTAGTCTAAGTAAAATAAATTTTTTGTGTGATTTATATTCCAAAATTAAATAATAAGGAAGCCATTTTGTTCCTATGGAACCAGTCAACCATAACAAAATGGTTCATTTCTGCTGATAAGATGGCAGCTTCCCTGTTTTGGTAGATTCATTATGGCTATGCTCCAAGGAGAGATAGTTGTGTGATAGTTACTCTTGTTTATTTGTGTTTTGTTTTTGCAAGGCAATGGGGTTAAGTGACTTGCCTAAGGTCATACAGCTGGGTAATTATGAAGTGTCCAAGGCCAGATTTGAACTCAAGTCCTCCTGACTCCAAGTCCAGTACTCTGTCCGCTGCACCACCCAATTGCTCCACTGATAGTTACTCTTGAGCAAGATATAACAGGGCAAGTCTCAGAATTAATAAGTATTTCTGGAATAGGACATTGTGAGCCAAAGTTTCCTTTTACCTTCCTATTTATAGGAGGAGAGATTGAAGAAAGAATTGAGAGTAAAACTTGAAGTGGCTAAATTTCTTCAAGACACAATTGAGGAAATGGCCTTAAAAAACAAAGCTGCTAAAGGAAATGCAACGGAAGATTTTGCAAAATTTTTTCAAAAGGTAAATATGATCTCTCAAATGTTTAACTTGTTTAGTTTTCAAATATTTGGCTGACTTGAAAAGAACTTGAAACTGTTTTGAATTTTTTTTAGTGTTATCTGAAATCAATCATTCTTGCTTGCTTTTTTGCTTTGGTCATTCATTAGGAAAAATTTACAATGAACTTTTATTAGTATTATGTCTGAAACTTAAGTCTTGATGGAAGGGTCTCAAACTGAGTTGGGTTGTCATCTTAGACCTGCTATATTATAGTCATGGGCCCCTGAACAAGTCATCAAGTTATCTTTCCTTTGTGTGAGCTTTAATTTCCTTAGTTGTAAAGTAGAGGTAATGATCCTGTTTTGTATTATCTTTTTCTGCTTATTTTATTTTATTTTTTTTAGGTTTTTGCAAGGCAAACAGGGTTAAGTGGCTTGCCCAAGGCCACACAGCTAGGTAATTATTAAGTGTCTGAGGCTGGATTTGAACTCAAGTACTCCTGACTCCAGGGCTGGTGCTCTATCCACTGTGCCACCTAGCTGCCCCTGTTATTTTTTTCATAAATTCAGTTTGCTACCCAAAATACAGTCACCACATTTTTTCAGTATGATATTTTCTCAGAATCAATTTAATGTAGCACTATGCTAAGCTCTAATCTGTACTTAACAGTTTTAGTTCAATCATGACTATAAGAAGACTCAGTTCAGTTGATGATAATTTTCCCATTTGTAAGATGAGAAAAATATGTCCATTTCATCCACTTCAGAGGCCCCATAGTAGAATGGAGAAGAGTTAACAGACTTATCTGAGAGGGAGTAGAAAAACTGAGACCAGACCATATCTTATGGTCCTCCTGTTATAACTTGACATGTACACAACACGCTTTTTTATTTTTTCCCATAAAACTTCAAACCATTTTTCTTCTTGACTTTTTGACAAAAGTGGAATAGTAACAAGCTGAGGAGACAGAGGCTCTGATTGGAGTTAATACAAGGATCAAGGAATAATGTATTTTCTTCTATTTGAGGGGAGCTGAGATTACAGGTTCTAGCCTCATTTTGATTCAGCATGATATTTCTTTTGAAATATACAGCATTTTAGTAAGTTTTTTAGAGATGAAAATAAGAGAAGTTTAGTAAGAGATAAGGAAAGAAGCCCTGAGAGTGTCTGACTCAAGGCTCACAGTGGTAGGAGGGTAGAGCTGAAATTCAGGGCAGCTTCAGTGCAGTTAAGAGTGATGACATTCATATCTACCACTAATGTTCTTGTATTTTCCTCATAGGAGTCTCCTAAACCTCCCATGAAAGGATATTTGCTCTGCTTTTAGACAGGGGTCCACTGAAGTTGACTTTGTTTTCCCAGAGCACATTGGATGATTGAAAAGTACTGCTGATGTAAGGCAGCAGTGATGAAGGCAGCCAGAATTGATAAGATTGCCTCTTAGACAGGAAAGAGGTGGATAAAGACAGGATGTTGACTGGTTAGAAGTCAGTCTTTTTATGTAATAGCAGAGTCCACCACCATAACTGTTACATAGATTCACTCAATTTTTTCCCTAGGACTCATTTTTCTAGATATAAACATAGACATTCAAGAGAGATGGAAGTACATGTCAAAGTTCAAAAAATGAGCTGATAATAAACAAGCTGGAACTCAAATCCAAGGTTGCCTTTATTTTTCAATGCAGTTATGTGCCGGAGACAAGGACAGAAATGAACTCTGCCCTTTTGAGATACAAATTCTGCCATGGAGGGTAGAGGGGAAGAAAATGTAATGTGTAGGAAGTAATTTGAGAAGAGAGTAAGTGCTAGCAATCAGGGAAGCAAATCAAGGGAAATACTTCCCTTGTGTTTTATCCAAGTTGAGATTAAAAGGAAGGGATTCTAGGGAATGAGGGAAGAAAATATGTAGTAGGCTTGGAGCACAGCTTGGGCAAAGAAATGAGACTAGGGTGTGGAATTGTGAGTGTAGGAAGAAGTTGTGTGTAAGTGAACCTTAATGTGGGAAGAGGAGCAAGGAGTTACTGAGAGGTTACAATATAATCACTGTTGCTCATTCATAGTGTCCTTGTGTCATCACATATGGTTACACTGATATTCATTGTACTGTTTACTTAAATAGGAGCATATACCATATACTTTAGAAAGATTTCTATCAAAAGAGATAAAAAGTGATGCTTTTAAAAGGTTAAAACTTCACTTTATTTGGAAATTGCTTTAACAGTTTTTATGTTAGCTTACAAAAGAAGTAGTTTTTTTACATATTACATATCTAGTTTATATTTGCTCATCTCAAATCAGCAAAAATTGGACCTGTGCTGACATTTCTGTTTTTAAAATATTTGACTAAGAGAACTCATTTTTATTTGCTATTAATCTATCAATATTATATTTGTTGCTCTGACCAAAATAAAACCTTGTTTTATATTCATTTTGCTGCTTTGAAACACATTTGATATTTTTACTACAATATTTTCTCAAGAATTTTTAAGTATTATTCATCATTTCTTTTCATTCTAGATTACAATCCATTAGCTCAAATGCAACTAATTAATTATAAAAAAGAGAAAAAGACAATGTATACCATGGAAACAATGTACAGACTAACAGACTGCCTTCTATGGAGGGTGAGGGGAGGGAAGCAAGATTAGGAGAAAAATTGTAAAACTCAAAATAAATAAAATCTTTCTAAAAAAAAGAAAGATCTTTTAATTTGTAAGGAGCCTTGTAAATTGAGAAGGTTTGAGCCTCTGAAAAATTCTGTCTTCAGCCGTGTGTATAATGATATTTGGAAGGAAGAACTTGAACTTATTTTTGGTCCCAGAGGGCAGAAGTTAACGGCTAATAGGTAGAAATTATAGGGAGGCAAATTTTGGCTCAGTAGATGAAAGAATCTTGTTTGTAATATTTGGACTTGTTCTCAAATAGAATGGGTGGCTTCAGAAATATAGTAGTGCAAGAACTAGGTGGCCATTGTTGGAATGTGTTAGAATCAGTGCACTATTGCTTCCTACTAGGTCTGAGACTATCCGAGAAATAGCTGTTTGGTGAGTGGTGGGCACCAGAGGATTCAGTTAACATTTCAGCCTGCTTTGTCAGCGTTTTCTCAAATGTGAGGTGAAGCCAATGGGTTTTGAAATTCCTTGTCTCTAGACTCACTTTGCAGCATTTGCAATTGTCAGGGTTTTAAATCCCATTTTGTTAGATCTTTGACTTTTGGTCTTAGTTACCCATATTACTGTCTGAAGGCTCTAGCTCCACTTAATGTATGCAATCTTAACTTTGATAGTTAGGACTCTAAGGATACTCTTGAAAAAAAATTAATGACAGTTTTTAATTGTCTTTAATATAAAAAATGGTTTCTTGTATTTTACATGATCAGCCTTGATTCTCAAATCTCTCCCATCCAGGATCATTCCCAGAAACTCAGAATAAGCCATCATGTGAAATTACCCAGTGAAGTCACATTCATTGATGTATTGATGAATTTGCTTTGGAAATGTTTGCTAAAGAATAAAAGCTCTTTAAAAGATAGATGCTTTATAAATTGAAAGAGTTTTGAGCTTCTAAAAACTATTTTCTTCAAATATTTGAGGAGTAGTTTTATGGAAGAATGATTCAACTCTTTTTTTTTTTTTGGTCCCAGAGGACAGCAGTAGGAGTAATGGGAAGAAGTTATAGAGAGACACTTTTTGGTCCGGGGTGAGAAATAAATAACATTTGGGTCAGTTAAAAAAGGAACAGGTTGAGAGTGAGGTGCAGTAAAGATGGTTTCTATTCAGGTCCTGGTTAGATGAGTTGTATTGAGGTCTTTCTAGTTCAGAGATGTTTTGAGAAACCTGTGACAGGGCCCCAGTGCATGATCCTGAGCTCTCTTTTGTGGAGCTTCAGATCTTAGAGTTGAGGGGGAGATGGGGTTCCTGACTATGTTCTTTGACTTGTTGCTGATTTGTGTGAGGCCCAGTGGAGAGCTTTTCTCTCCTGTTTGTTTTGCAGATACGAGAGACTGGAGAGAGACCCACCAATGAAGAAATCTTGCGCTTCTCCAAACTGTTTGAGGATGAGCTGACTCTGGACAACCTGACCAGACCCCAGTTGGTGGCCCTCTGCAGACTACTGGAGCTGCAGTCTATTGGGACAAATAACTTTTTGCGCTTTCAGTTGATAATGAGACTGCGATCAATGAAAGCAGATGACAAGGTAGGTGGGCAGGAAAACTGGGCAGGGTCCTGTCTCATATTTGCAAATGCCTTTTTGGTAGAAGAGATTTTACTTAGAATTCTAGCACTTCTCTGCTGGCCAAAAAATGAGGGAGTTCTCAGGGCAGATGGGTAAATTTTCTTGCTTTAAGTTCAACATAAAATTCAGGGTATCTCAGAAGTCTTCGTGCAGTTATAAACTTTAATAACTTCAGAAGGAACAAATGTTAAGCATTACCCAAAAATCCTCTAAAAATTTATTTGTTCACATTTATTAATTTTGTGAATTCTTTTTTTTTTTTAGATTTTTTTTTCTCAAGGCAATGGGGTTAAGTGGCTTGCCCAAGGCCACATGGCTAGGTAATTATTAAGTGTCTGAGGTCAAATTTGAACCCAGGTACTCCTGACTCTAAGGCTGGTGCTCTTATCCATTGTGCCACCTGGCTGCCCCAATTTTGTGAATTCTTAATGACACATTTTTAGTTTTAACAAGGCAACATAGTTTATCATTAAATGTTACATGTGTGAGTTTCTGGTTATACTTTCTCAGACCAATTGATTTGTTTGAGGAAGTTCACTTGCTTGGTTATCTCAGTACCTGATATATCTCCATTAGACTTTTTCTCATGTGGTTACATCAGAAGTGATGTATATAGGTATGAAAACTACCCTCTTTGGATGATATTATGGCTAGAATTACAAATGCAATTCTTTCTTACATTGAGCAAAAGCTGTTGAATGTTTTTTGCAAAGTTCGAAAGTTGAATTAAGTTATGTATTGCACAAGATGATGAGTTTGAATTTTAGTAAGGAAATTATCAATAATTAATATTTATCATAATTAATCTTTTAGGTTTTTTTTTTGTAAATTTGTAGCTTTTATACTTTTGAAGCTATTTAAGTTTAAGACACCAATAAGACTTTTGAGACACTCTATATTTTGGTTCTAGAATCTGCCAAGAATATTTTTCCTGCCTGAACCTGTGGATTGCAACTAATAATTTAGAAAGGAGAATGAGCTTTGATTAAGCTGTTCCTCTGTCACTCAGATTATTGTCAGATACTTAAGTCTGAATTAGCCAGTCACCTGCAGGTCATAAATAGAAGACATTGGTTTACTTTTTTGCAGAGCTGTCCTGGTATCTGCTTGTTAGAATGCCAAGCCCTGGCTCACCCAAATACTGGTCATTTTTTGTCCTTTATGTTGCAGTTTCTTCATGATTTCTTTAGTGTAGTTAAAATATCTTGAGTTTTCTAAATCTTAACATTCTTTATTTTGAAAATAAGATACCCAAAAGGAAGTCATGAGGAAAGGATCATCAATTAGGAAAATTGCCAGTTTCTTTTTTTGTTTCCATATTAATATTTTTCTATAGCAGAGATTCTTAACTTGGGACCATTAAACTTTTTAAATATCTTAATAATTCTGTTTCAATGAAATTTGTTTCCTTTGTAATCCTCTGTATCTCTTTTATTCTTTTTCTACTGTTACTCTTAAAAGGGGTCCCTAGAATTCCCTAGTCTGACATGGGCCTTAGTATCTGATTCTGGACTCTGTTTCTTCCTTGAAATTTGGAAGATAGGGTCGGCTAGGTGGCGCAGTGGATAGAGCACTGGCCCTGGAGTCAGGAATACCTGAGTTCAAATCCAGCCTCAGTCACTTAATTACCTAGTTGTGTGGCTTTGGGCAAGTCACTTATTTGCCTTGAAAAAAAAACCTAAAAAAAAATTTGGAAGATGAACATTTCTGCAACCCTTTCCCCCCTTATAAATTAGGAGAAAAGTGCTAGAATGCTAAGGAAAAACATTGCTATTCAAAAGGTTGTAACTTCCCAATAGTGCAGTCATGTCAACATATTGGAAATTGTTCCACTTGATTCTTCTTTTAATGAATATTTTATTTGTTTTCCAATTATTATTCTATCATTTTTGTAATGTTTTGAATTTTACAATTTCCCCCATCCTCCCTTCCCTCCCTCACCCCCCCATAGAAGGCAGTCTGATGATCTTTACATTATTTCCATGCTATGCATTGATCAAAATTGAATGTGTTGAGAGAAAAATCATATCCTTGTGGAAAATTAAAAATATTAGAGTTAGCAAAATTATGTAGTACATAAGACAACTTTATTTTTTTTTTAATTGAAGGTAGTAGTCTTTGGTCTTCGTTTAAACTCCACAGTTCTTCTCTGGATACAGATGGCATTCTCCATCACAGATACCCTAAAATTGTCCCTGATTTTTGCACTGATCAAATGAGCAAATCCATTAAGGTTGTTCATCACCCCCATGTTTTTGTTAGGGTGTATAATAGTCCTCTGGTTCTGCTCATCTTGCTCAGCATCAGTTCATGCAAATCCTTCCAGGCTTCTCTGAATTCCCACACCTCCTGGTTTTTTTTTTGTTTTTTTTTTTTGCAAGGCAATGGGGTTAAGTGGCTTGCCCACACAGCTAGGTAATTATTAAGCATCTGAGGTCCAATTTGAACTCTGGTACTCCTGATTCCAGGGCTGGTGCTTTATACACTGCGCCACCTAGCCGCCCCACCTCCTGGTTTTAATAGAACAAAAGTGTTCCATAACAGACATATACCACAATTTGTTCAGCCATTCCCCAATTGATAGACATTCACTTGATTTCCAATTCTTTGCCACCACAAACAGGGCTGCTATGAATATTTTTGTACAGGTGATATTTTTACCCTTTTTCATGATCTCTTCAGGGTACAGACTCAGTAATGACATTGCTGGATCAAAGGGTATGCACATTTTTGTTGCCCTTTGGACGTTAATTCCAAACTGTTCTCCAGAAATGCTGGATGAGTTCAAAGCTCCACCAACAATGTATTGGTGTCCCAGATTTCCCACATCCCTTCCAACATTGATCATTGTCCTTTCTGGTCATATTGGCTAGTCTAAGAGGTGTGAGGTGGTACCTCAGAGATGCTTTAATTTGCATTTCTCTAATCCAGTAATGATTTGGAACAATTTTTCAAATGCCTATAGATAGCTTTGATTTCTTTATCTGTAAATTGCCTTTGCATATCCTTTAATTATTTGTCAATTGGGGAATGGTTTATTTTTTACAAGTTTCACTTGTATATTTTAGAAATGAGTTCTTTGTCAGAAATACTAGTTGTAAATCCACTCAATTCTTTTTTTTTTTGCAAGGCAATGGGGTGAAGAGACTTACCCAAGGTCACACAGCTAGGCAGTTATTAAGTGTCTGAGGTCAGATTTGAACTCAGGTCCTCCTGACTCCAGGGCCGGTGCTTTATCCACTGCACCACCTAGCCGCCCCTCCACTCAATTTTTTTTTTTTTTAGGTTTTTGCAAGGCAACCGGGGTTAAGTGGCTTGCCCAAGGCCACACAGCTAGGTGATTATTAAGTGTCTGAGACTGGATTTGAACCCAGGTACTCCTGACTCCAGGGCCGGTGCTTTATCCACTACGCCACCTAGCCGCCCCTCCTCCACTCAGTTCTTAAAGCTTTTTTGCATTTTAACTGTTGACAGCACCCTAACTGGTGAACTAGAATGTGGGGTTTGGGAGCCCATTGTGCTTACTGTGGACAATTCATTCAACCTCCTGGTCCTCTTTTCTTTTTTCTTTTTTGCCAGGTAGTGGGGTTAAGTGAATTGCCCAAGGCCACACAGCTAGGCAATTATTAAGTGTCTGAGGCTGGATTTGAACTCAGGTACTCCTAACTCCAGGGTCGGTGCTCTATCATTACACAGTGCAATACTCTATATAAATGTCCACAATCCTAGTTGTTGAGTTCATAGTTGTGTCACTTTGGGCAATGGATCTGGAGTAGAGATGTCCATCAGATTAGAATTTAATTGGAAAATACTTTATTTTGATCTGCATTCAGACTCCATAGTTCTTTTTCTTTCTTTGGTTATGAATTGTATTTTTCATCACAGGTCTTTTAGAATTGTCTTTGATCATTGTATCAAAGTTGATCATTTTATAGTGTGTCTGTTAATATATACAGTGTTCTCCTGGTTTTTTGCTCTCTTCACTCAGCATTAATTCATGTAAGTCTTTCCAAGTTTTTCTGAAATTTGCCTGCTCATCATTTCTTAGAGAATAATAATAATACCTCATTATATTTATGTACCACAATTTGTTCATCTATTCCTCAATTTATGGGTATCCCCTCAATTTCCAATTCTTTGCCAGAAAGACTGCTATAAATATTCTTTGTATATGTGAGTCTTTTTCTCATTTTTTTATGATCTCTTTGGAATACAGACTTAGTATTGGTGTCCTAGATCGAGGGATTTACTCAGTTTGATTGCTCCTTAGGCATAATTCAAATTGGTCTCCAGAATGGTTGAATCACTTCATAACTCCACTAACAATGCATTAGTGTTCCACTTTTCCCACATTACTTCCAATATTTATAAAGGAAATACTTGTAAGATATAACATGTGCTTTTCAAAAATCTTAGACATAGTAATATTCTGGCAGGCTTTTATCTAAATAAAAGTAAATAGATAAACTAGAATTCTTGGCCACTGATGCTTGATCTTCGGTGCTTTATTGTTATAGGCACTATATAAAATAGAAAATTATATGTACTTCTTGCCCAGTGGGCTGCTAATAATACTAATGTTTACTTACATCTCTGTAGTAAATAAACATCAATGTGTTTTTCATATACTATAATACATGATTTGAGGAAGAAAGTGAACTTCTGAGAAGTGATTTGTCCATAGTGATGCCATTAGTAAGTGGTTGGCTTGGAATATAAACCGTGCTCTTCCTACCACCCTGAGATTACCAAGTAATTTTGATGAGGGTCAACCATAGGTAAGAAGTCCAGAAATGGACACCAAAGAATTGGAGAGCATCAGGGCTCTTGACAGTTCAATTTTCAGAAATCGTTTGATGTTTCTTGATTACTTTGACTCCTGTCACAATTATTCATGCTCCATCTTCTGTCTTTTATATTCTATTTTACTAGATTAAGGGGGCCACACGAGTCTCTGCCAGTAGAAAAAGTCAGTGTTTTCCCATATACAGGTTCTTCTGAAATTAATCAAAAGAGTTGAAAGGAAATGAAAAGTGGAGATTTTAGGACTCTCTCCTGGAATTTTAAGCTTCTTCCTTTCAGGCCTGTGCTTTGATATCATGTTCATTTTTCAAGGTCTTTACTCATTCCTCAAATTCATGGCTCTGAATCTCTTTGGCTTCTGTAGAGAATTGGTGCACTTTCCTTTTTCTCTCTACCTTTTCTGATAATTTCTTTTCCAGTTAGTTTCCTCTCATTCCTCATGTTTCTATACATCATACATTTTCTCATCACCTTTCTCAACAATTAGACCTGGACCTTATGTTCTCTGTATTTTTCCTTTATGTATCTTATTTTCCCTATTCCTTACCTCTCCTGGAGGTTCTTGATGCTTTTAATCAAGCACATAAAAAATTGTAGCTCCAAAATTCAAATGTATTTTGTTGTTACCTCTTAAAAAGATTAGACAAACCTTGATTTGACAGAAATAGTTTATGTTAGAGCTTATTAATTAAATATTTTAATCATAGATGGATTCACAAAGTGTTTACAGACTTAAATAAAACAACCCACCACATTTTTGAGATGATTATCTCATTTTATTTTATAGCTTATTGCAGAGGAAGGAGTAGATACCCTGAATGTCAAAGAACTACAGGCTGCTTGTCGGGCACGAGGTATGAGGGCTTTGGGAGTCACAGAAGAACGTCTCAGGGAACAACTTCAACAGGTAAGTAACAAATACTAGCTCATTGTTTGTATAGAAGAGAAATTCCTAAATTTGTTAAATTGTGGATGTAGTAGATAATATGTGGACTGTTCTTTACAGTCACAAGGTAACCAAAAAACCAACAATTGTATTTTTACTTGATGACTAATCCCAGCTTTATGATTTTTTGCAAACTTACCGGTTGTGTCTCATATGGAATGAATTGAATAATTACAGTTTTGGGATACTCTTTTGAAGTGGATTGTTTCAGTTTCATTTTCGTTGATCACTTTATCATTTCTCAAACTAATCACTGTTGTTTCTCAGAATTCTGAGGGTATAATGTGTCTCTGAGATAAAGGGTAGGGAATGAAGGAAAATTCAAGAGTATAAAAGAAGAGGTAATTTTTATGCAAAAAGTTCACTCATGACAAGTGTTCTTGGTATATATTTTATATTTTAAAGGGAATAATGTTACTAGTATTTACATTTTCCTCTAAAACTTACTTTGACTGGCATGAAATGGTTTACTTGAGGTTCCTTGGAATGCAATTTGAGAAATTCTGGCTTATTCTTTGGGACAGAAGAAGCATAAATGAACCAAATCAACTGATAATTTCTGATCCTCAAAGTCTTTACTATCTGATAGCAATGCTAGTAAGTAAAATGTAGTTGGTTTCATCTTGAGCATCCTAGATGAGTAGTAATAAACAGAAGTAGAGTATATATTCCACAGATTCTATAATTAGCTACTAAGAATCAAAAATTCATCTTATTTTTCTTGGAAAGGGGTTAGGTAATTTTTTGACTTATTCAGGCTAGGAATTATTTCCCTCTTCTATAGATGCAGATGCAGATTGGGACATTTTTCTGTAAACGCTTGAGGATAGTGGTGTGCATGACTTTTAACATGTTGATCCTTCTTTGAATGGTTCTGTGCTCATAGGCCTGTGATGTGGGCATATTTTTGCGAACTCGGCCCCCATTCCAGCCTCCCTCAGTTCCTGGGCTGGTCCGGTTTGTGTCATGCCCTGACTCCTCCCTAGATGATCTGTCTTATGTGCAGAAGACTTGTAGTGTGCTATGGATAATCATTGCATGATTAATTTTTGTAATGTTTATTATTTCTTACACTGTTTCTTACAAGCCAGTCATTGTTGATAAAATTCAGTATAGGCAGCTTTCATACACCACATGTCTTTTCATTGCCTTTTTCCATGACTTGTAGTTTATGTTCTTTGGAGATTATAATAGTTCATTATTTGTAGCCATGTAGAATAGTGATGGATTTTTGTGTCAGTCTTAGAATCGTTTAAAGTATAGCATATTTTCAAATTCAACTTAATCTGTTACTCCTGTTCAGGAAAAACCTCAGTTTTCCCTTCACCCCTCTAAAGCTTGAGGACTTTGCTTTATTGAGAAATAGTCTATTTGCCACAGCTTCTCTCTTTTCTGCGTCTCTTTTTTAAAGAATCTCTTGATATTATCCCTGATGTATTCCTTTATCCCAATTTTTGCTAATGAGGTAGCCCTTTTCCTTGCCAGGCTAATTGATCTACTTTTGTAGTTCATTTTTTGTCTTCTCCAACAGATTGCCTTCTCAGTCACCATTTTCCTCTCCTTAGCCTCCCTAGTAATCTTTTTATTTTTGTCTGTTTCTGCCCTGCTGCTTTCAAACCTGCCCAAATCTTTCATTTTTTTAATTGGAAATTTATTTTATTTTTAAAATAAAATAAAAACTACATGCCAAGGTAGTTTTTAACATTCATCTCTTTGCAAGTTTATGAGTTGCACTTTTTTTTTAGCTTTTTGCAATGCAATGGGGTCAAGTGACTTGCCCAAGGTCACATAGCTAGGTAATTGTCTGAGGCCGAATTTGAACTCAGGTCCTCCAGACTTCGGGGCCAGTACTCTATTCACTGCCACCTTCCTTCCCTTCTCTTTCCCCATGGCGATGAACAATCTGGTAAAAGTTGAACAAATATGTCAAAGTTTTTAAAAAGTGAATATAGCATGCTTTGCGCTACATTCAGATATTTTTTTCCTGGATGTGGATAGCATTATCCATAGTGGGGGTCTCAGTAATTGTTCTTGATCTCTGAACTGATGAGAAGAGCTGCATCCTTCAATCATCTCACAGTGTTGTTGTTTATGTGTACAATGTTCTCTTGGTTCTGCCCCTTTTTACTCAGATTCAATTCATGCAAGTTTTTCTATTCTTCTAAAATTCCACCACTCATGATTTCTTACAGAACAATAGTAATCCATAACTTTCATAGACATAACTTGTTCAACCTTTCCCCAATCCCTCAGTTCCCAATTCTGTACCAGTATAAAAAGAAGTTCTGTAAATAGTTTTGAATATATGGAACTTTTCAGATTTTTTATAATCTCTTTGGGATGTAGTAGTATTGTTTGATCAAATGGTATGATTGGTTTTATTGCTCTTTGGGCATAGCACCAGATTGCTTTTCAGAATGGCTGGACCACTTAACAATTCCACCAACAGTGCATTAGTGTCCTAGTTTTCCTATATCTTCCCTCAACATTGATCATTCTCCTTTTTTAAAATTTTATTTATTTATTCATTCATTCATTCACTTACTCATTCATTCATTCATTAGGTTTTTGCAAGGCAATGGGGTTAAGTGGCTTGCCCAAGGCCACACAGCTAGGTACTTATTAAATGTCTGAGGCCGGATTTGAACTCAGGTACTCCTGACTCCAGGGCTGGCACTCTATCCACTGTGCCACCTAGCTGCCCCTCCTTTTTTTTTAATCTTAGGTAATATGATAGGTGTGAGGTGATTCCTCAGAATTGTTTTACTTTGCATTTTTCTAATCAATGATTTGGAGCATTTTTTAGTTTCTTCCTCTGAAAACTACTTGTTCGTATCTTTTGGTCATTTATGAACTGGGGAATTACTTGTAATCTTATAAATTGATTCAATTTTCTATATTTTTAGAAATTATTCTTTTATCAGAAACACTAGCTATGAAAATTATTTCCCAACTTTCCACATTCCTTTTAATCTTGACTGCATTGATTTTATTTGTGGTGAAAATCATCCATTTTGTAATTTGTAATATTCTTTATTTCTATTTTTTAAAATTTTAAAATTTTTAATTTTTTTTAGGTTTTTTGCAGGGCAAATGGGGTTAAGTGGCTTGCCCAAGGCCACACAGCTAGGCAATTATTAAGTGTCTGAGGCTGGATTTGAACTCAGGCACTCCTGACTCCAGGTCCGGTGCTCTATCCACTGTGCCACCTAGCCGCTCCTGTAATATTCTCCATCACTTGTTTGGTCATAAACTTCTCCCCTTTCTATAGATCCAACAGATAAAGTATTGCTTATTCTCTTAATTGGTTTATGGGATTGCCCTTTTATATCTAAATCTTGGACCCATTTTGATGTTATTTTGGTTTACTACTGTTTGTTTTGCACCTAATCTAATCCACTGATCTATTTCTTAACTGCTCTATTTCTTAACTAGTACTTTGAGAACTATCTTTATAATAAAGTTTTAGATCTGGTACAGCTAGGTCACCTTCCTTTATGTTTCTAAAAAATTTTTAAAGAATTAAAAATTTTTTCATCATATTCTTCCATCTCCTCAAGCTATTCTCTCTTGAGATCTTGAAAATCGTTCTTACTCTGCTTTCAAAATTCTGACATGTCCAGCATGGCTTTCCTTTGTGAATACAACCTGTTATTGCCATGTTTCCAGACTTCATCCATCCCAACTTCATGTACCATTGGTAGTATTAAGAATTATTTGTATGTTCACATATGTATTTGTGTACCATTTTTGCCTACACTTGTGATCTCATTAGTGTTGGAAGTTTCCTTATGAGGAAACACTATCAATCTAGATCTACAACTTTGATAAGTATGGGGAAACCAGGATTTGAATGTGAGTCTTTAATGTTCCAGTACTGGTTGGTACTTTTCCCACCAGACAGATTGAACTGATTTTGGGTTGTTAAAGATGAAGATGGCAAAAGATAATTGCTTCTACAGAGATAAGGAAAATGACCAAATATTAAGCTTTTATGACTTCTATTTTGAAGACCTCATTAACACAAGAACAAGAAAAAATGGGCTACCTCTCTTAGATTAAAACTTTGGTAAAATATAAATGCCATCATTTAGATCACATCTAGATCACATACCTTGTGAATTTAGCCTTAGAGAATTGCTTAGGGCATCAGTCAGTGTGTAAGAGCTGGATGTCTTGACTTACAGGCTGACTTTCCATCTTCTCTGGACTCCTTTGCTCTTGTCGATATGTCAGCACGCACAGATATTGATGAATAGTATTAGGTAACACCATCTTATATGTGACAATGGAAAAGCTTTGAGATTGTCCTAAGATTTGTAAAGGACAAATATTGAACCTAGAATCAGACTTTCTGATTTCAAATCTATTCCTCTCATGGGACTTCTGACTTTTAGGTTGCTGTTTCTCATTGTTAGCTCTAGCTTGGGAGCAGAAATTGCAGACCTACTCTAGCTTAAGGGTCTTTATTGTTATAGCCTATCCCCTGTCAATGAATTCAGGTTTGAAGATCTGCTGTTCTCAAGGGTATAGGATAAGGGAGATGGTGTGATGCTCTGTGATCAGATCTTTCCTTGACAAGTATGTCTGGGGCAGCTAGGTAGCATAGTGGATAGAGCACTGGCCCTGGAGTCAGGAGGATCTGAATTCAAATTCAGTCTCAGCCACTTAATAATTATCCAACTGTGTGACCTTGGGCAAATCACTTAACCCATTGCCTTGAAAAAACAAAATAAAGAAAGAATACATTCATTTATGTATTCCACATTTGAGAAAAAACATTGATAATTACAGTTTGTCTAGAATTGAGAGGAGAGGATTTGATACTTTGTCTTCAAACCTTCCATTGAAGGAACTGAGGCAGAAGACTTATGGAGGCAGAACATTAGGTCTCTTATCAGGTATATGATGTACTTTAGAGATGGCAGGGCATTTAGAGATCATTGAGCCCAACCCCTTCATTTAATAGATGAGGAAGTCTGACCCAGGGAGATTTAAGTGATTTGCTTACATGGATAATGGTTTTGGATCCAGGTTCTCTTATTGCAAAATCTAGTCCCCTGTCCAGTCCACCACACTGTCTCTTCAAAGACATATCTTGAGAGGTCTGTTCCTGAATCTGACTGGACCTTAGACTGATTTTGTTTATTATGCTTAGGAGTAAATTAGAAAAAAAAAATTCATGAAATTTTTGATCTCTTTTGAATTGTAGTGGTTAGACCTACATCTGAACCAAGAAATTCCGACTTCATTACTTCTCTTATCCAGAGCTATGTATCTTCCTGATACCTTGTCACCAGCTGATCAGCTCAAAACAACCTTACAGACCCTTCCGGAGAGTGCTGTAAGTATGACATCAGATGCAGGTTTTTTTTTAAAACAAGGAATATAGTTTGATCTATCTTTTATTCTGAATCTATAAATGTAAATTTTCATAAATTATTGCTTCATTATGATGACATCTTTTAGAAGATAATAATGCTCTTCAATACCATTCCATCATTGTCAGTAGCAATAGACATTTCATTGAGTTTTGATTCTGGAAGGCCACTAGATCAAAGGAAGTTGATAAGATAATCCTGACAAGTTTAATGACATTGCAGTGAGTGATACCTGCAACAAAGAGATGTCTTGGAGGAAGACTAATTCAAGAAGGATCTAGGGAAGGTGTAGCTGGGCTGGGCTTTTTAGCAGGGCTTTGATAAGGAGAAAGATTGGTGGAGTTGGTTCCCATAATGTTTATATTTCTGTACCTCCTGGAATTTACAAAATACTTTTCTTATAGTAGTCCTGTGAAGAAGGTGAGTGCAAGTACTGTTATCCTATCCTCGTTTTATATATGAGGAAACAGATACAGAAGTATTATATTTTACCCCAGCTAGCTTTGGTAAGTATTGGGAAGCCAGGATTTGAACTTCAGTGTCCAGTACTGGTTGGTACTTTTCCCACCAGACAGATTGAAATGATTTTGGGTTGTTAGAGATGAAGATGGCAAAAGATAATTACTTCTATAGAGATAAGGATAAATGACTAAATATTAAGGTTTTATTACTTCTATTTTGAGACCTTCATGTTAACACAAGAAAAAGAAAAAATGGGCTACCTCTCTCAGATTAAACTTTGGTAAAATATAAATGCCATTCATTCACTGGCCAGTTAAATTATTCTTTCTTTTATTGGACTGGATCTCAGGTTGGTAGACCCAACCCCACATATTTGACACTATGCCTTGCAATTAGTAGCATATGTGTAGTTTATTTGCCTTCCACTATGGCCATTACAATACTATGTTATTGTGTAATTCTGGACAAGCTCTGTTGAGCTTAGTTCTTTATGGGGTGAAAAAATAAGGAGTCATGGTTGACCTCAAAATTTTGGTGCTATAAATCTTGGCAAGTTCCGGTGCTAATTTGCTGGACTGGGCCTTGTTTTGGGGTTGGGTGTCATCTCCCTCTTGGTTATTTTTGTCTGGTTTTTCTAATATCAAAGCCATTTTTTTTTTCTGGTAGAGAAAACAGAAGCCAAATCATATTTTAACAACTCAGCATTTTCTGTCTTGGCAGTTGTGGTCCTAACTATCTCAAGGAAAGATCCTATCCCTTTTTAAACTATAATTTCCCTAAGTAGCTTAAAAAGAACTAAAAACCCCTATTCACAATCCCTAAAACAAATTGTTTTGCCCTTGGCTTCTCTTAATAGCTTTCTTTCCTTCTGAGTCATAATACTCCTATAAAACTGGGCTGTGGGCTTATATTTGTCCTGGTGTATCTTCTCTCGTACATTTCTTTTTAAAGTTCAAGGTGGTTGGATTGTGTGTATCCTTACTGGTCCCTTTTTACAAATTTTTTGCTCCTCATTGGAATTGTTTCTCTTTTGAAAGTCTTCAGAATTTTATTTTTGAGTTTCATTTCTCTTGGGCTGACTTCCCTTGATTTTTAGTTCATCAATTTCTGTTTTTCTTTCTTTTTTCTTTCCTCCAAGTCTTTAGTGCTTTTCAGAGTATACCCAGAATTCCTCTTTTCTGTCACAGACTCTTGAAGAATTTTAAGATCTCCCAAGGGGCCCTAACATTTCAACTCTCCCAAACCTCCTTGTTAATGAGAATCAGATATACAGAATATAAATTTTCCATGTTGGTTCATCTAGAAATTGGACATCGTAGCCAGACACTTATCTACCTATGTCTAAGCCATATGTTCAGAAATACCTGAAATACTATCAAATGCTCTGTGACATTACCTTGAAAATTTTTGACTCTTTAGAATTCACAGATCTAGACTTTGATATTTTCTTTGCATAAGCTGCAGGAGGGATGAAAATATAGTAATGTTTAAAAATCAGCCTGTGGTGTTAGGGGAGGAAATGGTTATGCCAATTCTTTTTAAACTTCAGAAGTATGACCACTGCCTGTAGGACATAGATTTTTTTTCTTTTACAGGCCAAAGAAGCCAAAGTCAAAGTTGCTGAGGTTGAAGGTGAGAAAGTAGACAATAAAGCTAAACTGGAAGCCACTCTGATGGAAGAAGCAGCCATTAGACAAGAAAATAAAGAAAAGGAGGAGCAAGAGAGGTTGACTGAAGCTGCTGAGAAGGCCAGAGAAATTCTTCAGGAGGAAATTGCTGGAAAGGTAACAGTGGTGGTGAGCATATAATCCCTTGGGTTTTAAGATCCTGAACTTGTGTCTGTTTATTTAAGTAACTCTTTGCTTTAAATGTTAATGCTTTCATAGATATTTGGAGAACATGAATAGAAATGGTGATTTGGGGTACAAACAGAAAACAAATTTTCAACTATTCTTTTAAAATTCCATCATTTTCCTTTGTGACCCCTTCAAATCCCCTCCTCTCAAATTTGTTCTCAAAGGTATTCTGTTTTTACTTTACTTAAAATTTTTTCCCCCTTATTGTGACCATCTTCTTTACCATTATTTTCACTGTGGCTTCATTTGTCACTCTATCCAACTCTGACTTCATAAACTTTAAAGAATCCCTTAAAAGATTCTACCTTATTAGAATCCCTCAGCTTTTGAATCTTCCATCATTTCTACCACCTTCATCCTACTCCCTGAATAGTTCTTATCATCTGTTTCTTCCATTTCTAGTTAAAAGCTGCTGAACAGTACTGAGAAATTCAGGAAATAGAATTTTGTCATCTTTCCCATATTAGCCACTACAAACTGTGACCATACCTTGATTCCCAGTGTCATTTAGTTATATAACAGTCCTTTTATTGTTCTCTCATTGCCCATAGCTGTTTTCTGAATCTTTTTTTCTTTCCTGAATCCAGTGAAGCCCCACTTGTCACATAGCTACTAATCTAGTTCAGGAATTAGCAGACCTTTCTGTAAAAGACGGAAAGGTAAATACTTCAAAATACTTCAAAACTTTATGGGCCAAGTTGCAAAATCAGAAATAATTCCAATAAATCAAAACTTTTGCCTTTTAGCATGTCTCAGTTGAATGGTTAAATGGATTTTGAAATAATGGAAATTACTTTTATACATGAACTGAAGTTCAAAAAACACTGCTGGAACCCATTCCTACTAAAAACACTAGAGAGTGTAGGAATAAATGAACTATTCCTTAGAATAATAAGCAGTATCTATCTGAAACCATCAACAAGCATTATAGTCAATTGGGAGAGGCTAGAGGCATTCCCAATAAGATCAGGGGTGAAACAAGGATGCCATTATCACCACTACTATTTAATATCGTATTAGAAATATTAGCTTCAGCAATTAGAGAAGAAAAAGAAATTGAAGGAAGTAGAATTGGGAAGGAAGAGACAAAGCTGTCACTCTTTGAAGATGACATGATGGTATACCTAGAGAATCCCAAGAAATCATCCAAAAATCTACTGGAAACAATTAGCAATTTTAGCCAAGTTGCAGGTTATAAAATAAACCCTCATAAATCCTCAACTTTTCTATATATGACTAGCAAGATACAGCAGGAAGAGCTAGAAAGAGAAATTCCAATCAAAGTATCCTCAGACAATATAAATACCTGGGAGTCTATTTGCCAAGGCAGATTCAGAAACTTTTTGAAAACAATTATAAAACACTTCTCATGCAAATAAAATCAGATTTAAATAAATGAGCAAACTGCTCATGGATAAGTTGAGTTAATATAATAAAAATGACAATTCTACCAAAAACTAAACTACCTGTTTAGTGCCCTACCAATCAAAATTTCAAAAACTTAATTTAATGGGTTAGAAAAAGTTGTTAAGTAAATTCATATGGAGAAATAAAAAGTCAAAAATTTCCAGGGATTTAATGAAAAAAAAAAGTACAAAAGAAGGTGGCTTAGTCCTACTTGATCTAAAATTATATTATAAAGCATCAGTCATCAAAAGTGTCTGGTATTGGCTAAGAAATAGAGTGGTGGACCAGTGGAATAGACTAGGTGCAATAGCAGGTAACGATTATAGTAATCTGCTGTTTGATAAACCCAAAGAGTACTGCTAGTGGGATAAAAACTCTTTTCGATAAAAACTGCTGGGAAAATTGGAAGTTAATATGGAAGAAACTTAGATTAGACCAACAACTCAGACCCTATACCAAGATAAGATCCAAATGGATACAGGATTTAGACATAAAAAATAATATAAGCAAACTAGGAAAACAAGGAATAGTTTACCTGTCAGATCTATAGAAAGGGAAGCAATTTATGACCAAGGAAGAGATGGAGAACATTATAAAAATAAACTAGATAATTTTGGTTACATTAAATTAAAAAGCTTTTGCACAGACAAAACCACTGTAACCAAGATCAAAAGAAATGTAGCAAACTGGGAAACAATCTTTACAACTAATGTTTCTGACAAAGGACTCATTTCTAAAATATACAGAGAACTGAGTCAAATTTTTAAAAAAAGCCATTCCCCTATTGATCAATGGTCAAAGGATATGCAAAGGCAATTTACAGATGAGGAGCAATCCGTAGTCATATGACAAATTGCTCTAATTCATTACTTATTAGAGAAATGCAAATTAAAGCTTCTCTGAGGTACTCATACCTCTCAGATTGGCCATTATAACCAGAAAGGTTAATGATCATTGTTGGAAGGGTTTTGGGAAATCTGGGACATTATTACATTGTTTGTGGAGCTGTGAACTCATCCAACCTTTCTGGAGAGAAATTTGGAATTACACCCAAAAGGCAACACACATGCATACCCTTTGACCCAGAAATACCACTACTGGGTCTATACCCTGAAGAGATGATGAAAAAGGGTAAAAACATCACTTGTACAAAATATTCATAGTGGTGGCCCTGTTTGTGATGGCAAAGAATTGGAAATTGGGTAAATGTCCTTCAATTGGGGAAATGGCTTAAACTGTGCTTATATGTATGTCATGGAACACTATTGTTCTATTAGGAACCAGGAGGGATGGGAATTCAGGAATACCTGGAAAGATTTGCATGAACTGATGCTGAGTGAGATGAGCAGAATCATAAAAATACTGTACACCCTACAGCAACATGGGGGCAATGATCAACCTTGGTGGACTCTCTCATTCCATCAGTGCAACAATCAGGGACAATGTGGGACTGTTTGTGATGGAGAATTCCATCTGTATCCACAGAAAGGACTGTGGAGTTTGAACAAAGATCAAGGACTATTACCTTTTATTTAGGAAAAAAACTGATATTGTCTGATCTTGCTTTCTCTTATACTTTGTTTCTTCATTAAGGATATGATTTCTGTCTCATCACACTCAATTTGGATCAGTGTATTCCATAAAAACAATGTAAAGACTGACAAATTGCCTTCTGTGGGGGGGGGGGTTGGAGCAGGGAAGTAAGATTAGGGGAAAAATTGTAAAACTCAAAATAAATAAAATCTTAAAAAAAAAACACTGCTGGCAGTGTAGTTTTGAGCCTAGAAAAAATTCCATTGTAGATTTGTGTGGGAGTAGGACTCTACTTCTTGTCTTGACTTTTGACAACTCATAAAGTGTTGAAAACAGCTTGACATTACAGCATTAGCTGTCATGCAAAAGCTATTTAAAAGTCATTACTTTTTTCAGTATTAGTGGTTGAGAGTATTTCTTTTCAATAAGAAAAATTTCAGTCTCAGCCCTGAGCTCAAAAAACAAATTATACTAAAACTTTTTTCCCCGCTTTTTTTTCTTACTTTAACATGATAGTTATGCATTAGTAATTAAGAAAAAAGTAAGATGTCACAGTGTTGCAGGCTTGCACACTTTATTGCTTTATAAGTGCATCAGTTTGTTAGGTATTGCATTGAATTGTGGGGTGAAGTAATGAAATATCACCTAGGATCTCTGTCCAAACTACTCAGTTCTGCCTTTGTAGTACAAAAGAAGCCATAGATAATAAGAAAACAAACGAATGTGGCTAGATTACAATAATACTCTTTTTTTTGAACCATATTTTATTTTATTTTATTTTTTTTTTAATTAACATTCCTGCAGGTACAGGCAGTTTTCTGGGAAAAAGTCCCAGTGTCCAGTCCTAAGTACAATTTGAGAGGCTTTCTCTTCTCTTCTGTGCCAGCCATTGGTCTGAACTAGTAAGGGGTATAGTCTAATCAATATGCCCACTCCATGTTCTTGTGACACATGTTATGCTGTTGAACCTCAATTGTCACAGGGATAATGTGTGAGCTGAGTGATATTCTTTTTTTTTAAAAGATTTTATTTATTTTGAATTTTACAATTTTTTACCTAATCTTACTTCCTTCTCCCCACCCCCCACAGAAGAAAGTCTGTTAGTCTTTACATTCTTTCCATGGTATACACTGATCTAAGTTGAATGTGATGAGAGAGAAATCATATCCTTAAGAAAGAAAAATAAAGTATAAGAGATAGCAAAATTACATGATAATTTTTTTTTTTAAATTAAAGGTAATAATCTTTGGTCTTTGTTCAAACTCCACAATTCTTTCTCTGCATACAGATGGTATTCTCCATCACAGGTACCCCAAAATTGTGACTGATTGTTGCACTGATGGATTGAATGAGTCCATCAAGGTTGATCATCACCCCCATTTTTTTTGTACTATGTTCTTCTGTTTTTCCTCATCTCACTCAGTATCAGTTCATGCAAATTCCTCCAGGCTTCCCTGAATTCCCATCCCTCCTGTTTTCTAATAGAACAATAGTGTTCCATGACATACATATACCACAGTTTGCTGAGCCATTCCCCAATTGAAGGACATTGAGTGATAATCTTTGGTTTTTTTTTAAGGTTTTTGCGAGGCAAATGGTGTTAAGTGGCTTGCCCAAGGCCACACAGCTAGGTAATTTATTAAGTGTCTGAGGCTGGATTTGAGTCAGGTTCTTCTGATTCCAGCGCCAGTGCTCTATCCACTGTACCACCTAGCTGCCCCGAGTGATAATCTTTAAAAAAAATTATTTTTACCTTAATTTTTTTCCCCAGTTACAGGTAGGAAAAAACCCATCTTTTTAAAAATCTGAAAGACATTCTTTGTTCACTGTCTATACAAAAACAGACTTTGCACCAGATTTGGCCTGTGAGCAAAGAATAGTTTTTACATTTTAAATAGAGCTTTATTAGAATTTTCTTGAACAGAAGAGGTAGATAACAGTGTTAATTTGGATTTTAGAACAGTAAGTGAATCTAAAAGTTCATTTCTATTTGGTTTGAAGATGGACATTTTTTTATTCACACAGAAAGTTGACCCTGATGTGAGAACTTGGCCACCTTAGAGAAGTTAAACCATTCCTACTGTTCAGTGCCATTTTGTTTCAAACTTGGGAGGAGGGCTGTCTCATCTGTTAGCTGGACATAAATCAGCAACTTCAAGCAAAGGTTGCTTTTCCTCAGTGTTCACATTTTCAGTGGGACAGGGAGGTAGACAGATGTAGTCTTTCTCTGAACTGGTAAATATTTTGATCTTGAAAAATACCTTTAGCGAAGCACTGGGACATCAGCTTAGTTGATGGCTATCTATTCCAGTCCCTGCTTGATGTTCCTAGCAGGTGCCAGCCAGAAACTACACTGAGGAAAACAACATGTTGAGCTATTACAGATAATTCTTATCATAGTGTTGCCTGACATCAACCCAAAATTTGTCTCTTTGTGGTGTCTGTTCATCACTTTTAGCTCTGAGGCCAAAAGAAAAAAAAATATCTTCTTCCACATGATAACCGGCCTTCAGATATTTGGTAGAAAACTTCCATGTTCCCCCAGTCTTTTTCTCTTTTCCAAGGAGTCCCATGTCCTTTAAGCCATTTTCATGTGGCTTAGACTTTAAGATCCTATACCATTCTGATTGTCTTTTTCTGGATGCTCTACATCTTATTAATGTCCTCTTGACATAATCTATCAGTGATATGAATGCTCTAGATGTAGGATGATCAGGATAGTAGATAGTGGGACCATACCTTTTTATCTTGTACACTATGCCTCATGGTGCTAGTATCAGATCACATTCTTGATTCGTTGAAATTGTAATCCAAACTAAAACCTGTAGGACTTTTCCAAGACAAGCTGTTATTTATTTTTCTGTTTGTGTAAAAATTACATATAAATTATATATCCAGCACAGTCATATTATGATCTTCTTTTGGTCTCTTTACTCCTTTTCCCATATCTCCCCAACCTATATAGAAATACAATTTCATTATTTGCAGAGTGCTTTGAAAATTGTTTTATTTTTTATTTTATTTATTTATTTGTTTATTTTAGGTTTTTTAAGGCAATGGGGTTAAGTGTCTTGCCCAAGGCCACATGGCAAGGTAATTATTAAGTGTCCGAGGCTGGATTTGAACTCGGGTACTCCTGACTCCAAGGCCAGTGCTCTATCCGCTGCACCACCTAGCCGCCCCCAAAATTGTTTTATTTTATTTTTTTAATGTTAGATATGTATTTTTTCTTTTTAAAATTTTGTTTTCCAATTATATACAATAGTAATATGTACCTATCATTTTTTGCAAGACTCTGAATTCTACAATTTTCCCCCCTCCCAGCCACAAAAGGCTGTCTGACAGTCTCTATACATTGTTTCCATGTTATACATTGATATAAATTGAATGTGTTATAAGAGTAAACATAAAAATAAACATAAACCCCCTCCCCCTAAGAAGATGAAAAATCTCAAGAATAGAGAGAGAAAAAAAATTTACTTCTGTGTTCAGATTCCAATGGCTCTGTCTCTGGGGTGAGTTGCTTTCTTTATCATAAGTCCACCAGAGAAGTTGCTTCAATATTTTTCCCATAGTTTTTTTTTTTTTTTTTTTTTTAGCTTTTTGCAAGACAGACAGGGTTAAGTGGCTTGCCCAAGGCCACACAGCTAGGTAATTATTGTCTGAGACTGGATTTGAACCCAGGTACTCCTGACTCCAAGGCTGGTGCTTTATCCACTATGCCACCTAGCTGCCCCCCATAGTTGCTTTTACTAGCTGTATTTCCACTCTATTTCTCCCCACTCTCATTTATTCTGTTCTCTCTCTCCTTTCATCTTAGCCCTGTCCAAAAGTGTTGTATCTGAGTACCCTCTCCCTCAATCTTTCCTTTCTTCTATCACCTATTCCCCCTTTCCTTCCCCCATTCCCCCTCATCCCATCCTTCTCCAGGGAAAGATAGATTTCCTCACCCTATGAAGTGTGTATGTCATTTCCTCCCTGAGCCATTTCCAGTGAGAATGAAGGCTCACTCATTCCCCCTTGCCTTCCCCCCTCCACTCCATTGGAAAAGCTTTTTCTTGACTCTTTTGTGAAATTGCTCAGCTTCTTCTTCATCTCCTTTTCTTTCCTCCCAGTACTTTTCCCCCATCAGCTGTTGACTCCATCCCTTTACCACATCATATCATTATGTTCTGCTCCTTCTTATGTCCTGTCTATATATGCTCCTTCTAACAGCTCTTATAAATGAGAAAGTTCATATGAGTTATCAATATCTTCTTCCCATGTGGGAATACAAATAGTTCAACATCATCAAGTTCCTTATAGTTAGTCCCTCTTTTCCACTCGCTCCACCAGAGTCCTGTACTTGGAGATCAAACTTTCTGTTGAGCTCTGGTTGTTTGAATAGGAAAATCTGAAAGTCCTCTGTTTCATTGAAAGTCCACCTTTTCCCCTGAAAGAGGATGTTCAATTTTGCTGGGTAGTTGATTCTCAGTTGTAAACCAAGATCTTTTGCCTTCCAGAATATCATATTCCAATCCCTACAATCCCTTAATGTAGATGCTGCCAGATCCTGTGTAATCCTGACTATGGAGCCTTGGTAGTTGAATTGTCTGTTTCTGACAGCTTTTAGAATTTTCTCTTTGATTTGGGAGTTTTGGAATTTGGTTATAATATTCCTGGAAGTTTTTCTTTTGGGATTTCTTTCAGGAGGTGATTGGTGAATTTTTTCAATTTCTATTTTACCCTCAGCTTCTAGGATCTCAGGGAAATTTTGCTGTATTGTTTTTTTGAAAAATGAAGTTTAGGCTCTTCTCCTGGTTGTGACTTTCAGGTAGCCCAATAATTTTTAAGTTATTTCTTCTGGATCTGTTTTTGAGGTCAGTTGTTTTTCCAATGAGATATTTCACATTTTCTTCTAATGTTTGGCTTTTTTGGCAGAGTTTTATTTTTAACTGATTTCTTGCAAAGTCATCAGCTTCCTTTACTTCCATTCTGTATATGAAGGAGTTATTTTCTTCAGAGAGCTTTTTATCTCCTTTTCCAGCTGGCCAATTCTGCTTTTTAAGGCATTTCCTCATTTGCCTTTTGTTTTGTTTTTTCCATTAGGCCTAAACTGGTTTTTAACATATTATTTTCTTCAGTATTTTTTTGTATATATCTTTCACCAAGCTTTTGATTTGGTTTTCATGATTTTTCTGCATCAATCTCATTTCTCCTCCCAATTTTTCATTCACCTCCCATAATTGCTTTTCAAAGTCTTTTTTTGAGCTCATCCATAGTCTGAGCCTATTTTCTATTTCTCTTGGAGGTTTTGGATACATAAGATTTTGTCATTATCTGAGTATGTGTTTTGATCTTCCATGGGACTAAAGTAATTCTCTATGGTCAAATTCTTCTTTTTTTCTGTTGTTTACTCATTTCCTCAGCTCAAGACTAATTTGCAGCACTTCCAAGGCTTTGGGGGCTGTTACTTTTGGGGACACTCCACTGGAGACCTTTATTCCTCCAAGGTCTTATGCTCTCTAGTCTGTGCTTTGATATGTAGAGGACTACAGCACTGCCCTCTGCCCTGGGGCTATAAGGAGAGATCCAGCTTGGTTCTTTAGTATGGAATCCCAAACTTCTGAGTTTGAGTGTAGGCAAACAGCAGTCTTACCCAAGTGAGAGCAGAGAAATCTCTGCATTCTTCCCTTACTGTCTTTGGGGGTGCACGCTGCTTTCTCTCTCTGCAGATTCTGTGGCCCTGCTTCTCATTCCACACTCACCCAGGTTCGGCAGAGTTCTCTCCCTGCCCCTTCAGGCTGTTGCCCTAGATCTCTGGGCTGGGCTGGGCTGAGCTTCATCCAGGGCTAGGGCTTTTTTTCCAACCCCAGGTCTTAGTGAAACACCTTTCCTGCAGAACTTCTAAGTTATTTTGGACTGTGGGTTCTGCCCCTCTAAATTTTGGCTAGAGCCATCCTTTGGTTGTTTTTTTGGGGTTTGGGGGTTTGGAGTTCTCAGGAAATGCTGCCTTCATGCTGCCATCTCAGCTCTGCCCCCTAAAAATTGTTTTAAATGTTTACATTATATATTTTTGACAAGTTATATATAAATAGAATTTTTCTGTTTGAATCTTAATTTTCTTACATTGTTTAATGGAATCCAATCAAGGGTCCTTTTGTAAATTAAAGAATCAATTCTAATTCATGTTTTGCTTATCCAAATGTTTATATCATGATACACATTTTTAACGAAATAACTTTTTAAATTTTTAATGATATAACTTGTTGTTGATGCCCTTTATAGATTATAACACTGGCAATATACTACCTGCCTATTGTGAAATTATTTTTGATTTGTGTGTGACCTTTAATCCAGAAAGAAGCTGAATTGCATCCAGAAGTCCTTAAGCAGGCAAGAATAATTCCTGCATCCCAAGATTTGGAACCAGAGCTCACCAAGGTGCCATTGAAATCAGAGATTCTGATTGACACTGCTCCAGTCTTAGAAGGCCTAAAGGTAACTGACATGTGAAAGCATGGTGTGGGAAGAAGTTTCAGTTGAACCAGATCAATAAAATCCTGTTAATATATTCAGGATATGAAAAGGTTTTGCTTGACTCTTGATAAATAGATTAGTTATGACAAAAGAAAACAAATTTATCCTACTCTGCAAAGTCAAAATAAAACAGGCTTAATGGTAGGTACCAGTAATTTTAATCTAAAAAAGTTTACCTTATTTTGTTCACATTTTTGCCCATATGACTTAACCTAAGAAATGAAGAAAATAAAAAAAAAAGGCCAGAAGAAGCTAGGGAGCAAATGACAGGAATTATTTGTTGCATATGTAACCTTCACTCCCAATATCTGTTTCTCTAGGGTATCTAGGGAATAGAAAATATAGAGTTGTTTTATGCCCCTCATCTTCCCCACCCCTCAAAAAAATTCCACTCAACAATATCAAAATGTACTTTTCAGCCCCATATATAAGTAAAATTGTTCAGATTGTTTTTACACATCTAAGATGAAAGACAGGGATTCTAAACAAGGTCAAATGCAAATTAGGAGCATGAACCTGTAAAACTAGTGTTAGAATGTTAAAGTCTAAGATGACTTGAGTGTTGCAGAAAGTGTAAAGACAACAAAAGGGATTCTAAAAAAATGAAATAGGTGCCCTGGCTGGGAGGGCTGTTTTGGCAGGTGACTGGGAGAAAAAGCTGCACTCTTGTGTCTCCAGTATGGAAAGTGGTCTTCAGTGGGAAAAGGTAGAATACAAATTGTTTTGAGAACAGTTTTAGCTCAGGAGCATTCAGAGGGAGGTAAAAAAGCACCCTGTGTTGCTAAATGATCTGGCTTATTCCCTTTAGGATAAAACCAAAACTCATAAGCCTGGTCCTCCAGGCTTTTCCAGCCTTATTTCCATTGATTTACCAAATAAATGAAACTTTGCTTCAAATTGGGCTTTTCTTCTCTGAGGCTTCAAATGTTCCTACTGTTTTCTGCCTCATCTAGAGGACCCTCATTCTCTCCCCTCCTGCCAGAAGCCATCTTTTGCAAACCTGCCCCTGAGCTTCTCCGTTGTTGGAGTTCTTTCCTTGATTGATAGATTGCCTTTTATTATGCATGTTTTATTCCCTCAGTAAGAGCTTCTGTTTGACATTTGTTCTCATTCTTCCAGTACCTAAACAATAAATGTTTGAATTATATCCTGGACTGCTAAATGAACTTGAAGATTTGGTTTCATAAATTTAAGATGGAGAAAGAGAAAGTTTGAGATAAATTTTATCATGGCTTTCCAAACCTGTAAACTCAGCAGTTTGATCTGAATCCCGGCAAAATTCTAGATAGGATTCATTTTTTTGGTATGCTAATACGTGGAACTGTGTATATGTCGTTCCTTTGTATTTTTTTAATATTTCATTTTTTTCTTTTTCAAACTTCATGCAAAGATAGTTTCAACAACCACTTTTTGGTAAGGCTTTGAGTTTCACATTTTTCTCCCTCATTAGCATCTCCCCATCCCAACAGAAAGCAAACTAATGTAGGACATCACATGTATAACTATGTTAAAATATACATATCCATATTAATATCTTGTGAAAGAAGAATCAAATCAAAAAGGTGGAAAATAAGTGATGAGTGGAGGAACAAACACTACAATATATAAGACAAATTTTAAAAATTGAAAAAAACACGCTTTGATCTGCATTCAGGCACTATAGTTCCTTCTGTGAATGTGGATGGTCTTTTTCATTTTAAGTCCTTTAGAAATTTCTTTGATTATTGCACTGCTGAGATGAGCAAGTCCATTTAGATGGAATTCTTCAATAACTTTTGAACATTTTTTAAAAAGCATATGCTAATCACTACACTTAGTTCCCAAGCAATGTTGGTTCAGTAAGAATATGATTGACCCTGTTTCCCTTTTTTGTAAAAAGGTTGCAAAGTGTATATAGGTCAGAAGAACATTAGTAAATAGGTGATTCTTTTCAATAAAACTTTTAATGGTATTCCATGATATTCTTGTATATGAAGCAAGGGTATGTGCAGCAGATTATTTTATTACTGGGCAGATAGGGAGTTAGTTGAAGAGGAATAATGTCCATAGTTTATGTAACTCTTTAAGGTTTAGGAGCATCTCATTTGGTCCTCAGGATATGCTGTAAGGTAGGTGTTATTATTGTTCAGTTAATCAACAGACATTTATTAGTATTCCTTCTGTGACACTAAGGAAATGCTGGGCTAAGTGTGGGGCCTGCAAAGATAAAATACAAAATACAAAATCTCTGCTCTCAGAGAGCTTACATTCTAATGATTATGATCCTTGTTTTACATGGAGACAGAGAGGCAGAGCTTCTCCAGGCAAGTCAGACTGACTTTATAATGTGATATGATAACTGCCTAGATTTCTTTTTTTTCAATGCATGTTTTTAAACCACCTACTTATATTTAGTCCATGAAGTTGATTAGTAGTCAGGTGGAATTGGTCTTTTTTACCTTTCAGATTGCATTGCAGTTGGAAGAGTGTATTTTGTCCCATGTGTCCCTGAGAAATTGGCGACACTCAAATTTTTATTATTTCTCCTTGGTGTTTTAGAAAGGAACAATATAGCTGAGGGTCAGTTTTCTTCCAGGGTTTTCCACTGAAATGTTAAAGGTATAAAATGTTAAAGTGGATAAGAGCTTATTTTATGATTTCCTTAGGCAGTGACATATTACCATATTTCTTCATGTATAAGATGAACCTTAATTTTGAGACCTAGAATTATAAAAAAAAAGTATTACATAAAATTATTGAACTCAAGTTTTATTTTATTCATCTTGAAATTTAAGGACCTTCTGCTCATAGCTTTCAGTCATTTTTTGGCCAAGTCTGGTGCTTGGATGCATACTTAGTCCATTCCATGTCATGAACCTGAAGCACCAATTGTGTCCTCCTTTGCAATCAGTAACTTCTTTTTCATCAGCACTTTTTCTTGCCTGAACCATTTTTGTAAGCACATAGGAATTCCAATTGCTCTTTGTCTTCAATCCATCTCTTCAATTCCTTCTCCTAACTCAGTCCATTTGACTGACTTGCCTCTCGTGGCCTTTTTTTGCCATGGCTTTTTCAGTAAGGTTTCTTTTTCCTGTAGTCAGAATTATTTTCGCTGTTGGAGAAGGGCCAAATTGACTTTAGCAGCATGATTTCCATTCACTTTTGCAAATTGGAACATTTTGAACTTGAATTCAGCATTGTAAGAAAATCTTTTATGAGCCATTTTTGGGCAGAATGTGGCAAAACATACTGGTAGCAAATGTGAAATAATGAGTGCAAAGACAACAAGCTTGACAAAAACAGGAAATGCAAGTAAAAAAAAATCTACAACAACTATATAAGATGCTCCCAGTTTTTAGACTCCAAATTTTTCAAGAAAGGGTGCATCTTATACATGGGGAAATATGGTAAATTAGTTCTTGACAAAGGTGATATATCTGGCACTTGTTTTTAAAAAATTTTTGTGTAAGGGGCGGCTAGGTGGTGTAGCGGATAAAGCACTGGCCCTGGAGCCAGGAGTACTTAGGTTCAAATCCGGTCTCAGATGCTTAATAATTACCTAGCTGTGTGGCCTTGGGCAAGCCACTTAACCCCGTTTGCCTTGCAGAAACCTAAAAATAAAAATTATGTAAAAGATGGAGTTTAAGCTCATGGGAAGACATCCTTCTTCCATAGCAGTAAATAAATAATAGGGAGATAGGTCCTCACTCTCAGCAAGGGGAGAAGGTCCTGAAAGAATTGCTGAGTTTAGAACCAGCAGATCTACATTTGAGCTGCCTAAGCTCAAACTTCCCTTCACTGTGAGGCTCATTTCCCCATCTGTATAATGGGGTGGTAGTTTAGCTGGTTTTTAAAGATTCTTTTCAATTTTTGAAGTTCCTTGTTCAGACGTCTTGTGAACTTTCCAAGGGGGTCATCCATTCTATATCATTTATGCTCTTGTTAACTTTAATCCCTTCTGTACCTCTGTCCTCAAACTGATAATTAGACCATAGATATTTAGTAGGAATAGAGAGTATTTGAAAACTTGGGGGTCTGTGAAATTATCCAGGAACAAAATTCAAATGTTCTTGTTGATTCTATGAGCTTCTTCCTTTTGTCCAGGGAGAGGAAATAACTAAGGAAGAAATTGACCTGCTTAGTGATGCTTGCACTAAACTGAAGGAGCAAAAGAAATCATTAACCAAAGAGAAGGAGGAGCTCGAGTCACTGAAAGACGATGTTCAGGAATATAATGAGGTACCAAGGATCAGTGGGAAGAGGGATGGGGAAAACAGGAATCTTGATGACAAGTATTTTCCACTTGTGCTTCAAGCTCTCTTCATTGGCTTATTCTTCTCATGATGTTATTGTTTTCAAAGTCCTCCAGGAGACATTGACTTCTGGATTTCAGGCCTGACACCCACAGGAATTGTCATCCCGGATAACTTGCTTCGTTGTTCTAAGTCTATTTCTTCATCTGTAAAAATGGCAATATTCTTGCTTGGTTTCTTTCCCTCAAAGTGTAATAGAACCAGGGATGTTTGGTTTCAGTATTCCTAGACTCCTCTGGTAGTGACCAGGAGAAAAGACTTCTGAGCCCTAATGAGGATGGGTTGCAGCTGACTGGTTCTGCCTCCTTTCCTGAGCAGCAGTATTTTTTTTTTTTATTAAAGAAAGATTTTATTTATTTTGAATTTTAAAATTTTTCCCCTATTCCCTCCCCGCCCCCCAGAAGGCATTCTGTTGGTCTTTACATTGTTTCCGTGATATACATTGATCTAAGTTGAATGTGATGAGAGAGAAATCATATCCTTAAGGGAGAAAGATTAAGTATAAGAGATAGAAAAATTACATAAGTTTTTTTTTTTTCTGAATTAAAGGCAATAGTCTTTGGTCTTTGTTCAAACTCCACACAATTATTTCTTTGGATACAAATGGTATTCTCCATTGCAGATAGCCCTAAATTGTGCCTGATTGTTGCACTGATGGAATGAGCAAATCCATTAAGTTTGATCCTCACCCCCCCCCCCCCCCCATGTTGCTGTTACGGTGTATAAATGTTCTTCTGGTTCTACTCATCTCACTCAGCATCAGTTCATGCAAATCCTTTTAGGCTTCCCTGAATTCCCATTCCTCCTGGTTTCTAATAGAACAATAGTGTTCCATGACATACATATACCATGGTTTGTTAAGCCATCCCTCAATTGAAGGACATTCACTTAATTTCCAATTCTTTGCCACCACAAACAGTACTGCTATGAATATTTTTGTACAAGTAATAATTTTTACCCTTTTTCATCATCTCTTCAGGGTATAGACCCAGTAGTGGTATTTCTGGATCAAAGGGTATGCTCATTTTTGGTGCCCTTTGGCCATAATTCCAAATCAGCAGCAGTATTCTTGATTACTCCCAAGGGTAGAGGTTATATTCATTTTGCCATCAGGAAGTAAGATAGGAGAACTGAGTACTGTCTCTTGTCACCTACCCTATCCCTGGCCTGAGGTTGATTGATAGCTTAGGCAGCCTATAATAGAACAGAAAGGAGAAGGGGAATGGTTTCCTCCCTATGGTAAATTCCCATTTGGTGATAGTTTGCATTGGGAGTGATTTTTACATGTCTTATATGTAGCTGACTGGTGCCATTTTTTTTTATTTTTTCTTGAATTTTACAATTTTCTCCCAGTCTCATGCCCCCCCCCCCCCCCCCCCCCGGCAGTCTGATAGTCTTTACATTGTTCAACGCTATACATTGATCAAAATTGAATGTGTTGAGAGAAAAAACATCCTTAAGGAAAAAATAAAATATAAGAGATAGTAAAATTACATAATAATTTTTTTAATAAAAAGGTAGGGGCGGCTAGGTGGCATAGTGGATAAAACACCAGCCTTGGAGTCAGGAGTACCTGAGTTCAAATCTGGTCTCAGACACTTAATAATTACCTAGCCGTGTGGCCTTGGGCAAGCCACTTAACCCCGTTTGCCTTGCAAAAAAAAACCTAAAAAAAAATAAAGGTAATAGTCTTTGTTCTTTATTTAAACTCCACAATTCTTTCTTTGGATACAGATGGTATTCTCTGGGGCAGCTAGGTGGCACAGTGGATAGAGTGCTGGTCCTGGAGTCAGGAGTAACTGAGTTCAAATCCAGCCTCAGACACTTAATAATTATCTAGTTGTGTGGCCTTGGGCAGGGCAAGTCACTTAACCCCATTTGCCTTGGAAAAACCTAAAAAAAAATACTACAGATGGTATTCTCTATTGCTGATACTCTAAAATTGTTCTTGATTGTTGCACTGATCAAATGAGCAAGTCCATTAAGGTTGATCATCATCCCCATTTTTTTTTAGGGTCTACAATGTTCTTCTGTTTCTGCTCATCTCTCTCAGCATCAGTTCATGCACATCCTTTGAGGCTTCTCTGAATTCCCATCCCTCCTGGTTTCTAATAGAACAATAGTGTTCTATCACATACATATACCACAATTTGTTTAGCCATTCCCCAGTAGATAGACATTCACTCATTTTCCAATTCTTTGCCACCACAAAACAGGGCTGCTATGAATATTTTTGTACAAGTGGTGTTTTTACCCTTTTTCATGATCTCTTCAGAGTATAGCCCCAGTAGTGATATTGCTGGATCAAAGGGTATGCACATTTTTATTGCCCTTTGGGCATAATTCCAAATTACTCTCCAGAAATGTTGGATGAGTTCACAGTTCCAGACAGGTGCCATTATTCCAAAATCCCCTCATTATTGCCCTGTTTAATTAACTAGTGTATGAAAGAAAGATATTTAGAATCATTTCTTCTTCTTCTTCTTCTTCTTGTAAGACAATGGTGTTAAGTGGCTTGCCCAAGGCCACAACAGCTAGGATAATAAGTGTCTGAGGCTGGATTTGAACTCAAGATACTCCTGACTCCAGGGCCCGTGCTCTATCCACTGCGCCACCTAGCTGCCCTCTATAATCATTTCTTCTTGAAATAAATAAGTATTGTATAACCACAGAAATGGAAATATTTTATAGAGAAAATGAAGATGGATATCCAAAACTGCCTTCTAGAATGACAAGGCAAAAAACTCTTAATGGTTTATGATGTTTCTTTCTGGGATTAAGATTGAGATAAAAGTAAAATTATGGTTCTAATCTTAAATGTATGTAGTTAAAAGTCTGCATAACATCTTATAAACTGAATATTTTCAGAGAAGAGGAAATAATAATTTCATTTAATAAATAATTTATTTCAGCTTACTTTCTGACATCATGCTCATTTTTCATTTGAAGTTAAATTTGAATTACCAGTAGCACATATCTTGACATACTATTGTTTAATTGCTATGTAATTGTAAAATGTAAATAATAGGCCACAAACATGGAACAGAACTCAAAAAGTACACTAATTTCCTTTAGTACAAAATTAGGGTAGCCTTAATTTCCCAAATGTAAGAAGACAAATCTTTTTATTGTTACTTTAAAAGGATTTTATATATCATGCAAAAGAAATGAAACTTGACCTTTAACATCTATATATTGGCCTGAAGTAGGAGAGTCTTAGATCTGCTAGTATTAGTTTGTTTTCTTAATAAAGCTTACTAAAGATTTAATTTCACAGAGGTGGGGTGGGAATGAACCAAGCTAAAATATTTTTCTTCATTATAGTGTTCATTTTGCTATTTAGCTTAATAGCCTAAAACCATATAGTCAACTCATAGTCCTAAAATTTGACTTTGGGATAATTTATGATATGGATATTAAATCCAAAAATAGGCTTCCTTTCCCTTGCCTTTCTGGTGATTAGAGACAATTGTATACTCTCAATTGTGTGTCCCCCCCATGCCTCCAAAAAAGTCTGTGTGTGTGTGTGTGTGTGTGTGTGTGTGTGTGTGTGTGTGTGTGTGTGTGTGTGTGTCTGTGTCTGTGTGTGTCTGTGTGTGTCTGTGTGTAGTGTGTGAATTATATACATAGATACATATAGACAGAAAGAGCATGCAATTCTTGTGATTGACAGCAATGAAAACTCTCTAAGTGTCTGATATATCATTATATCTTGTCAGTGTTGGTGCTCTTCAATTTTATTACTTCCTTGAGGTTATGCTGTATTTAAATTTAAATATATCTTATGAAAATTTAATGTGTCTTTTTTTAAACCATCATTAGGATTTGCAAGAGCTCAGAAAGGAACTTTCCAAGAGTGGTCAAGAAGAGATTATGGAAGAATCTAAAGCAAGCAAGAGATTATCCAAGAGGGTGAACCAGATGATTGGACAGATAGGAAAAATACTTAATGAATTAGAGACAGATCAAAAGAAAGAAGCAGGCAATATGGACAGTAGTAATGCAGTTGCTACAGGGTAAGTATTGATAATTTAAGTTGGATTTAATTTTTTGTAGTGGTCTGACTTTTAAATACAGTGTTACTTTCAGATATTAGGGGGAAATTGTTTTAATTACTTTATAAATATTCTATCTTGAACACTTTTTTGTATTTTTTTCCAATTACTTGTAAAGATAGTTTTCAACAATCATTTCGTGTAAGATTTTGAGTTCTAAGTTTTTCTCCCCCCCCCCCCCCCCAGCCTAGTCAGTATGATAGAGGTTGTTGCATATATATCACTTTAAAAAAAAAAGTTCTTCCAAGAACCAGAGAGCTGTAGTGTTTAGTCTTTTCCCATCCCCCTTCAGTAACATGATTGGGGCTCAGCAAATGTAGATGAAGAAGAGCTACGATTTATTTAGGTCCTAATTTTTTCTGGAACTATAAATATTGCTTGGATATAGAAATTAATTAGTGACTAGATATTTTCTCTGCTTTAATGGCATATAAATGACAATATAGAAAGATTTGTAGGATCTAGAAATAAAAAAATGGAAGAATAGATGATATAGTTTCTAGAATTCTGGTCAAATACCATAAAAATGCTTTTGTATAGTTTTTATTCTGAATCTTTATTTTTTCCTGGTAATGAGTTTGTAAAGAAGTTCTGATATGATGAGAAAGATGACAAAAGCAAGGAGAGGATCAAGGATTTTGATGGATGAGAAACCACTTCATCTAATTTGGTATTAATGTTTATATAGAAATTGTTCCTTTTTTCTTTTTAATTTTAAGTTGATTATAGACCTTTGATCAAATAGCCACATCCTAGGAAGAGAAAAATATCCCATAGTTTAAAATTATTAAAAAAGCAGACTAAAACACGTGGGTCTTGCGTACTCTTATCATAGAATTCTATTTAAACCAGATCTCTGGGTTCTATCAGCCATTGATGGGCTGATGTACTTTTCTTCTCTTATGGTCTGTATTCCATGACTGTACAGTATACTTCCAATGTGACTCTCCATCTCATCGTAGAATCAGTCTGTTTTTCTGAAAGCAAATATCTTTCCTAGACTGTGCATAATGCAATCTTTCCAGATTCTTTTCTGATAGAAATGGAGCAGTAATTCTATGAATTGTATTTTAAAGAATTCTTCATATTGTAATGGATACACAAAAGGTTTTTTTTAATCAGATTCCTAGTCTCTTAATGAGTGCTATGTTTCAGTGATATAGTAACTATATCTAAGGGTAGAAACCAAAAAGTGCACCAGAGTTTATGCTTTATCATATATATTTTTTTAAAAGTCTTTCATCTTATTTTTGGATAAGAAATTAGAGAAGGGCAAGGCAGAAGCTTAAGTTTAGGGAAGAAAACCCAAAAAGACTTTGGGCAGATTAAATGGTAGGTTTAAGGTAAAGGAAGGAATAGGAAGGAGGTGGGGTTTGGAGTCAGTTTTGGTTCAGAAAGAAGAAGGAATGGGTGCCAAGTTCAGAGCTCTTTCTTTCTGTCAATTAGAGGGGAAAGAAAAATCAGGATATGCAAATTAAATCCATGGGTGCAAACTGTCAGAAGATTTTAATGGAAGTATCCAGTGATAGGTTAGATTTTGAGGATTTTGCTTGTTCAAAGGTTCTAGAAATGAAGACCAGAGATCCATATTGCTTTAGGGTGAAACTGTATATGGGATTCATCTGATGTGCATACTTTGAAGAGAAAGTTATGTCAGGGTCCTGTCTCTTGAAAACAGAAGAGAAAGTGATAACTAATTTAGATGTAATGTACAGACATTCTAAAAGCCCATTATGTGGAACAAAAGTGTGACTCTTAACCAAAGTCCCAAAGGGAACACAACATTCTGAGCACTTGATATTTTTTCAGGGGGAGCACATTTCTGGTCTATATGGTCATTTTTACTAATGAACTTAATAATTTAAGGAAAAAAGTATCCTTAAATTCTTCCTTAAAATTTATGACATTATAAATGGTTCCTATCACTTCTGTTACCTTAACATTTCTCAAATTTCTTAATTGGGGAAGATCTTGGGACCAACAGACTATGTAGCTGGGGTGGAATGTTTTACCCTAAATATATTGTCATTAATATGAATAGGACTTTGGACAGCAGTGTTACCACCAGTAGAGCTATTTGAGTTCAAGGGGCAGGTCATGTGGTCTGCATTCTGCAGTGGGAGGTGATGACATGCTTCTTTTCCTTGCATATATCTCTTTCTAGTTCTTCTGTTCATAGTAACTGTTTGCCATATACAGATTCGGTTTCCCCCTTAAGGAAAATGTCATCACCATTGGTGAGCTCATAAATGTGATGAAACAAGTTGAGCAAATTCCAGAGAGCAAATTGATAAAATTGGCTACTGCCCTGGATGGAAACAAGGATGGCAAGATTAACATAGATGATGTTGCCAAGGTAAGTGTCAAGTGAGATTTAATCGTGACAAAAGAGTGCAGAGCTATGTAGAATTTTACCAATGTGCAGAGATTTACCTTAGCTTTTGCAGAGTGTGTATTGTGGGGTACAATCTGTGCTTTCTTTCATAGGGTACCAAATCTATCCTTAGAATTTGGAATATTTCTTTTTTTTTCTCATTCACTACCTTTTTTTTTGTTTTTTTGAATTTTACAATTTTCGCTCCAATCTCACTTCCCTCCCCTCCCCCTCCCCCCCCCCCAACAGAAGGCAGTCTGATATAGTCTTTTTTTTTTTACAAGGGAAATGGGGTTAAGTGGCTTGCCCAAGGCCACACAGCTAAGTAATTATTAAGTGTCTGAGGCCGGATTTGAACCCAGGTACTCCTGACTCCAGGGCCGGTGCTTTATCCACTGTGCCACCTAGCCACCCCTGATATAGTCTTTACATTGTTTCCATGTTATACATTGATCAAAGTTGAATCTGTTGAGAGAGAAATCATATCCTTAAGGAGAAAAAATAAAGTATAAGAGATAGTAAAATTATATATCTTTTTCTTAAAATTAAAAGTAATAGCTTTTGGTCTTTGTTTAAACTCCATAATTCTTTCTTTGGCTATCGATAGTATTCTCCATCACAGGTACCCTAAAGTTGTCCCTGATTGTTGCACTGATGAAATGACTTAAGTCCATTAAGATTGATCATCACCCCCATGTTGCTTTTATGGTATACATTATTCTTCTGGTTCTGCTCATCTCTCTCAGCATCAGTTCATGCAAATCCTTCCAGGCTTCTCTGAATTCCCATCCCTCCTGGTTTCTAATAGAACAGTAATGCTCCATCACATACATATACCACAATTTGTTTAGCCATTCCCCAGTAGATAGACATTCACTCATTTTCCAATTCTTTGCCACACAAACAGGAATATTTTTGTACAAGTAATGTTTTTACTCTTTTCTGATCTCTTCAGGGTATAGACCCAGTAGTGGTTTTGCTGGATTGTCCTTTGGGCGAAATTCCAAATTGCTCTGATTTGGAGTATTTCTAGGGGCCTACATTCTAATACGTAGAATTAAAACAAAGAAGACAAACTACTCAAACATACTGAAAGTTTTCAGTGTTCAGGTTTCAGTTATGAAATAGGAACAGAATTCAGTTAAAAAACAAAATCATTTTATTGTCTAATTCCAGTATTTTTTGTATTCTAAGCTGCTACCTTCATTTTAGATTCTCTTGTCTTCTTTGAAATTGTCCTGTAGGGGTGGCTAGGTGGCGTAGTGGATAAAGCACCGGCCTTGGAGTCAGGAGTACCTGGGTTCAAATCCGGTCTCAGACACTTAATAATTACCTAGCTGTGTGGCCTTGGCCAAGCCACTTAACCCCATTTGTCTTGCAAAAACCTTAAAAAAAAAAAGAAAGAAAAAAGAAATTGTCCTGTAAACTTGGGGTGTGTGGGGGGGAACTTTTCAGATCATAAAATTGGCAAAATATTAATCTAGTAAACGAAAGAGAAATTATGACAGAAGCCTTTAGTTAAAATTATTCGATATTAATTTGTTCAGATTGCTATTGTTATATGTTTTTTGTTGCTTTTTGCTTGTGTTATGTTGAATAGATCCTGGAAAAGGATTATATTTTAATTACTTTGTATTTTTCTTATTGTTAGTTTCTTTTTATTTTTTCTTTTTATTTATTTAAGGCAGTGGGATTAAGTGACTTGCCCAAGGCCACACAGCTAGGTAATTATTAAGTGTCTGAGGCTGGATTTGAACTCAGGTTCTTCTGACTCCAGGGCTGGTGCTCTATCCACTGCGCCACCTAGCAGCCCCTCATTGTTAGTTTCTAACATCTGCCTGCTTCTTTCCCTTTTCTATCACAAACTTTCCAAAAATAAAAATTTTAAGTGGAAATTTTGACTAGCTTTAAAAATCAAAATGAAATGTCCTTCAAATCTACTACCTTCACCAGAGGAATGTTAATGTGTAATAGGGTGAGGATAGCACAGGGTGAGAAATGTAAGTCCATTCATTCTATCCTGTTCATTTACTTTAAAAAAAAAACTTAGAAAATAGACTGTCCTGTAGGTCACCACATGCTTGTAAAGAACCTTGAGCATCTTTCTCAGTAATTTTTATGGATCATATGTTTGTAGCCAAGTTGTTATGTTTAGCTATTTCAATATCTTTTTTAGGAAGAGGGTCAATATCATTATACTTGGTTCTTATTGTAAATCCCATTTTTATTCTTCAACATTGGTTGGAATGTAATCTCTCTTGACCTTGCCAAGATAGTTTTTGATAGTTGCCCATTGCAAATAATTTTTTTTTTAACTTCTTTGACTTTCATTCTGGTCAACGAAAGAGATCTTTAAACTGACTAGGATCAAAGCCCTGTCTCACTAGATTAGGCCTACCATGTTGACAAAAAGAGCCACTAAACACTCTGCAAGAGGGTAGGGGAGAGTTATCTAAATTCAATTCTAGAAAAAAATATTTTCCTCTTAAACCATATGATTTCTTCCTCATTTCCTCAGATTTCATTAAGGAAACTGTTTCAACCCCCAATCATCTCCCTTCCTGGTAACTTTATTTCTCTAACCATAGCTGTGCTAGACCAGCACCAGCTTTCTCTGGATTACTGGTCTTGAGATTTCACAGGAAGTCCTAATTAGAAAGATCCTGAGGCATATTAAAATGACAGATGGTTCTTCTTTCCCCCATATTCCCAAATAACTGAGGGGTGGTGGTAGTGAAGAAACAGAAGACTTAGAAGTAGTTTTAAAGTGTGTATCTCTGTAGGAAATTTGGAACAAATTGAGAAAGTATGGGCTAGGAGCAGGATCTCCATAATGGAGAGTTGCACTGGGGTGGAACCATTAAATTCCTCTATTTGATTTTTCGTGTTTGTGTGTGTGTATGTATGTATGTGTGCATGTGTGCATGCACATACATATAGACATACATGAATCTGTGTGTATATATATATATATATATATATATATATATTTCTTTGTTGTCATATCAAGGGGCAAAGGTAAGCATAAATAAACACATTCCCTAGAGGCCTCTACTTGAATCAAGTAGATTCTTTCTCTTTCCTTTTTTTTTTAGGTTTTTGCAAGGCAAATGGGGTTAAGTGGCTTGCCCAAGGCCACACAGCTAGGTAATTATTAAGTGTCTGAGACCAGATTTGAACCCAGGTACTCCTGACTTCAGGGCCAGTGCTTTATCCACTACGCCACCTAGCCACCTCCTCTTTGCATATTTTTGCAAATGTGTGCTCCATGTTTGTCCATACTTCAGATCCTAGACTTAGAGTTGGAAGGAACCTTAGAGATGATGTAGTCTGGGTCTCCTCATTTTAGTGGTAAACAGCCTGAGGTCCAGAGAAGAGAATATGTTGCCTAAGATCACTAGTTGGTTGGTGACTGAGTCAGACTTTGCTTTGGAGCCTGTGATTCTAAATTTGGAATTCCCCATACTCTGGACACCACGATCATGAAACTCTTGACTAAACCATCTGTTCCAACCTCATGGCATTCTCTGTGATGGGGTCTAAAGTGCCAGCAAGTGAAAAGGAAATTCTTTCACTTTCCTGGGCCTCAGTTTTCTTCCTGTAATATAAGAGGGTTGGACATAGTGACTTCCCAGAACTCTTCTAACTCTAGATCCTCAGGATCTTCCCTACTTTGTGAGGAATAAGCTTTTTGTAGCTCTTTTTGTACCTTAATAAGAATTTTTATTAAAGCTTATTTGGGAATAGGGTTACATATTTAATTTTTTCCCTGTGTTTTTTATGTATTATATCCCATTAGGACCTAACTGGTTGAGAAAAAAAGGAAATTGAAAATGAAATTGTAGTTATATGTCATGATGCTCAGCCATTTTTTTTTAAATTTCATAGAAACATAGGAACTTTCTGTGGTTGAAATTTGTGAAAGTCTTTTAAAAAATTTTTTTATTGATGCTTATGAGTATAAACATGGAAACTTCCTGTGGACACATTGAATTGACAGAAATCTGTTAAGCACCTGTTGTGTGCCAAACACTGTTTAGATTCTGGGAGTACAAAACCTCTTAGAAAATAGGCCTCTGTAGGGGAGTGGGGGGCAGGGGAAAGTACATATACAGATTGTGAGTTGCTTTGTGAGGTCAAAAGGAAGAATTAGGAAAAAACTACTTCAAGTGAGGGAGGTAGCATTTGAACTAGGCAATTGGGATGAAGAGGATGGGCAAAGTTGACATTTCAGACACAGGGAAGAACCATGATGAGCCTTGGCATAGAGCTTTTAGGAGTCCATTATAACATGGTTTAAGGGCAGTTAGGATGGATGGAGCACTGGCCTTGGATTCAGGAGGATGGGAGTTTGAATCCAGCCTCAGACACTTGCCACTTACTAGCTATGGGACCTTGGGCAAGTCACTTCAACCTGATGGTCTTCAATCCAGGGCAATATCCAATTGTCCCGATTCATATCTGGCCACTGGACCCAGATGACCCTGGAGGAGAAAGTGAGGATAGTGACTTAGCACAGTCCCCCTCACTCAAATCCAATTCATGTGTTTGTCATCACATCAGCTCCTTGATGTTGTGGTCTAATTTGAAAATAAGTAAACATTATGGTTTATAGAAAGTGTGCGGGCAGTAGACCTGAAACCCCTTAGAATCTTTGGGGATTTTGACAATTTGTTTAATGTCCCTGAATCTCATTTTTTTCATTTGTCAAATGGGTATGGTAATATCCTACATATCCAGCTTCAACAGGATGTTTGTTGTGAGGACCAAATGAGGTGCTGTGTATACCGATCTTTTTACCAGTGCACGTTCCACTATAGTTACCAAACCAGGGTCTCGGGTTCTGATTCATTTAGCTTAGCTATGACCTGAAACTCTGTTCCACTTGCTCTGGGCTCCATTCATAAACCCCAGAAACATAGGGATGATCCCTGAGGCAGGAAGGGAGCTGTTGTCTCTGGTAAACTTAGATTCCTGATTGCCATATTTAGGCTTCCTTTTGCTTCTCCTTTCCCACAGCTGCGTTTTCTTTTTATTTTCTCCTTTTTGCTTCCTCCCTGACCAGGTTTCCTCTTCATCATGATTGCTATGCTAGTACTGCTCTTCTTGGTGTTGTCTGGTGTATCATTCTTTGTAGCTGGGTGTGTGGTCTGCAGAGAGGACTCCAGTTTTGTAGGTTGTGACCCTGGAGTGCAGAACCTACTCTGGCCCCAGCATGTTCTGTCACTTGTCCAGCCCTCCTGGGCTTGATTCCCAGGAGCCCCAGGGATGGCCAGGAGTTCCATGAGGGTCAACAGAAGTTTCATCTTCATGGTACTGCAAAAAATTCAAAATAGTTTTTAACATTACTTAAAAGTTAATACGGTCATGGAAGGAAACTTCCTCAGAAAACATTTAGTCCAGTCCTTCATTTTACTGAGTCCCAGAGAGACAAAGCCATGCAGATAGTATGTAGTTGAGTCAGAATTGGAACACAGGTCCTCTGACTCTAAATGTGGCATGCTTCCACACTTGGGTGAGCTTGTGAATAGGTAAGTGGTGTGGCCATTGGAAAGTTTTCATTGTGTGACTGCCATGTTCTGTTTGGGTTCCCGTAGGTCATTGAATTGATTGACAAAGAAGACATCGACATCTCCACGGGCCAAGTCACCGAGATTGTGGCATTGCTTCAAAAGGAAGAGGCAGTTGAAGAGAAGGAGAAGGCAAAGGAAAAGGCTGAGAAAGAAGCTGCAGAAATAAAAATTTAAGCCTCAGCCTCAGTGCAGCTGGAGCTCTAGAGAAGAGGCAGTTTGTATCCTAGGTAGCACAGAACAGAGGCCTCCTCCTCATGCTTGAATCTTTGGTGGTGATTTTGCTTTGAGACAATGCTAGTGGCAAAGCAGCTATTTTTCTGGAATAAAGCAGACACTTCCATGATCAAATAAGTAATTTTCTATCATTCCATGAAGATGAGAGCAATCTGGACCCTTCCCCCCCTTCTCGTTCCATGAAATCATGTATTTGTTCATGTCCCTATGGAGTCTGATTCCAACAACTGGTTTATTTGCAGAATATAACCGTGCCCACCATGGGCACTTACAGTTAGTTGGACCCTAAACTATCATGTAATAATGATTGATTTAAGAGGGGGCAAGGTGGGACAGAAAGTGTCCAGTCCCATCTTTCCTACTTTGACAAAAAATTTTCAGGTAATTTTTTTCCCCCCTTGAATCTAAAATGATACTTTTCTTCATATGAGTTAGAACTTTGTTTTCCCAGGTGAGCTCTTTCAGATGTTTAAAACTAAATTAATTCAAATTCCTACTCTTCAGATTGGGGGCCAATGTTTCACTTTTTTATTTTGTCAGTTGAGGTTTGGGTTTGTTTTTGAAGCTTTTTGAGATGTTATTTTTTTCCCCTTTCTGTATTTCTTTTTTGGTTGCCCTATCAGTCTTTAAATTGGACAGTATATTTCTAGGGATATATTCATATTACATTTAAATGAAAATTTGATTTTTTAAAAAGATAAAAATATATGAATGTATGCCCCAGAAATAAAATATAATTCAAATCTCAGAATAGACTTCCATCAGCATAAAACTGTTACTATTTTGAAAATTGTTTATTTTCTTCTTATTTAATGTGTGAATAACAATGATATCATCTGACTACTTTTTAAAACAATTTTTTATGCTTGCACATTATGAGTCAGGGAATGATTTCTTTTTAGGAGATGGGGAGTGGTTTTCATCCTAGTGATAACACTCTTGACCTGTCTGGCAAATATATTCTCTTACACATATCTAGCATATCTGTTTTAAAATTAGCTTGTATCAATTATTCTTTGGAAAAACAATTGAATGAAGAGGTGAATGTTGTCAACTAGTGTATTTGAATTGACTGTACCAAATCATTTTATTCTCTGAACTGTTTGATATTTGAGTAAATAATTGCTTTTTTGAGTTTTTAAATGAGTAGATTTTATCAATTGTCCTTATTTTCAAGTTTTAGCTTAATAGAGCAGGACACATTATGAATTTGTTTAGTTGTGTTTTTTTTTTTTTGGCAAGGCAATGGGCTTAGGTGGCTTGCCCAAGACCACACAGCTAGGTGGCCTTAGTGTCTGAAGGCAGGATTTCAGCTCAGGTCCTCCTGACTCCAGGGCCGGTGCTCTGTTCACTGCCCCACCTAACTGCCCTAGGAATTGTCCTCTTTAAAACTACTGTTTTTAAACTCTGTGATTCATACTTTTTTAATCAGTTACCAACCATTTCCTATTTCAATAGCACTTCTGCTATGTTAAAAAAAAAATCTAAGCACTCCCCTTGGATTGGTTAGTGTTTCAATTTTTAATCCCACTCTCACAAATAGATGATTTCTTGGATAAAATTTAAATATTTAAAATGAATTATTAAGAAAACTGGTGGTGCAAAGTTCATTTTGATGATCACCACTTAAACAATGGACCATAGTATTTTCTTTGCAAAAAAAAATATATGTGTGTGTGTGTGTGTGTGTGTGTGTGTGTGTGTGTATGTATAGCAGCAAGTCAGTTGCTTAGTTTGCTGCTATTGTGTCTTTTCTTTTGTTGAGGGCATTTAAAAATTAGAATCATTTAGAATCATTTGTCAGGTGTAGTGAAATGTTAGATATCTGGAGAATGACTAAAGCTATAACTATTTGTAAATTTTGTGTATTTGGCAGATAAAAAATTATAGAATATGTTCTTTGAAATACTTGTACTGTATTTTGAAACTGGGCATTTTCAAACTGCTCTTGGTAAGGGTCAGTTATAGCTCCCTTGATAAAGTTAGATTGTCTGGTTGTTTGATTTGGCCATATTTCATATAAACTTGCCGTCCAGTACTAAAAACAAAAAGTAGGTTTAAGCATCTGTATTAAAACAAAACTTTAGAATAGTGTTTTTGTGTGTGTGTGTTAAAATATGAGTTGGAAAACTTAACTATTTTTTTCCACATTTATATCACTCTCCCAAAGTAGCTTTTATTTAATAATAATAATAGCCGTGCCAAATTCTCAATTGGCCCATAATTATGGTATTTGTTTGGGTGGTGATATTTTGGGCATAAATCTTAACTCTCAACAGGATCTTTCATATGTCATTTAAACATAGGAATATAAAAATATAGGAATAAAATAACTCCTGTAACTAAATATAGGACAGTGAAGAAAGAGAAGACATTGATGAATAGGCTCTAAATTGCTTTCAGTGTTTTTTTCTTAATGGTGACATGGCAGCCTTAAAAGCAGTAATAGAATTGTATGTTCTATATGGGACACCTTGATGAGAGAAAAGTTGCAGTCAAATTTTTTCATTTTTCATATCTGAACTTACAAGATTAGGTATGTTAATATTTATGAATCATTTTATTTGTTATTTTAATCTGATTTTCAGTGGCAAAAGACTGCTTCCTTATGATTGCCAAATATACTATCGTTCATTTTGAGTTTTCATTTGTGAGAGACATTTCCTTGCATGAGATATATATATATATATATCTTAAAAGTGAGTGAAATCCACAGATATCAGCTCAGTATTCCTCATACCAGGAAAAGATCCCATGACTGATCACCCTTGGGCATTTGTTTGTGATTAGAGAAGAAGCAAACCAAGTGACTAAGATTTTTGGGCCTGTGACACAGTAGTAGATGAGTCTACTCATTTGGAATTCAAATGACTTTTAAAAAGCACAATTTTAAAGAGAGATGAAGTGTTAATTGCAAATTGGATCTAAACACCCTATAGTTGATTAGGTAAATTGCTAACTGTGTAAGAGATAGGTAACTTTAAAACTTCTTTGCTACAGTCTTTGTCTTCATCTTTGCATCCTAACCTTAAATATTTTCCTTAAATTTTTTATTTGACAAAAGGGGGCTGTGGTAAAGAAGCAAGGCAGACTAGGTTCTATATAAGGAACCATAAGACCATAAAGCCTTAAAGATGCATTGTTAGCTGTCTAACCAGGTTCCTCATATTACAGATGAAGAAATAAAAGTCCCAGAAAAGGGCCCTATGGTCTAAGATCAATCAGTAGAGCCTGTCAGTAGAGCAGAAACAAGAACCTAGTTTCAGATTCCACTATAACTCCCAGGTAAAATTCCCTTTTCTTCCCTCCTCCTTCTCTCCTTTCTTTTTATGACTTCTGCTATTTTACATATTTGACCTTTGGATTCTCATTTGCAACTGTCTGTCTTGGTTAGAGCACCAGAGATTTAGGAAGGGCTTTGAGGTGACTTGAAAGTAACTTAGCCATATTTTACCTTGCCCTGTGTCAAGCTTTCCTCATTTTTGTGTATGCCCTGGCTGTTGTACTCCAGTTTATACATCTCATCACTCTAATATGAAGGGATGAGTGATGGACTTGGAAGCAGACAATAGATAAACTGGATCTTTAGCCTGACATGAGTGCAGTAGCAACAAATTTTTTTTTCTCCTTCAAATTTAAGATCTGGGTTTTTTGAAATGTACAAAAATGTCAGTTTTAGTAAATTTGTAATGGTTTGACACCATGGTTATTTTTATTTTGCTTGTGTATGTGTGTTGGGGAGAGGGAGAGAACTATGGTGAATTTTATTTATTGCTGCTTAAATAAATTACCAGACACAGTTCAGAGATATGGTGGATCCAAGAATACAAAGTTTTTGTGATGAGGTATCAAAGGGATAAGTTAAAATACAAAAACTTTGGAGTTTTAGAAGTGTTAAAAAGTAATTGAGAGTCACATTTTTATTGTCAGTCTGCCATGTTTTCAGGAATTTGTACAAACTTTTCAGGATTGCACAAAGCTGAGATTAATCTCTTAAGGAGAATTTGAATGAGTGTTTTTAAGCAGATATGAATTATATACATTTCCTTTTCCCCCATTGCTCAATATAAATATTGATGTTTTATAGGAACTTTTAAAAATTGGCATGGTTCCAAGTGCCATTTTGGACAGTCCAACTCCAGATGCTGCTTTTGAGATGTGCAAATTACCTGACTAGTTTTTGAAAATGGTCCATAGGTAGATGTTAGCATTTTAGGAACATTTTAAAAAATTAAAAAACATTTATGTTAATGTATCAACTAAAAAAACGACATAACTTCGGAACTTTAATTTAGTGAAAGGAAATATATCAAAGTGATTTAAAATACCTGACTTCATGGTTCAGAGTGCTGGGAGTGTGTGTGTGTTTGTGTGTGGGTATGGGTATTTCAAAATGGAAATAAGTTGTCTTAAATATTGAAACAAATAAAATGGCCTTGAGATTTGAGATTTTTTTTCTTTACTAACTCTGTGTAAGAGACTGAGTTAGTTGAATTAAGATACTTACAGCCTTAACTACATTTCCAGTGCCTAGCACAGTGCTCTGCATACATTAGGCACTCAGAAAGTGATTAGCAAATTGAATTTCTTGGCTTTTGTCAGTAAGACAACCCTTTTTATTTAATATGTATGAGTGATTTATTTCTCACAAGCATGACTAAAATCAAAGTAACTGGAGCCCTGAACTTTTGAAATTCCTTCAGAGTTCAGAAATCTTTGGATCCACCATTATCTTATTGCTAGAAATGCACTGATAATGTAAAACATAATTTAAGTGATACAATGTCATACATTTTTACTGTGTATTTTAAAGAAATATCAATAGTCCAGTTTCTTTGTATGACTCTCAGAAGAAACACATCATATTGTTTTCTGGACACATTAAATTTGATGTAAGGAAAAAGTGTATAATAAAGGGATATCAATTACTTTTTTATTTTGTGGTTTTTTCCCCCTCTTTTTTATATTAGATATTGTAAAGACAAAGCTGACAGTTGGTCTACCTCCTAGGATAGAATTTCAGTATGAAAACTGTAGAGTATCTCTGTCATCCTGTATGTTACCAAAGTCTGCCTGCTTCTGTTACCAATTATTCATGTTTCCTAACCACCCTAAATTTTTAGGAATTGGTGAAGATTTTCCAGTTGACCAGAGCAGCTGGATAATTGGTTTTGACTGTGACTAACATGGCGGAATGATAGTCTTCAAAGTAGATTTCTCTAAAGGGTGTATACTTATTCTAAGGATGCTCAATTATTGAATGAACTAAATTTGTGATTCCCTTGGGGGGGGGGATAGTTTTCACAGTCTTGAGAATGGATTTGACTTTGGGAAACTCAATAAATATAAAACCCTGACTCAGGCATTTATCTCTAACCTCCCTACACGTTCAACTTTATCTTATACAAATTAGCTAAAAGTGTTTTTTTCTTTTGCTCAAATTGGACTGTCTTCCATTTCTGTTCCTATTTGGTCCTCCTTTACTTACAGGATTCTCTTGTCCCTGGTATAGATTCCCCTTTTATTTATCTATCCAGATATTTGTGCCTAACATTGCTTTCCACAAATTCAGCTCTTCATATTGTATTTATTGTTGAATTGAAACAGTTAAACATTGTTTCAGAGATGCCTAATGATGAATGCTTATTTAATAAGCACCAACTATGCCAGATCCTGTTGGACACTGAGGATACAGAAAGGAAACAGTCCCTGACCCTGGGATCTTAGCATTTTGTTGGGGGAGGTAATATACATAAATAAGAATATATAGAATAAATGCAAAGTAACACTGAGGCAAAGATTCTGTTAGCTGTGAGGATTTAAAAAGGCAGCAGGTGGCACTTGATCCAAGTTTTGAAGATATGAGGAGAAAGTCAGGAGGGGAGTGGTGCTTTAGTCTTCCAAGTTACTACTTGGATGTATAAATATATTTGCATGTGTAAATCCTGATTTTTAAAAAGAATGATTACCACATAACTTAGTTCTAGAACCTTGCCATAATTCCAGAACTCTTTGGGCCAGCAATTACAAAAGAGTAAAGGGATGTGAAGATTTCATCAAACACATCTCTGCCTGAGCAGAAATCCCCTCTACAAACTGTATAGTGGTCCTCCAGCCTCTCATGAAGACCTCCAGGGATGGGAAGCCTTTTACATCAGAAGGCAGTCCACTTCTGGCATCAATGCTCTACTGAGGCTAGGGGGTACTATTCTTTTTTCCTACAACTATGAGAGGCTAGAAAAGGAACAGTGCCCTGGCCTACTGTTGTTTGCCACCATCTAGAAAGCCTGCCTTAAGCAAATGTGGTTAATAAGGACCTTTCTCCTTTCTGATGCAGTAATACATTTGATTCTATAGTTTTTTTTGGGGGGGGGTACCTCATTGGAATAGACTTAAGTCCCCTGAGGGCAAGGACTCTTACCTAAATATTGTACCTTCACTAATATCTGAGTATAACATTATGGAACAAATTGCAGTTCACATTTCAATGGCATTTTAAGGTTGATACAATCACTTCCTCAAGAACAGCCCTCTACAATCAAGTGGTTCAAGTGTTATCACTGACTGGCATTAAGATTGGCATTACCATCTTGCAGCTAAGAGAAGTTGAGTGACTTGCCTAGGGTCACAGGTAAGTTGCATAAGGGACTGGTCTTCACAGTGTGCAGATTGAAGTGGACAGACCCAAGAGAATTTGAACTGAAACACTGAAAGAAAGTTAAATTCTGAGTAATGGATAAACTAGTGAAGACCATTAGAGGAGAGATCAATTAAGCATTCATTCTGCTTCCCTAAAGGTTGAGAGACTGGAGATGGCTAGATGGTCTCTTGAGTATCATGCAAACTCTTCACACACTATCACTATTTTCTCTAACCATTTTTCTTTGCTTCATGGAGGAGGTCTCATTCTCAAGAGCAAATCGGTAAGGGACTCAAATTATATGAAAATAATTAGCATTTATTGGATCTTTCCCCATCCTTTAGAAGTTTATTATTTATTAGGCGATTTTTACTTTTTGAGTGAATTGTAGCAATGGGTTGTAGTCACCTTCTCAGAGCAGAAGGATATGGATTATCACTGACGCTTCTCTATATCCATCTATAGTGCATGCTTCTTGATAATATGATACTTATTAAACACTTGAAGGTTTACAAAGACCTGGGTACCTATGAGGATCTTTGAACCATAAAAGGGGTGATGTAAGTTAGAGTTACCTGCATGTTATAGATAAACAAGCAGGCTGAGGATTAGTGAGTTGCTCAAGGTTCCAAATCTACTATTGCAAACAGGATTTGAACCCATCTCTCCTGTTTTACAGGCTATCCTGGGGGGGGGGGGAGAAGGTGTTAGATTTCCATCTGCCCAGCTTGAGGCTTTCCACAAAAGAGGGGGGTGGGTGATAATGCAGACTTTCAGTTTGCCTATTAATAATACCATGCTGCCGTTCTTAACTAGCAGTTCACTAAGTGTAGACAGCTAATCCAGAAAGGGGCAAGGGCCAATTCCTTTTATGACACCATTATGGTGCTGATACTTAAACTAGGAAGAACCAAAACAGACAAAATTATAGTTGTCTCTCTAATGAACACTGATGCAAAAATCTTAAAATTTTAGCTGAGATTTACAGCAAATTATTACTAGGATAATTCATCATGATCAGGTAGAATTTATAGCAGGTATGAAGCAATGATTCAGTATTAGGAAAAAGCACAATTGAACATATCAGTAACAAAACCAACAAATCATGATTATCTCAATAGATGCTGAAAAAGCCTTTGACAAAATATGACATCCTAGTAACATTAGAAAATAGAGGAATAAATGGAGTTTTCCTTATAATAATCAGTATCTAAAAACCAACAATTTTCACAGCTGGGTTTCTGATAAAGGTCTCATTTCTAAAATATGTAGAGAATTTCATCAAATTTATAAGCTTACAAAGCACTCCCAAATTGATAAGTTGACAATGGATATGAACAGTTTTCAAATGAAATTAAAGCTACATATAATCTTATGAAAAATGCTCCAAATCATTGCTGATTAAAGAAATGCAAATTAAAACAATTTTGAGATTCCACTTTATACCTCTCAGATTGATTAAGATGACAGAAAAGGAAAAAGATCAGTGGTGGAGAGGTTGTGGGAGGAATGGAACATTAATGTATTGTTGGTGGAGTTGTGAACCAATCCAACCATTCTGGAGATCAATATGAAACTATGCCCAAAGAGCAATAAAATGACCATATCCTTTGATCCAGAAATACCACTTCTGGCCTATATCCAGAAGAAATCATCAACTATACAAGTCCCTCATGTTCCAAAATATTCATAGCAGCTTTTTTTGTAGTGGTAAAGAATTTGAAATCGAGGGGATGCCCATCAATTAGGGAATGATTGAACAAGTTATAGTTATATGAATGTTATGAAATACTATTGTTCCATAAGAAACCATAAATGGGGGTGGCTAGATGGCACAGTCGATAGAACACCGGCCCTGGAGTCAGGAGTACTTGAGTTCAAATCAGGCCTCAGATACTTAATAATTACCTAGCTGTGTGGCCTTGGGCCAGCCACTTGACCCTGTTTGCCTTGCAAAAAACCCTAAAAAAAAAGCCCAACCATGAATGGTTGGACTCTAGAGAAACTTGGAACAAATTATAAGAACTGATGTGAACTAAGAAAGCAGAACCAAAAGAACACTGCACATTAACAGCAACATTGTGAGCTGATCAACCTTGATGGATGCAGCTTTTCTCAGAAGTTCAGAGAGCTAGGACAACCCTAGGAGACCTGCTATGGATAATGTTATCCCCATACAGAGGAAGAAAAACAAAACAAAATAAAACAAAACCTTTCAGAATATCAATGAAGGGGTGGCTAGGTGGTGCAGTGGCTAGAGCACTGGCCTTGGAGTCAGGAGTACCTGAGTTCAAATCCAGCCTCAGACACTTAATAATGACCTGTGTGGCCTTGGGCAAGCCACTTAACCCCATTGCCTTGAAAAATCTAAAAAAAAAAATATCAATGAACACTACATCCACTTAAAAAATTTTTTTTATGTATTTCTTTCCTATCTCATGGTTTTCTTTTCCCTTAATCCTAATTCCTCATACCAAAAATTAATAATCTGCAAACATGTTAAACACAGATGTGTAATGTATAATATTCACTTGACTGCCACCAAGGGGAGGGGGTGGTGGAAGGAAATTATGTAACTTAAAAATATGAATTTTCATGTGGATGGATATTGAAAATCTTTCATAATATATAATTGGAAGAATAAAATATCAATTGCAAAAAAAATAAATTCTAGTGATGACTTTTTGACATCATAGTGAATTCTAGATGGAACAACCTGAACTCTAAATTTCAGTTCTGATCTGATGTTCTCTGTTCTAATTTCCCTCCCCGACCTGACATTACAATCCACTTATGATCTAAATTCTAAGTTCACAATTCCATTTCTCTTCTTATATTCTTAGGTCTATTTACCAATTTACCCACTTTCTTGGTCCTAAAATTCATTTCTAAAATGAAATTTTGAATTCTAATTGCCAAAAAAAAAAAAAAGAAAAGAAAAGAAAGGGACAAGGGATGACCTAAACAAATGGTTATAACTCCTCCAGAAGGTAGTGTAGTGAGTGGTAAGTGTGTGAAAAAGGGTCAAGTGTCCCACAAGGCTGGGAAAACATTTGATAGAAAAGGGATCAAAATGCTAACTTTGTCTTTGTTGCCTCCATACACTTTAATTCCTTCTGGGTACTTTTGCCTGAGCCCCTTCCCGCCTCAGTTTCTAAAGTTTCCACTTCCTACATTGGTATTTAGTATTATCCATGCTTATATATGAATGTTATTGTGGTGGAGGCAATGCCAAGATTATTCTTCCTCCTCTAATAGATGAGGAAATGGAGGTCCAGATTTGGAAAGTGGGTTTCTCAGGGTCACATGGCTAGAGTGAAAGAACTGTGCTCAACCCCAGTGCCCTGACTTGGAAATCCTGTGTTGCCTCCAGTAAACCAGACTGCTTCTGTAATAAGCCTGATGAATAGATTCCATGGCTTTTGTCCTAGGGACAGTAATTCAGTACTGGTTACAGAAATGTTTTAAGTAAGGAAGCTCTTGCTGGGGGGATATATATTAAAATTCAAATGATCCTACTGAGTAGTGATTATATTTCAGAGCCAGGATTGTTGGTTCTCTAATCACTTCCTGGTCTGTTGTAGGAATTTGTTATATTGGCCAGTTCCCATGGTGGCCAATTGACTCTTCTTTAGTGTATGACCGCAGACTGAATCCCAAAACTCAGCCAAATATCTCAAATAAAGAGTGTGGGTGGTTCAGTGAAACCCATACCCATCTCTGGAAGGCATAGCAAAGGAAGTGGAAACTGAGCTAGTCCGTTACTTAAGTGACGTCTTATTAACAGGAAAACTCAATAATGAAGAGATTTAAAAGTTAGTGTACAGAGGATGGCAATAGTTGGTGTTGGAGGCACTGTGGAAAGACAGGCATGCTAAAGCATTGTTGGTAGAGATACAGATTACTACCACCATTCCAGAAAGCAGTTTGGCATTATGTAAATAGAAATGCCCCCCCCCCAAACCTCGAAATTTCACTGCCTGGCATATACTCTTAAAGAGGTCAATGACAAAAAATAAAAATTCTGTATACTGTACACCAAAAAATAACAGCATTCTTGTGATAGCTGGTTACAAAGATGCCAGTCGTAGTACATAAGTCTAGCAATATCCTGTCAAATTATGCTTATGATGAATACAGAGAAGCATAGGAAAATATAAACTGATGCAAAGTGAAGTAAGAATCAGTAAAACTACACAGACTACAACAATATAAATAAAAAGCACAATCACCACATGGTAATCACAAATAAAGTTAGAAAATTATTTAACAAGTTTGCCCTAGGGGTGGCTAGGTGGTGCAGTGGATAAAGCACGGGCCCTGGAGTCAGGAGTGCCTGGGTTCAAATCTGATCTCAGACACTTAATAATTATCTAGCTGTGTGGCCTTGGGCAAGTCACTTAACCCCATTTGCCTTGCAAAAAACAAAAACAAAAAACAAGTTTGCCCTTGAAGAGATACAGGAAAATCCCTTACTGTTTTGCAGAGACTGGGGATCCATAGGTATGGAACATTGTATCTAATGTCAACTTTTTATGATATTTTGCTCAATTTTGTGGATTTTTTTCCATTTTTTTTTTTGAAAACCCATTTCCCCAGTAGATCAATGGTTGAAGGATGTGAACAGGTAATTTTTTTTCTTTTAGGTTTGTTTTTTTTTTGCAAGGCAGTGGGGTTAAGTGGCTTGCCCAAGGTCACACAGCTAGGTAATTATCAAGTGTCTGAGGTCGATTTGAACTTAGGTACTCCTGACTCCAGGGCTGGTGCTTTATCCACTGTGCCACCTAGCCACCCCAGAAATTTTCATAAGAAGGAATCCAAGCTACTGATATTTTTAAATGCACTAAATCAATAATAGAGATATGAATTATTTACTAGTCATTAATTTTGAGATTCTACCTTACCCCTTTGAGGCATGCAAAGAGGACAAAAGAGAAAAATGACATATTGGAGGGGTTGTGGGAAAATAGGGGCACTAGTGGTGTTGTCAACCATTCTGAAAAGCACTTTGGGACTATTCCCAGAAGTTATCAAACTGTATACCTTTTGACCTAGCTATACCATTTTTAGTTGTATACCACTCCCAGCCCCCAAAAGAAATCAAAGTGGAAAAGTATATATAAAAATGCTTATGGCACTTACAACTAGGCTTAAAACTGAAAGCTAAGGGGCCATCCTATTGAGGAATGTTTAAATTGGAATATATGAAATATAATGAAATATTATTTTATAAGCTAATGAAATGGGCAATTTTAGAGGAAAGTGGGAAGACAAACTGATGCAGAGCAAGTTGAGCAGAATTATATCAATTTGTACAATAATTTAGAGAAAACAATTTTGAAAGACTTTGGAACTCTGATCAATGCAATGATGAACTCATGAGTCCAAAAGATAAAACTCCAATTTGCCTCCTGAGAGACAATGAACTTAAACATTAAGAAAAAGATATATTTTTATACAAAGCTAATGTAGAAATTTTGTTTTGCCATATCTGGATATATATTGGAGGATTTTTTTTTTAAGTTAAAAAGAAAATTGACCTATGATTGGTGGGGTAGGGGTGGAGAAAATGTAGATTAAAAAAAGATTTAAAAAAATAACTTGCTACTTGAAGAAAAAATTGTTATCACCTAAAAGATCATTTGTGGAAAGAGGGACAGTAATGCATTGTTAGTAAAACTGTGAATTGGACCAACCATCTTGGAAAGCAATTTGGAATTATGTAGATAAAATTATTAAAATAACTACCACTTTGACTCCCAAATTCTGCTGCTACTGTGTAACTCAAAAGTCAGTGACAAAAAGAAAGGCCCCATATGCAATAAAAAAAATAGAACTTTTTATAGTAGCAAAGGAAAGGAAACACAGTGTGTGCCAGTTGTTTGAAGAATAGTTAAACAAATTTTGATATATGAATATAATAGAACTCTACTGTTGTAGGAAATCATGTATATATTGAATAAAGAGAAGTATGAGAAATGTGATGCAAAATGAACTAAGTAGAGGGGAGGCTTAGTGGTGCAGTGGACAGAGCACCTGCCCTGGAATCAGCAGTACCTGAGTTCAAATCTGCCCTCAGACACTTAATGATTACCTAGCCGTATGGCCTTGGGCAAGCCACTTAATCCCATTGCCTTGCAACCCCCCCCCCCCAAAAAAAAAACTAAACTAAAAAAATGAACTAAGTAGAATCAAGAAAACTGCACAATGACTGCAACTATCTAAATGGAAAGAACAAAAAAATGGAAATGGAATGACTGTGAAATTATATTGTTTGTCCTCAATACATTAATGAGAGTGCACATGCGTGTGTGCGTGCATACACACACAGACACAAAATCTCTTTGTAGAGATAAGGAATCATTGATGAGGAGCACTGTATATAATGTTAGACATTCTTAATATGTTGGATTAGTTTTCCTGAATAATTTTTTTCCTTTTATTGTTATAGTTCTCTGAGTGAATGATGGGAAAAGATCACATAATAATATGTAATAATTAAGTATCTAAAAAGAGCAGTAAAAATTTTAAAAGGAATGAATGTCACTTAATAGAAGAACATAGGACAAAGGTTGGGAGTTTTGTGGATCAGTAAAAAGGAGAAAAAAATTGTTTTTTTTAACAAATCATAAAGCACAATGAAACAGGCTATAGGTGAGTTCCAAGTTCCTGAATATCCAAGTTTAGATTGGAGAGAAGATTGGGACACTGGATAGGACCTTGAGGTCACTCAGCCCTGAGAAACTTAGAGATAAGTAGAGATGCACTGACTTGGTCAGAAGACCCTAATTCTGGCTCTGTTCATGGATGAGGTAGCATAATGTAGGACAAAGTGGGCTGGGTCTAAGCCAGAAAATAGTTACTTGCAAAGCTGATTTTGGGACAAGTAACTTCCCTTATCTGGGTCTATTTCCTTAACTATAAAATGAGGAGATTTAATTAGATAGATGGTCTCTGATGTCCTTTGAACTCAATTGATAGATATTTCTTCTTACACAGCCCCTGTTTTCTCCTCTTTAAAGCAGGGGAAATGCAGCATTTTCCTTGCAGAGAATTTGTGAGGAAAATACAGATTTTTGTACATTCTTTGGGTCTGCAATTCCAGGTACCTGCCCTGTTGTTCATTTCTTTCTCGACATTGCCTATGGAAGAAACTGATCTTACTAGACAGCTCTGATCCCTTATATGATTCTCAGACCTAGCCTGGATCTTGAATTGGTAGCTACAATTCAGCAAGAAAAAAACATATTTAGTCTAGAGAAGAGATGAAATAGGAAAAACATTATTATTATTATTATTATTATTTTGAGTAAGGCTTGTTCTGTTGGCCATGGAAGGCATACTTAGAGTAGTGGGTGGGTGTCAAGGGGATACATATTTATTTGATGTCAAGTTGTCCAAAGTTATGGCAAATAGCTATCTCATGAGGTAGTGAGTTCCCTGACACCAAAGGCCTTCTAACAAAGGTTGGATATCCTCTTGAGAATATTTTAGAATTCTTTTTCATATTTGGTTGAACCCTTCTTCTAGGTCAGAGATTCTGTACTTGGCCATTGTTCTTTTTTTTCTTTTTTTTTTTTAGGTTTTTGCAAGGCAAATGGGGTTAAGTGGCTTGCCCAAGGCCACACAGCTAGATAATTATTAAGTGTCTGAGACCGGATTTGAACCCAGGTACTCCTGACTCCAAGGCCCGGTGCTTTAGCCACTAGACCACCTAGCTGCCCCTTGGCCATTGTTGTTTAACTCTTCCTATTAAGGATATTTTTTTTGTGGGGAAAGTAAGTTTGGGCCCCAAAGTCATGGGGCAATTTGAGCAGCCTCATTGTCACAGAATAAGCTAGCTCATCAATAGTCCATTAATAAATAGGAAGCTAGGATACTCACTCAGGAGAGCAGGGATCCTCCTGGGGCTGGCACATCTGAAACAAATTCCTTGGTCAGTCAGAAAATATTTAATAAATCTTATTATGTGCCAGCACTGTGGATACAAAGAAAGGGGTTCCGTTTCTATATGGAAGCACAGACATTGGAACTTCTGAAAGGTGTTTCATAGAAAAGTGTATTCCTCACAGAACCACAGGGCTGGAAAGAAACCTCTGGACCCCTTTGGGAGCCAGGGACTCCTTTGGTTGTTGCAAATTTATGGACCCTTGTGACAGTCTGGTGAAAGCTATAGACCCCTCCCCTGTATTTTTTAAGTACACAAAATAACAGTATTACAAGGAAATCAATTTTGTTGAAATATAGTTTTTTTTTCCTATCTAAGTCTGTAAACCCTCTGAAATCTATCCAACAGACTTCTAAAGTTCTCTTCCTGACCAGGAATCCCTTTTTACCATCAAAAAATGGTCATTCAACCTTCATTTGAAGACTTCTAGGGAAGATCTCCCACTACCAATGACCTCTTAAGACAACTCATTCTACTTTTGGGTATCACTAGCTCTTTTCTCTAGGACCAAAGAGACTAAATATAATTCTTGAAGTGTTCTATTCTTTCATCAGTTTTCTAGTGACATGGTCTCATCTCAGTGGCCTTGCTCTGAATTCACAGACCTTGACAAGGAGTTGCTGCAGGGAGTCTTGGGGAGGTGCTCTCATTTAGAAAAGATACTACACAGGAAGCTGAAGACAATTTTGCATCTTCAAATATAACTCCTTCCTTTATCTCAAAATGTCTTAATTTTTTTTACTCTAACAAATAATACAAAGAGAAGAGTAATAATCATTCATATCTATAGAACTTTATGAATTATGAAGCTTCTTTTACAATAACCAAGTTCAAATGCCTATAGGACTGATTATCAGAAATTTATCTTCTGAATCACTGTGTGACTGACATTGATTCAGCTCCCTTGCCTTCATAATTGACTTAGATGATCTCTAAAGTGTCTCCCAGTTCTGACACTGGATGCCCAAAGATGCCCATTGAATGTACAGTGCCAACATTCCATATTTATATTCTCTATGTGCCCTTCCAACATGGACATTCTATTGCTAAAGTCCCTTCCGTCCCTATTTCCAGTTCTGATATTCTTTGTTCTCATCTCCCTTCCAACTCTGACATTCTTCGCTCAAATGACCCTTCCACTCTATCAACTTCCTTATAACTTATTCTATGATTTAAGATCTTTTCAAACTCTGATCTTTAAAGTCTTTTGTTTTAAGGTTCTCTTTCATTCATCCATCCACTCAGAGCCACCAACTCCAAATACTGGGAACCACACAGTCTAGTTCATCTGGAAATATGCAATCTTGGTATGAGCTGGTCACTAGGTGGCGCTTCAAGACCGTATAGAGTCAAAGGCTGCGTTGAGTAGGAAACAGGTGATCAGAAAGTTCAGCCATCCTCTGTACCAGTGAACTGCCTCCTAGCTTCATTCTTTGCTGTCCAGAGAAGGAGAAGGGAGAGGATGGGGAAAGAGCTCCACGCAGATTCTTGACTTGTGGAACAGCAAGGAATGAAGCTGGACCTCAGCTGTCTGCCCCTCCTTCCTCTCACCCTCATCCTAGAATCCCAGGCCTTCAGAGATAGAAGGGACCTTCAGGGCCATCCCACCCACCCAGGACCTGAATTGGAGCTTTCTCTGTCGTATCCTAGACAAGTGACTCAGCTCCTGAAGAGTTCATTTAAGAGTCTCGAGCAGTTCAGGTTCTCGAGAAGGCAGCTGCCCCATTTTCAAGACCTTTATATGTGCATTTTTCCTTTTTTGGGGTCAAGCAGAATAATCTAAAGTGTTTCATTTGATGATAATGACAGGGGATGGAGAAAGGGAATGGAATAGTGGATTTCAAATAGCCTCAGTCAGGAGGAGCTGGATTTAAGTCCATATCTAACATACTGGCTGGGGACTCAAGGTAAGTCACTTAATCTTGGTGCTCTCAGGCAACCCTCTAGCATAATAAGAAAATTGATGGAGATGAACTCATTTAAGAGTTGTTGGATAGGGTGGCTAGGTGGTGCAGTGAATAGAGCACTGGTCCTGGACTCAGGAGTACCTGAGTTCAAATCCAGCCTCGGACACTTAATTAGACAATTACCTAGCTCTGTGGCCTTGGGTGAGCCGCTTAACCCCATTGCCTTGCAAAAACCTAAAAATACAAAAAGCAAAAACAAAAGAGACATCAGAGTACCTGAAAGCCATAAACAAAAATTATAGGCAAGACATATTTCCTTAGCATGATAAGATTTAGAGGTGGTACTGATCTACATCAGTGAAGGGAGTGGTCCTCACTGGGACTTCTTTACATTGATGAAATCACAAGTCTGGTCACATGATGTCGTAATATAGTCCCAGGATTAGGATTTGGGGATTTGGAAAGGTCATTTTATCTATCCCCTGCTTTTTTACTAGTATACTTATAGACAAATCACATTTCTCTAGGGACTTAAAAGCCTACAAAGGACTTTGCTTATGATAATTGTATAAGAACAAGTATTATTATCCTTGTTTTATAAGTGATAAAGCTCAGGGAGGGGAAACGGCTTTTTTCCATAACCATACTGCTACTAAATATGAGAAGATCTAGAATTTGAATCTTTTCTAGGCAAATTACAATGGCATCTGATAACCTCATAATATCTTACTTTTATGAACTAGTGGGATCACAACATGACGGAACTGAGAGGGATTAGTTCCCCTGATTCATTTTACAAATCAAGGAACTGAGGCACACAGAAGGTAGCTGATTTGCCCAAAATTATGCATTCAGTCAATAGTGAAGGTCTAATTCCCTAGTTGTTTGACCCTCAACCCCAACTTGAAATCATAGATCATTACTAAGAAACAGAAAACCTAGGTTCAAAGGTAACCCTGACCCTACAACTAACTTATGTGACCATGATAAAGTCTCTTTCCCATAGTGGACCTCAGTTTCTCCATACATAGGGAAATAATCTCTCTTTATTTACTTCCCAAGTCTATGTGAGGATATAATGAGAAAATGCATGAGAAAATACCTTGAAAAGTTTAGCCCTCTTTAGTAAGAGGAGAGAAGAGGGCAAGAAGAAAGGATAGATCCCCAGGAACCACAGAAATTGTTTATCCCCTTCCTTTGCCCTATTCCTATTCTCCCTATTTTTTCCTCTTTGGTCCTTACCCACTCTTCCCAGCATCTTCCTATACATAAGTGGTAACTCCACTTACTAATGGGACCAAGTAATCTTGATTCCTTTGAATCAAAGACAGGTCAGAAGATATGGTGCCTTCAATCTCAATTCTCCCATGTATAGCAGCCAGGCTAGTTCATCTCTTTACTGTCCCCAAGACATCATCCTCTGATCTTCACACTTAATGTCCTCCTTAATTGAGGCCACCCTATCTTTCCAACAAATAAAGCTCCTTTCCTGCCAAATAGAGCTCTCTCTAAACTGTACTACTCTCTATATTTGGATTCTATCTTGTTTTCTCCATTTGAGATTTAAAAAGAAATTTATTTAAGGGGCAGCTAGGTGATGCAGGGGGTAGGGCACCGGCCCTGGAGTCAGGAGGACCTGAGTTCAAATCTGAACTCAGACACTTAATAATTACCTAGCTGTGTGACCTTGGGCAAGTCACTTAACCCTATTGCTTTTCAAAATAAATAAACAAAATTTATTTAAGGCAATGGGGTCAAGAGTGACTTACTTGTCCAAGGTCACACAGCTAAGGTAATTATTAAGTGTCTGAGTCCAGATTTGAACTCAGGTCCTCCTGACTCCAGGACTGGTGCCCTATCCACTGCACAACTTAGCTGCCCCTTCCATTTGAGATTTAGTAGGAAAAGCACTGAATTTTAAATCCAAGGACCTGTGTTTCAATCTCACTACTACTACTACTGCTCACAACTGTGTGACCCTAGGAAAGTTACTTAACCCCTCTTGGTCTGTTTTATATATAAATTGAAGGTAGTTGAATTAGATTTCTAATGTCTTAACTCTAAATCAATGTTTCTGTGATCTTTTGTTTATGTCATCCCTTACTTATAGTCTCACAGACTCTGAGCTTGAAAGGGACCTCAGAATCCATCTAGTCCTATCCCTAATCATTCAGTCTCTGCTTAGAGACCTATACCGACCAACATTTCACCTTGGAAAGTGGAATTCATATGGTAGTTAGAGACAGCAACTCTGCTCAGGTCTTCCAACACACTTTCTTGACAATAACCTAAATTAAACATGACAGATTAAATTCTGATCAGAAAGTTAAGAAAAAAAATCACAGTGAGTCATTCTTCCAACCCAGGGCAGCTTAGGCAGACAGATAGAACCATGGACACTATGGTGGAGGCTGGCCAAGCATAGTGCTGTAGCAGTGGCACAATAGTAGGACAGAAAAGAAACCAAAATATAACATCAGGGAAGAAGGTAGTAAGGATAAAGAATTCCCAAGGGACACTTGAACTAACTCTAAAAGCAGGAATGAGGGCCATCTTGCAACCATGTCACCCATTATCCAGTTTTGGATCAGAGACCTATATATGAAAGGAGCAGTTGCAATGGAACATGAGGCCATAGTTGAGTCCTGAACACAAAACAAATTTCAGAAACCTAGCTGTGTGGCTCTGAATCCAGGGACAGAATAGTGATTCAGTTCTAGCTTTTAGCCCATACATGAGTCTGTAGTGGAAACATGAGGGCAGGAGAACCACAGCAAAGGGGAGCCAGAAATTTAATTACTCTGAGCCTTCAGTGCTCTAACAATGTCTGAGTTCAGCAACAGTCTACTGAAATTCAATTATATATGAATAACAGACCTAACCTAGTTCAGGAACTTGCAGAACTTAGCTTAGTTTGTGAACAGATCTTTCCTCAGATTACACCACTTTGGAAGCTCTGAAGACTTGGAGGCCCTCACACTGAGATGTGAAAACAGCAGAACATAAAATGAAAGATGTTCAGTCCAGACATTCCCTTAGAAGTGAGTAGAGGGGCGGCTAGGTGGCGCAGTGAATAGAGCACCGGTCTTGGAGTCAGGAGTACCTGGGTTCAAATCCAACCTCAGACACTTAATAATTACCTAGCCGTGTGGCCTTGGGCAAGTCACTTAACTCCATTGCCCTGAAAAAAATTTAAAAAAAGAAAACAACAAGAAGTGAGTAGAGCCCAACACTAACATAGAGCACAAAGTCAAGAAGTAGGTTAGGAAAAATGAGCAAACAGAAGAAGAAACTTGCCATAAAAAACCACTATGGTTACAGGAAAGTTCAAGACACAAAGATGATCATTTCTTGAAACCATGCATAAGCAAAGCCTGAAAGAAAATGCCATTTGGAGATAATCCCACAAGAATTCCTAGAATGAAAGAAAGAACTAAAGAAAATGATTTTTTAAAAAGAGCAAAAAAAAAATTTAAACCCAAATAAGAGAAGTTGAGAAAAAAAAGGGAAAGTAAATGAGAACTATCCAATAAAATTATGAAAAAAGAATTAACAGCTTGATAAAAGAGATAAAAAACCTTTCTAAGGAAAATAACCACTTAAGAATTAGAATTGGGGGGTGCTAGGTGTCGCAGTGGATATAGCACCAGCCCTGGATTCAGGAGGACCTGAGTTCAAATTCAGCTTCAGACACTTGATAATTACCTAGCTGTGTGGCTTTGGGCAAGCCACTTAACCCCATCGCCTTGCAAAAATCTAAAAAAAAAAAAAAAAAAAAAAAAGAATTAGAATTGGCCAAATTGAAGCTAATGACTTCATGTGACCTCAAGGGAAAAAAAAGTTAAAAGGCTGAAAAAATAAAAGAAAATATGAAATATTTGGTAGGAAAAAACAACTGCTCAAGAACAGATAATTTAGAGAGGGGCAAACAAAAGACCCTCATGTAGCATCTTGATCCCTTCCTGCCCAGCTAATTCAAATGAGGAAGATATGTAGTAAGCTTCCAGATAAGGACTGTATTTGTATAGTTTCACAATAATTTGGAATTTAAGTGTATTTGTACTATTCAAATACATATTCTTCAATTTCTATTGAAGAACAGAATTCCATGGGAACAATGAAATATAAGGTACTCAATAGGCACACCCTGTGTAAATACCTAGTATTCAAAGCCCCCCCCCCCCCCAGTCTAACCCCATCTGACCTGTTGGGTCTTAACCCTATCCCCACTCCCACCACTCCTAATTCTATTTTTCTTGTTTCCATCTTCTTGTCATGCATATCTTCCCCTAGCCTTAATTCTACTTGTTCAAACCTGACTCATTCATCAAGACCCATGTTCAGTCCTTCCAGAATGTCTGGGATCTCTCCTTCTGCTTGACTGGCTCCTCCCAGAATTTCTATTTTGAGGAGGCCAAGGTCAATCATGACTTAATTCTTCTCTAGGCTGTACTCTTGACTCATTTCTACAGGGCTTTCTTTACCATGTCATTTGGCCAAACAAATGGCCCCAGGATCACATGGCTCATATGAGGCCCATAACGCTCCCCAGTATAACCCAAACCAGATAAAAAGATAGTCTCTGATTTTAATGTGTTGATATATTAATAAAAAAAGGAAATATATAAACATTTGTGGTTTTCTAAGTCAATATGTGAACTACAGGGATCGTTATGTACAAATTAATGGACCCCATTTCTATTTTGAGTTTGGTAGTACTGTCACATACAACTCCTTATTATACTCCACCTCTGGACTACCTCTCATATTAGAAGTACCGTCTGCTTAGAAGAACCCCCATTTTTTTTTAGTTTTTTTTTTTTGCGAGGCAATGAGGTTAAGTGGCTTGCCCAAGGCCACACAACTAGGTAATTATTAAGTGTCTGAGGTCAGATTTGAACTCAGTTACTTCTGACTCCAGGGCTGGTGCTCTATCCACTGTGCCACCTAGCCACCCCAAGAGCTCCCATTTTAATAAAGAGGTCCAGTTATTCTACTGCTGGCTACTCTCAACAGGATTTTCTCTTCCATGACCCAAAGCCAAATACCTTCTTTCTTTCTCTTCCCAGCCTCACTTTTCAACTTTCTTTTTTTTGGGATGTTTTTAACCCATCAGAATCTAAGGGTATTATGAGGTCAGGGATCATCTTTCTGCTTGTATTTGTGTTCTCAGCACTTAGTACACAACAATCACTTAACAATACTTATTGACTGTCCGATGCCTTCTTTAACTTCCCCAGTCCTTGAAGATCTCTACTTTCTCCTACAGCTGAAAGACCTATGAAGCTTATTAGGATTAATTGTTCTAAGTTTGGGGTAAATATCTTGTCTCTACAACGAGATCAGGAGTTCCTTCTTCCTTCAGTTGTCAGTCCACTGAGGACTGAGGTCACAGCATCTAAGGCTATAAGGGAACTTAGAAATGATCAAATCCAAACTTCTCATTTTACAGATGAAGAAACTGAGGACTAGAGTCAGAAACTTGCCCATCTAGATGTAAGTATCAGTCAATACTTGAACCCAAGTCTCCTGATTCCAGATTCAAGGTTCTTTCTGAATGTGCTAAAGAACAAAGAAATGATTGAATATATGAATAAAGGAAGAATAAATTAGATTATTCTAACACTTTCAGGTTAATGATACATTTTCCTCAAAACACTCCTGAGAGGTAATATAAGGATTCTTAGATCTGTTTTACAGAAGATGGAAATGTGGTTCAAGTGCCTAAGTCACTTGTCCAAGGTCGCAGAGTAGATCTTGGATACAGGACTTCTGGTTCCAAAATTGGTCCTCTCTCCCCTCTTTCCTCCCTATATTGCTTCTCAATGCAGAATCACCCTAACATTGGGAGGTTGCTGGTTGACCTGGAAGAGCTGAAAGAATGATTAAAGCACCTTGTCTTTGGGGCTAGGTTCTGCCACCCTGATTCCATCTCTGGCTTCTATTCCCACTCTCCACTGATACTCCAGAACCAACCTAAGAGGGAATGACTCACTTGGCCACTTCCTGGGGCTCTGAAGTACTTCCAAAAACCACCTGCCTGATGCTAAGTACTTAATTCTGAGAGTCACAGCTTCCTAGAAGCCTAGTCACATTCTCCACCCATCTGGCCCAGGGCTAAGAGGGAGTGAACCAGCGGAATTCCTAGCAACACAATCTTATTCTCTCCTCTCCTCCCCCCAGTAGGCATGGAAGCATATTTCAGGGAAGCACACCTGGCTAGAGGTTTCCATTTTTGCTTGGGTGTGGACCCAGGAGGAGGCAAGGTATAGAATTACACAGCTAGGGATCTCAGAACTTGGAAAGCTGCTTAGAACATAGAACATAGATTGCCAGTGCTGGACCCTAGAATGTAAGAAATGAAAGCAACTTTAGAACTTAAGAGTCTAGAAGGTTAGAACTAGAGGGAACCTTGGAACATAGAAAGTTAAATGTCAGTGGGAAAGGACCTTAGAACATACAACATAGACCATCGGATTGGGCCTTTGACACTTGTATTAGCTGATCTGCATTCTTGCTTCCAATTTTGATGGGAGACCATAGAAATATGAGGGCTTTTTTCTCCTGTTGATCATTTTGCTTTCCTATTCATGATGGCCATGAATGTGAGAAGCCATACAATCTTGGCTGCTCTGGACAGGCAGGGAGACCAGCTGTCCTTGAACTTACACAGTGGAATTGCTGGCTTGAATAAATCAATGTGAATTCCCAGGATTATCATGATTACAGCCTGTTTATATCAAGTTACATTATGACTGACAGACTCAGCTTTCTCCACCTCCCTGCAGCCCCCCAGGACCTAACCAGCTGTAGCAAGTGGAAGTCCTCTCCATTAAGCATTCCTCAGAAGGCTGAGGGGGCATTATGCTGGTGGACGAGGAACATGGGCATTCATCAAAGGCCTCAAGAAATTACAAGGCCTCCAATGAGCTCCACTCAATCTTAGAGGGGGCTGAAAAGGAAGCACAGGCAGGAGGCCTACCATGCTGCCACCATACCAGGCAGGGCTTTCCTTAGACTCTGTTGATCCTGGTCTTGCTGTAGGGGTTAAATGAGGACCAGACTTGGTGCTACCCTCCAAACCCCTTCATGTTGATAATGCTCCCCATAATGCTTTTGACATATATCTAAGATGGGGGAGATAGCGTTTGCAGTTTGAAAAAAAATTCTGGGGGTTTTAGTGAATTGTAAGCTCAATATGTGTCATCACAGTGATGTGGTGACTAAAAAAGTTCATGTAATCTTAGGATATTTCCATTTACTCTGAGCCAAGACATTTCAAAGATAGTGGCCACCCAGCCTCATCTATACCCCATTACATCATATCCAATACACACAATACAATGGTCATCCTGTTTCCCCTTGAGGACCTCCAAAGAAGGGAAATCCAAACCCTCCATTCTTTTTTTTGGGGGGGTTTTGCAAGGCAAACGGGGTTAAGTGCCTTGCCCAAGGCCACACAGCTAGGTAATTATTAAGTGTCTGAGACCGGATTTGAAACCAGGTACTCCTGACTCCAGGGCCGGTGCTTTATCCACTATGCCACGTAGCTGCCCCTTAAACCCTCCATTCTTGAATGGCTTCAATGATTTAGGAAGCTTTCCCAAATTGTCCTCTTTGCAACTTTTTTCTGGTTCTAATAGAGTCTAATAAAAATGAGCATTGCTTTTCTTTTAGCAGGTTAGAAGACTTGAAAAATCTAGGCAAGAGGTAATAAGGGAAGACTATGGTAGTGAACCAACTGTAAGCAACTGTTTGAATGGGAGGGCTGAGAGAGTCAAGTCAGGGATGATTCAATTCTGTGATCCTGGGGGACTGGAAGATAGTGGTACCCTTGATAGAAATAAGGAAATTAGGAGGAGAGCTGGGTTTAGTAAGAAAGATGGTGGGGGCGGCTAGGTGGCATAGTGGATAAAACACTGGCCCTGGAGTCAGGAGTACCTGGGTTCAAATCCGGTCTCAGACACTTAATAATTACCTAGCTGTGTGGCCTTGGGCAAGCCACTTAACCCTGTTTGCCTTGCAAAAAAAACACCTTAAAGAAAGATGGTGAACTTGTCCTACATTGGCAATGTAGACAGTAGTAACTCAGGAGAAAGACTAGGGTAGATGTGTAGCTCTGGAAGTCATCTGAAGTCATGGAAACCAATGAGAATAAATCCTTAGAAGAAGAGAAGAGGAGGCCCAGGTCAGAACTCTGAGGTTACACCTGCTCAGTGGATTTGGGACACACAGTTGATGATCCTTATGAAACTGAGAAACTGAAGAAGGCTGGAATACAAGGCTCTAAGAACTTATCTTTGTCAATAGTGAAATTCCCTTTCATTTCAAAAGGCATTTCATACTTCTTTAAGGCACATTATGTAAGGTTGTTGACATAATTATGACTTCAAGAGATTATGTTATATTGTGTATAGAAAGGGCTTGGCTTTAGAGCCAATTAGATCTGGATTAGAGTCCCAACTCATATTAGCTGAATGATCCCAGAGTTCTATGATAATAAATTGCAGAAAAAGGTGATGACTTTCATTGATAGAGGAAGTTTCTCACTGGCTATCTGGAAAATTCTCCCTCATCTCCACCTTCTATCTTCCCTGCTTCCTTCAAATGTCCATTAATATCCATCCTCCTGGGAAGTCTTTCCTAGTCCCCCTTAATCTTAGTGTCTTCCTTCTGAGACTATCTCTAATTTACTCTTTCTATAACTAGTTTGGACATAGTTGTTTGCACAGTTTGGACATCGTTATCTTCTTCATTAGACCACGAACTTCTAGAGAACAGGCCCTGTGTTTTTCCTTTCTTGGAACAGTCTGCTAAGTGCTTAATAAACACTACTACACTGTCTATCTGATTGACTATATCACTGAAATCATGTCTAGTCTTTTTTTAAAATTTTTTTTCACAAGTCTAGTCTTTAACCATCCCTCTCCATATTTCTGTATATTATACGAAATAAAGTCAAGGGCAGTGAGGTGACCCAGGCCAGAGAGAGGAGAGAGGCCTAGTCTGACCTTCATTCTGAGGTCAAGGTTGTATGGCACCAGACCACACCTGGAGGGATGGGGAGTATCATTCCAACATCTGGGTGTCAGACATCTGCATAGGCTCTGACATTTGGGCAACTGGGAATCTTGGGTCCATGGGCTAAGATTTTTCTTTTTTAAATTTTTTTCTTTTTTTTCCAGTTGAGATTTTTCTTATTCCGATTTTTATTTATCACTGATACTTTTTTGGGAACTATGTCCTACAGAAGTAAATGGGGAAGTCTAGGCCTTGCTATGAATAATGAATCCTTGGATTTTAGAACATCACAGCTGAAAGAGACCTCAGAGCAAACAGTGTCCAGATCTTCTCCATTTTACAAAGGAGGACACTGAGAGGCTGAGCTTAAGAAAGGACCTCCTCAGCATACAACAAGGACAAGGATCTCGGTTTCCTAAGAGCTAACTGCATGTGAAACACTGGGGGACACAGGAAATTGGAATAGCATCTCTGTCTTTCCCTACTCATAGTCTGTGGACAGGGCCAGGGTTCAGTCTGGAACCATGAAAGAGAAGGAACCCAACAAATTATTCAGATTTGAACACCTAACCATGGGCTTCATCAGTACCATATGCCAAGCAATCCCAAGAATCCTAAAAGTTCTGAGCTGGGAGGGCTTGCTAAGGGTATCTGATCCAGCCTCCCCGTCCAGGGGTCATCCATTACCTAGGAATGCAGCCCATTCCCCTGATTATTGATTAGGATGTTCTTCCTTAGCAGGAGCTTTCACAGCTCTGTATCTTCCCTCAGCCAGAAGATAGGAAAGGAAGGAATTGATTCTTTGTCCCAAGATCCCCAGTATGATAAACCTGATGCTAATGATGTTCTCAGGGTCTGGACAATTCCTCAGCTGGGCCAGGAGTTGAAAGTATGTGAAGGAGGCTTTGGTTTCCATGCTGGCCTTGTGGGCACCAGGTGCTTGGCTCTGCAGAAAGGAGGAAAGAGGAGGAGAGTGGGCCTTTCCTGGGCCGCCTGTTTCCTCAAAATATTTCCGGAACCATCTCTCTTGACAAACAGCTGGCCAGCTGGGCTGTCAGCAGCTGGGGAGGGGGCTGGGAAAACATTGAATCTGTCCCCAGAGTGCTGGCTAGTCCTGTCTTTGCTTCCTGCTTATAGAAAGTGTAGAGTATTGCGAAGAGGCTTGTCTGGGAAACCCAGGAAACCCTGGGATGATTTGGGTTTTTTGTTTGTTTGTTTGTGAGGCAATTTGAGTTAAATGATTTGTCCAAGATCACACAGCTAAGTAAGTATTAAGTGTCTGAGGTCAGATTTGAACTCAGGTTTTCCTGACTTCAGGGCTGGTGCTCTATCCACTGTACCACCTAACTGTTCCTTTTCTAGGCCTCAGGGGAAAGAGACTAGGGAAAAGTTATATTAAATAATCTTTAGGGTCTCCTACAACTTTGATGATCTAAATTTTAAACATGCCTCTAGCTTTCTATGTTCTAAGTTCTCAGGGTCATTTGAGCTGTGACTCTATTTTCTAAATTTTGGCTTGTATAATGGAAAGAATGCAGGATTTGGAGTCAGAAGTCATGATTTTGAATCTCAGGTCTATTGACTTATTACTTACATGCCATATGTAGGCCCCTTATACTCTCTGTACCTCAGTTTCCTTGTTTGTAAAATGAGACTTCAAATAAATGAAATCTCAGAGCCTTTCCAGTTTGGCAAATAGTGTTGTTCTGTTATGTCAGCCTCTTTATAATTACATTTTGAGGGGTTTTTTTTTTGGGCAAAGATACTGGAGTGATTTGTTATTTCCTCCTCTAGCTCATTTTACAGATGAGGAAACTGAGGCAAACAGGATTAAGTGACTTGCCCATGTAATTAGTGTCTAAGGCTAGAAAAATAGTAGTTAAAATCAAAGTAATTAAAACCAAAGCTCCTCTTGATGTCCACATGAAAATGGACATAGCTTCCACCCTAGTTCAGATCCTCACCATCTTTTGTCTGGGTTATTGCAATCACCTCTCTGTAGCTCTCACCTTCTCTAAAGTATCCTCAACAGAGCTACTAATTTGATATCATTGAATAACAGGTCTGACCACATCACTTGCTTACTTGAGATTTGATTTTGCTTTGCTATCCCTCACACCCACTCCACGTTCTAGTTGAATCAACTCACTTGATGTTCTTCGGACATAGCAGTCTATTTCCCACCTTCCTATTTGGAGGGCATTCCCTCATCACTTACAGTTTTTGGAATTCCTAAATCCCTTTAAAGTTCAGATCAAGTGCTATTTTCTCTGATGTATCACCCTGGGCAAATCAGGATCTCTCTCGGTTACTATTTCTTTAACTGTAAAATGAAAGGGTTGAACTGATTGACCAATGATGCCTCTTCCAGATCTTGTCTTCCCAGTTATGTGACACTTTTTCCTCCCTCCACTTTATGTTTACACACCGACATAAGGATTTCTGAAAAGGACTTACCCCAGAATCACCAGTCCTCCCTGAACATCTCAGCTGCCTACCATCCAACTCTCAGCTGTGGCTCCAAGAAGCTGGAACACAAGCAGTGGTCACACTCCAGTACATCATCTTATCAGATGAGCTAAATTAGTTGAGAGTAATTCAATCGTTGAGTTAGCAGGGTGTCTACCCCAAGCATATGAAGACTTTTTCTGGCAGAATGAACTGTAGAGAACAATTTATTCTAATGGATGAAGGCAGCTGAAGCAGGCTCTGTGGGATGTCTAGAGCATGATCAGGCATCAAAGATATCAAGGTCTTCCACTGCATCCTGAGCCATTGCCAGTTTTGACTTTTGTTCTGACATTGGACTTGAAGAGAGAGTGGGAAAGTCCATTATCCATTATTTACCATTTTACCCCAACATTGTGATGCCACTGATCTCTTTAGAAAATAAAGGACAAAGAACAACATACATACATAAATATATTTAGGTGTATGGATGTATATACATATATGCATATATAGTATCTCTCATTCAATCTCTTTATATTTATGTCTCTATCTATCTATCTGTCTATTTAATATTTATGCATCTGTGTCTAGGTTATTTCTTCTCACCAGAAATGGAAGCTGCTTGAAGGAGGGAATTGTTTTGTTTTTCTTTTTGTATTTGCATTTTCAGTACCCAGTACAATGCTTTGCATATTATAAATACTTATTGATTCTTGTTGGATTGAGTTGATTTGAGATTGATTCTGTTTTCTAATGAGTTAATTCATGTTCAGCTTTGGCTGGTTGACCTTCCCCATTCTGAAAAGATAGGATGGAACCACATGATGAAAGACTTTAAAGTCCGGCTTACCATTTAATCCTGGTTGCTTGTCCTTTGCTTTCCAAGAGGACCAATAACATCACAGAATGATGTCTTAAGGGGTGGCTAGGTGATGCAGTGGATAGAGCACTGGCCCTGGAGTCAGGAGTACCTGAGTTCAAATCCAGCCTCAGACACTTAACAATTACCTAGCTGTGTGGCCTTGGGCAAGCCACTTAACACCATTTACCTTGGAAAAACCTAAAAAAAAGAGAATGATGTCTTAACTCATGCATGAGTTGGATTTAAGTGAGGCAGATCCTCACAAAGTCATCAGCTTCATTCTCTCTTCCAGTAGCATAAAAATGTAGCGGCAGGACAAAAGTCAGGATGACTGGTGATGACTTGGAATGTAAAAGATATCTGATCCTCAGCACCTGCTTCAGCCACTTTTATGATCATTATAACAAACTATTTTTATTTGCCTATTCCACCTATTCCACCAGGTGAAGTCTTTTCATGCTTAAGGTAGGCACCCCTAACTCACTGATGGGTTTGAGGTCCCTTGGGTACCTCCAACCTGATTTATCCTGTCTGCCAAGATGGCTTACCTGGCTGTGGCAGCTGCACATGCTACAGCTTCTTGGAGCAACAGGTGAGAGTTGAGAGCCAGGTGGACACCAAAGGTGAGTGAGCAACCATCACATCAGAGACACTAGTCCTCCTTGAATACCCCATCCACTCCAGTACTTTATTCTAGAGGCAAGAGGGAACCACTGAAGTTTCTTTCTTTTTCCTTAGGTTTTTTCAAGGCAAATGGGGTTAAGTGGCTTGCCCAAGACCACACAGCTAGGGAATTATTAAGTGTCTGAGACCGGATTTGAACCCAGGTACTCCTGACTCCAAGGCTGGTGCTTTATCCACTATGCCACCTAGCCGCCCCGGTGATGTGTTTCTTCCTGGTGGTTTGAGACTATCTGATTAATTTGGACCAAATTCTTCCTAACATGTCTCTAGCCCTCAAATACTGAGTTAATTTCCATTTCTCCTTGTTTGTTGGCTTATATTGTTTCCTTCTCCTTGAATTTATTCTCCTGTTTGTCCTTCCAAATCCTTTCGATAGAGTTCAAATCCTCTTTTTTTAAGGAATCCTTTCATAACTAATTCCAGAGCCCAATAAATTTCCCTTTCTCTATCTTCCTAAAGCCCTTACAATCTAATCACTCTCTTTAGCACTTGTTCTTCTGCCATAACATAAAATCATTAGAGTTATCCTGCCTTCATTGGTCCTGTGTAGAAAATTGCAAAGCCCAGCCAGAACAGAGAGAAAGAACATAGTTCGCTGATCAAAGAATGTGAGGGTTGGGAGGGAACTTAAAACACAGAGCAAAGAATATCAGAGCTGGAAGAGCTCTTGGACTCAAACCAAAGAGGGGCATTAGAATGCAGAACAACGAATGCTAGACTTGACACCTAGGTCAATACTTGCAGTAAGTCTGATATCACACAACAAGCTAGCAGTCAAAACTGGAGCAGAGCTCAAGGCTCCTAAATTTCAGTTCTGGGTCCTTTTTTACTACACAATTATATCTCCTATTATCCACGGTCCATTTTCCACTTGGAAATTAGGGCATCAGTTAAGCTTCCCCTGCATGGTCATAGTAGAGACTCAGAAGACTCGATCTTCTCCCCGGCCTCTTGGGTGGGCCAAGGGAGAGCAATGTGATTGGTGCACTCAGGGCAAGGCTAAATCAGCACAGGACAAAGTGTTCTCCACAGCTAGGCATCTCTCTCCATCTTGAGGTTAGGGTGGGAGGATGGGGAGCTGTGGTCTGGGAAGATGATCTGGAAAAAAACAGACAGAGAAATATCCTCTGACTGCTGACATGAGGCATGACCAAGGGGAATAGACTTTGTCAGCAAAATAGAAAAAAAAGCATTGGTGTTATTTGTTATAAAGGTCCCAAGAAAGCTCTGACAGCAACACAGCTGTGTTGGGATCCTGTCATTATCCGCCATATTGATCTGAGCATTAGTTGCATTCTTCCCCTAAATCTGGCTTGTATGAAGTTTGAATACAACCTATAATCAGAGTGATTTCTCAATTGATACCCATGGAATATTTTTTTTCCTTAAAAGAAATCTCACATATATAGGGATGGCCATTATCCAAACCCCTGCAGTATGCATGTTTAGTATTTGTCTCTGACAATATGGTATCTTGGATGTGGAGTCAGAAGTCTTTGGTTCAAAATTCTATTCTCTCATTTATTAGTTGTGTGATCTTAACAAACCCCTTCTCAACTTTGTACTTCAATCTGCTCTGCTCTAAAAATCAGCAAGCTGAATTTATACACACACACACACACACACACACACACACACACACACACACACACACATATATATATATTTAAGAAATTGGTCATATTTAACCTGGAGAAGAAGTGGCATGATAAGCTGTCTTCAGGTATTTGTAGTGCTTCACATGGAGGATGGCTTAGATTTATTCTGTTTGATCCCAGAAGGCAGGATTGGCAACCAAGGGCGGCAGTTGCAAACAGGCCCATTGAAAAGTCAAGAAAATCTTAGTCATTAGCAGTGCCCCTGAGTATGAAGGGCTGCCTCAAGGATCATGAATTCTTCTTCTTTGGAGGTCTTCAGACCCAGGTTAGATGACTACTTATTGGGTAAGTAATCAATCAATCAATGAAGCAATAGCCAGTAAGTATTAAGTGGCTTCTCTGTGTCAGATACTATGCCAAGATCTGGTAAGGTATGTTTATAGGTTGAACATCAAGATTCCATCCACCTCTCAAATCCCATGGTTGAAGTTCTAAACTGCATGATCCACAATACAGAGATTGCTATATTTCAAGATAAATGAATGAGACATGGAAACCTTGTGCCACAGGAGGGTGAAGTTGTTATTGGTAGGAAGGAATCAGAAAAGGTTTCCTGGAGGCCAGGCTTTAATAAAAATAGGCTTGATGGGTAAAAGCAGAAAAGGAAGAGATTCCAGGCACTGGAAACAACCTGAGGAAAGGTGTGTGTGGGCAGGAAAATTCAGTCCTGATTCTGAAGGCAGGCAGAGAATTGTCCAGATTGCCTGAACCAATAAATGTGTGGAAAGAAAATGAGAGGTGGTACTGCAATGTGGGTGACCCCTCTCACAGATTTCTTTAAGGTCAGATGAAATCTTTTGGATTTTCCCGGAGAGGCAAAGGTGGTTCAGTGTGGTGTGGTGAATTTGAATGTGGCCTCAGACACTTACTAGCTATGAGACCCTGGACAAGTCACTTAACCCTGTTTGTCCCAGTTACCTCTGTATTTGTAAAATGAGCTGGAGAAGGAGAGGGCATACCCTATGTGGTTTGTCCACATGCAAGCATATCATTTTCTTTAAAAGGAAAAAAAAATTAACTCTGAACTTAACAATACCATTAAATAGAAAGGAAAGAAGTATTATACAGGTCACTGCTTTATATGCAATTTGCTTTGTTTTAAAATATAAAATCTGTTCAATCTGTAGAGAAATCTCATTTTTGCTGCAAAAGGAAAGAAGAATTGGAGCGTGGGGATAGTGGAGACCAAAGGTCTGAGTGGTAGCTAGTGTGAAAACTCAGGTAGATGGTAAGGAGGACTTGACCATGGTAATGGCAAGAAGAAAGGGAGAGAAGAGGAAGAGTATATGCAAACTATCATGGCAGCAGGATCAATTAGGAATCAGAGAAAGTTCAAGGTCATACAGACCAGGCCCATAAGGGCCTGTCAAATGAATTGGAGAAGATGGCAAGTCATTCCAGTATCTCTGCCAAGAAAACCCCAAACAGAGTCACAAAGAGTCTGACAAGATGGAAAGGACTGAACAACAACAAGGGAGGCGAAAGTCTAAATCTCCACTTCTTTCAGTAAAGAGCTCTAAGTCAACCTCCAAATCACTTTCTCTGACTGGTACCTTGATTGCAACCCAATTCAAGTCAAGTTATTAAGCATTTATTAAATACCTACTATGTATAAGGAAACTTGTTAAGTACTGGAGACAGAACAAAAGAGAGACAGTAGTCCCTGTCCTCAAAGAGCTTAACTTTTCCAGTGAGGATTCAATCTGTAAATAAGATCATTTGAAGATGAAGGAGAGATACCAAATCATGAATCAGGAAAGACCTCCTGGAGGAGATGCATTAAATTAAGCCTTGAAGGAAGTAGACATTCCAGAAAGTGCTATCGGAATGCTAGTATTCATATTTCTTTACTAATAATGTAGAGAGAGTATGGTAGAGTGGATAAGGAGACTGTCCTTGGAGTCTAGGAGAAAAGCAGATCTGGAGTTCAAGTTTTACCTTTAACCCATATTGTCCATGTGATCCTAGGCAAGTTACATTTAACCTATCAGTGCCTGAGATGCCAATGCTCCTTGACTATGAATTATAGAGGTGTTGTCCATCTCCAATACTAGAGGGAGTTTACACACTTGAAGTTCCCCTATATCTATGAGATCATAAATCCATACCAATGAAGGTGTGAATGAATGAATTCTCTAACCCCAAATGGGATCTTTCTCTTGATTTGGAATAGCATCTGGCACATTAACTATGTTCACAAGCTCCAGGGAGGGGTCTGACCATCAGTGACTGGACCATTAATTCTCTGACCAGAAGAGCAGCTGGTGGAAAAAGAGTCCCCAAAGGCCTAGAAGAGTGTGGATAACCTTGGACTCATCTCTGCTAACTCACTTAAGGCCATTTTACAGGGAAGTATGGGCTGAGTCACTGGGAACAAGCTGGGCCTGTAAAATAAGTTCTTCCATCAGCAAAGCTTCTCCCTCTCTCCCCTCCACACCCTTTCCACCATGAGATGAGGATAAACCATGGGAGATTGGAAAGGCAAAAGATCCTGTTTGGATTCCTAGGCTGTGAACCAACAGTGGTGTGATGTTACAGAAATGACCCTTTGGGCTTCAATTTCTCTTCTCTGTCAAATGAAAACTTCAGATTAGATGATCTCTCACATTCTTTTCAACTCTGGGTCTTCTTTAAAGACTTAGCCCATGAGTGGCAGACCTGTGACTAGCCATGTAACTTTGAACAAAGTCTTTCATCTGTCTGGCCTTTGGGTTCCTTATCTATAAAATAAGGGATTTTGAGGTAGTTGATATAATAATAAAGGTTTGTGATTTGGAGTCTGGAGACCTGGGTTTGAATCCCACTGACTGCCTGTCCAGAGTGAGATCAATCATCTACCTTCTTGCTATCTCAATTTCTTCATCTGCAAAATGATGGGAATTGGATTGGTCACCTCTGAGATCCCTTCCAGCTCTAGAACTATGAGCCGCTGGTCTAGAATCAAAAGTCTTCACCTTTTTTCATGTCCTGGACTACTGGAACCAATTGGACCCATTCCCCGGTGTTTGTTAGATATTCAGTATGAACTCAAACACCTTAGAAATCCTCAACTAGAGACAAATCAGGTCCTGATTGATTGGTTTGTTGATCGTCCAGACTTAACAATATGATGGAGAAAATGCAATAATGTAGAGTATGATTAAAAGTTGATTCTGTCCTCCCTACCTTCACCCTTACTCTTTTATTAAATATGGACCAGTAAGTCCTTGCATGGGCCTCCTTTGGAAGTATGGCCACCATGAAACCTAATCTTTTAGATTAATTCTTTTAAATGTATAAACTAAAATACATTGGATTAAAAGGAAATTAGTTACATTGAAATACAAATATATAAAAATTTATTTTTAGGTTTAGAGCCTCTGCATGCTTTAACATAATCTTTTTTATTCTAAATTAATAGAAATGAGGTCAGCTAGGTGGCACAGTGGATGGAATGCAGGGCCTGGAGTTAAGGTCATCTTTGTAACTCTTCCTAACTGTGTGACCCCGGGCAAGTCACTTCACCCTGCTTGTCTCAGTTTCCTTATCTGTAAAATGAACTGGAGAAGAAAATGGCAAACCACTCCAGTATCCTTGCCAAGAAAACCTCAAAAGGGACTATGAGCCGGACATGACTGAAATGACTGCACAACAACAACAAAAGAAATGAATCTAAACAAGTTAGTATCAGTACACCCAGGTCAGTTGATCACTATGGCCCCCATACTTCTTCCCTGGGGTCTGTATCAGCTGCTTGGCCACAGGAAGGACAAAGGACCTGAAATTCATCTCTCCCATTCATTCCCATAATAAATAAGATAAAATAAAATAAAATAAAAATAATAAACAAACAAACAAACAAATACATAAAAAAAGATGTCTACCCAAGGTTCTTTTACTCATGGCAGACTCCAACTGGGGAGCAACCTCCAGTATGTTGATGTGATTTAGAAATGTGGAACTTTGCTACCCCTTCTGAAGGGTGACCCACACAAGATGGCAGTGTCAATGGGGCAATGTCCACTCTGCTCCCAGGTCATCAATGCTCTGCCCTTGACCCTTCAGACCTCTTAGGTACAGGTGTGGAATTTACATTTCTATCCCTCTAATCCTGTGCAAAGTCCAAGGAAATTTTCTCCTGAGACAGACTTCTAGATGCCCTCAGGACTACACAGCAGCAGAACTTTTGCAAGCAAGTTCCCATTTGTCTTTCCCTCCATTGCTAGTTCCTGCCTCCTCCTGATGTCTACTATTCTCTTCCATCCTCCCAGCTCGTCTCTGGACCCAAATCAGGTAAGTGAAGAGGTGTCAGCATCTAGATGGTATCTATGAAATGTTTATTGGATTGGCTTGGATGGTTTTCAAAGTGCCTTCCTCACCATAGGAAGGGAAATAATACAAATTGAATCATGAACTCCACTTTACAGATGAGAAAACTGAGATTCAGATAAGGAAAAGGACCTACCTTGAGCCAAATAGCTAATATAGGTGGAACTGCTTTTAATCTTTGGCTCCATGGAAGGGTCATTGTAAGAAGAATAGAGAACATCAGAATATCAGAATGAGAGGGCACTAGTACCCAGAGTCTTCCATCTCCTGCTCAGCACATCCTTTTTTGGATCTTTTTGCCTCTTTTTGCATTCCCAGAACTTAACAGAGTGACTGGCATATTAGCCACTTATAAATGTTTGTTGACTATTATTGAATTGGATATTATAGTTCAGAACTAAGAATATTGAAGGTCAAAATATGGATGTACTGATAGACAGATAGGTAGGCAGATAGAAATAACACTGATTAAGATCCTACCAACTGGGGACACAAATGTAAATATCAGGAAGAGAAGGTTACAAGGGAAAGGGGAACTTCAGAGAGTATGAAGTACAGCCAAGAGTGAAGTCAGTATGGTCCAGGAGCCTTATGGAATGGTGGCATCCCAAAGATTCGCTCGTCAATTAGGTGAAGACATTAGACCATAGAATGTTGGAGGAAGGAAGGACCAGCTACAAGGGTAAAGAATATCAGAGGACTGATTATATGAAGCAGACCTGAGAATAGTATCTCTTTGGACCAGAGCGCTGGGTTGGGAGGAACCTTATGCTTGGCTCTGCTCAGTTTTTGAGGCTTCTAGGAGTCCCATGAACAGGTTTACAAGAGGCACAGAAAGGGGGAGAACTCAGGCAGTGGGAGCAAGAGTGCTGCATAGAGGTACAGGAAAAGAAGAAATTAGTACAGACTTTATAAGCTTCCTTGCTTAAGCCAATCCAGGCTTCACATGCCTTCCTTAATTCCCTTATATTTTTATAGGAGATTGGGAAGCTCAAAGCTTTCAGACTCTTCCAGCTCTGGTCTTGGCCCAGGCCTAGTAGAAATAACTGAAACTGGGTTCTGGGCATAGTATGGTCAGGTCAGGGACCTCTGGGATTAATCTCTCTTATTAACTGGTATGCCATAATCCTTTATCCAGATATGATTACTTTTGTGTGTTTCTAACCAAATGACCACTTTTCTTTCTTTCTTTTAAAAATGTTTTATCAAGACATTTTTGACTTCACTATCATGTCTCAATGACAAATTCTCCTTTCTTGGTCCCCTGCCCCCAAATTATAGCCCTTCCTTGTAAAAAAAAACAAATATAAACATTCAGAACAAATTATCACACTGGCTATGTGTGAAAGAATGACTCCTTCCATACCTAAAGCACAACCACCTCTCTGAAGAGATGCAGGAAATGAACTTCCTCATCAGTCCTCCAAAGTATAACCAATCTCTGTATTGATCTGGCTCTGAGATCTTGTAATCTTGTCTGTCTTTCCATGATGGTGATCACTGTGAAAATCATTCTCCTGGTTCTGTTTACTTCTCTCTGTATCAATGGATTCTAAGACTTCCCAGGTTTTTCTGAATTCTCCAAATTCATTATTTTTTGCTGGAGTAATAAGCAGCCATTTCCCAATCAGTGGGCTCCCACTTCTTATCAATTCTTTGTCTTATTAGACATTTGAAGAACTTGCCAATAAGGCTCCAGCCTTGCTTTCCAGATTTATGACAAATTAGTCACTTTCACACACTCTGTTAGTCAGTCAAACTGATTTATTTGCCTTTTCTAAAACACTGCTTCCCACCTCCATGCCTGGAATGTTCTCCCATTCAACCTCTGACTCTTAGAATCCCTATCTTGCTCTAAGTTTAAGTTTGAATTCCATTTTCCTCCAGAAATGGGGAAATGGAGAAACAGGGACCACTTTCGTGGTCTCAGTGACTACTAGTACTATTCCTTTTAGGGTTATCTTACATCTACTCTGCATTTCATCTTGTAGATTCTGGTATTCTATGTCTAGATCTCCATCTATGTCTCCATCTCCATCTATATCTATGTCTGTGTCTGTATCTATATTTATCTCTCTCTAATATATCTCATCTCTCTAGTCTATCATCCGTCTGTTCATACATCCATCTAATATCCATCTTTCTATCTATCTATCTATCTATCTATCTATCTATCTATCTATCTATATTTTGTAAGTTCTGCTCCCAGAGCATACAGGAAAAAATATAGAGTAGATGGAGAATAATCACTTTCTAAATGCATTTTGAAAAAAAAATTATGCATGTGTATATACTTGTGTATATAAGGATTTTTTCTCCTGACTTTGGTCTCAATGGAGTCCCATACATACACAAATATCTTATAGCAGCACCTTTCTGTGGCCAAAAGCATTTAGCAAGTGCTTTCTCCACTGGCCATTTTTGTTATCCTTACCACAGAACCCTTCTCTGATCTTACTCTTTTTTTCCCACAGAGAAATCCCATTTTGTTTTTCTTATTATTTATTACCAGTCTCAGCAAGATTTGGTGATTCTGCCCTTCCTGCTTTGAAATTCATAGAATTGGGGCAGCTAGGTTGCACAGTGGATAGAGCACCAGTTCTGGAGTCAGGAGGACCTGAGTTCAAATTCGACCTCAGACACTTAATAATTACCTAGCTGTTTGAACTTGGGCAAGGGAAAAAAACCAAAAATGCAAGTCACAGAATAAGAATCACAGTTGAAAGGGACTATGGGTAGTCCAACCATAATACTCCTAACACTGTTCTTCAAGATCTTACTCTTGGCTTCTTTTTATGCATGTCTTTTAAGAATCTGAGTCGATGAGCTCTTTATGTAACCATATCAGTCTTTCTCTTTTTAAATAAGTGTTTATTGATTTCTTCTGTTTTTCACGTTTTCATAGTTTCCCCCAGTATTATCCCCTCTCCCTTTCAGAAAACCATCCCATATAACAAATAGTATTTAAAAAAAACAAAAGAAAGAGTGAAAAAAGAAGGCAGAGAAATGAGCACATGGGAAAGTTGGAAAATGTGTAATGTGTAACATCTGTGGGCTTCCCACCTCTGCAAAGTAGGGTGGGAGTGTTCTCTCATATCTCTTCTTCCATGTCATGCTTGCTCTTTATAATTTTGCAGACTTCATTTTTGAATTTTGTATATGTGGTTGTTCTTTCCATTTGCATTGCTGCATCATTGTCTATATTGCTTTCTTGGCTCTCCTTGCTTCACTTTTCATCATTTCATGTCAGTTTTTCCATGTCTCTCTGTATTCATTATGTTCATTGTGTCTGATAGCATGGTAATATTCTGTTACTTTCATGTATTACAATTTGTTTAGCCATTTCCTTCTTTCATTAATGGACATTTGCTTTGTTTCCAATTCTTTGCTATTGCAAAAAGTGCTGTTATAGGGATTTTGTTGTGTATGAGATTTTCTTCTTATTAATAGCTTCCTTGGGGGTTTAAGCACAGTAATAGAATCTTTAAGTCAAAGAGTATGGACATTTTAGTCACTTTGCATAATTCCAAATTGCTTTTCTAAATAGTTGTAGCAATTCAAAGTTCCATGACAATTAAAATTAGCTTTAATAATTATAATAATAACTAACATTTCTAAGTACCTCACCTAGATTGCATAGCCTTTTGTTGCTAGAAGGACTCTTCTGTTCATATTCCACTCTGCATTGATGAAGTTGGTTATAGTGTTCAGCTCTTTGGAGTTCCATTGTGTGATCTTTTCCTTGTAGGCCACTTCAGGTACAGTTTTTTAGGTACCCATCAGAGAATTTCACCTCTTGCTCTGCCCTACTCTAAGCCTGCCTTGGGGCCCAAAAGAAACAGATGGAACTTGGGGGGAATTTTTTTTTAGATTTTTGCAAGGCAAATGGGGTTAAGTGGCTTACCCAAGGCCACTCAGCTAGGTAATTATTAAGTGTCTGAGACCGGATTTGAACCCAGGTACTCCTGACTCCAAGGCCAGTGCTTTATCCACTATACCACCTAGCCGCCCCTGGGAAATTTTTTTTTTAAAAAAAAGGAAAAAATGTGCCAAATAAAATTTGTCAACAAAAAACAATCCACAAAGTGGCCATGACCAAAAAAAATGGATTTCTTTGCCCTTTAAACTATCATATTGCTGTCAGAAGGAAACAGAGTTCATTAGGGGCCCTCTAGTCACATGAGAGGTCATTGCATTGATCCGAGTTCTGAAGTCTTGTAAAGTTGTTTGTCTTTACAATGTGGTTGTTATTGGATAAATTGTTCTCTTGGTTCTACCCAGTTCATCTTACCCCGAATTCTCTGAAATCTTTCCTTTGATATCACCTCTTTCATCATTTTTATGGCGCAGTTATATTTTATTATGTTCTTATCCCACATTTTATTCAACCATTCTTCAGCTGTCCAGGAAGCAATTTGGGCAGACCCTTGGATTTTTAGGTTTTTTTTTTATTTGTCCCTTTTTGTTTCTCCCTTCAGGATTGGGGAGTTTGTTTTGCTTGTGTGCCTTTTCTTGAGAAAGTTCTACAAAGAAAAGAAGAGATTTCCTTCTCCCTATAATGTTTGCTCTTTGGTGGAGTGAAGGGAAAAAGAGGGGAGGGAGAGGGAGGAAGATAAGGAAGGAAGAAAAAAGAAAGGGAAAGGAAAGAAGGAAAAAAGAAGAAATAGAAGGAAAAGGGGGGAAAGGGAGGAAGATAAAAAGGGAAGAAAAAAGGAGAGAGAAGGGGAAATGGGAAGTAAGAGAGGAAATGAGAGGGAAGGAAAGGAGATTGAGGGGAGAGGAAAGAAGAGCAGAGAGGAAAAAGAAATAAATAGAGACAAAAGGGAAGAAGATGGAGGAGAGGAAAGAGAAGAAGCATGAGGAAAAGAGGCTGCTTCTGTTTTAGTTGGGAGATGACTAAGATTTTAGTGTGGAATTCTTGGGTCTATAAGGCTCACCCCCACAGTGGTCCCGAGGCCACACAGAAGGCAGAGGCCCCACAGCCTCACTGAGAGATTTCAAGGGTTTCCCTGTTAGGACCTGGGCTGTCTCCAGGGCTGGGCTGGTGCTCAGATCCTGGAAACTGAAGCCAGAGGCTGATGGAACAGCCAAAGAACCAAAGAAAGCCACCCTCTATATCCCCAGCAAGGGCCAAGTCTCTAGCTTCCCACGGCCCAGCCAGGGCAGGGCAGGCCAATCAGTGGCCAGTGGCCCCACTACCCACAGCAGCAGACCAGACAGTCTGGCAATCACTCAGACCCAGGTTGTGGGCCATGCCATCCTTAAGTGTTGGCATCCAGGGTGTGGGGATATTTCCTGTGATTATCTCATAGTCCTTGTGTGAGTCCCTTTCCTTACCCAGACTGTAAACTCCTCCAAGATAGGGCCTCAAGAATGGGGCCCTTCTTTGGACTCCCCTAAAACAAGAGATAATTTCTTTTTTTGTTTTTTTAGGCTTTTGAAAGGCAGTGGGGTTAAGTGGCTTGCCCAAGGCCACACAGCTAGGTCTGAGGCTGGATTTGAACTCAGGTACTCCTGACTCCAGGGCTGGTGCTCTATCCACTGTGCCACCTAGCTGCCCCAAGAGATAGTTTCAAAAGGAAATTTCAGGGTAGAATTTCTGGGTAGAACGAACTGAGTAGAACCAGAACAATTTATCCAATAGCAACCACACTGGAAAGAGAAAATGTCTTTAAGTCTTTAGCTTGTCCTGAAGAAACTTATTATTGACTCTAGGATGAAATTCAAATTAATCTATGTGTCCCTTAAAATGCATCATGGTCTGTCTCCAACTCCCACCTGCCTTTTGTCATCTGAGGCTGACATCTCATCTCTTACCTCTATCTGGAATGATCTCCCTTTCTCACCTTCAATCAAGTCTCAGACCCAGCACTCCTTCCTAAACAAGGCCCTTTGTCTTTTCTAATCACCCACCCTAAAGTTTAAAAAATTTTACTTTTTCTATGTTCCTGCTATCTCCTCCAAATAAAATGGCAACTTCTTGAGGGCAATTCTTATCTATGTGTTTGCATTCCCAAATCCTATCTGGGAATATGTTCAAGGAAGACTAGTGTCTCTGGTGGGAGGGCTGCAGAGCCCTTTTCAAAGCTGCTTTCCACCTTTGATGTCCATCTGAGCCACCTAACTCTCACCTGTGACTCCTTGAAGCTGCAGTATACACATTGGCCACACCCCACTAAACCATTTCGGCAGGTTGAGGATAACTGAGGGTCCCAAACTCATTGGTGAGTTGGCAGTGGTGTCTTTCTCAAGCATGCAAGGAGTTCATCAGTATTGTATATCAAGTCTATGACAACATGCTTGCCCAGGTTCTGGATGGTGGATGATGTTCTCATGATTTACTGGTCATCAGTGACGTGAAACAAGATTGTGTCCTTGATCCCATGCTTTTTAGCATGATGTTTTTAGTCACCTTATCAAATGCCTTCATTGAGGATGAACATTTATCTCAAGGTCAGCTACCACACGGATGGTAAATTCTTCAACTTGAAAAGGCTACAAGCCATGACTATAGTGGAGAGAGTGTTGGTGCAAAAGACCTTTTGTTTGCTGATGATTATGTACTCAATGAAGTCTCTGAAGCTGAGATGTGGATCGATTCTCTGCTGCTTGTGCTAATTTTGGTTGAACAATTAACACCAAGAAAACACAGGTGCTCCGTCAGCTAGCCCATCCATATGTGGAACCATCAGTTACAGCAAATGGAGAGGTTTTGATTACTGTGGACAAATTTACCTACCTTGGCAGTGTCCTTTCCAAGGAGGCACACATTGACAGTGAAGTTCACACACACACACACACACACACACACACACACACACACACACACACACACACGTTGTCAGAGCTAGCTCAGTATTTGGGAGACTCCAGAAGGAAGTGTGGGAGAGAAGAGGTATTAGAATGATCACCAAACTGAAGGTCTACAGAGCCTTTGTGCTAACCTCATTGCTATATGCCTGTGAAATCTGGACAGACTACCAGCACCATGTCAGGAAACTGAATCGCTTCCATTTAAATTGTCTTAAGAAGATTCCAAAGATCATCTGGCAGAACATACCAGACACTGAGGTCCTTTCTTGAGCTAAACTGCCTAACATTCCAACATTACTACAGAAAGTGCAACTCCGATGGGCTGCACGTGTTTTGTTAGAATGCCAGATTTACGATTGCCAAAAAGATCATTTTTATGGAGAACTCACACAGGGTAAGCACTCACAAGTGGGTCAGAAGAAGTGATGCCAAGACACCCTGAAGAACTCATTGAAGAAGTTTAGAAGTGATTGTATAGTATGGGAGACACTGGCACAGGACTACCCAGCATGGCATGTTCTCATCAATAAGGGGTAGAATTGAAGCAGCTCAAAGGAAACATGCCATACCTAAGTTTAGAAGAAGCACCCCAGGTGTGCACATAGACTATTTATGCCTGACCTGTGTGTGGTAGAGCATTCTGAGCTCATATTGGTCTGATCAGCCACAATCGGACACATTGTCATTTGTCTCATAGTGATGTCGTTATTGTTCTTCGATAATGAAGGACAAGACCAACCATCCCAGATCCTAGCAAGAGTACCCCACTTAATAGTTTATCACTGCTCAGTCTCTTCCATGGCACCAAACCCAGAATAAACATTCAGCCTTTTAATGAACCTGTAATTTCATGGGACGTACATTCTCCAACAATGAGGCAGAATTGTCTAGGTCCTCCCATTATAAATTTTCTTGCTAGGCAGCCCACTTCCTATTTCTCCTGATATCTTGGATAAGAATGGGATGCACAGGATGTCCACTGGCCATTTTGTTCCCTTATCATATGACTTAATTTGTTCAATATTGATCCATTAAATTGAATTTCAACAGGAAACTTGATAGGAATACTGAATCGATGAACACAGGAGCACCCAAGTAGTCAGTTCTCATGACTAGACTGATAAATGTTTCCTTGAATGCATTGGGACAGAATTGACAGCTGAGGACAGCATCTAGGGAAATGCGTGTTCAGCGATAGGACTAGTAGCTACTAGGGTTCCTCTCTCCCCTTCCCATTTCTCCACGAAGATTCATTTTTCCTTAATGGCGATAAAGTTGTCCCCAGAACCTGACTGGTTCCCGTCTCCCTCAGTCATGTAAGGGCAGAAGAAAGTCCCATGAACACACAAATGGGACTTGGTGGAAGTCTGAAGATCACAGGAACCCCTACACCCTGCCTGCCTAAGCAAACATTTCGTTGGAGATAGACAAGAATGGAGGGAGTCTATAGATGGCAAGGACCACTGTATATTTGCTGTATAATCTTTCTATACCAGGGCTAAGTAAATCTCCTTTTGTAAACTAGTTTATGAGCACCTTGTTTCATTTCAAAATTGAATCTGAACTAATTTTTGGCACTAGGGGTGATACCCTGAATATTCACATTTAGTAGTAGAGATGGAAGAGCCTTCAGGGAGACAGGAGAACCAAAAGAACATTGTCTGGGAAGAGGAGTGTAACCAGGAGGGAGATTAAGTGATCCCAAACACTAGGTGAGCAGCTGGGATGCACAGTGGATAGAACACTGGCTCTGCAGTCAGGAGGACCCGAGTTCACATCCAGACTCAAACACTTAATTACCTAGTTGTGTGACTATTGCCTTGCAAAAAAAAAAAACCCAACCAAAAAAAAAAAAGAATTGAGGCAAAAGATGGCCTAGATTGCTTTCTCAAAAAGAACACTAGAATGGGGCAGGTAGGTGGGATAGTGGATAGAGTGCTGGGTCTCTATCAGGAAGACTTGAGTTCAAATCTGTCTTCAGACACTTAATATGTAAGGCCTGGTGTCTGTTTTCTCATCTGTGAAATGAGTTGGAGAAGAAAATGGCAAAACCACTCTAGTGTCTTTGCCAAAAAACCACAACGAAACTCCAGTAGGTCATGAAGAATTGGATGTGACTGAAAAGCTAGGTTAATTTCAGGAAGAGGACCAAATTTGGATTTCAGAGCTGACCACTGGGAGTTCCAGGAGAACCTCAGAAAGTTATTTGATAGAACAGTGAGAATGAAATAGCAATCAGATTGGAAGAAGTTAAGGAATGAGTAGATGGAAGGCAATAGGTGTATGTTGAAAGCATGGCCTTGGATCTCCCACTAACTCATTGTGTGACCCTTTGACCAGTTTTCTTTTGCAAAAGGCAAGGAGAGGCTACTCAACCAGATGATTTTGAACTTATTTAATATTTGGATACCTACATTCAAGTTGTGCTTTTAATTCTCCAAAAAAAAGGCCACACTGCACTGTTAACATTTTCTCCATTACTTTCTGAAATCTAAAAAATCAATAATAAATCGGACCAATTTATAGTTTGCTGATTTCCAAGGTGTAAATGCTCACAACTGAAAATTTGACAAGTTTGAGTTGATTCTAGTATACCCCTGTCTTATTTCAAAATAATTGGTTTCTTTTGAAACCCTATATTTTTATGCATTGAAAACACATGGTTCTGAGAAGTGATCTGTAAGTCTCACTGGACCATCCAAGGAAAATGGTTAGACATCTTTGGGGGTTGTTGCCATGTTTCTCATTGAATGGTATTTATAAAGTTCACTATTTTCTTTTTTTTTGCAAGGCAATGGGGTTAAGTGACTTGCCCAAGGCCACACGGCTAGGTAATTATTAAGTGTCTGAGGCCGGATTTGAACTCAGGTACTCGACTCCAGGGCCAGTGCTCTATCCACTCACTGTGCCACCTTGCCGTCCCTAAAGTTCACCATTTTCAAAGAAAAGGCTAGAGGAGCTGTAAAGAGGATTTTTTTTAAATAAAGATTTTATTTGAGTTTTACAATTCTTCCCCTGTTCTTGCTCCCCCCACCCCCTACAGAAGACAGTCTGTGAGTCTTTACAGTTTCCATGGTATATATTGATCTGAATTGAATGTGATGAGAGAGAAATCATATCCTTAAGGAAAAAAAATTTAATATAAGAGATAGGAAAATCACATAATAAGATAACAGGTTTTTTCCCCCTAAATTGAAGGTAATAGTCTTTGGTCTTGGTTCAAACTCCACAATTCTTTCTCTGGTTATGGATGGTATTCTGTGAAGAGGATCCTTATTTGGATAAGAGTTAGGCTAAATAAATCCCTTTTGGTGATCCTGACAACTGAGATTCCCTTAGATTTAAATAATGACGCTGGCATTTCTCCCTTGCTTCTGTTACCAAATCATAACAATTCCTGGCTCTGCCTTAGGATCAGGTAGGGTAGAGTGAGTGTGGTGATCCAAAAGATGACCTAGAGTCAGGAAGAACTATCTGAATCCTGTCTCAGATACTTCCTAGCTGTGTGACCCCGTTTAAGTTATTTGAACATCCTCGTTACTTTCCCCAACTGTAAAATGAGAAGAAAATCTACCTCAAACTCAATGAGACTCCCTACATGTGAATATGTTAAGTGTTATAAAAATGATAGCTATTATAGGTTACTACTTGCCAATAGTACCCTTGAAGCTGAGATGATACACAATGAGAAATAGAGGCGGGGGGGGAATGACTGGATTTGGAATCAAGAGACTGGGGAAGGCAAGGGAGGAGGATCCTAGTATTTTTTCTGATTGCACCACACTTCATCTTCAAGGTATCCATTTATTCCCTTATACTCAACTTCCAAAACCCCATCTTTTCCTGATTGGGTTCAAAAATGACATGAGAAAAAAATGAAGCTTAAACCAATTTTTATTTTATTTTTTGGTAAGTTAAAGTTTGCCAGGTTAAGAAAAAAAAGAGTCTGCTGTGTTTAGTGTTGTGATGCCTCTGACAGCAGCCACCAATGGGTGCTGCATGTCTAAAATAAATGTGGAATTGCCTACAGAGAGTAAGCCATCCCAAACCTGCCAAGTATATAACAGTGTAGAAATTGATTTACGGCACTTGTCTCCCAAGCTTTTTAAAGGTAACAGTCCCGGCTATAAAACTATATAAGCATTGCATAAGAAATGTTAAGTCTACAGTAACAAATACAATCTTGTAAAAACTCAATAAATTATATATATATATATATATTTATAATATCTAATAACATCTGAAACCATGCGCACGATTGTACATTCTCCTCTGGCGCTGGACGTCACACTCTGTCCGTCTGCGGAATGTACGTGATTAGAAGACATTTGTAGGAAAATACCATTTTTTTCTCCCCCCATTTAAAGTTCCCCAAACAAAACCAAACCAAATGACCCCCTATAGAAATCTACTTTCTCTGCAAAACAGACCCCAAATTTTAAAAAAAGAAATAAAAATTAAAGAAACCTGCTTCTTGGCATTATCTTGAAACGATAAATTATTTTTTTAGACTTTAGTTTTCAGAAAATTCTGAAAAGAGGAGAGAAAGAGTACATAGTCACAGACCAAGACTCTGTTTCCTTTGCTTCATCATGAAGGAACTAGTTGGGTGGTAAGGGAGGAAATTACAGGACACACTCAGAAACATTTCTTGTATCATTCAAAGAGCTTAAAAAAAGGAAAAAAAAAGCGCCAGGCTCCCAATGTTGACCTTCTGTCTCCTGAGTGTGTGGTTTGCTGAGGGCAGGACTACTCTCTGGCTATCTCCCTGGGAACAGTGGGATGCTATGGGCACATGTGAAATGCAGGCTATCCAGGGATGCTCAGAGGGCTAGCGACTGGCAAGGCTGGGAGACTGAAGTCATCCTTGCTGAGCTCTTAGCATCCAACCCAAGTAGTGGGAAGGGAATCCAAAAAGCTGTGGGTTTTCTCAAGGATGCCCTTAAGTCAACAGTAATGAATACCTTCATCTGGAAAGAGGATTCATGACCTTCCCATTCCCCAAAGAGATGGAAGAGAGAAAGCTCTGCCCAACCCAGGTACATCAAGCCACATTAAATCCCCACTAGCCTCAGTTTCCTCAAACAAACTCATAGGCACAACCTCCCTCCTGAAGGCTGGTTCTGGGGGGGCTCTTGCCTAATTTGTATTGTTGCAAAAATAAACTGAAACCACTTCACTGCAATCCAGAGAAAAGTTAGAATCCGAATGACACAGACAATCTCAGGACATCTATTCAAGACTGCATGCAATACATTCGCTTGATGGTTCCCGTAAACATGGAAACAAAGGCATAGACTTACTTTCGCAGCTGTTAATAAGTTAAAACTCTTAAAACTCTGGGAAATTAGGTTGACAGCAATGCTAGGCTATTTTAAACAAAGCAGATAGAGTCCCTTCAGCAGGCTATAAATAACTTTACAAATATACAGGTTAAAATACAATTTTTAAAACAAAACTGTGACAATATAGAATAACAACAACAAAAATGCAATTTCTTTTTTTCTTTCCTCTTCTTTTTTCCCCCCCAAAGGTCTGGTATTTGATATTGTGATGTTTATTTAGATCTGAGGGCCTTCCACTCATCTTGCTTAAGCTGGACCACTATTATACATTCTCCATATATATATTTTCTGTACACACACGCACACTCACACACATGCACACATACATACACATAGCTTCTATTTATATGTATATACACAATTGTCTGGAATAAATCTTTTTCTGTTATAAGTTAAAGGCTCCTGCCTTCAGGTACCCGTAATTTCAAATCTTCATGGAATGGGGGAAGAAGATGGGGATAGCTGACACTTTGATGTTTGTCTTTAATTCAGAAGACAAAAAGCCCCAGCTCCAAACCAACCAGTCAACCAATCATTCACATCCCTGAAGCAGGAATCCTAGCTCCCCTCGAAGCAACTCTTAACAGAACAGGAAGCCCAGAAAGAGAAGATGACTTAGAGGATCATGGAATTTAGAGCCAGAGGGTATCTGGAAAATTGCTGACTCTGCCATTTTACAGAGGTGGAAACTGAGGTCCAGGAGGGGGGGAAGAAACTTGCTCAAAATTACAAACATAAGAAATGTTAGATCTGGGCTTTGATTCAGATTCTTAGATTCCTCAAGCCCAGAGTCTCTTTCACTATACTACCATACCTCTCTTGACTTTGGTTCCATCCTTAGTTACTCACTGAGGAAATATGGAGCTTGAACCCTTACTCCAATTCCAACACTGTCCTGACACTTAACTCCAACACAAAACCCTTGCGGTAGTCCCCTGCTCCTGCTCCACAGACGTAGTCACTCCCCTTGTGATACCTTATTTCCTCCTTTTGCCTCCCTTTTCATCCTCATCAAGACCAGAGCTGGAAGAAATGAAGCAAGAGATGCCCTTTGCTTCTGGCTGTCCTCAAGCCAAGTGGGACTGATGACGCTTTCCTGTGTCACATTGCCTAGACTTCTGTTAATTGGGACAAGGCTACTTATATCATAGCTGGCAGCCCCTGAGGCCAAAAGCCTCTCTTGACCTCCTCTGTACATAATGCTTCTTCTCAAACCCTGAATCACCATCCAGTTGGTGGGACCACACCTGCACCCAGTCCTCTGAGGAGTCACGAAATCTGCTCCCATCCCAACAGTCCCCAGGTCGACCTCATAAAGGCAATCTCTCTACATTAGTTATGGAAAGGGAAAAAAATCCCCAACATCTACAATCATACCCACCTCCCTTCCTCTTCCAACCCTTCTCTAAGATCACAGGAGATGACCTTGTCCAATCTCCTAATTTTCCAGCGGAGGAAATGGGCCCAGAGAGGTAGTGACTTGTTCAGGATGGCTCAGGAAGTACAGAAGTAGAGATGGGGACTGAACCCAGATTCTCTGACCATTGTACAACACTGCCTTTCCCCCAGTTTCCCCCACATAACTCTCTCTCCCAAAACCCTCAAAAAAAGTCTTCACATCATAGAACAAAATGGTGACTGTATCTATCTTATCCTTTGGGGGGAGGGGTGAGAGTTGACAACCGCAAGATTGAACATTCTATTTTCCAATATATATATACTATTATATAATCATCTTGGCAAGAGATTCTTCTTCCTTCAGGCCATACAGTGCTTCTTGGCTTCTTTCTACAGTATAAAATGATTGAGGGGAAAACAAAGTTTCACCAGACCAGGAGGTTCTCCTCAGCCTGGGCCTAAGAGCCCCTCCTCCTGGATGGTCTGTCCTCTGGTTCCAGGCCTCCATTCTGGACGAGCTCAGCTCCCCACAGGTCCCGGGGCCAGATTGGGGAGGCTATCACGTCCTGAGGGCGCCGTTACACTTCGGGGCTTTGGGGAGGCAGGGCTCCTCGGGCAGCGGGTCGTGGGCAAACACCGAGTCATCTCCAGAGGAGCAGGTGCTATGGCTGTCTTGGCAGGTTGGAGAGTACTGTTCAAAGGGTACAGACAGATCCAGGTACTCCTGGTAGGGAAAGGAGAGAAACAGAGTCAGAGCAACTCGGAGACCCTGAAGACAATCTTGCAAGGTCTGTAGAATAACCAGGACTAAGAAGGGGTCCTTCACCTCACAAAGCCAGAGCAGAAAACCAAAGAGCAGGTGGCCCAGAACCCCAATCCCCATAGATATTCCAAGGATTTAGAAGAAGGCTCTAGCTGATTTGGCTACACATTTATATTGCTGTCATGCTTTGTCCTTAGTTTTGCCAAAGACATCTCTTGGTGTTTAGTCTAGAGACTCATGTGTGAATTTAAGATGACTTCACAAAGTCATCACCACTTCCTTGTTTCTTCTAGTCATAACAGTCCAGTGACAGGATAAGTCAAGATAACTGGCAGAAGCCCAGGGATGTTTATAATCAGATATGGAAACTGAGACCCAGAGAAAGGAAGTAAGTAAATAGCATGGTTGCGATGCAGACTCAGATCTCAGGTCAGATCAGTTCAATATAGATTTATTAAGCCCCAACTGTGCATACGTACTAGATTAAATGCTAGTGATACAGAGGTGGAGAGGATAGGAGCCAGACTCTTGCAAAACTCATTTAGTAGAAAGATGGTGATACAGTAATGATGATAAAAGGTAGAAGATGAAGGTGAAAAGTGTTAACCCAAATGACTTAATCAATGATCCAAGTATGGAAGGTTTATGGCTCTGTAAAGAGGAGGGGAAGAACACATAAATCAGGAAAGGTACATGGAGGAGAGGATGGATATCCAAGCTGTGTCAAGAAGGAAAGTTTTTGCTAGAAGTTGGGAAAGGATATATAGCTTGAAATGGAGCTGGGAGATTCAGTGCCTTGCCCCTATTTGAATCAGCTAACGGGTTCCCCTTTCTCCTCTGGTTGACTATGCAAAGTGTGCTGATCTTCTTTCTGTGTCTGTCACAGGCCCCTTTGGTAGTCAAGAAAAGCCCACAGACCTCTTCTAAGTGTGTACCTTAAATGCACGAAAATAAAATAAACCACAAAGGAAGCCAGTTCTAATATAGAAGTAAAGTTTTGTATGACTTCATGTGGATAATTGGCATCATACTGCTTGCCTTCTTAATGGGTGAGGGAGGTGCTGGAAGGAGGGAAAGAATTTGGAACTCGAAATTTTTAAAAAAATGAATGAATCTAATTCTCTTGAAGTAAAGATGTCATTCCAACCCCCCAAGCCCTCAACTCAAATTCAAGGACCCCTTTGCAGGTAAAGTCCTGGTTTAAGCCATCTCCTTCTGATTCATCAGAGTCCAGCTTAATTCTCACTTCCTTGGGAAGCCTACCTCCATCACCCCTGGCCATGATCTCACTCCTCTGAGTGCTCTGCACCACTTAGCACTTGCTCTCTAAGGGCATTCTCACATCTCAGGTAGAGCAAAGGCTTTCCCCACATGTAAGAATTAGGATTTCCCAAGTCCATGGGAGATGCTCATTTGTACATGGGAGATCTTTCCAGAACATCCTTGAAAAATGGACCATCTACTCCTTCTCCACCTAAAGAAGGTTCAGATGTTTGGAACAAGAGGGATAATGAGGAGGAAAGAACCTCAAAATACAACTTACTAGGCCCCCAAATCCAAAACAAACTTGGGGCAGGGGAAGAAGGTAAGGGCCCCTCTAATCCCAAGACCCACAAGAAACCTTGGTCACTTACATCTGTTGATGTGACTGTGAGGACTCGATCTAGGTCTTCAACCAGCTGCTTGAAGGTGGGTCTCTGGGATGGGACTGCATGCCAGCACTCACGCATGATCATGTATCTAGGGAAATGGACAGGGAGAAGAATAAGAAATGATGGGGCCTGGTGGTTTCAGAAGCTCAGGAACAGGCTATCACACAGAGGAGAAACCAAAGAGATAATCTGGTCCAATGGTCTCATCTTCCAGAGAAGCAAACTTCAAATCCAAATCTCATGCCTTGGGCTAGAAAGTTGGGAAGAAGAGACATACAAATGGTAGTCCTAGGCCCTGGGATCTCTATAAAGTCAGTCAAGTACCATGGACAGTGACCAGGGCTCTCCTTTTTTGATAAGAGAGTTACTAGATGGTAGCATTTACACCACTGGTTTTGGATTCTTTGTTATTTAGGCTTGTGATACCTTGGGCAAAGGTATTTGACCTCCTTGGACTTTTCCTTTTCTATAAAACCAAAGGATTAGACAAGATGGCAGTTAAATTACTCTCCGACTTGAGGACTATAATTTAATAAGGGTTTACTATATGGTAACTGCTGAAGATACAAGGACAATATTCTAAGGGGTCTTTCCTTCACTGCCTTTTGGACCACATTCAAATTTGGGTGCCTCAGAAACGGCACTGCATTATGATTTTGGGTCATATAAAAATCACTGGAATAACACTGTCATCCCAATTGTCCCCCATGGCCCACATGTCATTTTGTTTGGCATACACACACATACACACACACACACACACACACACACACACACACACACACATCTATATCTATTTCACAAGGGAAAGTTCTAAGTTCTATTCTGTGTGTGTGTGCAAAAGAAAGAGGGAGTCAGAGGGACAGACAGAGACATATATAGAGATCAGAAAGTGACAGCAACATTGTAAAAAGGCATAAATAAAAGATCTTTTTTAAACAAAAGAATTAATAGTGTTAAAAAAAAGATAGACTTTTGTTTCAGGAATCATTTTGGAATTTTTTTAAAGTGCCTTCTCTCCTCCTTCTACTCACAGACATAGTCCATCTGTTCAGATCTGGCAAAGCTGCACAAAGCATCACATAGTGTGCCAGCATCTGGCTCAGGAAGGCTAGAAAGCAGAGTATATTCCCAGACTGATAGTGGAACTTCTGGGAGGCTGGGACTAGGCAAAGACTCTGTACTGTCTACATGGAAGATGACTCAGAGGTGTGGCTATTTAAATGGTGCAAGACTCAATCAGGTAGAGAAGAGAACTATCTTTGGAGAACAGTAATGGCACAGGGCAGGGACTGTGAGCTATTTTTCATTTTGATTACATGGGTTGCCAAGGACCAAAGAATCTCTCACTTGGTGAAGATCCTCCTGGTAAGAAGCCTTTCTGTACTTCACTAGGCTGGTCCTCACAAAACCAACACAGGCCTTTCTAAGCCGATTAGACCCTATCCTTCATTGTCATAGCATTCAAGAACCCAAAGGTAGCTTTACCATGGGGAAGAATTGAAGTATTGGAGGGTGATTTACAATCAATCCCAACACTTATTAAGTATCTACCATGTACAGGGTGCTAGTAGATACATAAAGATCCTGCTTTCATGGAGATTAAGCTAATGGGGATGGGGAAACAAATATACAAATAATTATGATGTTAGGAATAATCATTTGAACCTAGATTTAGAACTGGGAGACTCTTAGAGGTTATCTAGAATTTTACCCTAACATTCTACAGCTATGGAAACAGACCCAGAAGTTAAATTGTTTTCCAATAGTGGCAGAGCCTGGATTCAGACTCAAGTCCTCTGTGCTCTGGAGAGCACAGAAAGTTATATGAAAAATGTGGGGAGAGGGCACATTTATTGGGAAAGTAGGAAAGAAAGGTCAGAAGGTTTTTTGAATGGGGGCCACCTAAGCTGGTCCTTAAATGAAGGACAGGACTTCAAATGACTTAGATGGGAAGTGAGGGAAAGAGGGGAAAGTCCATGCTAATGGGGGCAATTAAGACCCATATACAGAGGAAGGAGAGGGGAGGACTAGGAAGATGGGTGTGAATAAAAGGGAAAGTAGTCAAATGAAGCTGTAGTTTGGGCAATGAGTCATCCACAGGTAAGACAGGTTAGAGTCCAGTTTGGAAAGGGTTTGAATGGTAGAGTTAATCCTTCATTTCACAGTACTTCCACAAGGAAGGTCTTTCAGCAGAGGAAGGACACGTTTGGAGGGACACATATGAATGACTGAACAAGCAGTTTTTGCAGGATGGATCAAAAGGATAGTGAAAAGCAGGGAAGGGGATGTTACAAGAGTCCAGGCAAGAGATGATAAAAGACCTGAGTTACAGGTGTGGGGATGTGAAGAGGCTTTTCACAATAGATCAGTCCCCAGACATGTGAGATAGGGAGAGAGGCCCAGAGATCAGGCAAGAAAGGGGTCTCATTTTGGAGTTACTGCAACCTGCTGAGGAGGGGAAGGGGCCAGGATGGGCAAGACAGACAAAGAAAGGGGAAGATGAGAGGACTAAAGAGGACATCTGGTTTCTGATCAGTTTGGGAAAAAGACTCTGGCAATATGGCGGGGGGGGGGGGACGACAGGTAAGAAACTAGAGGTAAGGTGATGAGGCAGAAGGCTGACATAATTCTCCAGGTAAGCCAAACTGAACATCGGAATGAGGGGAGCAGGTGTGGGATAAGTCCCGCCCCATTCTGGCCTCATTTTCCTCCTCCTATAAAATAAAGATGACATGGACTAGATGGAATTTAAGGTCCCCTACCAACACTAACTTCCTTTGATCCTAGTCCTGTTCCATCTTTTATTTATTAGCTGTGTGGTTGTAGGCACATCACTTATTCTCTTCAAGTTTAATCTGTCTTATTAATGCTTCCTTCACTCTAGATTATCAACCAAACCATAAATCAAGTCCTGAATTGTCTTAATTGCCAATTTCTGAAGTGTAAATGCTCACATTGAAAATTTAAGAATCAGCTCTCTTGAGCAGGCACCAGTCCTGGCTGATCCCAACTGGCTGGCCTAGAATTCTCTGGAATTCTCTGGTCTCAGTGTCTGGAAGCTCCTGGCAAGTCTGGGGGGGGGGGATTAGGGGTGGGGAGCAGGAGGGAGTCCCACCTTGCCCAGCTCCTTGGGCCAGAATGGACAGGTGCATGTCTCCCAGGTCTTTATTACAATAAGGCCTTTGCACTCAGACCTCCCGGGACTCTACACAGACCACACATGGTTCCCGGGGCCTGCTCAGGGTTTCTCAGATTCCAAATCAAGCAAGGAAGGAAGAGAAGAGGAAAACAGAGGAGAGAGAAGAGGACAGTACAGAGGGGAAGGGAGGTGGGGGGAGAGAAGAGGAGTGGAGGGGAAAGGAGGGGAGGGGAGGAGAGGAGAGAGAAGGTCTTGATTATAAGTGACCTTGCCCTGCAGTCCCTCAGCTGTGTACTGAGTGGGTCCAAGCTGCATAAACAGTCTCTTGGCAGGAGCAGAGCCTGGGGTGGGGCACCTCGGTTGCCTGTGACGAATCCTCCAGGCTGCTCAATGGAACCCCACCTTTCTCTAAAACCACAGGGTCACTCTGAAGGCACTTAATAATACCCAAAAGAGGGGCGGCTAGGTGGCGCAGTGGATAGAGCACCGGCCCTGGAGTCAGGAGTACCTGGGTTCAAATCCGGCCTCAGACACTTAATAATTACCTAGCTGTGTGGCCTTGGGCAAGCCACTTAACCCCATTTGCCTTGCAAAAAAACTAAAAAAAAAAATAATATTCAAAAGGTTACTAAGCATCTTATATCTATTATCTGACAATGACCTGCCATTATATATTAATAACCCCACTTTAAAGATGAGAAAACTGAGGCTGAGAATGGTGAGGTGGGTTGGCCTAGAGTCAGACAATGAGTGACTGAGGTAGGATCCCATCCCAGGCTATCTCCAGAGTTGGATGTACCCCCCCCCACTTACAGATCGTGGGTGCAGTTGGCAGGTTTGTCCATCCGATGGCCCTCTTTTAACAGCTTGAAGAGCTCCTCCACCGGAATCCCAGGGTAGGGGGACCCTCCGAGTGTAAAGATTTCCCAAAGCAGGACACCAAAAGACCAGCTGGAAAGAGGAAAGAACAAACAAATGAATGAACAAATATGCAAGAAAATGAATGTATGAATGAATGAATAAATAAAAGGTAATGAGGGTTGAGGGAGGGAGAGGGGCTTTGAAAATACATTGAACAATTTTTCGCTCTCCTCCCCCCATCTCTCCCCCTACCCATTTCCCTTTCTCCCCTCTCCCTCTCCCTCTCCCTCTCTCTTGGCTTGACCATACCTCCCTGTCTTGGCCCCCCTTCTGTGTCCGGCTTTGTTCCAGGCCAGCCGGGCATGGCTAACAGAGTCATCAATGGCGTGACTGGCCGCCCAGGGCCACTCCTCAGAGTTCCTTCAAGAGATCCCTCTGCTACCCCCAACTCAAAACCAAGAATCCCACCCGGGCCCAGTCTGAACTGAACATTTCATCAGGGGGTGACAGCCAGTTACTCCCCTGGTCCTTTGTCAACCTCCTTCCTTCCCTCCCTGAGCTACCCCCCCTTCCCCAACTCCAGAGGACAGAACAAACCTAATTATCTCCACCCAGCTTCCCGCCAAGAGCCACAGGCCTCTCCGTGCAAGCTGATGATACCCAGGCTTGCCTACTTACTGCAGCCTGGTTCGCTTGCCAGGCCCAGAGAAACCCACCCCAGACCTTCCATTAAAGTCTTGAGAAACACTGTCCAAAAGCAGGGCGGATAGGGTCCAACAGCCCCAGGGAGTGGAAAAGAAAAGTCTGAGTCCTTTAGGAGGTGTGTGACAGGAAGGCTTTTGAGAGGGAAAAGGAAGAAATAGGGTAACTGGCATAAGTAGGAAGAGGAATGGATTTAAAGTCGAGAGGACCCGGGTTCAAATTGGATCTCAGGCTGTGAGATTCTAGGCAAGTCATTTATCAATGAGCCTGTTTTCCTCATCTGAAAAGGGAAAGGGTTGGACAAGATGACCTGGAGGCTTATACTCCCAGGTCTACCATCCTCTGGCTGGATAACCCAACCTCATTGAGCTTGATGTTTAGACCCAAGGATGGGGAAACTCTGTTCCCCAAGTTCCTGGATACACACTACACAAGAATCCAACATATCCCTGAGTTAGAAGCCAACCAGAAAAGTTTCAGCAGTAGGAGGGAGACTGTAGCAGCCCAAAGGGTTGGTGGATTCCATTTCTTTCAAGAAGTTTTTCCCAGATGTAGAGGTAAAAGATCTGAGTTCAAATCTTGGGGCTAGTCACTCACTTCCTATCAAATCCCTTATTCATATTGGAACTCCTGCTCTTTAAACCATCTTTTTTTTTTTTGGTTTTTGCAAGGCAAATGGGGTTAAGTGGCTTGCCCAAGGCCACACAGCTAGGTAATTATTAAGTGTCTGAGACCCGATTTGAACTCAGGTACTCCTGACTTCAGGGCCTGTGCTCTATCCATTGCGTCACCTAGCTGCCCCTAAACCCACCTTCTTCTTCTGCAACATTGGGGAGAAAATCCCAAAGACTTCTTTCTAAATGCAGAAGCATCCTAGCAATAGGTGTGTTTATTGTATTACTAGTTAGCATTAAGATCTGCAAAGTGTTCAGATCAGGTGCTCTAGACATAATAACTAGCATTCGTATTGCATTTTAAAATTTAAAATTAAAATAGTATCTAATTTATCTTCACAATAACCCTGGAAGTAAGAAATAGTATTCATTCCATTTTATAGTTGGGGAAATTGAGGCAGACAAAAGTTAAGTAATAATAATAATAATAATAATAATAATAATAATAATAATAATAATAATAACAAACCAAGTAGTGTGCTTGCTCTTTCCAGGCTGTGTGTGAAATGTTTTACAAATATAATCTCATTTAATCTTCACAACCCTGGGAGGTAGTTTTATTATTAGTCTCATTTTATAGATGAGGAAACTGGGTTAAGTGACTTGCCCAAGGTCATACAACTCACAGCTAGTTAAGTGGCTGAGGTCACATTTGACCTCAGCTCTTCTCGACTCCAACATCACTGCTCTATATCTACTGCCTCACCTGGCTGCCCAGGTCACTCCGATACCCCTGAGCTGTCTAATTCCTGTGAATGAATGTATGGGTCACAGCAACTCTTAATGATTTTCTCTACAAGTCAGTAGATGGTTGAAATCTGCATGGGGATAGGGGTAGGTGGGAGGGGAGAGTACTCAATCCAATAAAATCTGAGAAGCCCTAAGAATGGAAACGTTGTGCCCATCTCCTCTAATTGTGGGGATCTATGTCTTGTGAATCCCATTGGACTGTGGGACATACCTCCAGTACTAGCCTTGGCTATGGATATGCAGGATTAGACAGACTCTGGTACCCACCAAGCATTTTGCTCTGGGCCAGCCATCCAGTCCTTGGGGTCTGATTCACAGTGAGTCCCTAGCACTGTGCTCTGTTAACATCCATAATATATAATTTAACCTTTTAATTGGTCTGAATTTCCTCCCATTTGGAATGTTCATGTACTAGGACTACCCCCCCCCCCGCCCAGAACCAACATCCTCCACCCCCATGTTCCAAGGTCTCTCTATACCACTTCCAGAGATTTCAGACTCAATGACTAAACAATGTCTGACAAAGGCCTCCAAAGCCCGAGGCAGCCCAAGCGCTGTGATTTTAGAGGGGATTATCTGGAAATGCTTACACATCGCTCTGATGAGTGTACACCCGGTCAAACAGGGCTTCTGGAGCCATCCACTTCACAGGCAGCCTCCCCTGGAATTAGGGAGACAAAAAGGAATGTTCCATCAGCAAATTCAAGCCCAGAGGACTCCCCCACCCCACCCAGCCTCAGAGACTCCTGAGTCCCAGAAGAGAGGATTAGGATACCAGGCTGTGAAGCCCCCACGACTCAGCTGCCTTTTTACCAAGGTTGTCTAAAGACTTATTCTAGAAGGGGAATCATGCAGCTGGGGTGTGGTTGTCACAAACATTTGGAGTGGTTACTGATATGGAACCCCAGGCTCTATCCTTGACATAGGAGGTCTTCTTTATGTGATCAAAGAGCTGAACTAAATGGGATAGATGAGAATAATCTAGGGATACTCTGATCAGTTCTAGAGTATACAACTTTTTTGAGGAACAAGATATTTTGTATTTGATGTGGCAAAGAAGGATAAATCTCAACTCCAAGGGATGAGACCTGAGCCTTTGGTTTGGTATTTTTAGGTCCAGTCCACCTCTGGACACTTCATGTCCTAAGGTCTTTTCCCAGCTCTGATATTTCATGCTCTATGTTCCTCCCAGCTCTGACATTGAATGTTCTATGTTCTAAATTCCCACCCAACTGTGACATTGTAGGTTCCGAGGTCCTCTTCCCAGCTCCAATACTCCATATTCTACGTTCCAAGGTCTCTTCCAACTCTGACACTTCATATGCTAAGGTCCTTTTCTCAACTCTGATATGTCATCTCTCTGTTCCATGTTCTAAGCTCCCGCCCAAATGGTGACATTCTAGGTTCTAAGTTGTCTCTATTCTCTGACACTCTGGTATTTTAGGACTCATTCTCCCTTGACAGACAAGGTCGGGGTAAAGAAAGAAGTATAGTCTGCTCCCAGATGGGGAATAAGTATTTTCAGGTCATTCTACTTACATTGGTGGTTTTCTTGTAGTAGTCAATGTTGTGCACATCCCTGGCCAGGCCAAAGTCTGCAATCTTCATCACGCTGTCTTCTGTTACCAGAACATTCCGGGCAGCCAGGTCCCGGTGAATGCACTGAGCGAGGAAGGGAGGAGACCCAAGAATAAGCAGATGAATCGGAAACATGGGGGCAGTCAGGGGGCAAATTTCAGAGAAGAGAATCGGCAGGGGAAGGGAGGTCCTAAGTAAGCCCATGTCCTCACATACTAGCCTAGTCTTCAAGCTGAACCCCGATGAGGCTGTTTTGCCCATTTGGAGAATGGTCACAATTCCATCACAATTTTGCCTGCTCCCTTTCTACCTTTGACAAGTACTGAAGGTAAACAAGCTAATCAAATATAAAATCACAAGTGCCCCAGACTGTGAGTTGGGTAGGTTCCACCTGGATGGTTGAGGTGAGATGAGTCAGGGACAGGTCCTCATCAACATCTCCATTCCCCTGGGATCACTTTTCCAATGCAGGATTAGACAGACTCTGGTACCCACCAACCATACTGCCCTGGGCCATGTTTCAGCTCCACCATTAAAGAGATTGGCTAGGCAATGTGGGTGAGGAGGGGCAAGCAGAAAAGCTATCCCTTGTCTTGCCTGGACTAAAAGTCAGGAGGCTTGAATTTCTATTTTATTATGTGACCTTCAGTTAGTCCTATCCCTGCTTTACCTCAGTCTCTTTAACTGTAAAAATGAGGGACTTGGATTCGATGGCCACCAAATTGCCGGCCAGTGTAGATCATCTAATGTTCCAGTTCAGACAGCCTCCATTTAATGGTCTCTTCCGGCTTAGGTATTTTATGTTCTAGGTCCATCTTAGCTTAATTACAGAATGCTATGACCCAGTTATATGGGATGAACTCATGCTCCTGTGCACACAGAGGTTGGGGAAAGATACTGAATTAAAATGGAGAAAACTTAAAAAGGACAGCATAGCCCGGATCAAACCAGGCCTGGGAGGATTCTGAGTTCTTCTGAATTCCACTAGAGACAAAGTCAGGCTCAGATACTTACTAGCTGTGTGACCCTGTGTGCAAGTCACTTAACCCAGTTTGCTTCAGTTTCCTAAATTTGAACTCAGGTCTTCCAGACTTTCAGCTAGCTGCCTGCCTTACATAAGCATCAAGAAGCAGGATATGAACCTAAACCTTCCCAAGGGGAAAGTCAACATTTTCTTTCCACTATGTTTGCCTCTATATCAGTAGGTTGTGTGGAGGGGACTCAGGACCCTCAAAAGTGATGCCCACAGAGTGCGCACTCTGCTGAGTTTGGAGAGACTCTATCCACTAGCTAAGTCGGGAGAATCATGCCACCACCAGATTGGCTAAATCTTTCCAGTCAGATGCCCTGTAGTCCAACTCTTACATACTAATGAGGAACTAACTGAGGTAACAAAGAAGGGAAGTGATGTATTCAAGGTCACCCTGAAAAAAAAAGGTGGTACTCCTTACTTTGAGGGGTAATGTGGCACACACAAACTCAAACAGTGTCAGCCTCAGGGCCAGATGTGGGTTCAGGTCCTGCTTGTGACTATGTGTCCTTGGGCAAGTCATAACTTCTCAGAGGCTTTAGGAAACTCCAAAATTGGACATTTTTTTAATAAATTATTTTTATTCTAAACTTACAACTAAATAAAATGGGCATCTCAATACACATAGCAGAACACAGAAAGAGTTTTGTATAAGAAATTACAAATCTCTTTTATGTACAGCTAGCTTTTATTTTTAAGCATATAATCAGCTCATCTTGCAGCTGTCAAAACTACTCTGTTTAGGACCATAAATCACAGAACAGTTGCTGGTCTGCACCTTCCTCCCCTGGGGAACCTTCCCTATCTGCCAACAAATTAAAAGAAAAAAACCCATCCATTAAAACACGGAGGGGTTGTAAAGATGGAGAAAAGGTTCATGTTAATAACCGTACACTTTCACATAAATTATTGCTCTCATTCCAAGGGGCTTTAAGGAAGTTGACAAAATTCTTTCCCTCAGAACAATTTTGTGAAGCAAGATGCATGCCATTATCCCCATTTTACAGTTAGAGTAACTGAGGCTTAGAAACACTACCACTGTCAAATCCATAATCTGAAGCTAGGCATTTCTAGTACTCTGTAGAGGTGAAAGTTGCCCAGAGTTGGTGGGCTTTCTGAAGTCCCTAATTGGATGCTCTCATGGTTCCTCCCTACTGCTCACCTTCTGAGATGCCAGGTACTCCATGCCTCGGGCCACCTGGTAGGCACAGGACACCAGATCCTTGAAGGTCAGCTGTTCTTCTGGAAGCTTGCAGGTATCGAAGGAGTAATCCATCCCTGGGGGTCTTCGGGCTCGGAGATACTCTCGAAGGTTCCCCTTGGATGCATATTCCACAAGAACATAGAGGGGGCCTGCGGGGGACAAGGGGAGAGTGCTATTTTTCCCACACTGAGATGGCAGTTTTCCCAGGAGTGAGGCATAAGGTGATTTCCTAGCCCAGGACCCTGGGGCTGACCCTAAGCTGTTCTGATGGAGAACAGGAGGAAAATGCCCCTGGATTCAGAACCTTACTGCTTGCATTTCTTAGGTCACATGTGTTCTCAGAATAGGAGAATCGCAGCACAGGAGGTACCTAGAACAACCTCCCAGTTCCTGCTGCAATATTCCTGATAGGGTCAATCAGTTCCTACTGAGACCAGGGGGTCCTTCACCTTTCATTGTGAACTAAACTCCTCTAAAGCTATGGACTCCTCAAAATAATGTTCTTAAATGAACAGAATGAAATACATAGGACTGCAAAGGAAAACAGTTATATCAACAGTCACCAAAATATTTTCTTAAAATTTTTCTCAGGGCCCAGGCTAAGAACCCTTGGTTTTAGATAGCTTTAAGAAGTAGAAAACACCAGTTGGGAATCAAAAGACCTGGATCAAGACAAGTCACTTCTCACTGAATCTCAGATTTCTACATTATAAAAATGAGGTTAGATCACTGTCCAGGTTAGGACTATGTTCTAGAGCCTTGATCTGAGAGTTTGTTTGCCTGGTAAACAAGGGAATCTAACCCTTACCATTAGCCTTGGAATCTCTGATCATAAAGAGAAGGGGATTTGGGAAAATATAGACTCATGTTCTTTATTCCCTGTGTAACCTTAATAAATTGTTTTCCTTTTTTGCTTAAAAAATCATTTTCACGTCTCAGATGAGGTAACTGCCTAAGACTAAAGATTCTTAACTCAGGGTCCATGAATTTTTTTTTAATATTTTGATAAACATATTTCAATATCACTGGTTTCTTCTGTTCAGTTTAGTTATTTTTTCAGTCTTGTCTGACTCTTTATGTCTCCATTTGGGGTTTTCTTGGCAAAGATCCAGGAATAGTTTGCCATTTCCTTCTCCAACTCATTTTACAAATGAGGAAACTGAGGCAAACAGGGTTAAGTGATTTACCTAGGGTCAGAGTTAGTAAGTAGCTGAAGCTGGATTTGAACTAAGAATTAGTCTTCCTGATTCTAAGGCCAGTGCTCTATTCACTGTACCACCTAGCTGCCTCTCCTTTGTACTCCAAAGCATGTTATTTTTGCATTTAAAAACATGATTTTGAGTAGGGGCCTATAAAAAAGTGGTAAGAATCCCTGGTCTAGATGGTCCTGGTGGCCTTCATTGGCACTTGCTAGCTCTATGGTTCATAAGCAGCCATGCATTTGAGGTCCCAGACTTTGGGCATCCCATGATCCAGTTGTCCCAGTGACTGGTAGGGTCATTGACTCTGTACCAGTGCCTCATCTGTCTGTGCAGTTGGCAGAACATTTATTTGCCTGGGATATTCTCCCTGTTGGAAAATGAAGCACAGGGTAGGGGATTGGTGTCTAAGAACCCCAGGAGGAGACTGGACATCAGAGTTCTTTTCTGAAGGGGATGACCGTCTCTTCAGGAATCCTGCCTTCTGAGAAATGAAGGATGGAGGCAGGGGTGGGGACCCATAGTTCAGCTTACCATCCTGTGTGCAGGCTCCCAACAAGTTAATGATATTTTTGTGTTTCCCAATCATTTTCATCATCTCCATTTCAGAGACCAAGTCAGACAGGTCCTTATCTGTGGCATCATCTAAGGAAGTAAAAAAGGCAAGGTCAAGCAGACAGGCATCTTTTCAAAGTGAACAATCTTTCATCAAGAAAAATCAAAGTATAGCAGCTCTAATACCGCCATGCAGGGCTATGATGGTAATGTTTAACCATTGACTCTCCAGGGGAAAAATAACGTACCCACATTTCACTTATTTTTTTGCAAGGCAATGGGGTTAAAGTGACTTTCTCAAGGTCACATAGCTAGATAATTATTAAGTGTCAGGCTGTATTTGAACTCAAGTCCTCCTGACTCCAGGGCCAGTGCTCTATCCATGCACTACCTAGCTGCCCCACCACAATACACTTTTAAGTTAAATCTGTATTATTTCTCCATCACCTTCTTAATTCACAAAAAAAAATTGTAGTAAATGTGATGATTTGTAGTATCTGCTGATACTACAAGGCTCATACTGAAAATCTGACAAACAAAAATTCAAGTTGGCCCCACCACAATCCTGCCACTATGACTCATCTGGCAGGGATTGCCCCTGGGACCCCTATTTCCTCATCATGTTCATATCACTCAAATGCTAAATAAAGACGACAGGGCAGAGGTACCCTGAAGGGGCAAGGCATGAATTGGGGGAGGCACATCTCCCTTTTACCTCTCTCCCACCTCCCCAGCCCCACCCACACACTCAGGATCATCCTGCTTTAGCAACATGACTATAAATTTGATGCCAATGGGGCAGCTTGGCAGGGCCATTTGAGTAATCATTCTTTGACTTTAGGGGAGAGTCCACACCTGCCTGGTCAGGTATGTGAGGCCCAGATCCATACATAAGAGTAGCAGCCTGAGGGATATCTGCTATCAACCAAAGGACATTCAAAAAGCAGTTCTGGTATTTAATTTAAGACTTCACTCATAAAACAAATTGAACTAATTGAGATCTTTGTTTCAACAAAACAATTTGGCATCTCGCCTGGTCTCTCTTTCCCACAATGACAGAGAAGCCAACTGAATGGGACAATACCAGAGTATTGAGATTTATCTTAGAATCATGAACTCCTAGAACATCATAGAATCACAATGTGAGAAGGGATATGAGAGGCCAACCCATACCTGAACAAGAATCTCGACTAAGCCCTCTCCAACAAGTGGTCAATTGGCCCCCGCACAATTGAGGCTTTACACCAGCATGATGTCTATAGGCACTCTCTATTTTCTGGTATTTTTCTCTTACAAATATGTTATTAGGAAACTTGTGGTACATGACATTTTCCTTTTTGTCTTTAAGCTCCTTGGACTATGTATGTACCTCACAGTGGGAGCTAGGTACCTCCTCATTTTCCAGATGTAAAAAACCCCTCGTAGTAGTCCAGTCCGCTTTTGGATAGTTCCAGTTAAGTTACTCTTTCTTTTGAGTCTTAACATCCTTATTTGCAAGGTCCACCCCTAACTCTTAGTTCTGACCTCTAGGGTCAATAATAAAAATAATCACTAATATTATAATTATTGATTCCAGAATTATAAAAGTTGATAGTGGTTTAGGGTTTATGAGGTGTTCAATACGCATTATATCATTTGACCATCACATCAGCTTTGTAGGGAAGGGACTGCAGGTATTTTGCAGGTGAGAAAACTGAGGTTCAGAAGGCCTTAAATTTAGAGTTGCCCAGGTTCACTCAGCTAGGAAGTGCCTGAATGACTCCAGGTAGTGTAATACCTGAAATCCACTGGGCTACATTGTATCTCCAAGCAGAATAAGTCCAGTTTCTAGATGACAGACAGCCTTCCAAATACCTGTACTGTGATAGTTTTGCCCCCAGGATAAATAGACAAGACCTGGGAATAACTATCTCCATTTCATGGATGAGAGAACAAACCATGACTCAAAAAAGTTTATCCAAGGAGCCTGGATCAGATTGTTAAGAGCTCAAAGGGCCCATGAGGATCACAAAATCTAATCTAGTTGTGGGGGTCCCCCATCTGACAGATGAGGAAATGGAGGCCTAACTGTTTACCAATTGACTAGAGACTGGTTTGTCATTAGCTCTAGAATTCTTTCCAGTACCACTCTGTCCTCCAATGGGAGAACAGAAGGGAACCGGTCCATTTTTTAGCTTTTCTGTATGATGGGAGTGCTTTAAATCTGCTCCTCCAAAGTCTGGGGCTAACCAGAAGCAGAGAATCTATTAAGATATTAGTGGGGACTCCTGTTATGGATATTTGGTATTATTCATCTCTGGCATTTTTTTAACCACAAAAATTCTGAGGCTGGAAGGGGCTTTAGAGGTCTCCTGGGCAGGGCTCCAGCCAAACCTCTTCTGGGGAACCAACCCAGATCGGGTGGCCTAGTGATGTCACCCTCCCCAGGGCAGAGCGGAGTAGCATTTACTGTCTGTCTCATTCCTTGGGACTTTGTGCCATGGTCACCATGTTAATTTAAGGCTGGTACTGAAGGTAGGGTGTGTGGTGTGTGGTGTGGTGTGGTGTGTGTGTGTGTGTGTGTGTGTCCTCAATCTTCTCCCAAGCTGTGAGCTCCTAGAGGCCAGGATCTTCTCTTTCTCTTGCACAGTGCCGAACAACCAGGGAAGAAACTCTTTGGTGTATTTTTGGTTCCTTTTTAAGTAATATCTAGGAAGGAAGAGGAAGCTAGGTGCATAGAGGACCAAGCCTGGAGTCAGGAAGACTTTTGTCATGAGTTCAAATCTGGCCTCAGACATTTCATAGCCATGTGACTATGGGCAAGTCACTTGACCCAGTTTGTCTCAGTTTCCTCCTCTGTAAAAATGAGCTGGAGAAGAAAATGGAAAACCACTCCAGGACCTTTGTCCCCAAAAAACCCAATATAGGATTATAAAGAGTCATGCATGACTGAAATGGCTCAACAACAGGAAGGGAGGTCTGGAATCTACAGGTGGAAGTGTCTTCTGTGTTTCATTTCTTGCCCCTCTCCTCTGTATTCATCCCTTGCCAGGCATGTTTGCTCATCTGACATTACCTTTCAACATCTTCACAGCTACAGTGACAGGCTTGTTGGGCTTGTCTTTATCGATGCCAATGGCTTCTGCCATGACCACTTGGCCAAAGCAGCCTTCTCCAAGAGGTTTTCCCAGGGTAAGTCTAAAAGGAGAGAAAGGAGAGAAAGACTGGTAAAGACATAGTCCTGTATACTTGCTCCTTCCCAGCATCTGGAATAAACACCTGATTGCATTCTTAGGGGACATGTCATTTAATTGCTCTGAGCCTCAGTTTCCTCACTTGAGAAATAGGGACAATAATCATGACACTACCTTCTTCACAAAATTACTATGAGCAAAGATGATCTGGGTTGTGTCACTGAAATGAGTTCCTCCTGCTGTCCTCATCCTTCAAGGTTTAGCTCTACCCTACCATTTCCATGTTTTCCCTACCCTGATCACTCCCGTTTTTGAATATTTTGGAGTCTTCATCAAGTAAATCAACATCAAATCAACTGGCTCTACTCCGTATTCTACCTCCTTAATTAGACCAAACTCCCTGAAGGATCAGAACTTTATCTTCTCTTTTTCTCCTAGTATAGAGCTGGGGACTGAGATCACACTCAGGGAACAAAGGAATATTAAAAATGTGTACAGCCGAGGTCGTCTAATCCAGCCCTTTCAAGGTTTCTCTTATTATATAGATACCAAAACCCAGAGGTGAAGGGACTTGCTCAGGGTCACACAGTAACTTAGGACAAGGCCCAGTTTTGAACATTGTTTCTTTCACTCCCATTGGCCTTGACTAGAGAGGGGTTGAAGCATTAGTGTCATTGTAAAGGAAGAGGAAGATGAAGAGAAGAGGGAGAAGAGGGAGAGGGGGGAATCTGAGACCAAAGGGCAGACAGAGAACAGGAAGGGGCAGATCTGGGACCCAGGGGCAGGTAGGCATTGAAGCACTGACCGAGATCGGCATAGCTCCCACTTGGGGTCGGCAGGGAGCTCAAGCTCAGACACGTTGGCCAGCATGGGCCCCTCACTGGAGGAGAGGCGGGCGATTCTCACCAGGGGGGTGTTAGAATTCATGGACGAGTTCGACTCCAGGGACACCTGCTTGAAGGGAGCAAATAGAATGTTATTGCCACGTGTATTCCAAGCACATTGTATGGAGCCAGGTGGTCTTTCCAAGGGAGGACAGGAAAATGGAAAAGCAAGAACAGCATCCACCATATGATATATGATGTTTCTGTAATTGGGGCTCCCTATGACCTGCTGAGAAATTTCTGTCTTGTCATTTGAGGCCCTCCATGATCTGACAAATCATTACCTCCCATGTAGGCTCTGCTCCAGCCAAGCTGGATGACTCTTAAATCTTGTCCTTTGTTCCATCCAAACATTTCCTGGAGTCTCTGGCTTCTGTGACTTTACTTATGTTATTTCCTCCATAACCTTCCCTTTGTCCTGCCCTGTCCTTCCACTGAAAGCCTCCCTATTCTTAGGTTCCCACCTCAGGTGCCATCTCTTCTTTCTTGTCCCGATTCATCTGCCCAAAGGTTGGTAATAATAACTTAGATGATACCAATGGAGAGAGCTGATCCCGAGTTCACTTTCCATCTATTTATTACCTGTGTGACCTCAGGCAAGGCCTCAGTTTCCTCATCTTTAAAATGAGTGGGTTGGATCAGATGAACTCTATGTTCCTTGCAGCTCTAAATGTATGTTTCACAAAATGTAGGCATTACCCCCATTTTTATATAGAGGAGGAAATAAGGCTCAGAGAGGTTAAGAAGCTTGACAAACATCACATGGCTAGCAAATATCAGACTGGTGTTCAAAACCAGGTCTCTTAATGCTAAGACCAAGTTTTCTTTCTACTATGCCCCAGCCCCGATAATCTTTCCTCTCTTGGGAGTCCCGTTATCCTGCCCAACTACCCTTGAATGGCAGTCAAGTTTATTTGAGACAACTTCCTGCCCAGGTGTCTGCTGGTGGTTAGACTCCAAAAGGACAAAGATAGAAATAACTTAGCTGGAAATCTCTTCCCTTTCTCATAGCCCTTTCCCTTTCCCCCACTTGCATGAAATGAATCCAGGATTGTGCAAGTTTCTGTTGGGCATGGAAGCCTGAACTCAAGTCCTATAGTGAATTCATTGACTACTTATCATAGTTATGAATCTGTGCATCCTGGACACCAGAGGCCCTTAATGCCACTGAGAAAGATCCTCAGTATCATGCCTGGTTTGTGATTTAGATGAGAGAGAAGTCCCAGAATGCTCAGTCAGGTTTTTCTTCCTTCCTAGGCCTGGGAAAGAGGCTGAATGGGACCTTAATAAGCACTGGTGCTAGAGTCCAGGGCTGTAAAGCCCCTTCTCTAAATTTTCCTAAAAATACTATGTGGTCTTAACCAAGTCCAATTCTTCCCAAGGGCCATGGAGATACTTGGGAAGCTATTGAATTCACCTGAAAGCCTCCATAGGCAGCAGGAACTCATACATACATGTCTAGTCCAGGGAGGTGCTCAGTAGGGATACTTCTACCTTTCTCTTCTCAGAGTCTGAACACCCACAGAAAAGGGGACAGGAGCTTTGGCTGCCATTCAGGAGTTTCTGGGTAGGATCGTAGGGTTCCTAAGGGTATTGGAGCTGGTTTTTACCTAGGAAGTCTGTAGGGATGGGAAATACTGTGCTTAACAGACTAGAGACAAGTTCAAAGTGAGCATTTATCATCAGAGTTCAACAGGGAATCTTTAAGCACCTAGAAGACTTTCCTAGCAGATTGAGAAAATGGGTCTGATGCTTTGTAAACTCCATGACTCCTCAGATGATCTAACATCAAGTACTCATGGAGAATGACCTTATTAAGGAAACTCAAAATGCTTATTTGTAGAAACAAGACCTTCAATTTATAACTGGAATGGATCACAGGGAATTTTACGAAATTGAGGTCCAAAGGAGGTCCCAAAATTTTTCCAAGGTCATAGAAGCATGCAAGGTTGGATTTGAACACTCATTCTCTGACTTAAAAGGTGGTACTCTCTCCATCATACCATGCTGCCTCCTCTGCAGAATCTTCCCTTTCAGGTATATATGTTCCATGAAGGCAGATTTCATGTCCTTTTTTGGCTTTATAGTCTCAACACCAAACACAGGCCTTTGTATGCAGGAAATATTTTGTGTAAATGTGTGCTGATTTAAGGTGAATAGATTTCCTGAGGCCTGGCAAGACTAGGGCTCAACAAATCCTTGGTTCCAGGTTATTGAGGCATCTAGAACTACAGATGGGCTGCTCAGGTTACCTTTGGAGTACTGAGTTCTGTTAGGGTCACTTCATTTTAGGAGCGGCATTGACAGGTCAGATCCTAACTCCCACTTCTCAAGAGGAGGGCCGGAGGAGACTAGATTATGAGGCAATGCCTTCAAGGACTGACTGAAGAATGTAAAGCTTCAAGAAAACTTGGGGATGTAAGGCAGCAAAGTCATCCTCAAAGACCTAAAAGGTGGTCATGAGGGGAAGGGCCCAGAGAGTAGGACCAGAAGTTACCAGGATCTATGGAGGGTAAGCAGGTGAGATGATTCAGTAGAACTAAGGTCTCTTTTCTCTGACCTGGTGACCTTGGGACCTCTTGAACCATCTTCCTCCAGATGGGACAAAGATCAGATCTGACCTCACCATGGGCACATGCTCTTATTACAATTTAAAATATTAAGTCACATTCTTATAATTTCTTTGGTACCTATGAGGTTTGTCGAAATTTTCCTCCCAAGGTGCATCTGAGGTAGTGAGCATGTTGTTATGCCATGGAACCTGAGTGAAAGCCCTTAGTCACAGAATTAATTAGCAAGGATCAGAATTTGAACTTAGATCTCCTGACCAAGCCTAGAACTCTTCTCATTCCAATACATTCCCTGCTTAAGAACTGTCTTATTTATCTAGTCACTGGTAGTACCGAAGACTTTTCTTAGAAATATTTCTGTTAAAATCTAAAGAGAAATACATCTAACGCCCAATTCCAAAGCAAATTTCTAAAAGCCAGAATAAGAACCTGAAGGCTCTTCCCCCAACCACTATCCAGTCAAGGTGGGGGGAAAGGGGATAGGAGGGAGGGAAAGGATTGTAGGAGGAGGGGGCTCGGAATCTTGTATCTACTTTCTGTTACCTGTCGCTTCAGTGGGAACTTGGACACCTTCTGGACAGTGGGGGTGTTGATAACCTTCTTGGAGGGCATCTTTAGTCGACAAATGGCTACGGCAACTGCCACCACCACAATGAAGAGACAAAAGCCAAGCCCGTAACTGAGGAGGCCGGCAAAGACGCTGCCCGAGTCATCCACTTCAACCATTTCTTCAGCTGGAGAACGATGGGAGAGCAGGTTAGGAGCAGAGGAAGGAGGGGAAAGCCCAGGGTGGGGTTGAAATGGAGAGGGGAAGGAAGGGAAGGGAAGGGAGGGGCAGGGGAGGTCAGATATCTAATGGGCAAGAGGTCTCTTCCAAGATGCAGCAAGGAGCCCAGTACAAAAGGGATGCTCTTGCTGTGGCACACGAGTGTCTGTGTGTCTCTCTCTCTTTGTGTGTACGTGTGGGATGTGATGTCTGCCTAGAAGCTCAGGGAGCGCCCAAGGGAAAACTGACCCAAGGTCTCAGAGATAATAGGTGACCGAAGGAGAATTCAAACTCCTGCATGACCTTAAGTATGTCAGTTTGTGCCTTTCCCAATTCCCCCTAACCTTAGTATCTTCCCTGTGAGATTATCTTTAACTGATTCTATCTTTATTTGTACGTGGTTGCCTAGTGTCTCTCTCCATTAAACTGTAAGCTCTATGAAGGGAGGAGCTGGCTTAATCTTTCTTTGTAAACCTTGCCCTTAACACAATGCCTAGTAGAAGACACTTGTTGACTTGTTTCTATTTCTACTTGTCTTTTAGAGATCTCAGAGACTAGCCCAGCTCCTCATTTTTACTAATGAGGCGAAGTTGAATAACATGAGCAGGATGACATAGGTTGTCAAATAGCAGGAATAGGATTCAAATCCAAATCCTGTCCACAAATTCAATCCTACTGGACACAGCACAGTACAGAGAAAAGGAGTGCTAGGTTTGGTGGTCGGAAGACCCGAGGTCAAACCTCTGAGTTGCTCCTGGATACCTGCAAGATCTAAGTCCCGTCCACTTCCCTCTCTAGGCCTCAGTTTCCCTAATCTATAAATGAGGGGGGGTTGGACTAGATACCCTCTGTGATCTCTTCCAGGGCTGTGGTCTCATGATTCACCTGTGGCCTCTTAGATGTCTGTGTGAGTTTGCATTTGGTTTTGTTCCTGTGTCTGTGTGTAGATTCATCTTAAAAATCTGAGGCTGGGGGAGAGGACCTTAACAGAGAGTGTTGGGCAGGCCAAGACAATGTTCTCGGCAAACTCTTTTGTATAACTCGGCACAAAACTGGGTTTGCCTGTAAAAGTCAGAGGGAAACTTGCTGTGTGTGTGTGTGTGTGTGTGTGTGTGTGTGTGTGTTTTGTTTTAAGTCTGTAAACAAAAATAACTAAATGAGAAAAAGATTTGGGCAAAGTTTCCAGGGCCTGCTTTCCCAGACATTCCTTGGGAATTCTTCTTTCTCTGCTTTGGAAAGGGCACTGGTTCTAACCAGACAATCCATTTTATCAGGGGATTGGATTTGCCAAAGCTCATTTCCAAACACAGTATTAGGGACTAGAATCTGAAATGGCCCTGACCAAGATGGTGGACGTTAGGGAGATGGCCTGGGGAAGATGGGGAAGAGGAAGGAAGGGGAAAGGAGTCAAAGAACTTGGAACTTCAGGAGGGCCCTGGATGCACAGAGCCAAGGGTTCCCACCTTCCCTGATTTGCGAAAGGAGACCAATTATGGCCAGCAGAGCACCCACAGCTTCCCATGTTGTGAGAGCTTAGTTATGCCAAAGGAACCAGTGGGTACAGCCCCCCCCCCCATAGCTTTCTATAGTTGCTGAGTGACTGAGATCAATTATAGGGACAGATGGGAGAGTACTTCAGGGCAAAGAACCTTGGACACAGGTTAGGCCACTGTCTGCTGTGGTTCCAGTTTACTTACATACTGTACAAGGTGACTATCTTCTACACATGTGGGCAAACTTGACTGGCAAGAGAACCCTGTTATGAAAGTTGTCCAAAGATCTCTCTCTTTTCTTAGGATCCTAAATGGGATCCCAGAACCAGAAGGAAATTTTAGAAAATCACCATTTTGCAAATGATGCAGTTGAGACCTAGAAAGTGACTTCTCCCAGCTAGTCAGCAGTCATACTAGGACTAGGACTTGGGCAGGCTCACTTTATACCAGCGTCCATACTCCTGGTTGTCAGAGTGGAAATTGGAAGGCCTGGATGCTTATACCATTAAGATATTCTGCTTTCTAAGAAGAAACATCGAGGCCATATTGTTGATAAGGGAAGGAAGGGGAGAATTCTATTCTGTGATGGTCAGTCTGGATGGGATTGGCAATTTAGGATCTTGAGTTCCATTTGCAATTGAATCTGATTTCACCGGTCCCCTGTCCGAGACAATGCATGGCTGACCTTGGGAAGGTCTTGTTTCCTGTACCCCCACGGGTGGCACACTTTGGCATTTCTAAGAATCCCACACTGTAGAATTCCCAAGAGGAAAGATGGGGGGGCGGGGACCAGGCCCAGATAGGAAAGCAGGAGGGAGAGGAGTACCTGGGAGGACCATCAGCCAAGCAGAGTGGTGGGAGAACCCAATAGAATTCCCAGCAAGACAAGTATACTCCCCAGCATCCTCAAAGGTGACATTGCGCAAATAGAGAATTTCTAGTTCCTTATCCGTTGTGTTAACTCCTGCCGTCTAGAAAGACAAAAAGACACACCGAGATAGGAAGGGCAGCAAGAGACGGAGGAAAAGGAGCTGTTCAGCACGCAGAAGATCACCAGCTTTCACAGGCAAATTGTCCGACACAGATTGAGAACCAAACCAAACCAAAAGGAAAGGTCATTCACGCGGCCCCATCTTCCCTTTCATTCCAGACCCCACTGGCAACCTGTAGTTGAAAGCAAGGGGTTCCCTTCACCAGGCATTTTACTCTGTCCCACTAAAGCGGCAGCATGCAAGCAAAACCATCTCAATGGAAAAGTCACCCCACAATGTGACTGAGGGCGGGGTGTTAGTACAGCGGTTTCAAGGAGGAGCTAGGAGCTCAAGGATGGGTATGAATTTGTGAAGCAAAGAACAGAAAGGTTCATTTGTCTTGAGTACAAGACAGTAGGAATCTGAGCTACGAGAGACCTCATCTAGTCCAACACCCACATTTTTAAATGGGGACACTGAGGCCTGGAGAGAGAATGGCATCTATACTGTTAGTAAGTGATGAGTCAAGATTTGAATCTCCAAATCCTGTGCTTCCTTCATCCTGGTAGGCCACCTCTTGGGGGAGGGGGATGAGGAAGGCCCATTTTGGAGATTCCAGATTAACATTGCCAAAGAATATATATAACTAACAACGAACCTACGCTGTTTGTAGTTTAAGGGTTAGGCAAAGTAAGGAAAGGGACTGGACAGAGAGACTAGAGGTGGGAAGAAAGAAGTTGTTGATGATGAAGTAAGTGCATACATTAACAATGCTGCTAGACCATGTCTTTTGGCTTGCATGTCCTTCCCGGACCCTGACTGACCATCGAGTATGTTCTTTTTTGTTGTTGTTTTTGCAAGGCAATGGGTTTAGGTGACTTGCCCAAGGTCACACAGCTAGGTCACATCTGAACTCAGATCCTCTGGACTCCAGGGCTAGTGGAGTCCAGAGTCCACTACGTCACCTAGCTGTCTTGATTATGTTCTTCTAAGAAAATAATCAGTATGCTTAGGTGACCCTTCTCACAGGTAGAGTAGAAAGTTCACAGTGCTGCCAGGTAGCATCAAGCCCAATGTCCCTCATTTTAGAGTGGGAAAACCCAATAAGGGCAGTGATTTAACCAGGGTCACTTAGTAAGGGAATGGCAGAACCGAAACTCAAACCCAGATCATCAGACACATTAACTACCACCTAGGACCCCTTATACTATGCCATATTTTGAGGGAGAATGGTCACAAGCATGCATTCCTAAATTTTGCACTCATCATGGTAATGGGGTAAATTTTGAGAAGGAGAAAATGCTGAGAAGAGGAGGTGTTTCTATGTTTAAAAAGTTCAGTCACTTTATTGTGGGAATTTTTCCATTGTGTTTGATGATTGACACTTTAATTCAAAAGTATATACATATTATATATATATACATTAATATGCTATATATATATACATATACATATACACATAGATACATAGCAAAGAATTAAGATCAAGCCATTCAGCACCAGATGATAGACTGTGTAACCAAATGATTTTTTTCTTTAAAAACTTGATCAATTTCTTTAAAATGTTAAAAGCTCATTCCTGCGTGTCGCTAAGGCTTTGGGACAGAGTCAGTCTACAGTTACCTGATCTGGATTTGCGAATGTGGAGCCAAAATGGCTTTTCGGCTATGCCTACGAAATTGTAGGCTCTACAAAGGTATTCTCCTTCATCCTGTTCTGTCACATTGAACAGATTCAAGCTAGCGTCTGCTTCAACCATATTGCTGAACCACGACTGCAGGAACAGATAGAAACCTGGATTTCAGTATACCACAAACACCATCCGCCACTGGGTGCTTTGTAATCTCTTCCCGAGCCTTTGGCTCTTTTCCTTTGCCTTGGCCACACTGTTCACATCCTTCTTCTCCCCCTCCCCTTGCCCTTGCCCAGTTGGTGGTATCCTCTTTTCCAGTGATCCTGATCCTAAGAACTGTGGGAGGAAAATGATGTTACACACACACACACACAAAACCCCTTAGAACTCAAAACTAGAAGGTACCACCTTGAGAATCATCTTGTTTATTCCCTCCTATTCCTTGTTTTACAGGTAGGGAAACTGAGGCCAAGACTTGTGTCTATAGCTGCACAAGTATAGAATGAAATATATATATATGTATATGAAAAATATATAGTATAGAATGAAATGCAGTGTTAAGAAGGGAAGGTTGCACATACAGATGAAGGAGGTCTTCCATCACAGAGGGGCTTAGCTGGGACAGGCGTCTGTGTCCTGACTTGGCAAATACGGTTTCAATTATCAAAACTCCAAAATAGAGTTTGGAGACAAAATACAAACAGCAGCAGCAGCCAGAGCCCAGCTGCTGGCTCGGCTTTTTTGAGTGGTTACATTTTCCACTGGGTAGAGGACATTTCTCTTTTTAAAAAGGGCTGTGCAGAAACCAGTGAGAAAAGAATATAGATGATCATACAGAGAGATGAGCACCCAGAGCTCCCAGTTGACAGACCACTCCCTCCACCCCATCCCTCTTTTCTTCAAAGCAGGTTCCCAAGCATTGAATGGCTATTTCACTTTGAGAGTTTGATGGCTAAACTTTATTGGATTGTTCTTGGAGATTTCTATTGCTGCTATCAGGGTAGGAGTGGAAGATGAGAGCCAAGCAAAATCACGTCCCCAAATTTTAGGAGGAACCAGAAGCACAGCCATGGGGGGGGGGGCAGGTGGACCCCTGAGCAGCTGATATCTTATGTAAACTAAGGGTTATAAAAGTAGTCAAAACTGACCTCTTCCCCCTCCTTGTCCTCTGAATATATCTGACCTCTGCTATCAAGGAGCTGAAGAAAAGATTGGTATCATCAAGATATCCACTTGGAGTCTAACTTGGGGCAAAGTTTATTTTGAGTCAAATTCTATGGAGTTTGAATTCTTCTTCCTCTCCACCTGAAAACTAGCCCAAAGATCCTCTTTGCTACCTATAATCTCCTCCCTTCTTTTTTTCCCCCTCCCTTAGGACTTTGGAGGGTCAGTAGGGCAAGATGCCAGGGCATAACCAAGAACACTTCAGGTGGTTATTCCCCCTGCTCAAAAACCTCCTATAATTCCCTAGTGCCTCAAGGGCAAAGCTCCACTTGGCACTCAAGGACCTCTCTGGCTCTAACTGCCTACTCCATCATTTTGGGTACCCTGTGATCCAGCCAAACTTGTCTACTCACTCATCTTAACCTCTCATTTCTAGTGTTGAAGACGTTTCCCAGACCTGGAATGGACTCTCCCCAGTCTCCACCTTTCTTCTACAACTCAACTCAGGTAATACCTCCTCTTCCACGAAGTCTTCCTTGACCTTCCTTTTACCCCCACTTTCCCAAGCTTCCCTAAGCACTTTATCGAGGCCTCTCCTTCACCTACACCACCAGGTATGCATTCTAGCTCTGTGATCTCCGTTATCTCCTCCAAAAGGGCAGAGGTTATGTCTCATTTCAATTTTGAATTCCACTCAGTTTTGCCCAGTCACAGGCATCTGATCAATGTTTGCTCCACGCAAACAATGCTTATCACATGCGATTCTGACAATTCACCCTGTGGGTTAGGCAGGGCTGAGTATTATTATCCCCATTTTTCAGATGGGAAAACTGTGGCATCACAAAACGAAATTAAGTGGCCAAAGGTCACACACCTGACAAGTGGAAGACCTGGGAGGGTAGAAACCCAGATTTAGAATTCTTCTTAAAGAGCCCAAGTGGTGTTGCTCCAGACTTGGAGAATGGGAAAGAAAAGGGGGGACAAGACTCAGGGTACTCTGCCAGAGAACCTCTCTTATAATAGGGGGCGATGCTGCTAATCTGGGTTTGTTATTTACCAGTCTTTAGACACACGTCATCCTTTAAAGACAATGGGGGGGGGACCCAACATCCCCTCATTTGGTTGACCCTGACTTCCTAGCAGTATTGGGTGGCAGCTGCAAAAGACATTAGTGAGTTAAGGAAACTCCTTAAATAAGGAGATAAGGAAAAAACCTTCCTAATTCTTCCAGCTATCCCAAAATAGAATGAGTTGTTTAGAAGGGTGGGCCCAGGAGATGAGCTCTCTGTTCCTGATAGTCTTCAGGAGAGCTTCAAATGGGATTCATGCAATGTGGGTTCTGAATACCAGACTCCAGATTTAACAAGGATTCTCTTTCCCAGTCCTGTTTCCCTTTATAAACAGGTTCACCAATTGGCCTCTTCAGGCCTGCCACCCAGAGGGAGGAAAGTTCCAAGAATCTCCTCTAAGGTTTGGACATGTGTGTGTCTGACACATCTGTGTTAAGTGTGAGTGTTTGATGTCATGGTGTTGGGCAATGCAGTGTTGGGAAACCCCTTCTCCGTGACCAGAAGACAATCAAACTCGATGGCATGGGAGGGAAGAATGATGATGGAAATAAGATAGTGGTGAACTCTCCCAGGAACATGGGGGACTTGCCCTAGACATCTACAGCAAGTGTCCTTTTCCTGATCCAAGAGATCTGTCTAACTAATAGGAATGAGGCAGCTTCAGATTCAGTCTGTAAGATTCAATGTAAGGCCCTCCACACAGGCTTAATTATTTTTCAAGCTTCCTACCATTGGAAGAGATAGAGGTCATCCTGATTTTATCAAGGGAAAAACTAAGGCATGGGAGAGAAGGCAGGCACCCTGGTGCAGGTGGCATTGGAAGCAGGATTTGAATTATGCATAGACTACTGAGAGGTATTGATGGTTGAGGATGGGTAAGTAGTGCCATTCTAGATTTGAGGAGCATATTGGGGATAGGAAAATTCACAGGGACAGAGGAGGACAGTAATTAGGGAAAAGCAGGGTGGCTCCTGCCTATTGAAGGCCTTGAATGATGGACAGACAAGTTTGTATTTTATTTTATAGGCAAGTGGGAACCACCAAAAATTCCTTAACAAGAGGAAATTTGAGATCAGAACCATATTTTATGGTAATCATAATCAATAGCCTGTCTAGTGTGGGTTGGAAAGGGAAACAAAAGAGTCAAGACCAGGAAGAAGACTAATCCAAACAAGAAGCAATGAAAGCTTAACCACAAGATGAAAGAATAAAATAAGATAGAAGAGAAACCAATGGGATTCTGCTAATCCAGAGGGAGCACTTCATGGAAGTTTTAAAATGAAGATGCTCAGACCCCTCAGAGGTAGGAAATGATTTGTGCCAGTTATGGGAGAGAAGGTTTCGGAATCCAGGTCTCCTAACTCCTAATCAAAAAGGTGTCATTGGCATCCCCATTTTAGAGGTGGGGAAAATGAGACACACAGAAGTTAAGTGACATGTCCAGGATAACAGAGCTAGTGGCTGAGGCTGGATTAGATCTTGGGTCTTCCTGACTCAGGTCCAGTTAGCTGGTTTTGAGGACTGAATGAAATTATGTTTGCAAACATTTAGTACAGTATCTGGTATACAGCAGGAATTTAATAAGTGCATGTTCCCGCCCCCTTCTTTTCTTTCCCCAAAGTGGAGAGTAGGAAGACAAATGAACACTGCTCTAAAGTGAGAAAGAGGAGAAAAAAGATACCTTTTCTTCTCCCATCCCCCTTCTACCCAGTACCTAGCTACGAACCTTGAGGACGGTGACGTAGGGTGTTCCATCAGGGCCATACTTGCTGCCATTCACCTCCACGTGTTTCAACCACTGTATGTGGGGCTGGGCATCGCTGTACACCTTACAATGGAATTCTACGTTGCTCCCCACAACCACGGTCTGATTGGCCGGGAGGCCGGCCTGCAGAATGGGCCGATGAGGGGATCTCTCTAAAAAAACAACCGGAGAGGACCCAGTTCTAGACTTCTGATGGACTGGGGGTGCTCTCAGAACCCTTTTCTACTAACCTCAGGGATTTCTATCCCACCCCTTCCCATCACTCTTCCAAGCATCCTCCTGATGCAACTGTAAGATCCATACTCCCAATTAACTAGTCAAGAAATCGAAGACTCTAGGAGTATGATCAGGGAATTTCAAGAGTTGGGGGGGAAGACTCACCCAGGACATCCAGTGTGTAGGTTTGTTGGATGCTGCCATATTTGTTCTCCACCACGCAGGTATAGTTCCCTCGGTCTGAGGGCACCACGCTCTCCATGACCAGACTCCACTGTTGGTGCCTCAGCTACAAGAGGAACCAATGGCAAACAGTGAGCTTCTAGGCAGATTTTCTCTCTCTCTCTCTCTTAAAACTGTAGGAAGAATTCTCCAAAGGATGGATCACTGAACAGAAACTCTCCAAGGTGGAGAGTGCTTTGAGATCAGCTAGTCCAAGCCTCTCATTTATAGATGATGTCCCAAGACAGGAAGTAAACTGGTCCAAGTCAACCAGTGAGACTGGAATCCAGGACTGCCCAGTTCTGCCCTACCCTTGATGAAAGAATATGATCCACTGGAGACATTGAAAATTGTAGAATTTTTGTGTGAGAATTAGGCAGGTTTTCCTTATCTACCCTTCTAAGCAACTCATTCTATTAGGAAGGAGTTTCCTTAACTCCTTCATGTTTTTGGAGCTACCACCCAGTACTCCAAGGGAGTCAGGGTCTACCAAATGAGATGTTGGGTGCCCCCCCCCGATTTTCTTTAAGGGATGTTTGTCCAAAGACTGGTAAACAACAAAGCCAGCTTAGAAGTATTGCTCCCTATTGTGAGGCCCACCTCAGGCAGGGGGTACTCATCCATCAAGTCCTCCTTGATCTTCCCCTCTACCTTCTCCTCCCAAGGGTGCTTTGTTTGGTTTAACAGAAGGAACAATAGATTTGGAGCCAAGGACCCGACTTTGAATTCCAGCTCTGACATGAACTATTTTTTTCTTTTTTAAATCTCAGGGAAAAAAATAAACCTTAGCAAGCTCCCAGAGAGGATTTTTTCCTACTTAAGTAGATCTGGCACACATTTTCTGCAATTTACAGCCTGAGTCATCCAGGGTCACAGAGATAGGACTTGAACCCACATCTTCAGACTTCAAAGTCAACTTATTAACACTATGCCAGGTTTCCTCCCCTACTGGCTGAACCTTAAGTTTTTGGGTTTGTTTCACCTTCTATAAAATGGCAGGCTTGGTCTCAATGATCTCAGAGGTCCCTTTGATGGGGGGGCTAATGATACTTTGGTTTCTAGTTATGAATGGGCTGGTCCCACCTTCCTCTCTAGACTCTTGAGTTCGTTTAGGGGCAAGGTCTCTCTTATTTATCCCATCTTCCCCAAACACAGCAGATGCCATGGATGATGAAGGGAGATAAGGTCTCTCACCTTAATCCCCCCAATCCGATGTTCTCCCTTGAACTCTCTGCCATTCTTCAGCCAGTAGATGGAGGGAGTGGGATTGCCCGCAGCTGGACACCGGAAACGGACTGTATTTGCAGCTGGGACAGCGAGGAGTTTCTTATCCATTCGCTCAGGGCGGGTCCAGTATGGTGCACCTGGGGATGGGGGGGGGGAGATGGAAAAGTTCAGAGGAAGTATTGTCTGCTAACTTTCATCACACCAAGACAAGCAGCTGAACCCTAAGATCAGATGAGGATGGGAAAGGGAAGGGTCAGAGACTTCAGCGAAGGCAGAAAAATTCATTGATCAAGGGACTGAGATGAAAGACATCACAGAGTTCCAATCTAGTCTGGTCCCTTCATTTTAGGGAGGAGGGGAAGATGCTTGACCAAAGTCATCATCCAGGGAGGAAGGAGACAGACAAATCAGAATCTGAATCCACGTCCTTTGAGGCAAATTCAGTGTTCTTCTGATCCATCAAGCTGTGGGGAGGGCAGAAATCTCTTCTGCACCCTTAGGAACCTCAGAAGCTGACTGGGGAGGGTACACAGATCATGTGATTTGGGACAAATTACCACCCCTCTCTAAATTAAAGTTTTCTCATCTGAGGAATGAGAGGAGTCAGATGCAATGATCTTGGAGACCCTTTCAAGAATGGATATTCTTTTGAGACACACAACTGGCAAGTTGAACAAGGGATGAAATGTAGAAAGAATATGGACTTGGGAGTCAGGGAACCTGGGTTAGCATCCTGGATGGGCAAGTCATAGTTTCTCTAGGACTTGGTTTTCTCATATGAAAAATGAAGGGCTTTTTTTTTTTAATAAAAAGAAATTTAACTTGACAAATACCAAATAAAATGCTCATATACTTTGTAGAACAAAGAGGTGAGGAAAGTGGAGGCTCACAAGTATTGCTTCCAAGGTTACAGATCAAGTACCAGAGGCAAGGCTTGAACCCTGGACCTCTGACTCCAAATCTGAGGCTCTCTGGCCTCTCAGTTCAGTCTCTTCCTCAACCTCCTCCTTGGTTCCCCTTGGCTGTCGAGACCTGCTGGGGCAGGCACCTGGACATGCTGAGTGAGAACAGAGCAGGAGCCAGCTCCCTGGGGAGTCAGAGGCACAATGCCCAGGGAGCATCCCCGAGAGCCTCCTCGCCACTCCCCACAGGGGTGTGGGCATCCTTAAGTTGCTGGGGGGGAGGCCACCTCCCTCATGTTACAAATCCCAACAGCCTAATGATTTTACAGGTTTGCCTACTTTTTAATATCTTCTCACGGTGCTGCTGGGTGTGCCGGGCCCACAGAATCTGTCCTGCCACAGCCTCCCTCACCCCAGCCCCACCCTGATGGGCAGGAGGCTCCTGGTACAGGCAGAACACACCTTGCCAGAGAATGGGACCCAGTGGGGACAGGTGCCCCATTCCCTGGGCAGAGGAAAGAGTTCTTGAGGTTGGTCCTCTGAAGCCCTTCAAAGAAAGGCTGACTGAGGAGATCCTGAATCAGAAGAAAGCCTGCTGAGCTTCTTCCAGCTTCCTTCCAGAGCCTACCCAGGCAGCCTCTTCTGCACAACTGCCCTTGGCTGTTCAGTGCCCCCCATCACCTTGTATTTTTATACATGTCAATATACATATCACATATACACACACGTGCAAACACAAATAAGTACAGATAACAGATATGCACTGTGCATGTGAATATACAATGAATCTGAACACGTGTGTAAAGGTGTACACACTGCACAATACACATGGATGTAAACTGCAACTGAACATAAACACACATAATACACATACATACACATATGTGGACAAAAATAGACAAATATTTTAAAATAAAGAATCATGGAGGGCAGGGGAAATTTTACTTTTGTCTTTAAATCTTTAATGTCTGGCACATAGATTCCCCAGATCAAGGATCGTAACTAGGCCTCAGTTTCCCTACCTGTAAAAGAAGGGGTTTAGACCAGCTGGTTTTGGCATTTTTATTTCTGAACCCAGGAATCCCCAGACTAAGGATCCTATCTATGCCTCAGTTTCCCCATCTGTAAAAGAAAGGGTTTAGACTAGCTGGCTTTGGCATTTTACTTCCAAACTCAGAATCATAAATATGCCTCAGTTTCCTCATGAGGAGTTTAGACTAATAGACTTCGGCATTTTTTATTTCTGAACCCTGGGTTCCCCAGTCCAAGGAGCAGAACTGTGACTCAGTTTCCCCACCTGTAAAAGAAGGGGTTTGGATAGCTGACTTTGGCATCCTCCTGCTGAACTCATGATTCCCTAGGTCAAGGAGCATAAATATGCCTCAGATGCCCTAACCTGCAGGTGATGATCCTGCCATTCCAGCCTAGCCAGCAACTACTCCTCCGCCCTCTGATGCCCCTCTGATCCCCACCCTGTCTTAGTTCTGAGCAGGAGTGCTGATCCAAGCCTTTTTATAGCCTGGTATTCCTCCCAGAAATTGGAGGCAGTATTGTCTAAGGACTGTGTCTATGTTAGCCAGGACTCCTTTGAGAGTCTGGGGAGAGGGATCCTTTATGAAGGGGCTGCTGTGGTTTGCAACATCAAGAAGTTCAGAGAAACACCAAAAATTTAGAGTGTGTGTGGGGGTAGACTTTTGAAACCTTCCAATCAATCAATCCCCTCATTTAACAGGAAAGAAAAAGTTCTAGAGAGGGGAAGGGGTTTGCTTGCTGCAAAGGTGACAATAACAGGTCTGGATTCCCCCAAAAGTGTTCTTTCTCCTAAATCATTACACTATGCATCCATACCCTCTTCCTCCCTCCAAAACTTATAGTGACAGGGAGCTCACTAGCTCCCTCAAAACCTGGATGGGAGGAGGCAATGAGCTCCTGGGAAGCAGGAAAAACCCTAATAAACCAACCTAATGAGTTGGTCCTCTTCAGGCCTCAAACAAAAGACTTCATTTCTTGAAGGAGTCCAATCAGATGACTGCTTCATTGGACGGCCAGGGCTCTCAGAGGCACAGACCAGAGGAGATTTTAGTTCTACACTGAAAGACCTGGAGACTCTCCTTTATCTGACCTCACCCCATCATTCAGGGACTGTGCCTAGAAATCTCACCACCAGGGATGCATACTAAGGATGTTACTGATGGAAGAAACAAAAGGCTCATGGATACAAACATATTCCTAATAGCTCTCTTCTTAATAAATAGCACAAGACTAGAAACAAATGCAGAAAGCTAACATTTGGGGAGCAGATGAACCAACTGCGGCTCCTCAGTATAATGGAATATTATTGTGCCATAAAAATGGGAAAGATAATGAAAAAAAGACACAGGGGGAGATATAAATGAAAGGGTGCAGAGTGAAGAAAGTAGAAGAGAAACATACACATGGACTCTTACCATCTTAACAGCAACAAAATCCAGAATACGCAAAGGAAAAATATTTCAGTGGGGGACACATGAGCAATGGGAATCTCATCAGTATTTTATTAAAGTTAATAGAAATACTCAATTTTTTTTAAAAGGAGTTCCTGTTTTCATGTATAATTCCTTAAAATCTTTTAATATTACAAGCCAGGGCTGGAAGTCATAGAATTCAGAGAGCAAATTAATTCCCCCCCCCATTTTACAAAGGTGCTCTGAGAGATTAAAGAATCTGTCCGAAGTCACATAAATTGTCACTCAGACCCCAAATCCATATACTTCTCATGATATCATACCTCCCACCTTAGTTCAAACCCCAGTTCCACCATTTCAAAGCAACTTGCTCCCATCCCAATCTTCGCCTCAATTTATCCCTCTGTGAAATGGAGATAATAGTGCTTGCCCTGTGGTGGTGAGGATCAAATAGAGAGAGAAAAGCTGTCAGGATGCTTTGAATAAGTTCAAAAAGACCACAGTCATAAAAATCTCTTCATTATCTGGGACTCTACTCTCTCCTCCTGCTCCCTCTCAGCACCTTCCCCAATTATTCTCTTAACAAGCCTCCCTCTTCTCTTGTCTCCTTAGTAATTAGAGCAGAGGCAAGAAATGCTTTCTTGGTGTCTGAGAATGCCAGCTTGAAAGTGTGGGAGCCCCTTCAAGGGCCACAGGGAGCAGGGGAGGAAGGGGCCCTCACCCCCAAGTTCCTTGGCTCCCTTCCCCATCTGGGTTCTGATTTCTTGGCATCTTGTGGAAGGGTTTGAGTTACTGCCCAACCCCTGGAGCTGATCAGGCCTGAGTTCTGATCCCCCCCCCCCCAACAGTAGAACTGGTTTTTCTCCTTCCTTTGGGCTCAGGTTGTTGTCTCGGCCTTCAAGCTGCTACTTGTGCTAGTGAGAGGGAGAGGGGGCAGGTGAAAAACTTGAGGGGTGAGGTGGGGTGACGTGTGGGGGGAACATAAGAGCCAGCTTAGAAAGGCAGCTGGGTCTGCTGAGTCTCCACTGACTATACACCTCTGGCTGGTGGAGTCAACTGAATTCACAGCCTTGAGGGTCCAGAGAAATGACTCCACAGCCTCTTGGGACCCCAGGCTCTGTGTGTTTCCCACCGCTCATCTCTTCCCCACGATATCCGAGATTAGAGGTTCTGGAAGGGAAAGAGGGAGAAGAAACGAGGAGGGAAAAAAAGACAGGAAGAAGGGAAGAGAAAAGGGAGAAGAAGAAGAGGGGCATCACAGATCCTGAACAGAAGGTTCCTTAGCAGTCATCTACTTGAACTATCTCATTTTACATATAGGGAAAATGACTTGCCTAACATCACACAGGACTCCAATTCAAGCCCTGTGGTTCCAAAGTTCCTTTTCTTTGCACTAATGAACAAGAGGAAGGAAGGAAGGAAGGAAGGAAGGAAGGAAGGAAGGAAGGAAGGAAGGAAGGAAAGAAGGAAGAAGAGAGTGAGGAAGAAAGAAAGGAAAAGAGGGAGGGGGAAAGGAAGAAAAAGGAGGAAGAGGAAGAAAGGGAGGAAGGAAAGGGAGAGTCAGAAAATCAAAGGGAAAAAAGGCAAAGGGAAGGGAAGAGACAAGCTGATGTTTTCCCTGCCAGCTCAGGTTCCCAAGGTGAGCTTTGCTATTACAATCAAGTAATGGGAAAAGCAAGCAAGGAAATGGTGGGGAGGAGAAGGAAAGTTGTCTTAAGTGGACCAACTGGTTTCTTTATTGGGACCTGAGACTACTGCCTACCTTCTTAACCTCAATTCCTCTTGGCCTTGGTCTTTTGGGCTCAGCTGGTACCCATGGTTTTCTCTTACCTTACTTGTGAGAAAGGCTGGCGCCCCCCCCCCCATCCTCCTGGGTTCTGCCCCTACAACTTTCTAGCCTGCAATTTTAGAGCCAAGTCCAGTAGCATCATTCACTTAGGAGAAAAGTTCTATTTTCAGTACTGCCTTTCATGAACTAGGCAGAGTGCCACTTTGACGATGAACTGGCTTTGTGACCTTGGGTAACTCACTTCCCCTCCCTGGCAGCTTAAAACAATAACCCTGATGTGAGATCACTTCCCAAACTCTGCCCCCTCACCCCTTCCACAGAACTCTCCCTTGTAACAAAGTTCAGCTAAGCAAAACGGATCAATATATTTTTTAGGTCTGACCGTGGCTCCCATCCCCAATCTACCCCAAGGGTCCACCATTCTTAGCCAAGAGGAGGCCACTGAACTGATGGAACCAGGTTCTGATATCCCTGCACCTTCTCATTTTCTTCTCTGACAGTAATTCGGCCCTGCTGTACTCACAGGGCTGTGGCAGGGTTCAAATGAGAAAACATAGGACTTGAAAATGGTTAGTAGCTGAAAAAACCCTTTAGAAGAATGAGTGTTTATTAGCTGCATTATCAAGCAACTTTTCTGATCATGAGATCTAGACTTTGGAATGGTTAGGGCAGTGAGTCCAACATCATTTGACAGGTTAGGAAATAGACAACCAAGGCCTAGGTCTGAGCAGAGCCAAGGATTAAGCTCACAGAGAAAGTCTCAGAAATACTAAATATTTAGTTCTTATTTTGGGGACCTCAGTTTTCCTCGCTGTAAAATGAATTGGACTAAATTGGTGGGTTTGGTTTTTGATGCTATCTTCAATGAGCCTTTCAGAGAACATTAGCAACTCAAGTGAAGATGTCAGTGTAGTGAAGAGAACCTAGGATTTAGTATTAGAACCCAGAATTTGGGTTCAAATCTTTGCTCTGCTATTCATCCCCTCCTCTCTTCTTTGGGAGACCCATCCTTTATAAAGTGGGTGAGTGATTGGTGCTATAGCAGATGACCACTAAGGTGCTCTCCCAACCCCCTAGAGCTCTACATTATGTGGTCCCAGAACTGTTATCATGCTGATACAGCTAACAAACAAAAGGAAAATTAACTGGATTAATTATAAGACTCCTATTTCCCAGCTCCTGAAACTCTACTCCAGAGAAATCGAGGGCCTGGCTATTAGTGTCTCTCCCGAGTCATAAATCTCAGCCCCTGGGAGTAAAGAACAATGCCAGGGCAGAGGGAGGTGGGGCGAGGGAATGAGACAAGCTGCCCTTTGGCAGGTACTAGGAAGGCCTGGTGCCCAATGTGGTTCCCATGCCAAAGATCACTGGGATACCCGGGTCATGGGTTCACCTGCCTGGCATCCATTTGCTGCCAGCAACTCCCTGTATGTCCCCATAGACTTTCCTTGGCTGCCTCTGTCAGGGTGGGGGTAGGGCCATGGTTGGCAGCTCGATCCTTCCAAAGCAAAGGTGCTCTTTCAGTTTCAAATAGACATAAATTTAAAGAATGCAAATCAATAGCAACAACCATTTGTAACTCAAGGGGACTGATAATAAAGCCTGCTACCCACCTTCTGGTCAAAAAGGTTGGACTCAGGCTACAGAACGAGAGACACAGATAGACAGACAGATGAAGATAGACACATACATAGCCAATATGGAAATTTAATTTATTTTGCTTGCCTATGAAAACTGAGGTAAACAGAGTTAAGTGATTTGTACAGGGTCAAAAAGCTAGTAAGTGTCTGAGATTGGATTTGAACTCAGGTCTTCCTTACTCCAGGGCTGGCACCCTATCCATTTCTATTTATAAGTGAAATAACAGCTATGCCCATTTAAACAATACTTTTAAAGTTCACAGAGCATTTTCTTCACCATAACCATGAGAAATAGGTAGGATAAATATTATATCCACTTTTAGTTGAGGAAACAGTGTCAGAAGTCAAGTAATTTAGCTCCTCAGGATCACAGAGACTTGAACCCAGGCCTCCTGATTTCAAATTCTGTTCTCTTATCTGTCATAGTAGGCGCTGGCTACTGGGGAGGGAGGCGTGTCAGGAGCCCCAAGACCTCCGGGCTGCAGATGTCTAAGCATCTTGGCCCTGATGGCTCTCTTCCTGCTCCAGGGGCCTGAACCTTCCTGGCCAAAGGCATCCCACACAGCCAGCACCACCTGTCTTGGGGCAACAGCCACAGATGACTTCCATCCAAGCCACCTTCCACAGAGATGGAGAACATTCAGCTGGAGTGGGGTGGCCCTGGGGGCTGGCCAACAGTTTGAGGGGTGGCAGGGAATAGGGCGAAGGGCCAACTGCTAGGGCTCCTAGCACCTGGTCCACTCTCCCCTCCCGGGACCCCCAGACAGACCCCGTCTCCATGAGTCTTTTGTGTATCTTCTTTTCCTTCTCCCTAATGGTGCTGCCTTTGGCTTCCGCTGTAGATTTCTAATTTGTTCCTGGTTTTGTCCAAGGGTCTGTTTCCCTCCGATTGCTTCTTTGTGTGTCCAGCCGTTACTGGGCATGTGGGGGTGGGGGAGGGACAGGGGATGGATGGATAGAGAACATAAACTCTGCCACCCACCTCGGGCAGCCTGGCTTCGCCCAGATCCCTTCCCTCCTTCCCTGGGTTCTAAGGATGGAGCTCATTTGGAGATCAGACACACAGCCTATCTTCTCTAAGCTCTCTCTGATACCACAGATACTCAGAACCAAAAGAAATGTGAGCTCAAAGTGAACTCAGGTCATTTAGACTAACACCCTTATTTTTATAGAAGATGAGCTGAGGGTCCCAGAGGTTAGGTGATTTGCTCAGGGTCACACAGCTAAGATGGCTGAGTTAGGACTCAAACGACAGCTCTCTAACTCCAAATACAGTTCCCCTTTCCATGGGTGACCAGTGTTCAAATCCAGGTTCTGTTGTACTCCATTCTCTAGATATGAAATGAAGGGGCTCTCAGGTTCACCCTAGCTTAAGATCTGAGGATCTAATCAGCTGCCCTCCAACTGCCTTAGGAGGAAGCAAGATCACACTCATAGGAGGCCTTCAAACAGGTGTGATTATTTCTTAGGTCCAGGTTAGAGGAGAACCCCTGATAGCATCTGAGGTTCTAAAATAGCATTTTCCTTTTGTTCTTTGCTTAAACACAACCTGTTCCATTATCACACATCTCACCCTACCCCCAAAACATTCCCTTCTTGGATCCGTTTCTTCCTCCTCTGTAAGCTGAGGGGTTGAGAAGATAGCTAGGATGCATTTCAGCTCCAACTCTCCAGAAATTCCTATGAAAATCAGGCATTTTGTTGATGGGGCAGAGGTGGGTTTTTGGGTCTGTTTAAAGAAAAGGAGGCAATTTATTTCCACCTTTAAAAAATGTGCATACCAGCACTGGTTGTGGAACCATAAATCACTGATGAAGAAACAAGCTTGTAGGTGGAAAACGGGGGGGGGGGGGGGGGCGCCACATATTTATGTGTATGTGTAGAAGTCATGGAGGAGGTGAGAGAGGGGAAGGATGAGGAGGAATGAAAAAATGAAAAGGGGGAAAATCTGTCAGTGCTACAGGGTGAATGGGTCCTGGGGACCATGTGTACCAAGTACTAGCTTTTTCCAGGGTGCTTCACTCAAGGTGTAGCCCCCTCCCCATCCACTGCTCATTTACTTATTGGGAGAAAGGCTGTGACCACCCATCTTTACTTGAATGACCAATTAAAACTGGGCTCTGCACTTAGAATAATTAACAGGCTGAGCATCCGTTGAACAATTAGGGGAGGCCTCGCCATTTGCCATTCTGCCTAAGCCGGAATCCACTCTAATTGTATAATGGGCCTAATGGAGGCCAGGGCCGAAGGGAGATGTAATTGGCCATAACCTTGCTTCTTTAAAGGTGCTGTAGACTCCGAATAAACAGATACAGTTGGCAGAAAAAAAAAGATAATTTTGAAGACAGAGATCCAAGGCCAGCTGTTAAAAGAAACTTGGCTCTGACAACTTCAGCAAGTAACTCCCAAGGCTGAAGAAGGGACCAGCCCAGCTTTTCCCCTCCCTGTTTCTAAGTCACCTTGTTTACACTTATCTATAGCGCATTTTTCTTGTGATATTGCATATTATACTCATCTGAGATGGTATCTGACAATGCCCCTTCCTCTTGGATCATGGTTAACTAAGTTACATTTATTTACATATCTTTTTAATAAACTTATACATATATTATCTATATATGTAATATACTATATACTATATAATAAAATATATATTTTTCTATAGCCTATATTTAATGTAGATGCATTGAAAGTGGGGGTTGTTTAATTCATCTTTGCATCCCAGTCCTGAGAAAGTCCTGATATGTAGTAGGCACTTACTACTGGATTGTCAGTTCCTAACAGAGGCTAATCTATTCTTTCCTTTTGTTGTTGTTTCAGTCTTTTTCAATCATGTCCAACTCTTTGAGACCCCCATTTGGGGTTTTCTTGTCAAAGATATAGAAGTGGTTTGCCACTTCCTTCTCCAGCTCCTTTTACAGATGTGGAAACTGAGACAAACAGGGTTAAGTGACTTGCCCAGGGTCACACAGCTAATAAGTGTCTGAGGCTGGATTGAAGGTGCAACTATCTGATTCCAGGCCTGGTGTTCTACCTAATGTGCCACCTATTTTTTCCCAAGAACTGAACCCAACAGAGGATGGGGCATTAAGCAAGAGGACATTATAAAGACTGTTAGAGTGGTTAAGTGGGTGTCAATCACTCCTTTCTCCCCATCTAATATAAAGCCTTATTCACCATGGAAAGGTAGGTGAGGAAGCTCGGGCTCCCCGGGTTGCACTGGCACAGCTAGAAGTAAACCGTATATGAACACAATCAGTGTAGACAAGATTTGGGGGTATATTAATCCTCCATATGTTTTCATATCCATTCTCAGAAACAAACTATCTGTGAGGGAGGTGAGGCAAGGCTCTTTTTTGTAGGCACTTTGTTCACAGTCTAAACTTTTTATAAGGTACTGTGGTCTGTAATGGGGCTACAGAGAAAGGGAAAAGACAGTGCCCGATCTCAAGGAGCTTATAGTCTAATGAGGAAATTAAGCTGCTAATAGCTATGAACAGGCAAGATGGATAACGGCATCAATGGAAGTAAGCCAGGGAGGTCATGAAGAAGAGAGAGAAAATTCTAGGCAGGGGAAGGGCTAGGGGGCCTATGTGGGGAATAGTTAGGAAACTGGTTGATGTCACTGAGAACATGGAGGTAAGCAGAGTGTAAGAAGAATGGAAAAGTCTATGCAGGGGTGTGTGTGTGTGTGTGTGAGAGAGAGAGAGAGAGAGAGAGAGTGAGAAATGGCTCTGAAGGCCAAACAGAGGATTTTTTCCTTTGATCCTTGAAGTGAGAGGGAGCCAATGGCATTTCTTGGGTAGGGGGTGCCAGGTCAGACCTGCTGAGTGGCAGATGTATTGGAGTGGAGTGAGACCTGTGGCAGGCAGACCAGTCAGCAGGTTACTGCAAGAGTCCAGTCATGAGGTGATCAGAAAAGTGAGCCTGAGGAGATCCAGTCATTTGTCCAAGGTCTGAAGCTATTGAGGAGGCAGAACGAGGAATCCATGCCAAGTTTCTGGTGGGGTAGAGTGGGGTGGCTTAAGTTCAATGAACACTTGTTCCTCCTTGAACACTGTTGGAATTGGAAGAGGCCTTTGAGATGATTAAATCTAGCCTCCCCTTTTTAACAGAAGGGAAACTGAGGACTATAGAAGGTAAGGGGAGAGCCAAGTCACCTAGGGAATAAGTGGTAGGAATTGGAAGACTCTGTGACCATCACATAGTTGGAAGGCTGGAGAGGTCCTGTTCAACTAGCCTGCTCCCTGCCCCAAGCAAAGTGACTGAATACTTCAAGAGATGGGGAACTCATTACCTCTCCCAAGGCAGCCCCTTCAATCTTTGGATAGCCCAAAGGTTAGTCAGGAAGACTTTGCTTTTATACTGAGCCAAAATCTACTTCTCTGACCCCAAATCTGGGGTTCTTTCCATTGCAGTGTGACTCCAAAATAAATGCTTTGTTCAATTCAAAACAAACCCGGTTAAAATTTCTACCAAAGTTGGGAATTTCCCCATCATCTTTGGTCTCAAACAGCTTTCAGGTCTCAAATGTGAGGTGGGCAAGAGCCAAGGAATGAAGGTATCCAGAGTTGTTGCTTCAGGCACAGGGGCATCCTTGTATCTGGGACTGAATAGTCTACACCTACTTTCCTAGCTCTGGCCTTGCTCTGGCCTTTTTTGCCCATCAGTCCCCTTCGACTGGATTTGTCATCTCAGCCAAAGTGGAGAATGGGGCTTTTTATGTTTTCCCATGTGTGTGACTTGTATGACCCTCCCTTTTCCAGCATGCTCTCTCTCTCTCCCCCCCCCCTCCCCCTTGCCTGGAAGAATAGAGAGAGCCTCTCTAACCTGGTCTAAAAATACATGTGGCATCTCAGAAAGGAATATCTACACAAGAAGCAAAAGGAACTCTCTCTCACACACACACACACACACACACACACACACACACACACTCTTCTAAGGCACAAAAAGTCCTTCATTTGCGGATCCTGGTTGCTAAGATCTGCTGATGTTTGCTGCTATTTTGTCAGAGGGAAGAAGGGAGAATTGTGCAGAAATGAGGAGTTTTGTCCCTCCTTCAGCCCTCCCCCCATTAATGAATAAGCATCCGCAGCCCACTAACTGCTGCTGATGGGGCAACTTGGCACCTGAGCCTGTAATTACGGTCCCTCCCCTTATGAGGCTCCAGGGGAACAAACCCAGGACAGTGAGGACCTGTCTCGGAGAGGCTGGAGGCTGAACATTGAAACATATTTCCAGCGGGGCTGAAGAGGAGCCAACGCACATACAGCTGACCTGGAACTCAAATACAGGCTATTTGTTGATCAAAACACACACACACACACGCACATACACACACACACGCACATACATATATGTGCACACACATTCTCACTCCAAAGTATAAAGTGTGTGTTAAAAAAAAAATCCAAATCTACCCAAGCCAAGAACACTGCAGGCAATCTGCAAAGAGCCAGCTCCTGGTCTCCAGTGGGGCCCAGCCCAATCCCAAAGCACCAGGGCAGGAGGACACAGTGCTCCTGAACTCGGGGAGTCCACAGAGAAAGTTCAAAAAAAGCAGGGACCCCCCTTCCCCCAGGCTGACTCTCCCCGACCTGTGGTTTGGAGCCCCTCATTTTCTATGTCACAACTGTCTGGGTGGCTACTCCACTCCATTTCAACAAGTTCTATCTGAATGTATGCTTTACAGCCACCTAATGCTAGGGAGATAAGACATGGCCCCTGCCCTCTACAGTCAAGTCCTACCATTAACAACATTTAGAACATTTCTGGAGCGCTTTAAGGTTTACATGAAGCGGGAAAGACAGTTGTAATTACTCTCATGTCATAAATACGGACGTTGAAGCTCAGAGAAGTTTTGTCTACATTTGTCTGATTTGTTTATAATAACAAAACAAGTAAATATTTTGAGCTGGGTTAACAACTGGTCTTATGACCAGGGTTCTTTTAGTATTCTATTTAGTATTTAGTATTAGTTCTATTGTCTCCTCTGATAACTCCACTGGAGAGGTAAACAAGCCATTCTGTGAGATCCAAAGGGACTCATTACTAATGGGAATAGGGGGAAGAGAATCATGGTGGGCTTTCTGGAAGAGCTGGCATAATGGGCTGAGCCCTGAAGTCTGAGTAAGGAAGATCTAGTTTCAAAATTCACCTAAGAGCAACAATATTGTCTGATGAAGAACTGTGAATGACATAGTTATTTCAGCTATTCAGTGGTCCAAGACGAAGCATGCTATCCGCCTCCAGGAGGAACTGATAATGTTTGAATACAGACTGAAGTGTGTGTTTTTTTTACTTCGTCTCTTTCATTTTTCTTTTATTCAGATCTTCTTATTCAAAATGACTAATATGGAAATGTTCTACATGACTGCCCTTGTATAACCTTTCTCTGATTGCTTATTGTCTCAGGGAGGAGGGGTGAGAGGAAGGGAGGATTAGAATTTGGAACTCAAAACTTTAAATAAAAATTAAAATAAAAACAAAGCAAAATAAATTCCACCTGTGGAATTTGGCTGTGTGACCCTATTCAAATCACATGATGGATCTGTGCTTTAACTTCCTCATGTGTAAGATGAGGTGTCTCTAAATTAACAATTTTTTGAATAAAAGAGGGCGGGTGGGCAGACCAGTCCAGTCTCACTGGACTGAACAGAGAGAGAAGATGAATGTGACACTGCAGTGTGCCACCACCATCATTTTTCAATCTCTTTTTAGACTCCAGTTTTCCATCTTGTAAAATGAAGGACAGGGTTAGATGACCTCTGTAAGGGATATTGAAAGGAACCATGGCATTCTGGGTACTTGATTTTAAGTCAGGAAATCCTAGATTCAAATTCTGTTTCAAGCACTCCACTAATTGTGCAGACCTGGCCAAATCCCTTATTGTCTCTCAGCCTCAGTTTACTTCTCTGAAAAATGGGGATAATAATACTACCTCCCAGGGTTGTGGCACTGATATTTGAGAAAGAGCTCTGCAAACCTTACAGAAACATTCATTATTGCTAATCTACTCATCCTCAATATAATAATTCACACTTCTATAGTGTTTTAGGGTTTACAAAGCATTTTTTCTACCCAAGACCTTGTGAAGTAGTGCAATTATTAGCATCCTAATAAAACTGAGATCCAGAGAGGACAAAATAGTGACTCATTCAATATGGGGGAAAATTCAAAAACTACGTTTGTGCTCCCAATCATTCTCCTGGTCAGAATTAACAAGAGGTAGGAAGGGAATAAAGTATAACACGGTAGGTGTGGGAAGAATTTCCTTCATGTGGGATAATCTAAGCCCTCTGTTAGACAGAGGACCCAGGTCTAGAGAAAGGCCACAGGCAGAAATGAAAGATGCATTTGGTTGGATAATTATATTTTGCTTCCTTCAGCAAATTAATGAGCCTTCCCAGCCACCCCCAAGGAAATGACAAAGTCAATCTCAGATTGAATGTTTAATCCACCTTTGAGTTTCCATCAGATTAAAGCACTCATTGCCTCCCCACTAAAAAGAGAAAAAAAAGGACCTCCAAAGCCTTACCTGCATCTTCTCCTTCATCCTCATCATCTTCATCATCACCAGAAGATGGAGATTCTTAGAAAATAGAAGAAAGGTAGGGAAGAAGGGGAGAAGAGGAGAAAGAGCATCCATCACTCAAGGTCTAAGTGAGTCCAGCCTGGATTACCCAAGGCTACAATTATTCCCAAACCAGCAAGATAATCTTCATACCCACCTCTTGCCTAGGTGTATGTCTTGCTCCTCCCACATTAGAAAGTAATCCCTTAGGTGTCCAATGAGAAGAATAAACTTAACTCTAAATAGCCAGAAAACTTGGAAACTTGGACAAGGTCACTGACAGAATCTGAGTGACTGAGGGAAAATATGGTCCAACCTCCTTATTGAGGCGGGAATCCCTTGTAGACCTTTTTAAAGGTGGGGAAATAAGTGGATGTGTTTATGCAGGGTGCTCAGTGTTCACAGTGCAGGTCCCTTCCATTGCTGAATGGATGCTAGGAATGATGGATTAAAATGCACAACTGGGCATTGAAACCATTCAGTGACATTATGACCAGAAAGTCGCTTGGCAGATAATGGAATTCCTGTCTTAGTGGTGTCCTTACACATTCAAAATGGCAGCCTGTCTTGAGATGTGGGGAACACAGATAATTAAAACTGACTTTTAACAGATCTGCTTGTCTCTGTTTTTGCTCCTTCATTTATCTCACCATTTTCTTATCTGACAAAGTGACTGGTTTGCTCTATAATCTTCCATGGCTCCCAAGTGCCTCCCCAGCATTTAATATCCACTGTGGACTGGTGACAAGGTTTCTCCTTTCCACACATATCATGCTACAGCCACACACTAAAATATCTCTATGCTGTGAACTTATTGGGCCTTTGAATCTACCACAATCTAAACATAGAGTCTTTCCCCCTTTCCCTTTCTTCTGGAAAATCTCTTCTGGTCCTTTAAAGCCCAGCTTCCTCCAAGAAGCCCACCCAGCCCGTAACAACCTTCCCTCTTTTGCCCTGTCCTGGTGAACTGTAGATATCCATGAAAGCACTGAGGGCAGGGTCTTGTCTTAACTAAACTTGTTCTGTAGAACATAATGGGAAATTTATAAATGCTTAACAAGTTAAAATGTTAAAAATAATAAATAGTAGTCAATGAGGTTCTAAGAGCACCCCAAAGTTGTTATAGTCCTTTCTCCACCATAAAAATCCTATAAGGGAGGCAGTACCTTTATCCCTATTTTACAGATGAAAAAACTAAGTCTCAGATTAGGGAAATGAATTGCTCATGGTCACTTGGCTAATAAATGTTAAATTTAAGACTTGAACCCAGATCTCCTGATTTTAAGATTAGCCCTCTTTTTCTTGGACTGGGGTTACCATGAATGATAAAGGACCTCATGGGCCAGCAGAAAAAGGAGGGCTGAGGCTTAGAGGGGAGAACGCTTGCAAGCTCTAAATTTCTAATCCTCCCAAACTATGGTTTTTGAAGATGGGGCACAGGCCCTGGTGAGAAGGGCTTGGACTAACCACCCAAAGCCAAAATTCCTGCAGGCCTATCCCAACTAGTAGATTGGGAATGACATTTCCCTTCCTGAGAAGGAGCTGAAGGGTGTTGAGAGGAGACACCGCCAACCCAAGTCATTAGCATCAGAAGTCTGGCAGATGAGGAGGAAAACTGAGCAAAGTCAACTTATTTTAACTTCAAGAATTCCTTCTATTCTTTTCTTTCCTCTCATCACCTTCCCTCAGGACCTCATCTGAGGCTGGGCCTGTCATCTCTGTGGTTAGAGGAGAACCCCCTCCTATTCTTTATAAACCAAGCCCTCCCGTGAGTTCATTCTCACTGCTAAGGCAGGCAGCGTACTAAACTAGTAGAAGAAACTCCACAGGAGTGAGAGCTTCTGGATTTGAATCCCATCACTATTATTTACTAGCTGCGTTGTTTTGGGCAAGTCACTTTAAGGACCCGAGATCTGGCAAGCACTTCTGAGAGTCACCTGGAAACTCCCTCTTGTCTCTGAATGAATGATACAAGTCATTACAAAGGGTGTGCATTACCCACAGAATAGGGGAACATCCTTATCCTCGGATCATGGGAAAAGCCCCCCTCTCCTACCTTGCCAGTATCAATTCTACAGGTCAGGGGGACACTGAGCCCCCTTAGGTCAAGATGACATACTCCTAACTCCCATTAGGAGAAGTTGGTCTTTGTTCTATCTCCAACAGTGGGGTTGAGCTTCAGTAAACCATTCACACTCTCACCCCATCCTCTAGGATAGAAATATTAACCAAAGGCCTCAGTGAATGTGGCCAACAATATACCTGAGAATGACCTGAACTCAAATAAATTGGCAAATATTTAACAAAATAAGTAAAAATACAACAAAACAGATAATATTGTTTTAAATCTTAGTTGATATATAGTCTGTAAGGATCCATATTTAGTAGTTTCCTATTTCTGTTTCAGCTTGACACCACTGGTCTAGACACTCTCTGGTCAGATCCAGTCAACCATGGGGATCTGGACCCATGACTGTGGCCTCATTGACATCATGCTCTAACTGGTTGGAAGACATTTCAAAACCAGACACTGGTTCCTGCCTTGGGTGCAGTGAGAGGAAACGAGATGACTGAGTCTTGAGGGCTAAGAGAAGAAGCCCTATGTACTTGAGGGTCCTTCCTAGGCTTCCCCTGTGATTTCCAGGGGGCCAGGATGTCCTTAGACCCCCCACCACGACCATGCAGATCACAGTCCATCTCCTCCCTCTCAGCTCAGAGGCTCCTCAAGTGTCCTGAGAAGTCCCCTCTTGGCCATCTTACATTTTATGGGCAGATTTTGGGACATCTTTTTGTTACATTTAGGACCAGAGGCCATAAAGATTTAAAAGATTTGAAACTAGATTTAAAACAAGGGACCAAAGACTTAGGGATAAAAGAGACCTTGGTAGTCATTGAATCCAAGGCTTCGTTTTTCAGATGAGGAAAATGAGGCCCAGATTTGTTAGGGAGCCAAGTCAAAAATCTGAACCCAGGCCTTCTGGCTCTCCAAACTGAGGTCTTTCTGCCATGCTACTTCACTGCTCTCTGTAACTCCCCACATGATTCTTATGATCCCTGGGAAACAGGTTGGGCAGCTGATATTCACATTTTAAGAAAGGGGAAACTGAGGTATAGAAAAGGGAAAGAAGGAGAAGCGAGATTTAAGGCTCTTTAAAAATATTTTATTTATCTGCCCCTTAGGTTGACCGGCTCTTCTCCCAGGTGTCCTCACTCTAAGACCCTTTCTCTTAATATAGTCCCTCCCCCTGGGAATCAGAGCTGTCTGAGGAGCCCACTTTTTGAAGGTAGTGAGTTCCCTGTCACAGGAGGGCTTCAAGTTTGGGTAGTACACAACCATTTATTCTGTTGACCTAGATGCCCATGGAGACATGGTCTGAGGTTCCGTGGTGGCAATCATCTCTGAGGCGGACACAGCCTGTCAGTTGCTCTTCCCCAAAGGGACAGACACTTCTCCTGGCCTGCCCCTCCCAGGACACAACCTGAGGCTCCCCTGTCTTAATAACCCTGCCAAGTTAAACGGCCCTGTGGGAATCTAATTCCTCTTTTAACCATTTAATTGATGTAACCTTGAAATGTCTGGCTAGGCCTTCTCAGAGAGCTGGATGCAAAGCAGATGTGGGCAAGATGGGCTTGCCTTGGTTGGAACAGATGGGATTGTTATCCATGGGCAGAATGGAACTGAACTACCAAGGCTTCTTGGTTATGTTATCAGGTCAAGGGAGAGGCTGCAGGCCCAGGGAACAGGAATATGTGGAGTTGAGGGAGGGATGGAGAGATGTTTTCAGTTTCTTGGGGTATCACAAATCTATCTCTTATTTCACATAACCCTGGGAACCTTCACTGGGGTGGCACTGGAAACAACTGGGTGTGCGACTGGTTGGTTCTGTGAAAGCAATTTCTATTCTCACCTTTTTAAAAAGTTTTTTATTCCCCAGGATGGCTTAGTGATTAGGGGAGTGATCTATGTATCAAATAAAGGTGATGTAAAACACATTTTAACTTTCTTGACAGTGACTTGTTCTGTTTCTGACTTTGGCAAGTCCTGTTTCCCCCCAAAAAAGGACCTCAATTTCTTTCTGTAAAATGGGGAGTCTGGACAAAGGTGATTTCTATGGGTCCTTCAAGCTCTGATGCTTTTTGTACCAAGGTCCTTCCAAGCTCAGAAACCCCATGACTCTATAAATGAGATAGCATCATTTGTGGGAAAATGAGGCAGTAACCACGTGTGCAAAATCTTTACCTTCCAAGACAGATTTTTTTTTCCCCTGAAAGATTTATTGGGAAGAAACCACAGTGGTTCCTCCTCAATCTCAGAAGTTAACACCGCCCAAAGTTGGAAACACCCTGAACCCACAGGTGCTAATCTCTTCAGGTAACACTTGTTTAATGAATTTCTCCATCAACCACAAATCCACTCCCCAGGTATCTTATTGTTCAGGGGACCTGCTGAGTAATCTCCTACATTTGTAGAAAACAAAGCTCATTTTCTCATTACAAATACCCCTGGTAAAGGAGGTCCCATTACTATCCTCTTTACTCTCCTCAATTGACAAATGAAGTTAGTAGCATTGTTTACTGAACCAAGAGCCCAGGGCTCTGGACTCTGACTGTGGTCCTCTTTCTGAAGGGATTAGTATCAATTTGGAGCTTAGAAAGCCATGTTTCATCAACATCTTTTTGAGTTCTTCAACAAATCCAGGCAAAAAAGGGGGGTGGGAGAAAAGCAGTAGGAATTGGGAGGAGGAGAGTTTAAATCTCAGCTCTGCTCTAAACTAGCTTTGAGACCAGAGGTAAGTCTCAGCCTCCTCATCTGTAAAATGGGGATAAGAACTACCTACCTCACAGTGTGGGGAAAATACTTTCTCTAGCCTTAAATCATAAATCTATCATGATTCGTGTGTTCATAACCAGATGGATTCATGTATCATAACAATGCAATTCATGTAATCATAATAATGATTATTTCCATTTACTAGATGAGGGATTCAGAGATGGGAAAGTCACTGAAGGATTACATCTAGAGAAGGCAGAAGATATAATGACAATTATCTTCAAGGGAAACAGGGCCATGAATTTGGAGTCCAAGACACAATTTGGATAAAAGTCCAGACTTGACCATAAACAACCAGTGGCAGTTTGGTGGAGTTTTTGAATAGAGTTCTGGGTTTGGAATCAGGAATCCCTTGGTTAGAATCCTACCTCAGATACTTCCTAGCTGTGTGACCCTGAGCAAATCACTTAGCCTTTTGCCTTAGTTTCCCCAGCTGTAAAATGGGGATAATGATGTTACCTACCTCTTGGTGGTGTTGTGACATTCATAAATGCTTATCACTACCCTTACTATTTCTCTTTCCTCAAAAAAGATGGTACTAGGAGTATGGGCAAGTAGAAATGGCATCTTTGAACTCAACAGAAAGTCAAAGTGGTCCAAACAGGGGCTTAGGATGAGGGGGATAGAGGAAGGTCTTTTCAAGGAGAAGTTACATGGTTTCCCCAGAGAGAATTGGGACTGACTTACTCACCGGTCACTCGGATGGTAAAGTTGCAGAGAACTTCATTGGAGTGCTTCTGCTGGCAGGTATAGACACCAGAGTCATCATAAGACACATTGATGATCTTCAGCAGGTCAGGCCCAATGTGGGTCCTGTTGGTGGGTAAGATCACCACGCCATCCTTGAACCAGGACAACATGGATGAGTCTTGAGACTCACATCCAAGCTCCACAGTCTCTCCACTTAAGAAGACCAACTCCTCCTGAGTCCTGGCCTCACTCTTCAATTGCTCTGCAGGGAATGGAAAAAGCAAGGCAACCATTCAGAGGATGAATGCAAAATGAATGTCCAGCATTCCCAGAACATCAAATGCTCCTCATCCTTTAAGGCTCAGGTCATGTACTTCCTTTCTCTGGGCCTCAGTTTCCTCATCTGTAAAAAGGGAGGTTTGGACCAGATGATCTATAAGGTCCCTTTCAACTCTGAGATTTTTAGGGAGAGTAATTAGGGATGCCAAAAAGGAAAGTCAGACCTCAGAACTGGAAATTGTTTTTCTCTCTCCTCTTCTGTCTACTGACCTCACCAGGTATGATTACTCATTAAATCCTCATCAAGGTTGGCAGCCCGATTTTACCCATCCCTTTTGCCAAACAATATTCAGGGCTTTCCTATGTGGACTTTGGAAAACAGTCCCATGCTAAATGCCTATAGACACACTGAAATGAACACAAACAGGAGACAGTTCCTTGGACAAAAGAACATTGGATGGTCTTTTTTGGTCTTTAATAATTTTAGCCTACTTGTCTTGAAAATCCTGTCACTTCTGATAGAAAGTAAACTCCAAGGGAGCAGGGTATCTCCTCAGCCTTTCATTCTGAGGACAAGCACACAGAAGATGCCTAATAAATGCATTATTACTTGGCATCAGGCATTTTGTTTTCCAGTCAAATCCGACAATTATATCCCTCATCCTTTGCACAGTGCTCTTTCTGCTGAAAATGGCTTTCCTCCTCCTTCTCAGACATCACCACCCATTTTACATAGAAATAATAGGGAGGGAAGGGAGCAAATAAGCAATTATTAAGCATTATCTCCTCAGGAGAGTAGGATGATGGGGTGGAGGAAGAGATCCTTCAAGGAGAAGTTACATGTCTAGGCCACTGTATTTCGGACAGGCCCTCCCAGCTCTGACACTGGCATGCTCAAGATCATTAAAAGCCACGTGGTGATGGAGTGGGGATGGAGTCCAGCTTTAGCCTTCTCTGAAGACAGGATGACCAGAAGCCCTTTTGAGACACATGCAAGTCTTATCTGTGGAAGTATGCTACAGCTGCCTTACATCAGCTCACAAGAAGCAATTATTAAATGTTCAGTGCGAACCCTTATACCTCAGTAAAAAGCTACCTTTTTTTGTTGTGAATTGTTTTTTTGATTGTGTAGACTTAACAGGGATGGAGAAAATCTAAACTTTAAATTGTGCAGACATTCCCACCCTTCCCCTCCCCCCAACCCATGGTTAAATATTTACCAGCACACCCCTGCCCTCATGGAGGTCATCTTACCCAAACTCTGACTATCTCTTCCCCACCCCAGTGGCTAGAAAAGTATTTAAGGAACCTGTAGGCATTTCACAAACTTTTGTTGAAGTATAGGGTGTGGGCCATAAGCAGAGGCATGGGTTCCTCGTGTATGGGGAAAAAACCCAAACAAACAAACCCTAACCAAGTATGAAAGGGATAAAAAGACCCCAGAAAGAGCAAAGAGTCAAGACATATTCTATGACCACCAGCCCTAAAATGATCCAGGCACTAAAGTCAGAGTTCAAACACCTCAGGTTCTGTCACATGGAGAAGTCATGGAATCTTAAGAAGAAATGAACCTTGGAAGACATTTATTAATTCCCTCATTTTACATCTGGGGAAACTGAGACCTAGGGAAGGGCAAGGTTTTGAAGTCAGCAAAGACTGAAATTCAGGATTCTTTGTATTGCCATCAAACAATCACAAAACCAAAAATTGGGGGCCACGAGGGGTCCCGTTTGGTTGCTTAATCAGAACCCTCCAGTCCCCAGGAGAGGTTGCAGGGTGGGGAAGGATGGGTCAACACTTGGAGGCATACCTCCCTCTAGCCTTAGAGCTCTGGGCCTTATGATTAATTTGGAATTGCCTCCAGGGAGAAAAAAAAAGTAAGATTCTTAGCAGTTGTTAAAAAATACTGCATTGCTGGGGGTGAAAACCAAGCAAAGAATGTATAGGAGTGGACTGGTTGGGACAGGTCTGCAGCTGCACCCAGGAAACAGTGAGGATAGGCCTTGTTTGGGATGGACTTGTTTGCCATGAGATAAAGAGCTTGGACTATTAAGATAGTCTGCAGGGTCCCTGGCAGCTTCCAAAGTCTCTGATTCTATTCCCTGGAGATTTTTAGGGGAACCCTCATCAACTCCTCCAAGACCCCTCTGGTCTCAGTTTCCCTCTCTGTAAGATCATGAAGGGGATCTCTAAGGCCCCTTCTAACTCTGACATTCTGGTCATTGTTAGCATTCTGGATGCCTAGGATTGAGAACAATCAATCACATGTTGCCTGATTAGAATCTAGATTCTGCTAGCATCTAGCCCTGACATTCTAGGAGACAGATATTCATGGGTTAAGGTCTGATATACATGGTATCCTAAAGATGCCCCTCTACTCCCATTATTAAGGGATCCTTATCTAGAAACTTCTGCCCTCAAAGTCCATTCATGTGGCATCATTACATTTTTATTATACGTGTTGGTAATGTGGGTTACACATTGCAGGCATAAAGAAATATTAAATTCTCTATGTGACTCTTGACAAGTTTTTGTGGGGCAATGTGGCCCAGAAGAGGTAAAAGGTTGGACACCCTTGCTCCAGACCCCAAGGCAAGAAGTGACTGGTCCAAGGTCACATTGTGAACAATTAAACGACTAAAGGGTAAACCTAAAAATGTCAGATATAGAAAGAACTTTGAAGCAAAAAACAAGAGGGTGAGGGGCTTAGGAAATAGAGGATAAAGTTCATTGGAACACACCTGCCGGAAGGACCCTCAGAGCCCAGAATATCAGGACAGGTCCTTAAAATATAGAAGGGCAATGTTGTCAGAGACCCTTAGAACAAAGAATGCCAGAGCGGGAAGTCATCCAAACCAAGACCACTTGAATATAGAATGTTAGAGCTAAAAGGAGGTGATGGAGGGTGGGGAGCAAAACAGAACAGATTCCAGGTCTCATCATTCCCAGGCAGCCCCACCACTCTGGGAGCGGGTGTGGAGAGAGAGAGAAAACACCCCAGGCGTTGGCAGCAGCCCCAGGAGAAGACATCAGTCCTGCAGGGAGATGTGCAGGCTTAGATCTTCTTCCAGGTATCTTTGTGGGAATTCCACTCTTAAGGAGAAAGTATTTTCTTTGCCTCCGGATGGCTCCCTCACGGGAGGGGTGGGTTTCAGGGCCTGCAGGGGCTTCCTGGGAAGCCTCTCTGCTCTGACTCAGAATCTCATTTTACAGTTTATTTTTCCTTCTGAAAGTTAAAGGTGGGAGCCACCAAGCTTTTCTGAGTCACTGAGATATATATTCTTAATTTAAAAAAAGCGAAATAGTGAGAAAATGGACCCTATTCAGTGATGTCAATCTAAATTGAAGCCTTGGAATGAGTTTTGTATTTTGAGTTCTATAATAAAAGTAAAGCATTTAAAAAAAACCAAGAGGATGGGGGGGTTGGGGCTATGGAGAGAGGGAGAAGCAACCTGCTACAGAACACCTTTTGGAACTTGAGGCAAGTTTCATGGTCTGTGGTTTCGTACAGAGGGCAGTTCCCTGTGGGCCCTCTACTATTAATTGAGGATAATGATGGTTTTATAGGCTCTTGAGAGTAAGTGAAAGGGATGGGGGTAGTTGGGAGTCTCTGGGGCAGAAGGCTGAGAGAGAAGACTTCAAAGGCCACCCCCAGCTCCTGCCTCACCTCCTGGCAAGGGCCCAGGCTGCTTGGGACCTCCTACTGACTCCACCCTAAAGGAGCCCTCGAAAGCTGGGCCAGCAAGATGAAGCTGGCCTCCCACTCTCCATGCTAGGCCCTGGGCTCTACTCTCAGCCCAGAGACTGGGACCAACTCACTTCCCTTCCCAACCAAAAGAAGGGGGTGAGAAGACTAAAGTTTCTCTAATTATATATCTGAAAGGGGGGGATCAGCTAATACCCTTCCAGCCTATTGAACCATAAAGACGAAACTGTTCTTGTAAACCTTAGTCCTTGTAGACTGGGGGGGGGGGGATCTGTGAATTTATTTTGACAAATTAGTATTCTAACAACTATATTTCACTAGAATCCATTTCCTTTGTAAACTAATATATTCGCTGACCCTGGAGTCAGGAGTCCCTGAGTTCAAATCCAGCCTCAGACACTTAATAATTACCTAGCTATGTGGCCCTGAGCAAGCCACTTAACCCCACTGCCTTGCAAAAACCTAAAAAAAAACCCCAAATATATTTTATTTTATACATTTAAAAGGATGATTCTTAAAAAACCCTAAAAAATAGAAATAAAAAATGAAAGGATGACTCTTGAGGGGTTCTTAGGTTTGATCTGACTTCCAGTCAAAGGTGGTCCCCAGACTGGAAAAGAAAAACAAAAAACCATTAAGAACACCTAAAAGGGCAGCTGGGTGGTATGGTGGATAGATCTTCACTCTGGAGTCAGGAGGACCTGAGTTCAAATGTGACATCAAATATTAAATAGCTGTGTGACCCTAGACAGGTCACATAAACAATTATCTAAACAAACAAAACAACAAAACAAAACAAAATCTAAGCCAAAGTTTCCCTATGAAAGAGTCACCAGATCATCCTCCCCACCCTTTCTTCGCAATTTTACAGTTTTGCACTACCTCATGGTCTCACAGTCAATTAAACGACAGAGGTCCCATTTGAAACCAAACTTTCCTGACTCCCTACATCAGTATTCACTGGCTACTACATAAGAGAATCCTAAGATTCAGTTATTATCTGGTCTCATTTTTACAGTAGAAAACTGAGGCCCACAAGTTAAATGACATGTCAAGAAGTAAAGCTGAGACTTAAAAATCCAACTTTCTGGACTCCAAATTCCATTCTTTGTCCATCACACTATGAAGAGGATTGAGGTAGAGAAGTTATTTTAAAGTTTAAAAGTTTTAAGTTTAAAAATTAAAGTTTAAAGTAATGTGGTATGGGGCGGCTAGGTGGCACAGTGGATAGAGTACCGGCCCTGGAATCAGGAGGACCTGAGTTCAAATTCGACCCCAGACATTTAAAAATTACCTAGCTGTGTGGCCTTGGGCAAGCCACTTAACCCCATTTGCCTTGCAAAAAACAAAAAAAAAATAACAAAAAAAATAACAAAATAAAGTAATGTGGTATAGTAGGGCACCCCCCCCCAACAACCCCCACTGGCTGTGGATTCTGGAGGCCCTGCTCCCAGTTCTGTGACACTGAACCTACATGAACCTCAGTTTCCCTACTTGTTAAAAGGGTATACAAAGACTTGTTGTATTAGTCTCCTAAGTATATAGTTTCTTCTATTAAGCTGGCCCCCCAGGGCCCCCCTTTTTGCTTTTGTATTTGTAGCCACCCCCAGCACAGTGCTTAGCACACAGTAAAGTATTTCATGGGTGGCCATTCAGTTATTCAATTATTCATTCACTCATTCCTACCTCACAAAATTGTGAGGAAAATTTGGAAAAATCTTCAAGTCCTTTAAGGCTTATTCTATAGAACCTACTAGAAGACAACCCAGATCCCAAAAGAATCGTACCCTAAAATAGCAGATGAGGGAGCAGCAGGTTCACCTTAAGCACAGATCTCCTCCTTCAGTCCAACCAGCTCTTACTGTCAAAGACCATTAGGAATTCAGGAGGACCTGGAATCTCCAGGCCTCTGGCAGAATTCTTGGCTGAAGATGGGTTTAACAAAAAAGAGACTCCATTCTAAAGAGATTTCCAAAACATCAGGTCCCAGTGGGATAAAAAGGACCAGAGTGCCCTCCTGGCCTGACCCTTTCCCCGGGTGGGGAAGGGCCCCAGTATACATATGTAAAAGAACTCTCAAGGGGGGCAGAAAAACAACCTTTGTGGAAACAGGTTATGTGTTTTATTTTTTTTTAAAGAATTCTCCAGCTTCCACATACACCCTCAGGACTGAATTTCCACTCTTGGGAGGTATGCAAGATGGTCAGCAAGGAAGTGGAGAACACAGCCTACCTCACTGACACATTTTTTTTGTTAAATACCTCGTGTCTGGCCATGAAATGGTCAGAGCCATCATCATTTTGTTGTTATTACTGCTTTCATTGATTGTCTAGCTTTAGTAATTTCCTTGCAACCAATATTGCTTTCACATTTTTTTTATAAAGGAATGGGGGGGGGGGGAGAGGTCCTGGAAAGAAGCACTGGCATGTTGGGTCAACCTGGGCAAGGAGCTTTCATTTCTGGGCCTTGGGTTCCTCCTCTAAACATGAGAGGGCCTGACCCTATGGTATCTGGTTCAAAATTTTGCCCAGCAAGGTGATTCATCAACATGAGTAAGTTAGAATAGCCAGACCCCAGAATTAATCATTCCCCTAGCACCTCTCCCCTCTTCTTCAGGTTTTCAAAAGTTATCCACTTGAATCTCAAATCAAAATGAGATCAAATCATAGAATTATTCTAAAATTGGAAGATCCTAATGGACTAAACAGTAAGGCCCACCCCTCATTTTACAGAGAGGAAAGACAAAGGCCAGATGCAGGAAGCAAAGGCCCAAGGTCATGTAGCTACCCCGATTTCTGATGTAGTATTATCTGTTGCTTCTCCCAGTCACCTTTAAATAGCCTGTGCCAAAGCTGGGGTTCCATTAATACTAGTCACCTTGTCGGCAGGGTTCAATCCTGACCCAAGCCAGGGCTAGACTGGGAAACTTAGGAAAGGCAGAGGAGGAAACCACTTCTTCATTATCTATTACCAACAAAGGTGGCCTTGGGACCCAGGGGAAGGTGAATGTTTAATGTTGGTTGGCTGATGAATGAAGGAGGGGATGAATAAATCTCTACACTGTTGCTGAGTTCTCTCAATATTTTCACAAAAAGTTTTAAACAGGAAAGCTTAAATATGACAACCCAACATGTCCTAAAGCAGTTCATATGCTCCCTGTTCGATTCACTGAAGGTCTCCAAGCAAAGGAGAAATAAGCAGTCTGGAATGTTGCCCCAAGGAGATTTATATCCAGATCTAGGTGGCTGAGGGTCCCCTTGAGCTCAGATTCTGAGAGTCTAGCATTAAGTTTAGGTCTCTCCCCCCAAGACGGATGAATGTTAGTTGTTTCATGAAATGCTTCTGGGAGAGAGAGATCAAGATGGGGCTCCTCATGCATTTTACAGGTGAGGAAACTGAGGTTCAAAGGGGCTATGACAAGCCTAAAGTCACCTTGGTAGTCATATTGCTCACATACATTCCTTTTAGGCTTATCAAGGTTTGCAAACTGTCTCCTTTTCTTAAGACAAACTTGCTAAATTGTAGACCAAGGATTATCTGGATGCTTATCCAGGGGTGAAACTGCACAGTTTTGGATGCAGGATTCAAACTCAGGCAGGCCTCACTGAATATCATGGTCCAGGACTCTTTCTACCTCTTATATCTAGGAATCTGACTCCTTGGTCATCGCAATGGGCTGATTCCCAGGGAACTAGGCTCCAGTCCCTTCTCTGCTCTTATCCTTCATTCCTGAGGGGGCAAAGTCCAGTGGCAAAATTCTTTCAACTCATCTTAATTCAATTCAGTCCAACAAGATAGCTAGGTGACTCAGTGGAATCAGGAAGCTCTATCCTTTATGAATTTAATTCTGGCTTTGGACACTTAACTAGTTTTGGGCAAATCACTTAATGCTGTTTGCCTCAATTTCCTCATGTGTAAAATTAGCTGAAGAAGGAAATGGCAAATCACACCAATATCTTAGCCAAGAAAACCTAAAATGGAATCAGGAAGAGTTAGGCAGCACTGGAAAAAACTGAACAACAAACAATAGGAGCACTAGACTTCAGAGTGAAACCAGATGATTCAGTCTTTAGAGATTTATAAATAAGAAAACTGGAGCCCACAGAGAACAAGAGATATTGTCCAAGGTCATACAACAACAAAAAAGAAAAACGGTAGAGTGAGATTTGTACTCAGATCTTCTGATTCCCAATCAAAGGTTCTATTCAACAGACTATAACCCATAGTTCTATGACCTTGGGTAACTCACAGAAACTCGTGAGCCTTAATTTTCTCATCTAGAAAATAAGGATAATAATAACCTACATCATATCAACCTCATTGGGTTTCTTTGAGGATCAATACAGTATCAAATGAAAGCTATTATTATGTATCTGCTAAGCATAAGACACTAATCACAAAGATGTGTGTGTTGTTTTTAAGCTCTCTCAGTTTTATTTACTAGGTATGGAAGGAGCTGTATCTTGCTCATTTTTCTCTACTTTGGTGCTATTCTCAGTGTTTTATTTATATAAATTCTAACTAACAAAGAAAGTTCAGGTTAGGTTTTGGATATGGCACCAGAGCTCTGGAGTCTTTATTTTTCATTTGTTTGTTTGGGTTTTTTTTGCAAGGCAATGGGGTTAAGTGACTTGCCCAACAGTTAAGTATTAAGTGATTGAGGCTGGATTTGAATTCAGGTCCTCCTGACTCCATAGTGGGTGCTCTATCCATTGCCCCACCTAGCTGCCCCCAGTAACTTTTTTACATTTAATTTTTTTCATTTTTTTCTCAATTACATGTAAGCAATACACACACACACACACACACACACACACACACACACACACACACACGAGATGTATATGTAATCTTCAAGTGTCTTAGACCGGATTTGAACCCAGGTACTCCTGATTTGATTCCAGGGCCGGTGCTTTATCCACTGTGCCACCTAGCCGCCCCTAAGCAATATTTTTAAAGTTATTTTTTCAACTTTTCAGTTCACTATTCTTTCCCACCTACCCTCCTACTCATTGAGAAGGCAAGCAATTTGATATAGATTCCCCCCCTTTTAAAGAAGGACCTGTGACTGAAGGTGGGGGAGGGAGATAGATGGCAGAATGAAGGCACAGAATTTCCTAAGTTCTCCCAAATTCCCCTCCAAGCAACTTTAAAATGACACCTCTTTCTACTTTCACAACACATTCAATTTTGATCTATAAATATCATGGATGCAAATGTAAAGACTATATCAGATTGCCTTCTGTTGGGGGAGAAAAAAATTGCAAAATTCAAAACCTTGCCAAAAAATGATTGGTAGAAACTACCATTTGTAAGTATTTGGAAAACAAATAAATGATATGTTTAAAGAAAAAATGATAACTCAAAATTAATTCTGGAGTAGCAGAAGCAATAAAAGGAAAGGATAAAAAAGAATTCTTGGAAGCATTCAAAAAAGATTTTCAAAATCAGAAGGCAGTTAGTTATGTAGCACAGAGGATAGAGCACTGGCCTAAAGTCAGGAGAACTTGAGTTCCAATCCCACCTCAGTCACTTACTAGCTATGTAACAATGGGCAAGTCACTTAACCCTGACTGCCTCAAAAAAAAAAAATCAAATGAGAGAGGTAGAGGAATAATTGAGAAAAGAAATGAGAGTAATACAAGAAAATCATGAGAAAGGAGTCAACAGTTTGGTAAAGGAGGCACAAAAATTCACTGAAAAGAATGCCTTAACAAGCAGAATTAGTCAAAATGAAAAAACCTATAAAAATTCACTGAAAAAGAACTTAAAAAGTAGAACTGGCCAAATGGAAAAGGAGGCACAATAGCTCACTGAAGGAAATTCCCTAAAAATTATAATTGGGCAAATGGAAGCTAATGATGCCATAAGACATTTAGAAACAACAAAACCAAATCAAAAGAATAAAAATAAAAGAAAATGTGTAATATCTCATTGGGAAAACAGATAAAAGGGAGATAATTTAAGAATTATTGTACTCCTTAAAGCTAAGGTCAAATGAAGAGTTTAGACATCATCTTTCAAGAAATTATCAAGAAAACCTGCTATGATATCCTAGAACAAGAGGGTAAGAGAGATTGAAAGAATGCACTGATCATTTCCTGTAAGAGATCCCAAAATGAAAACTCCTAGGAATATTTGCTAAATTCCAGAGCATCCAGGTCAAGGAAAAAATATTGCAAGAGACCAGAAAGAAATTATTCAAATATCGTGAAGTCACAGTCAGCAATAACACAAGATTTAGCAGCTTTTACATTAGAGGATAGCTAGTAGGACTTGGAGTATGATACTGAAGGGCAAAACAGCTACAATTACAATGAAGAAATCACCTATCCAGCCAACATGAGTATACTACCTTAGTGGAAAATAGCATTTTTTTTTAGGTTTTTGCAAGGCAAATGGGGTTAAGTGGCTTGCCCAAGGCCACACAGTTAGGTAATTATCAAGTGTTTCAGACGTAATTTGAATCCAGGTACTACTTACTCCAGGGCCAGTGCTTTATCCACTGCGCCACCTAGCCACCCCTGGAAAATAGCATATTTTAATGAAATCAAGAACTTCCAAGCATTCCCAAAGAAAAGACCAGAGCTGAATAGCAAATTTAACTTTCAAAAATAAGACTTGAGAGGTATAAAAAGGTAAACAAGAAAGAGAAATTGTAAGAGATTCAATACATTCAATTAATTTGTACATGAGAATATGATACTTATAACTCAAGATTTTTTCATTCTTAAGGCAATTAGGAGTCTATATAATCAGAGGGCATAGGTGTGAGTTGACTATGCTGGGAGAATAGCTAAAAAAATAAAAATGAAGGGGTGAGAAAGAGGAATCCACTGGGAGAAGGGGAAAGGGAAAGTAGAATGGGGCAAGTTATCAAGAGGTGAGAAAAAGCTTTTATGATGGAGAGCAAGATGGGGGGCTAGACAATGCTAAAACCTTCTCATTGGAAATGGCTCAAAGAGGACATTATCATATACACTCATTTGGGTGTAGTAATCTATCTTACCCTACAGAGAAGTAAGAAGAGAAGGAGATAAGAGAAGGGGAGAGATGGGGCTGATGGAAGGGAAAGCAGATTGGAGGAGGCAGTGGTCAGAAGCAAAACATTTTTGAGGAGGGACAGAGAGAAAGGAGAGAGAAAGGAGAGAGAAAGGAAAAAGAGGAAAAACAGGGCAGAGGGAAATACATAGTAAACATAACTGAAAAAAATTTAAAACAAGTTCCTCTGATAACCTCATTTCTCAAATTTATAGAGAATTGTGACAAATTTATAAGAATACAAGTTTCCCCCAATGATCAAAGGATATGGACAAGCACTTTTCAGATAAAGAAGTCAGTCATTTGAAAAAATACTCCAAATCATTGCTGTTTAGAGAAATTACAGCTCTGAGTTACCACCTTATGTCTATCAGATTGGCTACTATGACAGAAAGGGGAAATAACAAATGTTGGAGGGGATCTGGGAAAATTAGGACACTAAAGCACTCTTGGTGAAGTTGTGAACTGACTCCATCACTCTAGGGAACAATTTGGAACTATGCCCAAAGGGCTATAAAACCACGCACACTTTGACCCAGCACTACCATTACAGGGTCTGCAACCCAAAGAAATTGGAAAAGGTCCAAAATCTATAAACATATTGGTAGCAGCTTTTTTTTTTTTGTAGTGGCAAAGAGGCATTGAGAGAATAATGCCCATCAATTGGGGAATGGCTGAACAAGTTGTGTACATGTACATGTACATGACCTATGATGAATTATTATTGTGCTTTAAGAAATAATGAGCAGGATACTTTCAGAAATACCGGGAAGGACTTATATGAACTGATGCAAAGTGAAGTGAGCAGAATTAGGAGAAGAGTATACACAGCAATATAATAATATAGGATGATCAACTATGATTAACTTTGTTATTCTCAGCAATACAAAGACCCAAGACAATTATGAGGTCTTATGATGAAAAACACTATCCATGCCTAGAGAAAGAACCGATGGAGTCTGAAGGAGAATGAAATATATTTTTTACTTTTTTCTCTTTTTTTGTCATATTTTCTTTTACAAAATGGCTAATATGGAAATGTGTTGTATGACTGCCCAAGTATAATTTATATCTATTTGCCTGCTGTCTCATTGGGGAGGGAAAGAATTTGGAATTCAAAATTAAAAATATGTTAAAAATTATTTTTGCATGTAATTGGAAAAAGAAAATATTTAGAATCTTAAAAAAAATAAAATAAGACACACCAATCCCTTCAAGACTGTGAGCTTTCTGAGGGAAGGGAAAGTCTTTTTATCATTCTTAGAAATGCCAGTGCTTAGCACATAGTAAGCAATTAATAAATGTTTACCAACTGAAGAAGTGAGCCTCTTAAGTGTCTTATATTGGACTCTAAGTCTTGGGTCACATTTATTATCCTTTTGGTATAAAAAGAAGATTCATCATTTTTTCCTTACTTGGGGACTGACTATATTTATTTATTTTATTCCACTGGGTAGCCAATGTCACAGACCAATGACTTCCAGGACAGAATAACAGATGTGACCTATCATCTAACCAGCCCCCAATAATAACCCTCAGACATCGGGACTGTAGGAGAAGATGGGGGAAGATTTACTCCACATTCAAGAAGTAATATTAACTCTTTTCCACTCCTCCCTCTCTGCAGCCTGCCTTTCAGTGCACTTCCTCCTGGCAATTAGCTTTGGGTTTCATCAGCCAAGGAGAAAACAGGATTCCCTCTCAGCCTTACTCCTGGGGGCCCGCCTTTTCCCTTTGCCACAGAGAAATGAAGGCAGAGAGAGGTGTTGCTGAGGATGCCATCCAGTGTTATTTAGGGTACTTTGGAAGATCAGGAGCCTTAGTAGAGGTTGGGCTAGGGAAACACCCTCCGGCTGAGGGATTTAGGGGTCCCCTCTGCCCCCCAATGAATTGTGACATAGTCCAGGATCTCAATAGCTCAAGACAGACTGGTCATAAGGGGGACTGTCAGCCACCCTCTGCTTTGCTCAGTCCCAGCCTCTCTGTAACAGATTTTCTTAATTTTAGGGACTTGTTTTTCTTTATAATTTTTTTGGTTCTTGTTATTATGAACTTGACAAGCACCAACAAAAACTTTTCCTACACAAAGAATAGAAAAAGAGGACTGCGTGGGAAGCCACAGATTTCCATCTAAGTGTGTCTTGGTTTTGGTACCCCATTTGGTAATGCCGGACTGGTCGCTGTCCCCATGTGAACTCTGCCTTCTCTGTGTGTATTTTTTCATGATATATTGACACTTTTCTTTCTTTTTTAAAGCATCACTCCAGGAAAAAAAAAAGGCTTTCCTTGTAACAAATAGACATAATCATGCAAAATAACCCCAGCTCCAGCCAGGAGAGACTGTGCATATGAATGTTCACCTAGAGCAGAGGCAGATACCCTTAGACTTAAAGGTACAATCCAATGCTAGTTCAATTAAATTCCAGACAACATTGATTAGGCTCAGAGGCACCTGGGGTGTTGAGGCTCCAGACACAGTCAGCCATGGACCCAAGACCTCAACATGTCCATTATCTTTCCCTGAGGTCAGAAGATTCTAGAATGTGGAGCTGGGAGTGGCCTTCTGGTTCAGAAATTCCCAATCTTTTCTGTCCTGTACCCTTAGCTTTAAGTAAATCTAGTCAGTAAGAAAAGAAATCATTTCTAAGAGTCTATCATACACACACACACACCCCCCCCTAAGAAATAGAAGAGATTGATTCAATATAAAAGAAAATAAATTTTAGAGTTTCCATGGATAGATAAGCACAGAAATTTAAAACAGTTTGTTAATGAAAATTAATTGAATATAATATTTATTAAATAGTCTCTGTAAATAAACTCATATCTCCTGGACATATATTTTATGTTGAGGCCCCCAATTTGGTCCATTCCCCTCATTTTATAGAGCAGATAAGTGAAACTCAGAGAAGGGAACTTGCCTGGGGTCAGACAAGGCTGATTGACAGACATGGCTCTTACTCAAGCAATACCCCTCAGGAAAGGGTGGTTACCAGGGAATGATCGGGGTGGGCATTCGCAGCCGTTTACCAGGCCCATATTGCAAAATGGACAGGACTGAGTGAGACCTGTGCTGGGGAAGGAATAGCAGCCAAATGGATGAAATCAGGATCCTTCCAAAGTAGGAAACAGCAGTTAGCAATGGGTCCAAATCCAGACCCTGGACTTTGAATTACTTCTGAGAATCTGGAAAAGCTTTCCCATGGATAGAGCATAGGCCTTGGGAGTCAGGAGTCCCCGAGTTCAAATCCAGCCTCGGACACTTAATAATTACCTAGCTGTGTGGCCTTGGGCAAGCCACTTAACCCCATTTGCCTGGCAAAAACCTAAAAAAAAAAAAAAAAAAAGGTTTCCCAAGGGGAGTTAACTTGATACTATGGCTTTAGAGTCACAGCCCAGGCTTTTAATTCTTAATTTAGTACTTATTACCTGTGGGACTTTCCCTTCCATAAAGAAGGAGATTGGTTTTGGCACTGGTCAAGCTTTAAAACGATGATCCTATTAGCTGGAAGGCCTTCCTTATCTCCCCCCCTCCCCAGCCCCCATGGGGATCTTTGTTGACCCCCTCTCAAAGCAGAGCTCATAGTCCTCAGGGCCCCTTATCCTTACAGAGCCAACAGACCCTCACAATTTATCCTCCATTCATTTGTATATGTATTCAATTAGGCTGTGATCTCCAGTGGAGTAGGCATGAGGTCCTCAACTTTTCAGCAGCCCCTCTCGGGCACCTAGAGCTGGGGGATGGGTTGTGGTGGGAGGGGGGATCTCAGCAGCAGGTGGTCCCTACTTGCAGAAGGATTTAACTGAATTGAGAATCAGAGAATGCAGTGGCTGAGAAGAACACCAAAACAGACAAAGTCAGAACTGGAAAAGTCAGATCAGAAAACTGTCCCTTATGATTTCTCTCTCCTCACATTCGAATCAGTGGATACCATGGAAACAATGTAAAATTTGGCAAATTGCCTTCTGTGGGGTGGGGGAGGGAAGTAAGATTAGGGGAAAAATTATAAAACTCAAAATAAATAATCTTAAAAAAAAGGGGGCGGCTAGGTGGCACAGCGGATAGAGCACTGGCCCTGGAGTCAGGAGGACCTGAGTTCAAGTCCGGCCTCAGACACTTAATAATTACCTAGCTGTGTGGCCTTGGGCAAGCCACTTAACCCCATAGCCTTGCAAAGAAAAAAAAAAAGAAAGAGAAAGAAAACTGTCCCTTCTTCAAACCAACACCCTTCTTCCACCATGGCATTACCTTGATATCAGGGTCTTCGAGAACAAAGGACACAACATCGATATCATCATCAATATATAATGCCACACAGTAGACTCTTAAGAAATGACTGGCTTTCCATAGTGTAAAGAATTGGAAATCGAGGGGATGTCTATCAATTGGGGACTGGCTGAACAAATGTGATGGAGTACTCTTGTTCTGGAAGAGATCTCGAGGGATGGATTTCAGAAAAACCTGGAAAGACTTGCAAGAACTGATGTTGAGTGAAGCAAGCAGAACCAGGAGAACATTGTGTGATGGACTTGTTCATTTCAATAATACAAGAATAAAAGACAATTCTAAAAGACTTGTGATGGAAAATAACATCTACATGGAGTTTGATTGTAGACCAAAGCTTAGTATTTTCATATTATGGGTTTTTTCCCCTTTCATGCACCCCCCCCCTTTGGATTTGATTCTTCTTTCACAATATGATTAATAAGAATTGTTAACATAGTTACACATGTATAAACTATATTAGATTGAAGGGGAGGGAGGAGAAAATTATGAAACTCAAAACTTTACAAAAACTGATTGTTGAAAACTATCTTTACATATAATTGGAAAAATAAACTAGGTTTCATTTTGTCATTCTGTCTCCTTAAGGCTGGAATGAATTTCTGTATCTGTGCCTCTTGGAATGCCAACCTTCCTTCAAGGTCTAATTCAGGTGACACACCCTGGTCTCAGTAGGGAGTTGTCCCCCCATCCCTTTTCAGGGTTCTTTTCAGCCTCCAATTTTCTTGTATTTATTTATCTATGTTTCTGGTTCTATTTCAGAGGAAAATATAAGTTTCCTACAGTGCAGAAGCTGTTTTTTTTTTGCAGACATCATCTAACACAAAGTAGATTTTTAATTAATAGTTGTTAATGACTGTAGTCATATGAACAGAAAGATCAGTCATTTGAAAGTGAACACTCATTTTAATGATTAAACATGGCCCAGGAGGCATTGAGAGAATCTTTCCCCTCCCTTCATTATAGAGGTGGGGAACCATGGGTAGTGAACATTATATTCCATCAGATCAGTTGGATGCATTGGTTAGTTTTGTTGAGCTGCTCTCCTCTCTTACCCTCCCCCCATAACCCCTTTAAAAAACAAAACAAAAAACTTTGCTAAAAGGAGAGGTCTATTCAAAAATGTAAGTAGTTTTAAAAGGCCTCAATTCAGAAAAATTTCTGGGGAGGGGTCTATTCGAAAATGCAAACCATTTTAAACGGTCTCAAATTTTATCAATTGTCATCAGGATATGAATAAGAAACCAGTATGTATCTGAAAAAGATAGTTGAATTGCTTATTTTACAGAAGAAACTGAGGTCCAGAGAAGGGAAAGTACTAGCCTAGGGTCATACAAGGAAGTTGTGGCAGGTCTCCAGGCTCAATGGCCATCCCTTACATGAAAGAAGGCAAGTTCTCAGCATCCCCAAAGGCAAAAATACCCTCTGATAGGTTCCTTCTCAGCCCTCTTTCCCCACCCCCCCCACCCTTCCCTGGATGTTCCCTGGCTCCAACTTTGCCTCTCCCCCCCCATCCCCATCCTCCCCTTAATCTTCACTTAATTCAGGCAGCTGGCAGTAAATACCCCCAGAACAATGGATTTAATCCTGAAAGTCCTGAAAAGGAGCTCCCCCCCACACCCCAGGCTGGGAGGGGGGCAAGAAGGAGAAACCCCACCTCCCCCCCTTCTCTTCCCTTGGAACAATGGGGGGACACTGGGGCCCGGGCCTAATTAAAAACGGAAGTGCTCAGCTCGGAGCCAAAGTTTGGGCAAAGAAGTAGAGAAGTGGGGGGAGGGAGAGTAAGGAGGGCTGGCCCAAATGGGGAGGGTCTTTTCTATTCAAAACCTAGACTCCAACTGGGGCCACATTCAGGGAACATTAATTGTCATTCTAACTCCGAATGTCCTAGTTTCTAAGTGGAAACTGCTCCCCAGAAGGCTAATGAACCTTCTGCTGTGGCTGAAGTTGTTACCCCAGATCCGAACAAGGTCCAGGTGGGCAGAGTCTTTTCCTCTACCCTGCCATCCACCCGCTTCCACTCCCCCCAAAACCTGTGCAACCACTTAAATTCCTTCCCTAAGTCTCTGCTTCCTTTTTGTAAAATGGTTTTGGATTAGAAAGATGGTCCCTGAGATACCACCCCAACTCTAGATGTTCCCATGAACCCTAGTCCAGGTTAATGAAATGACACTAAGTCCTGTTTCCATTTCTGGAACACAGAAGATTTTCTTCCTAACAGTCTTGGTAGAGAAGCAGGACAAGGGTTATTATGCCCCCATTTATTGGAGGTGACAACTGAGACCTGATGAGGTGAAGGGAATTTGGTAGAACAGAAAGAAACCTGGACTCAGTAGTTCAAAGACATGAGTTCAAATCTTTGTTCTACCATTTTACTCAAAGAGTAACCTTAAACAAATGACACATCTCTGAACCTTCTTTCTTTATAAAATGCAGGGATTGCTAGGACTGAAGAGTTTCCAAGGTCCCTTCCAGGTCTAATATTCTGTAAGCCTGGACAAGTCACTTCTTTCCATGCTTTGGTTTCCTCATCTATAAATTGAGGATAATAATCTTTGCCCTTCATACAGAGGTAGTCTAGGAATGAAATGAAAGAACAGATGAGAGTTATTACCATTGCTGTTAAACATTTTTCGAAGTTTCTTCTTATGTGAGATTAGGAGATTGGTTGGACTAGCTGGTCTTAAATGTCTCTTGCAGCTCTGGTATGTGATTTACCCCCAAGATCATAAGTCACATTAGGGAAGTCTTAGAATCCAAGAGGATTCTAGGTTTTGGGATTCTCAATCATTTTGCTTTGTACTTTTTTTTTAAAGCAGATTTACCATGGGAGGGCATCCATCAAATGCCTTTTTAAAAGCTAGATTTGGGGGCTAAGAGTATGGCAGAGATTCAAATAAAATGGTGAGTGGGAGCAATAGATTTGAAAATCAGAGGCCCTGAGTTCAAACTCTGGATCCATCCCTTAATCCCTTTATGACCTTCAGCAAGACTTTTTTTTGTTTGTTTTTAATCACTGGACCTTGATTTCTTCCTAGCATCCTTCATGGTAGGTTTGCTAAAGTGTGGCCAGATCTGATTCTTCCTTAGGGGGCTAAACCCTGTTACTATTCACCCCCCATTTCAGAAGAGAGGAAAAAACTGGGGCATAAAGGTTGGGACTTTATAGAAACACAGAATGTCAGAGTTGAGTGAACCTTTAAAAACCCAGCCAGTATAGAAGCTGAGGCCCAGAGAGCGTCACTGGCCCAAGATCACACAGACAAGGGCAGGGAGACCTGAGTTTCTGGGTTCCCAATGGACTTTCCTTTCCAGGATATCTATGGGGCATTGTTTGCCAAATCATGGCAGACTGAGGATCTAGATAAGCCCTTGCTCTGCCCTCTCTGGTCCTCCCCTTTGGGACCTCAACTATTGGTGCTAAGCTCTAGGAATTTATCTGAAGCCAGGAAAAAGTCAGCAGTTTCCCACATCCTAGGAAGGATTTTTAATCTGCTGACAGGGCTGTTGGTGCCTGGGACAACCCTTTACAGCCTGGCTGTGTGGGGCAGGAGAGGTGATTATGGAGCTTAAGGCTGGTAGAGCAGTGTCCACTCCCCTGCCCCCTCTCCAACCCAAATGTCCACTCTCCCTGTCCACAGGGAGATGTCTCCTGCAATCTTCAGCCACCTGGGTTGAGAGTCAGCTTCCCAGCAAAGGGAAGAGAACCTCTCTGCCCCCCTCTTAAAAAAAAAAAGTCCATCATTCCTATAGGGGCCACCTCTTGAAGAGTTCTTCCATCTCTGGCTTATCAATCATTCAATGGGTATTTTATTCATCAACCATATTATGCAGACTACAACTCTGTGATATGGGTATTTTTATTCCTATCTCTATTTTACAGATAAGAAAACTGAGGCTCAGTGATCTTGAACTTAACCAAAGTGGTAAAGCAGGAATTTTAACTTGGATCCTGGATTGTATTTTAGCACTGTTTGAAATCACCAGGCAGCATCTCCATTCTAATGATGAATTCTAAGGGGACCATGATAACTCATTTTATAAGGGGAAACTAAGAGTTGGGAGGGGAACGGGAAATAGCCCAGATCTCTTGGCAAAACTGGATATGTGTGAATGTGTGTATATTGAAAATAAAAGAGAAAAAAATAATCTAATGAAGGCACCCCCTCCGCCCCAACTTCTGCACGAGAAGTAGCTAAATCATCAGTAGGTGGCAGACTCCCCTTCAGAACCTAAACCCCAGGCTGCTTAGAAGGACCCTAGGACAGAGTTGGCGAACATTAACCACTTCTTGGTGCATTTGAAAGCTAAGGACCTTTGCCATTTACTATTTATGAAAGTTTTGAGCCTCAGTTTCCCTTTCTGTAAAACAAGGGATTGGGCTCTGAGGTCCCCCTTCCAGCTTGGAATTCTATGATCCATGGAGGACCAGATTAGGCAAGAAGAGGAGAGAAAAACTGGTGTCTTGAAAACGGGGAGAATGCAAGGCAGGAGACAGGGACCTCTTCTTCCTTGGTAGATAGCTTAGGATAGCTAGAAGTTTTTGAGGAGAATCAAGGGAGAAAGAAAGGTCTGGGTTTTTAGCTATAGAAACACTGTTCTCAGCATTTCTACCAGCTACTTACAGCCTCACTCAAAACCCTTATTTACGTGGCTGATCTTGGGCAAATCGTTATTCTCCTCCTCCTCTCTGGGCCTCAGCTTCCTCAGAGGTAAAATGAGATGTCTGAACTGGTTGATCTCTTCAGATCTAGGAAAGGTCACTTTAAGGTTCCACTTATCACCATGCCCAGATTATAAGAACCCAGGTGGCATCATCTTACCTCCCCCCTCAGCATCCCTCCACCCCCAGCCCCTGTCAAATTGGCCAGCTCAGCACAGAGCAAGTTTCCAAAGTGTTCCTGGAATTCAGCTGAAAAGCCAAGGCAAAGCTATTCGGCCCACTCCCAGGCCTGTGACCTCCTCACTGCTCTCCCCTCTCTCTATAGATTGGCTGTGGCATTGGAGAAAGAAAGCTAGGTTGGAAACCCATTTGAACACTCAGCAGCTGGGAGATCATAGGTGAGTTACCACACCTCCGACCCCCCGGCTCCAGGCTTCATTTTCTTCTCTAAGAAGAGGAGAAGACAAATACCTATAGTGCTGGCCACACTGTAAACAAAAGGATCTTGGGAACGTTCAATTCATATTTATATAGTGCTTATTTTAATTTTGATTATGGAAATTCCCCTCCCTTCCCCCAAGCTACAGAAGGCATCTGTCCTCTCTTCGGACACGAAGACACTTTCTCTCCAACCTTGGACTCTAGATGGCTTTCACCTAACTCCAGCTGTCAATGGAGAAGGGAACAGCTGGTTTCTATAGCTACACTTAAACTGTTGGGGGAGGGGGAAAGGGAAACCCAGCGACTTTCTCCTTCTGGACTTTTCTCCCTGGCCCAGAAAGAGCTTCTGTTGTCTTCCAGGCTGTGTGTGTGGGCCTGGAGCCAGAGCGGGGAACGTCACGACTAGAAGGGACCTGAGAACACAGAACACGTGAGTATCAGAGCTAGAAGGGACCTTAGGACACAAAGTCCAAACTGGAAATGACCTTAGGACAAAGAACAGAGTATCAAAGCCCGAAGGGACCTTAGAAAATACAATGTCAGAGCTGGAAGGAGCCTTAAAAATAGAACACAGAGTATGAAAATGGGAAGGGAATTTAGAATAGAGAACACAACGTATCAAAGCTGTAAAGGTCTTTAGAACACAGAATGTCAGAGCTGGAAGGGACTAGAACACAGAAAGTTAGCAGAGGGAACCTTAGAATATAGAATGTCTTATCTGGAAGGGGTCTTACAACATAGAATATCAAAGCTGAAAGAAATCTTAGAACACAGAATGTCAAAGCTGGAAGGAACCTTAGAACATTAGGACACAGAGTTTCAAAATTGAACTAGAACTCAGAACACAGAACGTCAGAGCTGGAAGGGACCTTAGAACATGGAACACAGTGTTAGAACTGGAAGGGACCAGAGAGATCATTTAGTCCAGACCCTTTATTTATCAGAGAAGCAAACTAAGACCCAGAGAAAGGGTGTGAGCCTTGTTCTAGGTGAGGCAGAGGCAGGGCTAATTCCAAATCGAGTGCTTCTTTCCCAGCATGCATTTTCCCCCTTTGTTTTCTTAAAAAGAAATGTTGCTGGTCCCGTCCTGGGCAGGCAGCAGAGGTACCATACTCTACAAGAACAAAATTGGGGCTCATTTTTCACATCAGCTAAATGACAGCGGCCAGGTTAGGCCTCCAAGCCCCACTGAGCCTGACCGGAGCAGCCGAATTGGTGGAACTCCCCTGGGCCCCACCTCCTCCAGGCAGCCCCCCTGGGGCGGATTAACTGCACTTTCTCTGAGGCATTGTCTCCAGCTATGCCTGAGCCTCCAGGGCCCCCCACCCCCACGTCACTGATACGATGGAACTGCCTTCTAGAAAACTTCTAGTCCTTTCCCCAAACCCAGCCCCAAGTGGGCAGGAGCAGGAGATTAGGAGAACCCACACCTACAATTAAAGCTGAACCCACTCAAAACAAATGCTTTGTTGTGGTCTTTTCCTAAAGAAGGCTCAGGAGAGAGAGGGTTCTGCCTCATTGAGCTGTGAGGGATAGAAGAAAGGGCCCTGGGACCTCAGCTCACAGGCTTCAGCAGGAAGGGACCCCCAAGTGAGAGCCTTTCATTTTACAAGAAGAAATTGAGGCCATCACCCCAATTTACCCAAGGCAAAAGTAGCAGAGTGAGGTCTGGAGCTCAGGCCCTCAACTCCAAATCCAGAGATCTCTGTCTTATCTATCACCTTCTGACTGGCAGACACCAGGCCTGGCTCCAAATCAGACCCAGTTATCTGGGGATAATAATGACTTATCTTCCTCCAACCAGGGAGGTGGGAGCCATGGTGAAGCTGACTGCTGGGAAAACACCTCGTAAACTTCAAAATGCTAACAAAAAGTGAGCAAGGACTACCACTTGCTAGCTGAGTGACTTTAGCCAAGTCCCTTCACTGAGGGCCTCAGCTGAATCTTCCAATATAGTAAGTGGGAATGATGATGCTTCTCTTACTGCTCACTGTGGGTTATTAGAAGTATGTGTTAAATTCTAAGAAAGATCTTATGAGCTATGAGTATTAGCACAACAATAATCCCAGCTGCTATTTCCTTAATGTTCTCTACTGGGTCACAAAGTGTTCCAATAACAGCACTGTTTTGTGGGGGTCAAACAATTTTAATAATAATAATGATAATGATAATTTTAATAGCTAGTATTTATAGTTTTAAGATCTGCAAAGCATCTTATGAATAGAATCTCATTTGATCATCACACATACCTCAAGAGGGAGGTATCATCCCCATTTTACAGATAAGGAAATTGAGGCAGGTTTTCTCAGGGTCATCACCTAAGTGTACTGGATTTGGACTCAGATCCTGTGCTCTTATTCACTATACTGCCTCATTCTAGGTTTAGAGCTGGAAGGGCTTTCCTGAACATCTGAGTGGTCTCAGTTTGTAAATATTTTTTTTTGTGGATCCCTTTTTAGAATGTTTCCAAAGGCTCATGAAAAAATACATAGATTAATTATATGGAAATATGTTTTGCTGGGCCTTAGTTTCCTTCTGTAAAATGAGAGGGTTGCAGTGGTGACCTTGGGAGGCCCATCTTGCTGTAAGCCTGTGACCTAAGATTCTAGGACCCTTTCTTCTATCCCTCACTGATCAGTGAGGCAGAACCTTCTCTCTTCTGTGCCTTTAAAAGACAACAAAATAATGAATATATATGTATTATATATGCATATATAATACAAAAATGTGTATGTAGCTGACTCTTTTTAAAAGTAAGTTTGTAGATTAACAAACCTAACCTATTCCCTCATTTTACAGTAGAGGAAATTGAGTCCCAGAAAAGTTAACTCTCTTCCTTAGGGTAACTCAGATTCTGGGGAGATTCTCTTAGGCTTTGATGATTTCCTCATCTCTCTCTTCAGTCTAGACAGTATATCTGTGCACTATTCCACTGGTACAACAGGTTAAAAACCTGGAAGGGCAGACATCCCAGCCTAACCAGATAAGGCTCTCCCTGGACCACCGCTAAAAGTCTGCCATTCTAGCTCTGCCTAACACACCGGAGTGCCACCGACCCCTTTCTTTAACCTCTTAGGAACATTTTAATGATCCAGCCCTCTCATTTTACAGCTGGAGACACCGGAGCCCAGAGAAAGGAAGAAACTTGGTTCAAAGTGAGTATCATAATTGAGAGGAAGGATTCAGGCATCCTCAGTGAGTTTCTTCTCCTATGCTGTCCTGCCCCTAGGAATGATGTTTAATAGTGAACCTGGAATTTGGTTGGTTTGGTGTTTGTTTTTAAGCCAGTGGCTTAATTAAATATAGGATATAGAACCTATAACTGAAGATGTAAGGCTCCCAAAGGTAATGGCCAAATATTTTCCAGGACATGTAAAAATGTCTACCAGGGAAGAGAGCCCAGGAGCCCCTTTGAATCAAAGTTTCTTATGCATAGATGTTATTTCTTCCACTACGCCTCACACAGTGTCTGGCACGTCCATAGGAAGCACTAACCAAAGACTCACCCAGCTGGGGAGTCACTGTGTGGCTTCGCTCAGCTGTTTGACTTCTTCAGTCTCTAAAATGAGGAGCACAGACCAGATGACCTCCAAGGTCCCTCTTGTCTTTCTTATCATAGGGGCTAGAAGGGACGTTGGGAGCCACAGAGTCCGAGCCCTTCATGGTAGAAATGATAAAACTGATTCTAGCTAGGACAAGGTAAATGGATTGCCATGGGTAAGTGATTCCACAAGTATTCATTAAATGCCTACCATACAAAGCACGGGGTTAATTGATGGGATTACAGAAGACAGACAAAAAACAGCCCCTGCTCTCGGGAGCTCCCCCTAATGGGGGAGACAATATACAAACAACTAGGCACAAATAAGCTGGTGGCAGGAGACATGAGAACTCATCCATTCAAGGGTAGTGGGAAAAGCTTCTTGAAGAAGGCAGGATTTCAGCTAAGACTTAAAGGGAGGAGGTGGCTGGGTGGCAGAGTAGATAGAGCACTGGCCCTGGAGTCAGGAGGACCTGAGTTCAAATTTGAAAACAGACACTTAATAATTACCTAGCTGTGTGACCTTGGGCAAGCCACTTAACCCCACTGCCTTGCAAAAACTTTAAAAAAAAAGAAAAAAAGACTTAAAGGGAGTCAAAGATACCAGGAGATAGAGTTGGAGAGAGACTGAGCATCTTAGGCATGAGAGACAACCAATGAAAATACTAAGAGTTGCAGAGTGGACTATCCATGGAGTCAGGAGGACCGGAGTTCAAATCCAGCCTCAGACTTATTAGCTGTGTGACCCTGGTCAAGTCACAACCCTGAATGCCTCAAAAAAAAAAATGCTCAGGGTGGGAAGGAAGAGTCTTGTTTGAGGAATTGCAAGGACTCCACTGTCGCTGGATCCAAGTGGGAGGCAAGGCAGGGAATATGGTGTAAGAAAACTGGAAAAGCAAGGAGGGGGTGGGATTATGAAGGTTTATGAAAAAGAAGAATATGAACAATAATAACCAGCATTTATATAGGCGCTATGATTATCCTCATTTTACATTTAAGGAAACTGAGGCACTCAAAGATTAAGTGACTTGCCTAAGATCACTCAGCTACTAAGGGTCAAATTTGAACTCTGATCTTTCTGCCAGCTTCATCATCACTTTGGTTCTTCTTTGGATCAGTCAAACATTTTTTGAGTATCCACTATTGAGCTGGGAATACAACTATGAATAAAAAACAGTCGCTGTTAAGAAGTTTACAATCTAATGGGGGAAGATGACACAGAGAAGAAAACTGAGAAGTGGAGCAGAGAGGGGAGGGGCACCCAGTAACAGGGCACAATGGCAAAATCCTGGGTGTAAAGCTCCTTGCAAACCTTAAAAAGACTCAATCGGTGTGATTATTAGCAGTTATTTCCCTAGAGGACAGGACACAGAGGAAGCTGAACCCTCAAAAGTGAGGATTATAGACCTTCTCATGAGATGGAATACCCTTGGGGGTAAGGAAGGGGAAGAGATTTTCATTAGGGCAGTCACAGGATTATCAATAGTTAAACCTAGGGTAAAATCCTCCTAAATCAAGACAAGAGGCAGGCCAGCCAAAACTGGATGGCAGGGGAGGAAAGGTGGGAGCTCTCCTATGGATTCCAAAGTAATATGCTTCCTTCTGATTCTGCCTGTTCAAAGCTTTTCATGAACAACGTAATAAGGTAGGAGGCTCACAGGATCCAAGGCGCTCCTTCATTTTACAGAAAGCAAACTGAAGTAGGTCCAGAGAGGGAAAAGAAATGACTTGCCCAAAGTCACTCATCTAGGAAACAGCAAAGATGGGATAGTAACCAATCTCCTTTGACTGCCAATCTAGAACTTAATCAATCTACTCTACTGGTCCTTCCTGGCCCACCCCAAGTTGGAAAGAAGTCTCCTTTCTTGGTGAAGGAATTATTTTTTAACCTCTCCCTCTGCAGAGAACAGAGCTGGGAGGGCTGGCTCCAGTCTCTGATAAGCATATAAACAGGGAGATCACATGTGGTATTTTATTTACGTTACAGAACACAAGCCAGTTCCATGCCTGAATCTGAAACCCAAATAAAAACACCGCTCAGACCCCCTGTATAACCCCACCCCCACCATCCTTGTGGTAAATTTGGGAGGCCCCAAGGAGAAAAAAAATGTCTTAACAAATTCCAGCTTCACACTTAGACTTAACAGTGGACACAGACAGAGAGGGTTCTGTCACTAACTCCCTGAGTGATCTTAGGCAAGTTTTTAGTGTACCTCTCTGGGCCCTCAGTTTCCCTATTTGTAAAAAAGAGAGGGTTTGAATAAAGAGGCTCTAAAATCATTTCCAGCTCTAAACACTTGGTAACTATTCAAAACTAGAAGGAATCGATTATCAGGCACATATTTCAAGGAAGTTGAAGATAAAGAGAAAAGTTCAATTTGTGCTAGATGGCACAATGGATAGAGTAGAAATCTTGGAATCAGAAAGACTCATCTTTATGAGTTCAAATCTGACCTCAGAAACTTACTAGCTGTGTGACCCTGGAATAGTCACTTTACCCTCCTCATCTGTAAAGTGAGTTGGAGAAAGAAACTGCAAACTATTCCAATATCTTTGCCAAGAAAATCCCAAATAGCATCATGGGAGATGCCTGAACAACAGAAAAAGCAGAGAAATGAAAACCCCCAGGGACTTCGAGGAATATATCAAAGTGGATGAATGTGATGAAATAACATTGTACCGTGAAGCACACCTCTCAAATGGAGAATTCAGAGAAACCTGTGAAGAAGGCTCATAGAACTCAACATAGAATGAAATAAATAGAACCAGGAAAATAATATTGCACAACCAAATGGTTGAAAAGAGAAAAAATGTATACACACACAGACATAGAGATATACTCATAGCTACACATCACACATATATTCATAAACACACACACACATACAACAGTCATGATGTAGCTGGGTTCCTGTGACCAACTAAGAAAATGAACCTCCCTTCCTACATCAAGATGTGGGAGGTCCGTGTATATGTGATAGGTCAGTTGGTTTGCCTAAACTCCTTTTTATTCCTTCTCTTTGTTATAAGAAAAAGTTAGGTGGGAGGTGGAATATTAGTGGTGGGGAATAACTAACATATTTTCTTTAAAAGGAACCAATTTTTTAAAAATAGAGAAAGCTTGATGAACAGCCACCCTACCATGGCATCCGTCTAATGCTGATGAGGTCTATGAGCAGATCATCTCTATTCCCTGAGTTTCAAGTTCTTGATCTATGAAATGGCACTGAGAATATTTGTACTGATCCACTTCAAAAGGGGTGCTGAAAGAAAAGGACTATAAAACTTAAAGAAGTGCAGACAACTGTAGTTCTTATTTTGGCCTATCACAGTAGGTGATCAATAATTCTTTGAGTAGTTAGTCCACCCCTAATGATTTCCACAAACAAGGGAAACATTGGGCCCAGATAAGGGAAGAGACTTGCTCACAATCACACAGCAAGAATGAAGGGAAAGGCTCTCCCCCCACACCTCTCCTCTTGAATTATCTGAAAGTTTAGGACTTTAGCTATTGTGTAATCTTGATGCAATACTCAATCTTTCTCCCACACCCCTTTTCTCCTCCTAGGCCCTTCAAAATCAGAAAAGGCCTTGAACAAGCTAAAATTACAGGGCAGCTTAACAAAACACTGTGTTCTATTCTCAATTGGGCTTTTGACTCAGTTATGCTGGGATCTGCTTGGGGGAGGGGTTGGTAGAGGAGCAGGGAAAGACCTGCCTGTTTATTTTTGATAGTAAGATCACTTCCTGATGATTGATGAGAAAGGGCTCCAATCTGGAAAGTGAGGGGCCCGTCACACCCCCTCTGCACCCATACATACCCACACACCCCACCCCTACCAGCCAGTAACTACTGCTGTGGGAAGCTCAAACCCAGTTTGCCAACTCTAATTATGTGGAAGGAGTTGGGAGCGTGTGACGAAAGCTTAAAATGGGGTGCAGTTAAGTTAGTTATAACTCAATTAGATGGGGCCGTAAGCCACGGCTTTACAAGCACAGCAGATGGAGAGAGAGAAATCATCCAGAGAGAGCCTGAGTCAGATCAGAGCCCAGAGTTCTCAAAATCCACTCCGGGAAGACCAGTGAGGAAATTGATAAAAGTATTCTCTCCCTTTTGATGGCCAAGCTCAAAGTCCAGTCTCTCAGCCAAAGCTTGGGGATGCCTGCCTCCTTCTTCCGGGTTGGGTGGGGAGGGGGTGATCCCACAGGCCCAAGAGAAGGCCCACCGAGGGGACTATATAGGCTTAGAATGCAATCATGTGATTATGGGATTTTAGAGTTAATAACTAGCAAATACTTAATGCTTTAAGATTTATAGTGTTTTAAACGTTAGCCCATTCGATCTTCCCAGCGTTCCTATGTGGGAGGTGATATTATTACCCCCATTTTACAGAGGAGGAAACTGAGGCACAGATTCCTTTCTGGAATCATAGCTAATAAGTGTCTGAGGCAAGATTCAAACCCAGGTCTTCCTGTCTCCAACAACATTCAGTCCACTGAGCCATCTAGATGGAAGGGATATTTATGGATGGGATTCAAAATAGGGATGCAATTTACCTGCTCAGTCATATAGGTACAACAAAGCAGATTCAAATGCTGAAATTCTGTTTCTAAATCCCAACCCTCTTTCTCCATGCGGGCTCAAGTGCGATAATGGGTATAAATTCAAGTCTACTGCAAACTTTACAGTTCCAGGGGCAACTAGGTGGCACAGTAGATAGATACCAGTTCTAGAATCAGGAGGACCTGAGTTCAAATTCAGCCTCAGGTGAGTAATAATTACCAAGCTGTGTGACCTTGGACAACTCACTTAACCTTGCAAAAAAAAAAAACCTTTAGGGTTCTATACAAATGTGAGTATAGCAGAACTGTTATCTTGACTGTAAGGGGTGGGTCCTTGAGGTCTGCTATTGAACTTGTGACCCCAGTTCTAAGATATTCTAGGGTTATGTCTGGATATTTCTTTATTAATTATTAAAATCACAACCACTCTCCTTAATTAATCAATTAGTTCTGAGTTCTCATTTCAGTTAATTAAATATTATTTAATTAACTCTGAGAAACCTATTCTGTAAATAGATGCTCTTTTCTAACCCCTAATCTTCCAACATTAAATAATAGTTTTGCTATTCTTAATTTCTCCTATAGCCAAGAGGGGCTCCAGCACTGATTTCTTTTTCAAATAAAGGAATCTACATTCACCCCTTGAGAGTTTGGAGAAGTAACTTTAAAGAACAGTGAATGGATGATTTTAGAAAGGGAAGTTAAGGAAGAGGGTAGAAAATTTGTTAGGAACCTTTAAGTCTATAGCATTCAAACACCACCTACTCTCCCATTATACAGATGAGGAAATTAATTACAGTGGTTAAGTGCATTTTCTTCAGGTCACTTTTAGATTTAAACCTAAGATTTACACACTGGTATTCTGGTTCCACATGCCCTGCCTGGGGTTTGCCTCCTGTAGTAAGTCTTTTCAATTAAGATCGAAGTCCTGAGAATTTATTGAGGGGTGTCCTTCAAGTCCTTATCATCATCAAACATCATTTCAGTTTGAAATAGGTCACACTTTACTCCCTGGCTTCTGGCACCGTCTATCCCCCCAAATTAACTTTTATAAAATCCATGGACAGTTTATAATTGTCACTACTTTTTAGTGCATACATACATAGATATTTAAATTAATTTATTCCTCTTAAGAAGTACAGGTAGCAGATTACACTTGATCCAATGGAATAACCCATTTTTTTATAAGAGAAACTTATTTTAAAGGAAAGAACTAAAAAAAAATCTCATTGTTAAAATCAATTTTGCTAAATTTGCTAAATCTATCAACTCCCAGCCTTGGTTCCAGTGGAACTAGACATGTAGACAACCTAAGAAATTAGCATCAGCTCTTTGGCATCAGACAATTAGTCCAAGTTTGAGAAGTTCTGAAAAGGGACCAGACTAGTTCAAGATACTTGGGAATATCCCAATGATAGATATTCACCTATATTCACTATAAATCCTAACTATCTTTCTAGCCTCTCAACTGCAAGCAAAGAGATTTTTTTGGTAAGGTATGAAATTGTCCAATACACCCTTGAACATATATATCCCAATATATCTTTTGTTTAGAATTCAACAATTGTTTATTAAATATCTATTATACACAACACAGACACACACAAACACACACTTATTATATGAGCATTGACCTGCTCCCCCCACGTCTATACTTGGAATTGAGTCCAAAAAAAGATGGAAAAATTGTACTTCTGTCCTTAAAAAAACTACAATCTAATTCAAAGTGTGGAGATCATGATGTACATAATGGAATGTCTGCACCCCTCCCCTCTGCTGTTTGTAGAGGGGCTCCTGGCAGAATCTCAGCAAATGTTTGTTGAATGAATGCATGCATTCATGAATAGGGGGAATGAACAGAAAGGAGAATGTGATTGGAGTGAGACACAGATTCAGGCATTTGAGGAGAGAGAGAGAAGACTGGGAGTGGTTATCAATGACTGATCAGGTCATTTTCATGGCAATTAGCAGCTGGTGTCTGTTAGAAATATTAGCTGCTGGTTACAAAAGCAGGAATTGGGACTTGTTCAACCAAGACCAAAGAGGTCCTTTCATGATGTCAAGTTCATTAATAACCTCCAGGAATCTCGCCCTTGGAAAAGATGAGCCGATTACAACGAGGTTAGGAAGGACTATGTCATGCCCCACTAGACAGCAATGTTCTGGGTAATTTATGTCCCTGTGGAAAGAGTCAGTCTCAATATTTATAAATTTTTATTAGCCTCCTTTCTCTTCTAGTTATTAGGATCCATCTTATCATAGGAACAGTATTACTAATCTATCAACTCATTTCCCAGATTTAGCTTTAATTGGAGAAAGATACATACACATACAACAATTTTCAAGGATCAGGATGATTCCCACCAGAACCAGGAAGATACCCCCATGCCTCAATAAGGCACAGACAGCAGGGGTGGATATGCATGTATGTATAGACACATGGACTCTTATAGATGAGAGGTATCTCAGTAATACTCTCCAACCCCCATCATTTTACAGAAAAGGAAACTAAGACCCAGAGTGGGTCCATCTGGGTCAATATCACTATTCTGCACTGCTCCCCCCCCACCTTATGCCATTCCAACTATACAGATACAAATACATGTATGGAAAGAACCTAAGAAATGTATTTTATTCTTCAGTGGAAGGTCTTGAGATGGGGGGAGGGAAAGAAGGAAGAGGGGGGCAGAATACAACACCAAGGCTGATGAGGATCTATGAAGCCCTGCTAGGTTATGTGATCCCTATTCAATTATCCTGCTGCAGATTCCGTTATCTTCAGAAGGTCTAGAGCAAAGAAGAAGAAGAAAGGGGAACAAATTTGTCTTAGGACATCTGATACCAAGGACAAAACTGGCTCAGCCTTGGAATTATACAGCAATTGTCTTGCTCCCCTCCTGCCCGCCTCCTTTAAACTCATAGGAGCCAAGCATCAGTCAAATATTAATGGTAACTCAAAACAAGACCCACACGTGTCTACCCAGGGATGGGGGGAGACAACGGTCCTAGAGTCTCTGAGAAGGGGTGTTTCTGGCTTAGCCAAGGAGCTTGTAATTCCATTTTTGCAAACTTATTTCCCCTTAGCCCTGAAAATAGACTCATGCTCATTTCCCCTCCCCCTCTGATGCCCAGTTGAATGGGGAGGGGAAGGGGGAGAAGGAGAGAAAGTGGGATTGAAATTCTGATGGGAAGGGGTGGGGTGAGGAGTGATTTTTTACCTATCCCATATCCCCAATAAAGTGGCTTTAAAAAATGGTTCCGAATCCCTCTGGCCAAAATAAACAGATAAATAAAGTAAAAAAGGAATAATAAAGTGAGATGCTCATGTGTCCGTTTCTTCCCCTCCACTCAGCTCACTTGACATTCACCAATCGTAGGGAGTAATATCTTTATCTGAATACTAATGCAAATTGGAGGGAGGGAGTCCTCTTTTCCGATATTGATGTCTATTCTGTAGGAGCTGAATGGAATGACCGTATGCTCAGACCACTAAAAAGAGTTCACTGACCTCCCCTAATGTGCCCTGTCATGGCTGCTGGCTGACATACACATTCAATTCTGTCTTGCCTACTTTCATTCATAAAAAAAAAAAGAAAAAAGAAAAAAAGAAAAAGAAAAAATATATAATGACATTGTTTCCCCCTGGCTGCAGCAGTCCTGGAGAAAGGGAGCAAGGAGGGCTTTCTGTGTTTTCAGTTTGCAGTCCCATTCAGGAGCAGCCTAACCATCTGCCTGCCTCCTTCCGACCAACAGCCCCACACCTCCCTGCGGAGATGTTAGGCCTCCAGCCCTCCACCTTCACTAATAGCGAGCATTCATATGAGCAAACAGGCACATACCTCCAAAAGAGCCCCCTTCAATGCCCGTTTTATGTTAGCTGAGCACAAGCATAAAGCGTTGGTTGTTACAGCCGCCGGCCCGTGTGGAGAATTAGATCACTAGGGAAAAATCCTTCCAGGCCCCTTTATGGAAAAATAAGGCCTTCCACTGTAATGGGAAACGCCGGTGTACAACCACCTTCAGTAATGAGCCCGGGTCCCATGGCCCAGTGGATTCAGAGAAAGAATTGGCTGCTGTTTTTCTTCCAAGGCATTCAATTTAAAGATTGGGAAGGAGGATGTGTGTGTGTCTGTGTGGACGTGTTTATACTCTCTTTTTGTCCCTTCTCTTTTCCAGGGGAGTTTCCTCACATATTTGGCCTCGTGGGCTAAAGTAAGCCTCAAGGCTAGTTCAGGGGATGTAGAATATTGAGAAGGGACAGACCCTAGAGAGACTAATTAGTCCAAAGTCATCATTTGACAGAGGAGGAAACTGAGGCTTAGATCAGGCAGGAGGCTTGACCATGGTTCGTCACAAGGAAAGTTAAGGAGCCCGGTTTCAAAGTCTAGATTTGAAGACTGTGCTTCAGTTTGAAATCTGGTCCTTAAACTTCCCTTGTGACGGACCATGGGCAAGTCCCTTGTCCAATCTAAGCCTCAGTTTCCTTAGCTGGTGATAGCTACCTAGTGACTTTAGGTGAGTACCTTTCTGTTCTCAATTCCCCTCTGTCAAAGGAGAGCTTCTAAAGCCTCACTGACTTACCACAAATACTTATTCTTTCCCCCCACTCCTTCTCCTGGGTCTACTTTTCAAAGAAAGTAATTTACTATCTCCCTCTTCCATTTTCTAAACGGAGTCCGAGACCCAGAGAAGGAAAAGTTATGCACCTAAACTCACATAGGTAGTTTGATTTGGGATTCGAACTCAGGTTTTTAAATTCGAAAACAACTTTTTTTGTTGTTATTTTTTCCACTTTTCAAAGCTGTCACCTTTGGTAGTTGTGAGGGTGGGGAAGGGAAAAATAGCTTACTAGCAATCCCTTTCCCATTCCCAAAATCTGGTCCAAGGAGGCTGATTACATTTACTGAAATTTGGTGGTTTTGCAACTCTTGGGTATTACAGTTGAAGCTACAGGAGGTATGGTAACTTCTGACTAAGGCTGTCCTCCCCAGTGGATAGGAACACCCCCTCCCAGGTTACCTACACAACGGAACATTTCCTCTCACACTAGAAACACTGTCTCCCAGCTCAGGGACAAAGCTCCCCTTCCCCTGGATTTCCAGAAAGGGATCCCAACCCATCCATCTTATGTCATAAAGGACGCTGAATCTTGGAGTAAAGGATTTGGGTTTGTACTGCTGGGTTAGCAATGGGACTGGGAAAGTGACTTCAGACCTGATTCCTTTCACCCCCTGTAACATGAGGGGTGGGTAACCAGCTGGACCAGGAGACCTTCCAGTTCTATAATGGAAATGACTACTCTTTTCTATCCCTTTAAGCAGAAGCCTTTTTTTTTTTGCCACGTGGTGATAATTTCCTTAACTGTAAGACCCTAGGGGCCAGCCCTGAAGGAGAGAGAGCAAACTGAGCAAGGAAACCCCACAGTAAGCTCAGAACAGGGTTCCCTCCAGTTCTTTCCCTGGCTCTTAAACACCAGAGTCATCTGTATTAATGAAATTTTCTGAGACTGCCTTCAACCCTTATAAATCAAAGCATCTGGCTGCTGCAAGTCAGAGCTATCGCTTCAATGACTTATGCTAAGACTCTGGTGTCACTCTGATGACAAAACCCAACACCTCCCCTAGCTCAGCCACCCCACCCTGCTCCTAGCCTCAGGATAATTTATAGCTTTAACCCAAAGGGGCATCAGCAGGGCAGAGATGTGGTTGGGCATTTCTACTCCATCCATAGAGCCATTCTAGAGAGGCTGCTCTAGATCTTGTTTTAGATTCAGAAATAAGCCTGGGCATACTGGAAGTATGGTTAAGTTCTGATTAAGGTTGTTCTCCCTCCTTAGGGGATTCAGAACATGCTGTCCCAGGCTGCCATAAAGAGGGTGTCCCTTTTGGGGTCTTAGTGTTTTATGCTCTGAGTGTAAAACAGAAACGTGGAAATAGACCTTGGGTAGCCCAAAAAGTCAAAATTCTACTCAGAAGTTTGACATCTATTATCTATCTATCTACAGCCACTTTTGTGGGATAGTTTGGGGAGCAGACTCCTGAAGATAGTTCCAGAAAATAGATGAGTTCCATAGAAAACTTGAGGCTTGAAAAATGAAGCCTTAAAGTTGGCTGGTCCAAGATTATTTCTAAGAGATACCTCACCTATTTCTAAATGGTTTTGATTTCCAAAGGATAATCCAAGCGCTATTAATGGATTCAGAACTGGAAAGTTCATTCATCTAGTCCAGCCCGCTTATTGTCTGGGGGAGAAACTGAGGCCCAAAGAGAATGACTTGACCATGGGTAACCAGCAGCTAGAGCTGGGATTCAGACCCACATCCTGCCTTGGGTTTCAAATCCATTATTCTTAGAGCTCACAGTTTAGATCGCTCCTTCCCTTCTAGATTAAGGAAATGATTTGGGGTTAAAAGGATGAAGGAAGGTGAAACTGCCTGCTCATGACTCCAAGAGGAGCCTTGTCTGTCCTTAAGTCAAAAGGGCTGATAGCTCAAATTGGGGGGAAAGGGATGGGAGAAAATATAACCCACCACATTTAATCCTGTCTCTCCCTTCTAACACACATTCCATTCCGCCCCCCCCCAACCCTCTGTGAACAATAGAAACTTTCTATGTGGAACATGGGAACTCTTAAAACATTAATGGTGGAAACTGCAATAATAAAGTTATAATGGCAATAGAATCGCTTCTTTTGCCAGGACACTCAGCCTCAGAAAAACAAACAGGATACAAACAGCAGCAAGGACAGGAAGGACATTGTACTCAAAAGTACTTTTAGAAATGCATCTTTGTTACTAGATGACTTCTTCTATTACTGATTATGTTACCTCCGAGTTGCTAGTTACTCAACTCCTGTAAACAATTCCCTCTTCTGGTTTCCTCTGGTCAACCCGAAGCAACTTTCAGAGTGAGAGTCTTGAATAAAAGTTGTCAATAGAATCCCTCCCTTGGGATCCCTTTCAGAAGAAGACTTTTCAGGGTTCCAATTCTAGGATTCTTTTATTTGGGATGGGTCCCATAGCAAAAGGGCTTACCAGTAAAATGGTAACTCTTAGAATCTCAAATCTGGAAGGGACCCCGGAGGTCCGATACATTCTAGAACTGGAAATCTTTCCTATAACACCCTTTAATGAGTGGTCTTGCAGTCTGTTTGGCAACCATCAGGGACAGGAAGCTCACTACTTACGAAAACATTAAGGGCAATTCTGGTCAAGGGAAGTTTTTCGGTTTCCTTAAACCCCAACCTGCCTCTCATTGCAGACCTTTTCCTAAGTCCTGCTTTCTGGAGTTACCCAAGAAAAGTTCCTCCAGTGCCTTGCCACCATTGACCATGCCCTTGCTACCAAGCCTTAGCCAGACTACCATCATTTTCAGCCTCAATGTCCTTCTGAAGGAAGCAAGTGCGTTAGAGTGGTCCTAAATCAGCCCGGAGCGATGGCTTGGACACCCAAGTCTTTATGAGAGCCCAGGGTCCATCAGGTCAAATACAAGCGGGAGAGAAAAGGAGGCCGAAAGCTATGCCAGATCCAGACAGACTGACGAGTGGAGAGTTCAAGACCTCGGATCCCCACCATTTCAGTAAGTCGCGGTTAGGTCTTCTGACCCTTTTAAACCTCTCCTGGAGCATCTCCCCACCAGGACCCCGCATCCAGGCCACCCCCGGCACAGGCCTGCTGAAGTGAGGGTTGGCTGTTTGTAAATATTTACTCTCCTCCACTCTCCTTCTCTTACCAGCCCCGGCCAACAGGCTAAGTTATCAATTAACCTGACAAAGGGAGGCCGTGGGGGGGAGGGGGGTTGGGCTTGGCATTTCAGCGTCCCGTTGTGCTGGACCAGGGAGAAAGAAGAGAGAGAAGAAAAGGCTTTTGCTTCTCCCTGAGTGGGGGTAAAGGAGAGAAAAGAATGGGATGGAAACTCGGTAGCCGGCTCCGGGGCTGCGCCCCGAGCGCGCTGCACCTGCGGGAGTGCGCCTGGCCGGCCGCATGCGGACCCAAGATTTGGCGAATCTGGGGGTGGAGCGGGGTGGGCAGGTGGGCAGCCACTGTCCCCGAGAGAGGAGGCAAGGTTTCACACGGTTCAAATGCTCCCAATCGGAAGCGGTCCGAGAGAAGGCAGGAGGCTCCCTGCCACCCCCCGAGTCTCCCCCACCTCCCCAGAATCTGCCTCCTCCCAAGCCCGGGGTCCCTCCTTACCTGGGGCTCTTCTGGCAGGCCGAGGCTCCAGGTGGGAGATGACCAGCCCCGGCCCCGGGCCGGCCCCGGCGCTCTTCACGGCCACAACCAGGTAAAAGACCAAGACGCAGCCGGCGGTCACCATTCCTCCGCTCAGGCTCCGGGAGGGCCCGGGAAGCCGCCCGCTCGCAGGCCGGCCAGCCTCAGGCATCCTCCGGCAGCATGCTGGGCTTCGCCGGGCTCCGCCGCTCCCGGCTCTTGCGACCTGGGGCCCGGACCGCTCGGCGGCGCCCGGCTCAGCGCCCCCGGAGGAAGGGGCCCGCGGGGCTGGGGGCTCTGCGCTCCGCCACGCCGGCTCCGGCCGGCCTGGGTGCCGCGTGTCCCCGGGGGGGCCGCGTCCGCTCTGCGGGAGAGGAAAGGATCGCTAGCTGCGAAAATCACACCCGCGTTCCCGGGGGGGGAAGTTGGGGGGCTCAGGGTCTAGAGGACGGGCAAGTGCGTGTGTGCGTGCGCGGGGGCTCCGATTCCTTGCCCCAGCCTCCAACTGGCAAGCCCGGGGCCCGCGCCTGCCCCTTCCCCGAGGGGGAGAAAGTGGCCGGGCACGGCCTCTTACGGAGCCCCCCAGCTCGGGAAGGTCCCCGGCCTTTGGGGAGGGAAGGAGCCAGCCGCAGCCCCGGGACGAGGGGAGGGAAGGGGAGGGGGCGAAGCCTAGCCTCCCCGGGAGGCACGCTGGCAGCGCGAGTCCCGGACTCTGGGCGCGCTAACGCCCGGCGCCCGCCCGGCGCCACCGCCTCCCCAAACCGCTGCTGGCCTCAGCCTCTGCTGCCCTCCCTCTCTCCCTCTCTCTCTCTCTCTCTCCTCTCTGTTCTGTCTCTCCACACTGTTCTGTCTGTCTCTCTCACCTCTTCTCTGAAGCATCCCCCCCACCCCCCAGCGCGGCCGGAGGCGGCGAGGCTACTCGCTGGGCAGTAGCCGGCTCCCTCCCCTTACAAGCAGCCTCTGAAGTCTTAGGCTCTCCGGAGCCTCTAAAGGCCCCCCCTGGCCTGCCCTGCCCCATGCCCCCCCACCCTGGCCAGGGTTGAGAGCAGCCCGGTTTAGCCGAGCGGACAGAGAAGGAAACTTGAGCAGAAAGTCCAGGGGCCGGGGCCGGGGCCGGGGGGTGGCTGGGGGGAGTCGCGCCGCTCCGTCTCCGTCTCCCCCCACTTCGCGCCCGCCCGGGGAGAGCGTCCTCACCTCGCCTGGTCCGGCTCGGCGGGCGGCGGCGACCGTGGCTCCCCGGCCCCGGATTCCCGGGCGCACAGCAGCTCCTCCTCCTCTCCTCCTCCTCCTCCTCCGGAGCAGGGGACCGAGCGGCGCCAGCTGCCGCCGCCGTCACCGCACACAGTGCGCCCGGGCCAGCTCTCCAAGGCAGCCCCTGCCACAGCGGCGGCGGCTCCAACCACTTAGCAGCGCGCCGGCCGCCCCGCCCCGCCCCTCGCCCCCTCCTCCCCTGCTCCTCCCCTCCTCCTCCTCCTCCTCCTCCTCCTCCTCCTCCTCCTCCTCCCGCGCGTCCTCCCGGTCTTCCTTCTCCAACGGGCTCGGAGGCGGGAGAGCCAGGCAGCGGAGAGCGGCGAGAGCTGGAGGGAAAGCCGGGCCTTGGGGAGGGGGTTATCTAGTTCCGCCCGCCCCTCCCCTCCCCTCCCCTCCCCTCCCCACTCCCCAGGGAGGGGGGGCGTGTGGGGAGGCCCGCCCAGAATTGAGGGCGACGCCCAGCTCTCTGCCTCCCCGCCAGGCTTCCTTCTGCTTAAAGGGATTAAGGCCGAGGAAGGGGACCGGGGGTCCAGCGGGAGGGGGGATTGCAATAATTAAGAGGGGCACCCGCCTCCGAGGGCGTGAGAGTGAGCCGGAGTTCAGAGCAGCCCCTTGTCTTAGGCTAGATAATAGAGAGATTCCCTTCCCAATCCCCCCAGCCCCTCGCCCCGGGAAATTCTGCCCCAATTTAAAACTCTGAGGAGCGCTAACCCGAGCGCCGTGGGCTGTCCGTTCTTTGGGGGGAGGGGGGGCTGTGAGGGAAGACTTGGCAGTCCTGGAGGAGGGTGCACCCTCCCCTGCAGCGCAAGGCTCGGAAGGGCAGACGGATCTCAGTTCGGTCTTGGGAAAAAATGGGGTTATGCGTGTGTTTTGTGGCCCGGGGATACAGGATGCTAGGAACAGGAGAAAAGGAATTTGGATTCGGATTCCCACTACCCAGGTGGACTCCGACTTTATTTACTACCTGTGGGACTGTAGACAAGTCACTTAACCTCGGTGGTCCTCAGTTTGCTCATCTGTAAAATGAAAAAGTTGCACGAAGTTCTAAGCTCTGTCAACTTTAAATAAAAGGGGGATGGATGTGTGGAAAGAGCATCCCTGGCCCCTGTGAAATGAAGGGCCCTGTGGGAAAGGAATGGGAGGAGAAAGAGTCATGGGCTCCCAAAGCGGTACCTCAGCCTATTAGAGTCAGCATTGCATCGAGTCCCTTTAGTTAACAGATGAGGAAATCGAGGCCCAAAGACCTCTGGGAGTTGTGTCACACCCTAAAGGGAGTGCCCTCTTCTGCCATGGAAGATCCAGTGCTTTGTTCCCCTGCTGTCCCGTGGGCCCTCAGACTCCTCCATCAGATTTGGAGCTCTTCAGAGGGCGGCACATGTGGCAAGTCTCTTAGATCTCATCTGGTCATAGGATCATTGGTTTTAGAAGTGGAAGGGACCTAACAGGGAAGAGACCCCCAGCCGCTGACAGCCGGTTTAGGGAGGGAAAAAAGAGCTAGGCCATAGGAGGGGGGTAAGTCTCTTCTCAATAGAGATCTGCAGAGGGGAACAACCAGAGCAGCTCAATGAGGGAGATGATTTGGGCCAGGGAAGTCAGGGATGGCTCCACAGCAGAGTCGAATCTGAGTGTAGGGTAGCTTGTATTACAATTTTCACTCTCGTGAAAACCGTGCTCATGTCTTGTAAGCACACTTGTGCTTAACACAAACCCAAGAAATAGGAATACAAAAAAATAAGATCATTTATGTTGGAGGAGCGGGCAACCCGAGGAGCTTATATTAGAATAGGGAAAGACACCACACATTTGGACAGGGAGGGGCTTTTAGATCTGGGAAGTCTCCCGGATGGGGACTGGAGGCAGGGTCATTGTTGTCGTGCTTTTCTCTCCAGGGGTGATGTTGGTTGCTTTAATGACTGCTCCTGGAGAGGTAGAAGGAGAAGGAAGTATGTATCCACTTATGTGGCAATGATACAGCCTAGTGCTTCCTAAGTGCCCCCCCCACCCATATGGTGAACTCTTTCAGGATCCTGGGGCAGAAGAGGGGACTATTTTGATTTTGTTTTTGTGAGGCAAGGTTATATAGTTGGCAATATCAAGTGTCTGAGAGCAGATTTGAATTCAGGTCCTCCTGACTCCTAGGCAGTGCCCTATCTACTGCACCACCTTGCTGTCGTAAATAGATTATTGAAATAGCTCTGGAGTTCACTCACATGTGACCATTTGGGGGTAGGAGGTTCTGGTTGGCTCCGTGATATCTCCCAGTGGATTCCCAACATACCCAACACAACACTATACAACTTAATCCACTTTAGTTGAATTTCTTCTGAATGTCAGTGGCCCTTGGGTTCTGGTTTTACCCCAGCTGCTTACTTCCTGTGAAGCACTGGGCCAGTCATAACACCTTTAAAAGTAGAGTTGGGGGGCGGCTAGGCAGCAGTGGATAAAGCACCGGCCTTGGAGTCAGGAGTACCTAGGTTCAAATCCGGGCTCAGACACTTACTAATTACCTAGCTGTGTGGCCTTGGGCAAGCCACTTAACCCCGTTTGCCTTGCAAAAACCTAAAAAAACAAAACAAAAACAAAAGTTGGAAAAAGGGAGATTAGATAGCTTATTGTTTAAAAAAAATCATAAGAATCTTAGGTAAATCACTTATCTTTTCAGAGTTAATCTGTTAATGAGGATAATAATTTCTGTTCTTTCTGATTTTGAAGGGAGGTGATAAGGGGAATTACATGGAACAGTCTAGGGTAGAGTGCTAGGGCCAGGAGTCAGGAAGATAAATCTTCATGAATTCAAATCCGACCTCAGACACTTATTAGCTGTGTGACCTGGCCAAATTACTTAACCCTGGTTGCCTCAGTTTCCCCCATGTGTAATATGAGTTGGAGAAGTAAAATGACAATGCAATCCAGTATCATTCCAGTGTCCTTTATCTTTGGTGTCATGAAGAGTTAAGCAGAATTGAATTGCAACAAATAATTTCTTAGGCAATGACTAGACTCTGGAGATATAAGACAAAAGAGGAAAATAAAACAGTTTCTGCCCTTAAAGAACTTTATTTAATTGGGAGAAAAACTTGCTTTAAATCTGCTGCTCTTGGACTTTTTGGATTTGACATCTGGGGTTCTAGCATTTAAAGTCTGTGTGACCTTGGTTAACTTAATTCAATTCCAAGCAACAAATATTTAGGTACCAGTAGGATTACATGATCTCATCTGTGTCTTCCAAATCTGTGATTTTCTATGCTTAAAGACCAATTATGGGAAAGACATGGATGAAAAAAAAACAAACTTTGAGACAAGGAAGAATGGAATAAGTTTAAAGAAAGGCGAGGTTCAGGGAAAGGGTTAAAATATTTGAGCTGAGAAGTCACTGTCACCAGGTGGTGAGGTGGGGAGGCTGGGAGTAGGGGGAGGCATCATGGGGCTGATGGCATCTGGGTTGCCTTTTAAGGATGTCGCTTCCCTTTTCTGAGAACAATCTCCTCATCTGTAAAAATGGAGATAATAACACACTATCCATTTCATAGAGGTTTCACCCAGAAAAGTCTTCTGTGAGTTATGTAGCATAGAAACATGAACTAACTAGACACCAGGCAAATATGGTTGTCACCTTAAAGGGATGGACTTCCTCAAAAGACAGTAATGGGGGGCAAGTAGGTAGCCCAGTGGATAAAGCAAAGCACTTGCCCTGGAGTCAGGAGTATCTGAGTTCAAATTTAGCCTCAGACACTTAATAATTACCTAGCTGTGTGGCCTTGGGCAAGTCACTTAACCCCATTTGCCTTGCAAAAACCTAAAATAAAGACAGTCACGGTGTTAGTGATAACAGAACCACCACCACCAAAAAAAGATGATTGTTTGAGAAGCACAGGCTCTCCAAACCAACAGAAAAGACAAATCCTAGTGAGATAAACAGAAACAGAAGTACCCTAACAGCAACATGGAGTTGATGATTAACCTTGATGGACTCACTCATTCCATCAGTGCAACAGTCAGGGACAATTTTGGGCTATCTGCAATGGAGAATACCATCTGTATACAAAGAGGGAATTGTGGAGTTTGAACAGAGACCAAAGACTATTACCTTTAATTTTCTTTTTTAGGTTTTTGCAAGGCAAATGGGGTTAAGTGACTTGCCCAAGGCCACACAGTTAGGTAATTATTAAGTGTCTGAGGTCGGATTTGAACCCAGGTACTCCTGACTCCAAGGCTGGTGCTTTATCCACTACGCCACCTAGCTGCCCCACCTCTAACTTTTTTTTTTAAAAAGGTATCTTATTATGTAATTTTGCTATCTCTTTTCTTTTCCTTGAGGATATGATTTCTCTCAATTTTGATCAATGTATAGCACGGAAACAATGTAAAGATGATCAGACTACTTTCTGTGAGGGTTGGGGGGAGGGAAGTGAGGTTGGGGGAAAAATTGTAAAATTAAAAAAAAAATTTAAAAAAAAGAAAAGATTCATCCTGGTCTTATCTCCACACTCCTGAAAAGAAGTCAGGAGATCTTACAGAGAGGCAACAAGAAACAGTGGGGAGGATTTATATATCAAGGGAAATGGGTTAGATTCTGGTCTCAGTCCTTGTGGGTTATATTTGAAAGAAATCATCATGTGATAGTCAGTCTTCCAGTGATGAACCTTGGCTGAATTGGGACAAATTGCCAACATCAGGACCATAACTTCATTATTCTTGTCTCTCCAAAACTAGACTGAGAGGCTTTTCAGCCTAGTAGCATCTGCCAAGGGCAGCTAGGTGGCACAGTGGATAGAGCACTGGCCCTGGAATCAGGAGCTCAGGAGTTCAAATCCCATCTGAGACACTTGGTGTTTACTGGCTGTGTGACCTTGGGCAAGTCACTTAGTCCTGATTGCCTTGCAAAAATGAAAATATATATATATGCATGTGTATGTGTATATACATATATGTATATGGATGTATGTACATATATGTATATATTGTCCTCCCCATCTCCCAACTTCTATCATGCCCCCTGCCTTAGAATTGAAAACTTTCTGAGTTCATTTTAATATTTAAGGGACTCTTTTCTTTAATGCAATTGAATTCATGAATTTCCTAAGGGGGAAATATACTTCAGATTGTCAGAGGTGGCATGGCAGTGAGAAGAGAGAAGGTAAGAACTGGATTGGGTCATCAAGACAATCTAGCTCGTCTTCTTCATTTTGTATTTTCTACTTCATTTTATTCTTTATTCTTCATTTTATATTGTCAAGGCTGAAATCCAGAAAGAAAAAGAAACATCCCAAGGAGCCTTAATAGTCAATGACAGACAGGACTGGACACTCCTTTCTCCTGATTCCAGACGCAGAGTTCTTTCCATTATACCAGGCTGCCTCCTTGAATGCAATTCCATTAAATATGTCATTTATTGTGGTACTACTCTCACTAAGCTCTTCTGATGCCTCACTGAGGTGAGACACAAGTTGGAAAGAATAGCAAATAGCTGTGTACCCACCCAGGTCCAACCTAGGTAAGTATTATGCTCTGAGGGCTGGTCCCCAGGGGCTAACCCCAGCAACTCAATAACAGAAATGAGGGAGGGGTTGGAAGCCTGGTTAGTGGGCCCACAGTGATGAAATCATAAATCCTGGAAGTATTGAAGTTTATTAGACACACTGAGGTCCTTTTAGTATTTCATTTCATCAATGTGATTCAATTCATAGATTTCCTGGGGGGGGGAAAGATTTCATAGACTGTCAGAGAAGGCAGAAGCCTGAGATCAGAGAAGGGAGAATTTCAGAACTGGAAAGAGTTTTGGAGATGATCCAGCTCTACCTCTTCCTTTTTACAGGTGATGAATAGACCCAAACCCAGGGAAATTTGGGGAAGTTTCTTCACCCTTATATGGGCTTCATTTTCTTCATTTATTAAATTAGGGATTTTGACTTGGTGTCCCCAAGGAGCCTTCCAGCTTTAAATTCTGCGACACAATGGATGACACCTTCATCTTGTCAGCCCAGTTAGACTGTCAACTCCCCAGAGCCAGGAACCATGTGGTTTCAGTTCCAGATTCAACAACACAATGTGCTAGACAAGGAAGTAGATCATGTCTCTAGTTAGATCACCAGTTTTTCTAGAGGCAGAGTTGTGGGTTTCCAGCTCTAGATTTCTGTGATTTTTCTAGTTTTCCTTATCCTGTAGCCATCCGTGAACCTAGTACAGAACTATAATGGGAGAAATTCAGGAGTCAGAGTCTGACCCAGCTCTATTGTCCATAAACTGTCCCCAGAGATACTAGCCCTGTGAAGTGTCCATCCAAACAAATGTCTAAACCATAGGTATTTTTCATTTTTTGGTTTTCCTCCATGCACATATTATTCAATTATTTCAATTATAACCCCATTTGGAATTTCCTTGGCAAAAATATTGGAATGGTTTGCTATTTCCTTCTCCAGCTCATTTTATAGATGAGGAAACTGAGGCAAACAAGGTTAAGTGACTTACCCAGGGTCACACAGCTAGCATGTATCTGAGATCAGATTTGAACTCAAGTGATGAGTCTTCCTGACTTCAGGCCTGGTGTCCTATTCACTGTGACACCTGTTAGGCCAAACTCTTTTGAGTTGTTATAAGTATCACTTAGAAAATTTCATCACATAATTAGTAAAGTGTTCCCTGTAAACAGGAGCTTTTGGGTCACCTCACTTTCTTTTTTATTTTTAATTTATTTTTATTAAAGATATTATTTGAGTTTTACAATTTCCCCCATCTCACTTCCCTCCCCCACCCCCACAGAAAGCAATCTGTCAGTCTTTACTTTGTTTCCATGTTGTACCTTGATCCAAATTAAGTGTGATGAGAGAGAAATAATATCCTTAAAGAAGAGACAAGGAGTCTAAGAGGTAACAAGATCTGACAATAAGATATCTGTTTTTTTCCTAAATTAAACTTTGTTCAAACTCCACATCTCCTTATCTGGATACAGATGGTATTTTCCTTTGCAGACAGCCCAAAATTGTTCCCGCTTGTTGCACTGATGGAATGAGCGAGTCCTTCAAGTTTGATCCTCGCCCCCATGTTGCTGTTAGGGTGTACAGTGTTTTTCTGGTTCTGCTCATCTCACTCAGCATCAGTTCATGCAAATCCCTCCAGGCTTCCCTGAATTCCCATCCCTCCTGGTTTCTAATAGAACAATAGTGTTCCATGACATACATATACCACAGTTTGCTAAGCCATTCCCCAACTGAAGGACATTTACTTGATTTCCAATTCTTTGCTACCACAAACAGGACTGCTATAAATATTTTTGTACAAGTGGTGTTTTTACCCTTTTTCATCATCTCTTCAGGATATAGACCCAGTAGTGGTGTTGCTGGGTCAAAGGGTATGCACATTTTTTGTTGCCTTTTGGGCATAGTTCCAAATAGCTCTCCAGAAAGGTTGGATGAGTTCACAGCTCCACCAACAGTGTAATAGTGTCCCAGATTTCCCACAACTCTTCCAACAATGATCATTATCCTTTCTGGTCATATTGGCCAATCTGAGAGGTGTGAGCCACCTCGCTTTCTATAGGGAAGTCTTCTTTTATTTGAACCCTCCATTGGGCACCCCACGGTAGTGGCAATCACCAACATCATGGTCCCCTATTTGATAAAAGAGGAATTCAAAATGGTGCCAGGGAAATGAAAGATAGGAAGATTAATTGGATTAGACCTAGTCTTCAAGGAGGAGGCTCACGTTACAGACAACAGAAGTGTGAGAGCTTTAAAGAATCCATTCTTAAGGTATCTGAAATAGAGAAAGATAATACATGATTAGACCAGAATGACATGGATGACTGGATGGAATGACTGGGCCTGGAAGCTATTCTGTACCACTCATTAGAAATGGCAAATTGCTACTTTGCCATAACTGTTGGGCTTCTGACATTTTAAAACATATGTTTAAATAAATTTTGCTAGAAACAGGCTTACCAGTTTATCTAAACCTTTTCTTGGCTGTTAAAACTTTCCTTCTTGATCTAAGGAGTCCACAGGGTCCTGAACAACTCCTAGACATCTAAGGAGTCCTAGATAAGATTCCAGATTATGGCCCCCCTCCCTCTCCTAAAATCCCTCAGAGGACTTTCTTGAGCAATGTGTTGATTTGTGCTTGCTCCCTCCAGGAGATGAGACCTCTTCTTTTTGCTCATTCCTTTGCTATCTCCTTTTGAGGGGGAAACTCTCAACAAATCTTTTCCTTGATGCCCATTTAACACATGATGGCCTGGAGAAGTCCTAAGGGATCCCATTTCCTTAATTCCTCCTGAGGATCCAGAGAGATGGTGTTCCAAGGAGCATTGATATTGGTATAAAAAGAATTGAGTGAAAATTTTGCTTCTGGTATTTACTAGCTGGGTGACTCCTCTTTTTAATCCCTGAAGAACTATAGTGGAAATTATCTTAGTTGCCTCGTAGCCTTTTTTTTTTTTTACTCTTCAGTTTCTTCATCTGTAAAACAGCTGTAATAATTCCTAATTCTGAGACACTTAGGTGGCACAGTTGATAAAAGGTTGGGGTCTGGAGTCAGCCAGGAAGATCTGAGTTCAAATTCAGATGCAGACACTTGCTAGTTGTGTGACCCCAGATAAGTCACTTTATAGCTATCTGCCTTAGTTCCATAACTGTAAAATGGGGATAATAATAGCAGCTACCTTCCAGGATTATTGTGAGGACCAAATGAGATAATATTTGCAAAGAGATTAGCATAGTGTCTGCTAAGTAATTAAGGCTTGTATCCTCTCTTCCTTTCCTTATAGTTATAGAAATGGGAATTGTTAGCCTGATTAGCATATCTCCTAAAACCACTGGAGGTGGGTTAGGCAAGAAAGCTGTTCATTGTCATGGCCATGAGAACATTACAAGACTTACGAAATAAATCCTCTGGGAATAGCTATGATCAGTCCAAAGTGCAAAGCTATGGCACCCTTCTCAACAAATGATGGAACCATTCTTTCCACTCCTCATTCATTGAGGAGCAGCCTGGCCTAGTAAATAGATCAGTCTTAGTTCAAATCCTGCTTGTGTGACCTTGGGCAAGTCTCTTAAAGAGTAGAGAAGAGGAGGCAAAACTGAGCCCTGCTCATACACAAGGAGCACTTTGAAAATAATCCTGGCCTTGGCAGCTGTGTGACCTTGGACAAGTCAGTAAACTCTGAGTCTTACTTTTCTCATCTGTAAAACAAGAGGATTGGACTAGACAGCTTCTAAGCTTCCTTTCAGTTCTTTATTGATGACTTATGGGCAAGCATTTATTAGACTCTTTTTTTTTAGTTTTTTTGCCAGGCAAATGGGGTTAAGTGGCTTGCCCAAGGCCACACAGCTAGATAATTATTAAGTGTCTGAGACCGGATTTGAACCCAGGTACTCCTGACTCCAAGGCTGGTGCTTTACCCACTATGCCACCTAGCCGCCCCTAGACTCTTATTAGATACAAGGTACTCCTTGTAACCTGGATCATCAAAGTAGTTCATATGTCCATGTATAGCCAATGACTGTGCCCACTGGAGACATCTTTTATTACTGAAGCGAAAGGCCCTTAAATCTCTCATTTAGAGAACTAGTTGTATGACCCTGAGGAACCCCTAAAAGAGAGACCTGAGAGGATGTATCTGCCAAGGCAGTCAAACTGTTATCACCACCTTTTCTACAAGCTCCCTTGAGACTCAAATGAAAACACAGTCAAGGATTCTGAGCCTAGAGTTCCAGACCACCAGCCCTTTGCCCAGTCTGGCCCCCTGAAGTCCTAAGGACCACAAGACCTTTGTAGCTGAACTGCAGAGGAAACTCCCGTCTGTCTTGTCTTCCACTATGAGAAATGGGAGCAGGATTTGGGTCCATTTTCTTTTTTTACTATTAGGACTTAGGGCAGTGCTTTGCATATAATAAATAATTAAAAAATAACATTTTCCCAATTGCATATGAAAACAATTTTTAGCAGTTGTTTTTTAAAATTTTGAGCTCCCAATTCTTTCTCTCCTCAGTCTCTGAGAAACACTATTTGATATAGGCTTTTTTTTTAAGTTTTTGCAAGGCAATGGGGTTAAGTGGCTTGCCCAAGGCCACACAGCTAGGTAATTATTAAGTGTCTGAGGTCAGATTTGAACTCAGGTACTCCTGACTCCAAGGCCAGTACTCTATCCACTGAGCCACCTAGCTGCCCCTATTTGATATAGGTTGTACAGTGAATAGTAAATACTTAATGTAGAATTTCCTTCCTTTCTTTTGTTCCTTCTTCCCCCCCTCTCCCTTTCTTTCTTTTCTTTCCCCTTTTTCTTTCTTTCTTTCTTTGTTTCTCTTTCAAGCTTTCCTTTTTCTTTCTCTTTCTTTTTGTCTCTAATCCTTTCCTTTCTATTTCTTTTCCCTTTCTCTTTCATTCTTTTTTCTATCTCCCTTTCTTTTTCTTCTATCTTTTCCCCTTTTTTCTCTTTTTTCTCCCTCCCTTCCTCATGCTTTTCCCTTTTCCTTCCTTCCTTCCTTCCTTCCTCCTTTCTTTCTTTCTTTCTTTCTTTTCTTTCTTTCTTTCTTTCTTTCTTTCTTTCTTTCTTTCTTTCTTTCTTTTCTTCTTTCTCTTTCTTTCTTTCTTTCTTTCTTTCTTTCTTTCTTTCTTTCTTTCTTTCTTTTCCCTTTTCCCCTCTTTTCCTTTCTTTCCCCGTTCTTTCTCTTCCCCTTTTCTCTCTCCCTTTCTCTTTCTAGCTTTCCCCCTTTTTCTTTTTCTCTTTCTTTTCTCTCTCTCTCCCCTTTTCTTTTTCTTCCCTTTCTATTTTATCCCCTTTCTCTTTCTCATTTTTTCTTTTCTGTCACTCTCTCTTTTATCTATTCATTCTGCACCTTAGTTTTCCATCTATTAAATGTGATGACTAACATCTGAACTTTCTATCTGACATCATTCATTGGGGTCTATCACTGCGCTCTGCAATACTAATAAAGATACAAAACTGACCATAGAACTCCCTGCCCTCACAAGGCTTACATTTTATTGGAGAAAGGAACACACATATATATGGGAAGAAACCTTAAAGTTCTATAGATATAGGAATTATTATCAAAGGAAGGCACCATGATAATAATAATAGAAAATGCATTTTGTTTGGAGACTAGACTGGTTTCAAGGTTTAGCTTTAATACCTTAATTGTGCTGTCTTTAGTAAATCAACCCTCTCTGAGCCTTGGGTTTCCTTCTCTGTAAAGTGGGGATAATAACCTCTACCACGCCTGGTTTACAAGGGAGTTGTGAGGAAAGTCCTGAAAAAAATCACAGCTCAGAGGAAGCCTCTGGAGAGGAGAGGGGGGCCCAGGCCAAGGAGAGGGGGACGATGCAGGATGGGCCCATTTTGGCTGTATCTACAAAGCCCAAACATCTGTGCTGTGTTATGTGGGTCTGCCACAGCTTGGCAGGACCCAAGGGTTCTTCCCTGGGGTTAAAAGACTCCTTACGATTCCTGAGACATACCACATCCATATGTCAGCTCCCTGCCTCCAAGCATTTGGAATTGTCTGTGTCTCTGGTGGCCTGGTGTGGGCTCTAGAGGAAAAAAACATAGTAAAACCCCAGATCCTGAACATTTGAAAACTATTTACAGTAGGAAATCACAACAGTAGTCAGCAAGTGGGCAGATTTCTAAGGGAACCCTTGCTGTCCTGTAGGTAGATGGACTGATGAGACCTGGGTTCTAATCTGAGTTCTGCTGCATGATCCTGGACAAGTCCTTGCTGCTCTCTGAACCTCAGGTTCCCCATTTGGGGTGAATGATGCTTTCCCTGCTTCTTTCACCGGGGACAAATGTCTGGGACAATGTTTTACAAGTGTAAAGCAAAGCACACATGGGAATTGTCATTATTTAGATCCCTTAATCTGCATTCAAGTTTCCTTATGGTCAAGACCCTCCCTATCTTTCTAGCATTTTGTTTTTGAGAAGACTAGAAATTTGATCAGTAGTGAATTCTCTTTGAAGAACTTTTTTTCCAATGAAGATCCGCAACTTCTCTGTACTACCCTTGGGGGCACTTAAGAAGCTAAATGTTTTGCCTAAGATCATGTGCTCACTTAAGCATCAGAAGTCAAATTTGAACCCAGGTCTTTCCGACTCCAAGATCCGTTTTCTGTTCACTATACTAGTCCTGTTTTATATATGCCACACAGCATTCCAATAGGACAGCTCCCTGTTGCGTGCTCTCTCTGTGCTCTCTTATCTCCCCTCTTTCAGGAAAACACATCTTCCTGACTCCCAATTCAAATCTTTCTCTTCTTTAATTTTTTTTTATTTTGGGGAGGTAGTGAAGTTAAGTGACTTGCCCAGGGTCACATAGCTAGTAAATATCTGAGGCTGGATTTGAATTCAAATCTTCCGGACTTTAGGGCTGGTACTCTATCCACTGTACCACTTAGCTGCCCTCTTCCCTTCTTTTAAACAGTTTCACAATAATTCTTGGAGGTTATATGTGGCATAGGGTCAAAATCCCTGACCTTGGGATCAGGGTTCAATTTTATCTGTGATGCTGCCTGTGTATATGTAAGATCAAGAGTTTGGCCTAGGCCTCTGAAGTTCCCTTTAGGTCCAGAGAGGCAGCCCCTGGCAATCCCTCTTCTTCCCTGGGACATAATAAAAAATTAAATAAGAGTTTTTTAATTCAGTTACAATTGAAGTCACAACCTGATGGAATCTCAGTGATTTTCTTCCTCCGTAAAATTAAAGAGGATGGAGAGGAGTTGAAAATTCTTCTTTTCCAGTGAAATATTTAGCAAGGCTCAATAAGTTATGAGTATGGCAGATGCAGCAGGAACTGACGAGTAAACCAGGAACCCAGATATGGGATTTTCAAGATCACTTTTCTTTCTTTTGTTTGATCTGTCTGCTTGGCTGCAACTATTTGGGTGTTGGTGGAAGGTACTTAGAAACTAGGGCCTAGAAAATGGGGTGGGTAGCCTGGAACGGCAGAAAGATGCTGAGTCTGGGAGTTAGGGGACCTGGGCTTATTTGCTATGTGACCCTGGGTAAGTTACTCCCCCTTTCTGGAATTCACTTTCCCCACCTGCAAAAAGAGGGGAGTAACTAAGAAAGACAGTTCATCCGATCCTATCCTGCTTTGACATTCTATAGTCCTGGCCCCAAAAGTGTGGAATTGTGGGATTCTGATTTTGGGTGTGCCCCTGATTTACCTGTGAGTAATCCATGTTCAAAGGGGTTTCCCCATTCATAAAAACTGGTTAGTAATAACTTCCTCCCTCCCCACTTTGTCTGCAATTGGATAATTTGGATGATCATCCTTTACTTTTCCTGGCCATGATAGAATCTCATTGGCTTTTCCCAACCTTTGCTGAGAGGACAGTAGAGTAACCAGAGGGGAAAGTTAAAACCCAGTCAAGGAGCGAGAAATCTCAGGGTGAACCTCTGTCAGAGCTAGGCTAGCAGTCAGATTCTAGGAGCATGTAGACTGTGGACAATTTATGTTGGATTTAGTGTCAGTAAGACACTGAGTTTGAATCCTTCATTGATAATTAACTGTATGATAAAGTTACTTAACTTCTCCCCCCTCCCACTTTTCTCTAAAATGATTATGGTAATATTGGTACAACCTCTTTCATAGTGAGGGGAAAATGTGGTCATTTTTTCTCTTCAGAGAAGCTTTGGGATTCTTCTCATTCCTGCTTCTTGGCCTAGGGCTGGCCTGACCTGTTTGGGACCTGTCCCTTGGGGAAAGGGACAATATCTTCATGATTTAAGATCATTGAGTAGAATGTGATTATTACCTGGTAGCTCTTAGCTTTTCTAAGTCTCAGTTTCCTCAACTGTAAAATGAGATTGGCTCTTCCCTGCTATGATCCTAGGACCTTAAGTTCTGGGGACTCATGAAAACTCCAAATAAGAAAGAACTTTCCAACAATAAGTCAGAGATGATTAGCAATGGATTGGGCTGCCTCAAAATGTAGTGAGCTCCTTATCAATAGAGGTCTTTGACCTGAGATTGCATAAATGTCTCTCAGAAGGGCCTCCAGTTTAGGTGCCAGTTTGACCAGATATTACATTGGCTTGCTCCATCTCTTAGTTTTACCCTTCACTGTCACCAGCTCACCTCTGCCCCCAGGCTAAAACTATCCCCTCTACCTTTTCCTCTGTGTCTGTGAGATTCTTACTCATTCTTTATACCCAACTCAAAGACCCTCTGACCTGTCAGTGGCCATCCTCTTCAGACCTCCCATAGCAGTTTGGGTCAAATGACTTCTTGTTCTCCCTGCTTTCCCTCCAGTCCCACTCGAGTTTATGAAATAATAGATGGCACTGGTAACAGAGACAATGAGGTATTAAGGTTTAAAAGAAGTGTAAAGAAGACCCTAAACTCCTTGTTACAAAGGTGAAGAAGTGGGGCAGCTAGGTGGTGCAGCGAATAGAATACAGGCCCTAGAGTAGGAGAACCTGAGTTCAAATCCTGCCTCAGACACTTAATAATTACCTAGTTGTGTGGCCTTGGGCAAGTCACTTAGCTCCATTGCCTTGCAAAAAAAACCAACAAACTAAGACAAAGGTGAAGAAATTTGCCAATCTTAGAGGAGATAGGATAACTTTGTGGAGTGTGATCCCTGAAAGCAAAGTTGTATCTATGGTAGAAGAACCCAGTTGTTGAAAGGGAATTATTCTGCCTTTTTCCTTGACTTTTAACTAGTGGATAGCAGGAAAGGAAGGGATTTTTCTCTAGCCACCTCCCCTTCCCCTTGAACATTGACCAGGAATCTTTCTATGGAGTTACATGCCCACCCAATGAAGAGAAAAGGACAGTCAGTGGAAACAGCTCCAAGGTCAGTCACTCCTGGCAGAAGAGAAGAAAACCCAATATAGTGGATGCAAGAGAGAATTAGCTTTGGGTGTTGGGAGTTGAGCATGCAGAGAGCTCCAGTCCGAGGAGCCCAGGTGAACAGCCTGCCAAGCCGAGATGCTGTGCCTGTAGGGAGCAGCATGAGGTTAGCTTAAGAAGAATAAGGACATCTGTGTCCTGAAGTGTCAGTTGAATGAGTTGTCCTGACCCCATGCGTCTCTACCAGATTGTTGTTCATCCTTCATTTCAAAGATCAATGATATCAAGAGAGTGATATCTGGACTTGCACAAATTGATTCTTGCATACTTGATTCTTTACATTGATTCTGATATTTATTTGTGGAAGACCAAATATGCCAAAATTTCATGGAAGAGATGATATTCTTTTTTTTTTCTTTTAGGTTTGGGGTTAAGTGGCTTGCTCAAGGCCACACAGCTAGGTAATTATTAAGTGTCTGACACCGCATTTGAACTCAGGTACTCCTGGTTCCAGGGCCTGTACTCTATCCACTGTGCCACCTAGCTGCCCTGAGATGATATTCTTAATATACTCCCTTTTAAAATATATATATATTTTTTATCAACTAATTGTATCTATTGGAATTATTGCAGTGGTGGGGGCTAATGAGCTATGGTTTTAAGAGTACAGACTCATTTATCTCTTGAATCTGAGGACAGTTATCCTTCTGGGGACCCAACCTCTAGTTAGCAACCTAAAAAGAAAAAGAAAAAGAGAATAATCCTTTATATGATGCCTACTAGGTGTCAGACACTAAGTCAAGTGCTTTACAAATATTTTCTCATTTGAGATCATGAGTGCCAATGAGGGACTAGTTGGACATTTTAGAAGGCAATGGGAAAAGACCTTTTTAGATCATCTATTCTATACTTTTATTTTTCATTCCAGGGAACTGAGGCCCATAGAGGAGAAAGAACTTGCCTGAGGCCCTTATAATTCAATTTCATTTTTAACAAATGAGAAATCTGAGACCCTCTTTGGAAGAATAGATTGAATCAAAGTCAAACAAATGATAAGTAAAAGGCCTGGGCATTTTCTAACCTTCCCCACAAGACATTCAGGGTCCTTGGCCTCCCCTCACCTTCTCCTAAGAAAGGTTCTGGAACTCATTCTCAGATGTCAAAGACTGAAACTAGCTGAGATAATAGCTGACCCCTCACAGGGTTCTTGCCTGGCTATAGAGATGAAATCTTCCAGTTAAAGGGGAACAAGCTTTGGGGACAGCACTGGGACTCTCCAGGCCCTGAAATGGTGGTGATAGCTGAAGAAGATGAAACTTTGGGAAGCTGAAGCTGCTTCTCCCTAGCCAGAGGGGATGGGAGAGATGTTTGATGATACCAAAGCATGCATTCTCGGATCTTGGTGAGATCTCAGAGGGCATCTAATCCAACTCAGCCCAGAGTCAGACTCCTCTCCAATGATGATAATAATGATAATATTTGACATGGAAAAGTTGAAAAATTCTTAGTGCTGTTGGTTTCATACGACTCTCCCCCTGGGCCAGACTCTAACTCTCCCTTACAAGTAGCCTTTGCTCCCCACTGTTGGGAAGTTTACTTCCTCTGGAGGCAGCTTGGTCCACTTGCCTCCTCTGGAGGCAGCTTGGTCCACTCTGGGGCAGCGCTGCATGCTTCCTTTCCATGCAGCAGGGAGTCTCTCGCTTAACTATCAGGGCAGAACAGGAAGGAAGACTTGGCCAGCGGCCAGTGGGACTGTGTGAGATGGGAATGGGTGGGAGGCAGATACGGAGCTTAAGGAGTCCCCATCGCCCCATGACTTCATCGACGAGGCAAACAGTAGAAGCTTAGCAAGTGCTTGTGTTGAAGCGGGAGTCGTGTTATGACAAGTATTCCCCAGCATTCCAATGCTCTTCAAAACCTGTTTCTCATGGGGCAAATTCAGGGCAGTAATAGACCCAGGGGAAGGATTGATGAGCGTCAGAGAAGGAAGCAAAGAGAAGGCAATCGATTCAACATAATTTAACAATTGTTGGCTGAGCCCCTAAGAAGTTTTATATTGACTGCCGAAGGTGACCCATGATAAGTAGCACCTATAAACTAGAACTTCTCTGCTTGGGATTCAAGGATCTCCACAATTGTGCCCCTACCTCCTTTACCAGCTTCTCCTTATAATCTGTATCCTGTAATTTCAGAGTTGTTCCAGTCAAGGATGCTGTGTACCTGTCAAACCAGACCAGTCGCTGTCCCCAGGCATGTGCCCCCTCCTTTCACACTACCTCCCTTTGTATATATTGTTCCCTAGGTCTGGAACATGCTCTCTCTTTATTAACCCAGTGAATTCCTCCTCTGCCTCATTCTCTGAGACAGTACATCTTTCCCTGAGGCACCTTACATAGTACTGTTCGTCCTCTCTAAGACACTTATGAAAACACTTGGGTTAGGATCCTGCCTCAGATTCTTCCTGGCTGCCTGACCCTAGGCAAGTCGCTTAACTTTCATCTGCCTCGGTTTCCTCATCTAAAAAGTGGGGATAATAATAGCACCTATCTCACAGGATTATTGTCAGAATCAAATGAAGTAACACGTGCAAAACCCTTGTCAAACTTTAGAGTACTGTATTAATGATCTCTATGATCCTAATCATTATTCATCAATCTTTGTGTCTTATCTCCCTACCAGATTGGGATCTCTAGGAAAGCAGGGACTATATCTTACCTAAATATTTATCTCCCTCAGCATTATGCATGGGGCTTTGTACACAGTAGGTATTACTATATGCTTGTGCAAAATCTTTTTCATGGATGGTAAGACATAGGCCTAATGCCTATAGCCTAAATTTCAGTGTGAAGGGGGGGGGAAGTACATGCAGGGTTGTAGGGGTTCACCCAGAGGAGAAATTATCTCCAGAAAGAACCCTTTTAGGCAAAAGTATTTATAATAACTCTTTGTAGTGGTAAAAACTGGAAACTGAGGGGGTGACCCACCAAATTAGGGATAATTGAAGAAACTTTGATGAATATATATAAAACATATTCAGCATAAGAAACCATAAGGGATGGTTTCAGAGAAACCTGTCTTATTTGCACTGATACAGACTAAAGTGAGTAGAACCATAATAGTTTATATAAATAACAATGTAACTTTGAAAGACTTATGAACTCTGATCAAGGCAATGACAACCATTATTCCAGAGGACCCATGAAGTATGCAATCTACCTCCTAACAGAGGGTTTATAGATTTATTTGGGTTTTTTTAAGGCAATAGGATTAAATGACTTGCCCAAGGTCACTCAGCTAGGTAATTATTAAGTGTTTGAGGTCAGATTTGAACTCAGGTCCTTTTGACTCCAGGGCTGGTACTCTATCCACTGTGCCGCCTAGTTGCCCCTGGGTTTATAGACTTAACATATAGAATAAGGCATACATTTTTGGACATTGCCAATGAGAGAATTTGTTTTTCTTTGTCTATGGACAGTTGTTGCAAAGATTTCCTTTTTCTTCCTTCCTTCCTTCCTTCCTTCCTTCCTTCCTTCCTTCCTTCCTTCCTTCCTTCCTTCCTTCCTTCCTTCCTTCCATCTTCCTTCCTTCCTTCCTTCCTTCCTTCCTTCCTTCCTTCCTTCCTTCCTTCCTTCCTTCCTTCCTTTGTCTCTTTCCCTTCCTATCTCACATTCTCTTTCTCTCTCCCTCCATATCTCTGTCTGTCTGTCTTTCTCTCCCTTTAGCTATAAGAAGGGATTTAGTAGAGACTGCATCAGGGTTGATGAATGGATGAATTGCTAGCTACCCCAGGACTCCCTTCATTCAGGGTTCATTGGGTCATGATAGAAGGTCACCGCCAAGAGATCATGTCCAGGTCATTTCTACATAAAAGTGTTGCTGAAGACAAGATTTTGCTTAAGGAGGGGCCTAGGATCTTTGAGGACCCCAAGAAACATAAGTCATAAGAAAGCTAATAGATAAAATTCAGATAGGTAGGACTCTAAGGGCTTGGTGGGAAATACTTCAATGACCTAGACATAAGATCATAGATTTAGAGCTGGAAGGAACTTTTTTGAAGATACAGAGTTCAACTCTCTCATTTTACAGATAAAGAAACTGAGCCACCGAGTGAAATGAGTTGATCAGAGTTTCATAGCTAGTGAATGTTTGAGGCAGGATTTGAATTCAGTACTCCCAACCCAACATGCCATCCACTCATTATAGAACATTTCCTTTTTTGTCATTAGGTAAAGTCAGAATCCAATTCAAGGGTAAGCACTAACAAAAAGGAAATTGTTTTTCAAATCAATAGAAACTGGTCTGAGTTTACTTATACAATAGGTGAACCAGGAGATGTGGGAGAGCCGTTCCCTGTCCTTAAGGAAGTCATTTTATAGAGGCAGGAAAGCAGGAGACCTGGTCTCAGAGTCTGCTGCGAGACAAGACTAATACAAATTGGGATATTTAGTGAAGAACTAAATACTAAACTGACTTCAAGGAATCCTGGGATTTCAGAGACTGGAGAACATAGAGTCATCGGAGAAGGGTTCTAGGGAGAGGTGGGTCTTGAGTTGAGTCTTAAAAGATGAAGAGTTGAATAAATGGAGAGGCTGGGGCTGAAAATGAACCTGAAGTGTGTGACTGTGGGCAAGATGGAATGGTCAGCTCTGGTTGGGGTAGAGGATCCAGGAACTCTAGTCTAATCCAGACCTGTTCCTTAAACATTAAGTTAAGTGACGTATCACTTCCCTCTTAGAGATAGAAACAGGGAGTGGGAAGGGATAAAAGGAAAGAGAGAGGGAGAAAAGGAGAGGCAGAGAAAGAGGGATGGGGGAAGATTTTAGTTGTATAGGGCTTTGAATGTCAGACTACAGAATTTGAACAGGAAATGAGGAAGGGGCAGGGGATAACTTAGAAAACAGGGAGAATGCCAAGACAGGACAAGTTTGCTCAAGTCACAGTGGGCTGTGGGGATGAATTAGATTGTACCTTTCCTGGGGACATGACAGGTCAGTTGAGAGGTGACTAGAATTATGCTGTGAGATCATCCAGAATTCATTTTTCTAAGTACTGGGTGTTCATGTCAACCCTCAAACACTTATTCCCTTCATTTTTTTTCCTTTTTCAAACTGACATTTGTAATTTAAGGGAAATTCAATTATGATGTTTTGGGTTCATTTATATATTTCAAGCCTCAGACTGTTCCCCACCACCAAGTGTTTAGAGTCCAAGACTACTTCATGGCCTTCTAAATAAGGTTGTGTGTTTATGTGTGTGTGTGTGTGTTTATTATTTTCTCTCTCTCTCTTCTTTCTAAAGGGCTTTTTCCCCCATTCTGAATCAAAAATTCACCTTCTGCCAAAAGCAAATAAGCTTGGGCTCCAGAAGCCTCCAACACCATTAGAAATTCCATACCTATGAACTGAGGGTGTCAGAGATTCTGTTGCTGAAGTTTACCCCTCCCTTAGGGCTAGAGGCCAAGGCTTTTGATAGCTGCTCCACAACTTGACTAGCCATCAAAGCCCCTCACCTCCCCAATCCCCACCAGATTACTCAGTTTTATCTCTCTGTTTCCCACCCATCCCCATGTACAGCCCCTTCTGAGCAGGTCAGAGATACTCTGAGCCTGAAGAGACCTTCGAGTTCATGTGGTCCAGACTCACTAAAGAGATGAGGAAAATAAGAACCAGAGAGCACTACCTGTGTTAACTCTCTGCCTCAATTTGCTAATCTGTAATATGCATAACTAGGTGGTTCAGAGACCTGGAGAGAGACCTCATCTTCCTGAGTTCAAAGCTCAAAGTTCAAAGACACTTACTAGTTGTGTGACCCTGGACAAGTCACTACACCTTGTTTGCCTCAGTTTCCTCATCTGTAAAGTGAGCTGGAGAAGGAAATGAAAGGAATAAATATTTGGGGATTGACATGAACAGCCATACTTAGAAAAATGGTCTTACAGCACCGCTATAGTCACTTCCAGGCTGACCTGGTGTATCCCCAGGAAGGTTAACCCTTCCCCCAGTCCATTTAGACTGTGACTTGGGCAGACTTGTCCAGTCCTGGTATTCTCCCTGATTTCTAAGTGATCCCTGTCCTTTGATCTATCCCCCTTATAATTCCATTCATCAGCCTAATATTTTTCCAAAACAAAATGTTCCTCCCCTGGCATACTATTCTCCTATATTCACTTCCTCATATTCCTCAAGGAGAGGATCCTGCCTTTCTGCTTTTATGCCCCAGAGTTTAGCACATACCTTGATACAGAGTAAGGGCTTTCTAATTGCTTTTTAATTCATTTGAGTGATTTGACAAGTAGGTGCTTAATAATTGCCAGTGGAATGATTGGTCTACCTGCATCACACTGCCAGTACTAGAGGCAATTTAAAGTAATTTCATTCAGCAAACTTTTATTAGGTGCTTATTGTATGCAGAGAACATTGAATTGGACAGTGATGTAAAATGGATTCTGAGACATAGGAAACCTGCCTAGGAAAGTCACCTTGCCAACCTTTTGGATTGCCTAGTAGAGATAATTTGGACTTAGAAAGAGCAATAGGTAGAGGGTGATAAGAGATAAGGGTGATAAGAGAAATGCAAGAAAAAATTTTCTATCCACAATGAAATCTCCTGGGCTGGCCCAGAATCTTATGAAGGAGGGATACCCTCTTATCGGGGATGTTATTGCCTAATGGTCATAGGATACTCTGGTTAGGGTTGGAAAGGACCTTGGAGATCACTGAGTCCAACCCCCTCATTTTATAGATGAGTAAACCAAGGTGCCAGGGAAGTAAGTAACTTGTCTGGGGCCAATGATTAATTTTCTGAGTCAGATTTGAACCCAAGTTTTCCCAGTCTTCAAGTCCAGTACCCTATCTACTGAGCCACACTCCCCGGATGTATATTGGTTTTGATGGCCCATTATTTTTAGTTTTGTACTTGTCTGATTTCTCCAGAACTCCAATTCTTTTTTTGTTTTTAGATTGGCAAGGCAAATGGGGTTAAATGGCTGCCCACCACAGGTAATTAGTAAGTGTCCGAGACCGGATTTAAACTCAGGTCCTCCTGACTCCAGGGCCAGTGCTCTATCCACTGTGCCACCTAGCTGCCCCCAGAACTCCAATTCTTAAGGTGCCCAACTGCCTACCCACCAGATTGTTCTAGGGACAGCCATCGTCCTCTCAGTGAGAAGAGGGAAGAATTTAGGAAAATGTTTGGTCAGAGCTGCCCTCTCATCCTGCATCTTCCCCAGGGCTTGAGCAAAACCAAGTTCTGCAGCAAAGGATAAATGGGACAAATAAATAGGATCCCCTGGATTGACTACCCCTACCCCTCCTGCTCAGGAATTTAAGACAAGGCATTCTATTTCATTTCTATTCATAGGTCGTTTTCCTTCCTGGCTTCTGTGAGTCTTTGATGCAGGGGAGAATGATGAAGAAGATGAGGATAAAAGGGAGGCATTTGGGATTATTACAGATTTAGATTGGACAGCTAGTTGGTTCAGCAGATAGAGAGTTGGACCTGAAGTTCAACTTCTTTAGGAAGACCTAAATTTATACAAGGCCTCAGATACTTACTAGCAGTGTGACCCTGGGCAAGTCACTTAACCCTGTTTTCCTCAGGTTCCTCATCTGTAAAATGAGCTGGAGAAGGAAATGATAAACCACTCTAGTATCTCTGCCAAGAAAACCCCAAATGAGGTCATGAAGGGTTAGACATCACTAAACTGACACCAAGACTTTGAAGGTCTTGGAGGAATTTTAAAAAGGACTTTACCTGGACATTGACAGTAGAACTTCTGAGGTAGAATCATACTGATTTAGAATCAGAGGAATTGTATTAGAATTGTCTCTCAATGTGACCTTGGGCAAATTATTTTCTCTGTCCAGGAAGAACCTATGATCCTTAAGTTCTATGATTTATTCTCAAAATAAATAGTCAGCCAAGTGTTGCCTACTTACAGGGAGGAAGAACTTACTTTATGTGTGACCTTGGGCTAGTCCTTTCCCTGCTCAGGGACTCAGTTTTTGCATTGGTTATGGGAAGAAATTGGATTATTTGGTTTTTTGGGTCTTATAGTCTCTCATCTTTTTTTTTTTTTTTTTTTTTTTTTTTAGCCTTTGCAAGGCAATGGGGTTAAGTGGCTTGCCCAAGGTCACGCCAGGTAATTATTAAGTATCTGAGGCTGGACTTGAACTCAGGTACTCCTGTCTCCAGGGCCAGTGCTCTATCCACTGCACCACCTAGCTGACCCCTCTCCTCATCTTTGATTCTTATTCCCATACTGGACCCTGGGTGGGTAGAATTGACTTCTGTGGAAGTGGCCAGTTGATTCTCCTTTCCTTGTGGTGGTGTGAAAAGTGCTTGGATGATGCTAATGGGATGAGGCAGAGCTTTTCAGAGTGAATTTCCATCAAAGCTATGGTTGGCCCTAGTTCTCTGGCTCGGCCCACTAGTGTGGGTGGAAAACGCAGAACTCCAATTCTCCAGGCGCCCGCCTGCCTGCCCACCAGGTCGTTCTGGGGACAGCCACCCTCCTCTGGGTGAGAAGGGGAAAGCATTTAGGGAAACATTTGGTCAGAGCTGCCCTCTCACCCTGCATCTTCTCCAGGCTTGGGCAAAGCCTGCAAAATCAGCAAAAGATGCTCCACGAGCATGGTCCTATGGGACAGAATGATAATTCATTTTTTTTGTATCCAGGAAACATAATCTCATGTGTTTCAGATGCCAGAAGGACCTTAGGGATCATCTAGGTCAAAACTCTTACTTTAAAATAGAAAACCTGGGACTCAGAAAGGGTTTCTGATGACTTGATTTGCTTGAGGTCAAATAAACAGTAATAAGCAAAACCAAGATTTGAAACCACATGCTACAAGTCTGATGGTGCTCCATCCCATAACGGAGGCAGGACCCAGAGGAAATGGAGCTCCCTTTTGTTCATTACCTCTACAATTTTCCATCTTTTGTGTTTTTCTTACCTCTTGGACAATGACATGTCTACCTTTCCTTTTTTTTTTTAAATTTTTTTGCAACACAATGGGGTTAAGTGACTTGCCCAAGTTCACATAGCTTAGTAAGTATTAAGTGACTGAGACCAGATTTTATCTCATGTCCTCCTGACTCCAGAACCAATGCTTTATCCACTGTGTCACCTAACTACTCTCATGTCTACCTTTTCAATTGACTGAGCAAAAACTTTTTATCTTCTCCTACCTAATATCAATCAATCCATGCATTCTACTGAGTTAATGAAATTAGAATCTTCTAGGATACTTAGTCAGTGGGGAAGACAGAGAAAGAAGGGACTTGGGCCCTCTGATGGAGGCCGAGAAGGTACAGAATTGGGACTTTCTCCAGGGAGAGAGAAGAGCAGACCCAGGCTTTGCGCTCTTGGAGCTCATTGTGAAGAAGAAAGGATTCAAAGAGAGAACAAAAAATCAAAAGACAGGAGAGAAGGCTGAGTATTCGACTATATAGAACTGGAAACATGTAATCCCACAGTTTAACACAATGCCAAATAGATAGTAAGTGCTTAATAAAAGTTTGTTGCCTCATTTGACTTCCCTCATCTTTCCCATTGCTACCTGACCAGGCTGTATTGGGAAAAGCCATGGGTTTGGAGTAGGAAGACTCAGCTTTGATAATTGCTGTATAACCTTGGGCAAATAACTTCCTGTGAACCTCAGTTTCCCTATATGTAAAATTCAGATAGAAATATTTATTCTCTTGACATCACAGGGTTGTGAGGATCAGAGGAGATGATGTGTATTGTGTCTATATAAGAGGGGTTGTTATTAGGATGAATTCAGGCTCTGTCTGTAAATCTCCTAATTTCCATTTCCACCTCTCCATTCCTATCCTTCTTTTCTATAACTGACAAAATCATCTTCCTAATGAATGCACAGGCGTAACCCTGTTAAATCCTACTCCAAAATAATCAGTGGCTCCCTATTCTCAGTTTGTTTTTTTGTTTTTTGTTTTTTTTGTTTTTAGGTTTTTGCAAGGCAATGGGGTTAAGTGGCTTGTCCAAGGCCACACAGCTAAGTAATTATTAAGTGTCTGAGGCGGATTTGAGAACTCAGGTCCTCCTGACTCCAGGGCCTGCACTCTATCCACTGTGCCACCTAGCCGCCCCTGGCTCCCTGGTCTCTGAACAATCAAAGTCCAAATTCCTTAGCTTTGTTGACATTCAAGGTCCCCATAATTTGGTCTAAATTGTTCTTTCCAGCTTTAAAATACCAAGAAGCATTTATCAATGGGTAAGAGCTTGGGGAAAGGCCCTGGGAAATAATCAGTTTTATATCCACACATGGATGTCACAGAGCAGGTATCTCCCCCAGTGAAGTTTTCCATATGTCTTGTCCAGCTTCCTTACTGTCTCTCCCTATTGCCACTGCCCTCCCCCCACTCCACCCTTACCCAATCCCCCCTAGACTTATTTTAGCCTTTGTTCACGAAAGACTTTCCCCTTCAAATTCTGTCCAACCTTCAAGGCCTAGTTCAAACCTACTTCTGATGAGACCCAGACCTTGGCCTTGGCATTCAAGGCTCTCTATGGCAAGGTCTGGTTTCAATTTTATGCTTTTAAAATTTCTCATTGTATTCGTCTCTCTGAACTCTATCTTCCCAAGAAACTGGACAATTATTCATCTTCCAAATACAGCTTGTGCTTTCCTACCTTGGAACCTATCCTAATGGTTTTTTAGGCTTAGCTCAAATGTTACCTCCTCCATTGGAGGAGGGAAATCTTCCCTCTTAGTGATTTTTGTGATTTGCCTTTTCTTTTTGGCTTCTTTCTACTACTATACTTATTATATAACATTGTTGATTGATAGATGTACTTCCTATCTCAAAGTCCATCACTATGGAATTTTCTCCTTTTTTTGGTAGAGATAAAGGGCCTTGCCCTGAGAGGTGAGCGAGCTCTAGCCTGCCCTTTTGGGAAATTCTCATTTGAATCTCTCTTGGGGATTCCTTAGGGACAGTCCCCTTTGGGACCCTCCAAAAGTCAGTTCCCTTTCCAAGGTTGGTACTCTCATACCTTTGAATCCTCCTTTGGGACTCTTTAGGATCAATCCCTTTGGGACTGACCAGTTTCAAGTCTTCTTTGAGAATTGAGTAACTTCCAGTACTCTTGGCTTCCATCTTTGAGAGAGAAGATGAAAGAAGCAAATCCACTTCAGATTGTTGAAGGAAAAGATAAGAAGATAAGAGAGGAGCTGGCAGTCTCCATTCTCCCCCTAAACACAGTTTGCTACTCTAGACATTGTGGGCAGTTTTACTTTGGATGAGATCCAGGATCCTCTGTCTTGGCTGAACTGAATCATCTCACTTTCTCATGTAGCACAGTCTGGTGTATAGTGTCATATATACCTGTGAATTCATCGTGGAACTGGTATTTGGTGAGAAAGGGTTCAAGTCTTGGATATGGAGCTTGGAGTTCCCCCTCCCTCTCAGATTGACCAAGTGATTAGAAGTTAGCTTGAATCTGATCATGTCCCCTAGATTAATAATATTTAAGGGAGAAGATATAAACAATTTAAGCCCAGTACCCCTCTCTCTGAGGAAAGTAGAGTGGCCTCTGACCTAAACCTCCTGCTTCCCTTCTTTCCTCTTGGAGAAGGCAGGCAGCAGAAGCTCAAGACGTCTATTCTACCTTCCCTTGAGGATAACATCATCAGCATAGTGGAACCCCAATACCCACCAGGGGCCTGCTCCCTGATACCCCTCACTCCTTACATAGAGTTCTCTCTATTTGAAACTTATCCTCCAATCAGACCAGGAACTTCAGGAGGGCAGAATCCATTTCTTGTATAAGCCATCTATCTGCTCCAGTATAGCACATAGGTTTATATCCGGGAGATGTTTTAAAACATATTTGTCCAATGGAATTGACTAAAATGCATGAAAGTGGGCTTTTTCTGAGGCCTGGATTTGCTCTCGATTCTCGATCCCAGATGAAGCTCTCTGAGGAGGCATGGAGATAAGGGAGGTGAGCTAGGGCAGGCTACCCTGGAGGTCCCGAGCCACTGTGAGAAGGCTACCGCCTGCTTTATGAGTTCAAGATGTTCCAATTCTCCCTCCCTGTGATGTGAGTGGGACAGGCCCCATGGGAAACCAGGAGTCCTATCTCCTGGCTAATGAGGAGCAGCTGAAGGCTTTGCCCTCAGAACCCCGTCTACCCTCACTCCCCGGGTGCTCAGCCCCCATGTCTCAAGCTGCATTTTTCATATAGAAGTGGCTGATGATGGGCATATCTTCTGACCCCCCCATTTGCCTTCTTTGGCCTCATCTTCCTCCTCTGCATCAGTCAGCCTGGGCCCCTCAATCCACTCCCTTCCCCCACCCACTCTCAATCTTTGCCCAGACTATTCTATAATACTACTACTACTACTACTACTACTACTACTACTACTACTACTACTACTACTACTAATAATAATAATAATAATAATTGTCCTTCAGTTTTGAAGATGACCCTGCTGACTAAATTCATGGTGGCATGACTTAAATAATTATGTTTATTATATTATCTTCCAAATTTCTTTTCTTTCTAGTTTGAGTTTAAATCTTCTCCAAGCAACATGGTTCTTCCTGCCTGGTCCAGCCTGGCCCAGAGTCACCTTATGCTGCTTCAGAGATGCAGAAACATTTATTAAGCCTTTGCTTAATGGGGATGCAAAGACAAAAAGTAAAATTATCCCTGACTTTAAGGAGGAAAATTAATACATTCTAGGAGTGTGTTAGCTGGGGAGGATTATAGAAATGGAGAATGCAATCATGGGGCCATTGGTCACCATGGCCTTTCCCAGAATGACAGTGTGGCTTAGATGAGTGTTTACAGAGCAGGAAGCCAGGTAGAAAATGGCTAGGGGGTTAAGGTGGGGGAGCTACTAGATTTGATGACCTTTTATGAATTCCTTCCAGGAGCATTCATTTTTTATTCTTATCATCATCATGGAGTTGGCATGTAATTCTCATGACTCTTGAATCATACACCCCTAGAAGCTTGCCATTTGGAAGGGGCCTCAGAAGCTATCAAGCCATAGAACCACAGACTGCCAGAACTAGAATGTACCAGCACATTGCAAAGAAGTAGGGTCTGAGGTCCGGATAGAGGAAAAAATAATGTACCCCACATCAGACAGTCACTAGAAGCCCTGGGATTCCAAACCAGATCTGACTTTTGGTCTAGGGTTCTGATCTTCTTCTCCAAGAGAGTTCTCTTTTATTTACTTAAAGGCCTCCTTCAACTGGGTGAGTGCCACTTCATGAGGTGAATCAAACCAATGAACATTTATGAAGCACCTACTATGGACAGGTTGGTCTTTGGGCAAGTTGCTTAACCCTGATGGTCTCACCTCTAAGACCATCTCCAGTCATCCTGATTCATATTTGGTCACTGTATCCAGATGACCCTAGAGGAGAAAGTGAGGTTGATGACAGCACAATTCCCCTTCACTCACATTCACTTCACTTGCTTGTCAAGGCATCATCTCCCTGATGTCATCTTTGAGGATGAAGGACAGTCATGTGCTAGGCACTGGGAATACAACATCCTCTCTCCTCCCCCCCACCCCCCACCCCGACCTCAGCGTACCAAATAAAAACCAATCCCTGCCCTTTAAGAACTCCCAATGTAAAGGGTGACTCTAATCATTAGGATATTTTACTATTCTCTTAAGGTGAAACTTATCTCCTTGTGATTCCCCATCCTCTTCTTTCTCTTCCACTTTTTTGGACCCAAACAGAACAAATGACATGACTTCAAGTGCTTGTTACCCCCAACTTCTCTTCTCTAGTCTAAACACCCCCAATTCTTTTTATTGGTCCTCTTGGGATCTAATCTCCATTCCATTCTCTATTCAGATCCTCCTCTGAATGCATTGCTATCTATCCCAAACCGGGGCCCCCAGAACTGACTGTGCTACTTCCCATGTGACTTGTCCAGAGTCCCTAACATTGAATGATTCATAGTCCTCATTCTCAAATTCCAGTCTTGTCCACGGAGGCTCCCAGATCCCCCATTACTTCTTCCATAAGACCAAAGAAAAAGGGAAACAGTTTGTCACTTGTGGGGTATAGTTTCTGGGGTCAGAGACCTCGGAGGCTATTGAGGCTGATTCCATTTGCCCCTCTCATTTTATAGTTGAGGAAATAGAAATGCAGGAAGATTAAGGTTTACACTGGTAATAAGTGTCAGAGGTAGGTCCTTTGATTTAACAATCCCTGTTCTTACCAGGATACCACACTGCATCCTTTTAATATCCTGGAGAGAGAGAGATAAGGGGCAAAAGTCCAGCCTTCCCTTGTAGTTTCCATCTGTTGCCACCAAAATAGCTATTAATAGGATTCCTGTAACTAGTTCTCCATGGACTCTTTCCTTGTAACCCATCCACGGATACAAATCCAATTCATTAATTATTTTATTATTATTTTCTTTTATCTTTCCTCTTTCCTGGGATCACTGTTTAACCAGGCTATCTAAAAGAGGAATTGGAGGAAGGCAGGAGTATGCTGGTAAATATTCTGGCTCTCTCCCCTTCCCCAGTCCCCACCCTCCAAAAAAAAAAAGAAGAAAAAATACCCACAACACACTTAAAAATATATTTCTCCTATTAAATGTAAAAAGAATTTTTAACATTTTTTAAAGTTTTGAGTCCCAAATTATATCCCTTCCCTCCTCTTCTTCTTCCCTCTTTCTGAGACAGTAAGCAATCTAATTTAAATTATACATGTACAATCATCAAGAATATTTCCATATGAGCCCATGATATACTTTAAAACTAAATTTTCATTATATTACTATTTTCTCCATCACTTTCTGAAGTCTAGATAATCAATGAAACAAGGAATTAAACCTTGATTTGTAACTTTTGCTGATTTCTAAGGTGTAGTTACTCGTACTGAAAATTTAACAGTAGATTTTCACAAGCTTATTCCAGCCCCTGGTGCCAGTGTAGCTAATTCCCAGTCTCCTTATGTGGGACATCAGAGATGGGAGACCAATCAGGGTGATAACTCCACCTCTTCTCCCTTCAAGGGCAAATGTCTTTGATGTAACTGGTCCCAGTCTGAGATTTTTCCTGGTCCTGGTTGAAACCTCCTTTAGTTGTCCTTATTGCTGGGTCTGTCAGAGGCCATCTTGTTTCTTCTTCCTTCCCTTGTTGCCTTGGCCTTTAAACTCTCTCTCATTTGCAGATTTTCCCAGGACTTTTCACTTTTCTGTTAGTGTGATCCTTTTATAAAACCTCTTTTCATTGCCTAAATTGTCACAGCACTAGCACAAGACTGAAGGGAAGATCTTGGGCCATTTATAGATGAGACCCAGACTGTGTTTTGACTTTTTCAAGGTCTAAGATAAGAGTATTCAAATTCAAGTCCCATGGGTTCAAATGCTCTGGTTGTCCTGTTTTTTGTTCAAAGTCATTCAGTAGGGCATGAGGGGAGGAAAACAGGAGTGGAGGGGAGAGGAGACACACCCTCAAAACTCTGAAAATCCCTTTGATCAGTAGCATTCTATAGTTTAACTGGGAGCCTGTGCTCCCATTTACTGGAGCTCCAGTTCCTTTTGGGGCTACTAGAGATCTTTAGAATGACCCTGAGAAATACCAATTTGCGGCTCTCAGCAGAGGGTATATGAGAAACTCCAGTCTTCTAACTTCATGACATCAGTGACTTTGGCTAAGGTGCTGGCTACAGAGATGTTCAGTGACTTGTCCAAAGCTGCAGTGGAAAAGGGCAGTGGATTTGGAGTTTGAAACTTTGGATTTGAGTATGACAATTATTAGTTGAGTGATCTGGGGAAAACTTAACCTCTTCTTCAGCTTCCTGATCAATAGGAGGAGAGGGTTGGACAAGAGGATTGCTGAGATCACTTCCCCTTTTATAGCTATGATTCTATGGTAGAGAAAACAGTAGTAAATCATATTACTGTAACACTTTGGAGTTATAAAACTTTAAGGTTGTTCTTTCTTATAATCCTCAGTAGTCCTAAGAAATAGATAGTAGTTAAAGTCTGTTGGTAAACATTTTTTTTTGTTTTGTTTTTTTAGGTTTTTGCAAGGCAAATTTAAGTAGCTTGCCCAAGGCCACACAGCTAGGTAATTATTAAGTGTCTGAGACCAGATTTGAACCCAGGTACTCCTGACTCCAGGGCCCGTGCTTTATCCATTTCACCACCTAGGTAAACATTTTTTAAGTGACTGACACTGGGAATCCAAATGCAAGTAAAAAGAAAATCAGTCCCTGCCCTCAAGGAACTTACATTCTAATGGAGGAAAATAATAATATAAAGGGCATAGTAGTTATTGCCCCCATTTGACATATTGACAAATTGAGGAAGAAAGATTGATAAAGGGACTTGCTCATATGTCACATTTTGACTGAATAACAGAATCTGGATTTGAATCCTAGGTCTCCTCATTACAAACCAAGAGCCCTTTAATAAGTTCCTGCCTATGTTCATAGGGCCTGGGACTTAATAGTTGTGCAGAGATTAAGACTTTCTTCTTCAGTCCACCATGTTCAGTGATCATCAGCCTAGCTGTCTGAGACAAATAGGCTCCTCTTCTGAACCTCGGTTTCCCCATCTGCAAAATAAGGAGGTTGGACCTGATGTATCTCTAAGATCCTTTCCATGGTTTTATACTTCCATGATTCATGCCATCTGTCTATCCAGAAAGGACAGCAAACTTATCTACACATGACTGGATAAATACAATTTTAAAATAATAATGAATACAAAATGAGAATAAAATAGCTGCTGTTTTTAGAGTGGTTCAAGTTTAGCCAAGTGCTTTCTTCTTAACAATTCTGTGAGACAGATCAGTCTGGGATTAATTACCTCCATTTGACTGATGAACAAATAAACTCAGAGAGATTAAATCCCTTGCCCAGTGTCCATCCCTTCCTGACCCATAGTAGGGGCTTAATACTTGTTAAGTAATTGATGCTCAACCCCAGGGTTCCCAGCACCAAGTCCAGGATTTTTCAATCATGTAAGACCTTGAAAAACCATTAGGACTATTAATTGATTAGAGCAAAGAAGACTCCAGGACCCCTCCCCTAGTGGGGGAACACATTCTTTTGTCTTCCTCTTCCTGTCTCATACATAGAAGCAACTCAAGTCCTGGATGTCTTCTAAAGGGTTAATTCTTCTTTGCTCCGGCAAGAGGAGAATCTGCCATTCTGTATTAATAGGCTTCTTTCAAAGTGTGGCAATGCCATTGTAGAATGTGGGAAGTGAAAAGCCCTCCGAGATAACCCACTCCTTTCACAGGAGTGTTGTTGGAAGGGAGAGAGAAAGGGGAAGGAACTGAGGTATAGGGACAGAGTAAGAGGTGGGGAAGACTTGCCTATGATGATTCAGTGACTAGTGGCCTAGCTGGGCCTGAACAAGTCCAGTGCCCTTCCCTTTTCACCATTCCTTACTTAGCCCTCATCTGGACGACAAGGCAATGTGTCGGCACAGCTGTAATGTGTGGCCCAGACCAGTAAGTAAGTGCCACAGGAGATGAATTAGAGAATGGAGCAGAATTCTAAGTGGCTTGGAATAGTGACCAGACTGGGCCTGGGTGTCTGTGTTGATTGAAGGGAGAAAAAAACAACAAAAAAACCCAACCCCAAACTCTCCCCTCCCCCTACAAAGTATGCTCAGCTCCTTGGCTCTGGCAACTAGGCTGGGCCAGCCTGGGCCAGGTCAGGAAGGACTCTCTGCAGCTATGTTTTTGTTGAGGGGGTAGGGAAAAAAGAGCCTTGCTTGTGTATCCAACTGACCTCAGCTCCTCCAAACAGGCGGGATCTCTGACAGGAAGATGAATCCCAATCCTAACCTTCCAGCGTACAGAGGCAGCCTGGTGAAGGCAAGTCAGGGAGAGGGCTGGGGTTGAGCTGGGAAGTCAGGAGACCTGAGTTCAAGGCCGGGCTCTGCCACTAACTTCCTTTGTGATTTTGGACAAGGCACCCCCCCCCCCAGGCCTCTGCTCAAAAATTCTGAGTCTTACAGAACTTTAAGTTGGAAGTGGGGGTGGAGAGTGTTGTATATTTTTGGAGGGGGGGAAATTGCATATTAGTGGAAAGTGTTGAGAAAACAGCTTCATTTGTAGCCCTTAGAGCTTTATAAAGATCTTCCTAATAGACACTAATGATCATGTGAGTATTATTATTCTTATTTTACAAAGGAGGAAACTAAGGCTCAGAGATGGGTCATGAACCACCTATGGTAACATAGCCAGAGCTAAACTTGAACTCCTCTGTTCAAGGATTATAGGACCATAAAGGTCTAAAACATTAGAGACTATCTTGTCTAACTCTTTCATTATATAGAAAGGGAAACTGAGTCCTATAGAGGTAAAATAATTTATCCAAAGTCTCACAGCTAGTAATAGAGGGGCTCAGATTTAAAACCAATTCTCTCCAATCTAATTCTCTTCACGGCACCAAATGGAACTTTTTTTTGGTATATTCAACTTGTTTGTATGTTTCTTCTACAAATGAAGATAGTAACTCCTGTCCTGTGTCCTTCCTTCCCTCTCTTTTGTGAAGATATGAGTAAAGGCATAGAAGAGGTGAATAAATGACCAAAATAATAGCTCATATTTATGTAGCTCATTCTTTTCTGTTTTTTTTTTTGCAAGGCAATGGAGTTAAGTGACTTGCCCAAAGTCACACAGCTAGGTAATTATTATGTCTGAGGCTGATTTGAACTCAGTTCCTCCTAACTCCAGAGCTGGTGCTCTATCTGCTGCACCAATTAGCTGCCCTAGCTCATTCTTTGACCTAGACATTTAACACATATTAGCAACTGTCAAGAGTGCTGGATTTGGGAAAAAGGATGGCTTTTTGCCTCTTACTTTTTGTGTTGTGTGATCTTGGGACTATCTTTTAATATCTCTGGGTCTCAAGTTTTTTCAGCAGTGGTGGACTTTGAGATCCCTTCTCATCACTCCTATAAGGGAGATATTATTATCATTCTTATTTTATATCAGAGGAAGCAGAGGCCCAGTGACTTGCCCAAGGTCATGTTGCTGGTATCCAAGGCATGATTCTGACATCATATTCAGCTCTCTGCTAATCTTAATTGCTTATCTGCTATCTAGATTGTCAGCTCCCTGAGGGAAGGGTGGAGGTATTCCCTACAAATTTTAAATCATGCCAAGGAAATATTTCATGGAAAACCACAATGTCAGATCTGGAAGAAGTCTCTGAGATAAGAAGTGAAACTAGGTGGAAGGAGCGCAAAGGGAGGAGTGCTTGAAAACACTAGCTAAATGGTAAGCAGCATTTCAAGGCCAGGGCTGAGAATTGAATGGAGAGAAATTACTATTTCATAGAGTGTCAGAGCTAGAAGAGACCTTAGAATCAAATATCAGAGCAGGAGAGACTTTAAAACAGAGAATGTCAGAACTGGAAGAGATCTTAGAAACTATCAGGACAGGGAGAGATCTTAGAAGAGAGAATGTCATAGCTGGAAGGCACCTTAGAACTTAGATTTATGACTTTACATCTGGAAGGAATCTCAGATCTCTCATTTTGCAGAAAAAGAAACTGAAGTCAAGGTGACTTGTCCAAAATTGAGTAGTCAGTATCAGAGGTAGGATTTGAACTCAGGGCCTCAGATTCCTGAGCCAGTGCCCTTTCTGTTGAATGCTATGACAGAGGATGACTGAGCTTCGAATATCCAAGTGGAAGTTCTCAGAGTGACCTTTAGAACTCTAATGGATTTTAGAACATATTTGTTTGTATCTATTCTCATTGCATTTAAACTTATTGACTTGACTCCTCAACTAAAACATAAGCTCTAATGTTGCATATTTACAGAGAACAAGTATGACTTCAAAGAAGAGATAGGAGAAGATCCCTCTTTCCCCTTTGTAGAAGCAGGGGGTGGGAGTGGTCCTTGGGTGAGGTGTACAATGTCAGATTTTTTAAAAATATAGATAAGTTTTGAGCATTGTTTTTTCTCTTTTCTCTTTTTTTTGTGATATGGGTTGGAAGGAAGAGAAGAAAAAGGAATTCAGGGGAAAATTTAGGTGAGGTAAAAAAACAAAACCTATCAAAACATATAAAAAAACAGAATCTAGGCTAATTTTGAGTAGGGATTGCTTCATCCTTTGTACTTGTATCCCTAAGGTCTAGCAGTCCTTGGCACACATGAAGGGCCTAATAAATGCTTGCTGATTGATTGCTGATTGAAAAGGAGACTAAGAGACCCAGCAGGAGTAATATTGACTTTGTGATTTTGCCAGACTAGATGGGGAAATTCTTAAGGGCCTAAAAAAGATACAGTTGTGTAAGCCCAGGCTTGCTGTCTGTCTATCCAGCCAATGATCTACACAGTCTGTCTGAAGGTGCCAGGGCCTGAGCCCCCCTACCTACCTCCAGGATGGGCCACAGATTTTCTGGGCCCTGGCCTTCCCTGAGAAAGAAGGTGCCACAGTTTTGGGACTAGAGGAGACCTTAGAAATAATCTGGGTCCAGCCTTCTCATTTTACCAATGAGCACAATAAGGCTGAAAATACAAGTGGTTCAGCCAAGGCTCTGAGATTCAAATCCTTTTTACTCTTAATTCACCTACTCAACCATCCCTTGCCCAATTCTAAGTGAAAAGGGTCTCATGAGGAAATGTGTCTCCAACAAGGCCTGGACAATTTACTTTCCCCATGCCCGCTATCAATAGAGAGCATTATGACCATGTCCCCCCTGGAGCAGGCTGTCTGTCCCACCTGTTTGTCTACAAATGATAAATATTGGTTTTTAAGGAAGACTGGGCTCTCCCAGCTCTGGGGAAGAAAGAACCATTCAGCTGCTCCATTCTGACCTGTTCTATGGGGGAGGGTTATCATCATCTTTAACAGTCCCTCACCCCTGTGGTGGAATCTGCAGTTTTGAGAGGTTTGCCTTATAAATTTATACATTCTCATTTTATTCTCCTAAAAACCCTGGGTGAGGGGGGAGTGTGTCAGACAGGCAAGAATTATTACCCCCATTTTTCTGGGATGGAAGCTGAACCTCACAGGAGGGAAAGTGATTATTCAATCAGAATCTGGTAATTAGAAAGGACCTTTGAGTGTGGCAAGTTTTAGAACCTAAGCTCTTTGAGACAAGGGATTGCTTCATTCTTTGTACTTTGTTCATTGCCTAGAACAAGGTCGGGCTCTTAATGGGTACCTAAAAATGCTTATCGATTGATTAATCATCCAACCTGTATCTGGGCAGAAATCCCCACTACAACATCCCAGACAAGTGTATTTAACCTCTGTTTGAAGGTTTGTATGGGGGAGTTCACTACCTCCTGAGACAATCCATTTCATTTTAGATAGTTCTGATAGGTGGATGAGCTCAGTGGCCTGCTGGGCGTGGAGTCAGGAGGACTCATCTTCTTAAGTTCAAATCTGGTGGTAGATACTTACTTGCTGTGTGATCCTGGGCAAGTCACTTAGCCCTGTTTTGCTTCAGTTTCCTCATCTGTAAAATGAACTGGAGAAGGAAATGGTAAAGTATCTTTTCCAAGAAAACTCCAAATGGAGTCATGGAGAATTGGATATGCTGGAAAAATATCTTAACAAAGAAAAAATGGTTAGTTAATTTTCTCCTCCATCAAGTAGAAATGAACTCCCTCTAAACTTCCTCTTACTTTTCCTGATTTTCTTTCCTTTGGGACTAAGCAGAGGATGTCTAGTTTCTTTCTTCCCCCATAACTACACAAGTACTTGAAGACATTGATTTTATCCCCAGATCCAAGTCAATCTAATCCCACAAATATTTAGTAGCACCTGCTATTATATGAAACACCGAGCTAGCACTCTGGATACACAGAGGGAATGAATCAATAGTCCTTGCCCTCAAGTAGCTTCCAATCTAACCAATCTCATTTCCTCTAACTGATCCTTGAATAGCATGGTCTTTTGTCCTTTCACTATCCTGCTGACCCTCCTCTGACTCCCCCAGGGTCACACAGCTCTTGAGGGCACCATGCCAGGCTGTCTCTTAGTCAGACAGCCGGTAAACATTTATTAAATACTTCTGTTCCAGGGCCTATAGAAAGCATGATGGCCATGTCCCCCTTACTACAGGCTACTGTCCTACCTGTTTGTCTACAAATGATAAATATTAGTTTCTATGGGAGGCTAGGCTTTCTTGGCTGGGGAAGAAAGACCTGTCAGGTTCTTGGACTAATGGGCCACCACCAGACTGATGGATCTTCCTAGAGAAACATTTTCTCCAAAAGGTTAGAAGCAAGATAATCCACCCCAATTTACCCACTGTCTGGAAAGAAAGGCAGGTCCCATTTTCCATAGACACTTTCTGTTCAATATTCTAAAGTTGCTTCCAACTCCATTGTTCTATATTCTAAGTCCCCTCCCAGCTCTGACATTCTTTGATTGAAGCCCTTCCAGCTTTTACCATCATGTTCTAAGGCCTCTCCCAGCTCTGACATTCCATGCTCTGAAGTCCCAGTTTCCAGCTCTGGCACATTCTAAGGCTCCTCCCCAATCTAACATATTTCATCTATGTCTCTGTGTGTTCTATGTTCTGTATTTCTGTTCGCTGATGTTCTGAATTCCTTGTCCTTGACTTGGCCCCGGAAAGATCAGGGAAATGGTGGTGGTAATTGGGGGAGTTGTAATAAAGACTGCTATATAGTCAGCTGGCCAGGGAGTTTATATTTTCCAGGGTCAGCTATTGTGACAGGTTCACTGAGAAACATTCTTGGAATACCTCAGCCCCAATCCCTTTCCAAATCTCCTGAAACTCGGGTTTCTTCAGACATTCTCTCTTTCTTAAATACATAAACACTGCAGGATAATTCCCAGACTTTTTCTTTTTAAGTTTGACCCCTGTGTTAGATGGTTCCCAAGGGTGGGGGACTCAAAGGCCGTGGCATGACGAGATCAGCCCCCCAACCTCTAGCTGCCCTGTGGCCCTTGGCTCTCACCATGGGATAATCAGCAGGATAATTGTCACCATCATCACAATCAACTGTTCCCATTTCTATAGAGCTTTAAGGTTTCCAAATTGCTTTCCTCACTAGAGCTCCTCAAGATAGGCAGAACCAGGATTTAGGGATGGAGAGCTGAATGCTTACTTCAAGAGTAAGCAGTAGATTCTCTTGGTGGGCCCATCTCTCACCATCTGAGAATGAGATCTCAGAATGACCAACTTCGACTTCCTCCATCTCCCACCCATTATTGTTTGCAGTGACAGACTGTGGAAACTGATGTCTCTGCTCTTTATACACCTGGGGTGTTCAATTGTCATAGGACCCTAGAGAATGGGGGCCCTGATCAACTGGGTTTTTCCTTATCCTATGACCGGTAAACTTTCACTGACTTCAGTCCATAGTAGCCATTCTTCCCCCCCACCATTTTTTCTCACTCTACCTCAACCCTATCTCTTCATATTCCAGATCTTCTTCTTGTCCAATCCCTTCTATCATCCAGAGTTGCCATTCCAGTGTTAGTCGATTCCCCTTCATTTGAAAGCTCTCTATCAAAAAACACTCTTTCCATCATCTGGTTTTTCAGGGAAGCAGGGTGTCCCCAGAAAACTCATTACTTCTCAACCCTTTGCAATGTGGTTTCACTACTCTACTAAAGCTACTCTCAACATGGTTACCAATATTCTGTCCAAGTCAACCATCTTCAGTGTGCATCACTTCTCTCATGTCTCACTGCTACCCATTCCCCATATCTCCACCTCTGGAGTCAGCCTTCTTTTTGCTTCCATTGTTACTTGCATTTTCTGTACTTTGCTTTATTTCTCTTTGACTTGCCTTTCTCTGAGGTTCCCTTCATCTGCCTTCATCATCTTTTTCTAAATCCTTCTTGCTGGGATCCCAGTCCCAGTCACTCTACTATCTCTCTCATACTTAGAGACTTCAATATATTTATATATAGTCCCATTGGAACACCCCATTCTTGTTTGTTTCCTCAACTGCTGTGAGTACCACTCCATTTGTGCTGCTAGGACCCCAGCTAGAGTGTCTTCAATTCCTCAACCCTTACCCAATCACTTATTTTTATTGGATTAAAATATTACCAATTTAATAAATGCCAACAAAAATTAATATTTCAGTGTACAAAGAAAAGCTGAAAAGGGGGAGTTTATGTGATACTATGAACATTTTTGTGTCTGTCTGAAGATGTATGTCTTATTTTGCCAGTCAAGTTCATTATCTTTTTGTCAAGAGCTTATGCTATGTATAGTTTAGTTTTTTCCTATTATGTACAACCTGGGTTTAAAAAAATTCAAATTTAATATGGTCCTTCCAACATTTGCCTCTGACCTATTCTAAACTTCTTCTGAGTTCTTCTGTTCATTTTAAAAAAATCATTTGTTGATAATTTTCTTTGTTTTCTTTTTTAAGTATCTCTATCACTTCTCCAAAGAAATTAAAAAAAACTCATTTGCAAAGAATAAGTATGTCACACAAAATGAAGGCAACAACAGATATTCTCCAATCTATAGATGGTAAAAGGATTTAACCAAGAAGCTATCAAAGGAAAAAAAATCTAAAGTTAATAACAGGAAAATGAAAAAATGCTTCAAATCACTAATAATTAAATGAAAATTAAAACAAATTTTGAGTTTCTACTTCAGACTGGCAAAATGATAAACACAGAAAATTGTAATTGTTACAGTGTCCACAGGAAAATGGATATACCGTTGTTGTGAATTGATCCAGCCATTCTGAAAGCAATTTGGAACTAGACCCCCTAAGCCGCTAAATTCTATATACTATCTGAATAATATCATATCTATGCTTGTGCTCCAAAGAAATCAAAGAAAGAAGAAGTAAGACTCTGCATAAAAGTATTTATAGTAACTCTTTTTGTAGCAACAGAGAACTGGAAACTAAAAGAGTACCGGGATATAGATATAATGTAATAATTTATTGTATCATGAAAAAAATGATAAAAAGGATGATTTCAAAGAAATCTGAGAAGACTTTTGTGAACTGATGCAGAAAAAATTGAGTAGAATCAGTAGACATTAAACAATGACAGTAACTTTGTAGATTGTAAACTCCTTGAGATCAGGGACTGTCTTTTGTTTCTTTTTTTTTTTTTTAGATTTCCAATGTTTAACACAGTGCATTTAATAAATGCTTATTGATTGAGAAAAACAACTAAAAATATTGATCAAAATAATTAATCAGCCACAGCTCCAGTGATGAAACATGTTATTGATGTCATGACTGAGAGATTATGTTCAAGTTACAGAATAATACATCATTTTTGGATATCACTAATGAGGGCATATGCTTAACTTGATTATGCATATTTGATAGAAGAATTTGTTTTGCTTTCTTTCCATTGTGTGTGTGTGTGTGTGTGTGTGTGTGTGTGTGTGTGTGTGAAGGGATTGAGGATTAGTAATAGGGTTCCCAAGATGAAAAAAAGTTAGAAAAGAGGATTATTGAAGTATTTTAAAAATGTACTGACAATAATAGAAGGAAGGTCAGTAGGAAAGAGACAAAGTAGGATAATTTTGAAAATAACATGTTGAATTTATTATGCACTTTAAAAAAAAGAAAGCTGTGAATAATTCAGACTCACAACTTCATCTATCAACTTCCTTTTCTTTTTCTATTTTGTACATGGAAATATTCATCGTATTTGATGTTTGTTAAGTTTGGAATACTTAAAAAAAACAAAACAAAGTCACACATTGACTGTGTTTGTAGCTGTATGTCTTATTTGGTTAGGCTATCCCTATTGAGCCAAGAACCCATTCAATCACTTGGAAACGGCTGGGGGATGGGGCAAGTGATACTCAGTGGTGTCTGAATAGTAGAGTATTTCCCTCCCCCCATTTCTGGGGTAACAACACATACTCTTCATCTTCAAAAGGGTGCCCAGGTCTTTTTGTGTAGTTTCAGTGGAGGGGAGGGAGATCAAAGAGAACACTGGCTGTTCAGCTGGTCATCGAACCAATCTAACCAATTAGAACCTTTGTTGACTGGTCTGTTACTAATTGACATCTCAGATGGACAATGACATGGCTGGGGAGAGAGTGGAATGTATCTCTCCATGCTCACTATTTCTGAACCTTACTTAGGGTAGAATTCCTTCCTGGGTAGATGACAAGGAAGTGAACTTTTAGATCTCAACATTCTAAGATGTTGGAGGATCAGACAATGAACTAGCATGTTTACATTACATTAAATATAATTTACAATATACTAGGAATTGTGCTAAATGCTGGGGTACAAAGAAAAACTAAAAAAAAGAGTCCCTGCTCTCAAAGGCACTCATGGGTGAATGGGGGAGACAAGATGCAAATAATTATATAAAAGCAAGATATCTATATCTATCTATATATACATTTATACATATAAATGGAAATTTATATATGCACTCATGTGAATATAAATATAAATATATACATACAAATATAAATAAATGTATATAAATAAACAAAAACAATCAAATAAATAGATAATAAATAAATATGAAATCATTTAGGGATAGTCCCAGGGGGAAGGCACTAAGATTAATGAAGGTGGGCAAGGACTTCTTCAAGAAGCCCTTGTCTACCTGCATGACTGTTGAAAAGAAGCTGAGAGTTCCAAAAAAAAATCACAGAATCTCAACCACTTTGGACCCTCAGTGGACATCTGGTCAAACCCTACCCAAAATCTCTAAGAAGTGATTGTCCAACCTTCGTGTGAAACTCTCCCGTAATGGGGGGAGCCTATTGTTAGGAAGCAGCCGATCCCACTCTTAGAGAGCTACCATTGTTGGGAAATACTTCAGTCTATTACATTTAAATCTGACTTGCTCTGTTTTGTCACTATTACTCCTGTCATTGGTGCAAAACATCTCAAATCCCTCTTATATTTAAAAAATTTTCAAAGACTTGGAAGACAGCAATCAGCCTCTTCTAACTCTTCTCTTTGGGTTAAACATCCCCAATTCCTTCAGTGGGTCTTTCTATGGCAGTCTCCATACTTCTCACCAAGACGGTCACCCCCCTCTGAATGTGTTCCAGTTAATCAATGTCTTCCCAAAATGTGGTTCAAAGCATTGATTCTAAAACTCCGGGTCGAGTCTGACTGACTGTTAAGATTTGTTGCTGCTTCTGAAGAGGTTTAAAAAATGGGATTATAGATTTGGAGCTGGGAGGGACCTCAGAGACCAGTAATTTCAACCCCCCTTCATTAACAGATGAGTAGACCAAAGTTAAGGGACTTTGTGATTTACCCAAGGTGACACAGGTGGTAAGTATCTGAGTTTGGATTTGAACTCCAGTCCTTCTGAATCTGGTGACCTATATTGCTTCTTGTGAGCATTTTTTTTAAGCTTTCATGCTGGACAATTGACTCAAAAGTTTAATGACTGACTAAAATACCCAGATCCTCTGTACCATCTTGCCTTGTTGTATTGTCCTCTTCCTGTACTTAAATTTTATTTTATCCTGTATTTTAATTTTTTTCCTCTTTGAGACAAATCAGGCCCAGGGTCACACAACTAGTAAAGTATCTGAGATTGGATTTGAACTCTGATCCTTCTGACTCCAGGACTAGTGCTCCATCACATACACCATTTAGGTGCCTCAAACTCCTTTATTTTATAATCAAAGAGAGAAAGTTTAAGTGACTTATCCAAGGTTAAACAAACAGTAAGTAGTCAGAATTTGGATTGTTAAATCAGGCCCTTAGACTCCAAATCCAATGTTCTTTTCACTGACACAGAGCTACCTCTTTCTAAGGACAACTGCACCCATTATTAATTATTGACCACCTACTTTGTGCTAAGCCTCAACCACTGTGGGAGAAAGGTAAGAAGACACAGGCCCTACCCACAAAGAGCTTATGGACTAAAGAATTTAGAGAAATTCATAGATGACATGTCCAGGCTATAGTTTATCTTATAGAAAAACATCATTCCATAATTATATTGGTTGGTTCTTGTCCTTTGTTGGTTGAAGAAGATGAAAATGACATCACTATAAATATAAAATCACCATAATCAAGTAGGCCTTAAGAGATCACTAGGGTTGGGATTATTGCTATTTTAGTCATAACATCAACTAACATTTATAAATATATCATACACTTCATGTCAGGGCTTTGCAAGTATCTCATTTGGTCCCTAGAATAAACCTGGGAAGTTGGTGCTATTATTAACCTCGTTTTACAGATAGGAAAGTTGAGGCACAGAGAGGTTAAATGACTTGCCTGGAGTCATACAGGTAGTAGTTCCCTTCCGAACTTCCTCTTCCATCCCTCCTCCCTCCTTCCTTCCATCCCTCCATCCTTCCATCCCTGCATCCCTCTATCTTCACAGTAGAAACAGTGTTAGATTTGGAGATAAGAGACTTGTTTGTGCCCCCAGAACTGTAAATAGGATTTATGACCCCTGGAGCAGATTTAGCTGAGCCAGGGAAGGGGCCTGTCATTTTAGTACATGGGAGAGGTAAAGAGAGGAATTGGGAGTTGAGGAAATTAAAAAACTGGGAAGCCAGAGTGTTTGAAAAGACGAGGGCTGAGATAGGGAAGATTATGAGCTGGGGGCTGGACATTTTGTAGAAGTAGAAGAGTGACTAGGAGGTCCAGGAATGACAGCCATAAGGATCTGGATGGATGTGGCGGAGGAGGGATGACCAATGACAATGAAAGAGGCAAGTGTCCACTGCTCCTCCTGGTCCTATGTGTCTACTGGAGAAAATCATCCGGCCTTGCAGAAGGGCCCAGGACAGGTAAGTCTTCAGTTAAAGCTAGGTTTGAGTGAGCACCAGAGCAGGAAGGGATGTTGGAGAAGAAAGTTGGGATACAGGATATTAATAGATTATTAGATATTAATAGATTAATAGATATTAATAGAAGAGTCTTCTGGCCAGGACGGTGGAAAAGGAAGGTGGAGCATATAGGGAATGGGGAGGATCATTGTTGATGGTTAGGTGGGTGGTGAGATGGATAGAGTGTTTGGCCTGAAGTCAGGAAGACTGCATTTTCCTGAGTTCAAATCCAGACTCAGACCCTTAATGTGTGACCTTGGGCTAGTCACTCCACCTTGTTTATCTCAGTTTCCTGAGAAGGAAATGGCCAAATGCTCCACTATCCTTTTCAAGAAAATCTCCGAAGAGATACAACTGAACAACAGTAACATGTAAACATTTCATTTTCTACCACCACAGAGACGGGAGCAGTTAGAAGTTTTATTGTTGTTATTACTATTATTATTGTAGCTGTTAGAGAGTGGGGCTTAGAAGGAAGAGACTCTGGGTTCAAATCCTACCCCAGACATTTCATAGCTGTACACCCTCTTAGTCACTTAATCTGCATCTCTGGATCTGAGCCTTATTTGTGAAATGAGAGGGCTGGACCTGATGACCTCTGAGGTCCCTTTCAGCTCTAAATTTATGAGCCTATGGCTCCTTGCCTCCCAACATTTTCCCTGTCTCCCATCAATAGCTTTAATTCTTTTTCATTTTCTATTTTGTTATTTTTAAATGGAGGATTCTATTAATCTCCCCCCCCCCAAGAGATAGTGGAGACGACCTGAGCTCATGAATCATGGGGAAGAAGGGATGCGGCCACTTTCAGCCTGGCTGGATATTCCATTAGGGAGACCAGGCACCTCATTCATCATCCACTACCAGCTTGACAGGGCCATTGGCCCCCGCCTGGGAGGGTGAATCCTTAATTCAGAGGCAGTGGTTGTTGGGACAGCTATGGTAGCAACAACAGGACTACCTGTGATCCAGAATCCAGCCCAGGCAATGGGGGAGACTCTCAAGCTTTTGCAGGGAGGGAAAATGATCCAAGTGGTCACTTGTGTAGGTACCTGTTGGACTACCATTCAGGGAGCAGGGAAAATAGACCTCGACGTGGTGTCTGGATGCTGGTTTGCTGAGTGGACTTAGACAAGTTTCTTCCTCCCTTCCTTCCTCCTGGACTCTATTTCCTTTCCTTCTCTATAAAATCTCTGGTCAGTGATGGGAAGGGATGAATCTTACTTAATGTGAGTGCTCTACCAGCCCTGACAAGCTGGAAAAGTGCTATGTAAACCTTAAACCCGTCTCAAAATGGGAGCTATTATTATCAAATCTAATTACTTCTCTGAGGTGTGACTTGAAAGCAGGTGCTTAATAAACAGAACAGAACTTAGCACTATATAATCTCTGAGTGCAAGGGATCTTTCATTCTATTTTTAAATGTGATTTTATTTTCAAAATTTCATGCAAAGATTGTTTTTAACATTTATCTTTTTATAAGCTTTTGAGTTCCACATTTTTCTAACTCCCTTCCGTTCTCCCTCCCACTCTCCCCAAGACAGTGAGTAATCTGATATAGGTTATATATGTACAGTCAGGTTTAACATATTTCCATATTAGTCATATTGTTTAAGAAGAATCAGAATTAATGGGGGGGGGGGAGAAACCATGAGAAAAAGAAAAAATAAAACGAGTTTTAAAACGTGAAAATTGTACTCTTTGGTCTGCCTTCAGACTTCATAGTTTTTCCTCTGGATGTGGATGGTATTTTCCATCACCAGCCTTTTGTACTTGTCCTTGATCACTGTACTACTGAGAGGAGCTAAATTGATCATAGCTGATCATCATACAATGTTGCTGGTTATGTGTACAATGTCCTCCTAGTTCCGCTCACTTCACTCAGCATCAGTTCATACAAGTCTTTCCAGACTTTTCTGAAGTTCATCCACTCATGACTTTTTTTTAATAGAACAATAGTATTCCATCACACCATATACCATGCCCCTATGAGGGTTAATCCCTCAATTTCCAATTCATTGCCATTACAAAAAGAGTTGCTAGTAATATTTTTTTTACATGTGAGTCTCTTTTTTTTATGATCACTTTGGGAAACAGACCTAATAGTGGTATTGATGGATCAAAGGATATGCATAGTTTTATTGCCCTTTGGGCATAGTTCCAAATGGCTCTCCGCATTGGGTAGATCAGTTCACAACTTCACCAACAATGCATTAGTGGGACTTTACTTTTTTTAAAAATTTTTTGCAAGGCAATGGGGTTAAGTGACTTGCCCAAGATCACGCAGCTAGATAATTATTGTGTCTGAGGCTAGATTTGAACTCAGGTCCTCCTGACTTCAGGGCTGATGCTTTACCCACTGAACTACCTAGCTACCTCTGGGACCTTACATTCTTAAAGGCCTGGTTCAGAACTTTCCTTCTCAAAAGCTCTACTTGACTGCATTAGCTCAGACTTTTCAATCCAATTTATTTAGATTCAATAGAGTGTTGTGTGAAGAGCCTACTGTTAGGGTTTGAGGGAGACACAAAGTTTATATAAGAGACAGGTGACCAGAGTTCTCAAACTGGTCCTGGGGTCCTTAGTGTCTATTGGGTCATGTACCTCTTTGCCAGCTGTTGAAGCCTATGGACCCCTTTGTAGAAGAAGTCTTTAAAAGAATTAATGAAATGCTCAATTTCAGTTAGAAGTTAATGAAAATAAAGACATAGTTTTGTTTATTTTTAAACATTCAAAATCAGGGTCCCCCCAAAATCTATTCATGTTAAAAGGCAGATTTCAAAAGACCCTATACAAAAGGAAAGAAGGAACAAATAAAAGATCACCCTGTTGCAGATATAAGCCTACTTAGAAAGCCTGGCATTCACCAGCTGGCCCATGGAGGGGAGGGGAAGGAAGATCTCCTCTTGCTCCCCACCCTACTGATTCTCTTGGAGTTCAGAACTGTCCTTCCACCTTGTGGGCATCAGAAAGTAAAATTCTCCTTGGGAACTTTTCATCTTCAGGATGTAGAAAGCATAGGAAATAGTTCAAGAGAGTACCCACATACTCTGAGGTGAGGTGGACAACTCCCTCCAATCTTGGAACTCAAGCTCTTCCAGAAACAAAGAGGTTTCCATGGCTCAGTTTTTTTGATCCAGGAAAAAATAATTGATCAGGTGAATTTCTGCTACTTCTAAAACCCATGAGCCCTTCTCATTCTAAACTTTATAATTCAATGAACATAAAAGTCCTGGACATAAAGTACCTTAGACCATGGAGGGAGTGACATTATCTCTTGTAGGGGAAAAAGCCTAGGTTTAAATGTTGCCTCCAACAGGGATGTGCTGTGGAACCTTGGTCAAATCACTGAATTTACTTGGGTCTCAGTTTCTTCTTTTGTAAGAGAAGGGAATTGAACTGAATGACCTCTGAGTTCCCTTCCAGCACCAAATCTTCAATCCTAAGGGTCAGGAGATTTGTGTTTAAATCCTATTCTCACTGCTTTCACTTGTTTGAATTTCAATTTTCTTATTTGTAAAATAGGAATAATATCACCCATACTACCAACCTCATCATTGTCCAATCTCTGGTAGTAACAGTGGCTAACATTTATAAAATGTCTACTCTGTGGTTCGTCACAGTAACCTTGGGATATAAGGGGCTATAATTATGCTCATTATTATGCTCCATTTTACAGACCTGGAAACATTTTTGAGTCCCAAGCTGTTTCTCTACACACACACACACATCTATAAGACTATATAATACAAACTTCCAGGCCAGACACTCTTATCCACTGAGCATCCTCACTAATAAGGCTGACCCTCCATTAAAGCCCTCCTCTGATACCTCAGTAAAACATATTGCCAACAGAGCAGTGCTTGCTGTCTGAGGACATGCCTGGTTAAGTTTTATCAGTCTGGCAGCTGTAGGTTGATGACTTTTCCTTCTAACATAGCTCTTGAAAAACCATCTACTCCAATATTAGAAGGAACCCAGAAAATTGGGAGAACAACTTTTATTTCTCTTTTAAAGTTTCTCCTATAGAAAGTTTTATGGACAGTTTCTGAGTTTCTTGACTCAAATAAATAGAGAACTTTTTCAGATTTATAAAATTTATTCAAAATAAATATAAAAATATTCAAATTTATAAAAAATATGAGTCATTCCTCAATGTCAAAGAGGATGAGTCAAAGAATCAAAGAATATGAAGAAATCGAAACTGTACACAAAAATATTTGTCATTAATGATTAGAAAAATATAAATTGAAACAACTCTGAGATAGCTCATGCCTATCAGATTGGCTTAAATGATAGAAGGGGGAAAAATGACAAATGTTGAAGGGGAAAAAACTGGGACATTGTTGATGGAATTATGAACTGATCCAATCATCTTGGAGAGCAATGTAGAATTATGCCCAAAGAGTTGTAAAATTGCATATGCCCTTTGACCCAGCAATGCCATTATTAGATCTGTTTCCCAAGGTGATTAGGGAAAAAGGAAAAAGAACCTATAGGTTTAAAGTATTTATAACAGTTCTCTTTGTAGAGACAAAGAACTGGAAATTGAGGCAATGCCCATCAATAGGGGAATGGATGAATAAGTTGTGGTATATGAATTGTGATGGAACACTACTGTGCTGTAAGGAATGATGAACTGGTTAATTTTAGAAATAAGCAGAACCAGGGGCAGCTAGGTGGCGTAGTGGATAAAGCACCCTCTTTGGAGTCAGGAGTACCTGGGTTCAAATCCGATCTCAGACATTTAGTAATTACGTAGCTGTGTGGCCTTGGGCAAGCCACTTAACCCCGTTTGCCTTGCAAAAAAAAAACCCTAAAAAAAAAGAAGAAATAAGCAGAACCAAGAGTACACTAGATACAATAAGAGAAACATTGTTTGAAGAGTAACCATGAACAACTAAGGTATTTGAGTAAAATGAACATTCAAGTCAACTACAAAGAACCTATGAAGGTAGATGCTATCCATCTCCAGAGAAAAAAATGACATATGAAAGTATGTTTTGTATGGTTTCACACATATATCTGTGTCAAATGTTGGCCTTCTCTAGTGTGGGATTGGGAGGGATGGAGAGAAACGGTTTGGATCTCAAAAATGTAACAATGAAAGAATACAAATATATTTTTTAATCATCTACTAAGTTGTGAGGGGCTATGATATGTGTTGGAGGTGGTAAAATCACAGAACTTTGATGAACTGAAGTAATAATAATGATGATGATGATGATGATGATGATGATGATGAGATAAAATGTCAGAGCTGAAAGGGACCTTAGATTAGAATGTTGGAGCTTGAAGAGGCTTTAGAAATTGTGGAAATAGAATATCAGAATTGTAAAGGTGCTTAGTTAATAGATTGTCAGAACTGGGAAGGACCTGATACTATTGAATATCAGAACTGGAAAAGAATGTAGCATAGAGAATATCAAAGTTGGAAGGGAACTTAGAATATGGCATATCATAGTTGAGAGGAAAGCTAGGACAAAGACCATAGAACTTCAGAGGCAGGAGGGACATTAAAACATAAAATGCCAAAGCTGGAAGAGACCTTAGAACATAAAACATAGAAAGTTAGAACTAGAAAGTCTCAAGTTGTCAGAACTGGAAAGAACTTTAGAACACCAGAATTTTAGTTAGAGTTGAGAGGGACCTTAGAACATAGAAAGCCAAAACAACTAAGAGACTTGGTAATATAAAACAAATCAATTCTAGGGGTAGGATCTTAGAACTTTAGAACTAGGAGGGATCTTAGAACATGAAAAACCAGTTCTGGAAAGGGCCCTAGAATACGTAAGGTCAGCACTGGCAAAGGTCTTAGATCATATAATGGCAGTTCTAGAAAGGACCTTAAAACACAAAAGGTCAGATCTAGGAAGGGTCTTGGAAGATATAAGGTCAGGACTAGGAAGGGTCTTTAGATCATCCAGTCCAAGTCTCCTCATGCCATTAGAAGTGAAACATTTTGAAGTTTCAGATCAGCCCAAGCCTGATGGGCTTCTGGGGGTTGCCAGCCTCTCTCTCCAGGAATGGTGTATAGGAGGATAGTTTCCCCTCACTGAGGGGATGGGGGGAGGGTCCAGCTGAACCCTCCCCCTCCTACCCTTACTGTCCACTCCCCTTCCCCATGAGCAGGGCCTTTCTCAGGCCCAGACAGATGGCCCCTGCCACTCACCCAGCTTCGAGCAGGCTAATCCTGCCCTCCCTGGATGGGGCATTTGCATTTCCCCAACAATACCCCATTCAGAGCCCTTCTTCACGTTTCTCTGAGGGCCTCCTGGGGATCCCTGTCAGCTCCATGGGCTGCTGGGGGCTCCCAGGAGCTGAGTGTAGCTCAGACCCTCTCTGGGACTGGACCAATCAGAAAGAGGACAGAAATATGAAAGGCAGACGTCTCAATTTCGGCACCTAATTGTTTTAGTTTGGCAAAGGGAACACGGATACTGGGGCGCCAAGTGTCTCAGCAATGACTTCATTAAGCCCCATTGGGCCCTGGGAGAGTGGCTTGTTTCAGGGCCCAGCCCCTTGGTCCAACCTCCTAAGGAGCTCCCCCCCTTCCCTTTCATTCCTCTTTCCTTTTCTAGTGGGGAAACAAGGCTTATAGGATCAAAGGATTTGGAACTGGAAGGGGCTTTTGAGACTCTGGAATCTAACCCCCTCATTTTACAGAAGAGGAAACTGAGGCACCAGAGATTGGAAAGAGATTGACTGAAGTCACACAGGTAGTTAGTCAGTTAATCAAGAAGCATTTTAAAATACTACATGCCATTGGATCCACGATGAAAGATAAGAACATGGTCCTTGTCTTCAAAGAGCCATTTAAAAATGGCAGAGACAACAGCTAAATAACTAGGTATGAACAAGACACAAGCAGTCTATGTGGAAAGTAACTCGGAGGGAAGGTGCTAAGGGTGTAGGACAGGGTCTTCAAAGGCCCCCTTCGGAAGGCAGGACTCAAGCTGTCTGGAAAGAACTAACCCAGCTTCTGACTCCAAATGCAACATCCCAACGACCTCTTTAGTCTCCCTTCCTACACTATAAAATGCCAAAGCTATATCATGTACTAGCCCAGAGAGGCCACTTCCAGTGACTGCTACTCTGGGCTACTCCTTCTTTCAAAGATGATGAACCTGAAGCCTCCAGGGGCCTTTGGAGAATTTGCTCAAGGAAGTCTGAGAATTAAAACACAGGGATTCTGATTTCCAGGCATGGGAAACACATTTGACCTTTCTGAGCCTCAGTTTCTTCATCTATAGGAAGGGGAAAAAAATAGTCCAGGAGTATATTGGACCCAACTAGAACTGAGTCAATAGAGCTGATTTTCAAGGTATGTTTACATTTATACATCAAAACTATATATTAGAGCTTAAATTACTGTTTTACTTATAGTTTAACTTAAGAGAACGATGGAGAATGTATTAATAAAACTGATTAAATTTAAAAGTGTCTTGGGCACATTTCCTTTCATAGATTGCTGATTGCTAAACATTTAACAGCATATCCTTGCCTGTAGCTTCTCGGTTCACAGGGTTGTTGTGAGGATAAAAGAGAGAGAACAAATAAAGTCCACATTAGGGGACCCTGGTGCAAAGCAATGATTAACCTACCCTAATTGTGGTTATTGCTTAGGAGACGGTCTTCAAGAGTTGCAGAAAAGCCAATACTTGCTGGCCCCAAATCACAACTTTAATTTCAATTCAATTTACATAATCATTTAAAGAACTGAATATTCTTATTGTGAAATCTGTCTAGTGACCAATGAATGGACATACTGCTAGCAGAACTGGATAACAGCAACAACGACGATAATAATAATAAACACCCATTTACACATGTTTTTTGAAGTTCACTTAGTGCCTTTAATCTTACAATGCTCTATAAGGTAGATAGTGTGCATCATTACTATCCTTTTACAGATGGGGATGGGAAGTGAGAGGGGGCCTCTCCTGCAGCAAGCTTTTCAGCCTGGAAAACTTTCACACTAACACTGGCTTAAGGCCTGATGATAAATGAAGGCACAGAGAGCAGCCGGTTCTCATGGACACAAAGGGCTTCTTCCCTTCCTCTTCACAAGGACACTGCTGGGGTAGGGACATTGAGCTGTTGGAGTGGCTGACAGCTTTATAGGTTGGACACAATGGGCGGAGGCTGATCCCGGGAGTGTCTGTCACTAGGGCTGCCTGCCCTGGCCCCTCAACTGAGATAAGTCCTATGCCATCTTCCTCTACCTACCTGGCCCAACACACTACTTGGGAGCCCCACACAGAGGGTCTCGGAATCTTTGGGATCATAGAATTTCCATCTTAGATGTCATTTAATCTAATCCCCTTATTTGAAAGAGGAGGAAATTGAGACTCAAAATAGGGAAAGATTATAGTTATGCAAAGGAATCAGGATTTGAATCAATGTCTTCTGACACCTCCATGGAAATACCTCAGCTGAGACCCTTCTAAGAGGACTGGGAAGGCCTTTGGTAGCCATCACCTAACCAGGTTCCAGGTATTCATTTTCCAAATATGTTAATTCAGAAATGGATTTGGAGTCAGAGAATCTGTTTAACCCTATGCTTACCAGTTTTCACCTTCATCAATCCTTTCTCCTCTCTAGGCCTCGGTTTTTCTAATTATCAAACGAAAGGGTTGTATTCGACAATATCTAATTTCTTCTCTAGTGCCAGATCCTTTGATCTCCCCATCTGGGATAAAGACATTTTTTTTCTCTCTGCTTTTTCTATCCGCCCAGGCTTGACATAGGCCCCAAGATCCCTGCCCAAGTGTGACATCTTCATTGTTCTGTGTAATTTTATTTTCTTGCTAAGACTGAGGGGGAATAAATTATAGAAATTTGCATCTTCCCAGAGACAGGGGTTATTTTGAGAGGACTTTCTGATTTTTTCAGGCAATTTGGGAGAGGGATGAAGGTAGCCTAAAGGATCTGTCAGGAAGGAATAGTTCTTTCTATCCCAAGACAGAACACATGTACTCAGACTCATACATTTGTTTGTTCATTCGACAAGTATTTGTGAAGTTTCTTTGTGATAGGCTAGGGATTGGAGCCTAGATTACAAAAGCAAAAATTATATAGTCCTTGCCCCTAAGGAACTTACATTCCACTGGGCAGGGAAGTGAGGGAGGGACATAACACAGAGATGAGTAAATATGAAATATAGACAAAATAAAGCAGGGGAAAGTCCTGAACTAAGGTTGGGATGAAGAGAAACAGGAAAGTCTTGTCAAGAAGGTAGAGCTTAGTAGTCATAGATAACACTTTAAGATTTGCAAAGCACTACACAAATTACAGCCATTTTATCCTCACAACAACTCTGGGAGGTAATTACTATTATTATTATACTCATTTTACAGATGAGGAAATCGAGTCAGGAGTTAAATGGCTTACCCAGGGTTACACAGCTGGTAATTGTCTGGGGATGGATTTGAACTCAGTTCTTCCTGATTCCAGGTCCAGTTCTGAGTCAAATAATAATCCAACTGAGCTGATCCATGAAGGAAGCTTAGGATCTAGGAGACAGAGATGAGGAAGACATTCCTTCCAATCTTTTCAAGGATACGGAAACCTGGGAAGGAATCTTAGATCCTCTCTAATCCAATTTTCATTTTACAGACTTCTCCAAGGTCACCCCAGCTAGCTAGGTGCCAGAGCCCAGATTTGAACCCGTGAATCAACATTCTCTGGACATCTAGTATGTAGTATGCTGTGTACTACTCAAAACCAATCCTTCCTATGTAAGCTTAACCATTTCTACACACCAGACTCATTTTCTTCTCTTCAAACACCTTCAAAAATACACTCACATATCTTATACAACACATTCATAGATATAGCAGGGCAGAGTAAGACAGATACTGAGATCACAGGACTTGAGTTCAAAACCAGTTAGCAACTGGCTAGCTCTAGGACCTTAGGCAAGTCACTTCCTTTTTTAGAACCTCTTCTCCTATCAAATGAAGGAGTTAATGACTTCCAAGGTCTCTTGCAAACTAAGTCCTAGAGCCCTGACTCAGCTCTAATTGAGTGATCTTGGGCAAGCTGATTTGCTTTGTAAGGTTGTCCCTCAATTTCCTCATCTGTAAACCCTAGATAATACTATGTGAGATATTTATGTTACAGAGCTGCTGGAGGGGAAAGCCTTTGGAAATCTTAAAGCTCTTTTGTTTCTTTCTGAGCCTCTATTTCCTCTTCTGTAAATTGAGGGTAAGAGTACTGGTACACACAAAGCAATTGTGAGGTCAGTGCTTTCTAGAAAGGCAAATTCAAAGAAATGCAAACTTTGGTACTCATTCATAGTCCCCTTGCAGCCCAGGCTCTGGCTTGCAGAGATGCCTGTCCAGATGTTATCTGGAGGAGTTTACATAAATTCAATTCTCGGGTGACTGGGAAAGGCCACAGCTGCTGGGCTGCCCATGTAGCATGGTGTTATCACTCTCCTCAAAGGGCCTGCTTGGAAATGGGGTAGTGGATGACCTGGGGACCTGCTTGGTCTTCAGTTGGGGCTACTGGGCCAAGACAGATAGACATTCCACAGCTCCAGTATCTCTTTCCCTTAGCCTCCCTCACTACTCCCCACCCCCCTCAAAAGACTTTTTCTTCTCATTCCATGAGGTGTTGGTGGTAGGGTGAGGAGAACAGGAGCCAATCTCTTCCACCCAGCAAAATGCAAATAAGGTTTCAAAGGCCATGTTGGGGCCCTGTTCTCCCCCATCCACTTAGGACTTTAGTCTTCCCTGACCCCAGGAGCCATATGCAGGGTACAGGCTCCTTCCAAGTATAGAATCTAGGACAGGAAGGGACCTGAGAGAGCATGAAAACCAGTTCCTTCCTTCCAGGCCCAGAGAGGAATTGTGGTGACTGGGCCAAATTCAGTATAGAAGATGGGTGGCTTTCACTGCACCTGCTTCTTGGCCATCATAGGGGTGCTAAAGTTGCATTATTTCCTCCTGGCATTGAATGTGGTTCAGGGAAACATGTCTTAGCTTCCCTACTCCCAGCAATTTGTGAATAGATTCTCTACCTGCCCATTACCTCCAAACAACCTGTAGTTCTGCAGTCCCTCATTTTCACCTGGACCAAATAAGGGCCAGAGAAGTATAACTAATCCTCAAAGAACGAGACCCTTCAAAGGGCCCCCTCTCCATGGGTAGAAATTGGTCAGAGGGAGCAGCTCAGGGATGAGCCTGAAGGCACACATATCTCCAAAAAGTTCCATCCCCACCTGTAGCTCATCTTCCACTCCTCCGTATTACATTCCTACATTAGGGGAAAAGCATATGCTAACATCTCTGTGGTAGGACAAAGTCCCAGAACCCTTATCCCAGATCTAGTTCTGGCAGAAAAGGGAAAAATTCATCTTGCCCAAAGTCCAATTACTGACAATTCTGGGGCTTGAACCCAGGTGGATTGACTCCAAATCAGAGATCTAGAGGTGAAAGGGACCTCAGAGCTGGGGATACACTGGTCAATATTTAATAATTAGTTCTCTGGAGGGGGGGGAGTATATATGATATACTTTTAAATTTAATTTGTATTTTTACCATTTTCTCCAAAACTTTCTTAACTCTCAACTATTATCACCCACCCTCCAGCCCCCATAAATCAAGTCTTGTATTGTAGCTTCCAACTTGTCATGTGTAAACTGAAAATTTAACAACTGACTTTCCAATCTGCCAGAGCACACTCCTGCCTCAGTAGCCATATAGTCCAGCATTCTCATTTTACAAATGAGAAAACTCAAACCTAAAGACTTTAAGTAACTTGACTAAAGTAAGGGATCATTGGAGGAAGGATTTGAGTCCAGAGCCAAGCCCCCCCCCCCCACCTTACTACATTGCTTTGATAGGGTCATTTTCAAAAAAATGTTTATTTACTTTTATTTATTTATTTTTTTAGTTGTTGCGAGGTAAATGGGGTTAAGTGGCTTGCCCAAGGCCACACAGCTAGGCAATTATTAAGTGTCTGAGGTCGGATTTGAACTCAGGTACTACTGACTCCAGGGCCAGTGGTCTATCCACTGCACCACCTAGCTGCCCCGATAGGGTCATTTTTCAAAGGTCCAGTGTACATTTGGTGAGATTCCACAGGTTTCCAACTTTCCCTTCTTATGATTGGATTACAAAATCATAGAATTTAAAGCTTATTATTAAAGGCTTATTATTCCCTCCCCACCCTCACCTGGAGGGATTTAAGAAACCATCTCCTGAGCCAGGGTTCCTAACCTGGGGTCTGTGAATTTGTTTTTAAAATACTTTAATTACTGTTATTTCTCTATAATTAATTTCTTTTGTAATTCTATGTATTTTATTTTATGTATTTAAAAATTATGATTCTGAGGAGGGGTTCATGGACTTCACCAGATTGTCCCCCATTCTAGTCCAATAACCCTTACTTTGTGAAGAAGAAACTGAAGCTCAGAGACTAGATGGGACTTGTTGGCTTCCCTTTTTGAATCCCTTCAGGTTCCTAGCTCCTGGGTGCCTTGGACTTTTTAGCCACAGGCCTCACTCCCCCATTTTGTTTCGTAAATACATTTACCATTGAATATTGTGAATTAGAATTATCTGTGTTTGCATCATCGTCTCCCACTGGACCCAGAGTTCTGGGAGAGAAGGGAATTCTCTTCAAAGGGGACCTGATATTGGAGAAAGGGCTCTGGTTAGAAACCAGGCTGAGCCAGACTCCGAATCATTTACTAGATGAGCATTATTGAGCAAATCACCAACTTTGGAGTTTCAGTTTCCTACCTCGGGTTAATCAGAGGATCACACATGTAGAGATGAAAAGTGTCGTAGAGGTCGTTTAGTCCAATCTCCCAGAAGAGGAACCAAGACACAGAGAGGTTGTGACTTGTCCAAGGCCATACCCAAGGTAAGCAGCAGGTACTTGAACCAAGGTCATCTGATTCCAAATTGAGCCCTCTTTCCACAGTGCCTCAAGAACCTCCAAAATCCTATAATCTAAACTTCCTCTCTCCTTAAGCATAGGGTTTTGTATACAACTGGTGCTTAATATTTGACTATTGCATTACCACAGATTTTTCAGAAGTGAGAGTTGGGAGCGGGTCCAGAAGGCTTCCTGAAGGAGTTGAGACCCTGCAGATTTTGAAGGAAGGGAAAAGAAGAACACTGATGACAGAGCGGAGAGCAGGTAGAAGTCTAACCTTAAAGGGGCAGATAATAATTGTTTTATGGGTTAATATTCTTGTTTGGGGTGGGCAAGGAGAGAAGAAAGAGGGTGCTTTGCTCGGAGTACTCCTTGTCCTGGCAAGTGCCAGCCCCAGGAGAAAGTGGGTGAGGCCCCCAGAGTGGGGCTGGCTGGCTGCCACCCTAATCGGTTTATGGGGAGGTAAGACCCATCCATTCTGTCTGTCAAGTTGACTTTGCAGCCTCTTTGCAAACAGGGTTAAAGTCAAGTGTGCCTATAATCCTTGTGATCCTTCCCTGGCACCTGGGCCCAAGGCTCAGAGGGCCAAGAGCCCGGTTTTGCTCTGCCCCTTCCCCCTTCCCCCCTTCCCTTTTCCCCTTCTCCCCTCCCGCCAGGGATGTTTATAGGCCCATACGGGTGGGTTTGTATAGATAGAGCCTGCTGGGCCTGTTTAGCTGGGAGGCCAATTAGTGGTGTAAAAGCTACCAGGCAATTAGCCTCTAATGACTCTAAGCCCTTGGCTGAGGCTGCTTCTGCCCCAAGAGGCCCAGGCCAGTCCCAGGAGGGCTGGGCCAGGCAGGGGAGGCAGTTGCAGTGGGCGAGATTGTCTTTGCTTGTGGGTTGGACTGCCCAGCTTTCTTTCCAACTCTCCACTTCTGAGATCCTCTAAGAAAAAGCACTGGATGAGAGTCAGAAAACCATCAGTTCAAATCCTACATGTCTTTTCACCTCTCTGGGTCTCAGTTTTCCTGTTTATAAGGTGGGGATAATTACTGGCAAAGCCAGTGCTTTATAAACTGAAAAATACTTTAAGGAAATGAGTGTCTTCATTACTCTTGTTTCTTCACTTGTGGTCAAACCTGGTCCACCTCTGCTAGTGCTCACCGAGTCAAGTCCATATTCCTTTTGCTGCCATTTAAGATCCCTCATATCTCTGAAGCTGGTCCAGCTTCATCTCCCAACCCTCCACCTCCCTCCCCAGTCCCCAAGCTGCCATGCCCTCCCTCCTCTTCCCTCCTCTGCTGAATTTCTGCCCATTATTTAAAGCCTCCTCTGCCACCAGTGCTAGATTGTTTATTGAGTCATTTTTATCCTCCTCAGACATGGATGTAATGCCTACGGGTTCAGAGCACTGCTTTCTGCTTTTGCTTACCAGATACAAACCCTGCAAATATTCTTCTTGGTTGATTAGAGAGGCATAAAGCATGGGTAGGAGGGGAGTCACCGATACCCCTAGGGATAGGGGGAGGGATGGGTGGAAATCAAGGTAGTGCCAATGAGGGTGGCCTTGAAGCTGAACTTTAAAGGGAGAAGGGCAGTTCATTAGGCAAAGAGGGAAAGATCCGTAATTGAGTTTAATAAATGTTTGGGGGAATGAATTTGTGAGGTCCTACGATTCTACTTTTCTTGTGCCTTTTCTGCCAGGAAAGGAGAAATACTTTGCTAAAATCCTGTTGATTGGCAGTAGACCTTCAGAGCAACCTCTGGGAGCCAGGGCCCTGGCTTTCCAGGTCCTGAAAAGTCAATCTTTCCCAGGCCTGCTTTGGAAGTGTTGGGGCCTCTCTGGGTCTGGGTTATCTTCTTAGCTTCTGTCTTACTTCACTGCCTGGGATCAAAGAGAGAGTTATCAACTCCCTTAGAGAAGCTCTGGCTTGCCTGATTCCCAGGGACTGGGGCATTGCCAGCCTTGATCCTGAGGCAGGGTCTGAACCCCCAAAGCTTTCTATCTTCCCTCCTCCCCTAGGCCTTATCTCCTTTCCTGGCCTTATGCATATTATCTGCTCCAGTTGAGTCAGTGTAGTCTCCCCATTGATCTGGGAAGCCATCATTTTTGTGCCTGACCGAAACCCCCTTTATTTCCCCCCTCCTCTCAAGCCCTCCCTTGCCCTCTTTGACTTCAGCATCTTCTCCATTGTCCAAAGGCCAGCTTGAGTTCCATCTCCGGGCAGCCTCCCCTGACCATGCCAACTCACACCCACCATGGAAAATGAGGATTGGACACTGATCTTTCTTGCCTTATTCTCTTTCTAATCCCTGTGGATGAATCGCCTGAATGAAGCCTGCTTTTCCTCTGTCTCTCTGAGATTGTCAACCGATGAATATATTTATTAAGGAACTACAATGACAAAAATGAGCCCATTCCCTGCCCTCAGGGAAATTGTATTCTATAACCATATCTACAAAATATAAGCACAAGATGGGGGGGGCAGTCAACTCTGAAACGATCAGGGAAAAGACCTTGACTCAATTAATCAATTAACAAGCATTTGTCTCACACTTACTAAGAGCCAGACACTTGAGGATCAAAAGATAAAGCATGTTTACATGTATAACTGATATCATATTGCTTGCCTTCTGGGGAAGCTGGGGTTAGGGAGGGATTTGAGGGAGGAAAGGAATGTGGAATTCAAATTTTAGTTTTTTAAAAAGATGACTGTTTAAAATAAATAAATAATAGTTTAACATTTTTAATAATATTTTATTTTTTTTCTAATTTTCTTAAATTCCTAACTCCTATATTTATAATTTCCAAAAAACAGTTTTTAACATTCATTTTAAAAAAGTTTTGAGTTCCAAATTCTCTCCTTCCCTAAGCTGATCTTCAATTTCAAGTAGGAATAAATTTATTGTTTTAAAAAAGATAAAGCATGGAACTGTTCATACTCAATTTTATTAGGAGGGAGACAATATGAATATATTTCAAAATATTCAAAATAAACAGATGGGATAAATGCAATATACACAGGAAGCTCAGCAAAAACTTGAACCAAAAGCTATTTTAGCCTCTCAGGAACTGCTTTCTTCTTTTGCCAGAAGACTGGGGATTTTGAGTAGAGGGTCTCTGTCCAGAAGACATTAGGCAGCAGGTCAGTGGACTGCTCAGGAGGGAAGCCTTTAAGTTGGACTGTGGGGGATGAGAGATGATAGAAAAATCATTCCAGGCAGAGGTGAAGATGTGAGTTAAGGCATGAAAGGGAAACATCTGGGACATATTTGGGGATGGGTGATTTAATAATCACTCTTTAAAAATGCATACTTTACTGAAAGCCTTCACCACAGTCTCCAGTTACCAAGATTATTGTTATTATTATTATTACTCCTGCTTTAACAGCTGAGGAAACTGAGGCTCAGAGTGGTAAATGATTTGCCCCCTAAGGTTATACAGAAATGGAGGAGAATTTGAATTTAGGTTTTCTAATTTTAAGACAGTTCTGTCCATGTTGCCTCTATAGTTGGGCTGAAGTGGAAAAAAAGTGACTCACTACAGGCAAAGTTAATGTTCCATCTGGAGTCCTAAGTTCAAATCTTGCCTGTGGGTGCTTATTTTCTTGATGATCTCAGGAAAAACCTTTTACCTTGAGCCTTGGTTTTTCTCTTCTGCAAAATAGGCTAGATCTACCTACCAACCATTTTCATTTGTGCTGATAAAATGAGATAATGTCTGTAAAGCATTGTGAGGATCTATGTAATGCACATTGTTTTTGTTTATTCTCATTTATTTATTTTTGGCTTTTTTGCAAGGCAATAGGGTTAAGTAACTTGCCCCAGGTCACATACCTAGGGAATTATTAAAGTCAGAGTTTGGATTTGAACTCAGATCCTCCTGACTCCAGGGCCAGTGCTCTATCCTAGCTGCCCCTGTAATGCACTTTGATAGCAGGTGACAGAACAGAAGGGTGAAAGACACTAAAAGAATTAAGATGAGAGATCTGTGTTCAAATCCAACTGCCACACTTTACAGTTAAAAGATATTATACAGATTGGTTCCTTACTCTTACAGAAGGGGAACTCCTTTGCTAGGGTGAAAATCAGGATGGATTTAGTAACAGGTGATTTGAGTCTGAATCATAGCTGACCTAACCACTTGTTTATACCCTCAACAACCTTGGGCAAGGTTGAACCATGTCTAAAATGGCCGGGTGGGTAATAATCATGCTTAGGCTGTGGAGGTTGACCTAGGAAGGAGTCAGAGCAATGTGGATTCAGCTCCCGTCTCACACACTCATTTTCTGTGTGTGACCTTAGGCAAATTACTCAATCTCTTAGTGCCTCAGCTTTCTTATCTGTAAAATGGGGATAATAGCATTTAGCTATTAGGGTTGTTCTGAGGGTCAAATGAGATAATGCATAAATTTCATCATCTTTACTACCAATCTAAGATGGATTTTTTTTCAATAAATCTTGAAGTCCTAGGGGGCAGCTAGGTGGTGCAGTGGATAAAGCACTGGCCTTGGAGTCAGGAGTACCTGGGTTCAAATCTGATCTCAGACACTTAATAATTACCTAACTGTGTGGCCTTGGGCAAGCCACTTAACCCCATTTACCTTGCAAAAAACCTAAAAAACAAAAACAAAACAAATAAATCTTGAAGTCCTTTAGAAATGTGAGATATAGTCATTATTTCTTGGGTGGAAGATGGAGGCTAGGCCAATGGAGTTCCTTCCTTAGGAAACTGCAGCAACCTCTTGGAGTCTTGCAGGCCAGGGCCTGCCTAAGCGGGGGCCTCTCCCAGCTCTGGGGAAGAGATTGAGATCTGCCCTACTTTCCTTTTCACCAGGCTCTGACAAGCTGTTTCCTGCCACCCGGCCTCTTTCCCCCTTCCCCCATCCTGGGGGCACAGGTGACCCATTTTCAAAAACAGAGGGCCCTGCCCTACCCAAGAAGAAGTCATCCTTCACTAGAAGCACAGAAGACGCTCTCCCCAAACTGGCTGACTGAAGAAGAAGGAAGAGGATAGGATTGGGAGGAAGAAAGAAGTCTTCCTCCTCAGTTACTTATCAAGCAGCATGACCTTGGTCAAGTCACTGACCCTTTTTGGACTTCAGTCTCCTTTCTTTACTCAGAAGCCTCAGAAAAGGGTGACTGAATGAAGAGGGATTCTTGAGTGGAAAATATAAATTAATGTTGCTATAGCAACATAAGGAAGTCTTTTTTTAATTAAGAACTTAGCAACTAACATATAAATTTTTATGTACAAGAGAACCAAATAAAAAAGTTTGTGGCATATATAATTTAAAAATATATATGTGCATATATATGTAAATATTAAATTTAACATATTTGTAATTCCCTGTCTGGTGTCCTCCTCAACTCAGCATTCACAGGTTTGCTACTTAGTCTTTCTGTGTTAATGACAACTGCTTTTGGGGCTGTACATCTAAAACAACTCATGTGCCCTTTAATGATCACATACAATCAATTCAGAACAAAAGCATTGATCAAGGTAGAAAAGTACAAATAATAGTTACCAAATATTCCTCCTACATCGACCTGAGGAGCACTTTCTCCCAAATGCACATAGAATCCATGGGAAGATACAGCATAAACCTAATAATCCGCTGGTAGTGAGGCACACACATATAGGAAACCTGTACAAAAATGAGACAGTTCCTGTCCTCAAGGATTTTATAGTCTACTGATAGCGATCTCTGTGTTCTGCTGTTGACTGTGTTCATCTAAGACTCCCAGATCTTTTTTAGATATACTGTTGTCAAATCATGCCTCACTGTGTTTAATATTTATGAAGATTTGGTTCCAAGTGAAGGACTTTGCAATTATGCCTATTAAATTTCATTTTATTCTATTTTTTTAAAAAAATTAAGATATTTTTAATGACCCCAAACATTTTAATTTGTTCCAATATTCTAGTCTGTTGAGAACTTTTTTTATTCTTACCTTGTCATAAAATATTTCATTCCCTCCCAGCTTTATGCCAGTTGCAAATTTGATAAGAATTTCACCTATGATTTCCTCTATGTCCTCCCTAACAATATGGAGCAGATCAGGGTCAGCAAGCCCAACATTCCTCCAACCCATCCACAAGGGGATAGTGTGAGAGGCTTTGTTGAACACTTGGCTTTAGTCTCAGAACCCTGGGTCTACAACATCAGCCTGGCAAAAAAGGAAATGAACTTGGTTTGTTGTGACCTGTTCTTGTCATCCTGGGCCCATAACAATTACCAATTCCTTTTCTAAATGCTCAACAACCATAGCTTTAAAAATATCTAGATATTTGCCAGAAATTGAAGTTATTGTCTTTTAGGCAATTGGGATTAGATGATTTACCCAGGGTCACACAGTTAATAAGTGTCTGAGATTATATTTGAATTCATGTCTCCCAGACTCCCAATGCTGTAGCCACTGGGTCACCTAACTGCCCCCGGAATTACTGTCACTAGCCCATCATCTGTAGACTTTCTCTTCTTCTTTTTTTGAAAACTGGAGCATGGTGCAGTACTTCTAGCCCTGAGCCTGGATTGCTTAAAGTCAAATATTGACCTCAGATACTTATTAATGTGTGACTCTGGACTAATATTTCCATAAATAGGAATAATGATAACACCTACCTGCCAGAGTTGTTGACAGGATTCAATGTGAAAATAATAGTGAAACAGCATTGTATCTGAACATAGTAGGTGCTAGAGATATATTATTTGCTTTCCTCCAAATATGTGGCATGCTGTTATCCATGCTCTGTGACTTTTCAAAGATCCCTGAGACAGTCTCAGTCACATTTGCTAGTTCTTTCAGAGCCCTTAGATGGAGTTTATCTAGGGCCAGGTGACTTTACCTGAGGACAGATAGGTGTTGTCATGGGTTTCCACTCCCTTCTAACTATTTTTATTTTTACCTTTTCAAGTCCAAAGATCACTCTTTGTAATAGAGAAAATAGAATCAAAGTAAAAATTGAGTTGTTCTGCCTTCTCTTTGTTATTTATTACCTGCTTACCAGAGTGAGAAATATTTCCTTCTCTTCTTTGTCCTTTCTCCTGTTCACAAATGAGCTTGAAAAGAAAATTCCCCCTGCCCCCATTGGGAGTTATTTCTAGCTCTTTCTTGCTCATCTTGGGCTATACTACCATTTTTTGGTATTCTTCCTCTGCTCATTTCCCTTCCATCTATCTTCTAGTCCTATATTTAAAAAATTTAAGCGGGATGATGAGTTCCTCAGCACAGCTTACATCAATTGATTTTGACAGCTCTCTCTTTTCATCCTCATTGGAATCATTTGTCTTGGTGTTATTAGAATATCATTTCTGAGTTTTCCATCCCTTCTGTGCTGACTTATCTTGTAGAATTTTAGTCCGTGAGCCCCTATGTATCTTTTTGATGAACCCTTTGAAATCAGCTTTCTGAAAATCTAGGGCGAAGGTTAAACTGTGCCTGGCTTTCTTCTCCCTTCTCTATCATGAATTTTTAAGATGGAGGGGTCATGTCCAAGGTTCCTATCACTTCTTCTTCAAATGGAAATCTTTTAAGTTAAATTGAATAGAGATGTAAAGAAAGCCTTCACTTGGTTTTGGAGAATCAATTGCACACATACAAGATGGGGAGGGATTGGCTAAGCAGCTCGGCTTACATATAGAAGAGCTGGTGCTTCTTATTAAGGGTTGCTAGCTCAATATGAGTCAATGGTGTGGCAAAGGAGTTAAAAAAAAGTTTTGTTGTAATTCTAACCCCTATAATGGTATTGTGAAGGAGGCATCCTCATTTAATGATGGAAAACCAGAAAGAAGGTTACATTTGCCTAAGGCTCCTTAAATGGTAACTGGAGGAGTTGGAAGCAGGTCCTTCTTTCTAATGCACCATACTGATTCTCCACCAAAATAAAGATTATTTCCTGGGATCCAAAAAATAGCAGCTCCCTCTGTCTTTGTGGAATCTGGCTAGAACAGAAGGAAGACTTCAGGCATTGGCATCCTTGGGGAATCTAGCCAGCTCCCAGAGATATTGGGAAGAGTTATAGGAAAGGATGGTCTCTGTCTCCGCTTGTGGACTGGGTCTTAGCAATTTCCTGATTTTCTATTCAGTCAAGTTAGGGAGCTCAGGGGTAGACTGTCATAAGTAAATAATGGTTTGGACCTTCTAACAAAAAGGGGAATAAGGAAAACAGGCCTTCTCCCTCAAAAGCCCCCCTCAGAGGAGCTAGAGTGGGAAGAAAAATCAGACTAGCTAAATGCAGCTTCTGAGGTTGGTGAGTGATGATGGCCTTGGGATTAGTTAGGAATACCCAGAAATTAATTCTCTGTCATCAACTGGCTTCAAATGACTGACTTTGTTCAACTCCCCCCTTAAAAAAAACAATTAAAACTTGGTTTTGATTATTTTATTATAAACCTGAGAGGCAGTGCAGGAGAGTGGATAGAAAGTTGGTTCTGAAACTAGTAAGCCCTGGCTTCAGATCTTTCTCTCGACATAGCCTGGCTGTGTGTGGGACTCTTTCATAGATTCTCACTACTCTAGGAAATTTTCTAAGATGGAGAGGTGTCAGCCAGCATTAGAAGAAGAATTTCTTCACCTGAAAGTTCCATGTATCTATGAAATTGTCGATCTAGCCACTATCCCTACTATTAAATTAATAAGGACAATTTACTGTAGCTCACTGTATCCAAGTATGTAGCTTGAAGACGGCGTAAAAAGAGGGCTGGTTTTGAGTTCTGGTATATCTGGGGTCAAGGCCTGCTTCTGATAGCATATTATCAATGTAATTCACTGAGGAGTGACTTCCCCTTTCAGTGTCCTGGGTCAGCTTTCACCATGTCACTGGCTGAGCTGCATGGTCTGGGGCAATGGGAGTTCTACACTGATGAAATAAGATCAAAGGCACAATGCCAATCCACGTAATATCAAGCATTTCTACAACTAGTTGAGCACACTTTGCCATGATTTTACATTTAAATAAAGTGTCTTCAACATATAAAGTGTCATGACGGCTGAGTCATTTCCTTTAAGTTTTTAATCAGATTCCTTCATCCATTATCCATTATCTGGGTTTGATGTCTGAGAACCTGGGTTCAGATCTAGCTTCCGTATTACCTGTGTAATATTAGGTAAACCATTTACCCTCTCTGAGCCTCATTTTCCTCATCTGTAAAATAAAAGACTTGAACTACACGACCTCCATGATCCCCTCAAGCTTTAGATCTAGGATGCAATGTTTTTTCTCTTCTTAAAAAGTCAGAGTTCATGTGTACTCACTTTTTCTACTTCTTCCCTCCCCTATCCCCCCAAATAAAATTCTTTCAAGAATTCTTTACATTATTGTTGATGTTCAGTCATTTTTCAACGGTATCCAACTCTTTGTGACCCTATTTGGGTTTTCTTGGCAAAGATATTGTATTGGTTTGCCATTTCTTCTCCAATCACTTCGTAGATGAGAGAGCTGAGGCAAACCAGGTTAAGTGACTTGCTCAGGGTTTTACAACCAGTAAAATATATAAGGCCAAACTTGAACTCAGGAAGATGAGTCTTCCTGCCTCCAAATCCATCTAGCCCCCCTAATAAAATGTGAGGAAAGAAAAAAAGATCTAGCCTAGGGTTTCTTTACCATGTATGTGTGTGAGCACGCTCGATCCTTCTGGCTATCTTCTAAAGCCTTCGTAATTCTTCTCAGAATCATATTTTTAAGTGCATAAAACAAGATTCATAGGACTATAAAAGAAACAAATTAAGCTGACATAAAGATAGCATTTTTTGGTCCATTCAAATTCATGGACCCTCTAAAAATCTATTGAGGGACTCAAGGACTTTCAGCTTTAAGATTCTTTGAGTCTTTGCCTGGACTCTCTGCTCCTTTCGGGGGGCTCACAGTCTCACTGGGGAGAAAAGACTCCTGCCTGTGAAAGATCTGATGTTACTTTTCCTGACTTTTGCTACTAATTCTTCATATACCTTAGTTTTTTACGTGCTGTTTACTCTATTGAATGAAAGCTCCTTGATGGCAGAGACTGTATCTTGTCTGTCTTTGCATCTCTAGTGATTAGCATAGGGTCTGGTACAAAATCAAAGTTAACAAATGATTGTTGACTAAATAACACTTTGAGAAAAGAGTAGGGGGCAGCTAGGTGGCACAGTGTTTACAGCACCGGCTCCAGAGTCAAGAGGACCTGAGTTCAAATCCAGTCTCAGACACTTAATAATTGCCTAGCTGTGTGACCTTGGGTAAGTCATTTAACCCTATTGCCTTAAATAAATAAAAAAAAAAGAAAGAAAAGAGTAGGAGAGATGTTATAAGGCCATGCAAGATTAAATGTTTCATGAAGGTCTCTCAGACAAAAAGAGGGAGAGACCAGGGCAATCTGGGCTCATGCACTAGGCTTCTAGGAAGAGTGGAGGAATGAGAAAAAGTGGGAGGACTTGGAGATAGGAAGAAGAGAGAGGGCATCCCAGGCAGGTGAGAATCAGGGGCATCATGAGGCAGTAGACAGAGCCCTGGATTTGAAGCCCAGATCTGCCCCTTACTAGCTGGTTGAAATTGAGCAAATTCCTTTACCTCTTTGACCTTAGTTTCCTCTTTTGTAAAATGAGTGGGTTGGATGGAAGGTCTCTGAGATGTCCTCCAACTCATTATCTCTGATCCTGTGGCTATGTGATCCATAAGGTTCCTTCCAAAATCTCTAGAATCCTACAAATGTCACCAGTAAATAACTCATTTTTGTATGGTGGGTCATAAAACTTTCCAACAACCCTAGAAGGAATGAGATGAAGTACAATTGCTTGCTTGACATGTGAAGCTCAGATATAGAAAGCAATTTGCCCAAGGTCACACAGCTGGTAGACCGTACAGGCTGAGGCTCACGTCCAGGTCTTCCGTCATCAGTCCTGGATCTGGGGGCATAGCAGCAAGGCAGGAGCTTCCGAAGGGGCCTGCTAGCCCCAGCCTGTGGGAACCCTCCAGTCCCCTGTGAGCTCACAGTTTCCAGGAGGGACCTTCGGGCTGGGGTTTCCTGGAAGCGGAACAATATAACCTAATCAGGGTGGGGCCCATTTGAGATTAGGAAGTGGGGCTTGGTCTCCAGAGAAAACAAGAAAAGGCTTTGACTCCCCCCCCCCCCCCAAAGCCAACAGAATATCTCTCCTCAGTCTTTCCAGACAAGTTCAGATCACTTGGATAAGTCCACATAGCAGCTTCCAGGCCTGGGGCTTTTGGATCTTTGCTTTCAAAGAAAGAAAAAGAAAAGAAAAGAAAAAAGATAATTCTAACTCCCCCAGGACCCTAGACCAGAAAGGATCATGGTTATCCTTTGTAGAGTCTGGATACTGTGGGAGTACCACTGTCCAGATAGTTAGGAATGAGGAACCAAGGAGATTGTAAACTCAAAATCAAAGAATCACAGAATGTCGGATCCGGTCAAATGATTTGTCCAGGGGCTCATGGATAACTGCTGTTTAGCTGTTTTCAGTCATATCTGACTCTTCATAACCTCTTTTGGTGTTTCCTTGGCAAAGATACTGGAGTGGGTGCCACTTCCTTTTCCATCTCATTTTACAGATGAGGCAAACAGAGGTTAAGTTGATTTGTCCAAGGTCACAGTAAGTGTCTGGTCTTCCAGACTCCAAGCCACTGTACCATGTTGCTAGTTGGTAGGAGTCCTAATTTTTTTGAATCTCTCTGCACAGAGTTTTGATCATAGTCGCTGCTTAATAAATACCCAAGGTAAGTTTTCTGATGCCAGCTGAGTTGCTTAATATCTGTGCTTGCTGACCTTGTTTAGTTCATTCCTCCTTTCTGGGCTGCTGTATATTCAGCAATAGAATGAACCTGTTGGACTAGATGGTTCCTAAGGTCTCTAGAGGTCAACTCTAATTCCTATGATCCTATGTCCTGTGTCAAGCCCTTGAGGTCTGGCTGCTTATCTATAAATCTCACAAGCTCTGCTTAACAGGATCTGGAGAGACATACTCAGTTTGATTTATTTATTGAGAAATATGGGAATTTGGCTGCACCCACCCCATCAAGGCTCAGGGGAGAGGGAAGCAGTGCTCAGGAGTCCTGGTTTAATGTCTGTAAGAATCTACATTTCTGAAGGAGTGACATTTTTTTCCAAATGGTTTTCCTAGTAAACAGTGATTTGGTGAGCTCAATAGGGTGGGTGTATATGGGATCAAACAAGATCTTTATCCTATTGAGGAGTTTGATCCAGAATTGCTGAGGTCTCCTAAACTGCTGTGAAATTTCTTGGACTGGGTTAATGCTTTGAAATGGTATTGGTTATTCCTCTGACAACACATTAATGCTAACTTCATCTAGCCCCGAGTATCTGTTGCTCATTTATATCCTGTGGATAATTGATTGTAGAAGACTGATGATTCACTACTTCATGTATCCCTGGGGCATGACCTTTAAAAGGGAACTGGAAGCTAGATATTGGGAAGACTTGGAATGGAAAACAGAGAGGGGAGGGAGACTGTCTCTATATCCATATAGGAAAGAATGAGTATCAGACGAGGGGGAAGGCTATCAAAAAGAGGAATTTCTGTACATTACCATATGGACCTGGACAAAGGGGAGAAATTTTTGGATCAAAAAAGGAAATTCTGAGTAGTAAGAGTTGTTGATGTTCAGTTATTCCAGTGGTGTCCCATTCTTAGATTCTTTGTGACTCCATTAGAAGTTTTCTTGATAGAGATACTACAGTACTTTGCCATTTCCTTCTCCAGCTCATTTTACAGATGAGGAAACTGAGGCAAACAAGGTTACATAGCTGGTAAGTATCTGAGGTCAGAAAGATGAATCTTTCTGATCTCAGGTCCAATATGCTATCTACTTTGCCACACGGCTGCCCCCAGAGAAGTAAGGGACAGAATCATAATGTGGAAGAGTAAACCCAGGCTTTGTCTGGAGGACTGGCATTGTAAAGTGTTGGTCATTGTAAAGGAGGACTCAGCAGAGATTCAGTTTGATAGTTTATAGCCTTGAAATTTTTATGCTATTTGTTGTTGCTATTACTATTGGGTTAATAAAGCTTATTCTCTATTCAATATTTTGTTACCCAAATACTTTCGTGGTAACTGAGGTCTCCTTCCCTTCTGTTGTGAATACTCACACATGAGTCAAAATCTAATGTTTTCAAGGGAAAAGTAAGAGGGGGCAGAGCACAAGCCAAAGGTGATGGAGGAGGAAACAAGAATTTCTTATGCACCTACTGTTTGCCAAACATTGTGTAAACACTTTACAATTGTTATCTCATTTGATTTTCACAACTAGCCAAAGAGAATGATTGGTGAGAGAAGTTCCCAAGACTGAACCTGGGCTGTACGAACCCAGAATTTTGTTTTGTGCAAAAGTAACACTCCTTATTCCTCTCTGTCATTTTTAATCTACTGCCATAAATCAGGAGTCTCTCCTTTTTTTTGAGGTTCATGTTATAGTAATTTTATCACCTGATCTAGATCCTGGTAGTCATTATTTAATAACCCCCTTGACATTTTCTTTTTCCTTAAGTGAATTCAGTTTCCAGAACAGGTTTTTTTTTTTTTTTTTAATTTACTCTTATTCCTGTCCTCAAATTGGGGGATTTCAACACTCCCTGATCAAATATTCTAAGTTCTCAGTTCTCCAGTCTCTTCAGTTCACACGTCCTCCTGCTCCCCTCCACCTCAGTTACACACAGATGGTTATACCCTCGACCTTGCCATTGTCCACAAGTCAACAAGTCAACAAGAAGTCAAGGAGCACAGTGTTTTACTTCCATGTTCATGAACTCTGAAATTCCCTTTTCTGATCATAATCTTTTACCATCTATCTTTTTTTCTGCCTCACAATCCTTAGCCCTTTTCTCGCTCCATGAATACTTCCTGTCTTCTAATCTTCCTTTCTTTTACTAGGTCATCCCCCAAGCATTGGCTCTCCTCCCTTCCCTATCTCAATCCCTTGGCAAATCAATTCAACTCGACACTATCCTTTAAGCTCGACTCCTTACCCCCTCGTCCTACATTGTACATTGGTCATTCCTTGCCAAATTCTAGTCCTAGATAATTCCTACCACCCACCTTCTTAACTCCTATTCTGGTTCTGCTCAACAGAATTGGAGAAAATCATAAAACCTCACTACTGCAAATTGATGCTTTCTAATCTCGATTAGGCCCTCACTGGAACAAGGTATAATCATTCTAGTCCTCCCTAATTGACTCACCATTTCCAGCTTCATAGTGAATATTCCAAACCCTTTTGCCTCTCCTCAAACTTCCCATGGTATTTCTTCTTCCCATTTTCTGTCGAGGACACTCCAAAAGGAGGTGATTTGCCTAGAGCTGCATTTTCTTTTCTCTTTCTGATCTTAAATCACAGAGACATTTTCCCCAATTCTTTCCTCCTTCACTCAGGTTCCAGATGAAGAGGTGGCCCTTCTCCTTGAAAAGGGAAACCTTTCTGCATGCCACCTGATCCTATTTCTTCCTGTCTTTTCCAGAAGATTTACCCCACTATCATCCCATTCTCTTATCTTCTTTTCTTCCTATCTACTGTCTCCCTTCCCTGGGCACCAGTCCATGTTTCTTGAATCCTTAAAAAAGCCCTCATCTGATCCTATTATTCTGGATAGATATTATCTCACATCTCTTCTTCCTTTTTCAGCTTAGCTAATTTAGATTATATAATATAAAGATTATGTATTATATAAAATCAGATAGATTAGTAGGCACTCCTATTTTTTCTTCTTATTCTCTTCTTTTTTTAATTTTCATTCATTCATTTATTTATTTTTTAGCTTTTTTTTTTTTTTGCAAGGCAAATGGGGTTAAGTGGCTTGCCCAAGGCCACACAGCTAGGTCATTATTAAGTGTCTGAGGTTGGATTTGAACCCAGGTACTCCTGACTCCAGGGCTGGTGCTTTATCCACTACACCACCTAGCCACCCCCTTCTTACTCTCTTCTAAACCCTCTGCCAATCTGACTTCTGACCTCATTCCACTGATATTGCTCTCTTGAAAGTTAACAATTTTTTTGTTTGTTTGTTTGTTTGTTTTTTAGGTTTTTGCAAGGCAAATGGGGTTAAGTGGCTTGTCCAAGACCACACAGCTAGGTAATTATTAAGTTGTCTGAGATCAGATTTGAACCCAGGTACTCCTGACTCCAGGGCCGGTGCTTTATCCATTGCACCACCTAGCCACCCCACTGTAAAACAATATTAAAACACCAGACTTATCCTGTCACTCTCTTCCTCAAAGATTTTCGGTAACTCCCTATTGCTTCTTAGTCTGAGCTTTCCATAGTCTGACTCTCTTCTACCTTTTCATGTTTATTTTAATATGACTTTCCTCCATTTTACATCATCTAGCAAAACAGGATAACTAATTGTTTCTTGAATTTGTCATTCCATTTCCTAACTCCATGCCTCTGTACGTATAGTCCTGGATTGTCGAGACCAGGGCAAGTTCAAGACCTTGGGATCACAGATTCTGAAGAAACTTTCTAGGCAGATAGGATCGTTCATAGATATTTATCAGGCCTTGATTTGTTTTGGTATTCCAGTGGCCTTGAGGGAGAGTTTTCTACTCAAATTTTGGGACACTGTGTTCAGGAGGCAGAGATATGAACGTAAGACAGGACAGGGGAAGTTAGTGGGCCAGAGACTAAGGAGAGAGGGCCTCTGTGGGGCCTGGCACTGAGACCAGGATGAAGCTGCAGACTGTGACAATCCATGAGAGTCTTGTAGTTTCTTTTCCTCTTCTGTCCCTAGCACTCAGCTGGAGAAATTTCTTCCCAGGGTTTAAATCTCAATCCTTTAGCAATGCCCACCTCAAACTGACTGGTAGAAAACATAGAGTTGCCAGCTCCACTGCAGCCCACTATACTTTGTTTGGGGGGCAACTGGATGTTACAGTGCGTAGAACATTAGATTAGGGATCAGGAAAACTCATCCAGAGTTCAAATCTGGTCTCAGACATTTACTAACTGTATGAACCTGAGAAAAATCCTGTTTGCCTCAGTTTCTCCAGTTAAAATGAACTGGGGAAGGAAATGACAAAACTCTCCAGTATTTTTGCCAAGAAAACCTCAAATGAGGCCATGGAGAGTTAGACATGACTGAAATGACTCAGCAACAGCAATAAATACCTTGTTTGAGTGTTTATCTGAGTTTTTTGGTTACTTAATGACAGGATCATTAATGGTGATTTTATTTAAGCTTACAAGTTCATGGTTCAAGAAGTTGAGTCAATTCAAGTTTCTATAATTTTTATAAATGCTGAGAATATTCCAGAATGTTTTTTTGTCTTTGAATTTGGGTTGAGAGATAAAAAGATGAGCCAGTAAGTATGGGAGGTGATGGGGTGCTTTGAGTGTGTGTGTCTCCAATGTGCCTGAGAGGCGATGTCACATCTAGCATCACTTAAAGGTTGCTCTTACCTCTCCCCCCAAGTCCATGCCTAGAATATTACTGTTACTCCTGAATCTTTAGGTTGTTGCTAGGCCCAGATAAAGCTTTCTTGGGAGACTTCCATGATCCTTCTAGTAGATAGTGAACAATTCCATTCCACCCCCCCCCCCCCATTAGACTGTAAGTTTACTGAGGTCAGGGACTATTTGTTTGTTTTGCCTTTGGATTAATAGCATAATATTGTGCCTGGGTCTATGTAAACTTAAGAAATATTTGTTACTGGTTTAACATTAGGAAAACTATCAGTATAATTGACCAATACAAAACCAACAGAAATCATATTATTATCTCAATAGATGCAGAAAAAGCCTTTGACACAATATAGCAACTCTTCTATTAAAAAAAAAACCCTAGAGAGAATAAATGGAGTTCACTTTACATGTTAAACAATATTTATCTAAAACCATCAGCAAGCATTATCTATAATAAGGATAAGCTAGATGTCTTCCCAATACAATCAGAGGTGAAGAAAAGATGTCTGTTATTACCTATTATTATATATTGTACTAGAAATGTTACATAGAGCAAATAAAAAGAGAAAAAGAAATTAAAGGAATTAGAACAGTCAAAGAAGAAACAAAAGTATCATACTTTGTAGGTGATGTTATGCTTAGAAAATCCTAGAGAATCAACTGAAAACCTTCTTTAAATTATTAACAACTTTAGCAAAGTTGCAAAATACAAAATTCCCATATAAATCATCAGTATTTCTATATATTCCCAACAAAGTCCAGCAACAAGAGATAGAAAAAGAAAATACATTTAAAATAACTCTAGACAATATAAAATACTTGGGAGTCTACCAGCCAAGACAAGCCAAGGGTCTTATATAAGCACAATTATAAAATACTTTTTAGTGTCTCTGATAAAAAGCTCATTTCTCAAATATACAGAGAACTGAGTCAAATTTATAAAAATACAAGTCATTCCCCAATTGATGTGGTCAAAGGATATGAATGGGCAGTTTTCAGGCAAAAGCTATTTGTAGTCATATAAAAAAATGCTCTAAGTCACTATTGATCAGATAAATAAAAATTATAACTCTGAACTATCACCTTATACCTCTCAGGAAGGGTCTCATAGATCAAAAATGGAAAGTGTTAGATATTGGAAAGAAAGTGGAAAACCTGGAACACTAATGCACTGATAGTAGAGTTGTGAACAGATCCAATCATTGTGGAAAGCAATCTGGAACTATGTCCAAAGGTCTATAAAACTGTGTATACCATTTAATCCAGCAATACCATTGCTAGGTCTATATCCCAAAGATATCCAAAAAAAGGAGAAAGGCCCTATTGGTACAAAAATATTTACAGCAGCTCTTTTTGAAGTGGCTAGGAATAGGAAATCAAAGAGATGCCCATAAGTTGGGAAATGGCTAAAACTATGATATATGACTGCAGTGGAATATTATTGTGCTATAAGAAATGACAAGTAGGATGATTCAGAGAAACCTGGAAAGACTTACATGTACTGATGCATAGTGAAGTGAATAGAACCAGGAGAATGTTATACAAAGTTATACGATGTTATACAGAGCAATACTGTAAAATGAAGAATTTTGAATGACTTAGCCATTGTTAGCAATTCAGTGATTCAAGACAATTTCAAAGGACTAATGATAAAGCACATACTTTCCATCTCCAGAGAAAGAATTGATATTGATTAAATGTACTTCCCATTAAAAAAAAAGAAATATTTGTTGCTCTGAGCTAAACTGAATCGCATTTCTTATGCTATCCTTCAAACACTCCCTGGTCCATTCTCAGACATTCATCTTCATCCCTCCTTGAGTCTGAGAACTTACTGTTCCCAGCAGTCCAGTTTAGAGAATGCTGGCTCTTTTCCTGAAGCATGTCACCCGTTTGGAATTGGGCCTGTTAGCTGGGGGTTCTGGGGGTTTATTATTGCTGTTGTTTTCCAGTCTAAGAGTTAGAAGGCACTTCAGAAGGTACTCCAACAGCTGATAAATGATCTTCTCTATAACATCCTTGCCAAGCACTCTCCCAGCTTCCATCTGTAGACCTCCAGTGATGGGGAGCTCATTATCTGTCAATTCACTTTTGAACTAGTAGGGAGTTTTTCAGATGTCAAACTGGAATCTGCTTCTCATTTAAGGCAAATCATGAATTTCTGAGCTGTTTAGCTTTTATCAGAGAGAATCTTCCCCCTCCCCTGGCAGATGAATTGATAGTTCAAGTCCCTTACAGTATCAGAATTTTGAAGTTGGAGTAATTTTATAAATTATTGATTTCAACCCATCGTATTTTACCGATGAAAAAAACCGAGGCCTAAAGAAGAAAGATGAAAGGATTTCAAAGACAAAAAAGTAGGAAGTGTCAGAGTCATGATCTGAACCCAATAACAGGTATTGTTTGGTTATAATCAACCAGTCCAGGGAGCTTCAGCTACATCTTTACATTTTGCTTCTGGTGAATCATGGGTTTTAGAGTCTATGATGAGATGTCAGAGGGGCAGAAACTCCTCTCAATAGTTACAAGGATCTTTGATTTCCTTCAAAGCCTCCTTTCCTTGATCTCCTCAGTCATTTGCCTAATACTAGACCTCAGGGACTGCAGGAAAAAATTAAAGAGAATAGAGGTTCAAAAGAGTTTCTTTCCATGGCATCTTGACCACCAAATCCTGGAACTTGGAGTGAAAAGGCCTTCAGAGAAAATTGCCCAGCCTTTCCCTCTGGACAGGAGTCTCTTTCCTGATCACCCTGGGGCGGTGTGTGGGGGGGGTGTCTCTTGCCTTTGCTTGTGTTTTTCCAATTTGGATGGAGGGTGGGACAAAGGGAGTGGAGTAGGGGGAGAAGACTATCTCCTGAGCTAGCTCTTTCCATTGTCAGAGAACTCTGCTTATTGGGAAATTCTTCCTAATATGCAGTGAACTCTGCCTCCCTGGGACTGCCCACTGGAGCCACATAGAACAAATCTAATCCCTCTTCCACATGAGGGCCCTTCAGAAACTTCCTGCCCCTGCCCAGGGACCAAATCCGATTGGATTGGAGTCCCTAATTAGCTTCAATTCCAGCCGCAGGCCCTTGAAGAGGAGATTTCAGGCGCCGGGTGTCTCTTCTCTCCTAACTCGTTCAGCCATGACAAATCCAATGGGACACTTTTTCTCTTTTCTGTCCCTGTCTCCTTTCTGTTTTCTCTGAGGTTGGGTCTCCTGGGAAGGTTTGGAATCTGTAGAGGAGGATGGGGGTTGGGGATGGTAGGCTGGGGTAGGCAAACCTCTAAGGTCCTTGGTCCCTTTTTTTGCTGACCCTAGTTTGGCCCAAGTACTATTCCCTAAATCTAGTATGCCTTTCCTTTCTGAATTCCTTCATGTCCTTTGAAGACATGCACAAATGCCATCTCCTTCTGAGAAGCCTTTTCTGATGTTTGTCTTCCCTACCCACCCAGCTCCCACCCCAGTCTGTCATATTGACTTTCTCCTTGGCCTCATGCTATCCTACAACATTGTATATTATAGCTTTCTGTGCACATCCCCTATTCTTCTACTGCACTAAGGACACCAGATCAGAGCCTAGCTTCCTTCAAGGTTCAGCTCATATGTCTCCTCTTTGGAGAAGACTCTCCCATTTCCTTTGTTTGTTAATGCTCTCTTTCTCCTTAAATTTTCATATTTATTCTTAGGTATAATATGTTAGCAGCATTATAATAATATTATTACCATAATAATATTATATTATCTTGTCACATATAGTATTATATTCACCTAGTAGAAAGTAAATTCCTTAAAGGTAGAGTCTTTTTGATTTTTGTCTCTGAATCCCCAGCAGGAACTCGACTTTTGAAATGGATCTATGATTTCATAGTTTTATATATTCCTCCATTTGTTTACTCAGTCCATATTGAGGAAGGGCCTTCCTCATCTCCTCCTTATAGTAAGCATAGTAGAGCTCTGCCCCCTTATCATCACTCAGTATTGCCACAGATCAGTCCATCTTCTTTTTCCACTTACACATTTCTCAGATTCCCTGAGCATCCATTGTTCTCCCTATTACAGCCTGTTCATGAACCCAAGCGTGTCTTTCCAATGACCTTTGTGAAAATCTTATTAGTTCTTTGGAGACTATAAAGTTTCATAACTCATAATCACGCACATGAGTTGATTGTATAAAAAAAGATGAATCTTTGGTTCTGAGGAAAATTTGGACTCATTAAATGAATTTTGTACTTTCCTAAAGGCAATTCAGTCTATTTTTCTTTTGTTTAATTCTGAGCCCAAGTCACTGTTCATTTATATTATTTGTCCTAGATCATCTAACTGTCTGTCTATCTATCTATGTCTAATGACATAAGATATCCATTTTAAGGTACATCATAAACTGAGGAATAGATATTTTTCATCCACTTGGTTTTCCCTGTATGAATGGTTAGATCAAATTCTTTTGAGAGGTAAGAATCTCTTTCAAGTGTATCTATTATGTTCTAGAGCTTGATGGAATCAATATAATGTTCTTTATGTCATTGATCCTCTTTGGGAATTAAGGACAAACAACAACAATAGTAATAATGTTATCTGTGAAAAGGAAGTGCATTGAAAATGGTTAGGGAGTTTTCTATAACCCAATAAGCCATGAGGCATTCTTCAAACAACAAAGCAGGAAATACTAAATGACACCATACAAGAACTTGTGGTGCTCCATCAAGAGGATCAGTCATGTTTCTTGGGCCAGTACCAAAAAAGCAAGTTAGTGAGATCTGGCAGTTGAGGACAGAGTCAGTTATGGATGGATTCAAAGATTCTTAAACTCCCTACAAGTACCCATAGCCTTGTTCTGGGTAGGCTCAACTGCTCCTATCATATGAACATCAATGGAAGAAATGCTTATTTAATTCTGAAGAATATAATTACTCTCTGTGGTTGTTTGGAGAAAGCTCACTCTTGCTCTGCTTGACCATAGAAAGCAGAAGCAGCAGGTATAGATTTAGGCTTGATGTTAGGGAAAAGAGTCTCTTAAGAACTGGAGTTTTCCCAAAGAAGAATGTGCTATCTTTTGAGGCAGTGAGTTCCCTGTCCCTGGAGGAATTCAAGTAAAGGTTGGATGGCTTCTTGGAAATATTGTGGAGGAGACTCAGTTAAATTCAGGTTGAATTGGCGCAGTGAATAGAGCACCGGCCTTGGAGTCAGGAGTACCTGGGTTCAAATCCGACCTCAGACACTTAATAATTACCTAGCTGTGTGGCCTTGGGCAAGCCACTTAACCCCATTGCCTTGAAAAATCTAAAAAAAAAATTCAGATTGAACTAGGTTCAACCTGATTGATGAGCCATGCTTAGAGAGTAGTTCAATGTGGTACAAATTGAAACCTCTGTTGATAAAAAAGTAGGTGGAGGTGAGAAAAAAAGCATGATAAAAAGATTTAACCTGGAAGCCCATGAAGCTGATCATATTTGTTTTAGAAGCTCTTTGAGAGGGTGGCCTTGTCTTCTACTCCTTTGCATTCCCAGGACCTAGAAAAGACCTAATACATGGTAGACCCTTAGTCCCTCATCTCTGTGTCCCTTTCTGTAAAATGAGAGGAAGAATGAAATTGGGATTTCTTTAATTGTTTTTGTATAGGGGAAACCTTCTCAAAGATAATATTTTTCAAGACCTAAAATATGTAAGATTACATGGGAAATCAATTATATCCAAATTCAGTCATCAAAATATTAAAACATAAGCTCTTGAACCCCCTGAAATCTATCCAAAAACTCCAAGGAAAGAGCCCCTAATTAGATGGTATATATATATGGTATATATATATATATATATATATATATATATATATATATATATATATATATATGGGATTTTTTGCTACCTCTGATAGTTCATGTTCTGTGTTAACAAAAGATGAATCGAGATAGTCATGGACAGGGAATATTGAGTTCAAATCCAAAGTTAGCCTCTTACTGTGTGATCATGAACTTCAACTCTATCTACCTCAGTTTCCTCAACTACAAAATGAGGATAACCATAACACTACTTCACTTATTATAAAGATCAAAGGACATAATGTTTGTACAATGCCTAGCTATTATTTGTCCTTAGTTTTCAAAGAGAATTAATGACATCACTGGGTGATGTTTTCACTCCTTCGTGAATTTGATTTGTGAGGTAGAGTTGCATAAAGTAGCTGGCCTCACTTTCTCTTACAGAGAAAATTCCACAGTCCAGTGGCAGGACAGAAATTAGGATGGCCAAATGACCAGAGATGCAGTGGATGACCTTGGCATCTCTGATATCTGACCAAGCTTTAAGCACTCTACAATGTCTACTTCAGTTGCCTTTGAGACTAGTAGAACAAATTTGTTCTTATCTGCCCATTTTACAAGGGAAAGTCTTCACATACTTGGAGTAGATACCCCCTGACCCACCAGCAGGCTTGAGACCTGTCAGCTCCCCTCATCTTGGCTTAGCTGCATTACTGTGCTATGACTGTTGTGCCGGCTCCAATTTCTTAAGTTGAGGTGAGAGTTGGAGGATAGGTAGATGCACAGGTGGATGGGCAAGCCCCCCGCCCCCAAGAAGTGCTAGTCTTCCTTGAATACCCCATACAAATGCTGCCTGGCCCATGGAAGGTGTGGAGAGCATCCTCTAGGGGCATGATTTCCATCCCTTGTCCACAATAGACAACAGTGGGGGAAGCTCCTAGGGTCTCAGGCTCAGCACAGAGAGGGGTGGATCCTTTCTGACCATAAATCCCTTGGGTTTGGCAGCCTTTCTCCTTCCTCCTTTAGTATGGCCTTTCACCCTCTGCTGCATCCTTTCCTCCTCTTCTACCCCCCTCCTTCTCCCCTCTTCCCTGGACAAAAGCAGGCCTCTCTTAAGGTTGTCCTTCAGAAGCAGGATTAGTCTGTCTTTGTTGACAAAATACAAATTAGGCCTTCTTTAGGGTCCATTCCATGCCCTCCCAGGGGTTCATTCTCCCCTCCCCAGGCATGGAGAGTTCCCCAGAGGCAGATATAATTATTAATACCATTCAAAGGGGTGTCTTAGGAATTAGCCATGTTAAAAAACCTTCCCAGATTTTCCTAGGTTTGTGACATTAGGTCTTGGGCTATCAGCCTCAACTCTTCTCATAGCCTGCAAATGCTACAAAATTCAGAGTTATTGGGGCACAGACAAGATGGCAGCATGAGACAGGCTTTCCTAGGAGCTCTCTCCAAAATATTTCAAAAACCTTAAAATTATGACTCTAACAAAATTCGGAGTTATATTCCTCTGCAGAGTTCTTCCTTCTGCTATATTCCCTGCTCACTCATTGTGTCCCGAACTATCAAGAGAGCAGGATTTGGAGTAGGAAGATCTGAGTTCAAATCTCAGCTGTGATACTCACTACCTCTGGAATTTTGAGGGAAATAATTAAATACTTTATTTAGCTATTATTTATTTATTTATTACCAATTGCTGTTTATTAACCAACTATTTAACTCCTCTGGGCCTTCCTTCCCACGATCTCTTTTAAAAAAAACCCCCAAAACTGAGGGAGTCAGACCTGTGGTCTTTAAGGACTCTTCCTGCTCTAAACCCATGATTGTCCATTTTTAAATTATGAAATTTAGAGAATGCTTGAGCAGAGAGGCCCCTGAAAGATCATCTGGTGGGGTCCTTAAATCTTTTTTATTCTCTGGACCCCTTTAGCAGTCTTGTGAAGCCCATTATTTTCTTGTGACTTCTTTTTTTAGGTTTTTGCAAGGCAAATGGGGTTAAGTGGCTTGCCCAAGGCCACACAGCTAGGCAATTATTAAGTGTCTGAGGTCGGATTTGAACCCAGGTACTCCTGACTCCAGGGCCGGTGCTTTATCCATTGCGCCACCTAGCTGCCCCAAAGCCCATTATTTTCAGAATGATGTTTTTTAATTGCATAAAATAAGATAGGATTACAAAGGAAATCAATTATGCTATTATTAAAAAATAAAAAGAACCCCAGACACTGAGTAAAGAGTCCCTTAGCTAGTCTAAACCTCACATTTTACAGAAGGGGAAATAGAGGCCCAGTGAGAAGAAGAGATCCATCTAAAATCTCACAGAACATTGATATCAGGGTTGAAACTCAAACCTGGGCCTCCTGGTTGGGTGTTGTTTTATCCAAATCTAGCCTTTAATTTGGGGGAATACAGATCTGACCAGGATGAGCAGGGGCTGACTAGGATGAGCTCTGACACTCTCAGTTTTTTCCTCTCTAGCTCCTGATTGGGAGGGGGGTGAGTTTGTGAAGGTGGCTTGACATCACAGAATTTCAGAGGGCAAGAACCAGGACTGGGTAGTATTTTTTTTTTTTTTTTTTTTAGATTTTTGCAAGGCAATGGGGTTAAGTGGCTTGCCCAAGGCCACACAGCTAGGTAATTATTAAGTGTCTGTGGCTGGATTTGAACTCAGGTACTCCTGACTTCAGGGCTGGTGCTCTCTCCACTGTGCCACCTAGTCACCCTAATCAGTAAACATTTATTAAGCACCTAGTATCTGCCAGATATTCTGTTAAGCATTGTGCTTACAAAAAAGAGACAGAGGATAGTCATTTCTCTCAAGAAGGTTACAATCTAATGGGGCAGGATCTTTTCTTTCCTTCCTTGGGGTTGGGAATAAGAAGAACTTGGAATATCTGGTGGACAAAGCATATCTATTCAGTGGGCTCTCATTCTCACCTTCCAGGAGTTGATTAGAGCAGTGAAGAACATCTAGATGGGAGAGCCATCAAAAGTACTGCAGCATACTACCCAAGAAGATGTCCATACGGGCTAGGCAAGGACCAAGGGAGAGCAACAATGTAGGATGAGAATTAGGATGAAAATGTCTCTCTCTCTTAAGACTCACCATTTAGGAACTCTGCTTGGAGAACAGAGAGGTGGCACCTTGACTCTTGACAGGATCCATGTGCAAACTTGGAACCTGATTGGTCGCCTCCCATAGCTACCTCTCAGCGATGTCAGCCCGAGGGTAAGCTGGGACAACCCAGGACATAGGCTGGGTCACCCAATCACCTGGGAGCAGTTTACCCAGCTTTCTAGGCATTCTTGTACCACACCTGATCAACATCAGAGGAGATGAGGAAAGAGTTGACTATTGCCACATCATGGGGCACCCCTTTGCTCCCTAGTGGTTGTGAAGTTCAGATCATTGAAAAAGGGTACAGATATTCAGAGTTGTCATGAGAAACTGTGACCTATTGATTTTGATATCTTCTCAGAACCTGGGATGTGTGTTGCACTTAGTAGGTGCTTCATCAATATGATTGAGGAAGTTAAGTAACACAGTAGATAGAGTGCTGGGTCTGGAGTCAAGAAGATTCATCTTCACGAGTTCAAAGCCAGCCTCAGTCATTTATTAGTCATGTGACCCTGGGTAAGTAACTTAACCCTATTTGCCTCAGTTTTCTCAACTGTAAACTGAGCTGGAGAAGGAAATGGTAAACTGCTCCGGTATCTTTGCCAAGAAAAATCTCAAAAGGGTTATGAAAAGTTGGTCATGAATGAAAAACAACTGAACAACAAAATCAATGTTAATTGAATTGAATCTGTCCTTTGTGGAGCCCAGACTCTAAATCCAGGATGGAGAATTAATTGTATAAGATCCTCAAAATCATTTGATCTGGTACTACTAAGGCAACCACAGATGGGACTCGAAATCCAATAAAGCTAGGAGCCTTTTAGGGGTAAATTAATTAAATGTTTGACCAAATATATAGAAGGTTAATTTTTAAGTTGATAAATTTGTGTGGTCTGTGAATGATGTTATAAATATCCAAATAGTCCTTGGTGGAAAAAAGTTTCCCCATCCCTACTCTGAATGATTCTTCTAAGAGTCCTGTTGTAGCTCAGCAATCTATTTCACAAACATGGATTATGCTTCTACTGTATACAGATCATAGGTTTTTATACCAGTGTTCTTCCAGTTAAATCCAACATCTGCTTTAAGAGAATATCTCAGGGGCAGCTAGGTCGTATAATGGAAAGAGCACTGGCCCTGGAGTCAGGAGGACCTGAGTCCAAATTCAGCCTCAGACACTCCGTCATTTAATATTTAACATTTAACAATTGTCTAGCTGTGAGACCTTGGGCAAGTCACTTAATCCCATTGCCTTAAATAAATAAAAAATTAAAAAAAAGAGAATATGTCACTGTGTTCAGATTTGAGGGAAAAAGAAAATATGGACCATAGGATCATAGATTGAGATAATCTAGTCTAAATCTTTCATTTTACAGATGAGGAAAGTGAGATTGAAAGAATTGAAATGAATTGTCCAATCACATAGGTAGTAAATGGAAGGGTTTTTTCCTTCCCCAGAACCTAGAATAGTATCTGGCATACAGTAAATGCCAAATAAACAGTTTGAGATTGATTATAAGATAGGGCTTCTTTAAAAAAAAACACCTTTTTTCCCTAATTAAAAGCATTCTCTCCCATGCCTCCCCCTTCACCTTGTCCTCAACTTTAAAAAAAAAAAGGTAAAGGTGGGGATGGGGGGGTCTGGAGGGAAGAAAAAAGAGCTCTTGTAATAAATATGTATGGGCAAGAAAAACTAATTTTCACATGGACCATGTCTAAATATGTAAGTCTCAGTCTGGACCTTGAGACTGTCACTTCTTTTTCAGGATGTAACATGATGCATTGTGGATCCTCTGGAATTCTGGTTGGTCCCTGCATTGTTCAGAGATATTAAATTTTTCAAAGCTTTTTATTGTTGTTATTTATAGTGATGTTATTGGATAAATTGTTCTCCCATTTCTTGCTCCCCTCTGTGTCAGTATCAGTGCATCATTGTGCTTTTCCAAAGCCCATTCAATATTTGTATTTTTTTTTGGTGATAAGATATGGAGTTGAGGGTAGTGAGAAAAGCCTGGCATTGGGAATCAGAGGACCTGAGTGGGATCTCTGGTTCTTCCACTTACTCCTGTGTGGTCATAGACTAGACCAAAGTCTGAGTGTGTGTGTGTGTGTGTGTGTATCTGTGTGTCTGTGTTTCTGTGTATGTGTGTGTGCTCACTCTAGCCTGCTGCTCTGGTGTTTTGAAAAAGCTATGTATTCTTTTAATGATTTATGTTTTTAAATATATAGAATAAAATATATAAGAAACCAGTTATGAAATGCAGTTATCAATATATGTTATTGTTCATTTGTGTCTGACTATGACCTTATTTGGCATCTCCATGGCAAAGATGCTAGAGTATTTTATATAAATATAAAACCAAAAAAATTCTTCCTTCCTTCCTTCCTTCCTTCCTTCCTTCCTTCCTTCCTTCCTTCCTTCCTTCCTTCCTTTGTTCCCTCTCTCTAGTCTTCCTTTCCTTCATTTCTTCCTCCTCACTCTTTTCCTTCCTCACTCCCTCCCTCCCTTTCTTCCCTCCTCCCTCCCTCCTCCCTCCATTCCTTTCTTCCCTCCCCTTACTTCTTTCCTCCTCCCTTTCTCCCTTCTTCCCTCCCTCCTTTCCTCCTTCCTTTCTTTCTTTCTTTCTTTCTTTCTTTCTTTCTTTCTTTCTTTCTTTCTTTCTTTCTTTCTTTCTTTCTTTCCTTCTTTCTCTTCCTTATTTCCATCAAGAGACCCATTCATCCTTTCATTATATCAGGTTCAAAACCTCAGCATTTTTCTTGAGTCTTCATTATCCCTCACCGCATATATCTAATCAGTAATCAAATCTTAATAATTTCTACTTCTAAAAAGTCTCAGTCATGTACCCTTCTCACTACTCAGCTACCACCTTAGTTCAGGTGCTCATCATCTCTTGACTGGACAATGACCTAATTCATCTTACTACCTTAAAGTCTGATCCTATTCCAATCCATCCTCCATACATTTGTCAAAGTGATTTTCCTTAAGCAAAGATATGACACTATTACTTTCCTAGTCCATGGTGGCACTCTCTCCCCTCCCTTCCCTTCCTCTCCTCCCCTTTCTCCTCCTCTTCCTCCTCTTCCTCCTCCTCCTCCTTCTCCTCTCCTCCTCTCTCTTTCTCTCTTTCCTCTCCTCTCTCCTCCTCCTCCTCCTCCTCCTCCTCCTCCTCCTCCTCCTCCTTCTTCTTCTTCTACTTCTCCTTCTCTCTCTCTCTCTCTCTCTCTCTCTCTCTCTCTCTCTCTCTCTCCCTCCAGGTTAAGGGATCCTGGACTCAATGATCTTTGAAGTACTCTTCGTTCCTAAATCTAGGTTTCTGTGAACATAAATGGTCCCTGCTGTTGAGAGGTGTACATTCTAGTAGGGAATGATAAAAGCACAAACACAGATAACCATTCCACAAGATGATAGATGCTAAATAAACTAGAGGGGTACAAACAAAGTGCCCAGTGAGTCCTGAGGAATGAAGGTTGTGTTGCTGATCCCCAGAACAGAAAGCCCCTTTGCAGAGAAGTGGGGATTCTCTTCAGGAAGCCTTTCAAGCTGAAGGGGAACAAGGAAGCATTGGGCAAGGATTGGAATGTCCTTCCAAGGCCACACAGGTGTGGGAGCAGGCACTTCCCCTTGCCAGCCCTGGAGGTCTGCCCACCTGACTGTGGCAGAATGAATGCAGTGGATGGATGGTGCCTGTAGATGTTTAGGGATTAACTGGTGACACATGAATTTTGTAAGCTACTGTAGCACCCAAGGGATGAAGAGGCCCCAGATAGCTTTCCAAATTTTAATTCCTCTCTCATGTCTGCCCCGGGGAAGGGAGGTTAAGCATTAGATTGGTAAAAACTAGACTCAGCAGGCACACCAAGATCCCTGTCCCAGCCCCAGCCCTTGCCTGTGCTTTGGCCCCCAGTTTTGCTCCAACCCCAGCTTCCCTTCTCTCCCCTCTCTCTTCTCCCCATGGGCCCAGCCATGGTGCTGGGAAACAGTCCTGATCTGGAGCATCTCTATTTAATAGCTGTGGAATTGGGGACAAACTGATTTCCCACCTCTGAGCATCAGTTTCATCATCTGTAAAATAAGGAGAAGTTGAGGTGGATTAATTGATCTCTAACTAAGTTTCCTTTGGGTTCTGAATCTCTGATTCCATGATGTCTAAATCAGGAATTTTTTTTTCCTTTTTTTTTTGTTTTAGATCAGTGGTTCTTAACTGTTTTGTGTCATAGATCCCTCTGGCAATCTGGGGAGGCTTACGGACCCCTTCTCAGAATGATGTTTTTAACTGCATAAAATAAAATATACAAAATTACAAAAGATATAAATTATGTTGAAATCATTATAAATAAAAAATAGACTCCAAATTGGTACTTGACCTAATTATAAAAGGTTACAGCATAAACAAATTAGAGAAACATGGAAAAAAATTCCTCATCACATCTAGCAATAGGAGAAAAGTTCATGACCAAACCAGGAATAGAGAAGATGACAGAAGATAAAAGTGAATAATTTTGATTAAAGCCTTTTTTTGTACAGACAAATCTAATAAAGCTAAAAGTAAAAAGAGGGAGAAGGAGATAAAATTTTATTCAGTACCTACTATGTGTTATATTTTGTTTCATAATATTAAGAAGGAAATAATTAACTGGGAAAAATCTTGTTATAAATTTCTCTAATAAAGGTCTTACTTCCAAGATATAAGTATAAGAAAATGTTGAAATTATAAGAAAAAGAATCATTCCCTAAATGATCTAAGGCTTTGAACAGGCATTTCTCAAAGGAAGAAACCTAGGCTATCTGTAGCCATATTCAAAAATGCTCCAAATTGCTATTAATTAGAGAAATGCAAATTAAAGCAACTCTGAGATTCTGCTTCAAAGGAAAATGATCAGTGTTTGAGGGACTGTGGGAAAAATGGTGTTTGAATGCATTTTTGGGAGACCCTCAAATGGATACAACCACTCTAGAAAGTAATTTAGATTCATATTTGGAAGGTGAATGACCAGTGGGCTCACTTTGAACAAGCTACTCCTGTGCTGACCTATTCCCAAAAGGAAAAAAAAAAAAACCCTTTTAAATTCTTTTTTTTGAGGGAGTTGGTGCAAAAACTGGGAATCAAAGGCATATCCATCAATCAAGGAATGGCTGAAGAAGCTATGGCAAATGGGACTACTAATGTGCTATAAACAAGGAGAAAATAGATATCTCCAAGATTTACACAAGCTGATGAAGTGTGAACTAAGCAGAACCGGGAGAATTTAATCTACATAAATATCATAAAACCCAAACTTTCTTGAATACTTCTATAAATTGATGAAGGAAATGAGCAGAATGAGAAGAATTTATACAATGACAATAACACTGTAAAGACAAATGAGTTAGGTCTCTGATCAATACAATGATTACAGAGTCCCAGTGATGCATCATGGATGAATTGAGGGTGTGGAGTTATAGATTTATATTTCAGGACACATCCATTGAAGGATTTTTTTTTGCTTAAATACATATATTTGTAAAGAGAAATTTGTTTTTCTTTTCTTTTCGATGGGAGGAGTGGGAGAAAGAGAAATTTTCTATTAATTTTTTAAATGGGGGGTGATTTGATCAGATATGAAATATTGCCTGCCCTTTGATCTGAGATCATTATATTATTAGTTTTACTTAATGGTTTTAATGTATTTCAAGGTATGCCTTACAAATATTGGGTAATTTGTAAGTGTTTGTAATGTAAAAACAAGACACATATCAAAATGAGAAAGGAAAATCAAAGTAAAACCCAAGTTCATAGATACTAAATGAAGAACCTCAGATCTGGATCAAATCGGTTTCAGGTTATTTCTTGAATCCTTCATCTTGCCTATTTCATTGTTGAATCTCGATGGCAGTATCCTCAGCTGCCCACAGGACGTCTCTTCAGGGAGAACAGGTTTAGAGCTAGAAGGGACCTAAAAATTATCTAATCCAAACTTCTTATTTTACTGAATGGTCCAGGATGGGAAAGGACCTACGCAAGATCACTCAACTAGCAAGGAGGCAGAGCTGAGATTAGACTGAGGAGCTCTGAAAACTAGATGTGGTATCCCTTACACTATATTGATTGATGATTGTCCTTTTCTTTGAAAAAGACCATGACATCAGGTTGGTGATGCCAGGACAAGTAAATGAATTGATTTGAACAAGGAGATGTTATACTAAGTCACCAACTATAAGGGTCAAGCATCTGAGGTCAGATTTGCACTCAGGTCCTCCTGACTCCAGGGAGGGTGCTCTATCTACTGTCCCATGTAATTGCTCACTATATTATGTAGCTTCTGGATGTCCCAAACCTCAAAAGCAACAGATCCAAGACTGACATTATTATTTTTGACCCCCAACCTACCTGTCTTTCTCCTTACTTCCCTGTGTTAGTCAGAGGGATCGCCACTCACATGGTCTTCTATGCTCTATGCCACCTTGTAGTCTCTGATTTTCCCATCTCTGTCATGTCTGATGTCTAACCAGTTGTCTTAGTCCTAGAGATAATACTTAATCAATCTATCAATCAGCATACCTTTATGAATATCTGCTATATATGATTATAAAGACCCCCCCCAAAAAAAACCCAGAGTCCCTTCTCTCAAGAGAAGACTCTAATCAATAATTCATCCTTTCCCTCATCTCTCTTCCCTCTTCTATCATTCAGGATAGTTCTTCATTGTCTCCAACCTTTACTATGACAATAGAGTTATAGTGATCCCTTCCCCCAAAGCATCCTTCACAGAACTCCTGGAGTGATGTTCCTTGTGTGCATCTATGATTACATCATTGTCCTGCTCAAAAAACTTCAGTAGCTCTGGAATTTCTTCAGTAGAGGCATTAAACAGGAGGGCCTTTGTGTGCAGCTCCCAATACTTTAGAGCTCAACCTGGACCAGAGTAAAATGTAATTGGGAAATATCAAATAAAATAAATTAAAATACCATAAAACATAGATAATATTCATTTTAACACCAAATCATTATGCAGTTATAGGGATCTCCATATATGGATTAATCACTACCCCTCTCTTTTGCATTTTGGGTTTGAGATGACTGACCTGGAGCACAAACTCTTTTTTTCAATTTAAATATTATTTATTTGGTTTTCCAATTGCATGAAACAGTAGTTTCATCATCATTTTTTTGCAAGGTTTTGAGTTTTACATTTTTCTCCCTCTCTCCCTTCCCTCCTCCTGCCCCTGACAGAAAGCACTCTGATTCAGACTCTACATGTGTAACTATATAAAACATAGATCCATGTTAATCATATATTGAAAGAAGAATCAAATCCAAATGGAAGAAAAAAATGTTAGAGAGAAAAAACAACAAATCCTTAAGACAACTTTTAAAAATTGAATATAATAAGTTTTGGTCTGCATTTAAACTTCACAGTTCCTTCTCTGGATGTGGATGATGTCTTCCATTGCAAGTCTGTAGAATTGTCATTAATGATTGTACTGCTGTAATGATCAAGTTCTTCCAGTTGATTGTCACCCATTGTTGGTTCTTCTGGTTCTGTAGAACTCTTTGGCTAGCCATTCAAGGTCCCCTAAAATCTATTTTCTAGCCAAACTGGATGTCTCTTTCTAGACCCTTGCTCTCTGTGTCTTTGCTTCCACTGTCTCCTATGCTTGAAATTGCTTTCCCACCTCCATCTCACTCCTCCCTAATGTTTACACCCCAGTTCCTCCATGAAGTCTTCCATCCCTTGGTCAGAAGCATGTTCTAATTGCTTCTGTATCTATGATATCTTTTCCCCCCTTTACTTCATTGTGAACTTTAGAGGAAGGAAGAGTTGAGTATGGCTTGGATTGGTTAAGGAAGTCTGAACCTTGGTTTCGTCTTCAGTATGCACAAGGCCCCATCCAAGGCTGGGGCTCAACTCATGGACTTCTTGGTTTGGATACAGGGAGTGAGTGAATGAAGGTCTTCTTGGTCCTATCTGTTACTTGGTTAAGATGTCTAGGGACACTCAGGTGGACGCCCCACAGCCAAGAGCTCAGCTACAGGATCAACTTTTGTTCCAAGTGATTGTACAGTATGGTCTCAAGTAATCAGTGAGAGCCAAGGAGGTATCTTAGAGAATCTAATAAGATGTCTTCTCCTTGACCCCCCCCCAATATTAAATTTCAGAATGAAATCAGGCACCACATTTATCTGGCATCAGGAAATTTGGTGAGCTTTGACCTAGGGTTTAAGCTAACTGTGGTGATGGTGAGAAGGTCATGAAAAATTGGCCAAAATCTGAGATGAAATTCCATTCACTTTGTCATTTGACTTGGGATTATCTACAGGATTTTCTTTCTTTCTTTCTTTTTTTTTGGACTTCCTATTTCCCTGATTTAGTAATTCCCCAATGTGGAAACTCTTGGAGTTTCCATACTGGAGGTGCAGATTGTCTTGTACTCTGCAACTTAGGTTGTTTTTTTTTCCCCCTTTGGGGGGGTCAATTTAATTTTTTTTCACTTACCAAAAATTTTCTCTCTCTCACCTTCCCCCACCCTTTTGAAAGAAAAATAAAAAATAAAAACAAAAATCTTGTAACAAATACATCCATCCAAGCAAAACAAATTCCTCCATTTATCATGGCCAAAACAGACCAACAACAACAGCAAGGAAAAACTATGTCTCAATCTATATCAAGTCTGTCTTCTCTCTGTCAGGAAGTGCGTGGCATCTTTCATTATGAACCCCCTGGAATTACACTTGGGCATTTCAGTGAGCATAATTCTTAAGTCTTTCAAAGTTGCTTGTCTTTGCAATGTTATTGTAATTGTCTATACTCTTTGCCTAATTCTACTCACCTCACTCTGCTTCAGTTCATACAAGATTTCCTTGATTTCTCTAAGACCCTCTTCTTCATTCCTTGCAGCACAATAGTATTTCATTACACTCATATCATATACTTTGTTTAGTCATTCCTCCCAAATTGGGTGCCATGTTAGTTTTCCATTATTTATCATCACAAAAAAGGGCTACTGTTAATTTTTTCTACACAGGAGTCCTTTTTCTTTTTGATTTTTTGGGGGGCATAAACCTAGCTAGCAATAGCATTGCTTGGTCAAAGGGAAAGCAAAAATTTACTAACTTTTGGGGCATGGTTCCATATTGTTTTTCAGAATTTCTGACTAATTTCCAGGTCTACTCGGACTGTATATTAAAGTCCCTGTGCAATTTTTAATTTATAGAATTGCTTAAGGCACTAGCAAGGTGAAGTGATGCTCCTGGGATCCCTTTGCCAGTATATGTCCAAGACAGGATTTGACCCCAGTTCTTCCTGACTCCAAAGCCTGCTATCCATGATCATTCAAAGTGTTTGCTACATTCTCTGACTCTCAGGATTACCTAGAGTTTAGAAATATTCAGTGTACCAGGATAAAGGCAGACCAACTGTGATCATGTGGCTTCTCCTTCCTTGCCTCTTTCTCAAACTTTTCTGGTTCTGCAGGGTGACTTTGTCATAGCATTCAACTGGAAGACACATAATGTTTCTAGAACTAAAGAATGTCAGAGTTCTCAGGGACCTTAGAATATAGAAGGTCATAACTCGAAGTAAACTAAGAGATCATCTGGTCCAATCTCTTATTGGAAAAATGGGTAAAATGAAGCCTAGAATAGGGAATGGCTAGATTAGGTATATATTAGAACCCTAGATATTCTTATATTCAATGTAGTTTTTCTAAAATCAATCAGTTCATTTTTTATAGCACAATAGTAATGCATTTATTTTTAAATTTTATTTTTAATATTCATTTAAAAAATGTTGAATTCCAAATTCTCTCCCTCCCTCCAATCCTTTTCCCATCCATTGAAAAGACAAGCAATAGAATATCAATTTTATATGGGATCCATTCAAACTGACTGGCCAACTGTTCCTGCTATACAACATTCCATTTCCCATCTCCCTGATTTTGTCTCTCATCTACTCCTTCCTCACCCCATCCCTAAACTTCTTTCAAATCACAGCACCCTGGCTCTCTCCTCCATGAAGTCTTTCCTCCAACTTGGAGGCATATTTTTCCAGATGTTTTTCCCCCTGTTGAAATCACTTCATTATTACCCCATATATGCTTTGTCTTTACTTTTCTGTGTAGAGTTGTTTCTTTCTGGTAGAGGGTTAGCTCTTTGAGGGCTGGGCAGGGAAGCCACTTAATTTTTTGTCTTTGCCACTCTAGTGTGAAGTATAGGAACCAATTAGTAAACATATTGATTTGAAGGAGCTTATTTAATCAATTAATTAATTAATTCATTCATTCATTCATTTATCTATCTATCTATCTATCTATCTATCTATCTATTTATTTTAAACATCCCTCTTCTTACTTCCTTGAGTATGAAGAGTAGGGCTGGGGTTGGGGGGGAGGTATGGGGGGAACCAGAGGTAGAGGGTGGAGTGATTTTGTGTGAAGACAAATTTTACTGACTTCATAGTGAATTCACAATGGATTAGGAAAGAAATCAATTTGTAGCAAGTCAGATCTTGACTCTGCTACATGATAGCAGCTAGGATTTACATAGAATTTGACAAATATCATCTTATTTTATCCTCACAACTGTTCTGGGAGGTAGGGGCTAATGCTACCCTCATTTTACAGATGAGGAAACTGAGGCAGATGGAGGTTAAGTGACCTGTCCAGGGGTGCACAACTAGTATGTGTCTGGTGTTGGATTTGAACTCAGGTCTTCTTGACTCCAGATCCATGCTTGTCCTTCTGAGTTTTGATTTCATCACCCATAAATAAAGGAGGATTTGGATTCAGTGACCTCTAAGTTTGCTTTAGCTCTAAATACATGACTGAATTCTGACCTGGGGGTCAGGCAGGGGTCCTGCTACCTGTTAACTGATAGGAAACCATGAGAGCATTTTCTCTGAACTAGTTTCTCCATCTATAAAATAAATAATATTGACTATCTCCTAAGGTGTCTCCTGGGGCTGCCCCTCTCTCCATGTGTGCTCCATGTCCCAAGGTCCCCAAGCCTGCCCCCCCATCCATCCTTTTCCTGAGCTGTCTGTTGGGAGGGCATCTGCCTGTCCTTATTTCAACTCTGCCTTGGCTTTCTCAGGAGCTGGAAGACTGGGGGTGTGAACAGCAGTGAGTCCTCAGCCCCCCCAGCTCTGCTGGAAGGTTCTCCCTCAAAGACACAGAGCAACTGAACTCCCTCCAGGCCCCACTCCACCCCGACCCCCCCCCCCAACCCTTTCTGTATTTTCCTGTGGTATGTGACCTGTCCTCAGCCCGTCATTTCTATATCAACCGGTGAAAAGTCTTCCCAGACTGTTTGTAATGCCTGCTGGCCGAGGTCCAGTCCAGGATCCATGAGGCCCGTGATAACCCTGGCCCGCCCAGAGCTGAGCTGGACCTGCCTGGAGAGCAGTGGACAGGCCAGCCTGGGGATTTCAAGAGCATGTTCCGGGCCCCTGGTTCGGGGGCTTTGAAAACCGCTTCTTGCCTCAACCTTATAAGGCTTAGGCTTCTCTGCTCTGTGCTGGGCGCCCTGGGTGGGCCCATGGTAAAGGCCTCCTGTTTATTTCTTGGTTCAACACCCAGCAGGGCCTGGCAGACAGGATTGGGGGGGGAGGGTAGTGGACACAGGCCTCAGGGACCATGGTTCGTCCTCACAGCTGCCCACTTCCCAGGAATGCTGGGCAGGGTCCCCATGGAGACGGGCTTCCTGGGGAAGGAGATAGCTCGGTTTTACTCTTCTGCAGGCCACTGTGGCTGGCTTGGCAGAAGGGGGCCCCAGGATTTGGCCTAAGGTGAATAGCTACTTCTCAGTGAGGAGAAGATGAATTGGAGTGAAACTCTCCCTTCCTTCCATTCCTTCCTCCTTTCCTTCCTTCCTTCCTTCCTTCCTTCCTTCCTTCCTTCCTTCCTTCCTTCCTTCCTTCCTTCCTTCCTTCTCTCCTTCTTTTCTTTCCTTCCTTCCTCTCTCTCTCCCTCCCTCTCTCCATTCTTCCTTTCCTTCTTTCCTTCCTCCCTTTCTTCCATCCATGCTTTCTTCTGTCCTCCTTTTCTTCCTCCCTCCCTCCCTCCCTCCCTTCCTTCCTTCCTTCCTTCCTTCCTTCCTTCCTTCCTTCCTTCCTTCTTTCCTTCCTTCCTTCTTTCCTTCCTTCCTCTCTCTCTCCCTCCCTCTCTCCATTCTTCCTTTCCTTCTTTCCTTCCTCCCTTTCTTTCTTCCTCCCTTTCTTCCATCCATGCTTTCTTCTGTCCTCCTTTTCTTCCTCCCTCCCTTCCTTCCTTCCTTCCTCCTCTTCCTCACTAACAGAAAGTCAGAGGTAATATAGTACAGGAATTTCTATCCTAAGGCTTAAACAGTGTGAATCTCACTCTAGTTCCTTTCCTTCTCTTAACTTCATGTGATAAATGGGAATAATGATACTAGAAAAAACCCTAACACAAGGAAAGCACTTTGTAAACCCTAAAGCTTTATAGCAATGTGAATTTTTAACTTGTTAGTCATTCTGAATTCTAACCAGAAAATTCAATAGGAGGTTCAACAGGAAGACTTTTTGGGGAAATTGAGAAGTGTTAGCGGGTAGGAGTGATTGGGGGGAAATCACCTGGAAAGACCAGGGTAGTGAAACGTCTGGAATCTGAGAAAATTCTTGAGAAGTTCTCAGCCTAGAGAAGACCTTTCTAACTCATTAGACCCGCAATGGTGGGCCGTCAAAGGTAGTGATCTCCTGGTCACTTGTGGTATCTGAGTGGAGGCTAGAGGAGGACCTGTTCAAGAAGCTAAAGAGGAGACCTCTGCTCTTGAGAGGCAGGTTGGACTAGATGCTTCCTGAAGGCCATTCCAGAGCCAAGGATGCAGAAAGAGCCACAACCTGTTGGGATTATAGAAAACCTGAGTTTACTAGAGAGTTCCAAGTTTCCTCCATGAGGGAGTAGCAGTAGCTTGAGGGGCCTGACTGTGGTCTGAGGCCTGCCTCTGGTCAAGGATTGAAAAGGACAAGGCCCCTGGGAGCCAGTTCCCTCCCTCGTCTCAGGCTCTCAGGTGGCCCGGGCGGCTGCACTTCCTATGATTTGTTGGGCTGGCCTGCGATGGACAAGGCTGATAATCTGGGCCCTGGCCTCACTGGACCTCCTCTTTTTTATTTATCCCCTTAAACACCTCCTAAGAAACTCTCTCCAAGAAGCCCTTAATGAAAACCTGTTTTCTTTTGTCCCAGGGAAATACTAGGAGGAAGAATGGAGCCTTTGTGGCCTGGGAGGAGGCTTCCACCATCCCCTAAGATGAAGGGCTCTTTGCTGTTCCCTTACTGGCCTTCTTTCCCCCTCCCCCTGCCCGTCCCCCAGAGAAGAGGTAGCCAAGATGCTGAGAGGCCAGCATGGGGGTGGGGGTGGGGAGCTGGTGGATTTGAGGAAAGAATCTCAGACTCTCCCAGCATCCCAGAACTGGAATGGACCTCAGAGGATGTCTACCTCAACACAAACCTGAAAAAGTATCTCCCTCTCTATTATCCCCGCAGAGGGGACATCAGTCCTTTTGTTTGAAAACCTCCAGTTACCTCCCATTCCAATAGTGCTCACCAATGCCCACTTGTCCCCTTAATCCTGCTCACACTCAGATAAGCCCATTACCACACTTATACCCTTGCCCAATCACACATTCACTTTCTTACACAACATCACGATCTCACCTACACTTCCTTTCTTTTTTCTTTTATTCCTAGTTCTATTGTTGAGAGGCAGGATATAGTACTGGTTAGAGAGCTAACTTCATATTGAGGAAAGTCCCTCATGTGACACATTTTGACAATATGATCTTAGGCAAGTTATTTAGTGCTCTAGAAAATTTTCTAAGAGTCTGAGTTGCATATGAGGTGCCAGTCCCTGAATTGCTAAAGTTTCCTTATTTGGAAATTCCCTCAAAAAATGAATTTATAGGGGCAGCTAGGTGGTGTACTGGATAAAGCACTGGCCCTGGAGTCAGGAGTACCTGGGTTCAAATCTGGTTTCAGACACTTAATAATGACCTAACTGTGTGGCCTTGGGCAAGCCACTTAACCCCATTGCCTAGCAAAAACTTAAAAAAAATGAATTTATAGGTCTAATTCTTGCTTTATTTCTCCCCTGAGACAGAGACAGAGACAGAGACAGAGACAGAGACAGAGACAGAGACAGAGAGATTTCTTAAGTGAGCAAGTAGATTAGATTCTTAATCTTTTGTATGTTCCAAGCCCCTCTGGTAGTCTAGTGAAGTCTGTGGATCCCTTTCAGACTAATGTATTGAAATGTATAAAATTAAATACATAGAATTACAAAGAAAACCAAAGGTTAGTGAAAATAATGATATAATTTTTTTCCTATTCAAAATCATGGACCTCATGAAATCTTTCCATATGGACCCCCAGGTTAAGAGCCTAAGTGTAATTTAGAGTGATGGGATGAGATTAAAGGCACCAGTAGGGGCTTGGCCTTGGCAAAGAGACAAACCACTTGATTTTCAGAGATTGGAGCAAATGAAGAGAGGCCCAAAAAGACTTAGAAGAATTTTGACACACCTCCCCCCCCACTTTTCCTTTTTTATTTTCCTTCCCTGGCTCTATTTCTTCCCATTCTGGAATCTGCCCTTTCTAGTCCTGACTCTGGCCAGGCTGATACAAGAAGGAATGAAAATCAGATAGGGTTTACCAAGATGATGCCTCTAGGGAGGCTTAGTTTCCTCAACTGTAAAATAAGGGTTGTAGATCTCTGGATTATTTTTAAGCTTTTTGCTCTTCCCCCCCTTCCCCTCCCCAGCTTTAAATCTATCATGATCTTGTGATCCCATGATCCTAAAGCCAGCCCTCCAAGCCAGACACTCCTAGAACCTAAGTTTGAAAGTTGCTGTGGAAGAGATAGTCCAAGCCCAGCAGGTATATAATAATGGTCATGATGATAATGATAATATCTCCTTTAGTGTCAACATAGAACCTAGAAAGTTTATATAATTCTCTCCCCTAAGCATTCTGGTGAGGTAGATAATGGCATCTTTATCACCATTTTACAAGAGGCAATGACTTGATCTAAATCACACAGCTAGAAAGTGACATAGTAAAGTCTTCTGACCCCCAAATCCAAGTTTCTCGCTTGAACCAGCTTGCGAATAATAGGTGAACACTTGATATCATTGCCTACTGGCTTTCTGGAAAGTCCTAGCCATCTGGCCATCCTCAGACCACAGAGGCCTCAGACCACAGAGACCTCAGATGGTCCTCTCTGTAAGTGGAGCACTATGTCTATGTGTTTGCAAGCATGCGCCTCTTCTTATTAATGAGGAGCTGAAAGCCCTTCTAGACTTTCTCCTGCTAATCCCTACAACATTCCTGTGACCTCTCCTTGCAAGAGATAGCAGTCTGTCAGGTCTGTTTGATGGATGGTGGAGCTGGGGCCCAGTGAGGTCAGGAACTCACTCAAGGTCACTCAGGGGGAGGGCAGATCTCCAGGATTCTGGCTAGCGATGTCTGACTAATCAAGTCCTTTTGAGAGAGAGAGAGAGAGAGAGAGAGAGAGAGAGAGGAGAGAGAGAGAGAGAGAGAGAGAAAGAAAGAGACACAGAGAGAGACAGAGACAGAGAGAGAGACAGAGACAGAGAGACAGAGACAGAGACACAGAGAGAGGTAAGACAGACAGGAGAGAGAGAGAGAGAGAGAGAGAGAGAGAGAGAGAGAGAGAGAGAGAGAGAGAGAGGAGAGAGAGAGAAAGACAGAGACACAGAGAGAGACAGAGACAGAGAGACAGAGACAGAGCCAGAGAGAGAGATAAGACAGAGAGAGAGAGAGAGAGAGAGATCTTTTGTTGACTGAAACTGCTTACAGCTCAGAGAGTCAGAAGGAGAGACATTCAGAGACAGAGTGATAAATAAACACACACACACAGACACACACATGAACCCATATGCAGAGGCAGAGGGACTGCCTCTCAGGGAACTCAGTCTAATGGAGGAGATAATAAGCAGACACCTACATACAGGCAGTACATGTCCAGGAGAAATTGGAGATAATGTCATAGAGAAGGACTTAAGGTTAAGAAGGACTAGGAAAGGGAGAGAAGGGGGGGGGATGAGAAAGAAAGAAGAGGAGAGAGGGAATGAAAGGAAAAGGGGAGAGAGAGCAAAGGAAAGAAAAATGGAGAGAGAAGAAAAAGGAAAGAGGAAGAGAGACAGGGAGAGAAAGTGAAAGGAGGAGAGACAAGAGATAGGGAAAGAGGAAGAGAGAGAGAGAAGAAGGAAAAGAAAAAGGGAAGAGAGAAAGGGAAAGGAAAAAGCAAGTGGAAAGAGAGTGAGAAAGAGAAGAAAGAGGAAGAGAAAGGGAATGAAAAAGAAAAGAGACAAAGGGAGAGAAAGGCAAAGGGAGAGGAGAGAGGGAAAGGGGAAGAGAGAGAGAAAGGAAGAAAAGAAAAAGGGAAGAGAGAAAGGGAAAGAAAAAAGGAAGTGAGAAGAGAGAGAGAGAGAAAGAGGAAGACAGAGGGAGAGAGAAAGGAAGAAAGAAGGAGAGAAGGGAAAGAGAGAGAGACAGAGAAAGATACACACACACACAGAGACAGAAACACAGTGACATAGTCTAATCACCAAATAAGCTTTATCTCCACCTGAATACTTCTCCCATTGAGGCAGCCCTGAGCCTCTTGCCTTGATTCTCTCCTAGTTTTTTTAGAAACATGCCTCTCCTGTCTCCAACCCGAAGATAAGCTCTCAGGGGGCCGAGACTGTGACCTTATCATTAAAGATCTGGGCTGGAGGGTACCATAGGGATCAGAGAATGTCAGAATGTCAGAGTCGAGAGTAATCTAAGCAGAGAGAGCATAGACTAGTTTGTTAGATCCAGGACACAGCCAGAGGAGACTGTCTAAGAGGGCAAAGGGATTGGAAGGCATGTTCGTGTGTGCAATTTTTATCTCCAAATACTTGAAGAACAGTCACGGGGCAGCACCATTAAAAGATTTATTCTGCTTGGCCCCAGAAGGGCAGAATTAGAAAAAAATGGGCAGAGGTTATGGAGAGGCAAAGTTTTAGTTGAAAATAATGAAGAAGCTTAAACCATCAGTGGAGAGGGTGACCTTGAGAAGCAGTGAGTTCTCTACTTCTGAGTGTTCAAAGAGAGGTGGAATAAGTGCAGAGAGGTTATTGAGATGGCTCTTGCATGTGGAAGGGAGTTGAATATAAGATCATCTACAAGGTACCTTCTAGCTCTTAGGTTATATAATTCTCACACTCAATAAAAAGAAATTTAAAAGAAAGAAATTTGGAAATGTAGCTTTAATTTGCTCAATTCAGGGGGAATATTGTGGAAAGAGTCAGAAGTCAGAAGACTTGTGGGAATCAGAAGACCTGAGCGTTGCCTGTATGAATTTAGATTCCTGTTAACTCAGTTTTCCCTTTTAAAAAATGAACAGGTTGCAGTATAGTATAGGAAAAGAAGCCCATTTATAGAATTAAAGACTGAGTTGGAATCCTATTTCCTTCAATTACTCTGTGTCCATAAGAAAATCACTTTGCATCCCTCATGCCTCAGTTTCCTTGTCTGTAAAATGGGGGGGTTGGATTAGATGGTCTTTGTGGGCTCTCCTGCCTCTGGTACTCTCTGTTCTGAAGGCCTCTCCCAGCTCTGATATTCTATGATCTAATGCCTTGCCTGCCCTCCCCCCCCCACCCCAGGATGGTTTGGGGCATGGAATGACATAATAGATGGGGAAAGCCTTGGAAAGCACAAAAGTATGGCACAAACAGGAGGGATTATGGTGACTATTATTCTTGGCCCATGATTCACTGACTCACTGCTGTGGAGCTGAACCCTGACTGCTGCCGAGGCCTGAAGTAGGAGACAATCTGAAGGCTATGGCCTGCAGCATCTGGTCTGCCCACCTCAAGTGGGCAAATTGCTGTCTTGCTTGGTGGAAATCCCCCTACCCTCTTTAATTTTCTGATGCAGGAACTTTGGGTGTCTCTCCACAAAAAGAGGCCTCTGATGTGCTCTGTGGGCTTCCGTGTTCAGAGAGAAGTTGCCTCCAGTCCAGAATTGGCTCTTCTCTGCTGGCTCAACTACCTTGTCTAACAGAAGTAAAGTGGACAACAATATTAGTGCCACTTACATTCAGTCATTTATTTCATTCATTCAATAAAACTTTATGAAGAACCTACTTTATGCAGCATCCTCCAAAGAGGAATAAGAACTGGTCCTTCAAGATGGAGTCAGTCTAGCCATAAGATTTCTTTGATATAGGGACCTTCCAGATGAAGAAATACTGCCAATGCTGGGTGTCCCATTCTCTCCCTTGAGCATGGAGAAATTTAGGGATTAAGGGAGAAATTAAGGGTCCTGAGTTATTCAATCAGAATGTGTCAGAGGCAGCATTTTACCTATGATGTAAAATAATTGCAACAGTCAGAGTTCATATAACACTTTATGGCTTATATAACTGAGGTCTTGCCTCTATTGTCTCACTGGATCTTCACAATAGCCAGATAAGGTAGGTGGAGGAGGGATTGCTCTCTTCATTTTATAGATGAGGAAACTTGGGGAAAAAAGGGAAGTGACTTCCTCAAGATAGGGTGAACCAATATAGTAGAATCAGGTCTTTTAAGCCCAAAGGTATGCATTCATGCATACAAATGGGCATGATATAAGACAGGATAAAATATCCTTTGATGGGCTCACTCATTGCATCAGTGCAACAAACAGGGACAATTTGGGGCTGTCTGCAATGGAGAATACCATCTGTATCCATGGAGTTTGAACAAAGTCCAAGAACTTAGACATCATATTTCAAGAAATCATAAAAGATAATTGCCAGATCTCTTAGAACCAGAGGAGAAAGTATAAATAGGAAAAATCCCTTCCCTGAAAGAAGTCCCAAAATGAAAACTCCAAGGAACATTGTAACCTAAATGCAGAGCTTCTACATCACAGGAAAAATGCAAGTAGTCAGAAAGAAATATTTCAAATACCAAGGAACCCCAGGAAAGATTGCACACGATTTAACAGCAACTATCATAAAGAGACAAAGAGCTTGGAATATAGTATTCCAGAGGGCAAAGGCTATAAGCTTATAACTTAGAAGAACTTAACCAGTAAAACTGATGATAATTTGACAGGGTAATGGACTTAAAAATATAGAACACTTTCAAGTATGCAAAGACCAGAGCTGCATAAAAAATTTGAAGTAAAAGGAGTCAAAAGAAAAAGAAAAATAACTCTTTTTCAGTGTCAAAGAAGAGAAATAGAGGTGACGCACATCAGTTTGGGGAGTGGTTGAACAAGTTATGGTATATGAATGTGATGGAACTCTATTGTCCTATGAGGAATAAAGGTACTGGTTTCAGAAAAACTTGGGAAAACTTTATTTTTATTTATTTTTTTTCCATTAAAGATTTTATTTATTTTGAGTTTTACAATTTCCCCCTTAATCTTACTTCCTTCCCCCCACAGAAGACAAGTTGGTCAGTCTTTACATTGTTTCCATGTTATACATTGATCCAAATTGAGTGTGATGAGAAAGAAATCATATCCTTAAGGAAGAAACATAAAGTATAAGAGATAACTAGATCAGATAAGATATCAGGTTTTTTCTATATTAAAGGAAATAGTCCTTGGACTTTGTTCAAACTCCACAGTTCTTTATCTGGATACAGATGGTATTCTCCATTGCAGACAACCCCAAATTGTCCCTGATTGTTGCACTTATGAAATGAGTGAGTCCATCAAGGTTGATCATTGCCTCCATGTTGTTGTTAGGAAGTACAGTGTTTTTTCTGGTTCTGCTCATCTCACTCAGCATCAGTTCATGCAAATCCCTCCAGGCTTCCCTGAATTCTCATCCTTCCCAGTTTCTAATAGAACAATAGTGTTCCATGACATACATATACCATAGTTTGCTAAGCCATTCCCCAATTGAAGGGCATTTACTTGATTTCCACTCCTTTGCCACCACAAACAGGGCTGCTATGAATATTTTTGTACAAGTGATGTTTTTACCCTTTTTCATCATCTCTCGGGAAAGCTTTATGAGCTAATATAGAGTAAAATGAGAAGAACCAGGAAAACAATTTATATGATAACAGCCATATAGTAAAAACAACTTTGACAGATTTAGAAACTCTGGTCAACATAATGACAACTTATGATGAAGTATGCCACCTACCTCCTGATTGAGAAACAATGGACTCAAAGTTGAGATTTTTTTTTGACATGACCAATTCAAGAATTTGTTTTGATTACTTTACTTGTTTGAAATGAGGGTTTTATTTTTTTTTCTCATTCGGGGTGGAGTAGGAGAAAGAGGAGGGAGATTTTTGTTCTTTGAAAAAGTAAAATTTAATTTTGGAAGAAAAAAAGTCTTAATGTCCATAATGAAGAAGATAACAGATCTCAACTCAGTTTTAAGTGACTCATTTTAGGGAGGACGTTGTTAGACTGGACCAGTCTATCAACGTCCTCCCTAAAATGGTGAGGGACCTGGACAACAAATCATATATGGATCAGTTGAAGGAACTATGGTTGTCTTGCCAAGTCAGAAGATTTAGGGGTGGGGTTTGGTGGACATGATTGTTGAGTTCAAGTATTTGCCATGGGAAAGAAAAATCAGCTTCATTCTGCTTGATCCCAGAGGGGAAAACTGGAACTAATAGGTAATACTTACAGGGGGACACATTTCATTTCAGAATAATAACAACTCACTCTTTTATAGTGCTTTAAAGTTTACAGAATCTTTGAAATCTTTGAAAATAGTTGGGGCAAGGAAGTAAGTAGGGATGGGATGGTAGTGTACTGATGGGCTTTAGAATCTTATATCTAATTTATAATTTCTTTTTTTTTAAATTTAAGGCAATGGGGTTAAATGACTTGCCCAAGGTCACACAGCTAGGCAATTATTAAGTATCTGAGACTGGATTTGAACTCAGTTCCTCCTGACTCCAAGACTGGTACTGTATCCATTGTACCACCTAGCTGCCCCTAGTTTATCTTTTTTTTTTTAGGATTTTTGCAAGGCAAATGGGGTTAAGTGGCTTGCCCAAGACCATGCAACTAGGTAATTATTAAGTGTCTGAGACCGGATTTGAAATCAGGTCCTCCTGACTCCAGGGCCGGTGCTCTATCCACTGCGCCACCTTAGCCGCCCCAGTTTATCATTTCTGACCAAAGACTTCACTCTATATAGAGCGACATATAGAGAGAGCAGCTCTAGTTCCAGCTAGAACTATAGCTATTGGACTTCAAGTCACCAATCCTCAGTTCTCTTGCCTCCTGAGGGTAATCAGTGAACCAGGTCCTCCTCAAGCCACTTTGCCTATCACTGAACATAGCTTCAGAGATGACCACTTCAGTCTCTGGGCATCTGTTTTGCCCTCTGAAAAATGAAGATGTTGGACTAGATATTATCTAAAGTACTTTCTTAAAAATAAAAGTTTCTGGTGCCACTTTAAAAAATATTTCTGTCACCTTCCCAATAAACCCCTTCTGTGAATTCAAGACATACAGTTTAAAAAGAACAGGTGAACACGTTAGCTATTTTTGACAATGTGTAGCACTTCATTTCACTTCTATATTTTACTGCTTCTCTGCCAAGATGCAGGAGGCTTGGTTTGCAATCAGTTCTAAGGTCCCTCTGAGCTCTGACAATTTATGTCTTCTGTTCTATGTTTCAAGTCTGTGGCTTTTACTTGTGTACTGATGACCTTCTCAGCTCTGTAATGTTCATTTTACTTTTGATGTTCTTTTTTCCCCCTCTCACCTTTGACATTCCATATTCTATCTTCCCTTCTGGCTCTAAGAGTCTACATTCTGTTCTGTTTTCTAAATCATTTCAACCTTCTGTGAATTTGTCAATCCTATGTCACCAAGGACAATAACTTCATATTATTTGATTCTTGGATGTTTGCACCTGAATAACAATAGGCATATTTTAGGAGGGACAATGGGACAACTAGGTGATGCAGAGGATGGAGTGCCGGCCCTGGAGTCAGGAGGACTTGAGTTCAAATTTGGTCTCAGACACTCAACTGTGTGACCATCGGGAGTCACTCAACCCTGTTTGCCTCAGTTTGCTCATCTGTAAAATGAACTGGAAAAGGAAATGACAAATCATTCCAGTATCTTTGCTAACAAAAACTCAAACTGAGTCACTGAAAGTAGGGCATGATTGAAATCACAGCTACAACAACAACAACAAAAGGGAGAGATAATGACAGATTGGAGTCCAACCAGAGGAGGATGATTGTCGGTGGCCAACTTTTTAACTCTTTTGGGCCATATTGCCCAACAAAAACTTGTTAAAGGCTGCATATAGAATTTAATGTTTATTTATGACTCCAGTGTAACCCATATTACCAGTGAGTAAAATGATAGAATGCCACATGAGTGATCTTTGAGGGCCACAAGGTTTGGACACACCTGATGGTGGGGACTGAAGAATGTGTCCAAACAGGGACTGGTTGAAGAGACTGATGATGCCTAACTTGCAGAAGAGTAAACAAGGTGGGGATGTGATCTATGCCTGCAAATATCTGAAGAGCTGTCATGGGGGAAGAAGGATTAGATTTAGCCCTGAAGGTCATATCTGAGAACAATGCGTGGGAGTCACAGAAAGATTTTTTTCTCAGTGTGAGGGAGCATTTCTTCATAATTAGAATGCCCTGGGATATCATAAGCTCACTGACCCTGGAGGCCATGAGTCGGAGCCTGGATGACCATTTGTGAAAAACCATTGGAGAGGGGATTTCTACTGGGGCAGGAGTTGAGACCCTTCCAATTGGAGGGTTCTACAACTCTATGATTCTTATTCAGAGAGAGAATGGGGCCAGGTCCTAAAGGGTCAGGGGCAAGGCTGTGGCCTTGCACAATTTCATAACCTGTGTCCTCCCCCCCTCCCGCATATACATACACTGCCTCCCCCCATGGCCAAAACCCCATTGGGAAACCGAAGAGCTCTTCCCAGTTTACAGATGCAAAAACAAACAGTTCATCAATCTCCTGGTCTTCATCAAGGCCACCAATCTGTCTTTGGGCTGGGTGCCTGGAGACCAGTGGGGAGAACAGGCAAGAGATCTTTTTGTTTTCTTGAATGAGTTATTTGTTTTCTGTATGATAGTTATCAAATACATCACAGGCTCACTTAAAGCAGTGACCTTTTATGAACTCATAAGACCCCCCATTGGTCCTCTCTCAAAGGCCACGTTGGCCTTTCTCTCCCTCTCCTCTTTCTTCCCTTTTTATTCTCCTCCTTTCCTCTTCATCCTTTCTTTCTCCCCCTTTCTTCTTTCCATGTTTCTCTTCCCTCCTCACTTCTCTCCCAACACCCTCTTTTTTCTGCAATGTCTTCATCTTTTTCTTTTCCTTCTTCCTCTACTTTCCTTTTTCTTACCATTCCTTACTTCCCAATGATCTCTTTCTTTTAACACTTTCCTTTCCTGATTTTATCTCCTGTTTCCATCCTCACCTCTATCTACTCTATCTTGTTTTCTCTTCTCTCTTCTTTCCCCACAGAATTCAAAGCAATAGATGGTGGATTCAAAGCAAAGGAACGTATGGTGGATCATTGTGAGGCATAGTACAAATTTCTAAAGTCAGGCACACGCCCATTTTGCATAAAAGGAAGCCAAGTCTGTGAATTAAAGTAACTCACCCCAAAGCCCCCATGCTAACTTGAAGGATAGTTCAGAAACTTAGGGTTCAACCACCAAACCTTTCTTCCAAAGAAGAAAGAAGAGAAAAGAGAATAAAATTGTGTATTTACCAAGTTACAGGGGGACAGAGAGAGAGAGAGAGAGAGAGAGAGAGAGAGAGAGAAGGGGATAGGGGAGCCTTCCAAGGCAAACAGCCTGTAAGGGAAGAAAAAATAAACCAGCCCATTCAAAAGGAGGGCAAACTATTCATCCTTCATCCTTGCTGGCCCTCGCCCACCCCAGAGGAGGCTGAAGGCTAAACTGCAGCCCAGCCTGGAGCCTGGACTCCTGTCCAGGCCAGAGTTAGGGCCAGCTCACGCCTGAGGAAGGGGAGGAGCCTTGGGGAAGGGGCCCCCAGGCAGCTGGTCTTCCTCATAGCCTTCCTTCTACTGCATTCTCCTAGGTGCCTATGGGTAGCAGGGATAAGAGTTGGGAGGGCACATTAGGATGCCAGGCCCCCTCATGGATTTTTCAAGAAGGAAGGGAGGAAAAATTAAAAAATTTTAGAGCTGAGAGGAACCTTGGAGTGCAGAATATAGGCTATGTTTGCTGGAAGGAAATTTGGAACATGGAACATGGAATGTGAGATCTGGAAGCTAGATACTTTAAGCATCTAGGACATTTCATTAAAAAAAGAGAGAAAACTGAGATCCTGAGAGATAAAGTCCTTTGCTCAAGGTCACAGGAGGGAGGGAAGGCAGGAACTAGAACCTAGGGCTCTTTTCTTTTTAATTAAAAAAATTATTTTTTCCAATTACATGTAAAAATAGTTTTCAACATTCATTTTTTCTCCCTCCCTCCCTTCCCTCCCCCTCCCCACAACAGTGAGTAATTTGATATAGATTATACACATACAGTCATGTTTAACACATTTCCACATTGATGATGCTTGTCATTTGTTCTCCAAGAAGAATCCAACATCAGAAAGGTGATGCCATGACAAGCACATGAATTGGATTTGAGTGAGGGAGCCTGTGCAACCAGCCTCACTTTCTCCTCTGGAGTCATCTGAATTTTGTGGCCAGATAGGAATCAAGGTGCTTGGAGATGGCCCTGAATGTGAGGCAATTTGTATTAAATGACTTGTCCAAGGTCACACAGCTAGTAGGTATCAAATGTCTGAAACTGGATTCAAACTCCCATCCTCTCAACTCTAAGGTCTGTGCTTTATCCATTGCACCATGTTGTGAGAGAAGAATCAGAACAAAAGAAAAAAAAACATGAGAAAGAAAAAAACAAAACCCCCAAATTTTTAAAATTGAAAATAGTAAGCTTGGTCTGCATTCAGACTATCATTTTTTCCTCTGGATGTGGATGGTAATTTCCATAAGAATTATCTTTATTCATTGAACTGCTGAGAAGAACTAAAATCTATAATAGTTTATCATCACACAATGTTCTTCTGGTTCTGCTCACTTCATTCAGCATCAGTTCATGCAGGTTTTTCCAGGCTTTCCTGAAATCCACTTGCTCATGATTTCTTATAAAACAATTGTATGCCATCACATTCATCTTCCATAATTTGCTTTAGCCATTCCCCAACATCCCCTCAATTTCTAGTTCTTGCCACCACGAAAAAATGTGCTATAAATATTTTTGTACATGTAAGTCCTTTCCCTCTTTTTATGATTTCTTTGATATACAGACCTAGTAGTGGTACATTTTGATTTGACAGGCACAGTTTGATTGTCCTTTGGGCATTGCTCCAAATTGTTCTCCAGAATTGTTGAATCTGTTCATAACTTCACCAACCAAGCATTAGTATCCCAGTTTTCCCACATCTCGGGATATTTTTCACTGCAGAAAAAGTTTTGGAGTTTTAGCAACCTGACCCTGGACGGGAACCTTAGATGTTTTCATAGGATATGGGGATTAGACCTGAAAGGGGCTCTGGATCATCCTGTTCAGTTCTCTGAACTTCCTTTCAGAAACTGAAATCTTTCAGGAGAGGAAGTTGAGGCCCAGAGAGGGGAAGGGCCTTGCTTAAAGTTAATGGGGGAAGAACTGGGATTTGAAACCAGGTTTACTGATTCATGGACCTTTACAACAACCAATTTCAGGAGTCTCCCTCCTCCCTCCCTTCCTCCCTTCCTCCCTTCCTTCCTTCCTTCCTTCCTTCCTTCCTTCCTTCCTTCCTTCCTTCCTTCCTTCCTTCCTTCCTTCCTTCCTTCCTTCCTGCCTTCCTTCCTGCCTTCCTTCCTGCCTTCCTTCCTTCCACCCTTCCTCCTTCCTCCTTCCCTCTTTCAAAATTGGAAAAAAACCCAAGTCCACCTTCATGGATCCTACAACTTACTGGAGTGACAGATGCCAAGCACAAACACTTCCAATATATGATATTACACTTCTCTGCATCCAGTCACTCCCTTTCTTTCAGGCAGAAAAGATGCTGTAGTTACTTCATAGAAGGTAGAGAAGGTTGGGTGTGACTGAGAGAGGGCCTAATGGCTCAGGAGAGGAGATGAGGCATGGTCAACCACCTAAACAAATTCCCATAGAGAGGGACAGGAGTCATGTGCTAATAGTGGAAGGTCAGCTTTCAGGGAATGGGGAATCACACTCTAAATGATTCACTGTTAACTTTGAGAGTGGAGGCTTGGCACCCATTCCTCTTTTGGTGATTAGAGGGAAGATAAGGGAGTCCTCCTCTGTTCCAGATCACCTGGACCGCCCTTCTAATTTCTCTTTGCGTCTCTCCCTTCTCCACTTATTTTGGAATGAGTCCCTTACTTAGCCTAGTATGTTTGAGGCCCCTGTTGGAGGATGTTCCCCACACCCCCCCCCCTAGCTAAACATTAGGTGTCCAGAAGCTATTTCTAGAGTAGTACTGAGCCAGATTCCTATGCAGGGCCTAGCCTACAAATCAGAGGTATTCAATAAATATTTGTTCTTCAGACTTATTCTGAAGACATGCCCATTTCAGAGCCCAAGGGAATAAAGCCCTAGCATTGGTGTATTAAGATTCTGACAGATTGCTAATGGAGCTGTGGAGCTCCACAACCAGAGCCATGATTAGGGTAGGTGATGACTAGGGCTTTGTCCCTGGGTAGCAAAATTTAGAGTATACTGATAACACTTATAACTCATCAAGCAGATAAAACCAACGGAATTACTTTAGTGCTCAGTTAACAAGGATGATTAGTTAAGAGGAAGCTACTAAAAGGTACCTTTCCCTTTCCCAGTAGCTATTGTCAAGGTAAGCTCAAGTTGCTCCTTCTCCTCTCCTCACCTCTAACCTCACCCTGTTCTATCTCTCAACATAAGTCTTACTGGGGTACAGTGACCAGAAGGTTTTATTTCTGTTTCCATGGGGTTGTGTTCCAAGATACAAGATACCCTCCCCAGATGAATTTGTCTTCACAAGTTGACTGCCATTTGGGGTGTGTGCCTCAGGCATCAGATTCTCTAATTATGGCTCCACTCAAATCCTTCCAGTTTAAGAAGTCCTAATTGGGTTGGACTTGGCTGCATCTTTCCCTGGGAGTCCATTCAGAAAGCTGGTTTTTCTCAATTTCAACTCATTCAGTTATCTTTTCTCAAAGTTGGGAAACACTTCCAGTTCTTCCAACTAATTCTTATATGGTCTAATTTCCAGGTGCATTATCATTCCCAGAAGCCACTACCTGTTTAATTAAATTTATCAATACCTTCCTGCAGGGTGGAGAGGAGGGAAGGAAAAGAACAGTTATTTATGTAACATCTATAATGAGGGAGTTATTGTGTTAAGCACCTTACAAAAATCTCATTTGATCCTTACAACTCTCCTGAGAGATAGGTTCTATGGTTATCTCTTGTTTTATGGGAGAGGAAACCAAGGCAGGCAAAGGTCAAGGGACTTGCCCAGTGTCACACAGCTAGCAATTGTCTGATTTGAATTCAGGTCTTCCTGACTACAGATTCAGTACTACATCCATTATACTACCCACCTGCTGAGTGCCAAAGGAGGACACTATCCAATGCCTTGTTATAGTCAGCCCGCCTCTATTAAAGCCATAGAAGGTTGAATTAGCTTTCTGATTGGGTCCTCTGTTGGCTCATATTGAGTGTGCAGTCCACTTAAACCTTCAGGACTTTTTTCACATCAGCTATAACCAACAACAAAACTAGTAGTACTAGTAACAATAATTTTGTTGTTAATCACTTGTGTCTTCACTCGTTGTGACCCCATTTCGAGTTTTCTTGGTAAAGACACTGGAGTATTTTGCCATTTTCTTCTCCAGTTCATTTTACAGTGGAGGAAACTGAGACAAGCAAGATTAAGTGGTTTTCTAGGATCATACAAGTAGTGAGCATCTAAGGCTGTATTTGAACTCAGGTCCTCCTAACTTCAGATCCAACACTCTGTCTACTATGCCACCTAGCTCCAAATGGTAATAAAAACTACATTATATAGTACACTTTTTCAAAATCCTTTCTATATATTATGCCATTGTTCCTCATGTGTAGATGTGTGCTCACAATTTAGGGGATTTGTCATTTTGTAGAGGAAATGTAATTTTTAATTAAATTAAACTAATTTTAGTCACGCCAGACTACTCTCATTTCCTTTGTTTGACAATGTTACTTGACTGGTAGTAGAGGGGAACATCATAGATGGAGGATCCCTGGGCTGGGGGAAAAGCATTTGGGATAGATGGAGAAAACCTTATGAGGAATATATGCTTTTGTTATCTTCATTTTATAGATGAGGAAACTAAGGCTAAATGAAATTAAGTCATTCAGCCGTCACATAGCTGGTAAGCATCTGAAGTAGGATTTGAACCCAAATATTTCCTGACCTCATGTTCAATACTCAATCCACACTCTATAAGCTGTTCTGTTCTATACTTATGCAATTGACTTTTTGAGTTCTACCTAAGGACTTTACATTTACTCCTATTAAATTTCATTTTTTATTGTGCTTGGTATACTATTTCCATTTGTTTTGGACATTTTGCTTCTAGGAATGCAGCAGGATGGCATGGCAGGTGGTCAGATTGTTAGCTTTGAAATCAGAGAGACTTGGATTCAAATCCTGTCTCTAACACATGCTGACTGTATGATCATGAGCAAAAATCTTAGTCTCTCAGTACCCCAGTCAATTCTCTAAGATTAGGAATTGCCTCCTTTAGTGGAGGCAGTTTACTTGGTTGGAGTTCCTGATGTAATCACAGATAGAGACTAAAATCCCAACAAGTCTCTCCTGCTCCCCTTGTCATTAAGCCCATTTCTCTCCATCTGTTCCAAATGCCTTCCCCCAGTCCAGGGATCCTCCATCTATGGTGTTCCCCTATATTACCAGTCAAGTAACATTGTCAAACAAAGGAAATGAGAGTAGTCTGGCATGACTAAAATTAGTTTAATTTAATTAAAAATTACATTTCCTCTACAAAACAACAAATCACCTTAAATGTGAGCACACATCCACAATCCAAGGCAAACTAAACACAAGCATGTGCTTGAACATGTACAGAGAGGTTCACAAATCATGGGTGTTCACCTACAGGAATGACAGAGAGAAACAGACCTCCCCTGCCATGTAACGCCCCCCCCACCATGGGAGGGTCAGAGAATGAGCTGTCAATCAATCCACTAGTATTTCTTTCTTTTTTTAAAAAAGATTTTATATATTTTTGAGTTTTACAATTTTTCCACAATCTTACTTCCCTCCCCCATTTCCCACCCCCATGGAAGGCAATTTGCCAGTCTTTACATTGTTTCCATGGTATACATTGATCCAAATTGAATGTGATGAGAGAGAAATCATATCCTTAAGGAAGAATCATAAAGTATAAGAGATAGCAAGATCAGACAATAAAATATCAGTTTTTTTCCTAAATAAAAGGTAATAGTCCTTGGTCTTTGTTCAAACTCCACAATTTTTTCTCTGGATACAGATGGTATTCACAGTTGCAGACAGCACCCCCATCTTGCTGTTAGGGGTAAGATGTTTCTTTGGTTCTGCTCATCTCTCTCTCAGCATTAGTTCATGCAAATCCCTCCAGGCTTCCTGAATCCCCATCCCCCCGGTTTCTAATAGAACAATAGTGTTCCATGACATACATATACCACAGTTTGCTAAGCCATTCCCCAAATGAACGACATTTACTTGATTTCCAATTCTTTGCCACCACAAACAGGGCTGCTATGAATATTTTTGTACAAGTGACGTTTTTACCCTTTTTCATCATCTCTTCAGTAGTGGTATTGCCGGATCAAAGGGTATGCACATTTTTATTGCCCTTTGGGCATAGTTTCAGACTGCTCTCCAGAAAGATTGGATGAGTTCACAGCTCCACCAGCAATGTATTATCCACCAGTATTTCTCAAGTGCATATTGGGACCCTGGCCCTTGGCTCTGGGAGAAGAGCAAAGAGAAATGGATCTGGGCTCCACGTACAGAGAATACCCTAGTGGTGGCAGGGAAAGGGTGATATAAACTAAAATCCTGTGCTAAATTATATCTCATAGGTTGTAAATGTCTATATTGGTCTTTATGATGAAGAGGAGAGATTGTCTTCTTATTGGGGGCCTTCATGATAACTCCTCTAGTCAAGGTGGCCTGGAGAGGACTGGGGGATCTCAAAGTTGGGAAGTTCTAAGGTCTGTTTGATCTTTCCAAGCTGGGGACAGTCACAGTGACCAATCAGGGGATGAAGTTGTTATCCACAGAAGCTCTCAGAGGACATCTACTAAATTGTGGTTTATTTTGCTGGAGAAAAGTTTTAAAATTATACTCTTAAAAATTTGCTATCAAAATAATAGATAATAGGATTTTAGATCTAGAACCAGAAGAAATCTGAGGCAAGAACCCAAGACACCATCAAGTCCAACCCTTTATTTTACAGATGAGGAACCTGAGGCATAGACAGTGCCTTGCTCAGGCTCTCATGGAGATTATAACCCAGATTTTTCCTTACTCCAAGGCTAACTCACTATCTCCTGTACTATTACACTGCCTCATAAAATACAAGGGTTGACTGGAATTCCAATGCAGGATCTTTGGTGTTATTTCTAAAGATTAATTAGTGTAGTCAATAAACAGGAGTACACATCTAATGGGGGGGGGTGAAAAGGGAAACAAATATATATAAACAAATCACATATAGAATAAATAAGAAATGATTAATAAAGAAAAGGTATTAGTATTGGGGAGATTTGGAAGATCAAAGAACTGAGGCAAGGATCCTCAAAGTACTCCAGTAATGTAATTAACTCAAGGTTGTCTAATGCCACAGTCCCTCCTCATTCATGATCACATTGAATTCTCCCAGGTAGAATAGACATGATTATCCCCACTTTTACAGAGGAGGAAACTGGAACCCAAATAAGGGAAGTGACTGATCTAAGTTCCCACATCTGAGAAATGCCCCTCACTCCCACCCCCCAGGCCTTGTGTGCAATTTGGCTGGTGTTCTTTGGAGTCCACAACAAAAAGCACACTAGATTTGGAAGGGACCTAGAGACCAGTTGCTCAATTTCATGATTTTGCAGAGGAGGAATCTGAGCTCCAGAGATTAAGTGACTGACCTAAGACCACAATATCATCAGAGAACAATGTTAGGATATGAACTCAGGTCCCAGGATTCCAGATCTAATGCTCTTTCAGATATCCCAGGCTTGCTTGCAGGAGGGCATTCCTGACTCTCTATGACTAAGACTGGTATTCTTCATCCTTGTCTGAAATACCTCTGATCATTCAGCAACCTCTTCCCAAGCATCAGGGGCTCTTAGAGGTCCCTGGGGCATTGTCCCCAATACTAGAGTTTGGCTAACTGGCCAAGAAGGAGAGGTATTTAAGGTTTACAAGACTCCCTCCTCCTACCAACTTTGTAAAGTTGGTAGTGCTATTATTAGTATAATGTTACTAAGTATTAGTAGTACTAATGTGAGTGCTAATATTAATGGCATAATTAGTCCTATCAGTAATATCTTTATTATTACTAAATATTAGAACTATTATTAGTAGTAGTAGTACTATTACTATGATTAGTATTAATAGTTCTATTAGTACTACAAATATAAATTCTTATGTATTATCACTCTTATTAACACTCTAGGTATCATTATTATTATTGCTAAGTATAGGAGAACTATTAATAGAGGCAGTAGTATTACCAATATTATTAGTGCTATTACTTATAGATTAATATTACTACTACTACAATACCACCAATAATAGTATTATTAGTAATATTACTCTAGGTCAAACTATTATTATTGCTACTAAGTATTAGGAGTACTATTACTGATAATAGTAGTAATAATAATACCTATAGTACTACTAATAAGTATTAACATAATAATTATTAGTAGTGATATTACTAATTATTTAATAATTTAGAAATTAGTAATATAATTACTAACACTAATATTACAAATTATATAATATAATTAAATAGATGATTACTAATCATATAATAGTAATATAGGCAGTACTATTATTGTTACAAAGAATTCATAATATTAGTAGTCATGGTTTAAGTTTTAGTTTTTTTTTTTTAGGTTTTTGAAAGTCAATGTGGGGTTAAGTGGCTTGCCCAAGGCCACACAGCTAGGTAATTATTAAGTGTCTGAGGCCAGATTTGAACTCAGGTACTCCTGACTCCAGGGCCGGTGCTCTATCCACTGTGCCACCTAGCCATCCCTAGTTTTAGTTTTAGTTTTTACTGTGCTGGTCAATCTCTTTTGGACATGTTCCATTTTGCCAATGTCTTTGACAAATATGGCCTCCCAGAACTGACTGCACTATTCCAAAAGTGGTCTGATACCTCCCTCATTCTAATTCACTATAAAGTGCCATGGCATACCATATGTAGTTCACAGATGGGACAGAATAGGGGAAAAGAAGACAATTTCTTAAAAAGTAGAACTGGCCAAATGGAAAATGAGATACAAAAATCCATGGAAGAATACAATTGTTAAAATGTAAAGTTGTTCAAATGGAAAAGAACATACAAAAGTTAACTGAGGAAGACAACTTCTTAAAACTTAGAAATGGGCAAGTGCAAACTATTGACTCTAAGAAGCATCAAGAATTAAGCTAACATATTCAAAAGAATGAAAAAATAGAAGAGAGTGTAGAATATCTCATTTGAAAAAAAACTCACCAGGAAAATAAATCCAGGAGAGACAATATCAGAATCAAAAAGAGGACCTTGATAGCATATTTCAAGAGATTAAAGGAAAAGTGTCCTAATATTCTAGAACTAGAGGGCAAAATAGGTATTGAAAAAAAATCATAGATTACCTCAGGAGAGAGATCCCAAAATAAAAACTCCAAGAGTAATAATAGCCAAATTTCAGATCAGGACAAGGGAAAATTACTGCAAGTGGGCAGAAAGAAGTAATTCAAACATTGGTACAATACAATAAGTATTACTCAGGACATAACAATTGCAACATTAAAAAACTGGAAGCCACGGAACATGATATTCCAGAAGGCAAAGGAACCAGGACTACAACCAAGAATCACTTACCCAGCAAAATTAAGCCTAATACTTCAAGGAAAGAATGAGTAATTCAATGAAATAGAAGGAGATTGAACAAATTGAATAAAATTGAATCAAACAAATCTTATATCTAGACTCAAGAGAAATTTAAAAAGGTAAAAAAGGAAAAGAAAACTTAAAGATTCTTTGGAGCACTATTATTTACCTCCCTACATGGGAAGATGGTTGTTGAAATTGTTATCATTATTATTTTTATTACCAGTAAATCAGATAGCAAATTTTCTTTGCTGGGAGCCAATTTACAAATCATGAGATTATTTCATTCCTTGAAGTTCACCTTGCTGTTGTGGAGCCAGATATCTTGAACATGAATTTCTGGGGCTTGAATAATCTTCCCAGGACAAGTCCACCATGCAGAGTAATACAAAGATTATATGACTTGTGACCATCCATGCAGGAGTCCTATGGGAATGACTAGGCTGATTGTATTGTTTTGGATAGAATAGAACAGAACAGGGCTGATTCACTTCACTTAACACAAGCAAAAGAATGCAGTACTTATCATGAATAAAATAAATTACTACTTTGTTTTCACTGTTTCCCAAGCTTAGAGCCTTCCCATTAAAAGAATCTCTAGAAACTTTATTATTATTATTAATTTCATTGGATATATCATATTAATCAATATAAAAATCATAACTCTTGATATTCAATCCTTTTGGTCAATAAGAGTAGAGCCTCTAATAGATCAATGATTTTGATTTTGTGCTATAAGTTACCTAATAGATTTGATATAGATTATCAAAACTTCTTGGTTATAAAAATTTGCTATGAAAGGAAAAAGAGGGACATAGTTAATCATATGATAGGCAATCTTTAGTTCTGTTTGATTCCAGGCATGAGTCTTATTTAACAGTCAATTATGTTGTCCTAGGTTGTTAAAACCATGGCTCAAGATTCACCAGACTGGGAATTTTCCTTTTCCAGAAAGGAAATAACATAGCAGAGAAATAGAGTCAAGAGAATCCTATCTAGAAGATGTTCCATGTCTTCGATATTATAATTCTTAAAAATTGAATCAATAATAGTACAGCATAGACTGAGGATACAGGTTTAAGGGGGAATTTGAGGGAATGATATAAAACTATAATTAAGGAATGAGAAAGAGGAGATCTCTGGGTGAAGAAGGAAGGGAGATGTAGAATAAGGTAAATTATTTCACGTGAAGAACCGAAAAAAAACCTATTACAGTGGAGGGAAAAATGGGAGAGTTGATTGATAGGCATTAATTGAACTTTAATTTCATCAATATTGGCTCAAAGGGGGAATATACAATTAGTTGAAGCTAGAAATCGATCTTATCCTACAGAAAAATAGAAAGAAAGGAAATTCAGGGGAGGGAGTGAGGAAAGAGTATTAGAAGAGAGGGAAGATTAGATAAAGCAGTAGACAGAAGTAAAACACTATGGAGAAGGAAAAGGGTGAAAGGAGAGACAGGAGAAACAAGAAGAAAAATAGAATGGAGGGAAATATAAACTAATCATAAATTTGAATGTGAAGGGATGAAATCTATAAAATAAAAGAACTCACTACTTGGCAGAAACTGCTGGGAAAATGGAAAATAATAGAACACAAACTAGGTGTAGACTAACATTTCACACCATATACTAAGATCAAAATGGAATCATGATTTAGACATAAAGGGTGACATTTTAAATAAATTAGAAGAGCAAAGCATAGTCCCCCTATCAGATTTATGAAGAAGGAAAGAATTCATGATCAAGTAATAGGTAGAAGGCAAAATGTAAAATAGAAAATTTTGATTATATTAAATTAAACAGATTTTACACAAACAAAACCAATGCAACTAAGATTGGAAGGAATTCAGAAAACTGGGAAACAATCTGTTTGGCAAGTATCTCTGATCATTTTTCAAATATATAGAGAAATGAGTCAAATTTATAACATTTTCCCTATTTACAAATGGTCAAAAGATTTGAACAGGAAATTTTCAGATGAAGAAACTGAAGTTATCTATAGTCATATGAAGAAGCACTCTAAATCACTTTTGATTTGAGAAATGAAAATTAAAATGATTTTGGAATATTTATTCACATTTATCAGATTGGATAATATGACAAAAAAAGAGAATGAAAAATAGAAAAAATGTAGGAAAAATGGAACTCTATGCATTGTTGATGGAGTTGTAAACTGCTCTAACTATTCTGGAGTACAATTTGGACTTATGTTCAATGGGCAACCAAACTGCACCTTCATCTAATAACACCTCTATAGGTCTCCAAAATTATCATAAAAAGGGGAAAAGGATCTACGTGTGCAAAAATATTTATAGCAGCCCTTTTCATTGTATCAAATTATTGGAAACTGAAGGAAAGTACATCTATTGGAGAATGGCTAAGCAAGTTGTGGTGTATGAATGTAATTGTGGTACTATTGAGCAATGAGAAATGATGAACAGATAGATTTTAGAAAAATCTGGAAAGACTTGTATGAGAAAAATGAATAGAAACAGGAGAACAATGTACACAGTAACACTAGCATTGTGTGATGATCAACTCTGCTATACAGTGATCAATGGCAATTGCAAAAGGCTCATGATGGAAAATGCTATCCATATCTAGATAAAGAACTGATGGATTCAATGCAGAAATAAACTTACTTTTTTCACTAACAATTCTTTTTTATGTTTTTTAATTTGGTTTTTCTTTCACAACTATGACTAATACAGAAATATGTCTTGCATGATAGCACATGTATAAACTATATCGAATTTTCTTCCATTTTAGGAAGGGGGAGGGAGGGAGAAAAGTCTGAAACTCAAAATCTTGCAAAAATGAGTACTAAAAATTGTCTTGACATGTAATTGGGGAAGGAAAAAACCTATTTAAAAAATAAAAACAAACAGCCAAGAAGGGGGAAAAAAATTCACTGATGACAGGAAGTCTTCCTTGATTTTCTGAACCCTGGCTGGCAACCTCCTTCCTCTCCATAGCCCAGACCTTTTTTTGTTTTTGTTTTAAGCACCTTTTGGGGGGCACCGTTCTTGCATTGAGTTGTCCATTTGCATCTTGTCTCTCTGACTGGCAGCTCCAAGAGAATAGGAATCACATCCCACTCTAAATTCTGTGTCTTCTCCAATCAATCAATTAATAAAGATTTATCAACTATCTCCTATGTATTAGGCATGTCTTAAGCCCTGGGGATACAAAAAGAGACAAAAGGCAATTCCTGTCCTCAAGGAGTTTACAGCCTAATAGGAAGACAACAAGTAAACAAATAACTGCAAAGCAAACTATATTACAGAATAACTGGGAAATAATTTACAAAAAGAAGGCACTAGAATTAAGAGGAATTGGGAAAGACTTCCTGTAAATGTTGAGATTTTAGCTGAAGTCAGTGGGAAGAGTTAAGGAGGCGAGCATTCCAGGCATGGAGGACAGCCAGAGATAGTTCCCAGAGCCAAGGGATGGAGTGTCTTGTTCATGATTCAGCCAGGCGGCCTGTGTCATTGGATCGAGCTTTTAGTACATAGCTCTGTACATTGTAGGCGTTCTTAATCAACAACGTTGATTGAGCAAACCCATGAATCAGTGAATGGACCTGAATGCCAAACCATAGAGTTTTTTGATTTAGAGGAATAACATGATGGGGGAAGGACTACCTGACAACTTGAGAAAGATCCGGGAGTGTTAGTGAGTTGTAAGCTTAAGATAAATCCATACTGTGGAAATGGCGGCCAAAAATCTCTTGAGATCTCAGGCTGTAGGAAGGACAAGTTAAGGGTTCTGTTGAGGTAAATGGGGCTATTTAGCCTGGAGAAAAGATGACAGAAAGAGACATGGTAACTGTTTTCCAGTATTTGGAGGGCTGTCATGTGTAAGAGGGATTAGATATATTTTGCTTGGCCTCAGTGGGCAGAACTAAGACTACTGGGTAGAATTTGCAGAGAGGTAGATTTTGGCTTGATCTAAGGAAAAACTTCCCAACAATCAGAGCTGTCCAAAAATGGAATGCACTTCTTTGGAAGGTAAAGAGTTTTTCATCATCACCAAACGTCTTAAAGGGAAGGATGGATGGTCACTTTCTTGTTGGGGGAAGTTAGAAAGGAGATTCTTGTTTGAGGGTGAGTTGGATCAGATTCTTTCTGAGGTCCTTCCTAGCTCAGAGACTTTGGGGTCAAAATCATGGGTCAGAAAGGTAGACTGCAAAAGAACAAGTGGAAAGAACTGGGTTGGAATCTTAGCTCTACCATTCACTCCCTTGATGACCTTAGGAAAATGACTTTGGTCCTCTGAATCCCAGATTTCTCCTCTGGGGGACCCCCCCCCCCAAATGAGGGTAAATAATACTTCTGATGTGTCTACAAGGCTATTGTGAAGAGTCAAATGAGATAATAAATGAGAAATATCCTAGAACTGCCAATTTATTAGGATCATTATAGAGTTAACCATGCCATAAAGAATAGAGATTTATTCTCAGAGTTAGAAAGTCCTGGGTTCAAGTCTCTGCAATGGGATCATAGACCTAGAGGCAAGTCTTTTAATTCCTCAGTTCTGTAAGAGCAGCTGCATATTTGATTTGATAGAGGAAATTTCCTCATTAGGTGTTCCTTATCAGTCTTCTGATAAGGAACTAGGGTCCACAGACTTCATGAAGGGTTCATAGGTAGATTTTAGGCTATCTATGAACTTGAATGGGAAAAATGACATCTTTATTTTCACTGACTCTAAAAAAATGAGCATTTCTTATAACTATGAATGTGGTAATTCTGACAAAGGTTGCCACAAGACTGCCAAAGGAATCTATGAAACAAAAAAGGTTAAGACCTTGATCTAAATGGATAAAATTAGTACTAAATGAAAAGAAAATAATACAAAGAAAAGAAAAAGGATTTTTATAAGGAAGGTGATTTATAAGGAAGGATGGTAGTGAATGGGAAATGACTTGCAGGGCAAGAGATTGGACTCTGAAATCTTGGGTGATGTCTCTTATTCCATCTGTCTCCTGAGTACTGGCTAATCCAGCTAACAGGTGACCCAGAAATATTTTCCTGAAATAGATATTTGGAAGTACTTTTGGATGCCCCCTAGGACTTGGATTAGCCAATGGTCAAGTGAAGCCATAACCAGAGCTCAGTTAACAGTTCACAGATAACTCAGGTGTCATTTGTTCTGGATCCTTTGACCTGGAACCAAGGAAGCACACTAGACCTCTACCCTTCTCAGGTGCTCTCCTACTTCTATTGGATCATAAATTAAGACTCAATAAGGGGTGATACAACAGAGAGTGTTGTCTCCTCTCTCTCCTTTTAACAAGAATCCTGACCTTTCATCGAGGACTGTTTAGTCCCTGTTGAACACCATATGTAGAGTCCCTTTCCTGGACTCTTATGTTGAGTCCCACTTCTGGAATCCCTCAATCTTCCCCAGGCAAGTGTTGGAGGGGCGGGAGACAAGGAAGACAAGTTTCTCCTTATACACCAAGGTCCCCAAGGTCTCTGTTTATTTACCAAAACACCAGTACTTAAAAATCCCCCCAATCTCTAATACACTCCCACTCCTGTGGTACTTAGTAAGATAAAACTCTGGTGCTCAAGGACACCAGGAGAAGATAGTAGACAACAGTCCCTAACAGAGGGGACCTGGAGAGTGAGGACCCTAACCTAGAAAAGATTAGGTTCTAATTTTCATCATCTCCTTTATTCTAGACTACTCCATGGCTCCAGATAAAATTTAGAATAGTGTTATCTCAGGACCCCCGTTTACACTGAGTGCCCCTCAGCTCTCATTGTCTCAAGTCCTTCCCCCATTCACTACAAGACAACTTCTCCTTTATTCCCCATTATGATTTCTTCACTCTCTGGCTCAAAAAAATCTCTGTTGCTCCCCATTGTCAAAGAACAAAATGCAAACTTCTTAACCTAGGCTTCAAGGCCTCTTTGCAATCTGGTTCCATTACTGAGTTCCTTATATTGTGCCTCTTTCCATGCCTTTTTTTTTGTTCTTCATGGGCTAAATTATCTTCCATTTTTAACCTGTTAAAATTCTCCTTGACTTTTAAAGATTAAGTCTGAATGCTGTCTGTTCCATGAATTCTCCATCCCAGAAGCAATCCCTTCATAATTAGAGATTTATAACTGGAAGGGACCCTTGAAATCACCTAGTTTAATTGTAAAGATGAAGAAACTGAGGCCAAGGGCAGGTGAGTGACTTACCCAAGGTCATATAGGTAATAAGTTTTAAAACTTGAACTCTGGTCCCATGATTCAAAGTTTGGTACTCCTTTGAACTTTTATAGCCATTTTATTTTGGACCCTTTCCTCTGGAAAGCTGGGAGACCTTGGTTCAATCTCCAGTTTTTAGTAATTTGTGGGAAATCACTTTGGAGCTCAATTTCTTCATCTTTAAAATGAGAGACTTTTTTATTTGTTCTTTTGTCTATTTATTAAGTTAGAAAAGTCATAAACAAACATTTATTCAGGAAACACAATTATTAAAGAATAGTTGATGTTTCAAATTATTTTCTCACATTATAAAGTATTCACAACATACATTCTTTTAAAATTCACACTAAGTTACGCTCATATACTATTTAGTTAAGTAATCATCACTTTCTGGGAAGGACTTTTTTTTTTTTTTTTTTTTTTTTGCAAGGCAATGGGGTTAAGTGGCTTGCTCAAGGCCACACAGCTAGGTAATTATTAAGTGTCTGAGGCCACATTTGAACTCAGGTACGCCTGACTCCAGGGCTGGTGCTCTATCCACTGCACCACCTAGCCTCCCTGGGAAGGACTTTTTAAAGAAAATCTTTTAGATCTCTTCCAATTCTCAATGATCCTATCCTGAAGGGCGCTAATTCTGAACTGACTGCACCATGGCCTTCATTGTGCTTCCCCAGATTCTCCTGGGAGGAGCCTGTGCTCTGGCTCTCCAGGACAGACACCAGGAAGGGATGGCATTTCCTTTGGCATTATGGGGACTGGGAATCTAAACCCATGAGGCTTCTAGTTTTACCTCCTGTGTCCAAACTCCTCTGCTCTATCTCTTCTCTCTGCATTACCACCCCTGCCTCCCCCAGCTTTGCTCCAGTCTTCTAAAAATTGTTTACAAAGGGGTTTGGCCAATGTTTGGTCTTGTAGCAGTTTGAAAACTGGTAGCACTGGAAATTAGAAATTGGAGTCTGTGCGGACAGGTAGAGACCTGATAACAGGAGTTTCTCTTTCTGTCTCTGTTTCTGTCTCTGTTTCTGTCTGTCTGTCTCTCTGTCTGACCCTGTCTCTGCTCTCTATCTCTCTTTCTCTACTTCTCTGTGTCTCTGCCTCTGTCTCTCTCTCACCCCACAATAATCCTTTGAAGTCTGTAGTGCAAGCATTATCATAAAAGAAGAAAGTGAGGGTCAGAAAGGAAAAATTATTTACTACACCGGGAGATAACATGGTATAGTGGAAAGAGTCTTGAACTTTGAATAAGGAGACCCAAGTTGCATCTTTGAGTTTGTTGCTAATTTGCTTATGATCTTGGACATGTCATATAATTTCTTTGGGCTTCAGTTTCCTTCACTGCACATTGAAAGAATTGGATTGGATATCTCTTCCTTCTCTGATACTCTGTGATTCTAAGGTTGTCTAATCATGACTCGACCCCAGGCTTCCATCTGCCTTTGCCTGATGAAATTTTCAATCTCTTCCTATTCCTGCTAGTCTGAAATGCCACCATTACAGTTTTGAGTAAAGCCCTTGAAGATTCCATTAAAATGTAGCCCCCCCACACCAAATGAAAACAAAGAAAGTAACTCTTGCCATGCTAGAAATTCCTAGAGAGTTTCTGGACTACTCATTGTTTTGGAAGGTGAAGAGAGAAAGATAAATTTATAGCCTGATTTCAGAAGATACAGAATGGATGGGTTCATAGAATCATAGAATATCAGGGCTGGAAGCCATCTTAGAGCTCACTTAATCTATTCTCTACTCCCCACCCCTTTCCTTTTGCATTTGGAAACAGAAGTGATTCACCCAAGTGGTGGAATCAGGATTTGAACTCAGTTCTTAGTCTAGGACTCTTTTTTTACTAAACTGCTCTCCAAAGGATGGTTAAATCAAGGAACAGGGTAAGGTTCAATTCAGTTCAACAAAGTATAGTATAAACAATGCTCTGGAACCAATCCAGGCTTCAGAGACACACTTCCTCTAAGTCCCAAGGAATTGGAGAGTTGACCTGGGATGCTCCTAATGATTGCTGACTTGCTAACCCAGAAGAGGAGGCAGAACTAGGAATGGGAGATGGGTCCTTTATCTTAGGGAGCTGAAATTTAGAGGGGGTCAAGAATACTTCTAATCCTTCAACAATGAAGAAATGACTGAGTTTAGCACTGTCAGTAAGAATAATTGGTTAAATATGAAAAATGTGCTAGTGGGTCACACACAAGGTAAATTCTCCTGGTCTCACCTTGTGTCCTACTCCTTCCTATGAGGTGTTGGTTGTCAAGAATCAATCTCTTTTTTTGTCCTAACCATTTCTCCCTGCACCCACTTTCCCCTTCCTCAAGCCTTATGTTACAGGGTGTTTCCTTTCATCTCTTTCCTCGAAACATCCTCTGCTCAGTAGAATCTGTCTTAATAATTCTACTGGACAACTCCTTGCCCCACAAGAAAAAATGACTAGTTATAGTTCTGCCCAAGGGAAAGGTCACTAGAATTTGATGGGGAGGGGAGAGAGAAGAGGGGTGCTTTGGATTTAGAAGGCATTGCTAAAGTAAATCTGTTAGATACTGGTGACTCTGAGGACATCTGAAATGGGCTGGTGGGTATCTCCTACCTGGGCCCCAGGACAGGTCGAGATTTAGAGCTCGAAGGAACTTAGAAGTTATCTTTCTGGACCAGAACCCAAATGAGGAAAAAAGTGACAAGTCCAAGAGACAAGGTTATAAGGTACTAAGTGGAAGAGCCAGAATTCAAATCCAGATCCTCTAACTTCCAATCTAGCACGTTTTCCATGGTGTCCGATGCCTTTCTTGGGCAGCCTGGCTCCTGAAAAACCCCTCCTTCTTCAAGCCCAACCTAGGCCCTCTCAAAAAGCTACCTATGAGCAGTATGCTATTTCCCTAAAAAAAAAAAATTGGCCTTCTACCTTTTATGAGCAGCTATTCTGTCTCCTACCCTAGGTTCCTGCTGTCAGACAGACTGACTCCACTTAATAAACTCACTCACAAGCCTACTTTCTTAAAGTCACAGTATAAGGACATAAATTAGCCAATTCAGCCTCACACAAAGAACGCTCTTTTCAGAGATTTGTCCCTCTGTGCTCACTCACTCACGGGGAGAAGCTGGATCTGTGAATCCCCAGAAAAGAATGTTTCCATTACTAGAGGGGCAATAAATTAACATTTGCTCATAGGGAAAAATAATGACCCATTTTCGATGAGCCAGTCAGATTCAATCTTTCTCTCGTCTTTGTCTCTCCTTGTTTCTGCCTTTGTCTCTGTCCCTTAGACCCTCTCTCCTGTTTCTCTTGGTGTCTCTCATTCAATTCAATAAGCATTTATTACATGCTTACTGTGTGCTAGGCTTTGTGCTAAGAGTTAGAGAGAACAGTGACAAAAATGAAACTAGATCTTTTCTCAATGTCTATATCTGTCTCTTTTCCTTTTTCTGTCTCTATTTCCTCCCTCCCTCCCTTTTTCTCTCCTCCATCCTTTCCCCATTTCCTCTTCCTCCTCCTAATTTTCATCCTTTCTTCTTCTTCTTCTTCTTCTTCTTCTTCTTCTTCTTCTTCCATCTTCTCTTGTTTTCGCTCCTCCTCCTCATTTTAATTCTCCTTATTTTCCTCCTCCTCATTCTCATATTCTTTTTCTTCATTCTTCTTCTCCTACTCCTCATTTTGTCTTCTTTCTTCTTTTTCTCTTCCTCTTTCTTTTTCTCCTCCTTGTTATTTTTCTTCTTCTCTCCCTTTTCCTCATTTTCATCCTCTTCCTCAATGTCCTCCTTTCCCTTTTCCTCTTCTTCATTCTCATTTTCTTTTTTCTTCTTCATCTTCTCCTCCTCCTTCTTCTCCTCCTTCCTCTTATCCCTCATTTTCATCCTGCTCACCCTTTTCACCCTTCTGTTCCTTTTCCTCCTCCTTATTCTCATTTTCTTCTTTGTCTTTCTTCTCCTCTTCATCCTTTCCTCCTCCTCATTTTCCTCCTCAATCTCCTCCTCTTTTTCCTTTTCCTCTTCTTCCTCATTTTCATTTTCTTCTCCTTCTTCTTCTCTTCCTTCTCCTCTCCCTGTTTCTCCTCCTATTCCTCATTTTCATCCTCCTCTGCCTCTTCCTCCTTTTCCTCCTGCTCCCACTCCTCATTCTCATTTTCTTCTTCCTCATCTTCTTCTCTTTCTCCTCTTGCTTCTCCTCATCTTCTCCTCCTCCTCCTCCTCTTCATTCTCATTTTCTTCTTTCTAACTCTCCACCTCCTCCACTGTCCCGTTTCTTTCATTCCCACCACATTCCAACTCACACCTCAAATCTCCTTTACAGCATACCTAATAAGTTATGTGACCTTTGCTTGAAGATGTCTAATGAATGCACTTCACTTATTGATAGAAAGCTTTTCTTATGCAAGTCCAAACCTGTCTCCTGGTGACTTCTGCCATTACTCCTTCTGCTCTTTGGTACCAAGCAGAACCAAAAATATAATTATTATATCTTCCCTAAGTCTTCTCTTCCTCAGACTAAAGATTCACAATTCCTTCAGATGTTCATCAAGAAAATGATCTTGAGGTTTTTTTACCCTTCTGGTTTTCCTTCCTCCTCACAGTGCTTCCTAATTTCTCAGTGTACTTCTCAAAATATAATGGCACACCTCAAACTGAACACAATATTCTAAATGTGATCCAACAAGGGTCCAGTGAGGACCCTTCTCCACACAATACTTCTCTCAAGTTAAGCTGGGGAGGTGGTATAGTGGAGAGAATGTGGAAAGAGTCTGGAACACCTGCTTTTGATCCTGACTCAGACATTTACTATCTGGTTCACCCTGGACAAATCTAAACTCTAAGGCTCAGTTTCCTCATCTGTAGAATGAATGAATTGGACTTGATATTCTAATTTTACTTGAGAAAGAAATTTCTGGTCTACTGTGCCATAATGTTGACTCATACTAAGCTTGCAGCCCATTCCAATCTCCAGATCTTTTTCAGATAAACTTGTGTCTAGCCATGCCTTCCTCTTCTTGTATTTATGAAGTTGATTTTTGAACCCAGAGAGAATATTAATTACTTTTTTATTATTTTTCATCTGAACAAAGTCAGTCTACTATTCTATTCTGCCAATATCTTTTTGTATCCTTCTTTTGACATTCACTAGTTCCAAAATCTCTCCCAATTTTGAGCCAATTGGAAATTGGATAAGCCTGCTGTCTATGCCTGTAATCAATACCTGTGTCATTAATAAATGTGTTTAACAGCACAGGAAAAAGGCATAGATTCTTAGGGCCTTTCTCTAGAAAACTATTTCCAAATAGAGAAACAGATTAGAATAATTTTACCATGCTGATGATGCTCAGCATGAGTGGAACTGTAATTCCTTTGTAGGATGTCTCTAGTGATAAAGACTTGTCATCAACCATTGAGTGTACCTACTGACAAAGACTAAAGGGGTACAGCTGTGGAACTTTGAGTGTTGCTTTCAAAAACACTAAGTCTGGCATTACTGTTATTACCATGTTGCCTCACTAATGGGAAACACATACATCTAAAAGACCAAGGTCTCCCACTGTATTCAGGTTAACATCAGAGGTCCCATTTTCTATATTATTTGGTCATTAGTTAAGACTGGTTAAGATGGTTCCAGAAGAGACAGTGAGAAGGATGTCTTTGCACAACACTCCCCTCACTTTAATCAACATAATATGAATGTCTTGTCATCATTCATTTGATGTCATGATCTTCTTCAATTATGAAGGGAAAAAAAATCAGTATTTCCAAGTTGACACTGAACTATTAGTGATAACTTTTCAGTCATAAGCCATTCAACCAGTTCCATGATCTAGCTCATAATTCTCCATGTGGTTAATAAGGAAAGCACATGAGACTTGGAAAATACTTTCCTGATATTCAGGTAAGCAATATCAACATCATTCTTCTAGTCCACCATTCTAATCGTCACATTTTTAAGGTAATATAGGCATAATACACTCTTTTTTTTAAGGTTTTTGTAAGGCAAATGGAGTTAAGTGACTTGCCCATGGCCACACAGCTAGGTAATTATTAAGTGTCTGAGGCCGAATTTGAACTCAGGTCCACTGTGCCACCTAGACACCCTCATAATCTACTCTTGATGAATCCTTGTAATTGCTTTTCTAGATGTTAATTGACTGCTTCTTTAATAAGGTAGCCTAGAATTTCCCCAAAATTGAAATAAAATTCATGGATCTAAACTTTGTGTATATTATTATTTTTATCTGAAGAGTCAACCCAATCTTCTATTATGCTAATATCTTTTAAAATTTATTTTAAAAACATTTACTATTTTATTTTTCCCAAGTATATGAAATAGCAGTTTTAAAGTTTCATATTTTTTTTAGGTTTTTTTTATAAGGCAAATGGGGTTAAGTGGCTTGCCCAAGGCCACACAGCTAGGAAATTATTAAGTGTCTGAGGCTGGATTTGAACTCAAGTACTCCTGACTCCAGGGCCGGTGCTTTTATCCACTGCACCACCTAGCTGCCCCAACTTTCATATATTTTTACAAGTTGGAATTCTAAATTCTCTCTCACCTCCATCCCCACCTCTATCATTGAGAAGGTAAGAAATGTGATAAAGGTTATACTTTTTCTGCCAATATCTTTTTCTAACATACTTTTGGTATCCACTGTATCAAACATCTCTCCCAATTTTGAGTCCACTTCAAGTCATTCTTTTCTTTTTTTAAATTAGGATATTGGCCCTTCTCCAGTTCTGAAGCAACTTAATGACATGATGGTTAAAGGATCTAATATAATCTTGGAATATGTCAAGAGAGGCAGAGTATGACTCTTAAACTTTTTGTATGGTACAGACCCCTATGGTGGTCTGATGAAGTCTGTGAACCCCTTCTCTGTGATGTAGTTCAGCTGGGTCTGGTGATTTGAATTCAACTGGGGCAGATAAATTCATTCTTATTATCTCTTGCTTATCTTAAGTGATTGACTTCCCATGAGACATTTTTGCTCAATCCTTTATAATCCAAACATTATTCTTCTTGGCTGAAAGAAAACCAAACACACTCCAAAGCAAATGATTCTGTGTTCGTTTCTGTCTGAATTTTTAGTCCCTGGACTCCTGCTCATGATTTTTTTTTTTTGGTTTTTTTGAACCCTTTGAAATCTATTCTCCAAAATCCAAGCTGTATGTCACACTATATCTGGTTTTCTTCTATCACAAATTCTAATTTGGAGAGACTACTCAATCCATTATAATTACATTTCTTTGTAATCCTAGATATTTATATTTTATGCATTTAAAACTTCTGAGAAGGGTTTTTCTAGGAAAAACTGTTGTCTAGTAATATTTCCCTTCTACTCCTTCCCTATTCTGCACTTGTGAAAATGTCTCTTGAACTCTAATACAGAACTTTAAGTTTCTCTCTTTATAATTTTATTTTGAAAGGAATTGAGCATGGCAGAGTAGAAAAGTCAGCTTTAGGGAAAGGAAGAGCTGACATCAAGGATTATCTCTGAAATACAATGACTAGGGAATTGTAAACAAGTTAGTTGATCTCACCTGATACTAAGTGACCTCTCTTGGTGGCCCAGCCTCCTACTCTCTGTGACATCATTGAGAGAAGTTTCCCAACCAGTAATTAACTGCCTATCCTGATAAGACCCCAGGTCCAAATTTCCTTTCTTCCCGGCACATTTCATTTTAGGAGATTTTGTGATTGCTGATATCCTTTTCACTTCTGACTGCCATCCGATGCCTTTTCTATCCCTCGCAGATTCCTTCATCTTCTCATCTGTTCAAAGTGTCACTCACACCTTTGCTGATTTTACTGATGAAAATGGGGCAACTTCTTGGGACCAGAGAAACCTCACTCTACCAGCTGATAGTAACTGTTGTTAGGGGTATTGGTTCTGAATATACCAGGTAGCTCTTCTATTCTCTTGCCTCAGTTTCTCCAGTTTGTCCATTGGTGCAACCTCGGATGAGATCTCAAAGCCTGGACTTCAGAAGGACCTGCCCAAAGGCTCCTTGGATTCTCATTTGACATTATCCTGGTCTCTGCTCAGGCTTGGGCTTTTTTTAATATGAGGAGAGTTGGACAGGGTGAGGTACTGTTCTTTCTCTCCCTCCCTCATACTCCCACTCCCAGACTCTGAGATCCCAGAGGTCAGGGCCTAGTTTCTTCTCCCATTAGTGAAACTGAGCCCTGGATTCAGCTCATTGGGTGGGATTGGGGAAGTGGGGGAGGCAGGGACCTCACAAAAAGGCTGGTTGGCTCCAACCACTAAGGCCACTTCAGGCTAATTAACCACTTGAGATGCAAGTGAGGTCACAAACTCAGGGCTTGTTTTCCCCCACCCTGTTGTATATCAACTTCAAGGAGAAGGGAGATGGGCTAAGCATGGAGGGAGTGGGTCTGTCTGGTTCGACAAGTTCCAAAGTTCAGAATGGAGTAGCTGTCTCTTCTCCCCTTTGAGAGGTTTTCTGTTTTGCTAAGGCACCACAGACAGTTGGCAAGCAGCAAGGGTGCTCTGATGAGGGAGGAGGCCCATCACAGCTGAGGTGGGGCTTTGGATAGCACAGGGCTAAGCTAGCCTTAAATGCCTAGCTTCTAGGCGGAGGAATGTTCCTTTTGAATTAGAGAGCTAAACTGTCTCAGATAGAAAAAGGCCTTCTTCCCAGGCTGTCAAGGCTCAACCGATTTCTTTTCCATTGTGAAGTCTTCCCCCATTCCTAGGAGTCAGAAGACTTAGGTACAAGTTCCAGCTCTTCCACTTTTGGTCTATAAGACTAGAGGCAAGTTCCTCTCCATATCAAGGAGAGTCTCTGCTTCTCTATCTGTAAAATGAGGGGGAGTTGGATTAGTAATGATAGATCTTTAAGGGTCCCTCCATCTCCTATAGCCAGGGCTCCAGGATGATTCAGTGGCTTGGAATCAGGAGATATCAGGTATAATCTGGGTGCTGTTCTTGACTTGTTGTGTGACCTGAGTTACATCATCAATCACTTCTTTTGAACAAGTAAAATGAGATGATTAGAGCTCCTAAGCAAAATTTTCTATCTCTGACAGTCTGTGAACCTGTGAATTGAAATGAATGTTTCTTAAACCTGTAAGATATGTGTGTGTGTGTTTGTGTGTGTGTGTGTGTGTGTCTGTGTGTGTGTGTATGTGCGTGTGTAAATTTTTCTTTCTAGGGGAGTTGGAGGATCAGAGACCTTCACCACCTTCAGGGACCTTATGGTCTGCTGGGGACAAAAGACACATATATGGATCATGCAGAGAAGACTAAACAACCTGATAAAAGGGAGAGATAGAAAGTGGGTTGGTTGAGTTACAGCCAGGAAAGAGGGAATGTAATGTAGATTGGGACAATCAGAGAAGAAGCTGAAAAAAAGGAGGCCAAGGCAGGATCTGGAAGATGGAAGAAAAATGGATAAGGCAGAGAAGTTGTAGAGGGAGGGCATTCCAGACAGGAATAATGATGGCAATAATAATAAAACTTACCTTTTGCAAGCACTTTACAGCTTACAAAAAACTTTCTTTAAAAGCTCCCCATGAGGTTGAGTTATATAACATTATCCCCTTTTAACAGAGGAGAAGATTGAATCTCAGCATGGATCAAGAAATTCATAGAAGCATCTCAGAAATGGAATTTCAGACTCCAGATGTCCAGTTTAAAATGTATTTGAAAACAAATTCCTTCTATTGCAAACCTGACAAGAAGTCATTCAATCTCATTTTAAATACCTTTAGTGACAGGGGGTACACTTCTTCCAAATGCTGCCTGTTCCATTTCTGAGACAGCTCTGATTGTTGGTAGGTTTTGTCATGTCAAAATCTGCCTCTCTGAGATTTCAGCCTATTGTTCATCATTTGGCCCGCTTGGACTGAGCAGGACAGTGCTTCTTCCCTGCCACAGTCCTTCATATTAATGAAAACAGCAATGATGCTCTTCCAATCCCCAAACCCAGCCCCTACTCCAAATCTCTTTAGAAGTCTTTGATTTCCCAGGATAAAAATCCTTAGTTTCTTCATCTGCTATTTGGATCACTTGGTGTCTCACCATCCTTGTTATTCTATTTTGATCATATACTCATACACAGTGCTTGTCAATGTCCCTTTTAAAAAAAAGAATTACTTTTTCCAATAACAAGTATTTATTTTCTCTCCCTGATATTTCCCCCCCAAATAAAAAAGAAGCAAAATCCATATTTATAGCAAATGTATTGTCAAACAAGAACAAATTCACACAATGACCATATTCAACAATCTCTGTCTCATCCATCTTGAGTCCATCGCCTCTCTTTCACAAGGTGGGGAGCACACTTCATCATCTGACCTTTGGAATTTTGACTGGTTCATTGTATTGATCAGAATCCTTAAGTCTTTCAAAACTGTTTGTCTTTATAATGTCATTGTATAAAATGTTCTCCTGGTTTTTCCCACTTCCATCTTCATGATTTCCTACAAGTTTTCATTGATTTCTCTGAAACATTCCCTTATGTCATTTTTTTCCATTATTACAATATTATTTACCATAATTTGTTTAGCACTAATGGGCACCCCCTAGGTTTCTCAATTTTGACTACCACAAAAAAGCCCATCACTATTTTTGTACATATGAGTCTTTTTTCTTCCAATGTCTTTGAAATATTCTAAATCATGCATCTGATGAGCATCAGAACTGGGACTATGACCTGATATTCTGACTCAGAGTTCCAGGCCCATGCTGTCATAAGATATGGGCCACAGCAGGTAGAACTTCGAGTCTGAGGACTTAAAGGACCTTGCCTGGAGTCAACAAGTCAACACCAATAGGTATTTATTAAGCATTTGTTGTTTGTTCTTCCTCACATCCCATGCAGATCTATAACATTTCACTTGCTTGCTTATGTGTTAAGCTCTGGAAGTACAAATAATAGCATTAAGACAGGTCCTGCCCTCAAGGATCTTACATTCTAATCATCAAAGAAAGAAGAAAATTGAAAAGGAGGGGTAAAAAGGAAGAAATGAAAGAACCCGATCAATCAGAGGCTATAGGAGTGGAGAATATTTCCAATGTGTCTAATCCAGGGGTAAAGTGAGCTTCTAGGGTGGAGAAGAGATGATTTGGGAATGGGGGGATTCGGGAGAGGGGGGAAATATGACTGCCACATAGCAAAAGAAAGCAAGTGTTTTTCATGAACTGGGTTGTTTTACCTCTTGACTTGGGCAATCCCATTATTTTTGTTCCCCAAGGCAATGCCAACTTTGTGACACTATCTCCTGGTCCAGTGGAAGATAAAGCTAGATGTCAAGTCCCTGCCTGTCCAGATAAAATTTAAAACATTTTCCTTGTCCTTCTATACCACAAATAACTTCACCCTGGCTCTCTCCCCTCCCTCCTCCCCCCATTACCCCATACTTGCCAGGTTGGTTCCTGCTAAAGTGAACAGAAAGACTATGGATTAGAAGCTCTTTTCCAGAGCAGAGTTGCTTGTGTGTCTGTCACAAACTGAAGACACTCAAACATCTAGGAATCTTTTCCTCTTCTTCTCTTGCCCCCCCCCCCCCCCCCCAGGCCTTCCAGACCCAGGTCAAAGTGACATCTCCTTAAATTTCTCATAACACTTTGGATCTCTTTGTTCTTACCTCACTTTTCATTGTAGTAAGTTTATGTACTTGTCCTTTTCCACCTGGGTTTTAAACTTTGGGAAGGTGAGATCAGTGTAGAGCTTATAGAACTTTCCTCCTAGCTCCCTTCTAGTTCTGATATTCTATATTTTATGATCTTTCTGAGTTCTGATCTTTGTTTTAAAGTCTCTACCAGTTCTGATATTCTGTGTTCTAAGGTCCCTCCTGGCTCTGATATTCTGTGTTTTAAGGTCTCTACCAGTTCTGATATTCCGTGTTCTAAGGTCCCTCCTGGCTCTGATATTCTGTGTTTTAAGGTCTCTACCAGTTCTGATATTCCGTGTTCTAAGGTCCCTCCTGGCTCTGATATTCTGTGTTTTAAGGTCTCTACCAGCTCTAAAATTCTTTGTTCTATGATCCCTCCTAGCTCTGACATCCTATGTTCTAAAGCTATTCTTATTTCTGACATTCCATATCCTTTTAGGATCCTATCAGTTCTGACTTTCTATAGTCTCAGGTCCTTCCTACCTCTGATATTCTGTATTCTAAGTTCTCTCACAGCTCTAACATTCTTTATTCTAAGGTTCTTCCTAGCTCTAACATACTTTGTTCTAAGGTCCTTTCCAGGACTGATATTCTGAATTCTAAGGTCCCTGTCAACTCTGACATTCCATGATCTTCCAATCCCAGCATCCTCTGACTCTATGATTCTATTCTGGGCAAATCACTTGGAACCATGATGAACCAAAGTAAAAGCAGAACAGTAAATGAGATAAACCAGGCTCATCTTTAAAATGTTTCATAGCTATTTGACTTCTTAAATTCATAGTTTTCTTTTAAAAACACACACACACATACACAGACAACCATGTCCACGGCTAGGAATGGTTATGTAAGACTGTGCACATTACCCACACGCATGCCCCCCTGGATAATTAACTGTTCATTGATGGTCAGACAATTGGCCACATTGTTCCATTGGAAATGTTGGCTTGAGACTGCATTTGGGGCATGGATCCCACTTAGTGGAACATGGAAGATTTCCTTTTTGGATGGAATGAACATAATTTCACGCTTCTGTTTCACTCTATGTTTCACATGGAACTTTTCCACTCTTCCCTTAGAATGTGCTTGCTAGAGCTCTATATTTGCAGATTGCAGAGGATGTGGGTTTGAATTCTGGCTCTCATACTTACTGGATATGTGACTTTGGGCAAGTTCCTTAACTTCTCTGCACTCACCTAATTTACCTCATTTGTAAAATGGAAATGAGTGGAAGTAGATAAGGCAGCTCTAAGGTGCCTTCCCATTCTATATTCTGACTATCTGTCATTTAGTTCAATTCTATATTTCCCTATAAAGTATTGACTATGTTCAAAGCATTGTGCTTGGTGCTAGGAATGGGTAGAATTGAAAATTTATCTCCCTCTGTATATTTATAATTCTACTGACATGCTAGGAATTTAAACCAAAGATTTAGACTATAAGAAAAACTGAAATGATCTATTAAATTTTTGTGTCAGTTTTCATACCATAGTATCAAATCCAGTCTATGCCTTGTAATGTTGGACTTTTGAGATGAGATGACCCAGAAGGGGAAAACATCTAGGAGATATCACGTTGAATATTGGTCTGGGACAACTTCTGTCTCCCCACTGGATCTTCTCCAGGTCATCATCATTATCCTAGGGGACAAACAAATGGTCCTATTGAAATAATTTTCTACATCTTGCAAAGCATTGGCCTCATAGCATGTGAGGTAAGGAAGTACAAATATTTTCATCCCTGAGCAGAACCAGGAGAGCAATTTGTACTATAATAACAATACTATAAATGCAAATAACTATGAAAGACAAGAACTCTGATCAATGCAATAACCAGTCAAGATTTCAGAAGTCCCATGTTGAGGCATATACTCCCTATCTCTTCCTGAGAAGTGATGTATTCAAGATGTCGAGACATATGTTTCTGAATGTGGTCAATGTGAGAATTTGTTTTACTTGACCATGTATATTTATTATAATTTTTTTATGTTTGGGAAGGGGTGGCAAGAAAATAAATGTTGGTTAATTAAATTAAATATAATTTCAAAAATTATGATTCCTCTTTTTACAGACAAGGAAATTGAGTCTCAGACAGAAAAAATGATTTGACCAGTCACATGGGAGTTGCAAGGGACTTCAGAAAACCTCTGGACCAGTGGTTCTCTGGGGACCCTGAGACCCTTTCAGAGGAACCTAGAAGTCAAAATTACTTTAATGATAATACTAATAAAATATTCCCATTTCCAACACATCAAATGATTTAATATATGTTAATAGACACTCAGCACAGTGCTTGGTCAATAGTAGGTGTGATATAAATGCTTATTCCCTTTGCTCCCCACTTCAACTACATATCTATGAGAAGCTAAATTTTCTTCATTCACTTCAACCCCAAAACCATATTCCAACAGACTGAATGCAGAAGCAGATAGGAAAACCAGCTGGCTTCCATTAAGCCAAAGATTAAGGAGATTTGCAAAAATATGTAAAACAATACTACTCTTTTCACTAAATTGGAAAATATAAAATATAAATAAAAATAAAATAAATATAAAATAAAAATAAAAAAATAAAAATATAAATAAATAAAATAATATAATATAATTTTTAAAATAATATAATATAATTTTTAAAAATAATATAAATAAAAAATAAATAAAAATAAATAAATTAAATAAAAAATAAAAATAAATAAAAAATATAAAAATCATGCTATCTATGTTAGCATGTAATGAGCTTCTTATTGATAATTTAAAATGAATTAATAAATCAGTATTTTAACTGATATCAGTTTTAATTTCTAATATAGTAAATATTGACTGATAAAATCCACATAAACAAAAAGCTCTTTGGGATCCCCAAAGTCTCTAAAGGGCTCATGAGTCCAAAAACCTTGGGAACCATTGACTAATCCCCTTATTTTTACAGATGAAGAACAAACCCAGGTGATTCCCAACTTCATCATTTTGATGTCATATTCCAGACCTATCTTTCCTGTGTCTTACTGAATATAGTTTAGTATGGGATAAACATTGGATTTAGAATGAGGAAGACCATCTTCAAATCCTCCGTCTGACTCTTATGAGTCACTCACATTTTTCAACCTCCATTTTTTTTCTCATCTATAATATGAAGGAATTGGAATAGATGGTTTTTAAGGTCATTTTCAAGCCTGAAATTATGACCTATGAGAAGTAGTACAGGGAAGTAAAAAGAGTACAGGTTTGAGGAGTCAGGAGACCTGAGTTTTCATCCTAACCCTGCCCCAGGCTTACTGTGGCCTTGTAAAAATCCCTTCCTTTTATTATAAAATGAAGTGGTTGGACTAAATGACTTCTAGGACATGATGACTCCTATGGTCATTTCTTGGTTCCCAAACAACATGATCCTATGAGGGCATTGCAAGGTCACCTTGATCATTACCTATACCCTTGGATCACATCAGAGCCTGAGATCTCATCAGACACTGGAACTACATGGGCAGGGAGAGAGATCTCTACAGACTCACCTCCTTTGGCAAAATTGGTGAAAGTTGTTATTCTGAAATTCATCATTTAGACCAAGCGAGGCAAACAGGCCTCTTTCCTTAGTTCTCTAGCTACAGAGCTCAGCCCTGGTGAAATTTGGGGGACCTTCTCCCACATCCAAATGACAGGTGACTCTCCTCCTTGTCCTCCTGCGGGTGGTGGTGGGGAGTGATACTGGAATGTCCTCACATCTCAAAGTGCCCATGCTTTAGAACCAGAACTTTCTTATGGGCTATTATGATTTACCCTTCCTGGCAACTGATAGTTCTATCATTCTGCCCTCCGGCCATATGTTTCCTTCTTCCTTTTCATTGCAGTCATAGGGAAAGGGGAAATGATTTAATGGACAAGGTTCCCACAGGGGGAAAAAAACCAAATACCTTTTGCTCCCTCCCTAAGAGATAACAGGACCTTCCTCCCGCCTCTGCCCTCCATTCCTCACTCCTAACTTCACAGACAGAGTCTAAACCCAATGATTAGTCAATAGTATGAACCAAAGTCCAAAGGTAAATAGGCCTGTCTGATAAGTCAGGGCGGAGTCTGCTTTTCTGGTCTGTGTCTCTCCCAGCCTGGCTGCTTTTCTTTGGCCCAGATTAGTTGTTCTCAGATCTGAGCTGCAGCTGGGAAATACCCCCATTAAGCACACAGACATTTCTTTTTGTATTCAACCTTGGGAGTTTTTAATTAGTTTGGGAAAGTTGACTTGGTGAGTCTGTGCACATCACTAAAGGAGGAGGAAAAGGGTTTTTTTTTTTTTTTTTTTTTTGGTAAAGGCTGGGCTGGGCCCTAGAACCCTGGCAACAGACTGACCCCTTGTGCCCCTTGGGCCCTGACTCAAGGTTGATACATTTCTCAGGTCATTGAGCCTGTATCTTAACCCCAGATTGGTCCCTGACCCCAGTATCAGGATGGGTGCAGACCCAAGTTCAGGATGAACTCTGACCCTACCTACCCATTTAACCAAGTTCTATGCTCTTCACACTATCTGCTTTAGCCACTTTCATGACTGTTGGAGCACACTGTTTTCATCTTCCCATTCTGCCAGAAGTCTCCACTTACTTTGGGTAGACATCCCATAATTCCAATGGATTTGAGGTTCCTCAGCATAATTTAGCCCATCTGTCAAGATGGTTTACTGGAGTATAGGTAGCGCTACAACTTCTTGGAGCCACAGGTGAGAGTTGGGTAGCAGATTTAATGGCAAAACAGATATATTCATGTCATTTCCACTGATAAAATAGGTTTGCAATGTTGACCCAGGACTTTGGTAGCAAGGCCTTTCCTTTCTGGATCATTAATATCTGTGGTTGTAGCCCCCCCACATGAATGGTTGCCAACTTACATCTTCATGGGAGTTACTTCTTAAGATGGTGACTGTGGGTTCTGTTTAGAAGCATTGTTATTCCAAAGGTCCTTAGGTTCAGGATTCTGAGTTGTCTTCATCAGGATGTAAAGGGAGATGGTCAAAGTGGTAGTGCTGTTGGCTCCTGTTTCTCTCTTGAGATGCTTTGCTGTTTCATCTAGGCTGGTTTGCCTGCTGGTATCTTGGATCTATTCCTTAACTTGACAATCCCTTTTTGATCCTTTGCTAGATCCTCATTCATTTCCCTCCCATTGAGAATGAGCATTCCCCCAAAGCTTTGTCTTGGGCCTTCTCTCTTCTCTCTCTACACTCTGTCTGGATATTCTCATTGATTCTGATGGGCAAAAATCATCATCTCTAAGCAAATGACTCTCAAATCTATATTTCCAATCTTTCCTGAGCTCCAGACCCCTACCACCTGCAAGTCTTTTATGCTGCTCATATTCAGTGTGCTCCATACAAAGCTTGTTATCTTCTCCTTAACCTCCCCTCCATTTTCTGTATTTTGGTTTAGGACAGCACTATTCTCCCATATCCCCCATTTGGAAGCCTTGAAATCATCCTTGATTCTCTCCTTTATTCTGCTTCTCACTCCCAATCTAAAAAATTGTCATGTCTCATCTATTCTACCCTCATCATCTCTCTTACCTATCACCTTTTCTCCACTCCCATGGCCACCATCTTAATCCAGGTCATCATTACCTTTTGCCTCTTTATTGGTTTTCCCAAGCCTTATATATTCTACTCCTGCAACAACTCTTTTATTTATCACCAAATCTCCATTCCCATGGCTGCCCTCTTACTTGATGTTTTAACATTCTCCTTATTGGTTTTTCTACCTCTGGTCTCTCCCCCTTCTAAGTTCTCAACACCAAAATCCTTAATAACTTCCAATGGTTAAGTAACAAAAATCTATAGAGTTTTTTAATAAATGAAAAGGATAAAAATATGAATTACAATCGATTTAACTGCTATAACCCAGAGACCCCTTTCCCTTCATCCTGCAGTTGAAATCTCCTATATGTTTAATATTCACTTAATAGCATATGAACTCCATCTTCCAATGCAAGGTGATGGAGTAAGTAAAGCCTCTGAAGCCCTCTAGAATCTCCTCCAAACAACTAGAAAGCTTTCTCAGAATTTACTAGGAGCAAGGAAGCAGCTTACCAATATGGTAGGAAAGATCTGTCTCATGAGGATGGAAAGGGAGTGGGGTTCCAGAGCACCAGCAGCAACAAGGAGCCAAGCTGGGGGCAATCCCTAAGACCCTACCCCTTCTGCAAACCAGCAGCCTTTCTAAGCAAGTGAACAGACTGTGACACTCAGCATTGACCCCACCTCCTGCACAAGCCACCAAATGAAGCCTTGACCCCAATGCTAACCAATAGTGAAACCCCTCCCTGGGACTGGACTATAGCTAGACCCTGACCCTGGGTCTACCAGCAGAGATACCTTGTTTCCATAGCAACCCAGAAGCAGGGCCCCATCTCTGTGGCTGACTAACAGACTTACTACAAAATTTCCTTTCCTGGTCCAGCCACCAGAAAGATTCTGTTACCATAGTAACCAAGCACCAAGGCTTCACTCCAAAGCAGGCCTCAGAGGAGGCCAACAGGGAGGCTCTACTCCCCAGTACAAAACCAGAAGAGAAGCCTATCATTAAGAGAAAGCAAGTAGCTAAGGCCCGGAGTCCAGTGAAAGCAGCAATAAGACCCAGAGTCCCAGTACAAAAAAACTTGGGACAGTGCAGGACCAGAGCCCAAGTCTCACATAAGAACACCAAAAAAAAAAAAAAAAAAAAAAAAAAAAAAAAAAAGAGAGAGAGAGAAAAAAATAAACCAAAAAACCCCCCAAACTCAATAACAAAAAACTTAACTATATTACTATGGTGATAGGGAAGATCAAGGCATAAAGGACAATAGTATCAAATAGTTATCAGATAGTGATAATATCAAAATGGTTCCATGTGAAGCCTCAAAAAAAAAAATGTAATTTGGTTTCAGATCCAAAAAGAATTTCTAGAGGAACTTAAATAGGATTTTAAAAAGCTAATTAGAGAAACAGTAGAAAAATTGGGAAAAGAAATGAGAGTAATACAGGAAAATCATGAAAAAGAGTCAATAGTATGGGAAAAGATATAAAAAGTTTACCAAGGAAAATAATTTCCTAAAAAGTAGAATTGACCAAATGGAAAAGGAAGTACAAAAGTTCATTGAAGAAAATAATTCCTTAAAAATTAGAATTGAATAAGTGGAAACTAATGACCCTTTGAGATATCAAAATATGCTAAGTCAAAATCAAAAGCATAAAAAAATGGAAAAAAAATGTGCATTTTCTCATTGGAAAAACTACTGACTGGCCTAGAAAATAGATCCAGGAAAGATAATATAAGAATTATTAGACTATCCAGAAACCATGATCAAAACCAAACCAAATGAAATCCAACCTCAGACAACTTCTTATAATTTTTAAAATTTTCAAATTATCAAAGAAAACTGCCCTTATATCCTCAGGCAAAAAAGAAATTGAAAGAATCTTCTGATCACCATCTAAAAGAGATCCCCAAATGAAAATTCTCAGGAATATCCTAGCCAAATTCTAGAGCTCACAGATCAAAAAGAAAATATTGAAAACTGTCAAAAAGAAACAATTCAATATTGTGGAGCTACAGTTAGGATTACACAGAATTTAGAAACTTTCACATTAATGTAAAGAACTAGAGGACTTGGAATATACAAAAGAGTTAGGATTATAACCAAGAATCACCTACCAGCAAAACTGAATATAATCTTTTAGGGGGGAAATGAATATTTAATGAAAAAAGAGGACTTTCAAGTATTTCTAATCAAAAGACCAAAACAATGAAAAATTTGACTGTAAAATACAATACTCAAGAGAAACATAAAAAGGTAAAAAGGAAACAAGAGAAAAATAAGTAATTTAGTAAAGTTAATGTTTCTATTTCTACAAGGCAAGTTAATATTTGCAATTTTATTTCTATAGGAGCAATTAGAAGAAGTATGTGTAGACAGAAAGTATGGTTGTAAGGTGATTCTGATGGGTTGATACTCCCTCAAAAACAAAATAAAGGAAGGAGAAAGAAAATTGCATTGGAAGAAGAAGGAGTAGGGAGATCGAATGAGTAAGTTATCCCACATAAAAGAGTCATGAAAGACCTATTATAATAGAGGTGAAGATGGCAGGGGTGGAGGGTGGTGCATGATGGGCAAAGCTTAAACTTTACTCTCATCAAAATTAGCTCAAAGAGGGAATAACATACACATTCAGATGGATGTATAAAAATCTGTCTTACCTTCTAAGGAAGTAGAGAGGCATGAGGATAATAGAAGGGGTGGGAGGATTGATAAAAGGGAGTATTTATTGGCAAAGACAGTGATCAGAAGTAAAACATTTGTGAGGAGGGAAAGAATTGGGAGGGGGTTCAAGAGAGCATGGAAGCAAATGCACAATTAATTATCTTAATTCTAAATGTGAATGGGATGAACCCACCCATAAAATAGAAGCAGATAGCAGAATGGATTAAAAACCTAAATCATAAAATATATTATTTGCAAGAAACATATTCAAAGTAAAGAGATACACATGGGGTAAAGATGAGATGTTACAACAGAATCTATTATGTTTTAGCTGAAACACAGAAATAGTGATCTCAGATAAAGCAAAAGTAAAATTGGATTAAATAAAAGAGATAAAGAAGGAAACTATATCTTGCTGAAAAGTACCATAGTCATATCAATACTAAATGTGTGTGTGTGTGTGTGTGTGTGTGTGTGTGTGTGTGTGTGTGAAATGGAATAGCACCTAAATATGTGAAGAAGTTGAATTGTTACAGGAGGAAATAGATAATAAAACTACACTAGTGGGGGACCCCAACTTTTCTCTCTCAGAACTAGATACATACATCCAAAAATAAAGCAAAAAAAAAGTTAAGAAGGTGATTCTAATCCTAATTCTAGAAAAGTTAGATATGATAAATATAGATATGGTAAATCTATGAAGAAAAATGAATAGGAATAGGAAAGAATATACCTTTTCTCAAGCAGTATATGACACACAAGAGCTAACCAACCATGGATTAGGACATAAAAAACCTCATAAGCAAATGTAGAAAAACAAAAATAGTAAATGCATCCTTTTTAATTCTTTTTTTAATTTATTTTTTATTCTCATTTTGTACAAATGTTTTTCTTTACATTAATAAAATATACTTGTTTACAAGTAAACAAAATACCCCTCCCCCCATGAATATAGATAGACTTGCTTGGGCAAAAAAGTAAAGGGGGAGAAAAAAAATTAAAATTAAAAAAAAGTAATAGTAATAATTGTAGGTATGGCCAGGTGGTGCAACGGATGAAGCACCAGCCCTGGAGCCACGAGCACCCAAGTCCACATCCAGCCTTGTAAACCCAATAATCACCCAGCCATGTGACATGCAAGCCACCTGATCCCAATGCCCTGCAAAAACCAAAAAGAAGAAAAAAAAAGACCCAAAATAAAATAAAATAGTAATAATAGTAGGGGTGGCTGGGTGGCAGACAGAGCATTGGCCCTTGAGCCAGGAGCACCTGGGTCCAAATCCGGCCCCAGACACCCAATGATCACCCTGCTATGTGGCCCCAGGCAGGCCACCCAGCCCCATTTGCCCTGCACCCTCCCCAAAATAATAATAACAAAAAATGTGTTTCAGTCTTTGTTCCAACACCATCAACTCTGTCATGAGTGGATCACATTCTTTATGATAAGTCCATCACAAAATTTACTTACATATTTTTCCAACGCCATTGCTGATCGCAACTCCCTCCTTTCTTATTTCTCCACTACCATGTACTATATTTTCTCTCTCCTTTCACTCTGACTCTGCTGTAGGGTTGCTGAGTGGTGCAGCAGACAGATCCCTGGTCCTGGGGCCAAGAAGCCCTGAGCCCCCATACCACCCCTTAGGCCCAGAATCCACCTGGCCCTATGGTCCTGGGCAGGCCATCCAATCCCAGCCCCTTGCAAGAAGTAAAAAAAGAAAATGTGTTATATCTGACCACTGTCCCACCATGGTCCATCCTCTCCTCATTTATTCACATCCCCACCCCTTCCCCCTGCTCCCCGCTCCTTCTTACTCCAGTTGTCTATACCCCATTGAGTATATTTGCTGTTTCCTCTCCTAGCCACCTCTGATGAGAGCAAAGGTTCCCTCATTCCCCCTTGCCTCCCCACCTTCCATATCATTGCAATAGTTCATTGTAATAAAAAAAAAACTCATTATGTGAAATAGCTTGGACTATTCCCCCTCTCCTTTTTCTTTCTCCCATTCCATTTCCCTTTTTTTCTATTGACTCCATTTTTACAACATATTTTATCTTCAAATTCAGCTTTCTCCTGTGCTTCAACTATAAAAGCTCCCTCTACCTGCTCTATTAACTGAGATGGTTCATATGAATATTATCAGTATCATTTTTCTATAATGCAGTTCATCCTCATTAAGTCCCTCATATTTCCCCCCTCTCCTCCAATCTCCATGCTTCACCTGAGTCCTGTATCTGAAGATCAAACCTTCTGTTTGGCTCTGGCCATTCCAAAAGGAACCTTTGAAATTCCCCTGGTTCATTGAAAGTCCATCTTTTTCCCTGGGAGAGGACATTTAGCCTTGCTGGGTAATTCATTCTTGGCTGCATTCTAAGCTCTTTTGCCTTCCGGTATATTGTATTCCAAGCCCTACGAGCTTCCAATGTAGCTGCTGCTAAGTCCTGTGTGATCCTTACTGCAGCTCCACGATAATTGAACTGTGTCCTTCTGGCTGCTTGCAATATTTTCTCTTTGACTTGGGAGTTCTGGAACTTGGCTATAATATTCCTGGGGGTTGGTTTTTTGGGATCTCTTTCTCGGGGGGATCGGTGGATTCTCTCCATTTCTATTTTGCCCTCTGCTTCTAGAATATCAGGGCAATTTTCCTGTAGTAATTCTTTGAAAATGATGTCAAGGCTCTTTTCCTGATCATTACTTTCAGGTATTCCAATAATTTTCAAATTATCTTTCCTAAGTCTGTTTTCCATATCAGTTGTTTTTTCAATGAGATATTTCACATTTTCTTCTAATTTTTCATTTTTTTGGTTTTGAAGTATTGATTCCTGATTTCTGGTAAATTCATCAGTCTCCCTGAATTCTATTCTTTTGTCTGAAGGATTTGTTCTCCTCAGAGAGTTTTCTTATCTCTTTTTCCATCTGGCCAATTTTGCTTTTTGAAGTATTCTTCTCCTCAATAACTTTTTGAACTGTTTTATCCATTTGACCTAAGCTGGTTTTTAGCATGCTATTTTCTTCAGCATTTTTTTGGATTTCCTTGACTAAGCTGCTGACTTCATTTTCATGTTTTTCCTGCATCTCTCTCCTTTCTTTTCCCAGTTTTTCTTCTAACTCCCTCATTTGATCTTCAAAGTCTTTTTTGAGCTCTATCATAGCCTGAGCCCAATTTCTGTTTTTCTTGGAGTCTTTAGATGCAGGAGCTTGTGCTTCCTCATCTTCAGACTGAGTATTTTGATCCTTCTTGGGCTCATTTGCAAAATATTTCTCAATGGTCTTCCTCTTGTTTCTTTGTTCATTTTCCCAGCCTAAGCCTGTTTTTTGGGGGTGCTTCCTGAGCTTTTGAGACACTCCCACAAGGGTCTCAGTGTGTGAGGCTCTGTCCTCCCTCCTGGTCTGTGAATGACCATAAGCGCCCCCCTCTGCCACAGGGCTGAGGTGGGGGGGCCTGCAGTTCTATAGGGGGGCCTAGACTGCGATCAGGATCTGAATGTGGTCAGAGCCCCAGAGCCCTGTTCCAGGGGCAGAGGACAGAGCTCTGCAGTCTCTCTTCAATCCCCTCCTTCAGCTCAATGGGCTCATGCCCTGGGGGCTCCTGCTTACCGGCTCCACCTGCTTCTGTTTCCAGGTCTAGGCTGCTGGCTGTGTGCCCTGAGGGCTGGGCTCCACATGCTTGCTCTGGCAGAGGTCCCCTGCTGTTCCCCCACTTTGTGCTGGTGCTCCCCGGGGTGCAGCTCAGGAGACTCCCCTGCTGCTGTGAGCTCAGGCTCCCAGCTCCCTGGGGCTGCCTCCAGGAGGCTGAAGTTCTTTCGCTCTGTCAGGCCACCCCTCCGGCCCGAGGAGCAGAGCCTTTCTGTTCTTTTTCAGGTTACCTTGAGTAGGAGAACTGCCTCACTGGGTCCCTTTGTGGGTTCTGTCTCTCGAAAGTTTAGTTAGAGTCCTTAGTTTGAGTTTTTATCAGAGAGCTCCTAAGACTCGATCCCTTCATGTTGCCATCTTGGCTCCGCCCCCCCCTTTTTAATTCTTAATGAAATAAAATTTCATTCAATAATGGACGATGGAAAGAGAAATAATAATTAATTGAAAGTTAATCTAATTCTAAAAAAAGTGGATCAAAGAACAAATTTTAGAAACAATTGATAATTTTGTTTAAAAAATGACAACAATGAGACAACATAACAAAATTTATGGGATGCAGCCAAAGCAGTACTTATAACCATAAAATAGAGGAAAAGCAGATCAAGGAATTGGGCATGCAACTAAAAAAAACAACAAACACTAGAAAAAGAACAAATTTAAAACCACCACTTTAACCCCAAATTGTAAATCCTGCAAATCAAAGGAGATATTAATAATAAGGGAATCAAATGAGATAATATTTGTAAAGTGCTGACCCATAGAATGTCCTTAATATATGTTTGTTCCCTCCTTTTATAGCCCTAGCCCTTAATCCAAGTAGTTGCCCATAGTAAGGTCTTTTTTTATTTGTTTGGGTTTTTTTTTTTTTTTAGGTTTTTGCAAGGCAAATGGGGTTAAGTGGCTTGCCCAAGGCCACACTGGATTTGAACCCAGGTACTCCTGACTCCAAGGCCGGTGCTTTATCCACTACACCACCTAGCTGCCCTCCACTACACCACCTAGTTGCCCCTAGTAAGGTCTTTTTAAAAAAAAATTACATTGATATAATTTTGAGAAACATTTTAAACACTTTATAAATTCTTTCAATAAATACTTAACATTTTTCTTCCTTCTCTCTCCTCTTCCCTTTCTTTCTTCTTTACCTCTCTCCTTCCTCCTTTCCTTTATTCATGTCACTATATACTCTCTAAACTGTGAAATGAGTAATTCTAAAACAGATATATGTGTTCAAATATCTTTCTGTGTCTTCCTATTGCTTCTGAGATATAATACAAGTTCCTTAGCCTGGCATTTAAAACCCTCCATAATCTGTCTCAACAATCTTTCCAACTTTATTTTATGCTATTCCCCTCCCAACATTCAGTCTACCAGTGAAACTGGCCAAACTTCCCAGAACTTGACATTCCCCACCTGGTCTTTGTGCTTTTGCATGGACCATTCCACATAACTGAAATGCTCTTATAATTCCTGTGCTAATAAATGTTTAACATCCAGCTCTTTTTTGGGGGGGGCGGGTAGAGAAGAGAAGTGGTACACCATACACTTTTATGGTTAATCTGCATTATTTATATTCTTTCCATCACTTGCTTAAATCTGGGCAATAAACAAAACAACAAATCAATCAGTGTGGCATTTGTGGATTTCTGAGGTGTTAATGCTCACACTGAAAATTTAATAGTAGCTCTGCTAGGAAGCTGGTTGGAGCTGGTTCCAGAACACTCCTTTCCCCACCCCTTAGCTGTCCTCTCTTCTAGGCTAGGCTCAAGAACTCCCTCCCAGAGAAAGCCTTTTCTAATTCCATGCCCCTCCTCCTCTTTTATTTTGTGTTTACTTATCTGTGTATGTGTAATATTCTTTTAGAGGTGTAAAAATTGTGTGAGAGAAAGGATTAGTTCTTTTCCTTTGTTTCCTGATACCTATGATAGTAAACTTAAAAACATTTTTACTTAAGAAAGGTTTGTTGAATTGAATCTCCTGGAATGTTGGACTAAGAGAGAATTTTCTTAAATGGGAGTCACTTGCCCTTGGACATGTCTGTATGACCACATCATGCATAGATAACAAATATATTCTTCCCTTCCTGATAGTTCTATCCTCTGGTTGATTCTCTGAGGGTTAAGATTTCTGGAGTTTTTAACTTTTTCCATTTGAAAGCATTGAACCTCAGTTTCCTCTTCTGTCAAATGGTGGCAGAACCTTTGCCTTCCCTTTCTGGCAGAGTGATTTTGGGAGCAAGGGGGGCTGTGTTTTGCAAACCTTGAAGTATGAAAAATGGGGGTTGTTTTCCTGCTTATTAGACTTCTCCCCTCTTCCCCACCCCCACTGGGGCTCTAGGTAAGGGATCCTGCTGGGCCCAGGGGAAGGAGCAAGCCCCTTCAGGCTTCACCGATTTTTAATAGAGACTGTGGTGAAGTTATTAATAAACTCCTGGCCCCAGGGCACTCCTGCTATTATGACTTAATACATTATTAATATCTCTAATAGAATTAGGAATGTTGTAGCCAGCCCTTCAGGGAAGAGAGGAAAGGAGGAGAAAGAGAGAGAGAGAGAGAGAGAGAGAGAGAGAGAGAGAGAGAGAGAGAGAGAGAGAGAGATCCTTTTAAGGCAAATATGTGAGGAGTAATAGGACTTCAAGGTGGCCTTCATCTTTCACCATGTAGACAGCTGCCTGTCCTGTGGAGAGAATGTAGAGAAGAAGACCATTGGAACCAAGATATTTGATCCTCCCTTTCCTTCTCTTTGGCTCAGTTGACCCATTGGTAAAATGAAGAAGATGTAGTTGATTTCTGAGGATATGTTCTAGTTCTGTCATTCTATGTTCTATGTTCTAAGGTGCCTCCCTGCTTCTTTTATTCTTTTCTCTCCTAAGATCTCAGCTAGTTTTGATATTATGCTCCAAAGTACCTTTCAGTACCATATGATCCTATGTTTAAAATGCCCTGGAATTCAGTGGAATTGGCTGAATGTCAGTAGAGAGGTGTGTGAGATACATAAACATACACCCAAGGGCAAACACTTGTACACACATCCTAACACCCACACTCAGACATAAGCAAACATACATTTAGCCCCTCCAGAAATTTGTTGCTCAGAAAGAGGCAGGACCAGACCTGAGGCTTCTGAAAATGACTTTCCTTTCTTTTTAAGGTGGTAGCTCTGTAGTCTCAGGTCACTTAACCCCTCTCCTTCCACACCCCGATTTTTCCTTAGTGATCCGGGAAAGGGCATAAGAATGTGGGCACGTGTCTCACACAGTGACTGTAAGGTGAGAATAGGTACACAGAGATGCTGAAGCTGGAAATCTGGAAGTCTGATCTGGAATAGAGCACAAGTTGATCAGGTGGCCAGTTCAGCATCAATTGGGGGCAGGGCTACTGGGTTGTTCAAGGAGAGATGAACTGGTCTCCGGCAGAAATGGAGCAGGTCAAGGCTTCTATGTCTGGCAGGCAATTCTTAAAGGGCTATTGCACTTTGAGTGTGGGCGAGATAGGGAGACCCAATATGAGAGACAGAGATAGATAGGTAGATAGATATATAGATTGATAGATAGATATGATGGATGAATGGATGGATGGATGATAGATGGATGGATGGATGGATGGATAGACAGTATATAGATAGAGAGTAAGAGAGAGAGACAGACACAGACAGAGACAGGGACAGGGACAGATAGAGACAGAGAGACAGACAGAAAGTGAGACCGAGACAGAGACAGACAGACAGAGACAGAGAGGAAAAAAATATGCAGAGAGAAGTATCATAGAGTGTTTTGTAACAGTAATAATTGTAATAAATGTGAATTGAGATTGTGTTACAGATTTCTAGACTCGACAGAGACCTCACAAGTTACCTTGTTCAAGACCCTTATCTTCCAGAGACTGGAGACTGTGACTCAAGAGGAGAAGAGATTTGCCCAAGGTCAGAGCAAGACCTTTAGCCCATGGCTCCAGACTTCTAGGCCAATGTCTTTTCTCCCAAACCACTGATTCCCATACTTTTTGGTTAAGAGTGGTGCATCCAAGGGTTGAGAAAACACATGATGATGAAATCAACTTGTATTATATTAATCACAATAGCATCTGCCTACATTTGAAAAAATGAGACATTATGTATTCCATCTACCGAAGGTATTGTTTATTATAATGAGCTGCTGCTTATTTTGTTGAAATAGAAATCTAAATGATGCAGCTTGGGACCCTGAACTGGAGCTAAGTTGGGATAACTGAGGCTTGGCCCAGGGTTCCAGATTCAGGGGCATTTGAAATAAGCAGGTAGAAATGTTAATTAATGGGAATGATAAGTGATAACAGAACTCCACTAACAGAACTCCACTAGGTGATTGCTCTTCATCCCCTCATCACCAATTGTATCTCAGGTGAATTCTTTCCCTAGACTGGCCCCATAATGCTGAGCATCCCCCTTCCTCTCCCTATTGCTCCTTCACTTCCAGGGATACCTGACCTGCTGAGGTGCTTTCCCCCAGGCTCCTTGTGTCTTGTGGTCAAAGGGTTTTCCCTGAGGTCTTCAATGCTGTTGGTTGAGCAGATCCCTTATAGTAATTCCGCCCTGCTCCTTACCCCTGTGCTATATCATGCTGTGACAAAGCCATTAATACAACCCTGTGAGTTGACCAGGGTGGACATCGTTATTTTCTTTTTAGGTTTTTGCAAGGCAAACGGGGTTAAGTGGCTTGCCCAAGGCCACACAGCTAGGTAATTATTAAGTGTCTGAGGTCGCATTTGAACCCAGGTACTCCTGACTCCAGGGCTGGTGCTCTATCCACTGCGCCACCTAGCTGCCCCAGACTTTGTTATTTCTACTTAATAGATGAATAGACTGAGGCTCCAAGTGGGATGGTGACTTGTGGTGGTGGTGGGGTCTCTTGGACCAGTCCCTGAAACCATCAGTAAATTTGAAGGTTTGAAGCATAGACCCTTTAGAATCCTCTCCCTCTTGCTGATGCTGATAACCCTGAACCCCAACTTGTGCCATGCCCTCTGCTCTGACTTCTCATTACCCTTGTGCCAATACAAGCCCAAATCTCATGTTGGGCCTCTCTCAGAAACCAATTGCCACTCAGGTGTGCATACTCAGGAATCCAACAGTAAACATTTCCTATTCTGAGAACTGTGGGAACCAAGAATTTATATATTCTCAGGGCTGGAAGGGACCTCAGAGGACATCAATTCAACCTTGATACCCAAGTAGGGCTGTTCTTTATAGGGTCCTTAAAAGGAGGCATTCAGTCTCTGATTGAGGGATGAGGAACTCACTCTTCCCATATGCTGCCATCACATAGTTCTGACTTGTAGACTCACACTAATATAGCACTTTAAGATTAGGCAAAGGGCTTTGCCTAAGGCATTTCATTGATCCTCTCTGAAACCCTGGGAGGTTCTTTTATCTACCATCACTCCCCATCTTATTGATGAAGAAACCAAGGGTCCCAGAGGACCAGAGTCACACAGAGAAATTTGAATTTAGGTCTGTTTCCCTGAGGTTAAGCCTAGGACTCTTCCCCTAAATCACCTTCCCTCTCCTCTTAGAAAGTCCAAAGCTATGCGCCTCCTTAGGTCTATGATCTTTTTGACACAGATGCAGATCTTTCATGGTACTACAGCTGTCTATCTGCTACCACTCCTTCTGCTATGATGGATGTGGACTCTGGGGTCCTAGACTCACCTCTACTATTTACATCTGTATGATCAGACAAGTTTCTTCAGCCAATCAATTAACAACCATTTGTTAGGCAACAGTTACTGTCTAAAGACTTGCAAGTTTCAGTCCAATGCACCTCACACCTGGAACTTTCTCCCTTTTCATCTCTACCTGCTGGCTTCCTTCAAGTCTCAACTAAATTTCTGCAAGAAGTTTTTCCTAGTCCATTTAATCTTAGTGCCTTCACCTTGAGATTGCTGGTTTTTGGTCATTTCAGTCATGCCTGACTCTTCTAGATCTCATTTGGGGTTTTCTTGGCAGAGATACTGGAGTGGTTTGCCATTTCCTTCTTCAACTCATTTTACAGATGAAGAAACTGAGGCAAATGGGGTTGAGTGACTTGTCCAGAGTCTCAAAACTAGGATGTGTCTGAGGCTGGATTTGAATTCAGGTCCCCTTGATTCCAGTTCTGGTGCTCTATCCACTGAGCTACCTCATTGCCTCTTCTCTGATATTAGCCCCAGTTTCTCCTTGTATATTTCTTATTTGCATAAAGATTTTCCTATATTGTCTCCTGCATTATATTGTGAGTTCCTGAAGAGTTGAAAAATGATTACTGACTGGCTAACCGCTTCCCCCCTTTCTTTATGTCCTCAATGCTTAGTCATGATAATGATGACAATGATGATGATGATGATGGTGGCCAACATTGCTTTAGGGTTTACTATGCACCAGGCCCTCTGCTTATCATTTTTTGATTATGATCTCATTTGATCCTCACACCTACCCTGGAAAGTAGATGCTATCCTTATCTCCATTTTACAGATGAAGAAAGTGAGGCAAAAACTTGCTTACAGTCACACAACTAGAAAATGTCCAAAGGGGCAGCTAGGTGGCATGGTGGATAGAGCACTGGCCCTGGGGTCAGGAGGACCTGACTTCAAATGTGGCCTCAGACATTTAATAATTGCCTAGCTGTGTGACTGTGGGCAAGTCACTTAATCCCATTGCCTTAAATAAAATTTTTAAAAAAATGTCTGAGGCTGGACTGAACTCAGTTCTTCCTGACTCCAGATGTTCCTGACTCCGGATGCCCCATCACAGTGTCTGACATCTAGTAAACCATTAATCATTGTTGTTAATTGATTGACCTTAACCTCTTTCTCCTTGGGGTGCTCCCTATTTAACTTATATTTAATGGGAATCTACCTCCTCTTGACCTCCCTCCTTCCCTCTTCTCTCTGGGTCAGCCCTCTGGGACCAAGCAGAGTAAATTTTGTCTATTTTTTTTCCTGCTTGATTATAGCCCTTTAAAATTAAAGTCAGCAAGTATGCACCCCCTTGCCAAAGGCTTCATTTCATCTGTTCCTCACAACAAAAGTTATTGTTCAGAGGAAGCCACTCTGACTCATTAAAGGGACAGTGACTTACTCAAGGTCACACAGTCAGTAAATGTTTCTCAGACCCCCAGAGCTCTCTCTAGTACCCTAGGATGCCTTTCAACGTGCATTTTTTCAGACTAATGAAATCCGTAAAGTCTATAAAGCCAGGGCTTTATTTGCTTTTAATCTTTTCCATCTGTTGATAAAATAATATTTGTTTTTGTCTGCAGCCTGATGGACTGAAAATGAAGCATGTGGGTTCCTAGGTCAGTGGCCCAGCCTGGTTGCCATCTGTAGGGGCTGAAGGTCACTTGGCTGCTATTTTCCTCTTTGGCTAGGCTCACCCGAGCCATCAGGGCCAAGCTGAGTTTCTTAGCTTTTAATCTGGGCTTCTGGGGAAGGGTCTGCTGGGCCTGGCCCCTCCCCACACCAGGCTAAAGTAGGAGAGGATTCTTTCCCTGTTGAAGCTGTTTGAGCTCTAGGGAAGCAGTTGAGGTTCCCAGACATGTGGTGTATGGCAGCTATTGGGGAACTTGGCCAGGCTGCTAGGACTTTGGGAGTCTTTAGAAGTGGTTCTCAGAGTGCGGATGAGCCCAGTGAGTACACTCAAAGTGCAGACTCCTGTCGCAGATAAATCACAGTCAGTGATGCTTCCCCATCTTGTACTTGGTGAGTTGATTTTTTTGAACCCAAGCTTTGCATTCATCCAAATTAAATCTCATCTTCTTTTCTCTGGCCCACATTCTAGCCTGTCAGATTCTGGCGATGCCCTCTAATTTATCAGCAATCTCTCCCAGTCAATCAACAAGAGTTTATTAATTTCTCTATGCCAGAGACAACATTACACTCAAGGAGGATGGCTGGGGGAAATGTATTGCGTCAAGGGATGTGTTAAATTCAAGGAAAGCAAGTAGGCCAGTAGAACTAGAATGTTGAAAGTTTGGAGGGGATGCACATAGAAGAAGGTTAGGAAGAAGTCAGTTGATGAAGACCTTTTTAGTGTCAAAAGCATCTTATATTTGACCCTGAAGGCAATAAACTGGAGTTTATTTGTATACACCCTCGATTCCCTTGTTCTTCTTCTTTATGACTTTTGAAAATCTAGGCTAGTTCCACAAAAAAGAGGGTGGTCCAGTGAACAGAGTAGTGTTTTGGATTCAGGAGGACTTGAGCTAAATCCAGATTAAGACATTTAACTGCTTTGTGACATTGGGTGAGTCACTTAACTTAAATGGTCTCCATAAAAAAAAAAAAGAAAAAGAAAATCTTGGTTGGTTAAAATTCCCATTTCACAGAGGAGCAAACTGAGGCTCAGTCAATCAATTGAAAATAAATGACTTGCCCAGGCTTCTACCTAGAATTCCAGATTTAGAACCAGAAGGCATCTATCTAGTCCAACCCTCTCCTTTTACAGTTAAAGCCAAGAGAGGTGATTTGCCCAAGTTCACAGAGGAAGAGTCAAACCCTGGTCTTCAAAGCTTCATCTCTGCTGATTTTCCAGCCAACCATCTCCTAAGCCAGCTGATCTTTGGTGCTTCTTTCTTCTTCTGTGGGCCTGTGTGACAGAAGTCAAGAGGGAAAGATGTGGAGAGGTCATCCCATAATTCTCTCCTGGAAGCCAATTCAATAGGAGCCCAGAAAGATGCTCCCTTGAAGACTTTAGCTGCCCAGCCCCCACCCAAGTATGGCAGGCTTGCCATCTGTGCAGGGGCAAACCAGTCAGACCCCTGCCCTACAGAACACACCCAGGCTAGAGACATTTCTCAGCTTGACTTCCTGGTAGGGTTCTGTGTTTAAACAACTCCATACCCAGGCTGAACTTTCTGTGACTTCTTTCTTTTCTCAAGGGAAAGTGAAAAACAGGACAGGATTCTAATGTGGAGATGGCACTCAGAGCCAGGAATGTACCTCCATAGCCTAGGAAGTAGGGTTTGGGAAAGTGGGTGGGGAACAGACCATTAGACAATATGATTTAGAGCAGGAAAAGACCCAAGAGGGCATCTTATACAGTCTCCACCTAACGAGGAATTTCCTCTATATGAATGAATGAATAAACCATTTATTAAGTGCTTATTATGGGTAAAGCACTGTGCTAAGTTGTGGGGCTACAAACAGAAATATAAAACAAGCCCTGCTCACTTGGAGCTCATGTTCTATTGGGGGAGACAACACACATGGAAGGACTTCAGGACCAGGTCAGATGGGAAGGTCCTCTGGTCCTCAGTGAGCAGCAACAAAGCAGGTGGTAATATTTCTTCTTTTAGCTCATTCTTGCCGAGGTCACTGTTTGATTTTGCATCTATCACTGGACAGTGCTAAGGACTGTTATTAGCTGTAACTGAGACACCTGCACCCCATAGTTACAGGCTACATCTCAATGTTTGTAGGCACTGGGCTAGAAATAATTATTCCTGAGGCTTTTGGACTCAAGGTCTTGGGTTGAGTTGAAGTGGTGGTCAGGGTGGCACATGTTGTCTCTTATATTCTTCCTGACAAGTGATCATCCAAACTTTGCATGAATAACTCCAATTATGGGGACTTCATTACTTATAAGTCTTCTCATTAAATTGTTGATTAAACTTTGATACCACTTGTTGACTTACTACTCATCACATTCTTCCTCAAATTGAACTTAAGTCTATCTTTTTTCTGTTTCCACCTCTAACATCTAATTTTGCCCTTCGGGAACAAGCTATGATAGCTCTCAGACACTTTAAGGTATTGACTGTATCCTCATTGAGTCTTTTCTTTACCAGTTCACAAATCATCCTGGTATGGCATGATCTCTGTTCCCTTCCACACCTGGTCAGCCCTTCCTGGAGGGCTCAGTATTTCCTAAAATGTGTTGCTTAGGACTAAATGTGTGGTTTGTGGTGGAAGATGCCATTATCTTCAGGGTGGGCACAATGGATACTTTAAGACTAGAAGATATCAAAGATATCAAGAAGATACTTCTATGGCTAGAAGAAATCAAAGTCTGAACCTGTTCTAAGTTCCCTTTCAACTCTGACAGCCTATATTCTATCTTCTGAAATTCTACACTCTATGTTTTAGGTCCCTCCCACCTTTGACATTCTACATTCTATGGTCTATGCTCCTTCCTAAGCCTAATAGTCTACATTTTTTTATTCTAAATTTCCTCCCAACCCTAACAGTTTACATTCTAAGGTACTAAGGTTCTAAGGTATCTTTCAACTCTGGCATTCTACACTCTATATTCTAAACTCCCTCTCAACCCTGATATTCTACATTTCATATTCTAAGCTCCCTCCCAACCCTAACAGTCTACATTCTATGTTCTAAGGTATCTTCCAACTCTGGCATTCTATATTCTATGTTCTAAGGTCCCTCCCAACTCTGATAGTCTACATTCCATGTTCTAAAGACCCTCCCAACTGAAAATTTTTATTATAAGAATCTGGCAATTGCTAGAGCACTATTACCCTCTGCCTTTATATGTCTTTATATGTCTGTATTGAGATGGGTTAGCTTAGAACTTTCGTACAATCCAATCTGGGTGCCTAAAGTTATGTGGTAGAAAGAAAACAGAACTTGAAATAAAAATCAAGGTTCCTATCCTTTGGGTGACACTAGCAGTATGATCCTGAGCAACTCATTCTCTGCCTCAGTTTCCTTATTTGTAAGATAAGTACCTGCCTTTTAGGGAAGAATGAGGATTGATTGAGATAATATTAGTACTCAGTAAACCTGGAGGTGCTAGTTTTAGGTTTAAATGCTAGTTATTCTTATTATTAACTTTTTTGTATCAATTAAATGCTTTACTTTTATAGTAAGAAGTGTAAACAGAATTGAGAGGGGCCAATTTCTCTGGATTGAAGGTTCAATCTGTTTGCATACAGATAATTTCAAAATCTTCCCTGATTTGAAACTGAATTTAGAGTTTGTTGGGCTATGGATTCCATGAAACCCTAGAACCCTCGAAAAATTGCTGTGGGGTGGGAGGTGTTTGGAGTTAGGGAGATGGGGTAGAAGAAAGAGGGAAGTAGAGCAGGAGACCCCTTCAGCAGCAGGACAAGGCAGAAGAACATCGGGCTGGGATGAGATAATCTCTAAGTCTAGGGAACCAAGTGGTTTTAGGGTCCAAGAAGCAGACTCATGTATCTCAAATTGTAAAGATGATTGAGTTCAGGGATGAGGGAACTTTAAAAAAAACCATTTGAAAACAATCTCTGGGACCAAGGGCAAGGTCCTTTCCCTGGATTAGCTTGAAAGATGAATTGGAATTCAAAGGAAGCTAAATGAAACCAAGTGTTTCCTGACAAACAGTAAAGGGATTCCTTACTAGGAGACTAGGCACCATGGGGCTCTGCATCATACTCATCACTATATGGTCCCAGGTTCAAAATCAGTCATCCTGATTGGCTGAGTGTAGCCTGGGCTTGCATGATAGATTCAAGAAACATTTCCTCTACACATTCCTATGTAATCACCAGTTATCTATTTTTCCCCTCCCTAACCCCTCTAAACAGACCAAGAGGAAGAGGAGGAAATAGATGCAGACAGGTTCCCATGGCCTTGATGTTTGAACAAACCACTGTTCTGACAGTCCACATACACCAGCCCATCAGCCATAGGATGAACAAGATAACCTCTGAGGTTCTGTGACTGTAGAAAGGTCCCATTAGATTTGGAGTCTGTGTGACTTTAGGCAAGTCCCTTTCCCAGGCTGGGACTCAGTTTCATCATCTACACAATGAGGGAGTTAGGCAAAATGGTCTTCTAGGACTGGATACTCTTAGACTAAAACCATCATAATCCTTTGGACCAGGTCCAGCTAATCCACTGGATTATGAAGTAGTTTACCAAATCTCCTGGCAAGACACTGAGGAAATGGTTCACCCACTGAGTATTTTCTAATGGAATTATTTGGAAGGACACAGAAACAGAGATTCTTAGCTCCGGAAAGGAAAGCCCTTATAGTGTAATCCCTCTTGAAAGAGCAAGTCTCTTCTCTTTGGAACTCAGTTTCTTCATCTGTAAAATGACAGTGATGAGACATGGTGATTTCTAAAGGTCTTTCTGGCTCCAATATTCTGTTATGATCATATTTTCTTGCATAAAATTTTCCCAGGTCCTTACAGCTTGAGGGATCTTCTTTGTTGCCAGTGTTTTTTATCTCAGTTTCTGGACTAAAGCCGGCATAGTCTCACCTGGGTTTTCTGTGCCTGGTTACTTTCTACCTCCCATTCCTTGAATTAAAAAATTGAAAAACCTCAGAGCAGGAGAACCTGATTCCCCACGTTTGAAAATGACATTGAACCTGTTGAGTCTGATGGGAAGGAGATAAGTGTGTTGAATAAATATTCACTATTGTTTGGGCACAGAGAAACATTCTTTGTGCTGACCTCATCTACCTCCTGCAGCGATCATTATCAGTTTCTGGATACCCCTTGTTTAAAGATGGCAGGAGGGACTACAGATTTCTGCCCATTCTACTGTGGGTACAAGTCAGTTCACTTTGTGTTTTATTTGATCATTTTTCTTTGTGACCCCATTTTGCAAAGGTAAGATACTGGAGTGGTGTTCGATTTCCTTCTCCAGGTCATTTTTTTTTTCCAATGAAGCAAACAGGATTAAGTGACTTGCCCAGGATCATTCAGATAAGAAATATCTGAGTCCAGATTTGAACTTGAGTCCTCCTGATTCCTCCCAACACTCTATTCACTGAGTCATCTAGTTGCCCAGTTCATTTAGATCAATGCATACTTACTGAATAGCCCTGTTCTATGGTTTGATGTGAAACAGAAAATATATATAAAGGCAGAGAGTGTTAGTGCTTTAGCAATAGCCAGGTTCTTATAACATAGAATATCAGGGCTAGAAGGGAGCTTAGAACATAGAACATAAAATGTCAGGGCTGGGAGGGATCTTCACATAGAATGTAGAATGTCAGGGTTTTGGAGGGAGCTTAGAACACAGAATGTAGGATGGTCCCTAGAACATAGAAGGCAAAATGTTAGAGCAGGGAGGGAAGCTTAGAAGATAAAATGTAGAATGTTATGGTTGGGAAAGAGTTTAGAACATAGAATGTAGAATGTCAAAGTTGGGAGTGACTTAGAACATTGAATATTGAATGTCAGGGTAGGGTGGGTATAGAATATAGCATGTCAGAGCTGGGAGGCACTTAGAACATAGAATGTAGAATGTCAAGGTTAGGAGAGATCTTAGAACATAGAATTCGAATGTCAAAGCTGGGAGGGAGCTTAGAATATAGAATGTAGAATGGAACTTAGAATATAGGACACAGATAATGGGTTGATGTGTTTTGGAAGGTACTTTAGAGACCCTCTTGTGTAATTCCTTCCTTTTAGAGAAGAAGACACAGACCCTAAGAATGGAAGGGATTCGCCACAACTCACACAGATGGTAAGTTAGTAAATTCAAATGGAAATTTGAAATGGTCTTCTGATGACAAATCCAGTGCTCTCTCCAGCCTTCCTGAGCATTCCAGGTTAAGGAAACAGCAGGAGTGAAAGTGGGAGGGGGGGGTGAGGAAATAATTCTGAGGTGTGTGCAGAATGGTAAAAAGCCCCTAGAAAGAATGGGGAGTTCATGGTGGGGAGCAATGAGACAGGAGGTTGGGCAGGTCAAGGGGAGTCAGCCACTGAATACCAGAGTAAGGGATGTAGACTTTATGCTAGGCAGTAGGGGAGCTATTAGAAGTGTTGGAGATGCAATCAGAGTGTTGTATTGGAAAGATGATTTGCCAGTATGTGATGGATGAATTGGAGGCAAGAGAGACTTGGGACAGGGGATTCATTTGAAGGCAAAATTGTCCAGGGCTGAGGTGATGGGGGGACTGGACTAAGAGGCAGAGACAACAGCAGTGGAAGTCCTTCAGAAAAGGGAAAGTGAGTTTGGGAGGACAATCCCAGAACCTTATTCTCCCACCAAGATGATCTTGAATTGCCCATTCCTCTCTGACTTAACGCAGCCTCACAGAGCATAGTTGAGTCTAGACCTCCCAGGACGAGTTAAGCTAGAGATTCCTCTATTGACCTCAGGGTCAGCCCCAGACACTGACAGCTCTGCCTCCATCCCTCTCCTGGTTCTATGTGGATGATTCCTATCTCCCTAGCCAGACTATGATCTCCCTGGGTCAGGTAGACAGAACCTGTATCTCCTCCCATCTCTCCCACAATCAAGCCTAGCCCTGGAATTTCCAGAAAGTCTTGCAGATTAACATTAAAAGATGGGAATATATTTGGAAAGTGACCCATGCCTTCCAGATGTGCTGCATCATAAAGGAGACGAGGCTTTGGGCAGCTAACTAAGCCTGCAGCCTGTTTCTGTCAGGACATGAAATTCCTTGGCCCAGAATCCATGTCCCCACCTCCCCAGATACTTCTCATAGTGTGACTTCAATCCCCCCCGCCCCCAATCCCCTGCCACCACCATTCAGATGGCCAAATTACTAGCCAGGCTGTAAAGCTAGGTGATGAGGTGAGGACAGATGAAAAGATGGTTCAAAGTATAATTCCCTCCCAGCCTCCCTCACAGATAATTCCAGTTTTTCTAGGTCATGCTTCTGTCTCCAAAAAGGCTCTTGGGGGTGCTCTTTGCTATCCACAACCCCCCCCCCCCAACACACATCACACTGTCCTCCCCTCCTCCCTCCCCCACCCTCAGCTCCCAGCATCCTTCTTTGGAGATAGAACCACATGCATTTAGGCAGGCTATTTCATATGTCATCTGTTCTAATGACAAGACTATACATATTCTGCCAAGATAACCACCAAGCAAAGACAAAGCAAAGTCTATTAGAACGTCAGAGCTAAAAGCAAAGTGTTAGCTATAGAAGAGGTCTTGGAACCTAACTAACATATTTAGGGCTGAAAGGGATCTCAGAGGTCATCTACTTCAACTATTTCATTTTAAAAATGAGGAGCCTAGGGCAGCTAGGTGGTGTAGTGGATAGAGCACCAGCCCTGGAGTCAGGACACGTAATTATTACCTGGCTGTGTGACCTTGGGCAAGTCACTCTTAACTCCATTGCCTTAAATAAATAAAATTTTTAAAAAAATGAGGAACCTGAGGCCCAAGTGTGCTCAAGATATATAGATAGTAATGAACAGAGTCAGGAGTTGAAGTCAGATACCCTGAGTGGTGATTTTTTTTCTTTTTTTCTTTTTTTTTACTCCTCACACTGTGTCCTGCCTTGGTATATCAGAACTGTAAGGACCCTAGCCCAGAGAATGCCAGAACTGGAAGAAAATTTCGAGTATAGAATAAGCATAAAAGCACAGTATACTGTGTTTTAAAGTTTGCAAAGTGATTATTTTTTACAATCATATAAGGGAGATAGTATAGCTGGGTATACAGTGGATAGAATCCTGGACTCCTCTTTATGAGTTCAGATTTGGCCTCAGACATTTATAACTTTGTGACCCTGGACAAGTCACTTCAACTCTCATTGCCTCAATTTGCTCATCTGTAAAATGACCTGGGGAAGAAAATGACAAACCACTTCAGTCACTTTGTCAAGATATCAAGGTCATTAAGAATTGACAAGCCTGAAAAATGACTGAATAACAAATAATGAAGATAGGACATAGGAAGTACTTTGGAACCCTCGAATCTCAAAGCTGAAAGATCTTAGAACAAGGAAAAGAAGATGTCAGAAAACTAGAAGGGACCCCAGAGTCGATCTAGGCCCCTTCATTTTATGCATATGAGACCCAGAGAAGGATCAATGACTTGCCCAAGTCAGACAGCATGGCAAGAACTAGACTTCAATTCTAATTCAGTCCTGGCTCTTCCATCTTCCTCAATAGCTCCCTAATCATATTTGATGAAGTTAGCAAAGGGAACTTCTGTGTGGCCTCCAGTCTTCATTTTCAATATCTCTAGAATCAGAGTATCAAAGACTGACAATTTCTTTGGACATTGTAGACTTGATTTTTGCTCATTGTGTCTGGTTCTTCATGAGGTCATGGGCAACAATTGCCTCAAAGTACTACTGTAAGATCAGTCTAAGTAGACCAAATTGCCTTTTCTTTTCTCTTTTCTTTTCCCCCTCCTGCCCTCCCTCTTTCCTTTCTTCCCTCCTTCCCTCTTTCTTTCGTTTCTTCCCTCTGTCTTTCTTTCCCTCCCTCCCTCCTTCTTTCTTTCTTCCTTCCCTTTTCTTTCTTTCCCTCCCTCTCCCTCCCCCTCTCTCCATTCATCCTTTCCTTCCTTCCTTCCTTCCTTCCTTCCTTCCTTCCTTCCTTCCTTCCTTCCTTCCTTCTTTCTTTCTTTCCTTCCTTCCTTCCTCCCTCCCTTCTTTCCTTCCTTCTTTCCTTCCTCCCTCCCTCCCTCCCTTCTTTCTTTCTTTCCTTCCTTCCTTCCTTCCTTCCTTCTTTCCTTCCTTCCTTCCCTCCCTCCCTCCCTCCCTAATTTCTTTCTTGACTGGGTCTCCCTGTTTTACCAGACTGGAAATACAGAGGCCACTCATTGGTCTGATTCTACTAATGATTGATTCAGAAATTTTCACCTATTCTTTTCCAGTTTGACCCTCCTTGGGCATCTTGGTGGACTCTGGATCCTGGAAGTTCACCATATTACCACTGGACTTAATACAGACATACAATCAGCTTAGCCCACTGCAGCCAGAATTCTGGAGCTCAAGTGATCCTCCAGCCTCAGCCTCCCCAGCTGCAGAGATTCCAGGTGCAATGGCCAGAAGCCAGATGATTCTCTGTGGGCAGGGGTCAGGCCTCTTTCCTCTCTTGTTGTTTAACTTGGCCCCAATATAGAGAACCAAGAGGAAGTAAAATGATGCAGAATTGAGCCAATATAAGGGGGGGGGGAATCCCCCAACTTCCTAAACATTTGAATGGTCCAAAAGCTGAATAAAGCTGCTTTCAAGGTGAGTCATTGGAGGCTTCAAGCTGAGACTAGTTAACTAACTGGTCAGGGATGCTACAGAGGAAATTCCTGGCCAGGTACATGCCAGTCTAGTCCAGTGCAAGCAACAAATATTATTAAGCATCTATTTTGTTCCACACACAGTGTTTTAAGTACTGAGGATTCAGAGGAAGAAAAAGAAAAAGGAAAACAATTTCTGCCCTTAAGAAGCTTACATTCTAAAGTGGGGGGCATCAAATAAAAAAAAACAGCTAGCAACTAATCTGAGTTTTGAAGGAAGCTAGGAATTCTAAGAGATTGAGGTGAAGAGAAAGCATTTTAAGCATGGTCTGTGTAGAAGCTTGGAGATGAGAGAAACTGATATTTTGTTTGAAGAATATAGCAAGTTAGCAAGTTTAAATGGAACTTAGAATGTATATAAGGAAAATATGTATAACAAAGTCTAAAAAAAGTAGCCTGGAGTCAGATTACAAAGAGTTTTAAATGCAAACTGGAGATTACCTAATATATGTAATAGGGAACCACTGGAGTTTCTTGAGTAAGGGAATAACAAGATCCCATGCTTTAGGAATGCCACTTTGGTAACTGGAAAATGGAATGAAGAGGGCTAAGTTTTGAGGCAAAGAGATCAATTAGGGAACTAATGTATTAGGTCATAAAAAAGATAATGAAGGTCTAGACTAGCATGATTTTGTGAGAAAGGTTGAAAGCAAGAGACACTAGAGAAATAGTTTGGACAGCTGTGGAGATATGGTGGAGAAAGGGCAAGGGAAAAGTAGAGTATGGTTTGTAGGCTGCAAGTCTAGGTGACTGCAGGTATTATAGAAATAGAACTTTCAGGGGGTTTGGGTGGGGAATAATGAATTCTATTAGGCTTGCTGTATCTATGGACTATCCAGTAGGAAATGTGCTCATTGTTGGTAATATGGGAGCTCAGAAGAAAGGTTGGAGAGCTAGTTCCAGCAACCATTTGGATAGAGATGATGCTTGAATCCATGGGAGTTGATAAGACTGAGAAGGCAGGGTGTAGAAAGGGAAGAGGGCAAAGGTAAACTAGGACCTTGGACGAGGTGGGTGGGAAGAGGAGACTGAGAAAGAGCCATTCAGCAAGTGGGGAGGAGAGTCAAGAGAGCAGCACAAAAATCTAGGGAGGAGAATACCCAGTAGAAGTGGGTGATCATTAGTATCAAGTGCTATAGAAAGGTCAAGAAAGAGGAAAACTGAGAAAAGGCCACAAAATGAGGCAATGGTTGATAACTCTGGAAGGAGAGTTTTCAACTGAGTGATCAATAGGTACACTGACAAAGACTGGAAAGTGAATGATAAGAGAAGGAGTCTAGGTAAACAAATATTAACTGCCTGGCATATGCAAAGTCCTATGTTAGATTGTTGTTCTTCAGTCATTTCAGTCATGTCTGGCTCTCTGTGACTCAATTTGGGAATTTTCTTGGCACAGATACTTGATCGGTTTGCCATTTCCTTTTCCAGTGACTTGCCCAGAGTCACATAGCTAGGAAATGTCTGAGGCTAAATTTGAACTCAGATCTTTCTGATTTTAATCCCCACTTCACCCAGTGGCTCAGTTTGCTAGGAATAGAGGACAAAAAACAAACCAAGTAACTGCTTGCTCCCAAGGACTTAACAGTCGACTGAGAAGGTCTGGTGGAGAGACAGAATATAAATAGTAGAGATAAACGTGTTAATTGAGGAGTGAGAAAGCAATAGTCTAATTGCACAACTGGAATGGACTCTTTTTCCATTTCACAGATAAGGAAACTGAGGTCCAAAATGAGAAGATAATTTACCTGAAATCACCCAGTGGCAACATCAGAACTCAAACCCAGGTCTTCTGATTTTCCAGTTTCAGTGTTGTCCATTCCTCTCCTGGGTGTTTCTCTCTGTGCCCTGATTCCCAATGATGCCCAGACCTGTGGGCTGAAAGCCATGAACCCATAGCTAGATTAAGAAACAAAATGTAGTCCCTGGGTGGTTATTTTTTTTTCCTGCTACATGATTCCTAAAGGCTCTATTTTTACAAAACAAAAAACAATTACTATCATTATCAAGTGTCTCAGGTTTGTAATCAGTTCACTGGGCCAGGGGATAAACACCTTAGAAACCTGACCTTTCCTGGGCCAACACTTAAGAACTGAGTCCTCTGGGTGTGAGTCCCATCAACTCTTGGCAAGGTCTGACTTCCTGGCTTAATGGGAGGGAAAACAACAGATCAGGCTGGAGAAGAAGGAGAAGGGGTTTTTAGGGCTTCCTGGCCACAGAACAGATCCCACAAAGCCTTGGGCTGGGCAGTTAAGTGTAAGGGAATCCGATTAAAGGGGAAGGAGGGGATCTGGTTTCCCTACAAACAGCCCTCTTGTTTCTGAAGGGAAAGAAAGGATGAGTCTGGTTGGTCAGGTAGGGCTTGGGGTTTGGGATTTCTGGGCCCTGAAAAGGTAGGAATCAGGTGTTGAGACAATTGTCCCCAGAGTTTCCCCTGTGCCTTCTTCCAACACCATTAAACTTCTCTTCTAATAATAACTCAGTTTTCTAAAAAATTCTTATGGTTGACAAAAGAGCTAGGTTGAAGTGGAAACTGTCTTAGAAGCCCTTTTGAGACACCCTAGATGTGGGACTGTAGGCAATTCAGTTTAAGTTGTTCTTTGTCCTTCATTCTGGAAGAAGACCATGACAGCAGGGAGGTGATGCCATGAATTGTAAGTGAGTTGGATTTGAGTGGAGGGGTGGGCTGTGCAAATCCTTTTGTGTAACAACTTAAAAGAATAAAACAGAAACACACACAGACATACACACATACATACTTACATACATACACACATACACAGAGAGGAAATTCTCCCTGCCCTGCCCTCAAGGGAATTACTTCTAAGAGGGAAGGGGTGATGGACCAAGATAATTTGAAGAAGACAAAGAGCAAATTAAAAAATTTCTTCATTTATAAACTAGAGACAGTGGTTATCCTTTGAAGTAAACAGTGAAAGTATCATCTTAACCATTTTATAGAAAATACAACAGACTCAGAGGGAAGAAATGATTTCCTCAGGGACATGGAACTTCTAAGTGGTAAAATTGTGATGTCTTCTGATTTGAATTGAATGTGCTTTCCGATGTAATTATGCTGTAATTAATTACTAAGTAGTGTCCTAGACTAGAGATTTGAAACGTTTTGATTTGAGGCTAGTAGATTGAATGAGGAAGGTGTAGTAGTAGAAGTAGGAGGGGCTTGAGCTGGGAGTTAAGGCATCCTTAATTAAGGGCAAGGATGTAGATGGGCAGCATGATGGGGGCAGGAGGAACATTCCAGGTACAGGCATAACCCAGATCCTTATGTTGTCCTAGAATTTCCATAGGTTTTCAATAGTAAGTTTTCAATCACACTCAATGACTGTCATCTTGACTGGGGCTGGGAAATCATACTGATTCTTTGCTATGTATTAGAGGTGTGAAGGTTAAATCAAAGATTCATAGAATGTCAGAACTGGAAGCAATTTTTTCAGAGATTTTTAAGACCCACAGAAGGTAGGGGACTAGTTCAAGATCATGCAGTAGATGGGCATCAGAGACAGGATTCCATTCCCAGGCAATTGGTTTTTTCTACTACATCCTCTTTCTCGGTTTCTCTTGAACCTCCTTTCTGCCTTTCCTTAAGAATAAACAAAAATTTCCCACCTTTCACCATTTCTACTTTTCTTTAAAAATAAACCAAAAATTTCCTTTCACCAAAGTCAGATGGTCATTAAAATTATATTCATACATATCAGAGAAAATAGAGAGATGGAATAATTTCTTGAATAATTTGAACAAATAAATAATTACCATTCCCCCCCTCCCCCGCAAATGGCTTATTTCAACAGAAGGGGCTGAGTTCTACATTCGTTCATTGCCTAGGTCAAGTTAATTCACTTTTTCTACACTCCCAATTGGAATTATAATCTTTGCACTAAGCACTTCACAAAGTGGTTGGGAAGTTCCCAGGGGAGCTCTTCGGGAACCCTTCTCCTGAGAGAGACCTGGAGCCTCGGAATACAGAAGGAGACAATCTGTAAAACATCAGCAACAACTAGATGGCCAATGTGGAGATCTGTTTTGATCTACTCTCCATATCTGTAATGGATTTTTGTTTGATTTGTGTTCTCAGTGGGAGAGGGGAGGAGGGGAGAAAGTGCCAAGGCAGGTTTTTGTTATTTGAAATAAAATAGATTAAAAACAAAACCAAATGGAAGCTGTGACGATGGCTCTAATGGGGTTCTTCATTCGTTTCTTATTCAAAGGGCTTAGGAGCAGAAAATAAATTAACATGAGAAGGAAAAGGAGAGAAAGAAGGAAGCGCCAGAAAGGCTTTGATGGTCCTCAATCCAAACGGGAACACTTAGTCCTTGGAGGGGACTCAGGTGGCCTCTCCCAGCCCAGGTAGCTGTGGGGGCTGCGCTAACCTCGAGGCTGTGCTGGGGCAGAGCTGAGAGCTGGGCGCCCCGGCGGGGCTGCTCCCCGGGACAGAGGCGGCAGCGGCGGGGCCTCAAGTTCCCAGGCCGGGCTCTAGGGCTGGGCCAGGGCCAGGGTCAGGGTCAGGACCAGGGCCAGGGCCCAGGCGGGCAGGCATGCGTGGTGAGCTGGCCTTTTTGATGGCTCAATCCCAGATTTCCCAGCTCCTCAATAGCTCTCTTGTGGGGCTGCCTCTTGTCTCCCGCGCCGGCACAACTCAATCCATTCTCCGCCTTTTCTCCTGGAGACGGCCCCTCCCCTCCCCCCGGCGGCCCGGGCCTTCCCGGGGCATCACTGGGCAGAGGGGAATGTGGGCGGGGCCCCGGGGGTTGGGGGCCCGGCCCGGGTTCCTATTCTCCCGGGGGCGGCGGGGTCAGCACGGGCCCCCTCGCCTCCTCCGGGCCCTACTCAATTGGAATTTAAATGCTCTGCCTTTGTGGCCTTAGAGAATGGGGATGCTCCGCAAAGGCGAGGGAATTACCGGGGAGGCCTGGGGAGACAGGGGGAGAGGGAAGCGGAGCCCCGCCGCCCCCCGCCTCCAGGCTACTTGCCCCGAGTCCCAGACCCCGCTTCAGATCCCAGAAAAGAAGTGGGAGAAGAGGGGCCCGGGGCCCACCTGCTGCCGAGACCCCAGCCTGGAGGCCCGGCAGCCCCAACAAGGAGCATCCCTACCTTGGAGATGGAAGAGACCCGACAAGCCATCTCCTTCAGCTCTGACATTTCAGAACTGGGGAAACTGAGGACAGAGATTCAGCGCATATCATCATAGAGCTTCAGCATCAGCTAAACGGCCAGGGAGGCAGGGCCAGAGTGCAACCTGGAATCCAGGGTGTAAGACAGCCGAGGAGCAGGCGGAGGTGGTGGTGCCATTTGTGCCGCCCCCTCCCCCTCCCTGTGATCTGAGTGGGGGGATAGTGGTAAGGAAGGGCGCTGGTTTCGTAGGAAGTTTATATTCTCTTTCCGGCCCTCAGTTTCCAAATCTGTAATGCCCGTCCTACAGCTTCCAGGCTTGTTAGGAGAATCAAACGAGAAACTCTCAGCTAAATAGAAAACCATCAAGGGGAGTTAATAGTGTTGCCTTCTGTGACAATCCGAGCAAACAGTTGTGATCTCTTTCCCTCCAGTTCTGTTGAGGATGTTTTGCCTTCCTTCTTGAAGCCGGCCAGTACATCAGGGAGGTGATGGCCTGGCAAGCATATGCATTGAATGTGAGTGGGGGGGGGCTGTGCTAAGTCACCAGGCTCACTTTCTCTTCCAGAAGCATCTGGATTCAGTGGCCAGACATGAACCGGGACGATAGGTGAGGATTCTGAGGGACACACAGCTAGACTGAAGTCACATTTGAATTCAGGTCCTCCTAACTCTGGGACTGGTGCTTTATTCACTGTGCCAACTCGCTGCCCTCACTGCTCACAGGCCCCAGTTTAGCCAGGCTCTGATAACTCTGAAATCCAATGCTCTTCCTTCTCCCTTTCTCTTGCCTCTTAAAACCTGTGGATGACTTCCATGGACAATAAGGCCTCTCAGCTGCAAAGAGGCAGATGACTTTGCTTTAATAGTCAAGTCATTGCCCTTGAAGATAGATGTGAACATGGGGCCACAAGGAATTCTGCTCTAGTCCTATCCTGTAAAAACAGAGGGGGCTCCCCTCTCTGTCCCATCATTGGGTCTGCTATTTCAGGAGCCTTGGAGACTGGGGCTTGGGAGCTGGGCAGGGTTAATCACAGCTCTGTGGTACAGCTGTACACATCTGTAGTGGTCTCTGGATGAATTACCCCGGAGTCAGAGGAAGTTCATATTGTGTTGGGCTGACTCCCATCAAGCTCCATGGGGGCTGTGCTGAGGCATGAAGAGAATGTCATGGTGGGGGGCAGGGGTGCAGTGGGATGCTGGAAAGGAAGCTTGCTCTTCTATACTGCTTTGGGACTTATTAATAATAAATAAAAATAAAAATAACACTTCTGTAACCATTTGGAGTTTATTATTGTTAGCAAGAATATTTGCAATTTTAATTCCTATAAGGCTTTATTAATCATAATAACTCTTTTCTTAGCATGTTAGAGTTTATTGTTGGTATTAATAATAATAACTCATATTTTTATTATATTTTATAGCTATCTGCTACTACTAACAACAATTCCCACGGTCCTTTACAATTTACAAAATGTCTCTTCAATAGTTTATGACGTTGTTTATTAGGGCAATTTTTTTTTATTTCTACCTCTGCCCCCCATTTTACAGCTGAGAAAACTGAGGTCAGAGTAGGGGAGGCAGTGACTTACCTAATGTCAAGTCTCCTGATTAGAGAGCATTAGTCCCTTTTATTTTTGTTTTTCTGTTGGTTTTTTTTTTTTAATGACAAAGTGTTAGAAGTAGGATTAGAACCCAGACTTGGCAGTATTCAAATCTGATTCTGCCAGAGTTCTAAGTACTGCTTGCATTACCAATGAAGCCACTCAGATTCAGACAAGTGCCTTCCTTTTAGACAGGAGGAAGCCAATTCAGAGATGGGAAATGACTTACCCAAAGTCACAAAGTATGCTGATGGAAGTATTTTCATCCAGGACTTCTGATGGTAGTCTGTGGTTCTCTCTTTTCTACAATATTAACTCTCAAAGAATAAGGATGACTTCCAGCAATAATAGAAATCTTGACTCCGAGGTCAGGAAAGATTTTGGATTATGTGTAGCTTCTTTCCCAATATAGAAACCCCCTCTAATAACCTATCTGATGGAGTCATTCAGTTTCTCCTAAGGCACTTCCTAAGAAAGAGAATTCCTTCCTTCCCAAGGCAACCCCTTCTTTTGAACTGGGAAATTCTTCATTTATTGAGCTGAATCAACCTCCATGAAATTTGTTCCTAATCATTCTATCTGGGACACTCTATGAGAGCCCTTCAGTTACCTCTTTGACTCCATCTGGTAGGGCTGGGGGAACTAGTGAGTCTAAGCAGGCTTGGTTTTAGAAGTGAAGAACTGGTTTTAGAAGGCTGAAGAGCTCTTGGTGGGGGTGTCTTACTGTTCTTGGGCAGGCTGCCTGGCTCTTCATTCATTCCTTCATTCATTCATCTGCTTTCCAGAGCTGGCTGCTCAGACTTACAAATCTGCCAAAGGACAGCTCTGGGCTCAGTTGATGGTGGTCAGGCCCCCTTTGTAGGAACTTAGCCTTCCCCACAAGCAGGTGACTAGAATTATGGACCATCAGAGTTCGAGGGTACCTTAGAGACCAGGTAGACTAATGCCCTCCCTTGGAGGTGGAGAAACTGAGGACCAGAGAGGGGGAGGAATTTGCCCAAATGTTATATAAGGATAATGGCAAAAGTTGAGGTTTAAACCCAGGTTTTCTGACCTCAAATCTAGATAGTTAGGCATAGAGGCCTAGAACTAGACAGGATCATAGAAATGTGGCCAAATTACTAAAATCATGGATTGGTAGTCAAGAAAGACTCCTGAGTTTTAGTCTCAGTTTTTCCACTGATTCAACTCATGGCATTGGTATATCCTTTTCCTTGTCAAGGTATCGTTTGCCTGTCTTTAAAATGGGGACAAAGGCAGCTAGGTGGCACATAGGATAGCACTGGGCCTGAAGTCAGGACCTGAAGTCCTGAGTTCAAATTTGATGTCAGACACTTACTAGCTCTGTGAACCTGGGCAAGTGGCTTTAACCCTGTCTGTCTCATTCTCCATATCTGTAAAATGAGCTAGAGAAAGAAATGGCATATGCCTCCAGTATCTTTGCCAAAAAACTTCAGGTAACATCATGAAAAGTTAGACTGAAAAACTGAACAACAATGCCTAATCTGCCAACCTCAAAATTATGTTAATGGATTGAGAAAATGAACAGATGATTGCTTTGAAAACTAAAAACCACTATAAACATGAAAAATATCATTCACCTCATTTTATAGGAACCTGAAACATAGAAGGGCTTAAATTACTTTTTGCCCAAGGTCATCCAGGCCATCATCAGAACCAGACCAACAAACCAAGACCCAGACTCCCATTTCAGGGTCCCCCCCCACAGTCTTCTCCTCCAATCTCAGGCAACTCACCCTTATTTACATGTTTATTTACCATCAAATCAAAGTGGAAAGGAAGTCTTTGTCTGGTCAGAGAATATATATCCCCAAATAGAAAATTAAGATTTTTTGTTAGGAAATCTGATTCAAGTCCTGGTTCACATGTGAGGAGAGAAGTAGGGGGATGGAAGCAAGGTTCCAGCTCACTCACATTCATGAAAGAGGTGTGAAGGATGGCAGATGTTCTGGAATGGGCAATATAGATCTTGGGTCCTTTAGGAATGTTGAGAAGGGAGATATCAACTGGGTTGGGAGCTGCCAGACATGGTAAAGGAGGAGGTGGGTCAAAAGTCCCTCTGATGGACAAGAAGGATGGAGGGAACAGGCTAAAACAGTCAAGCTTGAGTAGAGCTGAGGGCTGAGTTGAGAGTCCCATGGAGCAATGGAAAGTTCCATAAAGTAGGAGACTGGTCTGCAATATGCTGAACGTAAGCCCTCTGAGGTCAGGTGCTGACCTACCTTTTCTTGCACTCAACACTTAGCAGAATGGCTGGCAAATACTGCTGAATAAAAAGTTCATTCTATGCTTGCTCACTGCTTAAGGCACAGGTAGATTCCTTTAACCTTACTGAGCCTCAGTTATCTCCCCTTTAAAATGAAGATAATGCCAACAATCACAAGGTAATATCTTGTTTAATCCCTTACTGTTGGATACTTGGGAGGAAATCACTTACAATGCTTTTAAGAAAAAAATAAAATGCTATAAGAACAGGAGCTGTTAGTGTTAATTATTGGAAAGAAGTAAGAGGGGCAATTTGGTCCAGTGAAGAAATGATTGGCTTTTTGTAAGATCTGGGTTCAGATCCTGCCTCTGACACTATGAACTACAGACAACTCTCTTAACTTCTCACTTCCCTTAGGCAATTCTCTAAGTCAATAACTTATAAACAATTTTCAGCTTTGCATCACTGAAGGGAATTTCCACATGAGAACTTTCCTCATAGAGATGAAAGGAGCAGTCTGGACCCATTCTCCCTTTCAACTCCCTGTCCCCACCCCCGGCCCCCCCAAATTGTAAGAGATAAAATTGGACCTGTGACCTCTGGATTGGTAACCACTTCCCCCAAGCCATGGACCCTGGGAACCTCGAACAACATTTGATTTATCCAATTGCTAATGTCCTTGCTGTGTAATACTATGTATAATAATTAATTTGTGATGAGCTTATCTATCATTGCCCAATCACACTGTGAACTCTTAAAGGGAAAAAGACTGTTTTTTCACATTTTGTCTCTGTATGTAGTAAATACTCAAAATTGATTGAATGAAATTGCACTTAATGGGTATATACAGTGGCACCAGACTTGAAGGGCCTTGAAAAGTCACCTGGGGAGATCTATGCTTGACCTTGGGCTATTTTATCAAAGACTTTTATAAAAGTTTTACATGGTATGCCTTCTGAAGTCTAAGAGGCAGAGATTTGAAGATAGTTCTACTCATTTGAACGATTTTCTGTTCTTGGCTCAGTCCTTATCCTGATCTTTCCCATCCTCTGGGTCTTTGCATGGGCCCCTTGCCTAGAAAGGCTTCCCCTACTGTCTCTCTGCCTGTTGACATACTTCTCCTCCTTTCATACCCAGCTCAAGTGCCATCTCCTACCCTGAGCCTCCCATGTAAGTGATCCCTCCCTCCTAGTTTCCCTCCTCTATGATTCTGGCCACATGCTGCCTTTGCTTAAATTTGTTCCCAGGACTAAAGCTGTGACTTTTCTGTGGTCAGAGACTGAGAATTATTCATTTTTATCTCTTTAGAGTTCTGCATACAATGGATGTTTAATACATGTTTGCTGGACTGGATTGTATTAAATTAAATATAGTGTAAAAAAGGCAGATTGCCGAACTCCTAGGAGACCTAGATTCTCTTATGATTCTAACAGCTTTATTTACTAGCTATGGGAACTTATGCAAGACCTTTAAGATGACTGAGACTGTTTCCTTATGTGTAAAGTGAGGGATTCTATTATTTGCACTATTGACTCATAATAGTCTGTCATTTTTCAGGTTCTTGGGTGGTTTGCTACTTCCATCTCCATCTCATTTTGCAGATAAGGAAGCTGAGGCAAACAGGGTTAAGGAACTTGCTCATCATCACACACTAGCAAGTATCTGAGGTCAAATTTGAACTCAGAAGAGGAATCTTCCTGACTGTAGTCAGGCTTAATCCACTGAGCTATCTAGCAGTTCCTAGGCATCTCAAGGCCATGAAAAATCCCCAGGATTTTTTCAGACAAATGGCTAATTCTTAGACTCCCCCATCTTGTAAGTGAGAAGTTGATTTTCTTGTACCCAAGTATGAGACTTTATATTTATCAGTTTTGGTTTATTAGAAGGTATATATACTGTTTTATTTTGGGGTATTATTATTCAATGTTTTATTTTATTAAAGTTATAGTGTTTTATTTGGGGATATTATAATTCCTCTATTGATATCATCCTCTGATGCCTCATCATGACTGAGAGGTGGCCTTGGTTTCACTAAGGCTGTGTTGGGGAAGAACAAACTCTTGAAGGGGCCTAGCAAGCTGGGCAGGGCAGGGGATAAATGACATGTCTGTTTTCAGAGGACCAACCTAGCTAAGTGCAGAATGACTTATTATTCTGAGGGTTGGCTGCTAGGGAATGAGTTTGATCACTAAAAGGTGACTTTAGTTGAGGTGGGAGAGTGAAAGGAGCTAATGGAAGCTATTTCCCTAAAGCTGTGGGTCTAAAAGTTTTTGGTCTCAGGATCCTCTCAGGACCCTGCAAAATTGTTGAAGATTTTCTTTCTGTGGGTTATATCTGCTGCTATTTACCTTATTAGCAATGAAAACATCTTCAGTCAGTCAGTCAGCCAGTCAACTAGCGTTTATCACTTAGTCCAAAAACAATCAGTTCTTGCTTTCAAGGAGTACAAACAATATCTGTACAGAATAAATTGGGAGGAGTCTCAGAGAGAAGACATTAAAATGAAGGAGAATCTGGAAAGGATTCTCAGAGAAGACAGGACTTTAACTGAGACTTGAAACAACTCTGGGAAACCAGAAGGCAGAGGAGGAGAGAAGCGTAGTTCTAGCTGTGAAAATGTTGGGAGTCATATTGGAGGATAAGGAAGGACAATGCTACTCAATCACAGAGTACTGTGTGTGGAGAGGTTGTTGCTCAGTTGACTCTTTGTGACCCTATTTAGGAAATTTCTTGGCAAAGATTCTGATGGTTTGCCATTTTCTTCTGTAGTTCACTTTTCCAGATGAAGAACTAAGGCAAACAGGGTTAAGTGACTTGTCCAGGGTCACACAGTAAGTGTCTGAGGTCACATTTGAACTCAGGAAGTTCTTCTGACTCCAGGGATGGTGTTCCATTCACTATACCATCTTGCAGCCCTACTATGATGGGGAGAGGAGGTGGAGGGTGTAAAAAGACTGGAAAGGTATAGGAAGGAGCCAGATTATGATGGATTTTAAAAGCCCAACTGGAGACCGGGATGGTTTGAGTTAATCTAGATTTGATCCTAGAAGAAATAAGGAGCCACTGGAGTTTTTATGTTTTAGGATTATCATGAAAATAGTTTTGCCTTTCTAGATCCCACCCTAAAAAGGTATACACCACTTTAAGAACCTCTATCCTAAAGACTAGAAGCATTTTGATCTATGTGGGTGGAAAGAGAACCGATCCAGTGAGATCCAAGAACTTCCCTCAGGCAACCTAGCCTAGTTGTAACAAGAGCTGACTTTAGTGTTGGAGGGCCTGGGTTCAAATTCTGATTCTGCCATTTACTAGCCTTGTGTTAAGTTCCTATGAATGGAAGTATCTTCTGTTGTTATTTTTCCTTTCAGATACCAGGCCTCCCAAGGTTACTTCTCCATAAGCTTTCCCGGACACAATTTCCTGGATAGCTATGACAGAGGAAGCATAAAGCTCTGTTGTTATCCAAATGATTTGCGACTGAATACGAATCTCTTGATCTGAACTCTACACAGGTTTATTGTTTCAAGCCCTTACTTTGATAGAATTTTAAAAGCCTCAGTTAAGTGCCCTTCCCTCAACTCGGCCTCTAGAAATGTTTTCAGTACCCTTAGAAGAAGATGGTAGCCCAGGAAGGATCTAGAGAGAAAAATTAACTTCAATCACTGTTTTACTGATAAGGAAAAGAAAGCTGTGTCTCAAGGTCACACACTTAGGAAATGAAAGAGATGTAACTAGAATTCAGGGGCTCTGATTTCTAGTTCAGGATTTTCTACTGTGTTGTCATCAGAAAGTATTTAGGAAGTCAATCAATCAACATGCAAATTATTAAGCACCTACAATAATGTTAACAATAATGTTTTTGTCCTTCATTATCAAAGAAGACCACAACATCAGGGAGTTGATACCATGACAGGTGCATGAATTGGATTTGCATAAGGGGGATGCTGCGCTAACTCACTACTCTCATTTTTCCCTCCAAAGCCATCTGGGTCCAATGGCCAGATATGAATCAGGATGACTAGAGATGACCCTGGTTGTGAGTCATTTAGTGTTAAGTGACTAGCCCAAGGTCACACAGCTAGTAAGAATCAAGTGTCTGAGGTCAGATCTGAACTATATCCCTCTGACTCCAAGGCCAGTGCTCTATCCACTGCACCACCTAGCTGCTCCAACCAACTTTTGTTAGACATGATTTGAAGCACTGGGAATACAAAGACAAAAATGAGGATCCCTGTACTCAGGTATTTATATTTTAGGAAGCTCACAGCACATTTACAGATGAGAAAATAAAGGAGATATACAAAATAAATATACAACCATTGGAGAGGGGGGTTAGTCTAAAAATTTGGGCATCAGGAAAAGTTTATTGAATGAATATGAAAAAGATTTGAGATTCCAAAGGCAGAGGTGAAAAAGGAAGAGTGTTCCAGATACAGGAGAGAGTCTGAACATGAAGGTAGGAGGTGGAAGGTTGTGCCTAAGTAATGAAAAGTAAACCTACCAATAGTGGTGTATTTGAAGGAGAGCAATATGTAACATACCTGGAAAGATAGACTGAAGCCAACTAAGGAAAGACTTTAATTGAAGAATGAATATTATCTTAGAGGCAAAAGAGAGACCCTGAAACTGAACTGGAGAGCCTTGGCCAAAGCAACTCTTTAGTATATAAGTTTGGTAACTGTATTGGAAAGGGGAAAGATTAGACGCAGGGAGACCTACTTGGAGACCATTGCAATAGTCTAGGCGAGACTACCAAAATCTGGGGTGATTATGGTGGGAATAAGGAAGGTGCTGATGGAAGTGAAATTAATTGGACTTGGTGACTGATTAGATGTGGGAGATGAATCTATAATTGAAGAGTTGAATGAGAATGACTGAAGTCATGGAAAGGATTGGCCGGAAGGGAGATGGTGTCTTCTGTAGGAACAGGGAGATTAAGGAAAAAAGGGGAGTCCTGAGTCACCAACTTTGTGTTCAAACCAAAGCCTACTCCTTAGGGAGATGATCTAATCCTGACTTCGAGAACTACAAAGGTCAGAGTGAGATTAATGAAGAAAGAAGCCTGGGAGGCACTAAGAGAAGATATTAAACCTGATCTGGGCCTCAAGGATGGGATGGATTTGGAGATGAGAAGAGATGAGGGGAAATTCCTGGAAGAGAGAAAGTAGCTGAAGCAAAGGTGTGGGAAGCAGAAATGAGCTAGCCATGTGGTGGGAAGAATGAAGAGATTGGCAAGAATGGGGAGTGGGTGGAGGGTGAAGGAGCAAAGGGGAGAGAAAATTGGAGAGACTGATTGGGTCCCAACTATAGTCTGTCTTGAATAGCAGGCTAAGCAGATATGATTTGGTTCACCAGACAAGCAAGGACCACCAGCAAATTGCCCACTCAAGAAATCTAACCTCTTCCTGTGGGAACAAGACAGACTAATGTGTTATATTCAACTCAGATTCCCACTGATTGAGAGAGGGAGCTGGGATCCCACCTCCCTGCCTGTTCCACTTCCAGAGGCCCCCAGTCCTGTTCCTGCTCCCAGCAGAACAATCCCAAAAGAAAATGCTGACACAAGGGATGGTTACTTAATCCCCACCCTTTCTTTGCCTCTATCTGTTAGCCCAAAGTCATTTCCCTTGAAAGACAAATGTTTCCCCTTCTCTTTTCCACAAGCTTCACAGGCAGAAAAGGGGAAAAAAGCCCCCGTCAAGATAAATCACTGTTGTTTTGCAGATCTGTGGAAGGCCGCCAGGTCCTGGCATTGAATTTGCTGCTGGTACCTTGCCTTGCCTGAGATCTTGGTCCAGGACTCAGACCAGAGGATGTTGGGACTGGGGAGGTAGATGTGATAGTTGGATCTGCTCTAACCCCTCCCCTTCCTATTTATCTCTAATGCTCTCTTGTTTCACTAATGAGCATGTTGAATTAAATTGGTCACCATCCATCACCTGACTTTCTCTCTGTAGGCCATGTCTTTACTTCACTCTCTTTCTCTCAATCTCTCTGTCTGGTTCCTGTTTTTTTAACTGTGTTTTCATTATGTCTTTTCCTTTCTGTGTATCTTCTTATGTCTCTTTGCCCCTATATCCATCTTTCTGGCTCTCAATGAGCCACTAGCCCCAGATGGACATTTCACAAGGTCACCCCAGCCATCTCCTATGAACTTTCTTTCCAAGCCTCACCAGCAATCTTGTCCCAGGGAGGGTACTCCTACTCCCCCCCAGCTCCTTTTTAAAAAATGTGCTGTCCTCCTATCATATTCCCCCCCCAAATAAAACTGGGTCTTATATTAATTTTTTGCTCCAAAAGTTGCATCAGGGTTTATTTTTTAGGGGATATATGGACATAGACAGTCATTCCTGTGGGAATCATTATGTGATCTCTTCTTTATGTCTTCAGCATGGAGAGTACTGCTTGAATCCCAGACTAGCAGACCTCTTTGGCCACTCCACAAAACAAGAGGCAGCATTAAATCAACCCACTTCCTTATAGCTGCTTGTGGGCACCAGACTTTTTCAGTTCAAGAACATAAATGCCAGAAACACATTCAATCTTATCTTTCTCACCCTTAGTGATGATTAGAGTTGGGGTTTTCTTTCCATCCAGATGTTATCAATTGTGTTGTGTCTGTAGTCCCATGTGATTGGCCATTCAGCAATAAATTTCAAGGCATTTACCTCTTGTCCAAAGGTGCTTACTTGGGTATTTATAAATACTTAATTATAATTTATATTATCATTTTATTTTAAGTGCTAATGTCAATAGTATTATTATATTCAATTTATAATAATATTATTATTTTATGATTTGTAATATATAATTTCAATTTATATTAATATTGTTATTTTCTAATTTATAATATAGACTTTCAATTATATATTAATATTATTTTATAATTTATAATTCAGTTATATATTAATATTATTATTTTATAATTCAATATGTCCATCGTGTCTTACAATGGAAGTACTAAATGTGTTCATCTGACTGACAATCTTAACTGGGGTTTGTTTTTGGAGTAGGGCTTATATTACAAACCTCCTGAAAAGCAATCATGCTAAAGCTGATTTTCTGGTTAGGTCGTATTTTGGGGAGGCAGGGTAATTAGACTGGTAGCTTCCTGAGGGTAGGAATTCTCCTACTTGTTTTTATTTCTATTCCTAGCATAGTATTTGGCATATAATAAATTTTCTTGTTATCTCCAATTGCCTTTCAGACATCTTGAATTGCATATGCAATAATCATTTTATACTTGACATGTCTAAGACTGAATTTATTATCTTTTTCCTTAAATCTTCTCTTCCAATTATTTGGATCCATGCCCAAAAGGCAATAAAACTATGTATATCCTTTGATCCAGCAATATACCATTACTAGGTCTATATCCCAAAGAGATCATAAAAAGGACCCAGATGTATAAAAATATTCATAGCAGTTCTTTTTATAGTGGGAAAAAATTGGAAATCAAAAAATGCTCGTCAATTGTGGAATGGTTGAACAAGTTATGTTACATGAATGTGATGGGGTACTATTGTTCGGTAAGAAATCATGAATGGGAGGACTTCAGAAAAGCCTGGAAAGACTTGCATGAACTGATGCTGAGTGAAGTGAGATGAACCAGGTGAACATTATTTTCAAGTAGCAACAACATTGTGCAATGATCAGCTATGATGGACATAACTCCTCTTAGCAGTTCAGAGATCAAAGACAATTTTAAAAGGCTTATGATGGAAAATGCTATCCACAACCAGAGAAAAACTAGGAAGTCAGAATGCAGGTCAAAAAAACCCAATTTTCACTTTTTAGAACTTGTTTTATGATTTTTTCTTTCTTGTCATAGTTTCCCCCCTTTAGTTCTGATTCTTCTTTCACAACATGACTAATATGGAAATATAGTAAACATAATTTATATGTACAACATATCAGATTACTCCCTGTCATGGGGCGGGGAGGGAGATAGAAAAATGTGGAACTCAAAAATTTACAAAAAGATGAATGTTGAAAACTATTTTTATTTGTAATGGAAAAAATGAAATAAAATAACATTAAAAAAACCCCTCTATTCCCCTTCCCCACCCCCATCTTTCTATTACACCAGGCTTTCAGTTCCTCAGACTCAAAATCTAGGAGTCATCCTGAATTCATCACTATCCTTCCTCCTCTATCCAAGCTTTGCCAAGATCTGTTGATTTTACCTTAGCAACATCTCTCCAATAAGCCCCCTTCTCTCCTCTGATCCTGCCCCGATTCTGGGGCCCTCTTGCCTTAATTATTATAATAACCTTTAGGTGGATCAGTCTGCCTCAATCTCTCCCTGATCCACTCCATCCTCTTTCAAACACTAAAGTGATTTTCCTAAATTTGATGCAGGCCAGATCAGGTCACTTCCATACTCAATAAACTTCAGGAGCTTCCTATTGCCTCTAGCAGTAAATAACAAAACACACCGGCATTCAAAAGCCTTCATCATCTAACCTCCACTTACCTTTCCTGTCTTCTAACACCTTACTCACAGAATCTTCCAATCAAATACACCGGCTTCCTGGCTATTCTACGAACAAGACAGTCCATATCTTGGCTCTGAGCATTTTCCCTAGCTGTCCCTCATGCTTGGGACGCTGTCCTTCCACTTGACCTATTGACCTCCCTGGCTGCCTTTAAATCCCAACTAATATCTCACATTCTCCAGGAATTCTCTGCAACCTCTCTTAATTCCAGTGCCTTCCTTCTGTTAAGTATATGTCATTCAGCCTGTGTTTTTGCTTTGTATTTTTGCATGTTGTCTCCCCGACTCAGTTGAAAGCTCCTTGGAGGCAGGGGCTGTCTTTTGCCTTTTTTTTTTTTTGCTTCCCCAAGATTTAGCCTAGTACCTGTTGCATAGTCAGTTCTTAATAAATATTGATTGATTATTATCTATTACCTATCATCTCTATATCTTGATATTTTTTCATTTTTCTATCATCTATCAATTATAATCTTTCTATTTCTCTCTTCTATCATCTTTTTATCCATATTTCTTTCTATATATTTTTCTAATTATCTTTATCTATCTATCCATCTTTCTATCATTTTTTACCTATATCTTTTACTTTTTAACTATCTTATCTCTCTGTTGGTCAGATTCTCTCTCTCTCTCTCTCTCTCTCTCTCTCTCTCTCTCTCTCTCTCTCCTCTCTCTCCCCCTCTCCCTCTTTCTCTCCATTTTGCTTTGATTTTCTGCATTTGCCTCTTTCTTTGTTTTTCTGGTTTTCTGGTTTTCTGTGTTTGCTCTTATCATAAGGCAATTTACTACAGGATTAGAGTTAGTACTGAGATTGGACCTGGCTGTAAAACCACATTTTCACTTACTAGCATTGTGACTATCAGTTTCCCCATCAACAAAATGAGGAATTTGGCTTGTCTCTTAGTCTTGGTCTATGAGTTCATCATCTCTGCTTGGCTTTCTCTATGCCATTTTATGTCTCTGTCTCTCTCTCTGTCTCTGTCTGTCTGTCTGTCTGTCTGTCTCTCTCTCTGTTTTTATGTTTGTCTCCACGATTGTTCAATTGGTTCCTGATTCTGTTTTAAAATAGATGTGAACAGATGATAACAGAACAACTTTTAAACACAAATAGAAGCTAAAATTGTAGCCTGCTCTCCTCAACATCAACAAAAATTTTAAACAAATAACTTTTACTTAACAAATTTTGATAATGATAAGTCTGGGCCAATTCTGATCTTGGCCACTAGCAAAGTATGTCTGTGAGGAAGAGATTAAACTAGACCTTGGCCTTAGGCCTCACTGTCCTGTGATCAACTCTAGGGTCCCCTTATATAGGTGACTCAAAGCGATATTTTAGCCTTTGGATCTTTCACCTTTTTTGCTCAACACTAACTTCCCCTAGACTGCTCCCAAGAATTCAGGATTCTGGGGGGCCCCTGAACTGGCTGGTTCCATCCTCTTCCGCACTTGTTACTCTATTCTCCCTTCTCTTAACTCTGCCACCACCTTCAGGTCCCTGTACCTAGCTCCTCCCTCCCCTTTCTCTTTTCTCCACTATCCTCTCCCTTCAGGACAAAAGAGTGAGTTTGCTAGCATTTATTCACAAAGGAATGTACAGGTTCACAAATAGTCCAATGAACAAAATGTAAGAAAGAAAATTTCCTAGTCTCTGAGTGAGATGTTGAGCTTTCTTTTTTTTTTTTTTAATTTCAGGAGGTAAGAAAAAAATTTGTTTGTTTTTTAAAAAATCCAATTGATATTTTATTTTACTTTTCCAATTACATGTTATAAAAATGTTTTAACATTCATCCCCATGCATATGCATATTTTAAAGTTGTACAATTTCCTTCAACCCTCCCTTCCAACTCCCTTCCCCTCAGTGGCAAACAGTCTGGTGAATATTGCATATACACATTTGTGTTTACCATGTTTACAGATTAGTCATTTTCTGTATGAGGAATTACATTAAGGAAAAAGAAAGTCATGAGAGAGGAAAAAAATACATAAGAGAAATTTTTAAAAAGTGAATGTAGTGTACATTCAGATTCTGTAGAAGCTTTTTGTTTTGCTTTGTTTTTCTTCCTCTGGATGGGGATAGCATTGTCCATAGCTGATCTCCTAGGGTTGTCCTAGCTCTCTGAACTGCTGAGAGGAGCTGCATGCATCAAGGTAGATCAACTCACAATGTCGTTGTTAATGTCTACAGCGTTCTCTTGGTCCTGCTCCCTTGGCATGATGCTGAGCTTTTCCAATGGAAGCAACTCATCACTGAAATTCCCTGTGTTGATCTTGGCCTATTGGCCAGGGACCTAGCTCCCCCATCCTCTTTCCCTCCTCTCCATTGTCCTTATGACTTAACTCTTCCCTACTCTTGAACCAGGAAATTCAAAGAAATCCAAAACAACTTCATCATTTCATAGGGCTTCGTGTGGGAAGGGACCTTAGAGATCATCTAGCTGAGTCCCCTCATTTTATAGTTGGTGAAACCCAGGCCTAGAAAAACCTTTCAAAACCTAGGCCTCTCTGACTTTTCCAGTTGTCTTACACCTTGCTCCCCATCACAAATTCTTTAATCAATGGAATCCTTTCTCATCTACAAATGAGATACTCCATCTCTAAGGTCCAGGCAGAGTTCTAGGAAGTGACTTGCCCAAAGACATACAGATACTAAAAATGTAGTGCTTCAGTTCAAATTATATCATAGAGTTCACAGAATTGTTGGCACTAAGCTGGATCTGAGTCCCCTCATTTTACAGTTTGAGGAAATTTTATGGTATAAGAGATTTCATAATAAAAGTCAGGGACAGTATTTAAACCCAGGTTCCTGGCTCCAAATTCAATACTCTTTCTCATACACCATAGGTATAATAGCCTTTCTCCTTGACCCCCCAAAATTAGAATTCAACAGGGTCCTCTGTGTACCCCTGAGGTTCTAAGAAGACACCTATTTACTTTAGAGACCTAGTTAGAAGCTCTTTTCCTCCAGCCCCCAAACCATTCAGGTCCAACACTTTTTTTAAGAGGGTTGCTCCAAAAAAAATTTTTTTTTTGAGGTGGACAGAGTTAGGAGACTTGGGAGAACCTGTGCCTTAATTCCATACTATTCTGTTCAAGTTTCACAAATCTACTTGGAAAGCAATCATGTTTATGTTGTCCTGAGCATTAATGAAAAGATTTGAGAACTGGATCATTGTCCAGGGTTCATACTTCACTTCTCACTGGCCTGGAGGATCCTGGAATCCTAAAGCAGGAAGAAACAACAGGAATCATAGCTTCAGATGTGAAGATCCACAGGATTCAGCAAAGATTGTGTGAAGTTCAGTTCAGCTGAATGTAAAATTTGATGTTAATTTGGAAGTGAGATCCCTCTCTTGTGGAGTACCCCAGGGATCTGTGGCTTAGGTTTATGCTATTTCACAATTCTAAAAAATTGGTGATTAAGAAAAAGGAATGGGGCAGCTAGGTGGTGCAGTGGATAGAGCACTGGCCCTGGAGTCAGGAGTATCTGAGTTCAAATCCGGCCTCAGACACTTCATAATTATCTAGCTATGTGGCCTTGGGCAAGCCACTTAATCCCATTTGCTTTGTAAAAAAACTTAAAAAAAAGAAAGAAAAAGGAATAGCTGGCATCTTTAGCAAATATCCAGAGCTAATGTTTCTCCTGGATGTTGTTGTCTGTTCTTCATTTTTTGGAGGGCAGCTGGGTGGCACAGTGGATAGAGGAGTGGCCTTGGAGTCAGGAGGATGGAAGTTCGAATCCAAGCTCAGACACTTGCCACTTTACTAGCTATGTGACCTTGGCAAGTCACTTAGCTCCGATTGCCTCTCATCCAGGGACATCTCCAGTCATTCTGATTCATATCTAACCACTGGACCCAGATGGTTCTGGAGGAGAAAGTGAGGCTGGTGATCTAGCACGGTCCCTGTCACTCAAATCCAATTTCATGTGTTTTTCATGGTATTACCTCTCTGATGTCCTGGTCTTCTTCGAGAATGAAGGACAAACATCATCATCATCATCATCATCATCATCATTTTTTGAAAGAGGACCAATGACGTCAAAGGGTGATATCTTGACTACTGGGTAAATTGGATTTAAGTAAGGTAAAGTTTCATGATCAACAGTCTCACTTTCCTAGAGTGATCAAAGCCCAGTGGCAAAACAAAAGTCAGGATGATGGATGATGACCATGTCTGAACAAACTCTTGCTTTAATGGCTGTTGGAACACATTATTCTCAGCCATCCATTCTTCTAGGGGAAATCATGCTTGAGGAAGACATCCCTTTAATTCATCAATGGGTCTGAGGTCTGTTGATTACTTTTCAACATGGTTTAGCCCATCTGCTGAGATGGTTTATGGATGTGGTCACTAAGCTTGCTACTGCTTCTTGGAGCCACAGGTAGAAACCAAAGGTGGACAAGCAGTCCTTAAAGGTGCTTGGCAGCCCTCATACTAGAGAGACCAGTCCTTCCTATACACCTCATGCACTCTTTGGCTTCTAGCTAGAGAATCTATGAAGGGAAGAAGGAAAGTCCTTGGCTACCTCAGTGTGATGTTGTAAGTCACAGCAGAAGAAAGTGGTCTCCTAGGAAGAATGGGTTCCTGTAATCAGTTGATCTGGATTTCTATCAGGTTGCTTACCCGTGTGACCTTGGGAAGTCACTTCCCTTCGGTTTCTTCATTTGTCAAATGAGGCAGTTGCACTCCTCCTGCCTCACAGATTGAAGACCTCTGATGAAGGAGGCTCTAGGAGGCAAATAGAGCTACAGAAAAAAAGAGCAAAGACATTTCAAGCTTAGGGCACGGATCATTTAAAAGGAAATAAAGTTATTTGTGGTTTAAATTTTTGTTTAGGCAAATGAATGTGGAGTATAATACCAGTGCCAACTCACTCAGTAGTGTCTGGGCAGAAGTTAAATCTAATTTAGCATATTAAAGACACAGCCAGAGCTAATTAGCTTTGTTCCATTAAGGATTGAAGTCTTGATAAAATTTGAGCACAACTGAATTGGAGACAGGGTGGATTCTTCTCTTCCCCCACCCCCACTAAGCTGGCTCTGATGCTGAGGCGATGTTATTGTTTGACTTTTCATGTGCTTGGATCTTGTCTCTATCAGACAGTGAGCTCCCTGAGGGCAGGACCTAGTCTGCTCTTCCTCTGTTCTCCTCCCTCCCCCAGACAGGGAGGTCTCCCAAGGTGGGCCTGGTCTGCTTTCCCCCTGTTTCTCCCAGACTGGGAACTCCCGGGAGCAACCAATTCTCTCTCTAGTTCATTCCCTTTCCTAAGAGCCAGCAAAGATTGCCTCAGGGTTGAACACGAAGAAGAATTAGAAAATGTGGATAAAAAAGGCAATGAAGCTTGGGAGGCTTCTTTCCTCTTTTTTTAGGACTTTCTTCTTCCCCCTACCTTCTCCTTCTCCCCCTGCCCCAGAAGTCAGAGCCAACTGCTTCTCATCATTTTCTTCCCTCCTTGTCCGCTTTATTACTTTCCCTAATAATAGGTTAATGAACCACTTTAGAGGAGGTATGCTGTGATCATAAAGCTTATTGCAAATCTTCTTCTTTCTGGGCCTCACTTTCCCTCTCTGTAAAACTGTTATTGTGAGGCCTGAATGTTAAGTTCATGGTAATGTGAAAAGATCCCTGACTTTGGGACCCGAAGACCTGAGTTTAAATTTTATAATGCTTCCTAGCTATGGGACCTTGAATATGTCATTTGCCTCAGTCTTCTCATCTGTAAACTGAAGGGCTTGGACCAGATCATCTCCAGAGTTCCTTTCTGAGGTAAAATCAACAAAGATAAATGCAAAGTGCTAGAGTGCTGTCCAATCTCCTTGAGATGTCAGAATTCAAAAAAAAATGACTATCCTTGACTTGGAGAATTTTCTTCCAGAGACCTTCCCTCCCCCAATGTTTTCCAGTATTTACTAGAGCTCCAGGATACCCAAACCAGGCTCAGTATTCCATTTACAGATGGAGCAATTGAAACATCAGGAGGATAAATGACTGGCTTATAAATCAATTTATCAGGGTGTTAGATGTTTTCAAATTCCAAGTTGGAAGAGCTCTTAGAGATCCTTCAGTTCCAAATAATCATTTTATAGATGAGTCAATAAATTAATCAATTTATCCACAATCATTTAACAACTGTTATGTGACAGTCATGATTTTAAATTCTGGGAGATATCAAGACAAAAGTGAAGCAGTCCCTGTCCCTCAGGGAGTAACATTCTAAAGGGGTGAAAATCATACAGGTCTAAATAAGTACATAGGGAGAATCTCTATAAAATGAATACAGGGTGGGTTTGGTAAGGGGGTTATAAACTAGGAGTGGGGCAAAGATGGGGGAAAAACTTCAAGTAGAGGGTGACATCTGAGCCAAGGCTGAAGGGAACTGGGAATTCTCAGAGACAAATGTAGGGAGGGAGAGCCCTCCAGGAATGGAAAAGTCTATGCAAAGTGATAGAAATAGGAGATAGGATGTCACATATGGGTTCAGAGAAACTGAACCACAGAGTTCAGAGAGAATAGGCATGTTGAATAAGATTAGAAAGGTAGGAGGAAGGGGTCTGGTGGTTGTGAAGGGCTTTAAATGCCAGGATGAAGATTTTTTTGTGGGGGGGGTTGATCCTGGTGGTAATAGGGAACCAATGGAAATCATTGGGGGAGAGGAGTAGGAGGTGCATGGTCAGAACTGTGTTTTGGAAAAATCACTTTGACAAAGGACTGAAGTGGAGAGAGACCTGAACCAGCTGGTCAAATAGACTATTTAGTCCTGGTGAGAGGGTGATGGAGAGAGGCACAAAGGACCTATTATAGTAGAGGGAAAGAAAGAGGAGGGAGAGCATTGCTTGAATCTTACTCTCATTGAATTTGGTTCAAAGAGGGAATAACATATGCACTCAGTTGGGTTTAGAAATTTATTTTAACCTATAGAAAAGTAGGAGGGGAAAGGGAAAAAAAGAAAGGAGGGGCTGATAGAAGAAAGGACAGAATTAGGAGGGGAGAGGGAAAAGAAAAAGGGGAGCTGATAGAAGGAAAGGAAGAATGAGGGGAAAAGGAAAAGCAAAAGGGTGGAACTATAGAAATTAGGGCAAATTGAAAGAAGTGGTGGTCAGAGAGGTGATGGGGTAGAGGTAGTGGTGGGTGGTAGTTGCATGAGTGGAGAGAAGGGAGAAATGTTGTTGGGGTAGAAATGATGGAATTTGGAAACTTGTGGGGTGTGAATAAGTGGAATAGACTATAATATAATAAGTGCCATAGACTATAATAGGGAGCTCAGTCTAGGGGAGAGATGAGCTCTGTTTTAAATATACAGAGTTTGAGATACCTTAAAGGATATCCAATTCTAAATTGCCTGGTAGGCAGAAAAGAGATGAAGAGATGAAGACTGGATATATAAAACTGTGAGTCATCTCTGTGTAGACATGATAAATGAACTCATGAGAGATGATGAAGTCACAAAGTGAGAAAATATAGACAGAGAAGAAAAAAGGGCTAGGGCAGTACCTTGTGGATACTCATTATTAGTGGTCTTGATGTGGAAGAAGATGCATAAAAGGAGTCTGAGAAGGAGTCATCTGACACATAAAAGGAGGACTGGGAGAGAGTTGAATCAGGAAAACCCAGAAAAGACAGAGACTCAAGAGGTCAGATGACTCACCCAAAGTTACATAGATAGCCAGTAGCAAGGACCCAAGCTCAACTTTCTGACTCCTTCACACCATTGATTTACTGTTGAGGAAGCAGTGAGTAATTACTTTTAGACCGACTGACCAAACAAAAACAGAGTGTATATGTATGTATGTATGTATGTGTTTACATATGTAAATATATAATAAATATATTTATATAAATAAAAATGTAAAATATAAGAAAATATACACATGTGTGTGTGTATATATATATATATATATGTATATTTATATGTGTGTATGCATGTATACTTGGTTTGCTCATCTATCTCTGATTTCTTCTCCTAATGCAAAGTCTTCTCTTTCCCCACTTCTCTACTTTTACCCACATCTATGCCTCTGCCTGGTACTCCCCTCATGATTCTTGGATTATTGACCCTTTTTTTTTGGCTGGATATATAGATACTATCCAATGCAAAACAGAAAAATACTACAATATGTTTCTGTCTTTTTTCACATTTTCTTGGACTACAAGGTGACTCCACTGAGAACTAAGGTCATAAGGCTTAAATATGGAGTTAGAAGGGACCTTGGGGGACATTGCCAACCCATTCATTTTTCAAAAAAGTAACCGAAGGAAAGAGAGGATCACATAGCTAGTAAGTTTCCAAGGCAGGATTTGAATGCAGGTCTTCTGGATCCTAAGCCTAGTGCTCTATCCACTGAGTCCCTAACAGGTTGTACCTGGTCATGTTCTTGAACGATAAGTAAGTCATAGACCCTTGGGACATGATGCATAGACAGTCCAAGCTTGAGGGTGCTCAAAATAGAGGACACATAATATGAGGGGTTGGAGGGGACCTCAGCAATCATCTAGAGGTCATTTTCTAGAAGAGGAGAAGGAAGGAAAGTGGTTTTCTCAGGGATACAAAGTGGAAGCAGTAGAAAGACCTGAGTGGGAGTGGGAGAGGGCGATCTCAGACATAAGCCAAACTCTTCTTAATTTCCAGCTCAGTGATCTTTCCGTTACGTAATAATACTTAGCAATTACACAATGCTTTAAGGCTTGAACAACATGTTGCCCATGTGATCTCATTTGTTTTGATTCTCTCAACAACATTAAGAGGCAGGTGCTATTATGATCCTCATTTTACAGAAAGGGAAACTGAGGTTTTGAGAGATTAAGTAACTTGCCTTCAGTGAATGCCTGACTGAGTCTGATATTCTACCCCTCGTGCCACCAGGTTCATAGACTTCTGGACTGGAAGAGATCAGAGGTTTGGCTTTTTTTTTTTTTTAGTCCAAACCTTTCATTTTACAGATGAGCTATTTTGTTCATCTATTTTTTTCCCCACTTCATGACCAAGGAAAAAACCCAACTCAATCCCCAAATGCCTCAAAGTCACTTAACCCTCTAACCTAGGCTCTACAGACAGGGGCATGACTCAGCCTTCATTTATAGACTGTAGCCATGAAATGCCAACTGGTTTCAATCATAGCTCACTTAGGGCTAAGCTAAATATTCATGGTCAACCTCAACTAGGTCCCATCCACACATCCAGGGTGCCCACACTGATGATGTGAAAGGTTCCAGTAGCTGTGAAAAACCCAGACCTCTCAGATCAAAGCAAGTGGGATCTGGGAGAGGCCTTCGAAGGTGGAACATAAAATATCTGAATTGGGAGGGAGAAGGGGGGGGCACTGAGTTCAACCTCTTCATTTTATAGATGGAGAAATGAAAATTGACTGGCCATCCATGGAAGGTCATAACTGGACAGTTTTTCATTTGGAGTGAAATAGCTGAGGATCCTGAGACTATAATGGCTGAAGCTGTGCCAGAAGACACAAGATAAACCTTTGCCCCAGGGGAAGAAAGGGAGAACTGGGGAGAAGTGGTATCTAGGGCCATAAGAAAAGGCATTGCCCTGGAAGTCAAGGGACTTGGGTTTATGTCCCACCTCTGATGCATTATGACCTGAGTAACCCTCTTAGAGCTTAGTTTCCCTATCAATATGATGAGGGCATTGGATTGGGGAATCTCAGATATCTCTTCTAGATCCAAGTGTATGTCTGATGATATTTTTTTATTTTGCTGTGTGAAGCTACTTTGGGGTTGGGGCTTATGACAGGGGCAAAGCCAGACTGGCAGAGACTGAGAGGTAAGGTTCAGGGATGGTAACTACCTTGGGGTTGCAGCAAGTCTTCTTTCCTCATGTTGGCAGTATAGGGTGAAATCCTGATGTCCCTGGGCTAATAAGGGCTAAGCAATCAGATCTCCACCTGAAGAATGAGTTTGCTTCTACAATCTAATTATTCTCTTTCTCCCAACATTTCAGTTGATTCTTACTATGGCCCTGTGAGGGAATGTTAAGAAACATTCCCATTTTGCAGAAAAGAAAACTAAGGCTCAGAGAGGCTAAATGACTTGCCCATGATCAACTGCCTCATAAAAGAGGCATGATTTGAACCCTGCCATGACTGTTTTGGCCTTGGCTTCAAGTTCAGGAAAATTCTACTACATCAGTCTATCTTCTATTTCTTCTTTTTTTCCTTTTCCTACTCTATTTTCTTCTTGTATTCCTCCTTCCTTTCTTCCTTTTTATCCTCCTTTTTTCTTCCTTTTCCTCTTCTTCCTCTTTCTCTTTCCCTTTCTCCTCCTTTTCCTTTTTCTCCTCTTCTCTTTCTCTTCCTCCCCCTCCTCCTTTTCTTTCTTCTCTTTGTCCTTCTCCTTCACTTTCTCCACCTCCTCCTCTTTCTCCTCTTCTTTCATTTCCTCCTTTTCTTCCTCTTCCTCTTTTTCCCCCTGTTTTAATTTCTCCTTTTCATTTTTTTTCTTTTTTCAAAACTTTTTTTGATGTCAGTGGACCTGGGTTAGAATCCCAGTTCTACTACTTACTAGGACTAGGACCTTAATTAGGGAAAGTTAGCTCGCCTCTCTCACCTCAGTGTCCCCATTTGTAAAAAGAGCAGCTAGACTAAGTGGTCTAAGAACCCTTTCAACTTTAAGTCTTCTGATTTAGCACAGGTCTCCCTCACTTAAATGCAAGTCACTTGGTATCCTCTCCCTGATGTCATGGTCCTTGTTGAGAAGGAAGGACAAACAACAACCACCTTCTGATTCTGACTCATCTCCAATATTCCTTCTGACTTTTAATCCTATAAACTAGACAACTTTCATATGTTTCTCTAGCTCTTTAACATTTACAAAGCACTTTCCTCCAGTTTATTTAGATTTTCAGATTTAGGCCTTGGAAGACTCTGCTTCCCTTTCTTGGTTCTAGACTGTTCCTGGAGGTCTGAAGGATGCTGGGGCTACTTGGGTGTTGAGTTCCCTCTCTGTTTCAGACCTAGGGCTTGTGCTCAAAGCTAAATAATCATTCTAACCATCAAAGCTCGTGTGTGGCCCACAGACAAACACAAGCTGCTCCACAGTGGAGGTCTCTGGGGGAGGAGAGGGGAGAGAAGAGGAGGGATGATTCTGGCCTGGAAGGAGGAGAGAAAAAGCCCTGGGTGGGATTGTCAGGACAAATGTGCTTATCTCTTTGTGACCAAGCTATTTCTTCCATATCCAGAGTTCCTTTTTTCAAAGTGATTTTTGCATTGGGAGGGAAATTAGATTGGGTGACTTTCAAGGGAGCTTCCTGCTCTGAGAGGTGAGGATTCCCTTGTCACCCCCATCACCATCGCTGTGGACTTTATCATTGTCACTTATTACCTGTGTGACCTTAGTAAGTTAATGAGCTTCACTGGGCTAATGTCAGGGTTGGTCTAAATGACTACTAAAGTCTGGCTCACAATTAGTAAGCCTATGGTCATCCTCACTAGGGTAGACATGTATGTATATTATAAACATCTTTATAAACACCTGAGGTGATTCTTACAATAGCCTTGTGAAGGAATGCCTAGAACCATTCCCATTTTGCAGAATAGAAAGCTAAGGCTCAGAGAGACTAAATGATGATCCTGATCTGGAAGGAGGATAAGAAGAAGCCCTGGGTGGGATGTCAGGACAGACATGCTTATCTCTTTCTGACCAAGCTATTTGTGCCATATCCAGACCTGGCCTTGGACTAAACCATACAGTTGAAGAAGTCACATGAAGATGTTTGAAACTAAACAAGGGGATGTTTTGTTTGGAGAAGAGAAGACTTTTGGGGGGAGGTGCTTGTCATTTCCAAGTCCCTGAAAAGCAGCCATGGGGTAGAGAGTTACCCATGCTCTTGGTGGGTGGTAGAAGGAAGTCATGCTATGATGGAAGGCACCATAGAGCCAAGGTCAGACATGCATTTATATCTGGACACTGCAGCTTCTGAACCTCAGTTTTCTCATCTGGAAAATGAGGACGTTGGATGGGAAGTTTTATGCAATTCCTTCTAGTTCTAATTCCTGTAATCCTTTTTACAATGGTCAGTTGTAAAACATAGTAGGAAACATAGGTGGTAAGTTCTGCAACATGGCTGTCTCCTCCTATTTTTGAACAGAACCTGGATGGCCACTGCTTGGAAATCCCTTTGTCAAGAGGATTCCTGAAGGTCCGTCTAGTTAGAACATACTCTGATCAGATTCAGTGGGTTATACCAGGTACCATATTTGCCAGGCCTGGGTTAGTTCCCTGCCTCTTCTTGCCTCCCATGGCTCTGATTCCCTCACCCCATGCAAGCTTAGGGTTAATTTGTGGTTGGAAAATGATCTGGGCATCCAGCCGAGCGACGAGTCCGTGCTCTGGTCTCTGCTTGAGGCAGAACAAAACCGTCTGTGTTGTAAATATAAACTTTCCCTCTGCAAAGTAATTTTTTTTCAGCTCAAATTAGATTTCCACCTCCTGGAGCTGGCCCCCAGTTTGCCGCCCATTCCCTCCTCTTTTTCTGGGAGCATTGGGGAACGTGCCGGGGCCTGGGGCCAGGAATCAGCCCCTGCCCGTCTGACTCCTTCTCTTCCATATGAGAGAATCTTGGCTCCTCAATTTCCGGAACTGGAAAGAGAAAGACGACATTTTTCTCTTCTTCTCTTTCTGAAGTTTCCCTGTCCTCACGCACTACTTGACCCAACTTAACAACCTGGGTCAGGCCCAACCCTCTCCCCTTCCCCACACTCTCCTTGGCCTAGAGGAAGATAGCGTCATGGGCCAGAAGTGGATGGGACCATTGGAGCTAAGTCCAACCCTTTCATTTTCAGCTGAAGAAAGTGAAATAATATATGCTCAAAGTCATAAGTTGTTAGGGATTGTTGTGTGTGGGAGCAATGTAAACTATCATCACCTGGTATCCTTGAGTACCAGAGTCCTATCTTACCAAGTACCACAGGAGTGGGAATGGATTAGAGACTGGGAAGGTATTTAAGCACTGGTATTTTGGTAAATAAACAGAGCAGTTAGAGATCTTGATGGAGTACTTGTCTCCTGCCCCTCCAACCCTCACCTGGAGAAGACTGAGGGAGTCCAGAAGGGGATTCAACATAAGAGTCCAGAACAGGGACTCAACAATATATATCCTAGAACAAATCTATATTTATATCTTTATGATCTATATATCCTAGAACAATTGGAATAGCAGAGTTAATATCTGAATCTAGTTCCTATAAAGATCCAGCGATCTGCCCACTATGCCACGACAGTCTCCTTTTTTTCCCAATCCCTTTCCTTCCTTCTCAGCTCCACAACTACAAAGATTGTAGTCATCTTCTTATTTTAATATCTCACCTCAAGAATTTTTTAGGTAAAGAGGAGCCAGATCATTGTGACTAACTTGCTGTGTGACTTTGGATAGCTCACTCCTATTCTTTGAATCCCAGAAAACATGGATTTATTTTGTTAATATGTATAGTTCTTATCACCCTCCTAAATAGACTATGAGCTACATAAAAGGCCAGGCTGACATCTTATCTAAGCTTTATTATCTCCAACCTCACTTGAGCACAGGATATATACAGTAGGCACATAACTAATGTTTGTTGAATTGAAATAAACTGAATTGGGGCCATGAGTAGAAGTTCCAGGGAAGCCAATTTCTAAGCAAAAGAAACACTTAATGGAGGGTAATGCCCAGCACTGGAATGGACCACTTTCGATGGCAGTGAGCATATTGATGCTTGAGCTCTTTTTTTTTAATTTTAAAAAATTTTGTTTCTTTAAGGCAGTGGAGTTAAGTGACTTGCCCAAGGTCACCCAATTAGGCAATTGTTGAGTGACTGAGGCTGGATTTGAACTCAAGTCCTCCAGACTCCAGTGCCAGTGCTCTATCCATTGGCCACCTAGCTGCCCCTATACTTGCAAAGAAATTGGATGAACATTTCTTGGGAATTTGGTTTAGGATGAAATGACTTTCATCTTTGGTGCTTCAAGGTTTTTTTTTTTTTGATTCTATCATTCATTAGCTGCTCAAGGAAGGTACTAGCAAAACACTCTCAGGGTCTGACAGTCCTTTCACTTTCAAGTTATATTAGTGAATGAATGAATGAATGAATGAATGAAAAGACATATTTGATAAGCATTTATTACATGCCAGACACTGTGCTAAAGCTGAGGATAAATAAGTGGATGCTTCTGATTCAGTTCAGAGAAAACACCTTAAATTAATAACAGTGCCCTTGGGAAAACAGCAGCAATCTTTTTGAATAGGAATTCAGCATTAATGGAAAAGGGGAGCTAAAGAGATAGATAGAGGAACCCCAAAATCTGTCTGATTGAGTTAATCAACATTATTAGATCAGTTGGTCAGTCAATAACAATAAGTCAGTTTTTTCTTCTTTTTAATGATTTTATTCATTTTGAGTTTTACAATTTTCCCCCAATCTTACTTCCCTCCCCCACCCCCCACCCCCATAGAAGGCAATTTGCCAGTTTTTACATTGTTTCCATGGTATACATTGATCCAAATTGAATGTGATGAGAGAGAAATCACATCCTTAAGGAAGAAACATAAAATATTAGAGATAGCAAGATCAGACAATAAGATATCAGTTTTTTTCTAAATTAAACGTAATAATCCTTGGTTTTTGTTCAAACTCCACAGTTCTTTCTCTGGATACAGATGGTATTCTCCATCACAGAATTGTTGTACTGATGGAATGAGCAAGCTCATTAAGGTTGATCATCACCCCTGTGTTGCTATTAGGGTATACAGTGTTTTTTTGATTCTGCTCATCTCACTCAGCATCAGTTCACGCAAATCCCTCCAGGCTTCCCTGAATTCCCATCCCTCCTGGTTTCTAATAGAACAATAGTGTTCCATGACATACATACACCACAGTTTGCTAAGTCATTCCCCAAATGAAGGACATTTACTTGATTTCCAATTCTTTTCAACCACAAACAGGGCTGCTATGAATATTTTTGTACAAGTGATGTTTTTGCCTTTTCATCTCTTCAGAGTATAGGCTCAGTAGTGATATTGCTGGATCAAAGGCTATACACATTTTGTTGTCCTTTGGGTGTAGTTCCAGACTGCTCTCCAGAAAGGTTGGATGAGTTCACAGCTCCACCAACAATGTATTATTGTTCCAGATTTCCCCCAACCTTCCAACAATGATCATTGTTCTTTTTGGTCATATTGGTCAGTCTGAGAGGTGTGAGGTGGTGCCTCAGAGATGCTTTAATTTGCATTCCTCTAATTAACGATTTAGAGTAATTTTGCATATGACAATGGATTGCTTTGATTTCCTCATCTGTAAATTGCCTTTGCATATCCTTTGACCATTTGTCAACTGGGGAATGTTTTTTTTTTTAAATTTGAGTAAGTCAGTTCTTGTCAATCATGTCTGACTCTTTATGACTTCATATGGGGTATGCTTGTCAAAAATACTGGAGAGATTTTTTCATTTTCTTCTCCAGATCATTTTATAGATGAGGAAACTGAGGCAAACAGGGTTAAGTGTATTGCCCAGGGTCATACAATAAGAAACTATGTAAGGCCAAATTTGAACTCAGAAAGATGAGTTTTCCTGACTCTAGGCCTAAGACTCTATTTGCTTCACCACCTTGATGTTCCTTAATAAGTGAGCTTAGATTAGATGGGATACAAAGAAATGACAATTCCTGCCAGCCAGAGGGTGAAGGCTTTAATTGGTTATTGTGATATTATAGCCATTTCATCAATGTCCTTATCTGATTTCTTCAAGGTATGGAGATATATCATCCTTCAGTTCCCAAGGATGATAACTAAGGAGTATCAAAACTGTATTGTGCTTGTTTGTTGTGGCTTCCATCACACTGTGAGTTCCTGAAGGGCCAAGACTGTCTTCCACCTTTCTTTGTACAATGCTTAATAAATTGATGTATCTTGACTGACTTTTGGGTCATGCCAAGATGGAAAAGATGAAGACAGAATTCCAGTATGATCCCTGTAAGAACTGAACTAGCTAGGTCTGGAGAGACTCATCTCCCCATTGACTGCCTAATGATTGGTTTTGTTGTTGGAGTAATTTTTGACTCTTTCCACTTACAGCAGTAGAAGGAACACAAATACCAAGGAAATCAGGGATTTTGAAAGTGTTTGGAGTATGATATATTAAAGGAGTGTGGTGTCATAGAAAGGTGAGTATATTTGGAATAAAGGATGTGAGTTTGGATCCTGACTGCTACTTACTAGCTTTGTGACATTGTGCAAGTCACTTCATTTCCTTGGGTCTTGGTTTTCTCATCTGTGACATGAAGAGGTTAAACTGACTGGCCTTTGGGATGCCTTTCAGCTCTAAATATATAATACTTCAATCCCAAATTATGGATTGCAGTTGATTGATAGGGAATGCAAAGACAATTGACAATTCTGGATCCATTCTTCATCTCTTCTTCTCAACCCACATAAGAAGGCCCTAGATGACAATCTGAGAATATAATTTGGCAACGGTGTTCAACAACAAAATGCTTAATCAATGTTTGTTGAATGAAATGAATGGATGCTCCAAAATCCCCACCCTAGTTGAGTGTTTCCCTTTTCTTTTTTTAAAAAAAGTGCTTCATGAATACCATCTTCCAACTGACATTGGTGATGTCCAATGCACCTCCATGTCCTGGGGTGGGGATAAACCCTCACTCAGGACACACATTTGTTGGAAGCCATGCTATGATGTTCAAAGAGGGCTAGTTGTAGCATTGGCTCTAGATCCTGCCTCTTTTACCATTTGAATACCCTTGGGGAAAATTCTGTAACTTCTTAGAACCTAATTTTCCTCAATTATAGATAAGGGGGTTGGGTCTAGATGGCTTTTGGAGTCTCTTCCAGATCTAGACCTGTGGTCCTGTAGACTGAAGTTCTTGGAAGTTTTCTTCTTGCCCGTTTTCTACTCCAAAAGTAGGAATTCTTTGGGTTCTGAACTTCAATAGCTTCAAAAAGGAAAGTCTTCATGTATGACTTGTTTCATGTCAAGATGTTCAAAGACATCCTTGGCCAGGTATAGGAAAGATCCTAGAATCTGGGCCATATTTATTAAGTTTTATATTTATTTAGCCCTTATAGACTGTGAGGGGTTTTTCTTAACTCACACTCATATTGATGATTTGAATCCCTCAGAGCAAAGGTCTAATCTTAGGGCATCTAGGGATAACTTCAAAAGATTTGGGACAGGATTCTTATCTAATGCTCTCAGTTCCCATTCTGGTGTGTTCTTCTCAATATCAAAATCAATGATACAGGGGATATATCATTGACTGAACTAGAAATTAGTACTTAAGTATCATCTAACCAATGAGCATTGATTAGCCTTTACAAAAGAATATTTACTTAAAAGATATAGTAAGATCATAAGCACAACAAAACTTCCCTTCCTCAGTCCAAGGCATAGTCTTTCCTTTACCATCCTGATCTCTAGGAAGAGTGGGCTCCAAATTAAAGCAATGGCTATATAGAATTTACTATACCAAGTTTGTTTCAAAATGGAGCAGTCTACTGACTGCTGACTATTGTTAGGTCAATTCTTGGCTCTGTGGATTTGCTACTTCACTGGGTGAATATTGCTCCTTTCTGAGTATGGTCACTGGCAAACTCTAAACTCTGACTTGGGTCCCAGTTATTTGTGCCCTTCTAGAATTTTAATGTATACAAGGTCACAACCTGGTCCATTCAATTTCTAATACTCCTTCACCCAAAAAAGAGAAAGAATAGACCACAGAGGCAGAAAAAACAAACAAATAAAAATAACAAAGTTGGGTTCACATGGGTCTTATTTATACAAAATACGTACAAAAGATTTTCAGGGAAAGGATGTGGGAAATACAACTGGGGTAATCAGGAACAGATCTCTTATAGGAGAGAAATAATCCTTGAGCTGAGTCTTGAAACCTTCCAAGAGGCAAAACAAGAAAGGAGAACATTCTGGGCTTGGAGATCAGTTTAGTAGTGGTAGAAGTCAAGTAATATAGACTGAATAAGCAAAGAGGATCTGGGATCTGGAGAGATCAAGAAGAATTACATATGGGCATAGAAGTAAAGATGCATGTGGATATTCAGGGTCATACATGAAAGTTGGGTGCAGATATGTCTGCCTTGTGAATGACCATGCCTGGATTCAGAGGGCTATAGTCTGAGTTTCTGAAGCTCCTGGGTCCATGTGCAATTTTACAAATCTGGGTGGCCATGCCTGCCCATTAGGCTTTGGCGAAAGAGCTGTGCCCACTACAAAGCTCTTGGATTTCTCACTGATTTGGAAAAAATGGATCTTTGTATCATATTCTGTTCTGCAAAGGTTTTGTATAAATATACATACAAGTCCCAAGACAGACAAACTTACACATACATCCACATAGGAATTCCTTAACTATGTGGGTACATGATGATACACAGATACCCCCTTTCTCAGCCCACTCCTCCACAAATGTGAATATATAGACACACATACATAGACAAGCATGCAGATATATCTACCCACATACTTCACACACACAAATACTAGACTTGAGCATACATGTAAGCACACTCACTTGCTTACATACACACACATGTGCACGAGTGTGCGTACATTTCTTATTCATTAAGGAATTAGCCCACTGCGCTACTGCTATTTGCTGTAAAATTCACTCCCACAAAAGACCAGGGGTCCCTTCCTAATGGGGACACTAAGTGATGACATGGATATAGTGAAAAGATGACCTGATCACTTCAGGATGATCCAGAGAAAGGACTGTGGTGGGAAGATATTTACTTAAAGAAAATTGGCTCTTAACAAGTCCCTAGCCTCAATGGTTGTGCTAAATTCTAAAACTGAGATGGGGGTGGTGGCAGAAGAGTAGATCCACGTCCTGCCCTTAGGGAGCTCCCAGGATAATTGAGTAGAGAAAGAAAAAAAAATCACATACACCTTAGTTAAAGATAAATCGGGCAGAATCACTTCTAACATTTGAGTCAGTCAATAGCCATTTATTACGAGACAACTAGGTGCCAGGAACTATGTTCTTTGTGTTATACACAAAGTTGGGGATTCAGAGAAAGGTCAAAGCAATCTGTTCTTGAGGAGCTTACAGCCTAATAGAGAAGACACTATGGAAATAATTCTGTATAACAAGATATAGGCAGAATCATTTGGAGTTAATTAATGGAAGGAGTGAGTAGATCATCAGTATGATAATTACTCAGAGATCCCTGGGGACAGGATTGGACAGAGAAGACTTCTTCAAAGATGGGCATCTGGAGCTGGGGTTATAAAGCTGAATCTCATTCAGATGGGCAGAGGGAGGGAAGAAGGGAAGGGTAGGAGGAGGAGTGTGATCAGGAGGGGTTGAGAATGACTGTGTAGCTGTGGGAGACAATGAGAGGACCTGCTAGTCAAGATAGAGGGGTTGTGTTGGAACAAGGTAGGGGGTGGGGGGAGGAAAGATATGGTTGGATTAATAGGTGGAACAAATACTTGCATCCTGTTTTTCCAGTTCTAACTTCTTACTTTCTCTGGGTCACCATCAGTGTAACTGTCACAGGGATCCTAGAAAATCACATTAGAACAGAGAATGCCAGACATGCAAAGGACCTTAGAAACTAACTCCCTCATTTTACAGATGAAGAAACTGAGGTCCAGAGAAGAGGAGTGACTTGTTCTTGATCTCATAGCTAATTAGTACATAGCAGAAATGGGATTCAGTATCATTGCATAGGTTGTAGATACCTGGAGGCTACTTGAATCAGAGATACAGAGAAGGGACTCCTCAGGCTAGCAGGAGTGGGGAGTCTTTACCTTTTTTCTATTGGTTTCATGGCTTGAATCAAAATGGGGATAAAGGGGTAAGGAGCTAATAAAAGCAATGTCAGAGACTAGGACAGAGTGAGCCATTGTGCAAGATTGGAAGGAGGGAACCTACACAATGCTCACTTTCAGTCCTCCTGGCCCAGAGCCCCCTCTAGGATTTTTATTGGGGGCTACTCAGCTGGGTTGGGCTAGGTTGGCCTGAACTGGGTTTCCCAGTTGGGGACTGGCCCAAGGCCCCTTGTCCAGGGTTGGATTCTCCCCAACCTTGAATATGGAGAGAAGTTGACCTGTCAATCAGATGCCACACCCAGGTGTCTAAAGGAGCCACCTAAGGGAGGGTCTCTGTGCCTCTGAGAGAATCCTGTCTGGCCCCAGGCCCAGGACATCGCACAGACACATAGTTCCCACTCCAAGAACATTTGTCCAATGAATAAGTATCCAGGCTGAGGGGAAGAAATCCTAATGGTGGTAGTAATACAACCTGGTAGCTGCTGTTGTGACCACAGTCACACACAATCACATACATCATACACAGTCATACACACACACACACACACACACACACACACACGTTTGTGATTTCATGGGTTTGGATCTGCCCTCCAAAGAGGTCTCTTCTCACACTAGTAATTAGTTTCATGAGCTGCTATGACCAAAAGATTAAAAAAAAAACCCCTTTTCCTTAGTGACCAACTCTCTGCGGATGAGCTTGTTTTCAATTAGCTGACTGGTTCTTGGACAAGAGATACTTAGGATCATAGCTGAAGTCCTCACAGCTTGCCAGACCCTGAACTCTGTTGGCATCATATCCACAGCCTAGTAAAGCATGAAGAGATGACAACTGAGGAGACAGACATGTGTCATACATATATATGCACAGATCGATACACATACCCACTCATATCACCCCACCTTACATTTCAGAGGCTCATGTGATCAGAGTGAAAAAGAATCTTGCATACCATCCAGTCTCACCCTTCATGGGGTGGGGTCCAAAGAAGTGGAACAACTTGTCAAAGGTCACATAGAGAATAAACCTCAGAAGAAGAGCCAAGATTGTAGAGTACAGGCTGGGACCCAGCTGAACTCTCCTAACATTCCCCTTCAAACAACTTTAAAATAACACCTCAAATCAAAATGTTTTTCCTCAAATCAAATTTTGGAGCAGAAGAGTCAACAAAAGGGCTGAGAGACATTTATCCAACCTAGAACAAGGTAGGAGGTTGGTGGTAGATGTCTGTAATACTGGGGTGGGCTCAAGCCCAGAACATAGCAGAATCACTAGCAGTTGGCTTTGGAGGTGGCTGCTGTTGCTGCTGTTGATGTTGCATGATTTGTAAAAAAGCAAGTTACAAGGAACACCTTGCTGGCACTGGGTGTAGCTGGCACTGATTTCTGGGTCAAAGTTCCAGGCAAAGAGAAGCACTGGTGCTTGTAACTGCAGGGAAGCAGGAATCCTTCCTGGGTAAAGCCCAGAGAGTAGACACAGGAGCAGTGATCACACTTCTCTCAGGATATCATCATCTTGGAATCACCAAAAACTTGCAGAACTGAATTAGCTCTGAAAATAGCAATATAAAAAAGCCTAAAGCTTGGCATGGTGCTTTCCCACTCCCAAGTAAGCAGAATCCAACTTTATTTAAAGTTCAAAGTAAAAAAATAAACTGTGAAAATTAGCAACAACAACAGAACTTGACCATAAAAGTTACCATGATGCCAGGGATGATCAAGACATAAACTTGAAGACAATGTGAAAATAGTTATAAGCAAAGACTAAAATAAAAATGCTAATTGGACTCAAGATCAGCAAGAATTCCTGGAAGAATTAAAGAAATAAGAGAGGTAATTGCCAGATCTATGGAAAGGGAAGCAGCTTAAGACCAAGGAAGATATGGATACCATCATTAAAAACAAATTTTTGATTATGGTAAATTAAAAAACTTTTGGAGTGCCTAGGTGGCGCAGTGGATAGAGCACTGGCCCTGGAGTCAGGAGTACCTGAGTTCAAATCCGGCCTCAGACACTTAATAACTACCCAGCTGTGTGGCCTTGGGCAAGCCACTTAACCCCATTGCCTTGCAAAAAAAAAACCTAAAAAAAATTAAAAAACTTTTGCACAAACAAAACTACTGTAACCGGGATCAAAAGAAATGTAGTAAATTGAGAAACAATTTTTACAACTAGTATTTCTGACAAAGGACTCATTTCTAAAATATATAGAGAAATGAGTTAAAATTATAAAAAAATCCATTCTCCAATTAACAAATGGTCAAAGGATATGCAGAGGTAATTTACAGATGAGGAAATCAAAGTAATCTATAGTCATATGAAAAATCGCTTTAAATCATTAATTATTAGAGAAATGCAAATTAAAGCATCTCTGAGCTACCACCTCACACCTCTCAGACTGACCAATATTACCAGAAAGGACAATGATCAATGTTGGAAGGGATGTGGGAAATCTGGGACACTAATACATTGTTGGTGGAGCTATGAACTCATACAGCCTTTCTGGAGAGCAATTTGGAATTATGCCCAAAGGGCAATAAAAATGTGCATACTCTCTGATCCAGCAATACCACTACTAGGTCTATACCCTGAGGAGAACATGAAAAAAGGTCAAAACATCACTTGTACAAAAATATTCATAGCAGCTCCATTTGTGATGGCAAAGAATTGGAAATTGAGTGAATGTCCATTAATTGGGGAATGGCTCAACAAACTGTGGTATATGTACATTGTAGAACACTATTGTGAAACAGAAACCAGGAAGGATGGGAATTAAGAGAAACCTGGAAGGAATTGTATGAACTGATGCTGAGTGAGATGAGCAGAACCAGAAGAACATTGTACACACTAACAGCAATATGGGGTTGATGATCAATCTTAATGGACTTTCTCATTTCATCAGTGCAACAATCAGGGACAATTTTAGGGTATCTGCGAGTGAAAATACCATCTGTATCCAGAGAAAGAATTGTGGAGTTTGAACAAAGACCAAAGACTATTACCTTTAATTTTTTTTAAAAAAATTATCTTATTATGTAATTTTGCTATCTCTTATATTTTATTTTTCCTTAAGGATATGATTTCTCTTTCAACACATTCAATTTTGATTAATGGAAACAATATAAAGACTATCAGATTGCCTTCTGGGGGGTGGGGAAGGGAAGCAAGATTGGGAGAAAAATGTAAAATTCAAAAAACAATAAAAAAAAGAAAAAAGAGAAGTAAAGAGAAAATTGGAAAAAGAAATGAGTGATGCAAGAAAAATTATGAAAAGAGAATTAACAGTTTAGTAAAATAATCACAAAAATACTAAAGAAAATAATACCCTAAAAACAGAATTTGCCCAATAGTAAAAGAGGCACAAAAATTCACTAAAAAAATTCCTTTAAAAGCAAAATTGACCAAATGGAAAAAGAGATATAAAAGCACACTGTAGAAAATAATTCCCCCCCAAATAGAATTGGGAATATGAGAGTTAATAGACTTCAAAAAAAAATAAACCAAAGTCAAAAGAATTGAAAAACACAAGAAAATGTGAAAAATCAGTAACTGCAATGTTGTAAAGATGATCAATTGTGAAAGTCTTGGTTACTCTGATAAATATAGTAATCCAAGACAATTTCAAATGACTCATGATGAAAAAATTGCTATCACTCCAGAGAGAAAACTGGTGAACTCTGCATGCAAACTGAAGTATAATTTTCTCTTTTTTTGCTTTTTTTTTTTAACATGCCTAGTTTGGAAATATGTTTTACATTATTTGACCCATATATTGATATAATATTGTTTGCCATATTGATATAATATTGTTTGCCTCTTCAGTTGGTAGTGAGAAGGGGAAGAAGGAAGGAAAGAATCTGGAACTCAAAATTTAAAAAGAAAAGAATATTTAAAATGAATAAATGCATCAAAAAAAGAGTAAATAACAGAGGTGAGACACAAACACAGGTTTCGGAAGTCATTGAATTATATATTTAGAGCTGGAAGGGACCGCTGAACCCATCTCCCCCCATCCCTATTTTACAGATGAGGAAATGAGTCCAAGGAGGACAGTGTCCTAGTATCCTCCAACTAGAAGGGATCTCAGAGTCCATCTATACTAAGCTCCTTGGTCTACAGAAGAAATAGGGTAGAAGTAAGAGTAAATATGTCTCCAATGTCCCTTAGATAGCAAGTGTTGAAGATGGGATATTAATGAAGTCAGAGGGCCAAAGTTCAAACCCTAGCCTTTTAACTTCTCTCAGCCTCAGATTCCTTGTCTTTAAAATGAGGAGGTTGAATTAGATGACTTTCAAGGCTCCTTCTATCTGTAAATCAAAGAGCTGATGATGCTATGAATTATGATGCAGAGGAGAGGAATGTAAGAGCAAAAGAGAGGTCCGGACCAAGTGCTAGGAGAAATGTGATGAGGGAGATGGTTTTTGGTGTGGAAACTAGTGCATTTAGAGGATCAGAGGAAGCTTCGTGGAAGAGGAGATGGTATTAGAATTGGGCCTTGACGAGAGGGAGGGACTTCAGTGGATGAAGATGGAAGCAGGAGAAAGACCATCTCTCTGCCCTCAAGGACAGCCCAATTAAGGTCCAGATACTTGAGTCATGTACAGGTACTTGAAAGGGTAGGAGAAGAATGAGGGGAACAGACAGGTTTGATAAGAAGTTAAAGCACATGAAACAGCTACCTAAGATAAATAGGTTAAAGCTGGATGAGGAAAGATCCTGAGAGTCAGACGGGGAATTTGTCCTCATGATAAAAAAAAAACTGGAATCTATAGAGAAATGATTTCCTCACCAAGGTCACATAACTACAATAAGTGGCAGAGCTGGAATTTGAACTCGTCTTCTGACTCTGAATGGAAGACTCTTTCTGCTATTCCAGTCTGCCTCATATATCATGGTGAGCTCTGGGAAAGACCTTAGCTTCACAAGGCCAAGATCTCCCAAAGCATCTGGAGTTATTACCAATCATCCTGACCCATGTCTTGCTACTGAACTCAGATGATTTTGGAGGAAGAGAGTGGAGCTGAAGATTTTGCACAGCCTTGCCTCACTCCCTTGCAAGTTAAGATATCACCATCCTGATGTCTTTGGTTCTCTTCAAGGATGAAGGATGAGAAACACCCACATATCAGATTGATATGTTAGGAAGATGACTCAGGCTGCACAGGTGAGCCATGGATTGCTGAGGGGAGGCCAGATGGAGGCTATTATTATTCTGGTCCATGTGAGAGATGATAAGGGCTTGAACTAGAGTGTTGATAGGGGAAATAGAAGAGAAAGAGATGGGAGTGAGGAATATTGTGGACTTAGAGCTTGTCTGCTTTTTTTGCCATCAGCATCTTACTTCTCTTACTTCCCTAGTTTTTCTTCAATGCACTATTCAAATGATACCTATCTTTCATTTTTTCAAATGCCAGCATGCTTTTCCTGACCTTCAAAATTGATAGTGACTCTAATCCCTCCCCAGTTAGCTTTATTTTGTATCTGTAATACATATACATAAATCAACTTGCTGTTTCATTGGCTAGAATTGTAAGTTCCTTGAGGGCAGAATTTGCCTAATTTTTTGGCTTTATATTATCTGTTCCTAAGATAATGACCAGCACATTTTTTTTTTTTTTAGTTTTTTGCTAGACAATGGGGTTAAGTGGCTTGCCCAAGGCCCACAGCTAGGTAATTATTAAGTGTCTGAGGCCGGATTTGAACTCAGGTACTTCTGACTCCAGGGCCGGTGCTCTATCCACTGGGCCACCTAGCCGCCCCTTCCAGCACATTTTTTAATGAATGTTTCTAGATTGACTGATAGTTTTTAAAGGTTGTACATGAAGTTAGTGATGGAACCAGACCTGTAACCCAAGTCTCTTGACTTCCAAGCTAAGGCTCACTGTATTATTTTTTTCAGATTTACTACATTCTGATGTATTTGTGAAGGAATTGCACAGGAGAATCCCCATCCACCTTCATAGACCAGAGGGTAGGGAATAAGAAAAGCACTGGATTTGAAATCATAGGACCCTGATTAAAGTCCAGGTTCTGATACTACATATGTGACCTTGGACAAGTTACTTCCCTTCCCAGGTCTCAGTTTTTATATTTGTAAAATAGCATTTTTAAAATGATGTTTGATCAGGATTTTTCCAGGGTCCCTTCTAGTTGTGACAGTCTATGATTGGATTTTTAAGAAGGCCCAGAGCCATGTCCAACCATCCATCTTCAGAGCTTTTTTATGATTCCTATTTCAAACCTAAGGTCATTACTATTAAGCTGTCAGCACAAAGCTTGTATTTCTTTTTCTTTTTTTTGTGAACTAATATTATTTCATGGTATTTTATTTTCCCCCAATTACATGTAAAAACAATTTTTAACATCCATTTTCAAAACTTTGAGGTCCAAATTCTCTTCCCCTTCTCTCCCCATTCCCATGGATAATACAGGTAATTTGATATAGGTTATCATATGTAGTCATGAAAAATATATTTCCATATTAGTCATGTTATGAAAGAAAACATAGACAAAAACCTGAAGAAAAACGAAGAAAGCAAAAAGGTATGCTTCATTTTGTATTCAAACACCACCAGTTCTTTCTCTGGGAATGAATAACTTTTTTTCATAAATCCTTCAAACTTTCTTTGTATTGCTGAGAAGAGTTAAGTCATTCATAGTTGATCATCTTACAATTTTGCTGTTACTTTGCACACAGGGTATGGAATTTGGCATCACCTTCTGTAAGTCTTTCCATGCTTTTCTGAGAGTGTCCTGCTCATCATTTCTTATGGCACAATAATATTCCATCATAATCACATGCTGCAGTTTCTTCAGTCATTTCCTATCTGATGGGAAGTCCCTCTATTTCAAATTTTTTGCCTTCAGAAAAGGCAAAAAAAAGTTGCTATAAATATTTTTGTACATATTTATCCTTTTTTTTAAAATCCCTTTTTGTTTGCAGACCTAATTGTGGTATTGCTAGATCAAAGGGTATGCATTATAGTCTTTTGGGCAGAGTTCCAAATTGTTCTACAGAATGGCTGAATCAAATCATAACCCCAACAAGAGAGCAGTCATGTCTTATTTTCCCCGCATCTCTCCAATATTTATCATTTTCCTTTTCTGTTCTATTAACCAATCTGATAAATGAGAGGTAGTACCTCAGAATTGTTTTAATTTGCATTTTTCCAATCAATGGTTAAATAGAGTTTTTTTTTTTATCATATGGCTATTGATAGGTTTGAGGACTGCATCTAAAAACTGTTCATATTTTTGATCATCTAGCAATTGAGAAATGGTTCTTATTTTTATACATTTGATTCAGTTCTCTGTATGTTTGAGAAATGAGGCTTTTATCAGTAAAACTTGTTTCAATTTTTTTTCACAATTAAGGATTGCTAGTTGTATTTTCCTCCAACCCATTTGCCAATGTTTATTCTGTTATCTCTCTCTCTCTCTCTCTCTCTCTCTCTCTCTCTCTCTCTCTCTCTCTCTCTCTCTCTCCTTACTCTGTCCTCCTTCAAAGTGTTTTACTTCTGATAATTGCTTCACCCAATCTGCCCTCTCTTTATCCACCATGCCCTTGCCCTCCTACTTTCCTGTAGGGTAAGATAGATTTCTATACTCAATTGAGTGTATATGTTATTTCCTCTTTGAGCCAATTCCAGTGAGAATTAGGTTTACTCACTCCCTCTCAGATCCTCCATCTTTACCCCTTTACTGTAAAAGATTTTTCTCACATTTTTTATGTCAGATAGTTTGCCCCCTTCTACTTTTCCCTTTCCCTTTCTCTCAGTGTATTCCTCTCTCACCTCTACATTTTATTATTTTGGATATCATCCTTCATATTCAACTAATACCTATGCACTCTCTATTTTTATTTATAATGTATATGTATATACACACATATACACACACTTTTTCTAAGTGCCCTAATAATGAGAAAGTTCTTATAAGTTACCAGTATCATCTTTCCATATAGGAATGTAATCAGTTTAACCTGATTAAGTCCCTTGTGATTTCTTTTTTCCTGTTTACCTTTTTATGATTCTCTTGAGTCTTGTATTTGAAAGTCAAATTTTATTCAGCTTTGGTCTTTAAATTAGGAATGATTCAAAGTTCTCTATTTCATTGAATGTCCATTTTTCCCCCTTGAAGGATTATACTGTTTTGTTGGATGGGTGATTCCTGATTGTAACCCTAGCTGTTTTATCCTCTGGAATATCATATTCTAAGCCTTCCTATCCTTTAATATAGAAGTGGTTAGATCTTGTGTTATCCTGACTATGGCTCCATGATATTTGAATTGTTTCTTTATGACTCCTTGCAATATTTTCTCCCTGACCTGGGAGTTTTGGGTATAATATTCCTGGGAATTTTAATTTTGGAATCTCTTTTAGGAGGTGATCAGAAGATGCTTTCTATTTCTATTTTAACTTCTGGTTCTAGAATATCAGTGAAGTATTTCTTGATGATTTCTTTAAAGATATGCTTAGGCTCTTTATTTTATCATGGCTTTCAGGTAGTTCAACAATTTTAAAATTCTCTCTCCTTGATCTATTTTTCCAGGTCAGTTGTTTTTCTTAATGGGATATTTCACGTTATTTTCTATTTTTTCATTCTTTTTGTTTTGTTTTTATTGACTTGATTTCTCATACAGTCATTCTCCATTTACCCAGTTCTAATTTTATTTTTCAGTTTTTGCAAGGCAATGGGGTTAAGTGGTTTACCCAAGGTTACACAGCTAGGTAATTATTAAGTGTCTGAGGCTGGATTTGAATTCAGGTACTCTTGATTCCAAGGCCAGTGCTTTATCCACTCCACTAATTTTTAAAGAATTATTTTCTTCAGTGAGCTTTTGCAACTCCTTTTCCATCTGGTTAATTTAATTTTTAAGTAGTTTTTTCCTCCTTTTCCATCTTGCTTTTCAATGTATTCTTCTCCTCATTGGTTTTCTTTGTACTTTTTTTTACCTTTGGTCTAGTCTGTTTTATAAAGTGCTTTTTTTTGTATCTCCTTTACCAAGCAGTTGACTCTTTTTCATGACTTTCTTGTATTACTTGCATTCTTTCCCAATTTTTCTTCTACCTCTCTTACTTGATTTTTAAATACTTTTTGAACCCTTTAATGGCCTGAGACCAATTTATATTTTTCTTTGAAGCTTTTGATGTAAGAGCTTTGACTTTCTTATCTTCTTCTAAGTGTCTGTTTTGATCTTCCTTGTCATTATAGTAACTTTCTTTAGTTGGAATTTTTTCTATTGTTTGGTCATTTTTCCAGTCCATTTCTTGACTTTTAACTCTTTGTTAAAGTAGGTCTTTGCTTCCAGGGTGAAGGATACACTGTCCCAAGCTTTGGGATTTTTGTTCAGTTGTTTTCAGAGATGTTTCTAGGGACCTATAAATTTTCATTTCTTCTAAGGTGGTTTGTTCTAAGGAGAGATGTTTACTTCTTCTCTGGTTTGTGCTATGATATAGATTTTCCTGCTCTGGAACTGTGACAGGGGTCCCAGTTTCACTGCTCCCTGCAAGCTCTGGTGTTCTAGTGTTCTTCCTTGTTCTGGGACTGCCACCTGGACTGTGACAACAGAGTCCTGCCCCAAATGCCAGCAAAGAGACCTCTATAATCTCCTTCTGATCAGTTATTTAATCCCCTTTAACTACCATCCTCAGGTTGAGGGGTCTGGAAGCAGCCACTACCACTGCAGATTCAGTGGCTCTCAAGGTTTGCTCCTAGTTTTCTGGTGCTTGCTCTGTGCTGGCACAGCCTGCACTAAACTATGTTCTACTCTCATTCCGGTGTGATAAACCTTTCCTGCTGACTCTCTAAGTTGTCTTTGGATGGAAAATTATTTCACCCTGTCCTTTTGTGGGTTTGGCTGCTCTAGAAATTGTTTTATGACATTATTTAAATGTTCAGAGGGGTTTGGGGGAGAACGCAGATGAGTCACCGCCTTTTCTCCATCTTTGCTCCGCCTTCGACAAAGCTTGTATTTCAAGTAAACTTCTGACATTGAACTCCTTGGCCTTTATGGAAATACCTACAGCTTCACCATAAACGCCTTCTTTATAGGGTGTGCCTGGATTGTATAATGGGAAACATATTGGAGCCTACTTAGGAAGAGTTAGACTTCAGGTCCAATGATAGAACATGACTGAAACAGTAGTGAAGGCTCGCTGGTTGTGAACCCAGTGGACCTTCATGTTCTTCTCTAAAGAATGAATATGAATATAGGGGTATAGCCAGAATTAACTTCAGTGTACTATGGTATTCAAACTGGATTATGGTTTGGGAAGACTTGGGCCAAAAGAAATAGGAAACTGAACAATGATCTCGTCCTGGCAAGGCTAGTTATTTGCTATGTGCAAATATCTTCCTTTCCTGGGGCTTCAGTTTTCATGACTGCAAAATGGAGGATTTTTGCCAGATAGAAGCAACATGGTTTTTGCAAAGACAACTATCTCTAAAGTCTGAGGACCTGGCTTTGAATCTGCAAGTGATTAATATAAAATCTGACACCTGGTTCCAAAAAATCAACTTTATGAGTTCAAGGTGAAGGGTGGTATTGGTGATGGACTGTTTTATGTGAAAAAAGATAATGATTCCTTGAAAAAGATTTAGGGTTTTAGTGGATTACAAGCTCAATGTCTTAACAGTCAAGAAAATGAAAGAGAATTTGGGTTAGGTTGACTTTGGGCAAATCACTTTAACATCTTAGGCCTCAGTTTCCTCATCTGTCAAATGAAAGAGTTAGACTAGATGGCCATTGGGGTCCTTTTCAACTCTAACTCTATGATGCTTTGACTCTTAATATTTAGTGATCCATCATCTTTCCTTAGCCTGGGTAGTCTTGGACTTGCTATTCTATGCTATTCCATTCAAGGTTTTAGGCTTTATTTCTGTGATTTCATTAATCAAAGGACTTGAAATACAATCATTCTACCTTACTGGATCTCTTAGAAGTTCTTAGTTAAAAAAAAAACCCAAACACAACTGTCACCTGTTAGGGGAGAATGGGACCATTCACATCTTATTTTGAATTAGAGGGTCAGATGAATTAGTTGTCTCTTGGAGAATTTACAGCACATTCTAGAGCAACTAGTTAGTCATTAGCTCATTAAGTGTTGCTTCAACCCAAGAGTGAGTGAAGTTCAAAGCCATAATCTTTGCCTTCAAGAAATTTCTGATCTTGTTGAAGAGATAACACACACACACACACACACACACACACACACAAAGAATAAAGAGAAAAGGGAGAATAAGAATGTAATCATTAGCATACACCAATATTTATATTTCAACACTGTCAGCAAACTGTGATGTTGTCTGTATATGTTCCCCCATTTAGTAGCTTCTACTCTCTCTTCATAACTTAGAGAGGTAATGTCCAGCTCTGTAGAATTGTGCAGTCTGCTCTCCAATCCTGTATCTAGCTTTCTAAAATTGAAGGATTATTCCTGTTGCCATATAGAAATAGAAGAAGACGACTTTATAGAGAAGAGGATGTGGTTCAGACCCGAAATGTTTCCTGGGATCCTAGACAGTGGAAGGATCAGGAAGAAATTGGGCCTGAGAAGGGAAGTCATCTGTTATCAGAGAGTCAGAGTTCCACTATTATTTGAAAAATAATCTTGACAGGATAGAGTTGAGGACCCCTTCCAATAAGATGAAATTTAAAAGTGATTAATGTAAAATCTGACACCTGGGTCCAAAAAAATCAACTTTACAAATTTAATATGAGGGTAATGGTGGACTGTTCATTTGAGAAAGATAGTGATTCCTTGAAAAAGACCTAGGAGTTTTAATGGACCATAAGCTCAATGTGTCAACAGTAAAAAAAAAAATGAAAGAGATTTTGGTTATTTATACTATAGCCTAGTCAGCCCACACCTGGAGTTATTGTGTTTGGTCTGGGGAACTACTTTTTTAGGAAAGATAGTAATCATCCAGAGAACTTCTTTAAAAAGAGGTACAAAGAAAATGGTGAAGGCTCACAGGTTCACACCATGAGATCTGATTTAGGAATAGTTGGACAGAGGAAGAAAAAGGAATTTGGTGTCAAAGGAACTAATCCCTTCTCACTTTGACTTTATGATATTGTGAACTAGGGATGTTTAGCCTGGAAAAGGGAAGCTTTGGAGTATATGGCAAGCATCTTCAAAGATTTGAAGGCTAGTCTTATGGAAGAGTAATTACACTTGTTTTGCTAGTTCCCAAAAGTCAGAAGTAGGAGCAATGGGTTCGAAATCTCTGAGAGAGATGAATGTATCCCTTGTTATAGAGGGGACACTTGTGCAGGTCTGGGTTGGAGCAGATGAAATGAGGACCCTTCTGAGTCTGAGACTCTGGGATTCTGCTTACCCTATTAGACAATGGGTATCCTGAGGGCACAGTCAGATTCTGATCCTATTTCTCCCACTCCCCTCCCAATTCTCTGAAATTAGGATCTGAGTCTGTCTCTTGCAGACGGAAAGCTCACAGAGAGCATACTATAGATTAATGCTGCTATCTTTTAATAGTTTAGTTTGTCACATAGAGAAAACTCAAGGCATACTTGGTGTTTCTCCCATTAGAAAGTAAGCTCCCTGAAGGTAGGGAGGGTTTCATTTTTCTTATTGTCTCCCCAGTGTTTATCACAGTGCTTGGGACATAGTAAACATAGGCTTAATAAATGCTTGTTGAAAAATTGATTGATGAATGAATGAATTTGTTACTCAGTACTATACTGAAATCAGATGGAAAATCAGAGGATTGGAGTCTCTCTACTATGTGGGGGGCTGGTGGTGGCGTATAAGAAGAAGGCATTGTCAGAGCAGGAAATCTACCTCAGCTGGGAGAGGGGGGAGGGAGATTCTAGCCCATCAAAGCCCCTATTCAACATACCCTGGGCCGGCCACACGCATCTTCTAGCACTTTTCCTATGCCTTTATTTGTGGATCGACTTGGGCCAGAATGTCTGACAGTTTCTTCAATCTAGCTCTTTCCTAGGGAAAGCTAGTGCAGGCCCAAAATCTTTTGGGTGATCGCTTCAACAGACCCCCTCAGGACCCCACACTCTGTTCCTTCTAATCGAAACAATATCGCATTATGACTTGAGCCTTCTTGGTTCTATCTGTTTTCTCTCAAAGAGTATTTGTTTTATATCTGACGTGTTTATATATGGTAACTGTTTGTTAAAGAAATCTGTCAGCGTAACTGGCTGGCCGGAAACTCTTGGCCTAAAGCCAGAGGGCCTTCCTTGAAAACCCTTCTTCACTAGGGGATCCAGGGGTTGGGTGCCTACCCAGAAAAGGGGTAGTGTTAGCCTTTATGGGAAGGGCTTCATGGGAAAGGACCTGATCTGTACCCACTGAAGACCTGTTCAGGAGCCTCCCAGGAGTGGTTACCCCTCCACCTCCAGCAAACATTTGGAATGGGATTCACCCCTTGTCACTAGTTGGAGAACGACATTTATGAGCTGTTGTTGAATGGGACCAGAAGTTCCTTCAATAAAATAGAAAATATGTACAATTTTGATCATATCAAGGGGACATGTTCCTGAGAAAGAGACATCTTTGGCAGCAGAAGCAGTGAGGAGGGGAAAGAAAATAGGAAGCCCTTTTTTCATCTGGTTTCTACTCTCCAGGACACAGGACAGAACATCAACAGCAGCAACTTACATTTCTCTAGGGCTTTGCAGTTTGCAAATAGCTTCCATTTCTGACACTTTATGGGATTTGGAATATTTTTCTACCTTGGTTCTGTGGCAGTAAAATTATTATTATTTTCACCTTACAGAGCAGAAAAAATGAGGTACAAAGAAGGATCTGAGGATCTCTAGATAGCAGCGAGTAGACAGAGTACTAGGTCTGAAATGAGTAGGCTCTGAGTCCAAATCTAGCCTCAAATATTTCCTGCCTGTATGACATTGGGAAAGTCATCTTTCTCAGCTTCAATTTCTTGCCTATGAAATAGGGCTAATAATCTAGGGTTGTTGTGAGGTTTGAGTGAGATAACAGATGTAAAGTCTTTCACAAACTTTAAAGTATTATATAATTATTATCTCTGCTATTATTAACAATTATTATAGGATCATAGACCTAGAGTTGGAAAGGAACTCTAAAGTCTTCATGTAAAAGTTGAGGAACCTGAGACCAAGGGAGAGGAACACTCCAGTTTCAGTAGTTTCCTTTCTATTTTTACTGGGGTGTACTGATATGTAGTAAAACCTTAATAAATGATCTATCTATTTATCCATCCGTTCATCCATCCATCCATCCATCCATCCATTCATTCATCCATCTCTGACTTGTCTGTCTATTTTTCTATCTTTCATCATCTCCATCTAAGTGCTTGAAAAATGGTAAACATTTAAGGAATGTTGTAGAATGAATGACCAAACAAACCCTGTATTTGGAATCCAAATAACTGGGCTTAAATCCTTGCTTTACTGCTATCCCTGTAACCTTGGGTAAAGTGTCTTCCACTGTCTAGATCTGTCTTCTCTTCCATACAATGACTATCTGGTCATTGGACAGAGACTGGACAAGACAGATGGACTGTATATTCCCTTCTAACTTTAAAGTCTATACTCTCTGAATCCAAGACCCTGGATTTCTAGTCCAGAACTCTTTTCACTATGACACAGAGTTTGCTCATTGTTTTTGTTTCATTCATATCAACAAGGGCTATTGCTGTTGTTTTATTCATATCACCTTCAGAAAAAAAATGTGTACTCAGTTACAGCAAAGAAAGATGTCACCATGGTAGACTATTGCATTTGGAAATAACCTTGTGGTCATAGAAGGTTGGAGATAAAAGGGACCTTTGAGATCACGATGGTAGGGACTTTCATTGTCTTCTTCCTCTATATTTCTCCCACCACCTGGAACAATCTTTTATTATCTATTGATGCTTAATAAAGAATGAAGAAACTGAAACTCAGAAAGGACCTCAGTCCAAAGGCAACATAGTCACTGAGTAGCAGAGCTGATTTCTTGCTTCTCAAACCTTATGCCTTTCAGCCTTATAGAAACATTCCCACAGGAGGAAAAGCATGGTATTGCATAGTGGAAGGCATGCTGTGTCTAGAATCAGGATAGTAGGGGTCCCAGCCTCATGTTCATCAAAGAGTATTTCTATTTGGTTGAGTATCACTGAGAGAGCAAGGGAGGGCTATACTGTTAATATGAGCAGGGCTGTAATACATCCTCAGTGAGGAACTTCAAACAACTAGAATGAAGACCGTTATTAAAGAAAGGTATGGTGGGGGAAAAAAGATAGGCTATCACGTGGGAAAGCAAGAGAGGACAAATGATGGAGAGTCTGGTCCTTCTCCACTGATGCGCTTTCGAATGTCAAGAAAAATCACAGAATGTTCCTAGCATGATGAGAACCTTAGGAGAAGGCAGGAAGAGAGCAGGCACAACTTTTAAAAAAACCAGTAGGAGCAGCTAGGTGGTGCAGTGGATAGAGCACCAGCCTTGGAGTCAGGAGTACCTGAGTTCAAATCCGACCTCAGATACTTAATAATTACCTAGCCATGTGGCCTTGGGCAAGCCACTTAACCTCATTGCCTTGAAAAATCTAAAAAAAATAAAAATAAAAAACCACTAAAATATTAATAATTGGCAATTTTAGTGTTCAGAACTTCTTTCTGAGGAAAGTTTTATTTTAGTATTTAAAAAAATATATATTTCTTTATTTTTCTAACCACATACAACAGTAGTTTTCACCAATTATTTTTTTGCAAGGTTTTGAGTTTCACATTTCTCTCCCTACCTCCCTGCTTCTCTCCTCCCCCTGACAGAAAGCAATCCAATATAGGTAACACATGTATAACCAGGCTAAACATAGATCCATGTTAATCAATAATATTTTAAAATTAAAGCCAATATATGTTAATAAATGTAACAATCTAAGTGAATTGGATGAATGTTGACAAAAATATATATTGCCCAGATTAACAGAAGAGAAAATAGACTAGTTAACCCTATCTTAGAAAAAGAAATTGAACAAGCCATCAACAAACTCCCCACGAAAAAAATCCCCAGAGCCAGTATATTCACAAGCAAATTCTATCATGCATTTTAAAATTTTAAAATTAATTTATTTTTGAGTTTTACAATTTTTACCCTAATTTTGCTTCCCTCCCCCCCACCCCCAGAAGGCAGTCTGATAGTCTTTACATTGTTTCCATGCTACACATTGATCTAAATTGAATATGTTGTGAGAGAAATCATATCATTAAGGAAAAAAATAAAATATGAGAGATAGCAAAATTACATAATAAGGTAACGGTTTTTTAAAATTAAAGTAATAGTCTTTGGTCTTTGTTCAAACTCCCCAATTCTGTCTCTAGATACAGATGATATTCACAGATACCCCCAAATCATCCCTGATTGTTGCACTGATGGAATGAGCAAGTCCATTAAGATTGATTATCAACCCCATGTTGCTGCTTTGGTGTACAATGTTGTTCATGAAAATCCTTCCAGGCTTCTATCATACATTTAAAGAACAATTGATTCCAATACTATTTAGAAAAATAGTATATATATAAACTATTTAGAAAAATAGGCAAAGAAGGTGTTCTACCAATTCCTTTTAGGATACAGATATGGTGTTAATACCTAAACCAAGAAGAGTTAAAACAGAGAAAGTTAACTATAAACCAATTTCCCTAATGGATATTGATGAAAAATTTTAAGTAAAACACTTCCAAGGAGATTATAGCAATATATTACAAAGATGATATACTATGACTAGGAAGGATTTATACCAGGAATGTAGGACTGGCTCAGTATTAGAATTATCAACATAATTGACCATAGCAATAACAAAGCCAGTGGAAATCATGTGATTATCTCAACAGATAAAGTTGTTGACCAAATCAACACTCACTCCTATTAAGATCACTAGAAAGCACAGTAATAAACAGAGTTTTCCTTAATATGATGTAAATATCTAAAACCACCAACAAACATTATCTGTAATGGGGTTACATTAGCTAGAAGCTTTCCTTGGTGAAGTAAGGCCTATTATCATGACTATTAATCCATATGGTATTAGAAATGCCAACTATAACAATAAAAGAAAGAAATTGAAGGAATTAGAATAGGCAATGAAGAAATAAAACTACCACTCTTTGCAGATGATATGGTGGATATACTTAGAGAATCCTAATTAGACAATCAACTAAAAAACTAGTTGGAATAATTAACAATTTGAACAAAGCTGCAGGATATAAAATAAACCCACATATATCATTAGAATTTGTGTGTGTTACCAACAAAGTCCATCAGCAAGAGATAGAGACATTCCATTGGAAAAAAATTGTGGAAAACAAACAATACTTAGGAATCTGCATGCCAAGACATACCTAGGAACTATATGAACACAATTGCAAAACACTTTTCACAAAAAGTCAGATCTAAATAATTGGAAAAATATTGATTGCCTCTAGGTAGCATAAGTCAATATAATAGATATGACACTTCTACCTAAATTAATTTATTTATGCAATACCATAACAATCAAACTACCAAAAATTATTTTAGAGAGATAAAAATAAGTCTAACAAAACTGATCTAGAAGAACAAAAGACCAAGAATATCATGGGAATCAATTTTTTAAAATATGACTTAGTTGTACTATATAATACATTACATAATGAAGTGGCAATCATCACAACAATCTGACACTGGCTAAGAAATAGAGTGTTGGATCACTGAGATAGATTCAGTTAAATATATACTACTCAGGAGTAAGTAACCATGTTTGATTAAACCCCAAAAGCCAAGCTTTTGGGACAAGAACTCACTATTTAACAAAAACTACAGGGAAAATTGAACAGTAGTTTGGCAGAATACATGATATAGGCACAAAGAATATAATACCATAAACAAATTATGGGACCAGTTTACCTGTCAGCTCTATCGATAAGAGAATAATTTCTGACCAAACAAGAGATATAGAGCAATTTGGTATATAAAGTCAATAATTTTGATTACATTAAATTAAATTAGATAAATAAAATCAATTCAGCCAAGATTAGAAGGAAAGCTGAAAACTGGGAAAAATTTTTATATCTGGTTCATCTGATAAAGGCCTCATTTCTCAAATATATAAAGAACCAAGTCAAATTTATAAGACCACAAGTCATTCCTCAGTTGATAAATGATCAAAGAATATGAACAGGGAGTTTTTTTAGAAGAAGAAATGAAAAGTATCTCTAGACATAGGAAAAATATTCAAAAGCATTATAGATTAGAGGAATGCTAAGTATTTTTTCTATTTTTTATTTTATTAATTTACATTATTTGTTTACTTATACATTACTAAAATAATCTTGTTGTAAGAGTAAACATAATTCCTACTTCCCCACAAAAATAAAAAAACCTTATGAGAAATAAAATGAAAGAAAGAGAAAAAAAATGTGCTTCAGTCTGTATCCCGATACATCAGCTCTGTCTCTGAGGTGAATTGCATTGTTTACCTAAGTCCATCAGAGAAGTTACTTCCACAGTTGATGTTGCTGATTGTAATTTCCTCCATCCATTTCTACCCACTCCCAATTTTTATATTTTCTCTTTTTGTACAAGTGATGTTTTTACCCCTTTTCATGATCTCTTCAGTGTATAGACCCAATAGTGGTATTGCTGGATCAAAGGGTATGCACATTTTTGTTGCCCCTTGGGCACAATTCCAAACTGCTCTCCAGAAAGGTTGGATGAGTTCACAGCTCCACCAACAATGTATTAGTGTCCCAGATTTCCCACATCTCTTGAAATATGACCTTTCTGGTCATATTGGCCAGTCTTAGAGGTGTGAGGTGGTATCTCAGAGATGCTTGAATTTGCATTTCTCTAAAAAGTAATGAATTAGAGCAATTTTTAATATGACTATGGATTGCTTTGATTTCCTCATATGCAAATTGCCTTTGCATATCCTTTGACCATTGTCAATTGGAGAATGACTTGCTGAGCTATTTCCAATGAGAAGGAAGACTCCCTCAATCCTCCTCACCTTCCCCTCCTTCAATACTATTGCAAAAGCTATTTCTTGACTCTTTTACATGAAATATTTTAGTTTAGTCTACCTTTCCTTTCCTTTCTCTCAGTACATTTCCTTTTCATCCATTGACTCCATTTTTACAATATATTATACCTTCAAATTTGGCTCTCTCCTGTGTCTCGAACATAAAAGTTCCTTTTAATTGCTCTAATAAATGAGAAGGTTCATATAAGTATTATCAATATCATCTTCCCATGCAGGAATACACACAGGTCATCATCATTAAATCCCCCACGATTTACCCTTCTTGTCCACCCTCTCTATGCTTCACCTGAATGCTGTACTTGAAGATCAAACTTTCTGTTTAGTTCTGGTAGCCACAGGAACACTGATCCCCTGGGAGAGGATGGTCAGTTTTGTTGGGTAATTGATTTTCTTTTTTTTTTTGTTTATTTCTTTTTTTTTTAGGTTTTTGCAAGGCAAACAGGGTTAAGTGGCTTGCCCAAGGCCACACAGCTAGGTAATTATTAAGTGTCTGAGACCAGATTTGAACCCAGGTACTCCTGACTCCAGGACTGGTGCCTTATTCACTATGCCACCTAGCCTCCCGGTAATTGATTTTCAATTGCATTCCAGGCTTTGTTGCCTTCCAGAATATATTCCAAGCCCTATGAGCCCTTGATGTGGATGTCACTAAGTCCTGGGTAATTCTGACTGCAGCACCACAATATTTGAATTGTTTTGTTCTGGCTGCTTGTAGTATTTTCTCTATGACTTGGGAGTTCTGGAACTTGACTATAATATTCCTGGGGGTTGTTTTTTGGGGATCTCTTTCAGTAGGAGATTGGTGGATTCTCTCAATTTCTATTTTTCCCTCTGCTTCTAGGATATCAGGGCAATTTTCCTGTAGAAATTCTTTAAAAATGAAGTCAAGGTTCTTTTTCCTGATCATGACTTTCAGCCCAATAATTTTTAAATTGTCTCTTCTGGATCTATTTTCCAGATCCGTTGTTTTTTCAATGAGATATTTCACGTTTTCTTCTAATTTTTCATTCTTTTCACATTGTTTTATTGTATCTTGATTCCTCACAAAGTCATTAGCTTCCTTTAGTTCCATTCTGCATTTGAAGGATTTGTTTTCTTCAGAGAGCTTTCTTATCTCCTTTTCCATCTGGCCAATTCTTTTTAAGGTATTTTTTTTTCTCATTGACTTTTTGAACTGTCTTTTCCATTTGACCTAAACTAGTTGTCAGTATGTTATTTTCTTCAGCATTTTTTTTCTTGGATCTCCATGACTAAGTTGTTGACTTGTTTTCATGTTTTTCCTGCATCTCCCTGAGTTCTCTTCCCAATTTTCCTCTACCTCCCTTACTTGTTTTTCAAAACATTTTCTGAGCTCTGAAATAGCCCAAGACCAACTTCTATATTTCTTGGAGGATTTAGATGCAAAAGCTGGAACTTTCTCATCTTCTAGTTGTGTGTTTTGGTCCTCTATGGGAACAAAGTAATTGTCTATGGACAGGTTCCTTCCCCCCCCCATTTACTCATTTCCCCAGCCTGTGTCTGGTTTGGGGTGCTTCTTGAACTTTTGAGTATTATTGGAACACCCCCACAAGGACCCCAGTTCATTCAAGGTCTTATGTAAGGCTCTGATTGCTCTCTTGTCTGTGCTCTGGTCTGTGATTGGCAATAGGGGGCCCCCCAGATGGCGACCAGGGTCTGAATATGAACAAAGCACATGAGTCCTGTCCTAGGGCCAGAGGAGAGTTGTCAACAGTCTTCCCCCACCCCCTACCTTTCATGGGCTGAGCACTCTGGGAGCAGCTACCCTGTAGCTCTATGCACCTGTTTCCTTTTCCTGGGATCTGGGCTGTGCTGAGGGCCACAGCTATGCTGATGGCCATGGCTGTGCTGAGGGCCATGCTGGTTCCCATTCACTCTGGCAGAGGTTTCCCTGCTGATCTTCCAAGTTGTGCTTGGTGTTCCCTGGGTTGCCAGGTTGAGAAACTGCTTCTGCTGCTGGGACCCCATGCTCCCTGTGATCCAGGCATCATGGCACAACAACCCTGAAGACTGGAGCTCCTTCTCTCCAGCACGATAATTCAGCTATGTTGCCACCCCCTCCATTCCTGTGGAACAGAGCTTTCCCACAATTTTCCAGGTTACCTTGGGCTGGAGAATTGCCTCACTGGATCTTTCTGTAGGTTCTGTTTCTCAAAAATTTATTTAGAGCCACTTTGTTAAAGCTTTTGGAATATTTTTGAGAGAGCTCCTAGGGAAGTTATTCTCATGCTGCCATCTTGATTCCGCCCCCAAGAAATGAAAATTAAAACCTCTCACCTAAGATGAAAGAAATGTGGGAAAATTGAGACACTAATGGCTCTTAGTGGACTCAACCAAACGAATCATTCTGGAGAGCAATTTGGAAGTATATCCAAAAGGTTTTGAAACCGTTCATACCCTTTGACTCAACAATATTATTATTAGGTCTATATCCCAAATAGAATTTTAAAAAAAGAAAAAGGGAAAGGGACTTATGTTTGTGAAAATATTTATAGCAGCTCTTTTAGGGATGACAAAGAACTGGAACTTGAGGTAATTTCCATCAATTGAGGAATGGCTGAACAATTGTCTATGAGTGTGATGGAATATTGATGTGCTCTAAGAAATGAAAAGTTTGCTTTCAGAAAAACCTGAAATGACTTACATGAACTGATGCAAAGCAAAGTGAGCAAACCTCAGGGGAACATTGTACATACTGACAGCAACATTGTACAAAAATCAATTGTAAATGATTTAGTTCTTCTTGGCAACACAACAGTCTAAGACAATTTGGAAGAACTCGTAATGGAAAATACCATCCACCTCCACAGATAGAACTGAGGGAGTCTGAATGCAGATCTCAGCATAGTTTCTTAAACCTGATTTTTCTTGGGTTTATTTTGGTCTGTTTTCTTTCACAACACAATGTGTTTTCCATGATTGCACATATATCAGACTGCCATCTCAATGAGGGAATTTATGACTCAAAAATTTAAATTTTTTTACATATATTTGGGAAAAAATGATTATTTGGATAAAAACAGTTAACATTTTTAAAATTGGGTTCCAAATTCTCTTTTTCTCTCCCCTCAGAAAAATGTTTAGAAACCATAATGAAAAGTTTAAACATGATGCCATCACCCCTCTCCCTGCAGCACCCACAGTTGGAAGTGAGGTGCTTCTCTTGAACTCCAAGCTCATTCTCACTTCTCTCAGGCTGGTTGCACCAAGCAGGCACAGTGTGTGACTTATTTCTCTTAGGTAACACAAAGGATTCTTGGAGAATGAAAATTTTCTAAGAGATTCTTCCAGAGAAGAGAAGAAGGGAATGGGAAGAGCTAGGAAAGATAAAATGAATTAAACATTCTGATGAGTCGGTTGAAGAGGGGTTGCTGAGAAATGGCCGCCAGGGGAAGTGAAGTTGCTGATGATTTAGCTCCTTCAGAGAGTGAAGCATCTTCATAACCACTGGCTCCTTCACAAAGACTTCCCACTTGCTACTTAGTGACAGGGGCATCTTAAAAGTTGGTGATTTGGGGCTGGTCAGAGAATATGGCTTCCTGATATAAACTTAAACTTCCTTGGTGGTAACCTTTTGGTACCTGGATCCCAGTGTTGTTACTAGGAGCAGAGGAATATTCCATTAGGACAGACATGTGGTCAGTGGGCTGTATATTTAGAGGAGCTGTTAATGCAGAAACCTCTTTTTCCAGGGAAATCAACAATTTTTAAGGATCTGGGAATGCCAATGAGAATAATTGACCTGGTTACAAGGACCTTCCAGGAGTGAAGAATTCTACTTTTGTAGAATATCCCTATAATAACTTGTAGAAAAACTCTGGGGCCCTGCTTTCTGATCATGGCTTAAGTCTGATGAAAAAGTTCTTGGCCTACAATCCCAGTGGAGGATCAAGATAATCTGACACATGAATACTTCAAAGAAACCTTGCCATGACCCTTCCGCGTGGCCAGCAGAGTGAGCAGCAGAGGGTTAAAACCAGCCCACCCAAAAGAAGGACGTGATTGCAGCCTGCCCAGGGACTTGGACCTCAAAGACCTTGACTGCCATCTTAATACCACCAATCTAGGAACATCTTCAGCTGACCTAGGTTTCAGCCTCAAGTGTGAACTACACACCAGGCCACAGAGCATATCCAGCCCTGATAGAGCCGTGGCTGGACCAGGGCCGTGAGCAGGTGTATACCCTCGGGATGGAGCAGGGCTGGACAGTCTGGAGGCTTCTCTTCCAGAAGCATCGGGGTCTTGTGCACATTTCATTCTGGGACCTTGCATGTTACTCTGTTATCACATGATTTCTGATGACTTTTTACAGGATTTAACCTACTGGAGTGAGTTTCTCTGTTGTCCTTTTCCTTCTGGGTCCCTGCGTGCTGGGGAGGGGGGAAGCTTTTAGGGGTTCTGGAGCTGAGCTGGAGCCCAGGCCCCCGCCCGGCCGTCCCTGCGGTCACCCCTGAGCGCACAGGCGGAGAGGCTGCTTACAAAGGCCCGAGTGTTGCGAATCAAGTCCGTTTTGTCTTCGCAGTCAAACTGAAGTCGAGGAAGGTTTTTTCTTCTTTCCTGGAGACACCGTGCCCGTTTCCAGCCCCGCGGGGACGGCGCGCAATCCCCTGCCCGTCGGTTGGCAGGCCAGAACAAAAGCCACTTTATTGTCCCTGGAGTCGAGTGTGCAGAGGGCTGAGGCTCTGGGGGCAGCCAGCCCCAGCTCTTCTTAGCGAGGGGCAGGGGGAGGCATGGCCATGGCCACGGCCATCGGGTGGCCAGGGGTTGCAAGGGAGCGGAGACTGCGGGGCCAAGGTCGGCGCTTGCCACCCGATGTTCTGGCAGCCCTTCTCCCATTGTTAGAGGTGTGTCCCCTGCCCTTTCCTGCCCCCTCCCCTTCCCAGCCCCAACCTCTCCTGGGCCCTTTGCCCCTATTCTCACTCTGCACCCCTTCTCCCTCTTTCTGCACCCCTTCTCCCTCTCTCTCTCTCTCTCTCTGTACCCCTTTTCCCTCCTCCATCCCCAGCTCTCACCTCCCTTGGATTCCATCTTGCAAGGCAGGAAACTTCAGTTAAGTTTGTACTGACTGGCTCAGGGAGGGAAGGAGCTCTTCTCACCTTCCATTTTCTGTTTTAAAGAGGGCCACAGTTCATTCATTTACTGATTCACTTAATTATTCCTTTAGGGGCAGAGCATGTGGAACAGAACAGCGGATAGTGAAAAAAGCGGGGTTCAAATACCCGTCATCTCTGTTGGTATGATCCTGGATAAGTCACTAACCATCTCTGAGCCTCAGTTTCCTCATCTATCAAATGAAAGGAATGGGCTTGTTGACTTTAAGTCTATTATGATTGGGTGACTTTTATGTCTATCACCTCTGGATCCTGTGAGAATTCTCTTTCCCAATAGAATATAAAGTGGAGAGTGTTTCTGTATTTGTGTGCCCCCAGGGCCTAGAGGGTGACAGATACATAATAAAGGCTTATGGGTTGGTTGATTGTTGTTGTGGTACTTGTGTGTGTGTGTGTGTGTGTGTGTGTGTGTGTGTGTGTGTGTGTGTGAACTTCCTGGGAGGATACTCCCTTTATTGGTGCAGAACATTTTCTCTGCAACTTATAATTTTAAACAATTGCCTGGGAGCTACAGCGTGTGTGTGTGTGTGTGTGTGTGTGTGTGTGTGTGTGTGTGTGTGTGTATGTGTGTGTGTTAGAACAGGAACCCTTCCTAGGTCTGTGGCTGGTTTTCTCTACATAAGGACATACTGTCTCTCCTGATTGATTTTTCAGACGTAATTAATGCAAATGTCTTCCCTCAGTGGATTATCTCCTATCTGTTTTATATACATTCTATTTGGATGAAGTTGTTTCTCATCTCCCCTAATAGACTGTAATCTTGGGAGCAGGGACTGTTGCCCTCTTCTTCACTTTTTTTCCCCTTCTCCCCCCATCAAATGAGGACTTTGGTTTAGATAATTCTAAAGTCACTTCCAGCTCTAAATTGACCCCTGGCTCATGAAATGCATGCGTAAGGGTCAGAGCTGTAATTATGATGGAGTGACTGGAGCTCTGACCCAGGGCTATTTTCTTAGAACAGAAACAACACCACACCATATTTGTCAGAATTAATTAGTTAAAATTCAAAGCTACTCAAGTGATCTTTCCATCTTCTTCAAAGGATCTATGTTTCCCCATCCCCTTTTCTGATAACAGGATATGTCTTAAAAAGTTGATTTGTGGGCACATTTCATATTGCTTGTCTTAGGCTTGTAACTAAGCTGCTGCTGATAGAAATAGAGGCTGGGGAATTTTGAGAGGGGAGTGGAGAGGAGGGGATATATTCAAATATTCCAATCACTTTTCTGGTAAATCAAGGCCTGCCTGAAACACTAGAATTTGAGTCCTTGGTAAAGGGGCCACCATGGTTCTTCCTAGCAGAGGGCTGGGCTAAGGATTTTTCTGCTGACAGTTTTTTTTTTTTTTCAGTTTACTGACATCTAAGTCCCTTGAACTTATGGGGCAGCTCCTTAGTTTTCTTTTTTTTATTATTATTTTAAAAAATTTATTTTTTAAGGCAATGGGGTTAAGTGACTTGCCCAAGGTCACACAGCTAGGCAATTATTAAGTGTCTGAGGTTGGATTTGAACTCAGGTCCTCCTGACTCCAGGGCTGGTGCTATATCCACTGCACCATCTAGCTGCCCCCACTCCTTAGTTTTCTTAAATAAATTGTATTCTAGGTAGGAGCAGAAAAGATGCAATGGGAAAGGGAGTCCATGGTGTGGACTTCAGTCCTGAGCAGAAATATCAGGAGAATTTCTTGAGCACAGACTGACTTCTCTCCTCCAAGGCCAAAGAGTTCACTATGTGTAGACGTGTAGACAGTCAATTCAACCATTTTGGTTCGATCAAATAAAACAACTTTTCCTTAGTCCTCCTGGGTGCCATTTCTGCATTGGGTCTCTTTGGAGAGATATCAGATGGACTCTCAGGCTGCTCCTAATCAGAAGGATACAGAGCCTCAGCCACTTGGAGCTCATAATCTAGGGGAGACAGAGGAAGAAGTCCCATTTGGAGGAATAAGCACCCGCTGTGCATCTGGTTCTGCACTAAGCATTTTTACAAATACTATTTCATTTGATCCTCACAATAAAGGATAGAGCATTTTATAGTTGAGGAAACTGAGACAAATTTAAGATTAAGCACCTTGCCTAGGATCATACAAGAAGACAGTATTAGAGACTGGATTCAAATGACTGACATAATAGCCTTATATAACATTAGCTTAATATTTACAGTTTCCTAAGTATTTTTTCCTAATTGATTTCCTTGCCTCGAGTCTCTTTCCTCTATAATCCGTCCTTCATATGGCCCTCAGTGATATTCATTAGGCCCAGGCCACTGTCCTAGGAGAGACTAATAGCTGTCCTGTCTACCTCCCATTTTGTAGTAATGATTAAATGAGATAGCTACAGAAACAATCAGGAAGTGCTTATTAAGCTCCTTCTGTATAGCAATCAGAGTGCTAGACACTAAATATCAGGATAAAAAAGAAAATTCCTGCTCTTGAGAAGCTTACATCCAGATGTGGGAGACAACAGGGGAGGCAGGAGGGCAGCAGTTGAAAGATCTACAGCCTAAAATAGGAATGGCATCTGAGCCGGGACATCCTGTACAAAGTCATGGAGGTGAGAGATTAAATGTGATACATACTGGAAGATAGAATGTGTGCTGAACAATAATGTACAGGAACTTGAGAAAAAAAACTGAGAAGAGTTTTGAATGTCTAACAGAGAAGTTTATACTCAATTTCTGAGGTAGACAGGAAAGTTAGGCCCATTTTACAAAGAAGATTGGACAAGGTAGCTGCCCAAGTCTGACTGTAACTGGTGAGGTGGACACTCAAACACAGATCTTTCACATTGCAAGTCTAACAACTCTGTATACTTCTAAGTAGAGGAGGATGGGAGTTCAGAGAAACGTGAGCGCTATCTGGCAGCAGGAGGTTTTGAGGTTTATGGGGTGGGAGCTCGGCAGAATTTGGTTTGAAAAAAGAAGAGGCCTGGAAAGGATCCATCCCTGGACCCTAGGTTTCATTGACATGTGGTCTGTTTTTTTAGGTCAACTCTTTTCATGAAACTGGTCCAAGGGACCAAACTTTGCCTTTCTGATTTTTACTTTTCCTATTCATAGAATTGTTTATCCTTTGCTCTAAAAGAAGACCATGAAGTTAGGGAGGTGATGACATGTATGTGAATTGGGTTTAAGTGAGGGGATGCTGTGTCAAGTCCACTAGTCTCATTTTCTCCTCCAGAACCATCTGGGTCCAGTGACCAGATATGGATCAGGATGACTGGAGATGACCCTGGGTGAGAAGCAACCAGAGTTAAGTGACTTGCCTAGGGTCACTCAGTTAGTAAGTCTGAGACCAGATTATTCATAGAAGAGAAAGGTTGTGTGATGAAAATTAAAGAGCTGACCTTCAAACCAGGAATAATTGGGTTTAAATCCTGCTTCTCATACATACTAGCCATGCCATCCTAGGCTTGAAATGCTCTAGGCAACTCCAAGACTTTAAATCTCAGAGATATTATTGACCTGCATTGGTAGAAGAGAAGTTTCCTCTCCCATACCAAGGAAAACACAAGTCCAGTCCCCATTCATACGATTACCAGTTTAGAGCTGTATAACTTTTAGGGTGATTTAGTAGTTTTCAAATTTTTTGGCCTCAGAACCCTAACACTTTGAAAATTCATTGAAAACTGCCCCCCAAGAGTTTATGCTTTTGTGCATAATAACTATTTCTATTTACTCTAATAGAAACATAAACATCTTAGTATCATGATGATCAATCAATAAACATTGCTAAGCAATAGTGGTCATCCTTCCATATCAAAGAGAACCATTTCCCCAACTATTTGGTGGAGCAGCTTGCATGATTATGTTTATTATAGTGAGAGGTATGCTGTATATCCTTCTCACTTGCTTTTTCCAGAACCACTCCATGGTCTAAAGTAAAAGGTTTGTAAAGAGCTCACAGTCTAGTAATTCACTGGATCATATGATCAAAGAAGTCTTTGAATCCCATCCAAGACTCAGTAGCTTTCTGGACCTTCTGGGCCACCAAGCTCACTTGATTCCCAAGGCTCAGAGATAGACTTCCTGCTGGTGCCTAAAGAATCCCCTCTCTGTATCGATTGCTACTCTCTCCAGATACAGGACCCAGCCATCTTCCCTCCTCTACCCTTCCTGCCTTAAGGCTTCTTCAGACCTTTTTTTCCTAGGGTTTATTCACAAAGGACAAGAGAGATTACAAATTACACCAGAAGAAGACCATTAACTGAACTTGAGAACATTTCTCAGTTCCATTTAAGGGGCCCCCAAGCTTTCTATCCTAATCCTTAACTCAAATCTTCTCCAGGCAGAGCCCTTGCTTATGAACCTTTCCGGAGTGGGAGCCTCTGCATCACATCCAACTCCTTGATCTCCCCCTGCCCCCAAGAATGTTCTTTGTTCCTAGAACAGTCTCTTGTTCCCTTCTTCAGTGAATTTAGAAACCTCCCAGTGGTTTGGTGGGTTTTGTGGGTTGTCTATTCTTTCTTAACTCCACAATCCTTCTACCCAAAGTGGGGAGCAGATGGAATCATCCTTGAAATGTTTTCTCATTGGCTTGAATAGCATAGTAACTTCACAATTCACTATTCAACACAATATCCACCAAATGGAGTATCATCTCCAGTCAACCAGTCAAGAAATACTTATTAAGTAAGGACTTACCATGTGCCTGACCTTGTTCTGGGAATACAATGAAAGACAAAGACACTGTTCATGTCTTCAATGAGCTCACAGTCTAATGGAGGAGAAAACATGGAAACAACTGTGTACATTTATGATCTGTGCAGAATAATTGGGAGTTAACCTCAAAGAGATGGCACTAGCAGCTGGTAGAACAAAGAAATGCCTCCTGTAGAAGACTGACCTTTGGTAAATGGAATTGAATTTTTTTTTATTTTTTCATTTATATGCTATGGTAGTTTTTCTACATTCATTCATTTATAAATTTAAAAGTTCCACATTTTTCTACCACCCTTCCTTCCCTCCCCTCTCCCCATGGCAGCAGCCAGTTTGGTAAAAATTGTGCATAACCTTTTGTGTTTAATATATTTACTTATTAGTCTTTTTTGTACAAGAGGAATTAGAACTAAAAAGAAAGAAATAAAACCATGAGATAAGAAGGAAAAACATAAGAGAAGTTTTTAGAAAGTGAATATAGTACGCTTTCAGATTCCATTATTTTTTTCCCCCTCTGGATGTGGGCACTGCCCATTACAGGTCTCTCAGGATTGTCCTTGGTTTCTGAACTACTGTTAAGAGATGCACTCAGCATAGTTGATCGACTCATGATGTTGTTGTTAATGTATGCAATGTTCTCTTGGTTCTGCTCTCTTCTCTGAGCATTAGTTCATTCAATTTCTTTCCATGCTTTTCTCTACAGTCTGACCACTCATGATTTCTTACACAACAATAGTACTCCATAACTTGTTCAGCCATTCCCTATTTGATGGGCATCCCCTCAAATTCCAGTTCTTTGCCACTACAAAAAGAACTGTTATAAATATTTTTGAACATGTGAGACTTTTCTCATTTTTTATGATTTCTTTTATGGTATTGCTGGTTTAAAGGGTATGATTGTTTTATTACTCTTTGGGCATACTTCCAGATCATAGAGCCAAGTTTTGAAGGAACCTGAGAAGTGGAGATGAGGAGGGAAAACATTCTAGGCACAGGGAAGAGTGAAAATGAGGCACTGAGATTTTGTCTTGTTATTTGGGAGGAACAGCAAGGTGGTCAATGTAGCTGGATCTAGAAATTGGGTCAGGAGTAATGGGTAAGAGCATTGGAAAGGTTGGACGGGGCTAGTCTTTCAATGCTGAAAGGATAACTTTGTATTTGATCTTAGAGGTAATAGGGAGCTGCTAGATTGTGTTGAATGGGGGATATAACAGTCTTTGGAGCGGTGTTTTAAGGGGAAGCTGGACCAGATGACCCTTTCCAAGCTCTAGAACTGGGGTACTATGGTCATTTCTGCTCTAGTTTACCTGTTCAACTGCAGTGACCATCCCTTTTTTTCCCATATGTTTCATTCCAGCCAGATAGATGGCTCTGATCTCCAGGTGCCACCCTGCTCATTCCTCTCCCTGTCTCATACACAGAATAGTAATGCTTCCATTTCCATTGGTGAAAATAAACCCCTTTCCTTAAAAGCCCGGCTCAAGTGCTACTTCCTCTTTAAAGTCTCCCCTATTCCCTCAATAGGGACTCACAGTACTCCATAATATTCATGTACCATAACTTGTTCAGCCATTCCCTAATTGATAGGCATCCCCTCAAATTCCAATTCTTTGCCACTACGAAAAGAACCCAGATGCTTTCTCACGATAAAAGGAGATGGAAACAAAAAGTTCACAAATGGTTTTCCTCAGTTTCAAAAAAGCAAGTCCAGGGTATTAATCACTGGGTAAGATGGTGGTGGGGGAGTTGCACTCTACAGCTTCCATTTCCTCTGCCCTCTCTATGCCAATCTGGTGACCAATCTCATCACTCTATGGAAACTGCTCTTTTCAAAGTTACCCATGATGTCTCCATTGCATAATCGGATGGCCTTGTTTTTTAACACTGCTGACCACTCTATCTTCCTGTATACTTTCTCTCTCCTTTGGATTCGACTGGTTCTCTTCCTCCCTACCCCAGTCTTTGCTGGTTCATCTGGGAACCTCCTTGAATTCTGATTACTTTTGTGCCTCTATTATGCTCTCTTACTTGAGAGATACATGTTTTAAATTGAATGGAAAAAGACCCCCCTTTCTTTTGCAAGGGCATCACAGAGAAGGAACAATCCAATGTATATGGGCAGGGTGGTGGTGATGAGGAGGCCAAACTACTGTAAAGGGGATAAGGGAACATGGAGAGGTCCTCTGCAGTCAACTAGTCACCAAGCATTTATTAAGGGCTTACTGGATTTTGGGTTCTGTGACTGGGGGCATTGTAAAAATAATTCCCAAGACATTTAAGGAGTCTACATTTTAACTAGGGAAAAGAAGATGTACATATTTTCTTATTCAGTCATTGTAGTTGTGTTCAATTCTTCATGACTCCATTTGGGATTTTCTTGGCAAAGATACTGAGTAGTTTGTCATTTCCTTCTCCAGCTTATTTTACAGATGAGGAAACTGAGGCAAATAGGGTGAAGTGATTTGATCAGAGTCACGTAGCCAATAAGTATCTAAGGCTGAATTTGAACTTTTATTCTTCTGATCCTGACCTGGCATTATGTCTACTATGCCACCTAGCTGTCCCATGTACATATTTATGTGTGTTAGAAAGAGAGATATAAAGAAGGAAAGAAAAGAGAAAGGAAAAAAGAAAAGGAAGGAAGGGAAAGAAGGGAGAGAGAGAGAGAGAGAGAGAGAGAGAAAGTCATATGGCCTGAGGAGTTGGGAGCTCAAGAATATATTTTCTAAAAAGCAGAGCTTAAACAGAACCTTGAAGGAAGTCAGGATATTCTGAAAGACTAGGCTTGGGGGTGGGGAGCAGCCTATGCCAAGGTGTGATGGCCAGAGATAAGAGTGCTGTGTATAAGGAACAGCAAGACAGCTAATTTAATTTGCGTGTGTGTGTGTGTGTGTGTGTGTGTGTGTGTGTGTGTGTGTGATACAGACACAGCTCAGAACTGTGGTTAATCTCAGGCTGTGACGTGCTTTAAAAGCCAAACAGAAGAGCCTGGAAGTAATAGGGAGCCACTGAGTTTACTGAGTAGTGGAGTGATAGATTTATGTTTTTGAAGAGGAAGCTTTTTTAGATCTGTCTTCTGTGCTCAAGTGACTGAGGCAAGTAAACACTTAGGGAAGACGATGTCTGGGTCAGTGGAATTGCTGGCCTCTCTAGAGACTTCTCTTTGTCTCCACATCCTGCCTCTGCAGACTCATATGATTCTGAGTGAAGTCCTTTCCCACGCAGCTCTCAATTTTCCTCTTTGGTAAACTTCAGGGGTCTCTACTTTGTGACGTAATGGGAATATACTGAATTTAAAGTCCATGGTGGACCTTCACTGTGCATGCCACAAAAGAGCTTTGGAGCATTGATGTCTGAGGAGAGGCGACCTGTGTTTCTGCCAGTTGGCCACTACTGTCACTTAACTTCATTGCTTCTGTCTCCTCATGCTACTGTCCCAGAACCTATTTTCTCTTTTGGGATAAGGATCGACATTTTTTTTTTTTTGGTGGTGGTGAGACTAACTCCTTTTCCTTAGTTTATCAAAGCCATGGTGGGATCTTCCTCTGCAAAGCCACTGAAGCCACCCCCCCTCCTTACAATTTTGAATTTACTCTGTCTTGTTACAGTTAGTTACTATTCCATTCCTAGGATCTGGATTCAAATTCTGCTATATTACTTAAGCTTACTGAATCAGATTATAAATGAAGAGGTTGGACTAGGTGACTTTCCCAGTCCCTTTCACATGTTACATTTTAAAGTAAGTATTCTAAGCTCCCTCCCAGCCCAGACTGTCTGTGATTCTCTTATTCCCATGAGGGTATTTCCCAGTACAATAGAGACATGAGGGGAATGGGGTATGTGGACAATGGCCCCCAGAGAAAGACTACACCAAGGTGGGAAAAGCAGATCGGACAGGAGGCTCCACACCTTTATCAGTATCAGGGGAAAATGAAACACAAGTTAGATTTCACAGTTCTAGAAATCTGAGCCACACAGAGGGACTGTGTTCCCAGACACAAATCAATGCCTGTTGTCCCCAGTGCCCAGGTCCCAAGGGCCTCTCCGATGCCCCTTCCCCCAGGCTTGTAATGTTCTCTGACATTGGGTACCACCTGATGCCAGTTTGAGCCCCTGGGGAGGACACTGGAGAAAGGCTTTCATTGAGCAGAGATGAGGCCTCAACCTGATGTGGGGAGACATTGATAGCTGTCCTCATCCCCCAGCCCAGCCTCTGGACAATGGGCCAGGCAAGACTGGGGCTTATTGGCTGTCCACAGCAGTAAGCAAACACTACTGGCTTCACCATGCATTGTTCTTGGGCTCCCTGTCCAAGACACCCGACCCAAATCACAGCTGTTATCTGAGCAGGAATGGGGGAAGTGACTGAGCTCAGGGTATCTATTGGTTCCCTAAGCATAATGTGCAATGTTCCCATCTCCCTTAAACCCTGGACCAGAATCCCAGAATTCTGAAGTGAGAAGGAATATAAGGGATAGTTTGTTCAATCCATACCTGAGCAAGAGTGCCCAGAATAATAGCCCTATCCAGTCCTAATTCATTCTCTGCTTGAAGACCTTCAGATTGGAAAGGAAAAGCATCATTGACCAAAGCATTCCCTTTCACTTTGGGATGCATTTCTTTGTCCATTTGTTCAGTCGCTTAGTTTCCTCTCCCACTAAGCAAACCTTGTTGCTTAAAGTCAATGGTCATATTCTCCCTAAATCTTTTCTTCCTCAAGATGAATACTCTCAGTTCCAAAGTTAGCCCATTTTTGTCAAAAAGATCTGAGGTCATAGGCGTCCTTTAAGCCCCTTGCTTAGTCTGGGTCAGTGACAATGGTTGTCCCTACCTATGTCTCATCCCCTAACCAACTGGGAGCATGTGGCTTAGTAAGGGATGATCTCTCACCTTCCCTGCTTCCAAACTCTGGTCACAGTGTAGGAAGTGAGGAGGGGATCAGAGGAGCAACAGCTTTGCTAGTTCCAGACCAGATCCTTGACTTTAGAATCAGAAGACTTTGGCCTCTCTCCCTCTGTAGCCCACCTTGGCCCAACCTCAGAGCTTAACTATGGACTTCCCAAAATCTGCTTTTCCATGGAGTCTCAGGGGCAAGTAAAGAGGCCATCACTGAGGAGGCATTTTCCCTTTTGTAGGCAAGAGGCTCAAAGCAGGCTCTTGGGGCAGGGACTGGGATAAAGTCAGATGAAAAAGTCTCAAAGCTACAGAATAAGAAAAGGGGCTAATGATTTTTGGCATTGCTAGGTAATGGATCAAGTGACAAGTCATTCTTTTCCTTTGACTTAACTAGTTAGAGTGCTGTAAGGCAGCCTTAGAAACAGACACTTGCCTAGTCACCTTGAAGACTAATTGACCATCAGGTTAATAGAGTATCACAATTGAAAAGGATCTTCCAAGGAAACATAGACTTTCATGGCTAGGAAGGTCCTAAGGACACAGAACCTTACGGCAGGAAAAGACAGCATGTTAGGGCAGGAAGAGGCTTGGAGCATAGAACATTAGAGCAGGAAAGGGCCTCAGAACACAGAATATTAAGGCAGAAATGATCCTATATTTTTTATATGACAAAATAAATTCATTTTGCTCAAATATTCTGATTGTTACAAGAAAGGGTTTTTTTAATGTAGGGGAGAGGAAATTTAAATTAAATTATTTTAATGGTAATAATGCAAAAAGGATAAGAATGTCAAGAAATTTTTTAAAAAATATAGACAGAAAAGAGCAGGTAAGAGGTCAGAAAGAGACTCAGATAAGCAGAATATTGTTGATACTATCTTTTTCAACTAAATATCTATTAGAAAAATAAGCTGTATGCAATAGACCCATGATTTCATATATAATTTCACTTTTTCTGAACTGCTTTGATTAGGGAAATATTCATGTTTGCTGATGATTTTCAAGTTAATAACAAAGATTAAAAGTAATAGAATTTCTTCCTTTTAGAGATTGTGAAGTTAAAGTCCAGTCAACCAATGAGTTCTCAAACATCTATTAAGCACTAGTGTAATTGATATAAAGATGGAGATAAAATACTTCCTGACCTCAATGTACTTATGTTTTGTAAGCAGTCAACAGGTTCATTTATTAATGTATTCACAAAACATTAAAAATGAATATGAAAGTTTTCTTTTTCTGGAGGGGACATTAGCAGCAGGAGAGAATCAGAAAGGACTTTATTGATTTTATTTTTTATTTTTATTTCAAATTTCAAATTTTCTCCCTTCCTATATCCCTCCCCCACACATGAAGAAGGCAAGAAATGCGATACAAATTATACGCATGAAGTCATGCAAAACATTTCCACATTAGCCACATTGTGAAAAAGAACAAAAAGAAAAAGAAAGAAAAAAATTGCTTCAATCTGTTCTCAGATGGCATTGATTCTCTCTCTCTCTCTCTGGAGGGGGATAGCATTTTTTATCATGAGTCTGGATTTATCATGAATCATTGTATTGATCAGAGTAGCTAAGACTTTCACAGTTGATCATTAAGACATTGCTGTGATTGTATACAATGGTTCTGGTTCTGTTCCCTTCATTCTCTATCAGTTCAAACAAATCTTCCAAGGTTTCCCTGAAACCATCCCTCTCATCATTTTTTTTATAACCCAATAGTATAGTTTTCATCAGTCTTCCAGTTGGTGGGCAACCCTCAGTTCCAATCTTTGCCACCACAAAGGATGCTTTCAACATTATTGTACATACAGGTCCTAGAAAATTGCATGAGACGATGGGACATTTAGACAATGGTGTTTGAATGAGAGATGGAGGTAAGGAGAAGATTCAGAGATGGGAGATGAGCACAAAGATTCAGTAATGGTGGAGAAACCTCACAGCAAGAAGACTAGTGGGACTGACTGGAAGAACTTGGGAATGGGAGCGATATAAAATAAGACTGGAAAGGTAGGTCCAGGGAAGGGAGAATGGAATTGCTTCAGATCCCTTCACAGGAGAGGGAGAGAGGTCAGGCATGGGACACGTGGGATGCCTGCCTGCCTGGCTAACTTCCCTCCTAGTTTCTGTCCTTGCTGGGACATTTAATTAGCTTGTCCCTTCAATCAAGAGGAATTTCCCATTTCCTAAGGGTAATCAGAGGGGCCCGGGTTAGGGTCTTGTGTATTTCTCTTTTCTCCTCATCAGGGTGTTTCTCTCTAACTGGACCTAACCAAGAGGAAAAGAGGCTTTGGCTGGGTGAGCCCATCCCGGAAGACCCACGCCTCAATGGAGCCTGATGAAGCTGATGAAGTAAGGAAATGGAGGGTCATCTGCTGTCAAAGCAAGGAGGAAGCTTAGGCATCACTGGGCCAAGTACCTTCTTTTGTAGCAGAGGAAACTGAGGCCCAGTGAGGCCCAGAGAGGAAGTACCCCTCTCATAAAATGTTTCCTCTGCTCTAAAGCAGAAACAAAAGATCTCTAGACTTTCATTCAGACTCTTATATTGATACCACGAGAATGTAAAGAGCCCTTAGCATCGCAAACAACATCTTTTTTTTTATAAATTTGGAAACTGAGACCCAAAGCAGGGCCAAGTGGTCATTCATATTCTTCTTGGACAACTCCAATCATGGGGAACCCACTCCTGACTGAGATAGCCTCTTCCACCCTGAGTCAACCAGCATCTCCATATTTCCTCTCAAAGCTAAGCCATCTGTTCCTCAAATGAGATAACCAATATCAACCACAATCTGATGGGAGTAGGGAAGGGGTCCTTATTTCTATCTGGCAAATGAGTTCACTAAGCCCCAGAGAGAGAAGGTGTCTTGTCCAGTGTTACACAGTAAGTTAGTTGGAACAGATCTGTTGTTTTCCAGCCCCAGGCTCTTTTCACCTTCCCCACACTACTAAGCTCTGTATGAGAGTCAGTCAAATCTGAGGCTCTTTTTAAGCCTCAGTTGGTGGCTCCAAAGGACAGTAGAAAGAAAGAGGGGTAGGTAGTGTCCTTTTCTCCTCCCTCCAGCCTGTGCTCCCATCCACAGGGCCGTCTGGAGTCCCAGCAGAGGTGGTGTTATCTGGGACCAGATCAGGTCTGAATAAACACTGGGGGTGTTAAGATCCTCAGTTTCCAATAGCTTCTCTTCCCTGGCTTTCCCCACAGGATGACAGAATGTGCCAAAGAGGATGGAGATTGGGTTACTGACTCCCAGGCCAAACATTCCCTGGAGACAGGAGCAGACACCGGCTTTGGCCTGGAACAAGCCCTATTCAATGAGTTCTCAACAATAGTCAATCCGAATACCGCTCACAAGCTGTCTGGGGTTAAGTGAACAAAGGTTGGCACTGAGCTCTTGAGAGCCCACAACTGACTCATCAGGATTCAATCGGGGAGGAGTAGTTCCAGGAAGGCTCAGAATATTCCCATATTTCTCCTTAATGAGCTTCTCACAGACTTTATGGACATTCACCCATTAAAGTTTCATTTCTTTCTCCATCCTCTTATTTTCTTCATTTCGTTGCTTGTCTTTAGACTCTTTTTCTTAGAATGAACAGAGATCCCATCATCTGAATCACCAAATCATAGACCTATAGAGCTAAAAAAAAGACAAACCTGAACAAGGGATCAACCAGCCTTTACTGGAAGACTTCCAGGGAGAGGGAAGCCTAACTATGGAAGTAGCCCGAGAGCATGATCTAACTGGTACCTATCCTGCCTCTGACTGAGTACAGTATCCAAATATGATACTTAGCCTCTTGGTGAGTGACCTCACTAGACTATTCTGCTTCTCATAGGAGGGACCCAAGCCACAGTCAATATCATTGGGAAATATTTAACAAAATATCTAAAAATACAATAATGCATAGATAACACTATATCTTAAAACTAATTCATATGCAACCTCTAGAAATCCTTATGTTCAGATTAATGACCCTTTTTCAGTGTGAGTTGATTTGGTTGTTTCCAACTCTCTGTGACCCCATTTGGGGTTTTCTTGGCAAAGATACTAGAGTGGCTTAAAATTTCCTTTACCAATTTATTTTACAAATGAGGCAAATAAAATTAAGTGACTTGCCCAGGGTCACACAGATAGTGTTTTGAGGTCAAATTTGGACTCAGGTCTTCTTAACTCTAGGCTCAATGTTTTATCCATTGTCCTAGTGAGTTGATACCACTGATTTAATCCCATTATCTTATTTTTATTGATGAGGAAACTGAAATCCACCAAGATGAAATAATTACCTGAAGTTTTACAAGGTACAATGAATGGTAGTGTTGAGATTTTAACACACGTGATAGAATATAAGAGCGTGGATGTAAAACTAGAAGAGGCCTCAGAAGATAAATAGTCCAACTTACACATTTTACAGATGAAACTGAAGCCCCAAGAGGTTGAATGACTTGCCTAATATTGAACAGTAAGTATCAGAAGACAAAACAGGGATAAATGTAAAGTCTATATGTGGACTCAGTCATATGCATTACAAGATGGGAGACATCAGCAGGAATCATTTGATTGACCTGGAGCTTTTGGTGGACTTCAAACTCTATATGATTCAACATAAAAGCTTAGGAAATCTTAGTCTATATTGATAGAGTCATGGTATTCATAATTAGCAGGGGAGAAAGCTTGAGCTCCAGAACTGGTCATAGGGAGAACTCTGTCTCTTTTAGGAAGCACATTAATAAACTGAATTGGGTCCATAGAAGGGGAACCACAATATTAAGAGGAGTGAAGAATGTACCCTCTGATGTTTCAGCTGAAGGAACATGGTGGGTTTTGCCTAGAAAAGAAAAGACTTATGGGTGACAGGATAGATACTTTCAAATATTTGAAGGACTTGAATGAAAAAGACAAATTATACTGTTCTGCTTGGCTCTAGAGGACAGAACCAGGAACAATGGAGGAAAGATATAGGGAAAACTAGGTTAACTTGCTCTATGGAAAAACACTCTGTCCATCAAAACTGTCCCGAAATGCAATGGATTGCATTATAAAGTAGCAAGTAGTGGACATACTTAATCAGGAGCTGATACTTTAGTTTGGATAGGGTTGGTTGAAGATGCTCTTTTAGTTGCCTTCCATCTTTGAGAATCTAGGATTCTGGGATTCATCCATGTGGCAGCTCCCAGGGGCCTTACCTCCTCAGGAGACACCCAGAACTCTATAGTTCCCTCAAATCACGGAGACATTTTGAGAAAGTTAAACAAAATCCTCTTGTTTTCTTAGAAAGGAGAGAGTTAGGATTGATATTCAGGAAGAACTGGATTCAAATCTTGCCTCAGATACTCACTAACTAGTTATTTGTTCCTGGACAGGTACTGAAACATCTTTGCATCTCAGTTTCCTTTTCTGTAAAATTAGTGTGTTGGACTTAATGACTCCTAGGATCCCTTCTAACTCTATTATCTTATGACTGATGACAATACATTTTGAAATCTAAATCCTTTTTTGGAGGGGGCGGGAACTGTTGCCTCTTTGAAAACAGATTTTTCCCAACAAAGGGTCCCATAGGCAGGGTGGAGGTGTGGCCTGGAGTGGGGTGAACAATGAATATGCTTCTTGTCCAGGGATGATTGATGCGTTCCTCATTTTCTCAATTTTTTTCAAAAGGACAAAACCCAACTCTTTTAATGAACCCAGCTCAATAATTCCTAATCCCAAAGTTAAACACTAACAGGGGACTCAATAGCGGCCCTCCCAAGTCTCAAGACACAAGTCACGACCAGAAACCATTTGTAAACATTCCTGAAATTAAAGTGCTTTCTTTCTTTCTCATGCCCCTATCCCCCCCCACCCCCAAACCCTGTAGGCATCTACTCTCTCATAATCTTCAGCCTCAAAACATAAGCTCATTGGATCCCTTCCCACCCAGAACAATGGTTTTCAAATTGGGTGTCGAGATGACTGTAGCTCAGAGAAGGTTCTCTCTTCTTGAGAAAGACTTGGGTCAATTCTTTTTTTTTAGTTCTCAAGATAGCAAGACACTTAAAAGGCTTCTGTTCTCCACCCCACCCCCATTTCTTCCCTCCTTACTATTCTTTTCTAGAGTGAGGCACCTTTAGAATCAGAGAAAACAGCAGTGGAATTGTGACTGTTTCTCATGTCTTACACCTGCTGTCAGCTATCCTTGTTTCTCCATCTCTCTGTCTCTTGGTATTCTTCCCTCTCTTCTTCCCTCTTTTTCTCTCCATCCTGTCTCTTTCCTCCATCTCCTTCTCTCTCTCTCTCTCTCTCTCTCTCTCTCTCTCTCTCTCTCTCTCTCTCTCTCTCTGTCTCTTTCTTCCCCTTCCCCCACTTTCTTCTTATTTCTCTATTCTTCCCCTTTCCCCCACTCTTTTCATCCTTCCATCTCTGTCTTGATTCTCTCCTCTGTCTTCCTCCCTCTCCCATCTCTTTCTTCCTCCCTTTCTCTGCCTTCCTCCCCTTCTCCACTTTTTTCATCCCTCCTTCTCTCCCTCTCTTTCTGTCTTTGTCCTCTCCTCTGTCTTCCTCCCTCTCCCCTGCTTTCCCCTTCTCAATCTCTGCATCCTTCCCATCCCCCATTCTTTTTATCCTTCCCTCTCTGTCTGTCCTCTCCTTTGTCTTCCTTCCTCTTCCCTCTCTCTCCCTCCCTTTCCCTGTATTCCTCCCCTTCCCTCCATTCTTTTCATCCTTCCCTCTCTGTCTCTGTCCTCTCCTCTGTCTTCCTCCCACTTTCCCCCATCTATGTCTTCCTGCCTTTCCTCCTTTCTTTTCATCCTTCCCTCTCTGTCTCTGTCTCTGTCTTTTTCCTCTCCTCTGTCTTCCTCCCACTTTCCCCCCTCTATGTCTTCCTCCCCTTCCTCCTTTCTTTTCATCCTTCCCTCTTCTCTCCCTCTTCATCTCTGCCTGGATTTCCTAGATTGTTTTGGTCTGGAATAGAAAGAGTACTGGACTTGGAGTCCAAAGAAATGGAACTGAAAGAAAATGAATCTGAGCTCGCTCACTTGCTGCTGGGTTCCCTCGGATCTGCTTTGTATGTGAACCGGTCATGTACTTCACTTGTGACAATAATCACCTCCATGTGTACTAGAGAGACACACGTGGAAGGAGTTGCCAGGATCGATGGAGATCTAGTTACAATGGGAGCTGAGGGAGCTCTTTCACTCTCTATATGTCCTCACCTATCTGGAAACTTCTGAAGGAGAGGAAGGTATAGTAATGTATACAGTGACAAAGGAATTCAAAGTAGAATCCATGTGGTATACCCATCATCATCATCACAGTTAATATTTAGGTAAGATATTAGCCAAATTGTTACTGAATTTAAGTTTCATTATAGCCTTGGGAAGTAGTGCCAAGGCTATAATGAAACTTAAATTCAGTAATTTAATTATTATCCTATTTTACAGATGAGGAATCTGAGGCAGACAGAGATAAGTGACTTATCCAGGGTCATATAGCTAGTAAGTATCGAGGCAGGATTTATCCTCAAGTTTTCCTAACTCCAGGGCCAGAACCCTATTCTTCCTGTGCCTGTACCTCCTGGCTAGCTATACCTTCTTTCCCCTTTATCCCAAACTGACTGGGCATCTTCTACGTATGACTTATCTACTCTAGTCTAGGGGATTTTTAAATTTGCTTCAGATTAGTAATTTCTTTTGTGGTGGCTAATGAATATGATTGCAGAGTGACCAAAAGGGTTTGTGATTTTTTAGGGAAGAAAACCCAACATTGCTGCCTCCCCTGCTCAGGGCTGGATGCATCTCCCATTTTGTCCCTGAAGAGTTTCCCCCATTGCTATCTGCATCACTGGAATTGATCACACAACAAGGATTAGTGGACCTCAGTTTTTCATCTGTAAAATGGGAAGGATGAATGAGAGGACCTTTAAAGTCTCTTTCAGTTATAATCTCTCTTTCTGGGACTCTGTCTTGCTTTCTCCCTTTCTCCCTTTCTCCCTTTCTCCCTTTCTTCTTTTCTATTTTTATGTCTCTCCTTTCTCTGTTTTCTGCCTCTCTCTAAATATTTCCTTCCCTCTCTTTGCTCTCTCTGCATCTTGGCTCACTGGGGATAATGGCGCTTAGGTACATCTACATAGTTTGGAGTTTAGGGGGGCTTCCCTCCTAGTTCCCTCTACTGAACCACTGCCCATATGGAGAAGTAAGAGTAAACAGAGAAAGTGAGAATGTCAACAGAGGAGTTAACATAAGCAGAAGAGGTGATGATGTTTCAACAAAAGTTGAAAGCGAAGTATGACAAGAAGCAGCTGCAGCATGAATAATTTGGCAGCCAGGACTCAAGGGGTTGGTTCAAAAAACGCCCCTTCCTCGCCAAGCCTTTGGGGTGGGGGTAGCCCTGAGCAGTCAAGCTCCAGGTACTTGGGGAAGAGAGGCAGTCCTAGAGTGGAAGAGACTTTGAAAGGCAACTTCACAATCTCAGGATTCAAGATGGAGAAAATACTCTAGTGGAAAGAACCCAAGACTGGAAATTTTGTTCAAAGACTTGCCTTTATAACCTTGGGCCAGTCACTCACATCTATGTTTCTCAGGCTCCTCTTCTTGCCCAACTCCCCCATTTTAAAGATGATGAAACTGAGACTCAAGGGAGGATGGGCAAGATGCTACTTGCCCTTTGGAGCTAGGGAGCTGGTTCAAAACAACTCTCTGAAGTCTATAGTTATACTTTTGGTGGGGGGGGGGTGGCATTTACACCTTGGGAAGGAGCAAAGGCCACATAGCTGGGCTTTATTTATTGTCTTGTTGATTTTTAGACTTAAGAAAGTGATAGAGAAAATGTTACTAAAGTGTGTTAAAATGTGTTAAAAGTGTGTTGTGAAAAATATTCATAGCAGCTCTTTTTGTAGTAGCAAAGAATTGAAAATCAAGGGGATGCCCATCAATTGAGGAATGGCTGAACAAGTTGTGTTATATGAATGCGATGGAGTACTATTGTTCTATAAGACATCACGGGGGACAGGATTTCAGAAAAAGTTTGGAAAGACTTACATGAATTGATGCAGAATGAAATGAGCAAACCCAGAAGAACATTATACACATGAACAATAATATGGGGTGATGATCATCTTTGATGGACTTGTTCTTTTCAGCAGTGCAGTAATCAAAGACAATTCTAAAAGACTTATCCATATCCAAAGAAGGAACTATGGAGTTTATTTTTTTATTTTTTAGGTTTTTGCAAGGTAAATGGGGTTAAGTGGCTTGCCCAAGGCCACACAGCTAGGTAATTATTAAGTGTCTGAGGCCGGATTTGAACTAAGGTCCTCCTGACTCCAGGTCCGGTGCTCTATCCACTGCACCACCTAGCCGCTCCAGAACCATGGAATTTAAGTGAAGATCGAAAGCTTATTATCCTCAATTTAAAAAAAAAAATTGTCTTATGTATGGTCATTTTCTCTCTCTCTAGTGTTTTCTTCTATTTGCATTTGAGTCTTCTCTCACAACATGATCAGTATGGACCTATTATTTAGCATGGTTATAAATATAGAGCTACAGCAGATTGTTTTCTGTCGGGGAATGGGAGAAGGAAGGGAGGGAAGGAGAAAAAAGGAAAACTCAAAATCTTACAAAAAATGTTTGGTAAAAACAACTACTTTATATAGTTGGAAAAACAAATATATAAAATGGTTTTTTTAAAGTGTGTTGTGAGAGCATGTTTCCCTTTCCTCTCCTAACTGATTTCAGATAAAAGGAACAAAGATTTGGAGCTGGAAGAGACCATTCATTTCTTGTAGATGTAATGATACTCCAATCTCAGTTTTCAGTTGAATGGAGCACTAGTTTCATTTAGCCAATTAAAATCCATTAGCTTTTACAAAAGCATGTTTAATGAGAAGATTTGTTAAGGGTGGAAGTACAAACCCTTCTCCTGGGTAGCTCTGCACACACCCTTCTTTATATCATTTAGGTCCCTAGGGAGATTGGGATCAGACCCAATGGAGGTGCTGGACAAGTTTGTTTCCCAGTATGATGGATGGATGATTCTGCATCTCTGGTACCTCTGGGATTCTATGGATCTATGCTGGGTCAGACTGTGATGCTAGAGGTAGGTGGGAAGAGAGCAATCAGGCACTATCTAAGCACGTTACAAATATTGTCTTATTTTATCTTTACATTAATTTTAGAATTCAAGTGCAATTATTAGTCAGTTTACAGATGAAGAAACTGAGGTAGACATAGGTTAAATGACTTGCCCCCAGGTTGTAAGCATCTGAGGCCAAATCCGAACTCAGTTCTTCCTGACTCAAAGCCCAGCAATTCTATCGATGACACCTTTACTCTCATGGTCTGGCTTCTGGCAAATCCCAGCATGCATTTCAATTCTTGGACTTCTGTTGCTTTACTCTATTGAATGTCTACTTTTGATGCTCACAGGGTCATGGCTATATCCAATATTCCTTCACCTAAATTCAGGAATAACTAGCAGATATTAACATTGAATAATAATACTAACAATCTAATAATAGAATCAGGAGCAGCAGCAGAGTAAAACACCCCTCCAGACACATGGTTGTGGTCCAAGTGGGGACATAAGGACATGAGGCCTTTCTTGCTAACCAAAGGCTTACAGCAATTCTTTTTTTTTTTTAATTTTTTTTACAGCAATTCTTAACTCCTTTTCTGAACACAACCAACCAAGAAAGTGGAAGAGTTAAAGCAAAGACACTCACTGGCTGACTTTTTGAAAACATCCCTGTTCTTTCAGTTGTCAGAACTTTTTTCACCACATGAATAGAACCCATGCTTGTGTTTCAAATTCAGGATTCAGCCTTTCAGGGAGCAGGCTCCCCAGCTTCTTTCATACATCAGCTGATTATGGGCATGGGTTCACTGCTGCCTTCCCCACTCCCACCAGTAGCATGGGGAAATTGAGGTCTGAGGAAGCTAAGGACCTCCCCATATATAGCAATTGTCAGAGGTGGGATTTGAACTCAGATTCTCTAATTCCAGAATCAAGTATGTGTTTGAAGTGTATAGAGTGCAGGGGCTAGAGTCAGGAAGACCTGAATCCATATCTAGCCTCAGATACTTACTAGCTGGGGGACCCCTAAAAAGCCATTTAATCCTGTTTTCCTCTGTTTCCTCATCTGTAAAATAAGAATAATAATAGCACTTGAATCCTAGGGTTGTTGTGAAGACCAAATGAGATTATATTTTTAAAATGCCATTCAAATCTTAAAACATTATATAATATGCTTATTATCATTATCATTAAATCAGATCTTAGAGATCATTTAGTAATTCCTTATGATTCATTGATTTTCTTTTTTTTTTTTTTTTTTTGGCAAGGCCATGGGGTTAAGTGGCTTGCCCAAGGCCACACAGCTAGGTAATTATTAAGTGTCTGAGGCCGGATTTGAACTCAGGTACTCCTGACTCCAGGGCCGGTGCTCTATCCACTGCGTCACCTAGCCTCCCTGATTGATTTTCAAGGTAATTAATCACGAGTCACTACCACAAATTATTGTGTGACCTCAGGCAAGTCACTCTCTGGGACTTAGTTTCTCCATCTGTAAAATGAAGGGTTGGTTTCTAAGATTCTTTTCCATAGTCCCTGTTTCTATAACTAGGGACTATGATGTGGTGCTCCAAGATGTTGAAAATCAAGAACTGACAAAAGAATTTGGCCCAGCTCTCTTCTGGAGATTCTGGGGCCTTCAGTCTTGATCTTCTTCCTGAGATTGGCTCTGACCTTTCAGTGGGAGGAGTTTGAGACCGTGGGTTTGGACACATAGGCTGGGCCTCAGCTATGGTGGGATGTATGGTGGTGGTGGCCAGGGGCTCTGGAGTATCATGGCAAAGGAGAACACAAAGTGAGGCTTGTTTATCTCATGGGTGGAAGTTCTCAAGAAAACCAAACACAGGTTTGAAGCCTGCAGAACAGGTGGGTAGCAGCCCTTCTTCCAAAGCTCTTCTTGCCTCTCTCTGGAACTTAAGGTTCTGACAACTGAAAATTTGGGAAAAGGCTCAATAGCAAGATATAGAATACCCACATAAAGTGACCTTCAAGGTCAACTAGTCCAATGCTCCCATTTAATAGATAGTGAAATTGAGGCCCAGAGAGGAAGAAATCATTGGCTTAAGGTCACATAGTTCATCTTCTAGATCACATTATCAGAAAGGTTCAGAAAGCAGGAAACGATTTGTCAGGGGGTTACACAGTTACCCTAGAGGGTCAGAAACTGGCCACCATGAGGTTAGTGGAAGAACTGAATTTAGAACTTGGGACGACTATATCCTAGGTTAGGTTTCATGCAACTTGTCTTATCATGGAGGTCAAAAAGAGCACTAGATTTAGAATCACAAGGGACTGAGTTCAAATTCTGACTGGAATGCCTAGTACTCAAATATGATCTTGGGTAAGTCATTTTGGGATAGGATTAGATACACAGGAAAAAAACAAAGGATTGCTCATACCCTCAAGGAATTTATATTCTATTGAGAAAACTACAGGGAAATATAAGTGCATAAAAGAATGTTAATTTGAAAGCTTTCCCTGGAGTTCCTTATACAGAGTGCTCCCACTAAGATACATGTTCTTGCAGCCTTATGGCATCACTATAAGAATACTGGAGTTAAGGAGATAGGCTATTGTGTCACAGAGCAGCCTAGGTGTTGTAAATATTGCAAATTTCTCCAAAGGCAATTCAAGCAGATACCTATATGAATGACATGATGGCTATTTGCCTGAAATACCACCATCAAGTTTTATTTCTGTTGGGCAGGAGCACTTAATCATTGTGTGTGTGTGTGTGTGTGTGTGTGTGTGTGTGTGTGTGTGTGTGTGTATGTGTCCTGGATCCCTCTGACAGCCTGGGGAAGCCTATGGACCCATTCTTAGCATCTTTTATTTTATTTTTCCAGTTACATATTAGGAAAGTTTTTCAACATTCATCCATAGGCAAATGCATATTTTTAAGTTACATCATTTCCTCCCTCCCCTCAGCTGCAAACAGTCTGGTAAATATTGTACATATACTTTTGTGTTTAACTTGTTTACAGATTAGTGGTTTTCTATATGGGGAATTAGGACTAAGGGAAAGAAAGAAAACCATCAGGATCATATTTTTAAATGCATAAAATAAAATACATAGGTGTGCCAAGAAAAATGAATATAATGATGTAAAGATATAATTTCTTTTTTCCAACTTGACGGAATGCCCCTCCCTGAAAAAAAAATTCTTTTCTTTTTTTTTTTTTTGCAAGGCAATCGGGCTAAGTGACTTGCCCAAAGGCCACATAGCTAGGTAATTATTATGTATCTGAAGTTAGATTTGAACTCAGGTCCTCCTGACTCCAGGGCCAGTGCTCTATCCACTGTGCCACCTAGTTGCCCCCCAAAAATATTCTTAAAAAATTCATGGACTTCAGGAACTTAAATTAAGTAAGATCTCATTCCTCTTAAAAATGTATAGAAAGGGGGCAAAGCCAAGATGGTAGCAGGAGAAGAGCCTCTCCTAGGTGCTCTCTCCAAAATATTTCAAAAATCTTAAAATTATTACTCTAAATTTTCAAGAGACAGAATCTACAGAAAGATCCAGTGAGGCAACTCTCCAGCCCAAGGTAACCTGGAAAATAGTGGGGAAACTCTGTTCCACAGGGTTAGAGGGAAGGCCCCATCAGAATGAAGAAACCAGCCTCCTGGGAACAGCCCCAGGGTTCCTGGCAGCAGAAGCATTTTACTGACCTACACCCCAGGTAGCACAAAGCACAACTTGGAAGATCAGCAGGGAGACATATGCCAGAGTAAGTGTGAAGCCCAGGCCCTCAGCCGATTGCAGCACTCAGCATGGCCATGGCATTCAGCATGCACATGGCATTCAGCATGCCCAGATCCAGGAAACAGAAGCAGGCTTGTGGAGCTGGCAAGCAGGAGCCCCTAGGCAGCTGCACCTTGAGTGTGCAGCCCACTGAAGGCAAGGGAGTGGAAGGAGACTTCTGAGGTTTGTCCAAACAGGACTCTGGGGCTCTGACCACATTCAGATCCTGATCACAGCCTAAGCCCCCCATAGAATAGGGACCCTCTCCCTCAGTCCCATGGCGGGGTGTGTGTGTGTGTGTGTGTGTGTGTGTGTGCTTGTGGTCATTCACAGACCAGGAGAACAGTCAGAGCCTCACACACTGAGGTCCTTGTGGGGGTGACCCAATAAAACTCAAAAGCTCAGTAAGCACCCCAAAAACCAGGCACAGGCTGGGGAAATGAATAAATAGACAAAAAAAGGAACCTGACCATTGACAAATCCTTTGTCTATGATCCCAAGGAGAATCAAAATACTCAATCCGAAGCTGAAGTAGTACAAGCTTCTGCATCTAAAGATTCCAAGAAAAATAGAAGTTGGGCTCAGGTTATGCCAGATCTCAAAAAAGATTTTGAAAATCAAGTAAGAGAGATAGAAGAAAAATTGGGAAAAGAAATGAGAGAGATGCAGGAAAAACATGAAAACGAAGTCAGCAACTTAGTCAAGGCAATCCAAAAAATGCTGAAGAAAATAATATGTTAAAAACCAGCTTAGGTCAAATGGGTAAAACAGTTCAAAAAGTTATTGAGGAGAAGAATGCTTTAAAAAGCAGAATTGGCCAAATGGAAAAGGAGATAAGAAAGCTCTCTGAGGAAAACAAATCCTTCCAGTGTAGAATGGAGCTAAAGAAAGCTGATGACTTTACAAGAAATCAAGACACAATACTTCAACACCAAAAGAATGAAAAATTAGAAGAAAATATGAAACATTTCATTGAAAAAACAACTAATCTGGAAAGCAGGTTCAGGAAAGATGATTTAACAATTATTGGGATACTAACAACAAGTAAATGAGGAAAAAAATACCTTAAAAAGAAGAATTGGCCAGATGGAAAAGGAGATAAGAAAGCTCTCTGAAGAAAACAAATCTTTCAAATGCAGAATGGAGCTAAAGGAAGCTAATGGCTTTGCGAGGAGTCAAGACACAATAAAACAATATGAAAAGAATGAAAAACTAGAAGAAAGCACGAAATATCTCATTGCAAAAACAATGGATCTGGAAAATAGATACAGCAGAGACAATTTAAAAATTATTGGGCTGAAAGTCATGATCATGAAAAAGAGCCTTGACTTCCTTTTTAAAGAACTTCTACAGGAAAATTGCCTTGATATCCTAGAAGCAGTGGGCAAAATAGAAATGGAGAGAATCCACCGATTTCTCCCAGAAAGAGATCCAAAAAACCAACCCCAAGGAATATTATAGCCAAGTTCCAGAACTCCTGAGTCAAAGAGAAAATATTACAAGCAGCCAGAAGGACATAATTCAAATATCATGGAGCTGCAGTCAGGATCACACAGGACTTAGCAGTAATTACATTAGGGGCTTGTAGGACTTGGAATATAATATTCCTGAAGGCAAAAGAACTTGGAATGCAACTGAGAATCAACTACCCAGCAAAACTGAACATCCTCTTCCAGGGGAAAAGATGAACTTTCAATGAAACAGGGGAATTTCAAATTTTCTTGTTAAAACGACCAGAGCTGAACAGAAAATTTGACCTTCAAATACAGGACTCAGGTGAAGCATAGAGAGTGGAGAAAGGTAAATTATGAGGGACTTAATGATGATGAACTGCACGTATTCCTGCATAGAAAAATGATACTTATAATACTCATATGAGCCTTCACATTTAATAGAGCAGGTAGAAGGAGCTTTTATAGATGAAGCACAGGAGAGAGCTGAATTTGAAGATATAATATATTGTAAAAAAGGAGTCAATGGCTAAAAGGGAAATGTATGGGAAGTAAGAGAAAAGAGGGGTGGAATAGGCTAAGATATTTCATATAAAAGATTTTTTTTTTGCAATGAGCTTTTGCAGTGATACGGAAGGGAGGAAGAAGAGAGGGAATGAGGGAACCTTCACTCTCATCATAAATGGCTCAGAGAGGAAACAGCATACACACTCAATAGGGAAACAGCATGCATACATATCTAGAGTAAAAAGGAGAGAAGGGTGGGACAGAGGGAAGGGAGGATGTGGGTGATAGAGGAGAGGGTATATTATAGGAGAGAATAGTCAAATATAAGACACTTTCTTTTTTACTTTTTGCAAGGTGCTGGGATTGGTTGGCCTGTCAGGGACCATGGAGCCAGGTGGTTGCTGTGGCTCTGGGGTAGTATGTGAGCTTGGGGCCTCTTGGCCCCAGGGCCAGTGCTCTGTCTATTGCACCACTCAGCTACCCTACAGTACATTTTAGAAGAGGGACAGAGTGAAAGGAGAGAAAAAATATAATATATGGTATTGGGGAGGAATGGATGGAGGGAATTGCAATCAAGCAACAGCAACTGTGGAAAAATATGGATGGAAGTAACTTCTGTGATGGACTTATGATAAAGAATGTGATCCACCTGAGTCAGAGCTGATGGTATCAGAACAGAGGATGAAACACACACACACACACACACACACACACACACACACACACACACACAAATGTATAGAAAGGTCTAGCACAATGTCTGACATGGTGTGGATACTTAATGCTTAACTAATTGATTATCTAGGTGTGATTTATTCTGTGAGCCAAGGCAAAAAAACCAAAACATTCTTTCTGAAGTGTCCTTGGGTTATAGCAGAACAAGAAGAAGGGGCAGATGCAGGTCATGTCCTAGGAAGCTCTCAATCTAGTAGGGGCCAAGACAGGTAGAACAGAGAACTGGGTAGAACAGAGGACAGAGTTGGGTAAGGGAGTGGGGCAGAAGGTGGCAGAGGGTGGGACAAGAGGTGACAGAAGGTGACAGGGGATGACAGGGAATGGGGGTTGGGCAGGAGTGTTGGGGGAGAGGATGGGAGATGGTGTAGGAGGTGACAGAGAGTGGGAATGGGGATAGGGCAATAATGGGATGGGGGTGAGAGGTGATGCAGGAGATGGCAGGAGGTGGGAGGAAGCAGGAAACTCATTTCATGCTATGCAGGTCAATGGACAGGAGCTTTTAACTGGCCTGGGGTACCTGAAGAAGATTTCTCACCTCCTTTCCATCATGGTAGAAGATGAAAGTAATTTTTTAAAAAGGGGTGGGGTGGGGAGAAGGAGCCAGAGCTTAGAGTCAAGCCTGTGTATGGTTACTCTTAGAAGAGCTCCTGTGCAGCCTGGATAGTGTGAAAACCCTTAGTTCCTGGGCTTTGTGAGGAATATGGAGCAAGAGGGTACAAAAAAAAGAGGAATAGAAGAGAGGTGCCAGAGATAAAATTTTCTGGCTTCTAAGTTTTCCAGACTGAGGCAGCCCACATAAAGTGGGAAGGTTAGTTGAAGGTAATTGGGAAAGTTTAGCCTGGAGAAGAGATAATTCGAGGGGGTGGTGGTGGAGTAGGATCAGAGACCTAACTGCGGTGGGGATGACTGGGACTCTGCCCCAGGGAACTGAAAATTAGAGGGTGCTCACAAACACTTTCACTCTTTCTGCAGGTAGAAACAACTGAATTTAGCACCTAGTTAGCATAAGTAATTAGATAAAATGGAAAGCTAGCAGATGATTGCCCTCCTCTTTTCCTGTCCTAGCCCCCAGAGTTCCTTGCAGCTTTGACTTATTCTCTCTCCCAAATGATTCCCCAGAGGTAGCCTCACACTGTCCCTGAGGTCTCCACCCATAAAGGTCATACCTTGTACTGTCTCCTCCATGAGACTGTGCCCTCAAGTCCAAGGTCTCTTCCCACTTCTGGGGAGGGAGGGAACAATTGCAAGCATCTCCAGAGGTAGATTTGAGAGAGAGCCTTTTATGCTCTGCTTCAGGCCCCAGGCTTGTTGTTAGTTAGTTAGTTAATGGCTCTCGGGGCTGACCCAGAATCCTAACTTCTCAGAGATAGGGAAGGCCTGAGGGTTGTCAAGTCTTCTCATGCCTGAACAAGATCTCTTCTTCTATAGCTTTGACAAGTCCTTGTCCAACTTGGCCCAGCTAGAAGCCTCCTAATGACAGCATTCTGTTCTTTGTCTGGGTAGCCCATTCCATTGCTGGAGGGTTCTCTTTGGGAGGGTTTTCCTTTATATTCTGTTGCCATTTGCCTCCAGCCTCCACCCATAGCTCCCAGTTCTGCCTTTTGGAGCAAAGGAGAACACATTTTTGCATTCAGTTTTTTTTCCAAACACTTAAAAGATATCCAGCACTTCACAATCAAGAATTTTCTTTTCCAGTAGTTGTTGTTCAGTTGCATCTGACTTTTTTTAAAGGATGATTTTATTTATTTTGAATTTTACAGATTTCCCCCCTAATCTTGCTTCCCTCCCCCACCCCTGACAGAAGGCAGTCTGTTAGTCTTTACTGCATTTGACTTTTGTGATTCCATTTGAGGTTTTCTTGTCAAAGATACTGAAGTGGTTTACCAATTCTTCTCCAGCTCATTTTACAGAGGAGGTAACTGAGGCAAACAAGGTTAAATGACTTGCTCAAGGTCACCTAGCTAGTAAGTGTCTGAGTCCAAATTTGAATTCAGTTCTTCCTGACTCCCGGCCTTGGCACTCTAATTCTCCACTGTGCTATCAAACTCCCCACTTCTTTTTCAGGTGGAATATCCCTAATACTGTCAAATGATGTCTTGACAAGGAAAACTCGAGCCACACAACAAACCTGATAAGCAGGCATCCCATCTTAGCTTGAAGGTCTTCTCTAAGAGAAGTCATCCATCCTTGAGTCATAGGGAAAGAAATTAGATTTGTTTTGATTGGCCCAGAGGGCTAGACCAATGGAAGGAAGGGAAAGAGGGTGGACTTCAGCTAAATATGATACAAGGGTAACCAAAATCAGAACTGCTGCACGTAGAAAAGGCTGCTTTTGGAGGGAATGAGCTCCTTGTCATTGGAGATTTCCAAGTAGAGACTGAATGACCTCGGTGTCTGGGAAATTCCTGAACCAGAAAAGCATGTTGGGATGGATGACCTTTGACTTTTGGTTTGGGTGACATCCGCTTGATATCCTTTTTAACACTAAGATTCTGTGACTTAGTCCAAGAACATTTGGGCCTCTGGAGGGGGATGAATCTGGGAGCCTGAAGGTGCTGGATGAGCCATTCAGTTCACACCTGTTGAACAATGGACCCTGGTCTAGTTCAGAAGACTGAGATAGTTGTGGGCCAGCCAATAATGAGCATCTGTGTGCTGGGAGGCAGGGAGAGATGGGTCCGCCGGCCTGGGGATCTATAGGTACCAGAGAAGATATCTTGCTACAGTATCTTGGGTAAGTCCATTTTCCTCGATGGGCTTCCATTCTTTTCTCTGCAAATAGGGTCTTGGGGCTGTCAGGCTAAAGCCCCCTTCTCCCTTCCCCCCTATGATGCATCAGTCTGTTCTCAACCCAAACTGACCTAAAATTATATAGACATTAACTCCTGTTGCCTCGGTGAGGTTGAGGATTAGTAAGTCGGGCAAGAATTTGGTTTCTGGGTCTTGTAAGTTCTTGCTTCATGCCACTGGATTCCACATAATCCCCCGTGTGGTGTAACCAGAGAAGATCCTGCCTCAGCCAGGGCCATGATACAGTGCCCAAGTCATTGAGGAGAATGGGCGGAGGTGAAGGGGGGAGAATGATTTTTGGCTGGGAAGCTGCATTCCAATTAGTCCTGGAGAAAGCTTTGCACGTACTCATTGACCTGGGAGCCAACTGGATACTGTGACAGAAAATGAGATCTTGTGGAGGCCTTATAAAAACAGGGAAGCAGAGAACTCAATGTGGAGAAGGCACATTGTACCGATTAGAGATTACAAGGTAGTAGATCTCTGGCTCAATACAAGGAAGAATCTCCTAATGAGCCCAACATCAAAAAGAGACTGTCAGAAGATAGTGAGTGAGCTTCCCATTAGAGCCAGGACTCAGGCAGAGGGGAAGCAAAGTCCAGTCAAAGGGGTTGAAGATGGGATTCTTATTCCCCCTGGAAAGAGGCTTGGACTAGGTGCTTTCTGAGGGCCATCTATGCCATTCTAACTCTGAGAACTTCCATATGAAATTCTAACTGTTGTTAGATATAAAAACTCAAGCCCCAGGGGGTACTGTGCAGAACTTGAAGACTGATTTGTAATCAGAAGTCCTGGATTTGAATCCTAGCTCAGCTCCCTTACCCTGCCATGTCATTTTTTACAAAATCTATAGCCTTGATTAAATCACTTTCCCTTTTCAGAATTTTAGCTTCATCATCTCTCAAACATTAGTGATTCTTGCTCTACTAGGCTCCAGGATTGTCGTGGGGTTGCAGCATCACTTCTGAGAAGCCTTCCCTGATTCTTTGTTCTTTTTATCTCTTAGTTATTTTGCATTTCTCTCCAGAAGAATGGAAGCTCATTGAGGACAGGAGCTGTATAATTTTTGTCTGGCTGGCCCAAGTTTCTTCCACAAACTACTGAATTCAACGGAACTGCAAAATGCCAGAAAGACCTTTGGAACAAAGGACATAGAATATAAGAGCTGGAACTTGAGAGAAGGTTAACCTGTGGTTCAGATGCTTGTTTTGTGATAACCAGTGTGCTAATTGTGGCTCATAGACAAGTGACTTTTCCGGGTCATAGTGAATTAGTGAAAGAGTTGAGAAGGGAGAGATTCCATCTTTCAGATAGTCCTTATTCTTGCAGGGACCCTGAATTTCTGGATCATAAACAACATGCATTATTAATTGGTAACTAACCTTTAACAGTTGATGACAGATCAAAGTCTACCTTAGCCCTCAATCAGAGAGGGACTTGAATTTCAAAATTGCAGGTTCTTTGACAGAGTAGGAGTGATGTTCTGCAGGAAATCTGTCTCAAGGGATCCATGTCCACAGGGCTTGTCAACTGTCACCTTATTATTTGAGGTATATTCCAACTCTGTGATTGATGATTCTGTAATTCCTACTAAGGTGTTAGTGACTAACAACTGAAATCTTGACCTTTCCCAAGTGGTGGTGGTGGTGAGGTAGAGCAGGTAGAGGTGGAGGTAGGTTAGGCTTGGCAACAAAAGCAACAATGAGGAATAATGGGTGCAATGCAATTGGCTTGAAGGGAGGCAACTTCTTTAAAATCTGAGCTGTCCAACAATGGAATGGGCTGTCTTTAAAGGTAGAGAGCATCCTGGCACTGAAAGTATTACAGTGAAGGGAATTCATCTAACATTCTCTGTTCTATGTTCTAAGACCCCTTCAGATGCTGATGTTCCCTAATATCTCCTGTTCCACATTCTAAGGCCACCTTCAGCTCTGACATGCAGTGAAATATGAGTCTTTCTCCATGTGATCTTAACTTTGGCCCTGAAACTTGGGGAACGGCCCAACATTTGACTACTGTTTTCTAATGGGACTCTGGGCGGGCTCTGAGCCTCCTGCCCTTGGGATCAGCACAATTGCCAACTCTACACATTCAGCAAGAGATAAAAGCTGAGTTAAAGCAAAAACCATGAAATTTTTAAGCTGTGAATGATTCATTCTCCTTTGCCATTTTTTTTCCTCCTGGCCAGATTAAGGGACTTGGGAGCTAGATCAGACTCCTGTTTACAAATAGATAGAGTGAGGCATCTTTCTGGGCCCAGTTGGGACCTTTTAGGCCTAACTCTCCCAGGAAGAGTTTTTTGGTTTTCCTCCAACCTTCTCTTGGCCAGCCCTTCTCTGCTATGATATCACCATTGATGGGGAGTTCACTATCTTTAGAAACAGTCCATCCCTTTGTGGGACAGCTCAGATTTTTCCTACTTCTGAATTTGCAAATTTATCACAAGCATACTTTGTATTGTGACTATACTTTGATTTCATATAATAACCATAAAAGACTGTGTGAAAACAGGTTTGTTTTTTAAAAAATGGTTTACCAAGGGCTTTACAGAGTGAGCATGACTTTATTGAGGGCTTAACAGTTTGTAACGCTCTTTCATTTACAAAGCTCGCAAAGCCCTTTATAGGTTATGAAGCTCTTTGGAGTTTACAAAATATTTCCCCATCCATTAATTCATTTAATCCTCACAAGAACCTGATGAGCAAGCCAGAGAAGGAATTATTATTTGTCTTAGTGTGGGCTGGTGATTTGGCCTGGCCAAAGCAAAACTGGGAGAAGTGATCCTTAAGAGGAAGGAATGAAGTCGCAGAACCTGAGCTTAGGAAAGGATCTCAGTCGGCATGAACAAATTGCACCTGATAGGAATTTCCCTGATCAACACTTGACATACTGCTTGGACACCTCTTGTGATGGAGGGAGTGAAACCCATTCCACCTTGTAACATCGGTTGTTATGAAGAACTTAGTTCTTGCCATAAAGAGAAATCTGCCTCTCTTCAATTTCTGCCTGTTGCTTATTCATATGTCTGTATTCTTAGGACTAAACAGAGAGTCCTGCAATTAGTAGAAGATGGAGGTGCCAGGTAGATTATGCAATGGCTAGAGCACAGGACTTGTAGACAGCAAGATCTGAGTTCAAATCCTGATTTGGATACTTGTGAGCTGTCTGGCCCTGGCAAGTGACTAATTTCTGTCCACCTTAGTATCTTCAATTGCAAAGTAGAGTCAATAATAACATCTATCTGCCAGTTTGTGAGGATAAAAATGAGATCATATTTGTAAAATGCTTTGCAAAGCTTAAAGGGTTATATAAATGTTGATTATTTTATGAATATGTCTTTTTTCAAAATGTTTTCTTTACAATAACTTTTAAAAGTAGTAAAAATTATTATCCCCATTTTACAGAGGAGGAAATAGAGGCCCAGGGAAGAGAGATAATGACTATGAATCAGTAAGTGTGGGAATATATGCCCCAGTCTCCTGACTTTCCTCCCAGAATGTTCTTATCACAGCTATTTAAGTTCCCCTCTTCATCTACCTCAAGAAAATAATTTCAGAGGCATACAATTGGGGTGGTAGAAGTAGCAGGACATGGTTTCAGTCAATTAAAAACTAGACAGTTTGCTAATCTCTGGGGGGGGGGATACAAAAAAGAGGCAAAAGACAATCCCTACCGTCAAGGAATTTACAATCTAATGATATTGAAACACTTACTAGCTGTGTGACCTTGGACAAGTCACTCACATCCAGGGTTATCTCCAATCTTCCTGATTCATATATGATCATTGGTAATTCAAAAGTAATGACAGGAAAGAATCTAGGATCTAGGGAAGCCTGAGTGGGTTCAAACCCTACCTCAGACTCACTATGTGAACCCCATTGAATTTCTGCAGCTTGGACAAAAGTAATAATAATCTGAAAGTTTACAAAGAGGGGTACATTGGGTAGTTCACTTGAACCTCCCAACAACCCAGTGAAGCAACCCAGAAATTTAACTATTGCTAAAATCCAGCTAATGAAATCACAGATCCATGTCCAAGAGAGAGTGGCTTGAGAAGCCTTGGCAGCTTTTCAAACACGGTAAGTCAGAGGTAACATGGAGTAGTAGAAAGAGAATAGATTTTGAGGCCAGAGACTTGCAGTACCTCTAATTAACTGTGTGACCTTCAATGAGTCATTTATCCATGTAGGTCTCAGTTTCCCTTTCTGAAAAGTACAGACAAGCAGACTCATACAATCTAGTATGGGTATTGTGAGAGAAATCCTTTGTAAACCTCAAGATGCCATAAATAATAATTATAGCTAACATTTAGATAGCCCTTATAAGTCTTGCAAAGTGGGACAAATATGATCTCACAACAACACTGGGAAATAGGTACTATCATCATCTCCATTTTCCAGATGAGGAAACTGAGGCAGACTGTTGTTAAGCAACTTGTCTAGGGTCACATAGCTATTAAGTGTCTGAGACATGAGTCAAACTGCTGATTGTTTTTAATGGTATCATCACATTCCATCTGGGGACCATTGAGTTTCCCTAGATCACTCCAACTGCCCTCCCTCTGGGGGAGGGGAGCCAGTATAACTTGCTCCCCAAGCTGGAGCCCCCACAGGTTTGCTGTGCTTTCATCTTCATCTTGGGGGTCCCAGTGACACAGCTCAGCATCCCAGCACACCCACCAGCAGCGTCGGCCCCCAGACCTTTATTTTTAGGGGACAAAGCACAGTGTATGTGGGGGCGGTCAGTTACAGGAACCTAACCTCCCATTTCTCAACGGTTTTGGCACCAGTTGAAAGCACGAGACGGCTTCTTCCAGCTGTTGAGTTTCCAGTCACCCATCCCTTCTTCTAACCCCAGCCTTGGAGGTCAGGCAGCTCTTCCTTGTTCATTCACCCCTTACTTCCCTGGCCCTTGGAAGGCTGGCTTATGTATTTCTCTGAGCTTCTTTGGTTCCTAGAGAAACAGGGATCTTTTCTCTTAGGCCTTTAGCTTTAATAATAACAACAACAATCTCTTTCACATAACAATGAAGGCTTGCAAAGCACTATACCCATTCTCTCATCTCTGGGGAGCTAGAAAGGATCTCAGAGACTATCTTGTCCACCCTCTTCATTTTACAGATGAGGATGCTGAGGTCTGGGGAGTCAGATCACCTAGTGAGTGGGCACCAGAGCTGGCATGTGAACCCTGGTCCTCAGATGCCAGAGCTAGGTCTCTTTCCATCCCACCATGCTCCCACCATGCCTCCCCACCTGACCTGAAAAGGTGATAGTATAAGAGTTGCTTATACTCATTTTGGAGATGAGAAAATTGAGCCTCAGAGCAGGTCAGTGACTCAGTCAGGATCTCAAGGATCACACAGAAAGTAAATGCCAGAATTGGTACTTGAACTCAGATCCCTTGGCCACAGGACCAAGGCTCTTCTGCTTTTTCTTCATCAATCATATCCTTGGTTTCCTCTCTTCTGTTCTTCTTTCAGCGAACCCAAGGGTCTTATGAAAGTTCCTAATTTCCTCATAACTCATCCTCCCCAATCCTCCAGCACATGAAACACCTTCATACTGACCCCATATCCTGTTCTATTCTTGACTTATCCCTTACACTATTAAATATTTTATGGGATCACAGACTCTCAGCGTTGGAAGGCACCCCAGAGGATATCTAATTCAATGTCTGCCTAAAGCACAAATCCCCTTGAAACTTAGTGAGTGATTTAACTGCTTCTTGGACTTCCTCTGACATGGGGAGCTCATCACCTGTAGAAGTACCAGGACCACTTTTGGACAGCTGTCACTGAGCTGAAATCTGCTTCTTTGCAACTCCCTGCCTTGCCCTCTCCTTTGTAGGAAGAATACATTGAATTCCTTTCCCTCCCAAAGTCACTCAAGCAATTAAAGATGGCATCATAACCACACCCACCTTGCCTCCAGGATTCTTTTTTTCCCCCAGGTTAGGTATCCCCAACTGATCCTACTGGAGTCCCATGATTAGGCAACTCCTGCTCCCCAGCATCCTCTGGATGCTCCAGTTTGTCATCGTGCTTTCTAAGATACAAGTGTGAAGAGCTCTGAGTTTGTTCTAAGACACTTTCCAGGCATTTTGACATTCTATTATTTTAAGTCCTAAGGCTTAGCATGGAGCTCTGACATTCTCTAAGCTCATGAAAAATTCTATAAGATGAAAATGGAAGGAGTTCTCAGTGCATCATCCAGATGTTTTGGCTTCAGTCCATCCCCCAGATGGTCTTGCTCTATAATTCATCATCCAGGTCCCTTTGCCAAAGGTTCTGTATATGTGGAAACATCTGGGGGATGGACAGCATTTTCCAGTGCATATCCAGATGTGAAGCTGTTTATAGACACAGACAATTCATTTCTGGTGACTTTTACTTTTGATTACCTTCAACCCTTTCATTCTATTCCACCATAGTATCCTAGCATTGATCTTGATGGATTTGAATATGTCCTCTAGTAACTTCCTCCCAAAGATCCTTCTGCTGCTCTCAGAGGTCAAACAGAATAAATCCAGTCCCTCTTCAAAATGTCAGCCTTTCATATATTGACTGGAGTTTGGTGGATTTGGAGGCAGGAGTTGTGGGTATAGTAGTAATAATAGTAGTAGTAGTAGTAGTAGTAGTAGTAGTAGTAGTAGTAGTAATAAATATTTATCTAGCTCCTTAGGTTATGCAAAAACTTTCACATATATTTACCCATTGTATGACCTCAATTAAGTCATTTTCCTCTCTTGGGACCTCAGTTTCCTCTTCTGTTGGTAATAACCATCTCATAGACTTGTTAAGAGGAAAGTATTTTCTAAAATGCTTTTGAAATATGAGTTCTGAGTATTCTAATTTAATAACTCTCATCTTGCACAAAGTCTTCTTTCTGACTGATTAAACATCATTATTTCCTTCCACCCTGTCTCCTCTGGAATAGTCTCAATCCTCTCATAGTCTGGGGAGTCGTTAGGGGTCACCTAGTGAGTGGGCATCAGAGCTGGCATTTGAACCCTGGTCCTCAGACTCCAGAGTCAGGTCTCTTTCCATCCCTCCATGCTTCAGGTCCTTCCCCACCAGTGACCTGAAAAGGGGGTAGTATAAGATCGTCTACTTCTGCACATGCTCAGCTAAGGCCAGAATGCTAGATTTGGTGTGACAAATGCAGAATAATCAAGACTGATTTCTTGCTATAATCCTCACTAACTTCTAGTTTCTCTTCCATCTTAACTTCCTTGTAATTCTCATCACTCTGCCTTATTCTCATGCATGTACAAAGTAATATCTCAGTTAACCAGAGCTCACTTATTCAGTTGCCTTATTGATAAGGATCCGACTCCAAAGGGGGAAGGAATCTAGGTCCAAAAGCCTCTGAATACCCAAAGTCTGTGTATGTTTCTAATGCCAGACTCAGACTCTCACTTGGAACCTATTACCATTCCTTTTATGAATAGTTGTAACAAACCTGGTAGCCTAGGGAGAATAGCTAAATTATATTCAATGAATTTCATTTGGAGAAGTTGTCTTTGACTTTCAATGTAGAAAAAAGGTTAGATTTGACTTTTGGCTGTTCTGGCTTCTGGCTAGCTATTTTTTTGCCTTTTTGTAAAATGTTTCCTCTAATGTAAAATGGGTATAATGATACTTGCCCATCTCCCTTTCTAAGTGATATGAGTACACTGCTTGGAGTTTGTAAACCATTCTCAAAAACAAGATCTAGGGACAGCTAGGTGGCGCAGTGGATAGAGCACTGGCCCCGGAGTCAGGAGTACCTGAGTTCAAATCTGACCTCAGACACTTAATGATTACCTAGCTGTGTGACCTTAGGCAAGCCACTTAACCCCATTGCCTTGCAAAAAAACTAAAAAAAAGTAAAAAAAACAAGATCTAGATCTGGAAAAGACCTTTGAGATAATGTATTTATAGATGAGGTAACTGAAACCCAGAGCAGGGAAGGGATTGACTCAAGATCATTAAGCTAATAAGACATGGAGCTGACATGTGAACCCAGATCTTGGACTCAAAAATCAATGCTCCTTTCATTTTAGTGTATGGGTAATGCTATTGAGATTTTACATATATATATATATATATATATATATATATAAATTCTTACTTCTAAATGATTAAAATAGAAATTGCCTTGACTCTAAAAGGTTCAAACCCTCAGTTGTCTGAAAAATTCTCATATTGTAGATAAGTTAACTGGATAAGTGAGGTTGGTCCATGTCTATCGATCAATAAACATTTATTAAACAGCTAATATGTTCCAAGCATTATACTAAATGCTGGGAATACAAAAAAGATAAAGAAGCAGTCCTTGCCCCCAAGGAACTTACAATCTAATGGAGGAGAAAACATGAAAATATATAAACAAAACAAGCTAGAGTTGGAATAAATCATTAGGAAATCATTAACAGAGGGAAAGTAATGGAATTAAGAGAGGTTGGGGAAGGCTTCCCATAGAAGGTAGCATTTTAGTTACAACTGAAAGAAAGTCAAGGAGGTCAGAAGGGAGAGCTGTCCAAAGGTCAGCTAAAGAGAATGCTCAGAGACAAGAGAACTGTTGTTTATGGGAGAGCCAAGAGTCCAGAGTCACTAGATGGAGGAATATGGGTTGGAGAATAATGTATAAGAAGACTTAGGAAGAGCTTTGAATGCCAAACAGTATTTTCTGTTTGATCCTAGAAGAAATAGGGAGCTGCAGAAGTTTATTGAGTAGTGGTAGGGGATGATGGGTAGGGTGTGTGTGTGTGATATGATTGACTCGAATTATAGGAAAATCATTTTAGGGACTGAAAGGGGAATCTGTTATAAATATCAAGCTTCAGAATCCGGGTTGACATCCAACTGCCACACTCACCAATGAGCCTCCCCTCCTCCCCCTTAGGAAGGGATAGCCTCGCCTAGAAAGTCAGTGATTCCCTGAATGAAAATTATCCTGGTGTTCCTGAAGCCAAACAGCTGCTTCTGGCTGGCTGGGTCCAGGGTGTGAAGAGGTGAGCACAATGTGACTCTCCTATAGAGATGGTTTTTAACCATTCCACTGGGGACAGCCTCGGATTTCTTCCCTGGAGTCACACACAGACTCAGCTGCTCTGCTCGGGGCCTCTCGGAGCTCATACTAATCCACCACGTGTGCAAAGAGCTTTTCTGGCCACATTCTGGAATTGCTCACGTTGCTAACAGAACTTTCAGGCTACAATCCCATGAGGCAGGTAGTGACAATGTTATTGTAACCCATTTTACAAGATAGGAAACTGAGGCTCAAGATTTGAAGTGATTTGTTTGAGATTATACAAAAAGCGAGAGACAGAACCAGGGCTCAAACCCTAAATCTCCCCAGTTCCAAATCTAGTGCTTCTACCATCTCCTCTTGGTCTTTGATCCTTGAAAGATCTTTTCCTTGAATTTCTCTGGGATCCACTCCTTAAAACTACAGGAATCAGAAAGACTTTATTCCCCAAAACATATTCCCATTGTTCTCACAGTCTAATTCTGACTTTGAGTCAGGTAGGGAGGCATTTGATATAATAGTGCTTCTAGTGTAGGAATGGATGACATTCTATGGATAACAGGGTATCATCCAAATTTTGCTTGAACACCTGTGGTGATGGGAAGTTCATTACCTGAAAGGGAAGTTACTTCTACTGGGGGCAGCCCTGTTTATTTGAAATTTCTTCCTTATAGTGAATTGAAATCTGCTTCTCTGTATGATTGCCCCCATCCCCAATTGCAACTAGATCTGCCTCCTGGGTCCAAGTCAAACAAATCTAATTCCTCTTTCCCAAGGGCATCTGGGTGGTAAGACAGATAGATGAGGCCTGGAGATGGGAAGACCAGTTCATATCTGACTTCAGACATTGTACTAGCCATGAAACTTCAGCAAGTCACTTTTTCTCTATCTTTCTCAGTTTCTTCAGTGAGGATAGTAATCGCACCCACTTTACAGAGTTGTTGTCTTAAATGAGAGATTTGTAACGTGCTTAATGTAATAGCTGGCACATAGTAGGGGACAATAAATATGGATTTTCTCCCTCCCTCTCTCCTTCATTGTCTTCCCTCCTTCCTTCCTTCCCTCGTTTCTCCCCTCCTTCACTCCTTCTTTTGCTCCTTCCCTCCCTCCTTCCTTCTTTTCTCACTCCTTCTTCCCTTCCTCTCATCTTTCCTCCCTCTATTCCTTTCCCCTTCCTTCCTCTCCTCTCCCTACTTCTTCCCTTCTTCCTCTCTTTTCTCTCCTCCTTCCCCCTCCCCTTCCTCCCTCCCAACTCCCTTCCTTTGCTTCTTCTTTCCCTCCTTTCTCCCCTTCACTCCCTCCCTCTTCCTTCCCTTTTTCCTCTCCTCCTTTTCTCTCTACTTCCTTCCTTCTTCCTCCTTCCTCCCTCTATTCCATCCTTTCTCCCTTCCTCACCTCCTTCCTCCTTTCCTCATCTCCTTCCCTCCCCTTCTTACTTCCTCCCTCCCTTCTTCCCTTCCTTTGCTCTCTTCCTCCTTCCCTCCTTTCTTCCCTTTCCTCCTTCCTCTTTCCATCCCTCCTTTCTTCTTCTCTTCCCTCCTTCTTCCCTTCTTTCCTTCCTTCCTTCTTCCCTTCCTTTTCCTTCCCTCCTTTTGCCCTCCTCTTCCTCCTTCTGCCTTTCCTTCCCTCCTTCCTCTTTCCTTCTCTCCTTTCTTCTTCTTCCCTTCCTTCCCTCTGTCCCTCCTTTCAGATGCTCAAAGATATCCCTCACACAGACTAAATATTATTTTAGTTTTTTCTCATATGACATGGTCTCAAGTTCCCTGGTCATCTCATGATATATTCCTTCCTAAAATGCAGTGTCCAGAACTGAGCATAATACTCAGGTGTGATCTCATCAGGGCAGGGGACAGCAGGATGGAAATCTCCCTCAGTTTGGATACTTTGTCTTTATTTTTAAACTATCACATACATTTTTTTGTCTGAATCTCTCGCCTCAACCCCACCCCCAAAACTCAAATGAACACCTAACCAACCTATTAAAAAAGGCTTATGTCATATACATGATGCTCCATATCATTAAAGAAGGCTGGTGTTGGGCTATTCTCATGTCTCCTCTTTGGGACCAAGCTTGGTTACTACAGTTTTGACCACATTCAGTTTTCATTGTTTAGCTGTTGTTGTTTTTTCCATTGAAATGACAGTAATCTTTGTGCATATTGTTTTCCTGGTTCTGCTCTTTTCACTTTGTATGACTTCATTTAAGTCTTTCTAAACTTCTTTGCCTTCATTATAGTCATTTTTTCCCCAGTCCCGTAACCTTGTATTATATTCATGCATCACAACTTGCTTAACCAGTTCCCAATTGATGGACATCTACTTAATCTCCAAAGTTTTGCTAATGCAAACATGATTATTACTAGTATTTTTGGTTTAAATGAGGCCTTTCTTTTTTGTCAGTAACCACTTTGAGTTTTATACCCTCCAGGGGAATGTCTGGGGAAAAAGCACTGAAAATGTTAGTCACTGCTCTTCCTGAATCTCTAAATTGTTTTACAAAATAGTTGGAACAATTCACAGCTCCACCAACAATGTATTAGTGTACCTGTCTTTCATACTATCTCCTCAACACTAACTATTCCTCTTTTATGTTATCTTTGCCTAATTGTTGGGTATCAGATTTGCATTTCTTTTATTATTAGTTATTTGGAGCATTCTTTCAAATAATCATTATTAGTTTACAAGTTTTTGGTGAATTGTTCACATATTTTATCTTATACCATGGCTTTATATCAATACAGTCTAAACCAAGTCACTGATATAAATTGATGTCAATTAATAAATCTAATAATTCATATTAATTGAATCACATCAGGGTGATGAGTGTTTGTCAAAGATATTTGTTGTTGTCATAGAGGAAGTCCAGTTCATAGTCCAAGTAGAAAAGGGAATTCTTAAGCTGAGAGCCTCCAAACACTGCACACCCTAACAGCAACATGAGGGTGATGATTGACCTTAATGGACTTGCTCATTTCATTAGCAATAATCAGGGAAAATTTTAGAGTATCTGAGACAGAAAATACAATCTGTATCCAGAGAAAAGACTGTGGAGTTTAAAAAAAGATCAGTCTATTACCTTCAATTAAAAAAAAGTATCTTATGTACTGCATAATTTTGCTATCTCTAGTATTTCATTTTCTTCTCAAGGATATGATTTCTCTCTCAACACATTCAATTTTGATCAATGTAGAGCATGAAACAATGTAAAGATTATCAGACTGCCTTCTGTGGGGGTGGGGGTGGGAGGAGGGAAGTGGGGGGGGGGAAAGTGCAAAATTCAAAACCTTACAAAATGATAGGTAGAAACTATTATTGTGTCCATTTTAAAAACAAATAAAATATTAACAAAAAAGATGAGAGCATTCAATGTTCCTAATTCTGAATTATATGGTGCTAGCTGCAGCAGCTTCCAGACACTAGGAGACTTTCTAAATGAGATCCATAATGACTCAAACAAGTTCTATCTAAAAACCCAGGAGATAGTGTATTAAAAATACTTGTTTTTCAGATGACTATATGCAGCAGAATGGACTTGTCCATAGCACTTGTCCATCAACAGTGATATATTTTAGAGACTATTTAAACAATAGGTCAGCAGGAAGGTGGGGAGGCATAGTTTAACAAAAGAACAGTCTGGATGATCTTTGAAAAAGCTATATGTTTTTACAACATGATTAATATGGAAATATGTTTAACATAGTCATACATATATATGTACATATACATATATTATATATAGTATGTATAACCTATATTAGACTCTCTCTTTCAGGGGGAGGAGTGAGGGAAGAAAAGGAGGGAGGAAAATGTGAAACACAAAATCTTACCAAAAATGACGGTTGAAAACTATCTTTTCATTTAACCCCATTGCCTTGCAAAAACTAAAACAAGGGACGGTTAGGTGGCTCAGTGAATAGAGCACTGGCCCTGGAATCAGTAGTACCTGAGTTCAAAAATCCGACCTCAGACACAATAATTACCTAGGAATCAAGAGTACCTGAGTTCAAATCCGACCTCAGACACAATAATTACCTAGCTGTGTGGCCTTGGGCAAATCACTTAACCCCATTTGCCTTGCAAAAACTAAAAAAAACTAAAACAAACAAAGCCCCTATTTTTGCATATAGTTGGCAAAACAAATAAATACATACCTTTTCAAAATAGAAGAAAAAAATTATATATTATTTTAATTCACTGACTTCAAATCTAGTATGTACCTTTCCCCTTTGGGCAATTGTGAAATTCTTTTAATACTTCCAATCTCTTCTCACTCCCTCCCTGCCTTATTAAGCATGGATAGCTTATGTACTGTAGTGTGGCTATGAATCATGGGATATTGAAGTTTTTGAAGCCTGGAGTTAAGGATCTCTCAAAGGGGAACAGAGAAGTGTCGGATAGGCACGGGAAGACTCCCACATATTATAGATGAGTTGTACAGAAGTGCTATGCCAAGAAATAAATCATCAGGAAAAAACAAAGTGATAATCGTGTTGAAGACCAAAGGATGGTCAATACACAACCTACAGGATCTATTCATAACTTTGCAAGATCATGAGGTCTTGTTGGGTGGTCTTGCTATGATATGTGAGATTTATGGGAAGCTCTAGTTAGGAATGAGGTAGCTAAAAAGGTGCTAGAGATGAATTTGGAGTTAGGAAGACGAGTTCTATTGCTGCCTCAAACTCTCAATAGCTATGTGATCCTGGACAAGTCACTCTTTCAGCCTCAATTTCCACATTTGTAAAGTGGAAATAAAAATGCCACCTACTTTACATAGCTGTTGTCTCAAATGAAATTATATGTGTAGAATACTGGAGAGCTATATAAATAGTAGCTTTTATGATGATTATTTTTTCTATGTGGCCTTGAGTAAGTGATGCATCTTTTCCTCCTCTATAAATCAAGGAGTTCAAACAAAATAATTTCTGAGGTTCTTGCTAGAAGTTGCATTATACATTCCAAGGACTGTTCTTCTGATCTTGGGGCTTTATGAGCCTACTTGGGTGTTTCTCTACCTCTGTGATTATGATGCTTTGGTTCTCTGAGCATCTGTAAGTGTGTTTCAGGGATACTCTTTTGTTTTCCATTGCTGTCTCTCCCAATATACATTCCCTCTCCTACAGAACCCTTCCCGATGACCAAGAAGTCCAATTTTTCAGCAAAATAAACTGAATCCTTGACCATGTCTAATGAAGTGTATTCCTTATTCTGCTCTGCAGCCCACCGTGTCTCTTCCAAAAGGAGGAAGGCATATTTTATCATTCGTTTTGGTTCGAGGTTTCAGTGTTTCCCGATTTCATCTTTCTGTTATTCCATGATTCTTAGAAGTACCCCCTCAGAAGCTGCTTCTCTCTTCCAGCACCCAGGACAGGCTACAAATAATTAGCTGAACTTGGGAGAGATGTGTCTCATAAAAAGAGGGGTGGGTGATGGTGCTGCCAATCCCTAACCATGTGCCAGACCTAGAGGCAACAGCAAAACCACGAGCACTCACTAGACAACCCCTATCTCCCCCAGGGGGTGGGGGGCAAGACTGAAGACTCTGGAAAAGCCACATAGGGGACTGACTGTCCTCCTCCAGTGCCTTGCTCACATCTGGGAGCCACCCCATCAGGAGGAGCAAGAATGAAGTCTGGATCCAATCATTGCCAGGAGGAGGAGGGGCAGGGCTGCTCCTACTTAAGAGGAGTGGGAGGGAAGCCTTCGAAGTACAGCTATTTTTGGTTCCTGGTAACAAGTCACAAAATGTCAGAATTGGAAGGACTGTTAGCTATGATCAGATCTCACCCCTTTCCCTTCTCATTTTAGAGAGAAGGAAACTGAGGCCCTTAGATAAGATATGACTTGGAGAACCATCAAATCTTTGATCTAGAAGGCATCTCAGGCCATCTCAACCCTGGGCAGACATTTTCTCTCTGGCATCCCTAATAAATATCATCCAATCCAGACTCTCCTTTAAGAACTCAAGTGGTGGAAAACTCACTACCTCCTAAGGAGGCTATCATTTTGAACAGCTCTTTCCCAAGATCAGACTACAGCAAGTCAGTGGCAGAACCTGGAACCCAGACCTCTCAAGTTCCCCACCCCTTTTGTGCACCAAGGACCACTGTAGCAGTCTGCAGCACCCTATCGTCTTCCTTTCCCCCATAACAATATTTTTAAAAGCTTAAAATAAAACCCATAGGATTTCAAAGGAAGCTATTAAAATACTATTTATAAAATATAAATTAAAAATCCAGTTTACACACCCCAGGTTAAGAAATTCTGCTCTAAGCTGTTTTTATGCTAGGACTTGGAGTAAATGGCTGTGGTGGGTAAGAACTGGAATCATCAGACCCAGAAAACCCAATGTGGGAGTTGTGGAGCAATAACCAGACAGCAACCATATATTATTAGTCAAATTCTATTGTATTTCAAGAATACATTTGAAATATGTGAATGATAATTATTTTTATCCTATTATCTGTGATTTCACCAGGAAACTTCCGGGTAGGGAAGCTTACAAGACCTTTTAGATGGCAGAGTTTGGTCCAATAACCTAGTCAATTGAATAAGCAGTTATTAAACATTTACTATATTCAAAGTACTGTGGTAGGGACTTGGCATAAATTTAAAAAAAAAGAAATTAATCTTTTCCTCAAGGGACTTTTATTTTATTGAGTGGAATACAGCACATTAACACATGAGGATTCCATCCCCTGCCTCTTTGCTTCTTCTTTGGAATTTCCCTTTTGAACAAATCCCTCTGCCTCTCCCTTCTCCCCAACAGACAGCGACCCATACTGGAAAACACCTCCTTTTGGAGAATTTCAGGTCAAAACTGGGGGCATCAAACCACAAGCCCACTCAGGGCTTCCGCCTCCCTTCCCTCCCTATCCCCAGAGCCATAAATCAGCTGGGGTGTTTCTTTGACCTGCAGCCCAACTCCCTTCAAAACTGGTGGTCATGAGAAGGTTTGCAATCTTTGGCCCATAAGGCTCTGGAGCTGGGTGCCTAGTCCCAGCAACTCCTAGGCATCAAAGCAGACCCTCAATATGATGCTCTTCCCGCCCTTACCCCACCATACCTTAGAAGTTTATGGCAATCACAACCACCAACATGGGGACAGGGCAATGAGAAAACTAGACATTTTCCTCCCTGTTTCGACCTGAACTCTCTGTGTGGTCTCCAAGGACAGTTAAGGTAAGTTGAGATCAACAAATATTTCTTATGATGTAGCAGGAAGAACATTGGATTTGGAGCTGGAGTCCCTGATTTCAGATGATCCCAGTTCTATTTCTTGTTACCACTTCTGTGACTTTGAATGAATTCTTTCTCCCTCTAGGACATTTCTGTAAATTGGGCCTGCTAAATCAGACAATCTCTAATTTCTCTTGCAACTCAAAATTTTCTTATCCTATGATCCCATGAACAGTTGGGTGAGTTGGAAGAACTCACTCCTTCTTCTACAGAAGAGGACAAAGTCTGCTTATCTTTAGAAAACTGAATCTAAGAGATGACGAGATGCTTTAGGTCTTGTCTCACTTATTAGGTGGGTTCATCTATGAGGGCCTAGTCCCAAAGCTGTTCAAAATTCAGTCCAAAAGGTCTCTGAATAGACAATTACATCACTATTCAGAACAGAAGCTTCAGATCTCCCTCAGAGCCTATTGTCTTATATACACAGCCTAAAGAAGCATGGTGATGGGCATAGGGGATGGGGAATGACTAAATGACATCCAATAGAATGTTTAAGACAAGAAGCAGGTGAAAAGCTTTTATCGTAGTAGAAAGAACATTAAGATTGTATTCAGAAACAGAAGACTCTCAGGGAACTTCACAATCTATTTGGAGAGACCAGGTCTATCAGTGTGTAATAAAGAGATGCATTGATATCCAAGGGCCAATGCATGGATACTTGGGAAAAATAATAGTTCTGAGGATGATTTCTGTTGAACAGAGTTATCCTGGCACCTTTCAAAGACTTTGGCCTTGAAGGTAAACTAGGAAAATGTCCAAACTTGGCAACCTCAGGGAGTATTACCTCTCTCTCTCTCTCTCTCTCTCTCTCTCTTGTCTTAGGCCCTTTCTCTATATTGTTGTTGCTGAGTCCTTAGCCTATTTGGCCTTTACTTGGCTAAGACACTGGAGGTGTTTGTCTTTTCCTTCTCCAACTCTTTTTTATTGATAAGGAAACTCAGGGCAAATAACCCAGGGTCAAACAGCTAGTGAGTGTCTGAGATTGGATTTGAACTCCGTTCTTCCTGACTATCCACTGTACCACCTAGCTTCCCTTTGCTTCCATATCTCATTGCTGAGGCTGGGGGTGAATTAGATAGTAATTACCTCATGAAAGTTTTGAGGTAGAATGGATCTTTCAGAATCATCTAATTCAGAAATTCTCAATCTTTTTTTCACTTTACAAAGATCCCTTTGTCAGAGAAGACCCCGTTTTAGTATTGTGTTGTTAAATGGACGGAGTAAGGTATATAGGACTATAAAGAAAACCAAATCTATCGAAATTAAGCTGTATTTTTTCCTCATCTGAATTCACTTTCACACTCTCTCCTTGAAATGGAAAGGGATGCTAGCTCCTGCCCTAATTCAACCCCCTCATTTTACAGAAGAGAGAATTGAGTCTCGGAGAAAAGCACCTAACCAAGCTTCCTCAGCCAATTAGCAGCAAAGCCAAGCTTCTCCCCAGGGCCCCTATTTCCGCCCACCCCCACCCCCACCAGGTGCACCATCTACGTGGACACGCTGCCTCCTGCTTAGACCTAGGTCCCCGCTTGTGGGCCAGCAATTCTCTTCCCACATGAGTGCCTCCCTGAGGCCAGGCCCTCTGCAGAGGCTCTATTGGGACCCCCTTCCCCCAGGGCTGTCCCACCCCCACACCCTTGTTTACCCTACATCCCATCAGGCATCACAGACATCATTCTCCAGTTGGGAAATCTTTTCTTTTCTCCCTCTCCTCCCCACCATCCAGACTGCGTGGCCCTCTTGTGTCCCTGTCTTTCTCTTTCTTTCCCCCTCTCCCCCCTCCCTGCCCCCTCCCCATCTTTTTTCTCCCCTTTCCTGGGGACTCCACAAGTGAGTTCTAATTACCCACAGGCCAAAGGACCCTAAAGAGCCTCCTGGTCTATTCTTTGGGGACATTTTATGAACTGTTCAGTCCCCAGCTCCCCTGAGGGAGTCTGATTAAACTAATTACCCTGATTGGCTTGTTTAATCAATTGCTTGCTTTAATTGGGCCCCGCTGCCAGAGACTGGGAGAGTTCACAGTGCGTAATGTGAGAACCAGGAGACCCCGGGCAGGATGGTGACACAAGCAGAGAAAGAGACCCAGGGTTCCCAAGCTCCGGGTGTGTCTGTGTGTGTGTCTGGGGAGGGGTGGGGGGAGAGTTTAATCAACGCCCGGCGGGCCTGAGGATCGAGGAGGGGGATTAGGCCCGGCTTTGAATGGGCCCAAGGTTTTAGTGATAATTAAAATTGTCAGCCTTCTCCCCTTCTAAATACACCTCCCCCCGCTCAGCCTGTCCCTCTCCCCCCTCATTAAAGATGCTTCCCCAGTCAGGAATCTGGTCCCCATAGTCTTAGGTAAACACTCCATCTGCCCGGGATGCCTGTCCAAAGGATTCAAAGGGGGAGGAACCCTGGGTTTGGAGTGGTCAGAGGACCCACTTCATGGATAGCCGCACTGCCACTGGGTGATCTGAAGTAAATCCCTTCACTTTCTGGGCCTCAGTTTCCTTATCTGGAAAATGAAGTGACTACAGTGACCTCTAAGATCCCTCATGGCTCCAGATCTGGGATCCTATTTTGTGGCATTGGAGAAAGAGCCCCAGCCTTAGGAACAGGAGACCTGGGTTCTGATCTCTGCTCTGACATCCACTGTCAAACTAATTTTCTTTTCAGAGTCTCAGTTATCCCATCCTGAAAATGGTACCAATATCTACCTAACAGATCAAAATCACATCTCTATCACTTTCTGCCTGTGTGACCTGGGGCAGTTCTTTATCCTTTCTCAGCCTCCTTTTCCTCATCTCCAAATTGAGAGCACTGAGCTAAATGATATTCCAGGTCTCTTTCATCTCTGGAGCTATGATTCTGTGATAAGTGATGAACAAGAACAAGAAAGGGATGAACAAGGGGTTATGAGAGTTCTGAGAAGGTCATGGTCATATTCTAGCTAGGAAGGTTGGATTCCAGGGAAATAGTTCTGAGGTGGGAAATGGAAAATTATTTGGAGAATAGCTAGTCATCTGGCCAACCTTTCTTGAGATGTGGTGTAAAGAATAATGGGCTTGGTGTCAGTTATTCTGGTTTTCAACCCTTAATCAGATTTCCCCACATGTCAAATATCTTTTGCCTGAAAGTCTAGTAGTGCTCTCAGGGCCTAGCTAGCATAATGCAGTGCTCATAATATATGCTTTAATGAGTTTGTGTTGAATTGAGTTGAGTTTCCTAAACATTGAGCTCATAGGACTGACTTTGTAATTTAAAGATGCTATAAATATGGAAACTATGGTTGTGAGTCATTGAAACCTGTAGATTTGGTGTGGCCTCAAGAAAAAAAGCTGTAAAACCAATATTTATACCCATGTCCAGAAGAGTTGAAAATAATGCTGTGTCTTGCTAAAATCATAGGTTCATAATTTTTAATCTGGAAGGGGCCTTAGAGGCTTTGTGGTCCAAATCTTTCATTTTTACGTGTGAGGAAACTGAGGCCTAGAGAGATTCCAAAGTTCGCTTAGAAAGTAGAAGACAGGATTTGAATCCAGGGGTTCTCACTCCTAATCCAGCACTCTTTCCATGGTGTTATTTGTCTTCATGGTTCAGACCCAGGCCTCCTTCTCTATTTCTGTGTTGTGTCTTCATGAAACAAGATGACATGTTTTGGAAAAGTTAAAAGCAACCCAAGAATGTAAGCATCACCTGCTGTAAACAGCAGCCCAGATGTGTGTTTTTGATGAAGTCTGGAAAGTGAGAAAACCAGCCTTTTTGATCCCAACAGCTGGAATGCCTCCCTGCCCCTCCCTATGTAGTCCCCAGGACCTTCACAGCTGTTCTTAAAATTGTACAAATGAACATCTTAACGCGTAAATGAGATGAGGAAGCTGATGGGGAAACAGAGACCTCAAGAGGGAAAGGGACTTTTCCAAGGTCACAAGTAATAGAGCTGAAACTCCAGGCAATGTCTTCTGCCTTGAAATCCCATGCTCTCAGTACCTAGCTAGCAAAATGCCATGCTCTTAACATGTTTCAGTTTTCTAAACATACTTTTATCATTCTTACCTCTGGACCTTTGTTAACACGTGGTGTGAGGCTCCTTTCTCTCCCGCCCCCCACCCATATCTTTCCTGCTTTCCTATAAGATCTTGGGAATTTGGAGCTAGAAAGAATGATTTCGACCAAGCCCCTCATTTTCAAGATGAATCACAGAACCGCAGAACTGCAAAGGACCTGAGAAGTCATTGCATTCTCTCTACAATATCCCTGAAAGGGGCTTCTGACTCTCAGCTTCAAGACTTCTAGTAAATTAAGTCATCCCACCACTTCCTGAAGGAATTCATCTTACTCTTAGATCTCTGTAATTGTTGGGAAGCTTTTCCTGATGCCAAACCTGTTTCTCTTAGTTTGATTCTCTGGGACCAAGCGGAACAGTCATCTCTTCCTCATCCACTTGACAGCCCTCCAAACACTTACAACAGCTGTTATGACTCCCCTAAATGGCAGGCACCACTCCTGTATGAACTAAGTGCTGGCAATACAAATCCAAGCAAAAATAAAAAGTCCCTGTCCTCAAGGAACATTCTAATAGGCGAATTAAAGAGCTGAGGCTGGAGAAGAGGGGTCATGATGTTAGACTTCTGACATTTAGAGAATCAGAAGCACCACTGGCAGAGAAAGGAAGCATGTCACCAAAATGGAGGGTCCCAAAAGGAACTCACCAAATGGGAGAAGGGAACCGGCATGTGGAAGGATCTTCAAGAGTGAAAAATTAGCTAAAAAGTCTGGAAAGTTGGAAGTCAAGAGGGAAAATGAAATTCTTTTTCCCAGGGGCTAAATATCACTACTTCCTCCAGTCTACTCTGGCTTTCTTCCTTTTACACACTTTAGTTTTTAATGTCTTTAAAATGTGATAACTAAAGATGAATGTCTTTATGAAGAATCTGAGGTCCCAAGAGGCTAATCAATTCATCCAAGATCACATAGGAAATAAACAAGCATCATTGAAGTTTGATCTCAAATTCTCTAATTCTAAATCCAATGCCCCCTCTATTTTACAACCTTCTGGAGGATGAATTACTTGAGCAGGGCCTTGAAAAACGGTCATTTGTAAAGGGAGGAGGTGAAAATGTATGCAAAGGACAGAGACATTCTAGGAATTTGTAGACCACAGAACAATGTTTGAAGACTCCTGTGATTCCTGGGATAAAGAATCACAGCACAGAGAATTTGACAGGCCTTGGAGATCACCTAAGGAATAAGCTGAGGCCCAGAGAAAGAAAGGAACTTGAATAAAGTTATTTAGCAAGTCAGGAAGAAAGATCAGAATTTGAATTCAGGCCTCCTGACTTAAATATTTCTACCATATTACATGTAAAGCAGCTAGGTGGAGCAAGTGATAGAATCTCAGACCGGAATTAGGAAGACAGGATTTTTAATCCAGTCTCAGACACTTGATACATACTAGCTGTGTGAGCTTGGGTAGATCACTTAACCCTGATTGCCTCCCATCCAGGGCCATCTCCAGTCATTCTGGTTCCTATCTGGCCACTGGACCCAGATGGCTCTGGAGGAGAAAGTGAGGCTGATGACTTAGCACAGCCCCCCTTACTCAAATCCAATTCACATACAAGTCATGGCATTACCTTCCTGATGTCATAGACTTCTTTGAGAACAAAGGACAAACATCATCACCATCACATGTAAAGCATTGCTTCTTCTTACTCAAATTCAGGCTTCAAATGGTTAAATAAGATAGTCCCAAACTTCAAAAAGACTCTCTTGCTCCACTTTTTTTACAAGGTGTTTCTAGATAAAAACAGAACATTGCTAAATGCTTTAGTGCTAGCAGATACTTGACCCCAGTAACATTTTTTGCAATTGTCCCTCAGGACCACTACAATGGCACGTCTCACCTCCCTGCTCCGTGGTTGTGGCCATATATGTTGCCCATCGATTTCGGGAAGACCCAGGAACCCAAGATTGATGTTGGCTGAGGTTTAATAACTGTGGGTCTCTTAAAAGGACTTGATGAGAGATCATTGTGGGTTCCTGGCCTCCTCAGTTGGCCAAAGTTGGTCTCATCTGGTTTTTAATGTTCTCACCCACCAATCCCTCCTGTTGGGCAGAGCACTTGGGGGAGGCCACAGTCACTCATGGTATTTATTCCCTCTAGGGGAAGAAGAGAAATTATCATCCCTCCAAGAATCAATCTTGTCATATGTGTTGGATACTGGATGCCACTTCACCAAACAAAATTCTTGTGTTATTTCAGCTGTAAAATTTTAGAGGGATCTTAGAACTTCCATCAGGGATGGAAGAAACCTTGAAAAATTGAATGTTAGAAATGGAAAGACTTTGACCATAAAATGTTGAAGAGTCATTACAACGTATAACTTTGGAGCTCTTATGCTGGGGTCTGTGAACTTGTTTTTAAAATAATTGGATACCTATGTTCCAGTATAATTGTAATCTTATGTCTTTTATTTCAGAGATTTAAAGAGGTTATTCTGAGCAGAGACCCACCAGTTGGTCACCAGGTCCATCTCACAAACTAGGTTAGAGCATACAACATCAGGTCTAGAAAGAGTCTTTAGAATATAGAACATTAGGCATAGAAAGTAGAACAGAATCTCAGGTCTGAAGACACTTTAAAACATAGCAGGTTAGAGACCTTAGAACAGGATAAAAGATTTTGGAGAGATCTTAGGACAAAGACTATAGTATATTAGAGTTTGGAATAAATTTAGATCCCTTTTATACCACCCTTTTCATTTAATAGAAGTGGAAATTGAGTCCCTGAGAAAGGGAAACTCGTCTAAGGTCATGCAGTTAGTACACGGCAGACAGAATGACAACTTTCTTAAACAATCAGGGAGCTTTCTTAATATAAAAACCAAACAGGATCCCTTCCCTGCTGGCTCAGTAAAGCCCATATTTGATGCACAAGGCCATAAGAGAACAGGGTGTTCGTTCGTTTGTTAGACAGTCTTGAAATACTAACTTGTTCAAGGCTCCTCTGGCATTGAAGGTTTCAGGGAAAATTGCTAGATGAGGATGAAGGTTTGGCATCAGTTCAAATTGCATCAGGATTGAAGTCTCAGCTCTACAAAAGCACTGAAGCCCAGGATTGGAAGGGGTTTCAGTGGCTATTCAATCTAGTCTATACAAGAACGAGAATCCGTCCCCTCTCTCCCCCTCACCCTGGCAAAAAAGAAAATCCAAGTGGCTGATAAAGCAGTAAAAACAACAGGAGCCATTTACTCCCAGATACATATCAATATTAGCTCAGCAGTGGGGACTGAATCATTGATCATTCTCTTTAGAATTCTCTTCAATCACACTAGGGGAGTTTATATGTATAATGGATATATGGATGTGAATATGTGACTGTGCCTCTCTGTTTAAAGAAAGCTCCTCATTTTTTACTAACTTACTTCTCAGACTGATTTCTCCAACATGGCCCCATAATGGGCACCTTTTTTTCCTTCTTGGAGGGCAGAGTCTGCTTTTCTTCTATTCATATGTCCATCCCCACTCTTAGCACAATACCTATGAACTCTGCACAGTATATAGTAGGTGCTTAATAAATATTGATTGACTGTTGTAGATTTACAGAATATCAGGGTTGAAAAGGCTCTTAGAAATCATCTAAGTCAATTTTCTCCCCCCGCAATAAACATGAAAACTAAAAACCAAAGTGGAATGTGAATTTTTCATGTTTATGCCTTGACTTATGGTGGAATTGGAACTAGGATCCAGGTCTTCTTTCTCTTGTTCTGGGGTCTTTATCCTCTTGAAGAAAGAGAGGAGGAATAGTCGCCCTATACCCAGACCTGCCCTCAGAATCAGAGGGAAGATCCTCTTGAGTCCTACCCTCCTGACAATCTGGGGATTATGGGCTCAGTCACAGAAAGTCTGGTGAGAAAGATATATTCGTTCTTTCTTAATTGCTGTCTCACAGTTTCAAACCAACCTTGTAATGCAATGATTATTATCCCCATATTAGAGAGGAGAAAATCAAGACTTTGAAAGGTCCAAAGTTATATAGCTAATAAATGTTAGAGGAAGGATCAGAACTTCAATGCCCTGACATTCCCTTGCTCGAGGATGGACAACAAATGTTTTTGGAATTAAGAGTAAGGATCTAGGACCTCCAGCTGAAGCAGTCAAGGACATGTTGGGATTTGAGCTGTATTTTGAAGGATGATAGGATTTGAAGAACCTTATTTCAGGACAGGTGGGGCAAAAGCAAAGGGACATTTGTCATCTTCTCGTCTCTTGATCCAGAGTCTGAGGACCTGGGATCTGGTCCCAGTCCCACCAGTTCCTTTCTAAGTGGTCTTGGGTAGGTTTTTACCCCTCTCTGGACTTCAGCTTCCTCTCCTGTAATTTGAGATGGGATAGCTAAGTGACTTCTATCTACTAACAGGGCTTTGAGCCTGGAGTCAGGAAGACTCAACTTCCTGGACTCAAATCTGTCCTGGCAGTTACTAGCTGTGTGACTCTGAGCAAGTCCTTAACCATATTTTGTCTCAGTTTCCTCATCTGTTAAATGAGTAGAAATGACAAACCACTTTAGTATCTTTGCCAAGAAAACCCCAAATGGAGATGTGAGAGGTCAGACATGACTGAAATGGCTGAACAACAATAATGTGAGGATGTAGGGCTCTCTAAGGTTCATACTAGCTCTGATATTCTAGGTTTAATGGACTTTCCAAGTGGACACCCTTCCCAAACCTGTCCAGGGCTTTCTAACTCCTGTATTTTGTGGGTAGTAGAAAGGTCAGGCTATCAGTAAGGTATATCTCTCCATATTGCAATATTTATCATTACAACTGAGGATTGCAGGCAGCTAGAAACATCTCCTGGAGAGTGAGTTCTGGTTTCCATGGCAGCCTACATTGAGCTGCCTAATATGAAGGCCCAGCTAGTGGATTCTTCATTACCTGAAAACACTAATGTTTTCATGGATCTGAAAATCCATTTCATGGACAAGTTTAATTTTTTACTTCTCATACCAAAACATAACCACCAGTTTTCTTGGCAGTTAGAACACTATTCCTCAGATTTGAGGATTCTTCAAACAGCTAGATTGAATTGAACTGGGACACTGAAGTCAAAAGTTGATAAGGTTCTTATGAACCAGAAGGATGTGAAAACTAAGACCACAGAATATTAGAAGGGAAATGGATCTTAGATTACAGAATATAGAATGTTAGTCTTGGGAGAGAACTTAATACATTAAGCATTGACTATTATAGTTGGGAGGGTCCTTAGATGATAGAATATAGAATAGTAACATTGGAAGAAACCTTAGAACAAAGAATACAGAGGAAGAGAATTAAGGAGTCTTAGATCATAGAAAAATGGAATAATTCAGTTGTATGGACCTTTAGAATCTACAACTAGAAAGTTAGAGCTGTGAAGAGTCTGGGAACATGGAATATAGAAAGGCTCATATAGCAACTTTGATAGTAACTCCAGGAATCTACCTGATACCCAGACCAGGTTAGTACTGTTTTTTTTTTCCCTATCTCATTATTTGGGGCCATCTCCAGTTGTCCAGATCCATATTTGTCCATTGGACCCAGGTGGCCCCAGAGGAGAAAGTGAAGCTGGTGACTCTGTATAGCCCACTCTCACTTAAATACAATTCCCTTGCATGTCATGGCTTCATATCCCTAATGTCATGGTCCTCTTTGAGAACAAAGGACAAATAACAGCATCAACAATAGCTTATTCCATCACAGTACACATTTCTCAATGGAGAAGAAGTAAACAGTAATGGTGGGTCAAATGGGGAGAAAGAAATAAGAAAGATACTTCTTATCAAGGAATTCACAAGTCTAGTAGGGGAACCTAAAATATGGACATTGGAAACTGTAGTGCATAGAGAAGTCATTTCCTACTACAGGTTCAGGGAAAGGCTTCAGATGGGTCTTGATAAATGATATGATTTCCAAGGTGAATGGGAAAACTGGAATCACCCTAAACCTTTCAGGTAAGATTAAGAGAGGCTCAGCTAGGTGGTGCAGTATGATAGAGCACTGGCCCAACAGTCAGGAGGACCTGAGTTCAAATCCTACCTCAGACACATAATTATTGTCTAACTGTATGACCTTGGGCAAGTCATTTAATCCCATTGCCTTGCCAAAGGAAAAAAAACCAAACTATAAAAAAGGGGTAAGACTAAGGGAGAAGTGTGTGAGGATTTGTGTAAAGATTAGGTAGGGGTAAGATAAAGAACAGAACACAAATGAAGCAATGGGAGAGAAAAAGAAAGGGAAGGGAAGAGAATCCTTAAAGTTCTCCAGGGTAGAGAATCTGAATACTATAGCTGGAGACAGGAATTTTGTTTTGTTTTGTTTTGCTTCAGGAATAAGTAACATTTCCTTACTAGGAAGATAGTGGTTTGTTTTGGGGGTTCCCTTCTCTTCTTCATTATTAGTTCTTCTTCCTCACTCCCACCCCTAAGAATCTCTCTTGTCTCTGAGCCCCCTTGTACTTGTCTAACTCTCAGTTGCCTTGTGAGCTACTCCCCTAAGAATTTAGTGGTTTATTGTGAATCCTTCCAGTTGGGGGCAAGGAAATTGAATGTATTTTTAGATATTCTAGGTGGTACAGTGAATAAAGTACTTGGCATTGAACCAGTTAGACCCGACTTCAAATCCAACTCATACATTCACTTACTGTGTGACCCTGGACAAGTCACTTAACCTCTAATTGCTTCAGTAGTCTCATCTGTGAAATGGGACTGATTATAGTACCCACCTCACAGGGTTATTGTGAGGGCCAAATGAGATAAAAATTGTAAAGTGCTTAGTACATTGCCCAGCACATAATAAACACTACAAAAATGTGAGCAATTATTACTAATTATTGATATTAGTTGTAAGACAGAGACAATCTCTGGCTGCCTCAGTTTTTTCATCTTTAAAATGGAGATAATAATAGCATTTGCTTCTCAGGATTGTTGTGAAAATAAAGTGAGATAATAATTATAAGGTGCTTTGCAAACCATAATTCTAGCTATTTATATGAGAGATTGGCAAACCTTTATGATAAAAGTAAATGAATCTTTAATGGTGGAATTCCAGGCACTATAACTTGTTGGTGGGAGGGGGTGGTTCCCAGAGGCCACCCACCCATAGGCAACAGTGTCTTACACCTGCTGACACCACCAGGACTTGTGGGAGAAACAGAGGCATAGTTATATGAAATGGTTTAATGCATTCCGGATTAGGAGGTCAAGACCCTGGGTTAGGGTCTATGCTCAGCTGTAAGACCTTAGGAGGTAAATCACTTTGTAGGGCCTGACTTTAGATTCAGAATACTTGGGTCGGAATCTGGGTTTTATCCTTGGTAGGCCTCATGAAGGAATTGGTCCAGGTGTTTGTTTCTAAGGTCTTTTCCAGTTCTAAGATCCCATGAGGCCTAGGGTAGGAACAAAATTGCTTTGTGATTTTGGGTAAATTATTTCTTTTTCTGTGTCTCAATGCCCCCCCCCCATAAAATCAAAGAGTTGTACTAACTTTCAGTTCTAATGTTCTGTGTCTCTTGAATCCATATGGTCCCCTTCACCCTTTGACAGTAAAGAGCCCTTTATTTCATGTTAAAAAAAATCTCTGGTATAATCTCCTTCAGGATGGCAGTTTGCTTCATTTGGGGCTGGAGGCAGGGCCTCCCAAATAACCCCCTTAGGTTTCCTTGCATAGATGCTCAGGCCTCACCAGCCTGCCTGCCATCCCTCAGGACAGAAAGGGCCCTTCAGGCCCCACCATGAGCCTGATAAATGCCTTATTGGCTCTGACCTCCTCTGCTTGCCCTCCTAAATCAAACATTTTCCCAGTCCTGAATAGCAAGTCTGTGCTGACAGACTCTGGCAGGGCAGGAGGGCTCTGCTGGGTACTCAGTGAGACCGGGAGGACATGAGTGATGGAGTGTGGAGCAACGGGGCCACCCGGGCTCTTCTGGAGGAGGGGGAGGGGAAGAGGGGGAGGAGGAGGAGGGGAGGAGGAGGAGGGGAGGGGGGAGGAGGAGAGGGAGGAAGAGGAGGGGAGGGGGAGGAGGGGAGGGAGGAGGGGGAGGGAGGAGGAGGGGAGGGGGAGGAGGGGAGGGAGGAGGAGGGGAGGGGGAGGGGAGGGGAGGAGGAGGAGGGGAGGAGGAGGAGAGGGAGGAGGGGAGGGGGAGGGGAGGGGGGAGGAGGAGGGGAAGGGGGGGAGGGAGGAAGAGGAGGGGAGGGGGAGGAGGGGAGGGAGGGGGAGGGGGGAGGAGGGAGGGAGGAGGAGGGGAGGGGGAGGAGGAGGGGGAGGAGGAGGGGAGGAGGAGGGGAGGGAGGAGGGGGAGGGGGAGGAGGATGGGAGGGAGGAGGAGGAGGAGAGAAGAGGAAGGGAAGGAGGAAGAGGAAGAGGAGACGAGGAAGGGGAGGAGAAAAGGAAGGGAAGGAAGAGGAGGAGGAAGAGGAAAACAAAGGGGAAGAGGAGGAAGAAGGGGAGAAAGATGAGAAGAGGAAGAGGAGGAAGAGAGGAGGAAGGAAAGGATAAGGAATTTGTGGTAGCTAAGGATCTGTGACCCAGCACCAAATGCATCATGCTATCGAACATCTACCCAGCTTCAACTTTTCCAGTCAACTTTAAACATTCATAGAAACACATTCATTTGTTCATTCATTCAGTCTTCAACAAACACAATGCAAATTATATCATTCAATTTAATTCAATTCAACAAACATTTATTAAGTAACTACTTCCTGTGTATGTTGGATACTGGGAGAAAATCAGAGTTTAGATAAATCTTACTCTCTGACCTCAAGTTGATGGTCTAGCAGGGAAATAGAAGGAAAATTCAGCTAGTTATGATTCATGATATTACATACAAAGTATATCAGAAAGAGGAAAAGATAGTGCAAAGCAGGGAAGAAGAATGAAACTTTCTCCACTTTGCTGCTTATTTGTGGTATGACCTTGGTCAAATCTGTGCTTCTTTCTCTGTGCTTCCATTTACCCGCCTCTGTAAAACCAGGGGCTTGGGTTTCTAGGCCTTGTTCAGTTCTAATTTTCTGGGTCTCAAGGAGTCATGTAATTTCCTTCAGTCTTAGTTGTATACTGAAAAATGCTGTTTACCTCCAGAGAGAAAAACTGATGAACTCTGAGTGTAGAAGAAGCAGACTTAAAAAAACCCTATATTTTTCTTTTCTATTTTTTGATGAGTGGTGTGCTTTCTTTTGCATTGTGGCTAATATGGAAATGTTTTACATGACATATATAATTCACATGTATAATTGATATCGTATTGCTTACCTTCTCAAAGGGTAGGGAGGAGCAGGAGGGAGAGAGAGAATTTAGAACTGAACATTTAAGAAAATGATGTGAAAGCATTTTTCACATTTAATTGGAAAATATTCAATGAATTAAATAAAAATGTATATTTTTTAAAAAATCTCTGGTTCAGTTGTTTTAGTGTTCATTGTTCCTTAAAACTCCTTCAGACTCTAAAATCTATGATTTTCTGTAGTCCTAGACAACAATGAATCTCCCCTTCAAAGAGTCTGATAGCCACCCTCTTCCTGCTGGATGCTCTTGGTCCTCTCTAAAATGAGGATATTGAACCCTGCCTTGCCTACAATCTTCTCACAGTTGTCCTTGAGAAGAGAATGAATATGAAAGCATTTTATAACGGGCTCTGGAAATAGGAGAGATTATGAAATGTTTATTTAGTGATTAATACTATATTCTAATCCCTTAAATCACATTAGCACTTTAAGTTTTTCTGAAGCCCTTTTGAACCGTTTACTATTTCTCTAGCTCCTTGATGACCCTGTGACACAGGCAGGGCAAGACAGATATGAGTGGCTCCATTTTATAGATGCAGAAATAAAGACTGGGAAATGGGGAGGTCCTTTGACTCCCCCTCTGAAGGCTTTTTCTTTCTCATTCCCACACTTATTTTTGTGAATTCCTCCTCAGTCATGAGAGAGAAACTGGTACTTCCATTGAAATACATGTCTATGGCTCCCACAAGATTCATCTGACTTTCTAAATTTAGAACCTACCATGTTTGAATGGCTCCAAGATATGACACCCTTTACTCACCTCAAGTTCCGTTCTAACTTAATGTGCATCTTCTCAAATGTGACTTCTCTTCCACTTGACCTCCATCTGTAAAATGAGTATGTGGGGCTAGGAGACTTCTGATCACTCTCCCAGCTCTGGCATTCTCTGTTCTTTAATCTATAGGTTTCCTTTTCCCCCTGCTACCCTACCCCTCCCCAAATCGGGCTTTTCATTTTCTGTATTCTACAGCTTTTTTGAGGCCTGGTATTCTGTGTTCTAAAGGTCCTCTAAGTTCTAACATTTTCTGGTACATTGAGAGTCTGCTTCCTTGGTCCCCCTTGGGTTAGATTCTGAGCGGAGAAAGGAAGGAAGGAGACCATGATCTCTGTGATATTAATCTTTGTAAATCACTAGCTCTGAGAATAAGGCCTTGTACCTATGTATTTGCTTAATTGAATGAATGAATAGGTGAGTGAATGGAGTGAAGACAAGAACTTCCCAATTTGACATAAGTTAAAGTGCCTACTATGCTGTGTCCTGGACACCAGCAGAATCTTCTCAATTTTCCCATCAATCCGGATGGAGGATGATTTCCTCTTTCTCCCTTTTCAAACACCTTCCTGATGGCTTTAATCCTGATTTCCTCCCCCCACCCCCAACCCATCAGTGTCAGCAGTTCTGAGGGCAGCAATCCTGGCCTGATCAAAGGTCTTCCCCCGGTGGGACCCAGGAGAACATTCCTGACGTGTGGCTGTTGGCCGAGGTTTCAATAAGAGCTTTCTTAGTGGAGCTAAATTTGATGTCAGACCAAGCCCACATTAAATAGCTCCTTGAAATGCATCCCCTTCCCTCCTCCTGCCCACCTCTGGCTCTGCTGGGGCCTGTTTGCAGAGTAGCCCCTCATTCCCCATGGACCCAACCTGGTCCCACCTCAGCTGCCCAAGACCCCAAAACCAGGCAAGAGGGAGGGAGGAACTGGCCTGGATAGCTTCATCCAGGAGTGAGAACAAGGAGGTAGCAGGATGTGGTGAGAAGAGAGAACCCAAGCCTGAGCCCAGCCTTCTATTTGCTGGGTGACTGTAGGCAAGTCTCTTCCCCAATCTGGGCCTCTGAAAAATGACCAAAAAAACTTTGAGTTCCAAGATCCAAAGTCTCCAAAGATAGATAAATGATCTGCCCCCTGACCTATAGGGCTAGCCCAATCCACACTTGAGGATCTGGAAACAGTTTCACTCTCTAGTCAATCTGTGATTTATTTAACTGCAGGGTTTTTTGTTTGTTTGTTTTCAGATCCTCTTTAAGGGAAAGGAAGACACTGTTTTGAAAAATGCTAGTGTTACTTGATGCTTGATGGGGGTTTATTGACTATTGACCTCTGAGTATCTCTTACATCCCTCCCCTCCCCATTCCTCTCCCTAAGCCTCCACCCTGGGTCAGGACCTTTCCCCCTCTCCCAGGCCTCCTCACTAGTCTCCTGGCCTCCAGACTCTACCTTCTATTTGTCACTGTACAGGCCACAGCTCTCAGAAACTGTCCTGATGCCTACAATATTTACTCAAAACTTCATAGCCTGGCTTTCTAGGCCCTTCTCAACAAGACGCCCACTTCCCTTTCCAGTTTTTATACCCTATATTCTCTGCTCTATACTACAAGCAAAAGGAACTATTTCCGCTAGTCCTTCTCGCCTTGTCTAGCCCCCTCCCCCAGTTCTCTACCTTTCACTTGTGCCAGCCCTCAAGTCCGGACTCTCTCCATCCCTGCCCTTGATCGTGCCATCTCCCGTGTCCGGGATGACTTCTTCCCACTCCTAACCCTGCTAGATGCCACCCGCCTTGTTTGGAAGGGACTCACCCAGCACCGACTCATGCATCCTACTCCTGAGCTCTGCTGGATGAAGTCCTTCCTTCTCTCAAGGACCAGCTGTACTCTAGGAAGCCTTCCCTGACCCCATCCCTCGCATTCCTCACAGAGCTTGAAGGATGAATGCCATTTATCTCTTTGTACTAATAGCACCTGCAACAAGTCACTACTTGATGGATGTTTGTTGCTTTTGTTGAGTTCAGTCTGACTGGAGCACGATCAGTATGTCCAGAGGGTGGCAGGGTCTGGGGGTAGTGGGAGTCTGAAGAGAGAATACATGATCACTAACCCTCCTCTCCCTTCCCTAATGGCAATTCTGCCCATTGGAATCCTATACCCAGTCTTTAAGACCATCTTCAGTGTTACATTTCCCTTATGTCCTTGCTCAGTAACAACCTTCTCCATCCACCCCCTGTCCCTCTCCCTGATGAGTTGGGAGACCAAGCACAGGGAGGGAGGGCCCTACCCCAGAGCTCCTTAATGTCAGCTCTATGTTTAAATGCTTCTCATCCTTGATCTCAGACGGAAAGGCAGCAAGATATAGAGCCAGGAGGACGGAGAGAATGCAGAAGGATTTGGCTTCCTCCTGGAGAGGGTTCAAATCCAATTAGCCTGGCAACATACAGATTGTGTGCATGTGTGTATTTATAGATACTCATACATTACAAGCTTTGGCTAAAAAGCTAAATCTTGGCAGAACCAGAATTTGCCATGTTGTTTTCAGAAAATTAATGTCTTTCCAGGGTACTGGGGTAGCTGCAGCAGCGGTGGTGGTCTCCGTAGCAATGCTGGCCAGCCAATGGTGTCGGTGACCATGGTACCAGTGGTCATATCAGTAGCAGCAATTGCTGCAATCCCTCCCAGATAGATGACCTATTGTTCTTCCCTAAGCATTTTCCCCATGCATTTATTTCATCATTGACTTGTAGAATTCAAATCTGGAAGGGATCTTAGTACATGGAAAATGGAAATATCTCAGAGCTTAAAGGGACTTTAGAGTATACCATCTGACTCCCCCATTTACGGAGATCACTAAAGTTTGAAAATAACAGAGCCAGGGTTTCCCAGCTCTTATTCATAAACTAGTCCTTGGAGGAGAGAGAGAGAGAGAAGTTTGGACTAGGCCTAAAATTCCTTTATTTAAATATTGAAATTGAACTTAGAAAAGGAAGTGATTTGCTTAAGGTCACTCAATGAGTGAACGGAAGACCTGGGGATTAGAAAAATTATTACAACAACAATAATAATAATAATAATAGCTATAATTAGCATTTATATCATGCTTTGAAGTTTGTAAAGTGTTCTACAAACATTTCACTTTATTCACTTAATTCTAAGAAGTAGGTACTATTATTATCTACTTTTTTATAGAAAAGGAAACTGAGATAGTTAAGGTACATATCCAGGGTCACACAGCAAGTAAGTATCTGAGACCAGATTGGAATTTACGCCTACAGAATCTCAGTCTATGCCAATCGATCAAAAATGATTTATGTAAAGTCAAAAAGTATGGGCCTGGATATGCTGTGGAAAAACAAGGTAAAAGATGAAACCACCTAATTTTGGATCAGGGGAAGCAGAGGAGGAGCTGATCTGAGACTTTTCCTTGGGAAGCTCCTAATAGGAGGGGAGGAGGAGACAGGACAAACTAAACTCTCTAACTAGCTGTGAGACCTAAGGCTAGTCCTTTCCTCTTTCCAGGCCTTGGTTCTTTCCTCATGTTTGAAAATGGAAAGGTTGGCTTATATAGATGCTAAAATGCCTTCAACTCTGACATTCTGTACCAAGGTCCCTTATAGATCTGATACTCTGTGTTCCACATTGTTTCCTATGTTACTTAATAAATTCAAACATAATCAGTAAGCATTAATTAAATGCTTACTATTTGCCTGACCCTAAGTGCTGGGGATAAAAAGATAAACAAAAGTAAAATAAGCCCTACTTTCAAGGAGCTTACATCATAGTGATAAAAGATAACCTGAAACAGCCCAGAATCACAGTGATGAGTTCTTGACAAGAAGGTAGATCTAAGACTTCTTCCAATTTAGAAACGCCATGATTCTGTTCTCTGCCTTGCCAATCCAGACCTTTCTCCTGGACCCCCTTCCTTTGTGAATCTCAGTTTTCTCATCTGTTCAATGGGCATTATGTGCATTGGCCTTCCCTCACAGAATAGTTTGGAGGATGAGATAGGAAGGTATTTAGAAGAGTGGCATCACATAGTATGAGGGAACATTACCATACAGAGCTCTTGCCGGTTCAGTTCTGGGTTGGATGTACACACGTGTACCATGTGTGATGGGGGGGTTATAAATATTTTATAGCTGAATTTAAAATTCTGGCATGAGTCATGAGTGGCTTAAAGACGGGTTTCCTGAACAAGAGGCTATAAAATCTTTATGGCGGCGCCCGCCTGATATTTTTACACAACTTATTTGAGTTTTCTAACTTGGTGGGTTCACCCCCCCCCATCCTGCAAATAAAGCTTATTACTTTTCTTCCAAGGTTCATTTTCCTGGGCTTGGGTGGTTAATATCCTTTAAAAGGCTCAGTGTTTGACTTTACCCAAAGATAGGAGGTGGTTATAAAGAACAACTGCTTTGGGACCCAGACAGAGGGAATATCCTCTGGAGAATCATAGAGAGATGGGAGTTTAGAGGTCATCCCTTCCAATACCCTCACATTTTATGGATAAAAAATTCAGGGTCACAGAAGGGAAGTGATTTGTCCAGGGTAACACATCTAATATGAGGCAGAGCTGAATCAAAACTCAGACCCTTTCTATTATTGTATCTTGGTGCTCATAACAGTCTATAGCAAAGGGGTAAAACAAGGGAGCCCAAAGGCAACATACTGCTTTCAACATTCCTGTGTATAGCTGATCCAAATTAAAATGTAATTGAGAAATATTTACCAAAATGAATATAAATACAATAGAACATCAATAATAATAATTTTTGGTTTTTGAAGTCAACATGCTGCCTGCAGGGATCCTTATGTATAATTTGGTGTCTCCCCCATTTCTATTTGAGTTTGAAAACAGCAGTTTATAGCCCTAGAATGACAGAGCTAGGGAGGCCTTTTGGACATAAAATGTAGAACATCAGAGCTGGGAGACATCTCAGAACATAAGCCCTGGCATGTCAGAACTTTAAAGGACTTGAAAACAATGAATGTTAAATTGGGAATGGGGGTTTTAGGATCTATCTAGTTTAAAATATTTTCATTTGTCAAGGGGGTCAAAGAAAAGATACCCCCCAGAACCCCACATTGATTTAGTAACAAAGCCAGGACTCAACCTCAAATCTATTATTGTTCAAAAATTATTTTCAACAAACAAAAATTGTTTTGTCTCTTCCATTTTCCCTCTTTCTACCATACATTCCTCCTTCCGATTGTTCCTGGCTCATGGGACTTTGAAGAATTCATATCCCAAACAGCCTCTTCTTTCTTCATCCCTATTCATAGAACTGCACACTTAGACCAGTCTCCTCTTCCTTCTCCTTCTCCAACCATAATCATGAGCACTGAAAGTCCACCTTCCAAGAGGGATCTTTAAGTTTTCCTTAATCTTCTCTTAAGCAAAGAAGGGTCCAGAATCCAAGATCTTGTTAATGAAGACAGAGAAGGAGGACTCAAAAGCTACAAAGCAAAGTGCCTGAGGTCTCATGCCTTCTGTTTCTAAGAAAAACTCATTAGCCAGAAATCTTATGGACCACAGAAACTTTGTTAATCTATGTTAAACAAGAGAGAGATGGAGACAGAGTGAGAGAGAGAGAGAGAGAGAGAGAGAGAGAGAGAGAGAGAGAGAGAAAGGAAAGAAGGAAAAAATGGAGTTTATGAGTCTTTCCAAATTTCTTTGAACATTTGCCTTTTGTAATTTCTTATGACACAGTAGCATTCCACACATACTTTATTCAACCATTTCCCCCATTGGGAGGCACCTCCTTAGTTTCAAATTCTTTGCCACCATAAAAAGAGCTAATATAAATGTGTTACATATTGATCCTTTTCCTCTTTTCTTGATCTTTGAGGAAGTCTATTGTTCTTTCTACCATACCTCATAGCCTAGATACCAAATACCTCTCTACCATGGTTCAAACGAGGGATAGAAAAAATGCTGGTTTTCATTATCAACAAGTATAAGTAGTCAGATCTTAATTAACAAGATTACTGGGGCCATTAGGGTTTCTGGCAAATGAATTTTTCTCAATCACTGCATATGCTAAGTGAAATCTTATGGACCACAGAAACTTTGTTAATCAGTGTTAAACAAGAGAGAGAGACAGACAAACGGAGACAGAGACAGAGAGACGTTGGGAGTAGAACATAACCCTTCTTTGCTTAGTGAAGGTTGAGAAGGACCTAAAGGTCAGTTTTTGAAGTTGGTACTTTCAGTGCCCATGATGATGAATGGAGATGGAGAAAGTGGAGTAAAATGGTTTAAGTGTGATTTCCTATTGGGCAAGTCTATGAATAGGAATGAAGAGAGAGGAAGAGTCTGTATGGAAAGTGAACTCTCACTGCCAAGGCCTGTAGATGGGCATATAGAAGTTTAAGCATAAATTCTAGTCTAGTATGGGCCATTATCTTCAAAAAAGGACTAGTTCTCTTTTGGAAAACAATAATTGTTGGGAAGTTTGGCCTAACATGGACCCTAAATGTCCTCTTTAATTTCTAGCCCTCATTTCCAGTTGTATACAGTTGTGGCCCCTCTGTGGTTTGGTAGAACAAGTGTAATTCCCCTTCTGTTTCATCATGAAACCTCTTCAGTTACTTGAAGGGAAGCACCATTGCGCCTTATGTTTTCTCTTTGCCAGATTAAATACCCCATTTCTTTCACCAGATCCTCATATGGCATATTCTCTAGTCTATACTCATCCTGGTCACCTGGTTCTGATCATGTACCAGCTCATTAATACTCTTCCTATTGCCTTGTCTCTGGCTATACAGGCGAAGCCTGTGTTCCCTTTCTTATTTCCTTAGGATTTTGCTCACAAAATGATTTTGCTATGTTTTCTCAAAAGAACATGGTTTCTTTCAGATATTTTTCATCATGATATAACTGTGGATTAATAGTTTCTGAGGGAGGTTATGATCATTCAAGGAGGATGAAAAAAGAGAGAAAGGGGAAGAGATGGAAAGGAAAGGGAAAGGTAGGAAGGAGAGAGGAAAGGGGAAGAGAGACAAACAGAGACAGAGACAGAGAGATTCTCTTTTTTCTTTCCTATTTCAACTGAGATCGTTGGCCGGGGATTTGAGACAAACCAGAGATTTTATTGATAATTTACCAATATTGTTTCCCCAAAGCAGGGAAGAAAATTGAATGAATCCAGACCATGCTGGATTCCCAGGGACACAGAATGATTTTGAAGAGCTCTGGAGAAGTTTGGTGTATAGAAGCAGGAGATAGCCCCCATTCAAGGCTTTTTGCCTCCAGCATCATTCTCTATTTTATGGGAACTTACTTAACCTGGGATCCATGAACCCCTATGGAGTCCTTGGGTAGATTTCTGGGGGGCCATGAAGTTTGGATGGGGAAAATGACATCTTTCTATTCCCTAACCTCTAACTGAAACAATATTTCCTTCAATTATTTAAAATAAACCCGAGAAAGGGGTTTCCCCCAGACCACCAAAGAGTTCATAAAATAAATGTTAAGAGCCACCATTCTTTTATTTTCTCTCTCTCTCTCATCAGACTAAAGATTCCCTTCCTATGAAGGGTGTAGAGAGGACATTGATTGGAGCTCTCAGGAGATTGATAGGAGATATTCCAGAATCTAAGGGAAAGGTCTTGGAAAGAGAAACTTTACCCACACTAAGGGTAATCAAACTATCCCTATTTTAAACTGACATAGAGTGCCCAAAGCTAGGATGTAAGCCTGGCAGAGGACATCTGGACTATCACCTCTTCATTCTGGCACTGTGCTTCTTTTAAAAGTGGCCTAGAAATACATTGAATTGTTCTGCCTACTGTGTGTCACTATTGACTCATATGGAGCTTGTGGTCCACCAAAACTCCCTGGTCTTTATCACAAAGAGATTGTCTCTATATCGCTTCCCATCTCATATTATCGATTTTGTTTTAATCAGTCAGCCAGTCAGATTCATTCCATTGGTTTAGTTTTTCATTGCTTTTTTGCATCCTAACTCTGTCACTCCACTTTTAACCTTTATCCAATAAAAGACATCTCAGGACACTGCAGGGATCACATTCCAAGATCATCTCAATACTTTGAGTCCTATCCTGACTTTACCTAACTGGGTTGCCATTTAGCCTCCATCTCTCTATCTTGCGCACTAGGACGACATGAGAGATGTTGTTATATTGTGTTATGACATTTCCCTGAACTACCAGTCTAGTAACCTTGTCAAAGAGGGAAATGAGTGTAGTCTGGCATGACCTATTTGCCATCTTAGGGATCACTGCTTTCCTTTCTAAATACTCACAAACCAACCTTTAAAATTGTCTTCCATTGTTGCCAGAAATCAGACTCAAGCTCACTGGCAAGAATTTGTAATTTTCCTTCTTTTCAATGATGAGGTCAGTACTTGCTTTTTTCCTCTAGTCCTGCTGACCCTCTCCAGTTCAAAGATCATTTGGTAATGAATTCAGGGTTTATTTGCCTATTTTCCTTCTAGACTGTGAGCTCCTTCAGCACAGGACTTGGATATGTCTAGCCTTTTTCCTCATCCCAGACTGTTTGATCCCTCAGGTATCCAGGTTTGTTCCAATTCTCTCTCCCCTATGACTTGAGGACACGGGTCTGGTAGCTCCTCCTAGTCTCCCCCAGACTGTAATTGGCCTTTGGGAAGTTCTAGATGAGCTTCTCTTCAGCTTCCACTCCCATGAGGATCTTCTTTAGAGGAGAGCCATCTTTGACCTTCTACAAATTGTGAATTTTATGAGGGCATTTCAAGATCCCTCCTCCTCCTTATCTTCTTTCCTCCTTAGTGGAGCCAAGCAGAGGGCTTGGTATATGGGGATGGGGATCAATAAATGCTTATTAATATTAAAAACCTAGGAAGTATAAGAAAAATGGAGTTTTCCTTAAAATCATAAGCAATATTTATCTGAAACCATCAACAAATATTATCTGTAATGAAATAAATTAAGAGCATTTCCAATAAGATCAGGGGTGAAGCAAGGATGCCCATTATCACCAATACTACTCAATATAATATTAGAAATGTTAGCTTTGGTCATAAGAGAGGATAAAGAATTTGAAGGAATCAGAATTGGCAATGAGGAAGCAAAGCCTTCACTCTTTGCAGATGTTATGATGGTATACTTAGAGAACCCTAAAAAAATCATCTAAAAACTACTTGAAATAATTAACAAATTCAGCAAAGTAGCAGGAAATTAAAATAAACTCACATAAATCATCAGCATTTCTATATATGAACAACAAAGTCCAAGAGCAAAAGATAGAAAGAGAAATTCCATTTAAAGTAACTGCAGACAACAAGAAATACTTGGGAATCTACCTCCCAAGGCAAACCCAGAAACCGTATGAACACAATTATAAAGTACTTCTCATACAAATAAAGTCAGATCTAAACAACTGGAAAACTCTCAATTGCTCTTGGTTGGGTTGAGCTAATGTAGTAAAAATAATTCTACCCAAATCAAATTACTTATTTAGTGCCATCAAGCTAGGAAAAAATAGTAACAGAATTCATCTAGAGTAAAAAAAAAAAAAAAAGGTCAAGAATATCAAGGAAACTGATGAAGCAAAGGTAAAGCAAGGTGGCCTATCTCTCTCCCAGATCTAAAACTATACTATAGAGAGGCAGTCATCAAAACTGCTTGGTACTGGTTAAGAAATATAGTAATGGGGCAGCTAGGTGGCGCAGTGGATAAAGCACCGGCCCTGGAGTCAGGAGTACCTGGGTTCAAATGCGACCTCAGACACTTAATAATTACCTAGCCGTATGGCCTTAGGCAAGCCACTGAACCCCATTGCCTTGCAAAAATCTAACAAAAAAAGAAATAGAGTAATAGATCAGTGAATTAGGATAGCTTCAAAAGAAGCCGTTAGTTACTGACTATAGTAATCTACTGTTTGACAAACACAAAGACATCAGCTTCTGGGATAAGAACTCACTATTTGACAAAAATTGTTGGGAAAACTGGCAAATAGTCTGGCAAAATTAGGCATAGACCCACATCTCATACTTATTACCAAAATAAATTCAAAATGGATACAGGATTTAAACATAAAGTGCAACACCATAGACCAATTAACAGACCAAGAAATACTCCATCTGTCAGATCTACGAAAGGGGGAGAAATTTATGACCAAACAAGAAATAGAGTACAAAACAAATTGCAAAATGGATGATTTTGATTATATTAAATTAATTGATTATGTTAAATTAAAATCAAGGCTACAAAAATTAGAAGGAAAACAGAAAGTAGGGGAATAATTTTCATAGCTAGGGGTTCTGATAATGATCTCATTTCTAAAATATACAGAGAATTGCATCAAATATATAAGGTTGCAAGTCATTCCCCAGTTGACAAATGGACAAAGGATATGAATGGATAGTTTTCAAATGAAAAAATTAAAGCTATATATAATCATGTGAAAAAAATGCTTCAAATCATTACTGATTAGAGAAATGCAAATTAAAACAGCTATGAGGTTCCCCCTCATACCTATCAGAATGATTAAGATGACAAAAAAGGAAAATGATCCATCTTGGAGAGATTGTGGGAGATTGGAACATTAATGCCCTGTTGGTGGAGTTGTGAACTAACCCAGCCATTCTGGAGCGCAATATGGAACTATGCCCAAAGAGCAATAAAATTGATAATACCTTTTGACCTAGCAATTCCAATACTAGACCTAGATCAAGAAGAAATCATAAAAAAATGGAAAGGTCCCACATGTTCCAAAATATTCATAGCAGCTTTTTTTTAATTGTCAAAGAATTGGAAATTGAGGGAATGCCCATTAATTGGGGAATGGTTGAAAATGTTATAGCATATGAATGTTATAGTATACTATCGTTCTATAAGAAACTGTGAATGATCAGACTCTAAAGAAGCATGAAGTGAATTATAGAAACTGATGCTCAGCAAAGGGAACCAAGAGAACATTATACATATTAACAACATTATGAGTTGATCAACATTGACAGATGCAGCTCCTCTCAGCAGTTTAGAGAGCTTGGAAAATCCCAGGTGACCAGCTATGGACAATGTTATCTCCATCCAGAGGAAGAAAAACAAAACAAAACCAAACAAAAAAAAAACCCTACAGAATCTGAATGAACATAATACTCACTTTTTAAAAATTTTTGTGTGTATTTCTTTCCTTTCACATGGATTTCTTTCTTTTTCCCTTAAGCCTAATTCCTCATACTGAAAATGACCAATCTGTAAAAATGTTTATCAAAAATATGTATGTCCAATGCTAACCTGACTGCTTGCAGCTGGGGGGTGGGGTGGGAAGGGATGATGGAAGGAAATCAAGTAACTTAAAAATATTCATATCTGTGTAGATGAATGTTGTACAACTTTCATGTAATTAGAAAACTAAAATAAAATACCAATTGAAAAAGGAAAAAAAATACTTATTAACCTTTTGCAAAGGTCAAGTATTTTCTCAATTAGGTTAACCTAGAGAAGATGTTCCATAGAGACATGGTTCTCTATGTAGGTTTGTCACCAACAGATTGCTGGTTGGGTTTGAGGACGGACAAGATGAGAGAGTTTCAAAGACAGAAGGGAAATTTGAATGCAGGTCTTTTGACTCCAGGTCCAGAGCTCTTTTCACTGTCACACGTCTCTCCTGTGTGCCCTCGGGCAGGTAAGTTCACTCATCTATCTCTAGGCTTTGGTTTTCTCACCTGTAAAATAGGAGGATTGGATTGAGATCCTTGCCAGTTCTAGCCCATGATCCTCTGGTCTTTGCTCTTAGGTCAGTCATTCTATAGAATCCTAGAATTTTAGAGGAAATCACTTGATATGGAGAAGGGGAGGAGAAATTGTTATCCACTCTCTATTGACATACTTGCAATGATAGGGAACTCATCACCTTTTTCTGACCACCATTTTTGTCAATGGTATCCAATCTTCCATATCTGAAGCTTTGAGATTTCAGTCTTCCTTTCTGTCTCTCCTTTCATCATACCTCTCAAATCAGTCTCTTCATCTCTATTCTCCCTACCATCATCAGAGTCTAACTCCTCCTCATCATCCCCCCCGATTTTCCTGCCCTATCACTTCCTTTCAAGCCATCCTTTATGTGGCTTCTAGAATAGTTCTTCTTACCATATCAAGCCTGATATTCAAAACTCCACCACCTGTCCTTCTTGTAACACCTTCAGCTTCTGTCTTCACTTCCCAATAGCCTCACCTATCCTCATGGTACTCATTAAGAAGGGCCCAATTTGCCCTGGACAAAGTCCAGAAATGGGAGATAGGAAATCTGAGTATGAATTCTGACTTCCACATAGTGACTGTTTGACCTTGGGTCAATCCCTTTCTTTCTCTGGGTTCCATTTCTCCCTGCTCTAAAATGAGAGTTTGGAATTTTTGTGACCATTCTCAGTACTAGCACTATAGGTTCTGAGATCTGTTGCCAATCTCTTTGGGGGACAGGGAGGAGGCAGAGATCAGGGGAGAAGTGAACAGAGATCAGGGAAAGAAGACATTGTTGAGGATTTCAAACAGAAATTCCCAAGCACTCTGTGTGTGTGTGTGTGTGTGTGTGTGTGTGTGTGTGTGTGTGTGTGTCAGAGAGCAAGACAGAGAAACAGAAAGACAGAGATAGGAGAGCCAGAGTCAGAGAAACAAAGAATCAGAGACAGATAACGAGAGACAGAGGGACAGAGACAGAGAGAGACAGAGACAGAGAGAGGAGAGAGACAGAGACAGAGAGATAGACAGAGAAAGGAGAGAGAGAGAGAGAGAGAGAGAGAGAGAGAGAGAGAGAGAGAGAGAGAGAAATCTTTCATTTTGATTTTTCCTTTCCCATATTGTTGTCTCCTCCTAGTCTTGAAGAAGGGACCTGTCAGTCATCTCCTCCAAGCAGACAGATGAGTAAAACAGGAATGGGGACTATGAGCAGGTGCAAGGTCTCCCTAAAGCACCAGCAACAATAATACAAGTTTCTATGGTATAGAAAGCTTTATAACCTATTTTCCCCACAAACCACCCACAGAAGTTGGTAGTACAAGTATTAACTTCCTGACAGATGAGGAAACTGAGGCACAATATTCTTTCCCTTAGTAAATAAATCTTTTTTCAAAATTCTTTTTCAACTTTTCCCAAGCTAGTACTTGGTGCTGGGGTCAGCCCATAGGGGTCTCAGTTTCACAGAACATGCTATCCAGGTGTGAGCTCCATGTGTGCCTGTCCCTGGGGTCCTCCCTGGACACCATCAGAAGGTGGGATTTATGGAGGGCCCAACCAACACCAGCAGGGCCTTTGACCCACAAGTGCCACAGCTTCTGAGCCCATGAAACTAGACCCTGGAGGCACATGAAGAAGCCAGAGAACAGGCACCTTGCATCAGGTCTGGCTTCACAATGGCAGGATAACTCACTCACTCACTTCAAGAGTCCTAATGTCAGCACAGGAGGAACCTTAGAGAGCCTTCAGCCCAGCCTTACTCATTTTAACAAAGCGGTGGCCGTGGTTCCCTGGGAAGGATGCTGGCTGATCATGGACTCCAAAGTCCTAAGGCTCTGTCTTAAACTCTAGTTCTTATTCAGTGTGTGATTCTGCATATCAAGTTAGGAGACGTAATTATTTTTCAGTTGCCCTTTTCCCCATTGAACAATTTAAAAGTGAAAGAAAATTCTCATAACAAATATGCATAGTCCAGAAAGACAAAGTCCCATATTGAGTACATCCAAAAATGTGTCCATTCTCCATCTTGAGTCCATCCACCCCTCCTCTGGCAGGAAGTGAACCATGCTTCTGGTCATTGCAGTGATCAGGGTTAAAAAATCTTTCAAAATTGTCCTTTCATTCAAGTGTTGTTTTAGAAATTGTTCTCTTTCTGCTCACTGTTCATGGAGGTCTTTTTGGTTCCTCCTTGTCCTTTCTTATGGTCTAGGGTCAGCTGAGTAGTTCCATAATGCATAGAGCACCAGACCTGGAGTTAGGAACATGCAGATTCCTGAGTTCAGATCTGGTCTCAGATGCTAGCTGTGTGATCCTAGGCAAGTCACTTCACCTTGTTTGCTTGTTTCCTCATTTGTGAAATGAGCTGGAGAAGGTAATGGTAAACGACTTTGCCAAGAAAATCCCAAATGGGATCACAATGAATCAGAAATGACTGAACACCTAGAACAAGTGACAACACTATTTCATTCTATTCACATACTACAATTTGTTTAGCTGTTCTTCAATGGGACACTTTATTTTTCCAATTTTTGTCTATTATGAAAAGAGCTGCTATAAATATTTTTTTAGGCTTTTGCAAGGCAAAAGGGGCTAAGTGGCTTGCCCAAGGCCACACAGCTAGGTAATTGTTAAGTGTCTGAGACCAGATTTGAACCCAGGTACTCCTGACTCCAGGGCCGGTACTTTATCCACTACACCACCTAGCCGCCCCAAGCTGCTATAAATATTTTTGTACATATAGGTTCTTTTCTTTTGTCTTTGATCCCGGGGTGGGGGGTGGGGAGGTATAGACCTGGTAGTGCTCTCCCTAGGTCAAAGGATATGCAAACTCAGTAACCTTAGGAACATAGCTTCAAACAGTTTTCAAGGATGGCAGTATTAATTCACAGCTCCACCAACAGATTATTAATGGGTCCGTTTGTTTGCAATCTTGCCAACTTTCATCATTTTCCTTTTTTTTTTGTCAGTCTGATAGGTATGAGGTAGGACCTCAGAGTTGCTTAACTTACAATTCTATAATTATTAATGATTTGGAACATTTTTATGTAGTTATCGATATCTTGGATTTCTTCCTTTGAAAACTGCCTTTTCATATCTCTTGACTATTAATCTATCAGTTCCTTATATATCTTGGATATGAGATCTGTATTGCAGACCTAATTTTAACTGCATTAGTTAGGTTTATGTGTGCCAAATCTTTAGAATTTTATAGAACCACAATTGTCTGTTTTATTTTCTGTTAACCTTTTAGTCATCTGTTTGTTCTATGATCTTTTCCTCACTCATAGATTTAAGGATAATTTCTTCCCCTCCAGGAAATGTGTATTCTTTCTACCAAATCTCACTACTTCTCACTGCCTGTTCACGGATGTCAGGAACATATCTCTAGATCTAGAAGGGGTCTAAGACTTCAATTAGTCCAACTCCATTTTACAGAAGAAAAATTGAGGCCCAACGGAGTTAATTTACCTAAGGTCACCCATATAGTAAGTGGTGGAAGTGGGGTTTGAACTTGCCCATTGATTCCAAAATTGGGGGCAGCTAGGCCGTGTCATATTGCATAGGAGTTCTGGACCTGCAGTCAATACCACCTGAGTTCATATCTGGTCTCACAGACTTACTAGCTATGTGATTCTAGGTGTCATTTCACCCTCTTTGCCTCAGTTTTTTCTTCTATAAAATGAGCTGGAGAAGAAAATGGCAAACCACTTAAATATCTCTGTCAAGAAAACCCCAAATGGGGACACAGAGAGTCAGACATGACTGAAACAACTGAGCAACCAACAACCAAAAACTTTTTCCAAATCAAACACTCAGTCTACTATACCTATTTTCCTTAATTACAAAATGAGGGAATTCACTTCTAAAGTCTCTTCTAGCTTTCAAGGTTCACGATGCCAAGTCACTTTCCAAGTATGAGACTCAATTTTCCCAATATACATATATAACAGGAATAATCAGACTTATATCAGGATTCTTGTGAGGAAGATGCTTTGACAACCTTAAAGCTCTAATAGAAAACTGATTCCACATCAGGCCTGTGGGATATCGGAGGAAGGAATCTTAGAGATGATATAGTCCAACCCTTTTATTAACAGATGAAGGGACCAAGGCTTTAGGAAGGGGAGAGATTTGCTCAAGGGTTCACAGAATGAAACATGAAGAACTTAAATGCAGGTCTCTAGAGTTCTTACTGCTCAATTATATATTGTTGTTCAGTCATTTTTAGTTACGGCCAACTCTTCATGATCCTTTTGGACTTTCTAAGCAAAGAGATTGGAGTGGTTTGCTATTTCCTTCTCTGGTTAATTTTACAGATGGGGAAACTGAGACAAACCAAGTCAAGTGATTTGCCTATGTTTACATAGCTAGTAATTGTCTAAGTCTACATTTGAACTCATGACTACACAACTGGCACTCTATGCATTATAGCTGCTCCTAAGTTCCAGCTTCCTTTCAATAATTGAGTACCTAGAGTGTTTTCTGGCTAGTGCTGGGCCATATAGAAGAGATGATATCACAAGAAGATTCTGTGGACTGGGTTCAAATACTGATTTTTAATCTACTCTTTGTAAAACCTCAAGAGAGTCATTTCATTTTCATTTCTCAGTTTTCTTATCTATAAAGTGAGTGTTGTAAATCTAAGGTCCCTTGTTTACTGAAAATCCAGTATGTAGATGTGTGTGTGTGTGTGTGTGTGTGTCCATCTTTGTGATAAACTTAGGACTTGTAAGGGGCTCTTAAGATCCTGGTCTAGATCTGGAAGGGTCCTCAGAAGCTACCTACATCAGCACTCTCATTTTAGTTGAGAAAACTAAGGTCAAATGACTTGTCCAAGGTCATACAGTCCATAAGCGACATGGCTGCTATTTGAAACTTTGTCTTTTGAATCTAAAGTTAGTGCTTTCCCCACTGGCTCCTTATATGAGTATTATAGATACAAGTGAAGCTTAGAAACTTAGAGAAATATAGGACTCTTGGCTCATTAATATAGCAGATGAAATTCAGTTTTATGCAAACAGAAACAAACCAAAATGCTTTTATGATACCCTGAAGGCTATTTATGGGCCAAAGAACTTTGTGCATCTCAACTACTCAGTGCTGATGCTCCACATTGATAAGGGACATGAATCTAAAGAGATAGGTTGAACACTTCCACAGTATTCTTAACAGACCATCATCAATCAATGCAGAAGCCGTTGATCATTTACCTTCAAGTTGAAGTTAATCAGTCCATAGCTGAAGTTCCATCTAAAAAAGAGGTTTTGAATGCCATTAGACTCCTTGCAGGTGGCAAAGTACCTGGTCCTGATTCTATCCTGGCTGAGATCTACAAGGTGGAAGCGTCCATTGTTCATTCAAAAAAAGACTAAAATTTTCCAGGTTATATGGCATAAAGAGATTATCCCCTAAGAATTCAAGGATGCCTCCATCATCCATCTCTATAAAGGCAAAGTAAAGGGAATAGATTGTCCTGTGCCAATCCCAGGGGTATTTCTCTTTAAGTCATTGCTGATAAAATTCTTTCCAGAGTTCTTTTCAATAGACTGATCCTTCACCTGGAAGTTGGTCACCTTCCTGAGAGCCAGTGTGGCTTCAGAAAGGTAGAACAGTTGAAATAGTGTTTGCTGCCCAAAAACTCCAGGAAAAATGCCAGGAACAGAACAGAGGTCTGTATATAACATTTGTAGATCTGACCAAGTCCTTTGATACTGTCAGTCATAAGGGTTTATGAAAATTATGTAAAAATTTTGTTGTCCGGAGAAGTTCATCAGTATTTATATCAGCCCCATGACAACATACTTGCCCAATTTCTGGATAGTGGACGATGCTCTTGAGATTTCCTAGAGTGAATGGAGTGAAACAAGGATGTGTCCTTGCTGCCATGCATTTTAGCATGATGTTTTCAGCCATGTAATCAAATGCCTTCAATGAGGCTTCAATGGCCTCAAGGTCAGCTACCACACTGATGGCAAATTCTTCAACTTGAAAAGGCTATAAGCCAAGACCAAAGTGGAGGGAGTGTTGGTGCATGATCTTCTGCTTGCAGATGACTGTGCTCTCAGCGCAACCTCTGAAGCCAACATACAACAAAGTATGGATCTTTTCTCTGTTGCTTGTGCTAATTTTAGTCTAACAATTCTCCACCCCATCCATATGTGGAACCATCAGTTACAGCAAATGGAGAAATTTTGAGTACTGTGGACAAGTTCACTCACCTTGGCAGTGTCCTTTCTAAGGAAGTACACATTGACCATAAGGTTGACTCACATATTGCCAGAGCTAACTCAGTATTTGAGAGGCTCCAAAAGAAAGTATAGGAGAGAAGAGGTTTTATTAGACTACCAAACCATGGGTCTAGAGAGTTGTTGTGCTGTATGCCTGTGAAACCTGGACGGTCTACCAGAACCATGTCAGGAAACTAAATCACTTCCACTTAAATTGTCTTAGGAAGATTCTAAAGATCACCTGGCAGGAGAAGATGCCAGATACTGAGGTCCTTTCTTGAGGTAAACTGCCCAGTATTCCAACATTACTACAGAGAGCACAACTATGAAGGGCTGGAAATGTTAGTATGTCAGACATATGCTTGCCAAAAAACTATTTTATGGAGAACTCACACAGGCAAGCACTCACAAGGAGGTTGAAGAAGCGATACCCAGACACTCTGAATATCTCTCTTAAGGACTTTGCGATTGATTGTGCAGCATGGTAGACACTGGCATAGGACTGCCCAGCATGGCATGCCCTCATCATTGAGGGGGCCACATTCTATGAGGAAAACAGAATTGAAGCAGCTCAAAGTAAACATGACATATGTAAGTTTAGAATAAGCACCCCAGGTGTTCACATGGACTATTTGTGCTCGACCTGGGTAGAGCATTGCAAGCTCATATTGGTCTGGTCAGCCACAGTGGGACACACTGTAATTTGTCTCAAACTTAGTGATGCCATTTTGGTCTTCTTTGATAACGACAAACAAGATTCAACCATGGATGCAGGCATCAGTGAGCCTGCAAGACTAAATTTGAGGACATAAGACTTTGGGTTCTAGATTCCAGAAAATTAACTTTCCAAATACAAGATGGAAGAGCTATGGCTAAACCACATTTCATCCGAAAAAATATCCATTAAAGGCTAACAAGGTACTTTCCTAGCAACAATCTTGTGGGGCAAGGGCTATATGAGTTGTTGTCTCTATTTTACAGAGGAGGAAACTGAGAGTTGGAGAAGGTAAGTGATTTGTCTAAGGAAGCATAGTAAGTATCAGAGTCAAGATTTGAACCCAGGTCTTTTGCTGTGCTCTCATGCTTTTCTCACCCTGTGACAGAACCAAAGAAAAGTCAGAAAATGGGATGAGGGAAAATAAGTTCAATTCTGACTTCCATGAAGCCTGAAAGTTTCCAAATTGCTTTCCAGGAAAAAAAAAAAAGCAAACCAGTGAGATTGAGAGTGCAGGTATGTTTATGGTCCATTTGAAGGGAAGAGAAGGGGAGACAGGTGAAAACATATTGGGCTACCTGGACTTAAGTGCCAGGCCAAGCCGGAGGCAAACTTGGGGCCCCTTTGGTACTTCCCACGCTCCTGACACCTTGGGAACAAGAAACCACTGTTTTCCAATCAAAGGGACAGACCCTATCTTCCAGGATGGTGTGGGTGAAGGCAGGAGCTCACCACAAAGGCACAGGATTGTCTCTCACACAAAAGGCATTTGTTTGTGTCTCTAGGGTCTGTCCTTCAGCCTGGGGACACCCTGGGAAAGCAGAGTACAGACCCAGCCTTAGGAGCGGCTCCTAGTAGCATCTTGTTAAAGGCAAAGGAGATCTTGGGATTCCAGATTTGGAACTCAAAGAGACCATCTATTCCAGGCTACAAGAGAGAAAGTTTCAGGGTCAGAGAAGGAAGGGTCTTGACCAAAGTCACAACAATATCCAATGGAAAAGCCAGGATTTGCAAGACATGGAGTGGCATGATAGAAAAAGCCCTGAATTTGGAGTGAGGGGATCTAGGTTCAGTTGGTTCTGCCACTTAGTACTGTGAGGGACTTTGGTCAAGTCCTTTCCCATCGTACCTGATCTGTGAAATGAAGATAACTTAAGTGTCTCTGGTCTTCTAACTATAAACCACTAAATTCCGTTTTTGGATATTATTCAGTGCTCAGTTCTGCTACTTCCCTGAAGGTATGAGGCATAATTTCAGGAATTTTTATGAAGAAGTGTGGAAGAGGAAGCAGAGCCAAGATGGAGGAGTAAAGGCAACAAGCATGGAAGAATTCAGCCCTTCTCAACCATCCACCAAATAGGATTACAATATTACAATTATGGCAACTCTTCTTCAATTAAAGAATAAGATATATCAAACAAATGACTTAGGTTGTTTTTGACACAGATTTGTCACTTCACCTTGTACTTCATCCTGTCTGTATAAATGAAACCTCCAACTCTGAGGCTGTTTTCATAGAATTTAGTAGGTATTAATATCTAGGAGAGAACCCTGGACTAGAGCTTAAGAGTTCCAGGTTCTGGTTCCATCTCTTCCTTGTGTCACCATTGGAAGATGTCACCTGCCCCATCTCTGAGCTTCAGTTTCCCCATCAGTACTTCTGAATAGTGGAAGATTAGTCTGGATCCATATTTAACTTGTGTTTGCTCTTTGTGGTTCAACCCACAGAAGGACAGACGGTCTTATCCTCTAATGTCAACAAAATCATTTATTCATTAGCAGTAATTCATAGGAATGGATAGAGTCTTTTCTCTTCAGCCTTAAAAGTTAGGAAGATCTTAATTCAAATCCTACCTTAGACACTTACTGGCTATGTGATCCTGGGTAGGTAATTTAACTTCTCCAAACTTCAAATCCTCCCTGGTAAAATGGGAAGCATAATGGCACCTATCCCACAGAGCTTTTGTGAAATTCAGATAAGACAACAGAAATGAAATATTTTACAAACTTTTAAATAAATTTTAGCTACTAGTCATAATGATCTGGATAGTTACAGAGGCCCATGCCAACAAAATCATAGTTTTAAAATATATTAATAATTCACATGAATTATTCCTTAAGTTTCTTAAGCTCCTTAAGGTTTCAAATCTTCCATAATCACCACTAGCACCATAACCACATCTATGGAGCCTTTCAAGCCTGCAAGTTACTTTGCGTCAAAATGATCATCTCCATTTCAGGGAAGGCAACTGAGATTTGGAGGAGAATCATCTAAATATCAGTGCCAGAACACAAACCCAACCCTTGTGACTGGAAAGTCCAATAATTTTACAGTCATACCTTGGAGCTTTAGGAAAGAAAAAGTCCATTGGTACTCAAGAGTGTACTTCAAGACTTGAAGAAAGGGAAGAAGAGTGGGGGAGAATTACAATTTAGGTTAGGAAAAATAGAGGATGGGATGAACAACTTCTAGGCTGTTGATGCTGGTGACTTTCCCCATGAGATCATTTCTTCACTTTGATATATTAATAGTAACATAATCTCTATCTTCAAGAATCTTCCATCTATTAAGTGGGGATGAGTACTTTAGATCTTGGATACTTGGAGTCATTCCTGATCTCTCTCCTCCTCCATCCTCTCCCTTTCAGGCCTCCTAGGCCTCTGTGGTTCCAGTTCATATCCTATCTACATTCTTCTGTAAATCATTCATACAAGATCTTCCCCTAAGTGCCAAAGGTCTGCCTCTGGTTCTCTTTAATATTTCTTGGCTACCAGGGAAGCACCCAGACTATCCATATGACACCCTTCCCTCTTCTTACTACATGACCAATTGATATTTGTGCAGGCTTATCTTGATGCTATCTTTTTTTTGGTGACTCTGAATCACAGAAACACGTTATAGTACAAAGAAAAGGGACCTTCTACTGAAGTAGAAGAGATTTCCCCAAAGTTATAATTCAATTATAGTTTAAAAAAATTTTTTAAGTGCCTACTATGTGAAAGGACCTAAAGTAGACCTGAGGAATTCAAGAACAAAAGCCAGTCCTTGCTCTGATCTGGAACTTCTATCAGTGGGACAATACTCACCAGGGAAAAGAGATGATACAAGAGCTGGAACATAAGGGAGCTAGGTATTTTTAGAAGATGGAACGGGGACAGCTTCTGCAAACCTCCAAAGTGGGGGAAGGAATGCCCGGTTTGATTGGAATCTAGAGAAATGTGAAATTAGTTTGGAAAAGAAGGTTGGAACCAGACGGAGAAGGGTTTTAAATTACAGGCTGAGGAGTTTGGACATCATCCTATGATGTACTATAGGGCAATAAGAAATAAGGAGTTCTTGAAAAGTTTTGAGCTGAAAAGTGATCTGGTTAGAGCTATTATTTTGGAAACTGTGCAGCCGATGGAGTAAAGAGGACAGAAACCAGGGATAGGGAAGCATTTAGGAAATTTGCAATAGTACAGGGCAGAGGTAGTGGGTTGAGTTCAAGAAGAGAGAGAACAGAAATGAGAGTAATATCTGTTGTTTTTCATCCCTTGTACTCAGAGAGGATGGAAGATATCATGATTCCAAGGTCAAGGTATATTGTGTTCAACTGAGGCAGATTAGTTCAATAAAAGCTTTGGAAGACTCTACCTTGGGTAGAACACAAAATTTCGAAGGACCAGAATTAGAATCCTGGTTCTGACACTTATTGTCTATAAACCCCTGGTCAATCCACTTCTCTTTGGGTTTCATCAATAAAATGATGATGTTGGACTAAAGGATCTCTTGGCTCTAACTCTATACTATGATCTATGATACTTTGAGATGGAATCAATGAGAAACTTGGAAGTTGATTGTAACTTCCTGGTACAAGTTCTGCACTCTGTCTGCTTTATATCTGAGAGATGGAGACCTTAAGCTGAGCCCTGTAGGGTTAATGAAACAATATGGCACAAGAAGAGATCACTGAGATTGGAAGCTGTGGTGAGGTTGTATTTCCAAAAGCAGCTCTCAGATACCTTGGGGGCCTGGGGAAGGGCTTGTGTGAAATGCCAGCTTGTTGGTTCTTAAACAGCTGAAAGCATTTCAGTCTGCCTTTTGTCCCCATCTGCTGATGCCCCTTCTGCAAAATTGTACTCATTTTAGGATCAAAGAATCTCAGGCTTAGAAAAGACCTTAGCATATGGAATACTGCATGTTAGAGTTGGAAAGGACTTATGATGTCAGAGGTATAAGGAAACTTGGAATGTAGACTAAAAAAGCCAGAAGGAATTTGAGAGAATTTAAGTGTGCAAATTTGGTTGGGGTGGGGGAAGTCATTTGATCAAAGAGTATAAGTAAAAGAATTGGAGAGAACCTTAAAATTTGGAACATAGAGTATCCTTGTTGGAGGTTCCTTAGAACATAGAAGAGAAAATGTCAGAACTGGTTTGGACCTTTGAGCTCAACCCCTTCATTCTTCCAGAAAAGGAAACTGAGACCTTGAGTTGATCCACAATAGTTTTGACAATAGCACATTACTTTCTAGGTGTGAAGGTAAGATGAAATGTTTTAGTCTCTAACAAAGAGATTTCCCAGAAAGGTCTAGAAAGATGGGGCAGATCCTCCTGTAGCACATTCTTAAGATCAAGTCATCCAGGGGGAAGAGGTTCCTGCTCTACAGGAGATGGCTAACTCTAGCCGCTGGCTGGAGAAGCTGAGACATGTTCGGGCCAAACAGGGACCCTGGGTTGCTTGTCTTGGATGCTTGGAAGGGGAGTGAAAGGTGTGAGCCAGCTGGTTGGGCGGTCTCGGAAGTTGTCTTTCACCCATGTGACAACCTGGGAGCCCAACTGGGAGCACCACTTGGAAGGCAACAAGTATAAGTTGCATATAACCCAAGGAATAACTTCTTCACAGTCAGAACCTGTCCAAAAAATAGAACAAGTTGCCAGAAAGAGAGTGAGCTCCCCATCACCAGAGGTGTTTGAGCAAAAGTCGAATGAGTACTAGTTAGAGATGCCGTCCTCGTTGATTGATGGATTTGATTAGGTATCTGCTTTATTCCTTTCCAGTTTTGAGATTATAGGATCTGATTTGAGGGTCTGGACAAAAAATTTCCAGTCAGTTTTTGAGATGTTACACCTCAGACTTAGATTTACCTCTGGCCAAGATGGTGTGGATTTGAAACTAATCTTTGGAGTGGTGATGGCATGCTTGGGACTGCATTCACCTGTATTGTGGGAAAAGGACACGTGGAAATGTTAGGTCATAGAATATAAATGGTCAACATTGAAAGAGGCTGACACAATGTCAGAACTCATTGGGATCTTAGTACATAGAACATAAAGCACAGAATGTCAGAACTAGGAAAGGATCCCAGAGACCATCTAGTTTCTTGATTTTACAGAGAAGAAAACTGATGCTCAGAAAGGTTCCATGATCCTTGGAAACATCCCCGGAGAGGTTGGATACTCTTTTTTTTGGAATGATGTGGAGTTGTTGAGTTGGTGTTGAGGTGTATTCATCTACATATTCTCTGATGTACCTACCCATGGAATAGTCTATGAACCTATCCAAGGTCACTTGACTCAACTTGACTTTAGTGGATTGCTTATTCTCCTACATATGTTGGGGTCCTGATGACACATAGATTTGGGGAAGGTGGGGAGACTCAATCTGATTTCACTCTGCAAAGTATCTCACAGTCCAGTCATGCCAGACTAGCCACACCAGACCAACCCCCTCCTCAGCCTACCCCCCACATAGTGTTCTTCTCCTAAGGTTCCTAACAAATCAAGTCATTAAGGAGTTATTCTGGCCTTCACCCCAGGGCCTAATTTGTCGATCATCTGAGTCATAGAATGAAGGAAAAAACAAGGGGGGGGGGGGAAGCCCATTGGCAGCCAGGCCTCACGAATGGCCTGGAAAGGAGTCATGCGGGCGTCCACTTCTAGAAAGGATTTATTTTAAAGCACATTGCTTGTTCAGAGCCCTTTTCATGGAAATGGCCCGTTTTGCTTTTCAGAGTTAATTTCTGGCCTGGCTCCAGACGGTTGGTGCACAGTGGCTCCTCAGTCCTCCCGACAAACCTAGCTGTGTTTGTTGGGGAGGGGAGTCTGGGCACTGCCTGGAGAGAGGCTGCTGTTTGCGAAAGAGCTGGCCTTTGGGAGCACAGGCCATGGGGCAGGGGGCCAGGGGTTCCTATTTCCAGACTCCAAACCCTGCCTGTCCACGAGGCCCAGGGAGATGAGAGCAAAGGCCTTTGAAATCCATGGTCAATGCCTAATCTCCTTTGTGCTATGGGCAGGCTGATCCTGCCTGTGGGTGGTGTGAAGCACCCCTTCTTCCCAGGTGTCCAACACAATCATTCACATGGCCTGAAATTCTACCATTAGAACCAGAAGATGGCCTTCAGAAGGGATATTTAAATCCCAATTTTAAACTCTCTTCTCAATATTAGAGAGGAGAAACTGAGGTCAAGTTGCACGGCTAATAAGTAGAAGGAAGATCCTAGGCGAGGGTGCTCTCCTGGACAGTATGACAACTATGGACATTTTGGAGTTCTGTTAACCCAAGGAAGTAGTGAGATCTCCATCCCTGTAGATATTCAAGTGACAGTTACATGACAACACATTAAAGGAGTTACAGATGAGATTGCTGTCTCTATCCAGATTGGACCAGATGAGCCCCAAGATTCCTTCTCACTCTAAGATGCTAAAACTGTAGGTTTTGGCAATGTAGGAACTCAACAAACATTTGTTCAGCGCCTACTAGGTACAAAACACTCTGCTAAGTAGTGTATGAGTTGGAAAACCAATCTACCAGTCAAGAAACATTTATTAAATATTTCTGTGCTAAGAGATGAGGATGCAAAGAAAGGCAAAAATATAGCCCCTGTCCTCAAGAAGGTGACATTACAATGCACTATGCAGGATATATACCATGTAAATGGGAGGTCATCTCAGAAGGAAGGCACTAGCAGTGAAGATATCTGGGGAAAATTTCTTGCAGAAGGTAGAATTTGAGTTGAGTTTAGAAGGAAGCCAGGAGATGGTAATAAGGACATAGAGTATTGCAAGCACGGAGGACAGTCAGTGAAAATATCTGGAGTTAGGAGGTGGCATGTCCTATGGAGGAACAGTGTCACTAGATCACAGAAAGGAGAGTATAATAATACAATAAGAGGAGAGGAAAGTGTGAAAAGGCTATAAATATAAGAAGATAGATTGTGAAAAGTCTTAAAACCCAATCAGAGGGGCAGCTAAGTGTCACAGTGGATAGAGCACCAGCCCTGGTGTCAGGAAGACTTGAGTTCAAATCTAACCTATACTTATTAATTGTGTGATCCTGTGCAAATACCTTAACTCTGATTTCCTAAAAAAACCCCAATGATTAGAATTTTCTATTTGATTCTGGAGATAATAGAGGGTGTTTATTGAAGAGTATGGGGGGATTGATATGGTTGGACATTAGAAAAATGATTTCAGCAACTGAATGGAAAATGGATTGATATGGAGAGATCAAGCAGAAGGCTATATGCAATGGGCCAGGAGTGAGATAATGAGAACCTGCACTAGGGTGGTGACTGTGTGGAGATGGGGGAGGGGGTATACAAAATGTGTTGTAAAGGCAGAACTAGCAAATCTTGTGTGGGGTGAGGAATTGAGATGACACTGAGGTGGTTTGCAAGCCTAGAGGACTGGGATGATGGTAGTACCCTGGAAAGTGAGAAGAGGGAGAGGATAGCTTAGGAGGAAAGATATTGAGAGTAAAGAGACCTGAGAACCCCCTGCATGCGGATGATCATTGAATCCCTGGGGGTTCAAGAAATCACCCCATGAAATAGTATAGAAGAAGAGAAGAGGGCCTAGATCAGATCCCCAGGGGACACCTATGGTGAGGAGTGGTCAGGCAGCCCAGAGAACTTGGGTGGAGCAGCATCACAGAAAGCTAGAGAGAGGAGGATGTGGAGGAGAAGAGGGTAGTCAATAGCATCAAAAGTTTCAGAGAAGTCAAGAAAGATGAGGATTGAGAAAAGAACATTGGTGGCTACTTTAGAGAGAGTGGTTTCAGAACACCAGGCCTGGAGGACCTGAGTCCAAATTTAACCTCAGACATTTACTAGTTGTGTGCCCCTGGGGCAAGTCACTTAATCCCTGCTGAGGGGAGAAAAGAAGGAAAAGAAGGAACAAAAAGGAAGGAAGGAAGGAAGGAAGGAAGGAAGGAAGGAAGGAAGGAAGGAAGGAAGGAAGGAAGGAAGGAAGGAAGGAAGGAAAGATAATAAAGATAGTTTCAGTCCAATGATGAGATCGAAAGCCAGAATCCAAAGAGTTTAAAATCAAGTGAGAGGAAAGGAAGTAGAGGCCCCTATGGTAGATGCCTTTCTCAAGAAATATGACTGAGAAGGGGAAAGGTGATATAGGATGACAGTTAGGAGGGAAGATGGGATCAAATGAGGGTTTTTTAAGGATAAAGGAACCTTAGATGTGGTAGGAATATAGTAGTCTATAAAAGGGACTTTGTAGGTAGCAGGGAAACAGTCAGGAGACAGGGAGAAATTCCAGATTAGTGACAGAGGGAGGATGATGAAAAAGAGTGGTCTCCTAGAGAATATGGATTGAAAGTGGAACAACAAAGTGGAGTTAAGATACTGGTTCCTCCCTCCTCACAGTCTAGGAGGAGGATAAGATGCACTCACAGAGAAGTTTGATGCATCACAGGAGTCAGCTAATTCATTTCATTTCAACACACATTTCCTCAGTCCCCACAAGAGTAAAGCACCGTATTAGATATGGGAAGACCAAGACAAAAATGAGATCATTCCTCCCCTCAAGTTTACATTTTCCAGGGGGAAAATAGAGAATGCATACTGTCCAAGAGAAATAAACACAAAGTGAGATGAAATCATGCTTACTGTGAGATCTGGTAAGACTTCCCAAAGGAAGCACCTGAGTTGGACAGGAGGAATCTTGAGTGGTGGAGAGGAGGAGAGCAGATTCTAGGACTGTACATTCTAGATAATTTATATAAATGTAGAAGATAAACGCCAAGAGAGGAAAATTTGTATTTTGTTCTACACTCAACAGAAAAGGATTTTCAGCAGAATGAAAATAGAAGGGAGGTACGCTGTCTGGAAGGTAAAATGAATGAATGAATGAATGAATGAATGAATGAAAAATTATAAATTCAATCATCACTGTCAGACAAGATGCTAAGCTGGGAACACAAAAGCAAGGTATGGAGAAGGAAGGGAGATTAGAACGAGCATTGGGGACTCAGGTGCTCTTAATCACAAGGGCCTAGAGGGACTACAAATAAAAGCTTCGCTGTCTTAAGACCAGGAGCTGGAATCAATCAAAACCCTTAGTTGATCAGAGCTCTGATGGTGATGATCACAAAGTTTTATGGCAAAGAAATTAAATTAATATTTTAATAATGACTGATATTTACTTTCAGTTATTTCAATTGTGTCTTACTCTTCATAACCTTATTTGCGATTTTCTTAGGAAAGATACTTAGGTTTACATACATACTCACAAAAACTCAGGGAGATACCTTATCATTCTCATTTTACAGGTGAGAAAGAGATTTTGCCTAAGGATCTCATCACTGCTAACTGCTAGATATTTCTTGAGATATCCTGATTTCAGGTCCAGTATTTTACCTACTGAGCAATACTGTCTCACTCATATTTCACCATCACAGTCCTTATTTGGGTCTGGCTGGTGCTAGAATCTAAAAGATGGGCAGTAATGGTGAATTCTTTTTTTTGCAAGACAATGGGGTTAAGTGACTTACCCAAGGCCACACAGCTAGGTATCTGAGGCCAGATTTGACCTCAAGTCCTGCTCTATTCACTGTACTAGCTGCCCCAGTAATGGTGATTTTTTTGAAGGGTAAAATGCAAACGAAAGCAATGCCTCCCCTCTCACTGGAAGCAATGATCTCCACCTATCTGGAGCCTTGATAATGACTGAGAGCAGAAGGATATGAAAATCATAATGGAAGCCTGGAGGGACATGGCTTGAGGAGGCAGAGTAAAATGGAGAAAGATTGAATTTGGAGCTAAAGGTTCTGGGTTCAAAAGCAATTTCTATCACTTGTGAAACTCTCTGAAACTCAGTTTCATTATCCTAGGTGTGATCCAGCACTCAAAGAAGCTCTTTTAAAGACCCTCCTGGCTCTAATAGTTTTGGGGGGTGGGGTGGTGTGGAGTAGGTACCTGGGTAATAGGCAAACAGAGTGTTATATGTAGTCTGTGGGGAAGGAGTCATTAATGCTTGGGAGGTGGGGTGAGGCATAGGGAGTGGTGTGTTGGAGTCCAACTAATTAGAGCTGATTGTTAAATTTTCAGCACAACCATTTACACCTTGGAAATTGGCAAACCCTACAAATGTAGGTTTGATTTATTGTTTTGTTGATTGTCTAGGTTTCAGAAAGTGGTGGAGAAAATGCAGATTAAATTTAAGCCTGGCTCCTGCTTACATTCCCCATCCTAACCCCTACCCTAGGGGATCGTTAAACATTTACTGGTGCACCATTAGGTCAGGAAACTTACTGGAGAAGATGGCATTTAAACTGAGTTTTAGGCAGGACTTTAGGTAGAGAAGAAGGCAGGGGTCAGATGCCCCTGATTCCCAGCTCACATTCTCCGATCTCCCAACTCTGCTGATTTCATCCAGATGATCGATGAGGTGAAGAGTTCCTAATATCCCCTTTACCACCTCTTCCCCCTCCCCCTCACCCCCAGGGTCATCTTTCCTCAGTTAAATCTGTTTGGACTGTTTCTCCTTATCTGTCTCAGGGTTCTCTGAAGATTTGAAGATGCCACATAGGCTTAGACAGCCTTTGAGCAAGTCCTCCCCTGGGCCACTCATTGCAGGGATGTTGGGGGAGGGAGATTGAGAGCATGTCTGGACACTGAATGAGTAGGGTGGAGGTTGAGGTTCCAGGATGCCCTGTCTTAGCCTTCCCATTCAGTGGCATCTTCCGGCACCTCCTGATTCAGCCATGGTCATTGTGGGTCACACTTGGTGGTTGGGCCAATGATTGGAGCAACCCAGGGAGCTGGGGTGGGGCCCATTCGGGATGGAGAGACACACTGAGCAGAACAGGCACTGGCAAAGCCCACAGCAAAGTGGCTGGGCCGGGTAGCTGGGGTTTCTTGAGGATTTTCCCTTCGCTCACTGGTTTGGCTTCATTCTCTGTCATTCTCTGGGGAATTGATCCTGGAGCCAGGGGTGGTTGATCACTCTAAAGTGGTGAGCCCCAGAAGAGGGAATAGGTTTGTAGAAGAGGTTTGGAAGCCTTCTCCTTTGCATATTAGACATCTAACAACCTTCTTTCCCTTCTCTCCTTCCTGTGTTCCTTTTCCCCTCCTTCCTTCATTCCTCCCCTCCTCCCTCCCTCCACCCTTTCCTTCTTCCTTCTTTCTTTCCTACCTCTCTCCCTTTCTTTTTTCTTTCATTCTTCTTCCTCACTTCCTCCCTCTCTCCTTCCTCCATCTTTTTCTTTCTTCTCCCCTCCCTCCTTTCCTTTCTCCCTTTTTCCCTTCCTTTCTCCTGCCTCCTTCCCTCTCTTTCTCCCTCCTTCCTTCATACATTCCTTCCTTCCTTTCTTCCTCCCTCATTCTACCTTCCTTCCTGATTTCCTTCCTCTCTTCCCTCCTGACTTCCGTTCTTCCTGCCTTCCTGCCTTTCTTCCTCCCCTCCTGACTTCCTTCCTTCCTTCCTTCCTTCCTTCCTTCCTTCCTTCCTTCCTTCCTTCCTTCCTTCCTTCCTCCTTTCCTTCCTATGTTTACTAAACATTTACTAACCCTTTGCCAGGATTCATAGCCAAAAGAGTACCAAGACATTATCTCTATACTAGAAAACTCCCATTCTGTTTAAAGAGACAAGCCCTCAGAGAACCCAACCTCACAGAACATTGGAGCAAAAAGGGAGCACCCTGGGCAAACTACAAACATCACCTACCCCAGACAGATGCCATAGGGAAGAGAAAGATCTATGGATGGTGTGGGCCCCAGGCTGCAAGAGAGTCCTCAGCACATCCTAAACTCATTGTGGCTTCTCTATCTACTGATGGTTCCTGTTTTCTCTTCTCCATCACCCCATTGCTGAACAAAAGAAATCACCATGAGAAGATGACAGAGAGAGAGAGAGTTGGGGCAGACATCAGGAGAAGAAGGGGAGTGAATTATGGGAAATTCCTCAGGAGGGCAAGCCCTTGGTTTTTATCTTTAGAATCTCTCATTTCTGGGCTTATGCACCTGGAATGGAAGGAGCAAATGTGTAAGAAATAAGAAACTCAGAGCATTTGGATTGAACAGGGACCTTAAAGCATGAAATCACCCCTCTGGAGGGGACCATAAAGATCACCATTTTATAGCTGAAGGAAGTTAGGTGACTTCAGCATATCTGGGACAAGATCCCCTGGATTCCCAGGTCAACAAAATATTACCCCATCCCCTTCTTTTGGTTCCTCCCTGCTCTTTCTGAGTTTTTTCCCTCTTCACCACCTAATGATAAAAATTGGCCCTCTCTAACTAGGCTTCCAGAAACCAGCTATTTCTCTGCACATTCCTGCTCCAGTCCTTTCCTGTATGAGACCACTATGCCATTTTCTAAACTGACAAGTGACTAAGTATTAGTGTCTCAGGAGATGAAAGGTGTCATCAGACAACACCTGGAAGCTACAGCTTAGTGCTCAGAATCTCACTTTAGGAAAAATAATGGTGAACTGGAGGATATCCAAATAATGGCAACTGGGGAATGGCAACTTGAGAATATGACAGATTAACTATTTATAATAATAACAGCTAGCATTAACGTATAAGACTTTACAAATAATATCTCATTTTATTCACTCAGAATTCTTGTGTGAAGTAGGCTAGATTATTGTCTCCATTTTATAGTTGAGGAAACTGAGGCAGGCTGAGGTTAAAGTAGAGTTAGTGTTCATAATTATTAAGTATCTGAGGCTGCATTTGAACTCAGATTATTTTGACACCCTGCTCGGAAGGCTCTCCATTGCACCTATATTAGGAGAGGTTGGAGTGAGGTGTTTAGTCTATACTAAACTATACTAAAAGAAGATTTAAGGGCACAAACATGTCAAGAGTTATCTGAAAGGGATGAGACTTAACTCCACTTGGCCCAGAATTAGGGCAGAACTAGGAAGAATGGGTGGAAGGTACAGGAATGTACATTTTGGGGGCAATATAAGGACAAACTCACAAGCATTCAGAGCTATTTCCCAGTGAAATAAGTTTTTCAAAGGCAAATATTCCTGGGAAGGATACCACAATACCCTCTGATCAGCCACTAACGACTTAGGGGTTAGAATAGTTAGTTGTCACTGGTAGATTATGTGCTTTGCACTAGAATGTGTACTTTTGGTGAATGATTGGGAGTTCCAAGAGCTGAAGTAAGACATAGGATCAATTAAACTTGAAAAGATGGAGGGAGTACAGGCAGGCGTTAATCCCAGCTGAGCAAAGGTAAAGAAATAGGCAAATCATGTGTGAGGTTGATTTGACTGGTTGAGAGAGATATGTGGTGTCTCTCTAGTTAGGGCACAGTTTATAGTCGTGTCTTGAATGGTTAGCAGAGTCATTTGGAGAATAGAGCATATAACACTGTGGAAAGACAATGGGATTTAGCATTCGAAAGACTAGGATTCAAATCCTGCCTAGGTCCTGTATGGATATCCATTTGACACTGGACAAGATCATTCTCTGAGCTTTATTTTCCTTTTCTATAATGTGATCAAAGTGGAAAACCCCATCTCTACCCTAAGGCAGCTAATTAGTACAGTGGATAGATTCCTGGGCTAGGTACAGGAAAACAAATTGATCTCAGACTGTGTGAACATGGAATAGTCACTTAACTTCTGCCTGTCTTGGTTGGTTGTTGCTGTTATATCCTACTCTTTATGATCCCATTTGGGGTTTTCTTTGCATAGAAATTGGATTGGTTTTGCTATTCTTTCTCCAGCTCATTTTACAGATGGGGAAACTGAGGCAAGCAGGATTAAGTGATTTGTCCAGGATCATACAGCTAGTAAATGTCTGAGGCTGGATTTGAACTTACCAAGATGATTCCTCCTGATTCCAAATCCAGTGTTTTATCCAGCTGTCCCTGACTTAGTTTATCCAATGATAGAATGGAGATTGGATCAGATCAGTAAAATGGAGACCAAAAGAGCACCTATCTCCCAGGACTATGGTGAGGATCAAATGAGATACTATTTTCAGTGTCTGGCACAGAGGAGGTATTTAAGAAAGGCTTATTACTCTTCTCTTCCTTAAGGTTCCTTCCTGCTCTGCCAGTCCCTATCCCAAGGACAAATTCCTGCTCCAAACCCTAGCCTTGGAGGAGCTTCTCGTGAGCCAGGAGAAGCTGCTGACAGTTTCCAAAGAGATGTAGTGCAAAAAAAAACCCAAATAAATAAAAAGCAAGAATAGAGAATCGAACTCTTCCCAATTTGCTGCTAGAGGCAGCATGACCAGGCCTGTTTTTGAGGATAGATCTGGGACTCACCACTACTTCTCACAGCTACATCTTCTGGGTGCAGTGCAGTAAGTGGGGAAGGGACCCCCCACCCCCCTGGACCCCGGTCCCCACCGCTGCCATTCAGGGAAAAAATGGTCCTTTTCCCCTCCAGTTCTTTGACCACTCAAATGTCTTTTGAGGCAAACAGGAGCCATCTGGTTTGGATTCCTTTTCACTCTGAGCTCCCCAGGATGACTTTTTATCTGAGAAGCCACCATCACCCAGGCCTTCTTGATCAGGACTCTTCCAGGCTCTCTCTTTCTATATCTGTCTCTGTCTCTGTTTC